>NC_073630.1:12427500-14855000 GCF_029407905.1 Bubalus kerabau
CAACTGAAGTGAGATTGAATATATTTATTAAATTATTGTTCTAAGTATTAGGAGGAATTCAAGATTAGCTTGATGTATTTTAAATATTTTAAATTAGTCCTAGAAAGTTTGTAGTTTGAGCTTGGGGTTGTCAGACATAGTTGAAATAATTTCACCAATGAACAAACTAAGCATAAATATATGTTGGCTTTAAAAAAATGTGAACATGATTGTGAAAACAAGTCTTTGTCTTGATTCTGATCTTAATTAGCAGTTAAAATATCATAAAGTAAGAAGCTGTTATATTTCAGTTTTTAGTATTAATATTGAACATTTTTGTGCCCCTCAGCCAGACCTAAGTGTTTTCTCTTTGAAATGGAACATTAATTTTACAAAAATTAAGGAATAATAAAGAACCTGAGATTATTACTTCTTCAGACTATTGGGCAGAGCACATTTTTCCATAGAGAGGAAAGTGGATGATGAACACTTTGTATGGAAAGAGGAAAATCATCTAAACCGTCGTATATGTATGCCAGTGCTCCACAGACTTTATTTAGTGACTACTAATCATCTGAAGAGTTTGGTAAAGCACTGACTGACTTGGATTCCACTACCAGGAGTTCTGATTCAATATGTGGGGTCTGAGTATTTGCATTTCTGATACTCACATGTGATGCTGATGTTAGTGGTCTGTAGAGCACTCTTTGAATAGCACTTAGACTCAAATTGGAAAACAAAAACTACTTCCCATTTTTAAAATCAAGTTACTTGAATTAAAAGAAAGCAAGTTAATGTAGATACAGTAAAAATAGAAACAAATTTAGAAGTTAAAAGTTAGAATATATTCAAATCTATTTATAAATATTTATATTAATCATACATAGTAGGTAATAGTTTTTCTTTATTCAACTGAGAAAGTTATTAAATGATTTTCAATGTTTATTCATATCTAATTTTCATCATAGCAAATTAAATGCAGAAATTATATATACTGATACAAACTATAAGAGAAGCAAAAGCTTTGATATAGTTTTTTAAAATGTGGTGTTTAAACTTATCTCTATATTGACAATATATTGCTATAAAACACATTCTGATCATGAGTCTACTTGAATTTACCTGGGAGAAATCACAGTGTCAGTTCAATAAACTGGCTTAGGTGTTGAGTTTAAAGCTTCCTAGTGACAGTCAGGTACAATCAATATGAAGAAAAAAGGAGAAAAAATTCAGTGCTCCTGTTACTGATAAGTGCAAAACTGTGTCCCTGTTAAAAATACTTTGTAAACCAGATGTTTTTCATTACAAATAGAGACTTGAAAGCATTAGAAATTTATATACCTTATTATATGATTTATGTCTATCATAAGATAATTTTAAAGAAAGTGACTATTTTAGAAAAGACCATGATTTTAAGAAATGTGAAGGATACTGAAGTAAGAGAATTTGTGATAAATGATAGACTGAAATATTGAATAAAAGACCTCAGATATTATTTTAAAAATGACAATGGAAAGGATGAGTAGTTTTCTACATGGCATTTTTAAAAATTGTACTATAGTTGATTTGCAGTGTTTTGTTCATATCTACTGTACAGCAAAGTGATTCAGTTACACACATATTCACATTCTTCTTTTCCTGTATGTTTCATCATAGGGTATTGAATTTAATTCCCTGTACTGCACAGTGGGGCCCTATTGTTTATCCATACTCTGTATAATGGTTTTCATCTGCTAATCCCAAACCTGCACTCCATTCTTCTCCTACTTCCTTCCCTTTGGCAACCATAAGTCTGTTCTCTATGTCTGTGAGTCTGTTACTGTTTTGAAGATAGTTTCAGTTGTGTCATATTTTACATTCCACATATAAGTGATGCATGGTAAGACACTTCAGTTGTGTCCCTTTCTGTGTGACCCTATGGACTGTAGCCCACCAGGTTCCTCTTGTCCATAGGATTCGCTAGGAAACAATACTGGAGTGGGTTGCCATTTTCTCCTCCAGGGGATTTTCCGAACCCAGGGATCGAAACCAAGTCTATGTCTCCTGCATTGGCAGATGGGTTCTTTACCACTAGTGCCACCTATCATATTATATTTGACTTTCTCTTTCTGACTTACTACAATAATCTGTATGTCTATTCATGTCGCTATAAATGTCATTGTTTCATTTTTTTTTTAAATGACTGAGTACTATCCCTTTGTATGTATGTACCATATCTTCTTTATCCATTCTTCTGTTAATGGACATTTAGGTTACTTCCATGACTTAGCTACTGTGAATAGTGCTATTATGAACTTAGGTATGCATGTATCTTTTTGAATTATAGTTTTGTCCAGATATATGCCCAGGACCATATGGCAACTCTATTTTTAGTGTATTGAGGAAGCTCCATACTGTTCTCCTAGTGGCTGCACAAACTTAAATTCCCACCATTATAGGAGGTTCCCTTTTCCCTACACCCTCTCTAGTATTTATTTGTAGACTTTTTAATGATGAAATAAGCAGCCTAACCTGCTACTTAAAAGAATTAGTAAAAGAAGAACAAATAAAACCTAAAATCAGTAATAGGAAATAACTAATAAATAGCAGATAGGAAATAAATAGAGATTCAAAACAAGATAAAAAAAATCAACAAACACAATAACTGGTTCTTTGAGAGGGTAAATAACACATTTCTGGGTAGGTTCACCAAGATAAAAAGAGAGAGGACCCAAATAAAATAAGAAATGACAGGGAGGAATAATTACTGATACTATAGAAATTAAAAAGAGAGAGAGAGAACAATTCTATGCAAACAAATTTACCAAATTTAGAAGAAATGGACAAGGTTCTAGAGATATACAGCCCACCAACATTGAATCAAGAAGAAAAAGATAATTGAACAGACAGATCACTAGCAGTGAGATAGGATCTGTAATAAAAACAAAAATAAAAACAAAGCAAATCAAAAAAACTTCTGCAAGGTAAAGTCCAGGACCAGATGACTTTTTAGGTGAATTCTACCAAACATACAAAGAACTTACACTGATCCATCTCAAATTCTAAAAGATTAAAGAGGCGGGAATATTCCCAGAAACATTCTACAGGGCATTAAAAAAACTTACAGTTAAAATGTTTTCATTGTTTGTATGACTTATTTTCAGTTATTCTCATTCATATGACTGGTTGGTACTAATCTGAAAGTTCAATTTCTTAAGTCACCAATTTCCAACACAGGAGTTTCACAATATGCAATGTCTATTTCTGTAGAAATGTAAATTCTATCTTCTCATCAGTTTGTTTAAAAAAAGAAAAAAAAAAACTTGGAATTTTATAAAGTTGAACTCAAGATTCATAGCCCTTTAAATAAGCTGTAAAAATAACCTTCAATAGGAAAATCAAAGATGGACCTGAAAAAATCAAATACTTTTCTGTTGTGTTTGAGTCTTGCTTCTTTGGTCTTTGTAAACTTAATTAAATAGTATTATTACTTCTCAGCTGAACTTGTGTTATTCTATAATTACATTAACTATGTATTACTATTTTGTCTTATTGAAAGCTACATGTTAGTTTTTATTCATTCAGTTTTATTAAGTTATAACTAGCATACAATACGAAGAAGGCAATGGCACCCCACTCCAGTACTCTTGCCTAGAAAATCCCATGGATGGAGGAGCCTGGTAGGCTGCAGTTCATGAGGTCGCTAAGAGTAGGACACGACTGAGCGACTTCCCTTTCACTTTTCACTTTCATGCATTGGAGAAAGAAATGGCAACCCACTCCAGTGTTCTTGCCTGGAGAATCCCAGGGACGGGGGAGCCTGGTGGGCTTCCGTCTATGGGGTCGCACAGAGTCGGACACGACTGAAGCGACTAAGCGAGCGAAGCGAGCATACAATAAAATGCATGTATTCAAAATGAACAGTTTAAGTTTTAAAACAGGTGCACACCCATGAAATCATTACCACAATCAAGATAATGAATGTAACCATCATCCTCAGAATTTTTTTTTGCCCTTTTGTAATACCTCCTTCCAGCCCTGTGTACTGCAGTCCTAAGACTACAATTAAATGTGCTTTCTGTCCTTATACATTTTATACATTAGATTGTGTTTCCTATAATTTTGTATAGATGGAAACATAGTGTGTACTTTTTGTTGTCTGACTTGTCTCACTCAGCAAAATTATTTTGACATTCATCTGTGCTATGGTGTATGTCAACAGTCATTTATTTTAATTGATCAGTAGTATTTGAATTTTTGTTTGTTTGTTTTTTGTAGGCACTGTATAGTCAGGTGTTGTGGTTTGATCCTTTTTGACAATATTTGTCTTTTAATTGGGCTGTCTCAGCTGCCCGATTTCCATTTTAGTATATCAGTCTTATTAATTCCAATTATCCATGGTATTCTGTTATGTCAACAAGTAGACTCACAGTCTCAAAGCAGCTAGCAACTACTCGGGAATCTTGCCATATTTCATGGGTTTGGTTGATAAGCAAACAGTGAAACCAGTGAATTTAGATAGGTCATTACTCATGGTACAGCGAACAGCATGATATTCACATTTGCATTGGTTCCTCTGTGCCTGTTTGCCCACCACCCCACCCCACCTACCCCTCACAAAGTTCCATGAAGGCAATAAGTAAAGAGTCTAAGTGAATTCTATGTATGTGCTCAGTCATACCCAAGTCTTTGTGACCCCATGGACAGCTTGCCAGGCTCCTCTGTCTATGGAATTTTCCAGGCAAGAATACTGGAGTAGGTTTCTTTTCCTTCTCCAGGGTATCTTCCTGACCAAGGGATCAAACCCGTCTCCTGTGTCTCCTCCATTGATAGGGAGATTCTTTATCACTGCACCACCTGGGAAGCCCCGAATACTATGTATATAATTTTTTGTCACAGAGAAGGAATACTTCTAATCTTATAAGAGAACAGCTAAGGAGATTTCCCCACAGAAAAATATTACCTTGTTACCATGGTCAGGAATCAAATCTGCCCTTTCTCCTGGAGGGAGGTACTTGCTTTGCTCTTCTGGAATGCCTCTGGGGAGGAGAATGTAAGCAAATCTGTTTCCTGCCCTGGGACAGCTTTGCAAGCATTCTTGCATAAAGCTGTCAATGCCCTTTGTTCAGAGGTTATGCAGAAATAGCAGACTCAGCAGAAATTATCTCCCAATGTATCCCCCAAGAGTTGTGTCAGAAAATATAAAAGCCACTTTAAGTATTTTGAAAAAGAAAAATATACATACAGGAAATTAGAGGCTTATGTGACCTTGGAAAGGCAGGACAGCAAAAATTAGAGAAGCTCCAAATAATCAAGATACCTGGAAATGTAGGCTGAGCAGGTGAGCTGATGCTGCAGATCAGTGCTCCCTATGTATAGAAGTGCTGAATTCTCAGGAGAATCCCTGAAAGCTATTGGCAAAACTCCAAGTTTTCAGCCAGCTGTCTGCCAATTCCCTTGTGCCTATCCTCAGCAGCACTGGAGAATAATGACTTATCTTACTCTTTAAAATCTCTTTCAGGTATTTTTATTGGCACAATCTGGGGCACTCTGGGAATTTGGGAAGGATAGCTACTGGTCTCATCCCTGTATTTTGGGAGAGTGTGTAGATATAGGAGGATGATGTTGAATTGACTGAAGATAATTTGTCAAAGTCTTTATTAATGTAAATTCTAATAGTTTTTCCTTTACAAACAGTACTTTAGTAAATAACCACAGGAATATGGAAGGAGGGAAGGTCTGTTTGCACATGATTTAAGAACAGAAGTTGGTACTCAGGTCTGTTCTTCCTGGACATTGACTTAGTGCCTTTGGGTGATGAGGCTGTGAGGCAATTGAAGAGAATAAGAAAATGTAGTGGCTGTTTGATACCTTAAGGCCCAATATCTGACATCAGTCCCTTCACTATTCAGTAGGAAAGGAGAAATGAAGGATTGAATGAATTCTTTGATAGGCATTCGTTATAGCAACAGGTTTCACATGGATTTTCTTATTTATTTGTCAGTATCATTCTAAGAAGTATCTAAGAGGTAATGATCTAAGAATTATCATTCTTACCATCCTTCCGGATGAGCTATTTAGTCTTAGCTGCCAAGTATTAATAACTTGTTTAAGATTCTGCATTTAATAATGGTGTGTGCATGCTAAGTTGCTTCAGTCATATCCAACTCTTTTCAACCAACTCTTTTCGACTGCCAGGCTCCTCTGTCCATGGAATTCTCCAGGCAAAAATAGTGGAGTGGGTTGAAATGCCCTCCTCCAGGGAATCTTCCTGGCCCAGGGATTGAACATGCATCTCTTATGTCTCCTGCATTGGTAGCTGTGTTCTTTACCACTAGTACCACCTGGGAATCCCTTAATAAATGATAGGGATAAGATTCAAAAAAGTCTGTGAAAAATTATAGAACCTATGTTCTTTTCTGTGTATGTCACAGACATTTTCCTTTCTGATAAACTTCCTTGAGCCTCTTACTATTCTTTTAGGATCGTTTTACTTTCTTGAAGACTGCCTGTGTATACTGGAAGAAACTCAGATTCTGTGTTGTTGTTGTTCAGTTGCTCACTTGTGTCTGACGCTTTGCAATCCCATGGACTGCAGCACACCAGGCTTCTCTGTTCTTCACCATCTTATGGACCTTGCTCAAACTCATGTCCGTTGAGTCAGTGATGCTATCCGAACATTTCATCCTCTGTCATCCCCTTCTCCTCCTGCCTTCAATCTTTCCTGGCATCAGGCTATTTTCTAATGAGTTGGCTGTTTGCATCAAGTGCCAGACGATTGGTGATTCAGTTTCAGCATTAGTTTCCAATAAATATTCAGGACTGATTTCCTTTATGATGGACTAGTTTGATCTCCTTGTAGACCAAGGGACTCTCAAGAGTCTTCTCCAACACCACAGTGCAAAAGCATCAATTCGCTGGTGCTCAGCTGTCTTTATGGTTCAACTCTGACATCCATACATGACTACTGGAAAAACCATAGCTTTGACTAGATGGACCTTTGTCAGCAAAGTGATGTCTCTGCTTTTTATATGCTGTGTTTGTCACAGCTTTCCTTCCAAGGAGCAAGCATCTTTTAATTTCATAGCTGCAGTCACCATCTTCAGTGATTTTGGAGCCCAAGAAAAGAAAGTCTGTCACTGTTTCCATTGATCTTCCTTCTGTTTGCCATAAAGTGACAAATATTTGAATTTAAAGTTTGTGTCTCATCTTCACCATTTACTATCTCTCTGATTTTTGAGCAATTCATTTAAGCTCTGTGAATTTTAGTTCCAACATCTATAAAACAGATATAACAATATGTACCTGGGTTCCAAATAGGAAAAGGAGTACGTCAAGGCTGTATATTGTCACCCTGCTTATTTAACTTGTATGCAGAGTACATCATGAGAAATGCTTGGCTGGAAGAAACACAAGCTGAAATCAAGATTGCCGAGAGAAATATTAATAACCTCAAATATGCAGATGACACCACCCTTATGGCAGAAAGTGAAGAGGAACTCAAAAGCCTCTTGATGAAAGTGAAACTGGAGAGTGACAAAGTTGGCTTAAAGCTCAACATTCAGAAAATGAAGTTCATGGCATCTGGTCCCATCACTTCATGACAAATAGATGGGAAAACAGTGGAAACAGTGTCAGACTTTATTTTTCTGGGCTCCAAAATCACTGCAGATGGTGACTGCAGCCATGAAATTAAAAGATGCTTACTCCTTGGAAGAAAAGTTATGACCAACCTAGATAGCATATTGAAAAGCAGAGACATTACTTTGCCAACAAAGGTACGTCTTGTCAAGGCTATGGTTTTTCCTGTGGTCATGTATGGATGTGAGAGTTGGACTGTGAAGAAGGCTGAGCACCGAAGAATTGATGCTTTTGAACTGTGGTGTTGGAGAAGACTCTTGAGAGTCCCTTGGACTGCAGGGAGATCCAACCAGTCCATTCTGAAGGAGATCAGCCCTGGGATTTCTTTGGAGGGAATGATGCTAAAGCTGAAGCTCCAGTACTTTGTCCACCTCATGCGAAGAGTTGACTCATTGGAAAAGACTCTGATGCTGGGAGGGATTGGGGGCAGGAGGAGAAGGGGACGACAGAGGATGAGATGGCTGGATGGCATCACTGACTCGATGGACGTGAGTCTCAGTGAACTCCGGGAGTTTGTGATGGACAGGGAGGCCTGGCGTACTGCGATTCATGTGGTCGCAAAGAGTTGGACACGACTGAGCGACTGAACTGAACCTGACAATGTTGTGAGAATTTGAGATGATATATACAACATACTTAGCACATTGTAACCACATTGATTGTGTGGACCTGTAATCATGGAGTAAGAGGGTATAACACTTAGAACCAAGGACTAGTGCATGTTGAATAGTGTGAAACCAGATACAAAATTGTGCATGCTGCTGTCAATCATGTGTATGATGGCATAAATTTGGACTTTTGAAGTTAATATTTCTAATGATTTAAAGTCATACATTAAATCAGATATCTCTCTCTCTTCACAATTGAAAACAAGTTTAGAAGAATAAGGGGAAAATATTTGCAAATCAAAAATATAGACAAGAATAGGATGCATAGACAAGACTACAAATCCAACCTAAACTATAACTAATTTACTTTTATTTTTTCTTCTTAAAGAAAGTTAACTGGTAGCACTCAATTACTGTGCCTTTTTCTCTCTTGCCTTAATGCAGATGAGGTAGGAAATTGAAAGAAGATTGAACATCTTGGTGTTGTGCTAGTGATATGTGTGTTAGAATCAAATATATATCCTTGAATGCTTGCTGAAAATGTGAATGCACTTGAAAAATTTTCTATACTTATCACTGCCATGTGTTTAAACTGACCAATATTTTGATGCGAGATTTCTATTTTTTTTAAACTATCAAGTCAATAAAAAACTTTAATTTGGTTACCACAACATATTTTAGTAATATACTTCTAGTTTCATAGCACTTAGATGAATTTAAATGTAACTATTTCTGCTTTATTGACTATGCCAAAGCCTTTGACTGTGTGGATCACAATAAACTGTGGAAAATTCTGAAAGAGATGGGAATACCAGACCACCTGATCTGCCTCTTAAGAAACCTATATGCAGGTCAGGAAGCAACAGTTAGAACTGGACATGGAACAACAGACTGGTTCCAAATAGGAAAAGGAGTTCGTCAAGGCTGTATATTGTCACCCTGTTTATTTAACTTCTATGCAGAGTACATCATGAGAAACGCTGGACTGGAAGAAACACAAGCTGAAATCAAGATTGCTGGGGGAAATATCAATAACCTCAGATATGCAGATGACACCACCCTTATGGCAGAAAGTGAAGAGGAACTCAAAAGCCTCTTGATGAAAGTGAAAGAGGATAGTGAAAAAGTTGGCTTAAAGCTCAACATTCAGAAAACGAAGATCATGGCATCCTGTCCCATCACTTCATGGGAAATAGATGGGGAACAGTGGAAACAGTGTCAGACTTTATTTTTTTGGGCTCCAAAATCACTACAGATGGTGACTGCAGCCATGAAATTAAAAGACGCTTACTCCTTGGAAGGAAAGTTAAGACCAACCTAGATAGCATATTGAAAAGCAGAGACATTACTTTGGCAACAAAGGTTCGTCTAGTCAAGTCTATGGTTTTTCCTATGGTCATGTATGGATGTGAGAGTTGGACTGTGAAGATGGCTGAGCACCAAAGAATTGGTGCTTTTGAACTGTGGTGTTGGAGAAGACTCTTGAGAGTCCCTTGGACTGCAAGGAGATCCAACCAGTCCATTCTGAAGGAGATCAGCCCTGGGATTTCTTTGGAAGGAATGATGCTCAAGCTGAAACTCCAGTACTTCGGCCACCTCATGCGAAGAGTTGACTCATTGGAAAAGACTCTGATGATGGGAGGGATTGAGGGCAGGAGGAGAAGTGGATGACAGAGGATGAGATGGCTGGATGGCATCACTGACTCGATGGACGTGAGTCTGGTGAACTCCGGGAGTTGGTGATGGACAGGGAGGGCTGGCGTGCTGCGATTCATGGGGTCGCAAAGTGTTGGACACAACTGAGCCACTGATCTGATCAGATCTGATAATTAACGGGCAAATTTGGTGTTGAAGTACGGAATGAAGCAGGGCAAAGGCTAATAGAGTTTTGCCAAGAGAACGCACTGGTTGTAACATTCTCTTCCAACAATACAAGAGAAGACTTTACACATGGGCATCATCAGATAGTCAACACTTAAATCAGATTGATTATATTCTTTGCAGCCAAAAATGGAAAAGCTCTATACATTCAGCAAAGACAAGACCGGGAGCTGATGTGGCTCAGATTATGAACTCCTTATTGCCAAATTCAGACTTAAATTGAAGACAGTGGGGAAAACCACTAGACCATTCAGGTATGACCTAAATCAAATCCCTTATGATTATACAGTGGAAGTGACAAATAGATTTAAGGGACTAGATCTGATAAACAGAGTGCCTGATGAACTATGGATCAGGACCATGCCCATGGGAAAGAATTGCTAAAAAGCAAAATGGCTGTCTGGGGAGGCCTTACAAATAGTTGTGAAAAGAAGAGAAGCAAAAAACAAAGGAGAAAAGGAAAGATATAAACATCTGAATGCAGAGTTCCAGAGAATAGTAAGGAGAGATAAGAAAGTCTTCCTCAGTGATCAATGCAAAGAAATAGAGGAAAACAACAGAATGGGAAAGACTAGAGATCTCTTCAAGAAAATTAGAGATATCAAGAGAACATTTCATGCAAAGATGGGCTCGATAAAGGACAGAAATGGTATGGACCTAACAGAAGCAGAATATATCAAGAAGAGATGGCAAGAATACACAGAAGAACTGTACAAAAAAGAGCTTCACGACCCAGATAATCACGATGGTGTGATCACTCACCTAGAGCCAGACATCCTGGAATGTGAAGTCAAGTGGGCCTTAGAAAGCATCACTACGAACAAAGTTAGTGGAGGTGATGGAATTCCAGTTGAGCTATTCCAAATCCTGAAAGATGATGCTGTGAAAGTGCTGCACTCAATATGCCAGCAAATTTGGAAAACTCAGCAGTGGCCACAGGACTGGAAAAGGTCAGTTTTCATTCCAATCCCAAAGAAAGGCAATGCCAAAGGATGCTCAAACTCTGGCACAATTGCACTCATCTCACATGCTAGTAAAGTAATGGTCAAAAATCTCCAAGCCAGGCTTCAGTAATACGTGAACCGTGAACTTCCAGATGTTCAAGCTGGTTTTAGAAAAGGCAGAGGAACCAGAGATCAAATTACCAACATCCACTGGATCATGGAAAAAGGAGAAAATGGAGAAAAACATCTATTTCTGCTTTATTGACTATGCCAAAGCCTTTGACTGTATGGATCACAATAAACTGTGGAAAATTCTGAAAGAGATGGGAATACCAGAACACCTGATCTGCCTCTTGAGAAATTTGTATGCAGGTCAGAAAGCAACAGTTAGAACTGGACATGGAACAATAGACTGGTTCCAAACAGGAAAAGGAGTACGTCAAGGCTGCATATTGTCACCCTGCTTATTTAACTTCTATGCAGAGTACATCATGAGAAACGCTGAGCTGGAAGAAGCACAAGCTGGAATCCAGATTGTCAGGAGAAATATCAGTAACCTCAGATATGCAGATGACACCACCCTTATGGCAGAAAGTGAAGAGGAACTAAAAAACCTCTTGATGAAAATGAAAGAGAGAGTGAAAAAGTTGGCTTAAAGCTCAACATTCAGAAAATGAAGATCATGGCATCTGGTCCCATCACTTCATGGGAAATAGATGGGGAAACAGCAGAAACTGTCAAGAGTTTGTGTTTTTTTTTGGCTCCAAAATCACTGCAGATGATGATTGCAGCCATGAAATTAAAAGACGCTTACTTCTTGGAAGGAAAGTTAAGACCAACCTAGATAGCATATTGAAAAGCAGAGACATTACTTTGCCAACAAAGGTCTGTCTAGTCAAGGCTATTTTTTTTTTTTTTTGAAAGGTGGAACTTTGTTATCAGTTTATTTATTTATTTATTTACTTTACAATATTATATTGGTTTTGCCATACATCAACATGCATCTGCCACAGGTATACACGTGTTCCCAATCCTGAATACCCCTCCCACCTCCCTCCCCATACCATCCCTCTGGGTCATCCCAGTGCACCAGCCCCAAGCTTCCTGTGTCCTGCGTTGAACCTGAATGGCGATTTATTTCTTATATGATATTATACATGTTTTAAAGAAGTGGTCATGTATGGATGTGAAAGTTAGACTGTAAAGAAATCTGAGTGCCAAAGAATTGATGCTTTTGAACTGTGGTGTTGGAGAAGACTCTTGAGAGTCCCTTGGACTGCAAGGAGGTCCAACTAGTCCATCCTAAAGGAGATTAGTCCTGGGTGTTCAGTAGAAGGACTGATGCTCAAGCTGAAACTCCAATACTTTGGCCACCTCATGTGAAGAGTTGATTCATTGGAAAAGACCCTGATGCTGTGAGGGATTGAGGGCAGGAGGGAAAGGGGACGACAGAGGATGAGATGGCTGGATGGCATCATTGACTCGATGGACTTGAGTTTGGGTGAACTCTGGGAGTTGGTGATAGACAGGGAGGCCTGGCGTGCTGCGATTCATGGAGTCGCATAGACTCTGACATGACTGAGCGACTGAACTGACCTTATAATTAACATACGGAGAAGGCACTGGCACCCCACTCCAGTACTCTTGCCTGGAGAATCCCATGGGCAGAGGAGCCTGGTAGACTGCAGTCCATGGGGTCGCTAAGAGTGGGACACGACTAAGAGACTTCACTTTCACTTTTCACTTTCATGCGTTGGAGAAGGAATTGGCAACCCACTCCAGTGTTCTTGCCTGGAGAATCCCAGGGACGGGGGAGCCTGGTGGGCTGCCGTCTATGGTGTCACACAGAGTCGGACACGACTGAAGCTACTTAGCATAATTAACATATGCTAAATTTAATATAAATTGCATTGATACCTTTTCTTTTGGGTAGTTTTCTTGATTTTGAGGAGTCTTGGAAAAGGATACTGTATTTTATCTTATAATTTGCGGCTATTCATTTGCTCATAATTTCTTTTTACTCATAAATTTGTCTTAAAGGAGTGTAAGTGTAATTTTTGGATGAATATAGAATGCTTTTTAAACTTTTAAATATAGAAATAATAAATGTATATACTTAGAGTCTGTTATCAATATCATGTCTTTATCTCTTCTTTGCCAGAGGTAATTTTCTACCAGTTGTTCTTGCTTTGAAAAGAGTTTGTATTTCACTTTTTAACTGTGTGATTATGAAAAAACTATTTTTATTGTATGTCTATAAATTACTTTTTATTACTTTTATTCCTAAAATAATGCATCATTTCATAGAAAATTAATGGCATGGATATGTACCAAAAGGTAGATAAAAAAGTCCTAATTTAATGGTTCATTTCCCGAAATTGTTATGTCTCTCAGAGGTAATAATGTTCACTGGTGTAAGCACTGCTCTGCTGTGAAATAACACTGGAGCATCTCAAGCCGTGAGGGGTAATGTGACACTCAGACAGATCAACTGGGTCATAATGCGTACATGTTAGTGCTGGTATTCAGATCTATCCTGTATTCAGGCTCAGCTTTTGCCTTTACACATTAAATAAGTATCTTCCAAAAAAAAATACTGTTATAGATAAATTTTGACCTGGGAATATTTTCATGACTTTTCTGTTTATATGTTTTCAGTGAAGTGAAGGAATCCAGTAAGTCATAATAATTATTGCTGATGGAGGGGAACAGGGTAGGATTAATTCCAATCTTGCAGGGAGGGAAGATTTTATATATGCTTGCAGTTACGCATTTAGTTATGGCTGCCTCTGATGTTCCAAATTACATTGCTTTTAAACCAAATGTTTAGAATATCTGACTTTTGGTATTAACTCAGTATCTGGAAAGCAGTAAAAATAATTGGCTGTTTGGAATGTTTATGTATATTTTGATGTGTACCTTGGCATTTACTGGAATAAGTCTTATCTCAGTGATAAGATTTGTTAACCCTTTAACATGACAAATAGAACAAGTTCTAAGGTAGGAGGGTACTTGTTTGTTAGCACTGCTGTAACAAAGTTCCACAAAGTGGGTTGCTTAACAGCATAAATATACTGTCTTGTATTTCTGGAGGTAGATCTCTGAGGTCAAGGTATTGACAGGGCTGGTTCCTTTGAGGGTTGTTAAGAAGATTGTGTTCCTTGCTTTTCCTCTTGGTTCTGATGAATTGCTGGTAATCTTCAGCCTTCCTGGCTTATAGAAGCATCACCTAGGTCTCTACTTACATCTTCACATGGCATTTGTGTGATATTTATGTCCACATTTCCCCTTTTTATAATAATGGAAGTTATATTGGATTAGGGGCTCACCCTACTCCATTATGGGCTTCCCAAGTAGCTCAAACAGTAAAGACTCTGCCTGTAATGCAGGAGAACCAGGCTTGATCCCTGAGTTGGGAAGAGCCCCTGGAGAAGAGCATGGCTACTGAGTCCAGTATTCTTGCCTGGAGAATTCCATGGACAGAGGAGCCTGGTGGGCTACATTACAGTCCATGGGGTCACAAAGAGTCAGACACAACTGAACAACTAACACACGCACTACTCCATTATGATCTCATCCTCACATCTACAACTCAATTCCGAAATAAGGTTGTATTCTGAAGTACTGCAGATTTTTGCTTCAGTATAAACTTGGGGGAGACATGGCTTAACCCATAATGGAGAGTATTACACATGGGAAAGAATTACACATGGGAAAAAGATTGAGGGGAAGAGAAGGGGACAACAGAGGATGAGATAGTTGGATGGACTCACTCACTGAATGAACATGAGTTTGAGCAAACTATGGGAGATAGTGAAGGACAGGGGAGCCTAGCATGCTGCAGTCCATGGGGTTGCAAAGAGTCAGACACTACTTAGTGACTGAACAACAACAATTCCCTTCTTAAACATGGATCTTGAAATTCAAACTAACCTCTCCCTCTCTTTGAACTAAATACTAGTTCAAAACATGGCAGAATTTGAAGGAAAAACTGTGCTTAAGATCTTTAAATTTCATGGCAGAAAATAACACTTAAGTATACTGAAGCCAAAGTGACAATATCTAGCTCTCACTCAAAGCTAGTTTTAGTAATGTTGACTCCTATCTTTTCTTAAGCATTTTTGAATCTTTTAAAGGTGTTAATTTTAAACATTGCTTTCAGCAAATGACATGTTAGTCAGGAATCTTGGTAAACAAAAATAAGTAAGGATAAGATTCATCATCATCGTTTAGTTGTTAAGTCATGTCTGACTCTGTGACTCCATGGACTGTAGCCCGCCAGGCTCTGCTGTCCATGGAATCCTCCAGGCAAGAATACTAGAGTAGGTTGCCATTTCCTTCTCCAAAGGATAAGATTAGATAAATTCGAAAAAGGCCCTGTGCAGGGGCTGTAAAGGTTTGTTGCACCAACCAGTGATAACAAGTATTTGAGAAATAAACAGAAAACTAGCCACAGTTAGGTAATTGTTTGATTTGTTTTATTGAACATCACAGGACATAAATTTATAGACATTCTTGATTCATTTGTTAATTAAGGAGTAGTTATAGTTATTGTGTTTTTAATATGGTAGATATTATTCTAGGCAATTGTGATAGATTAATGAAAGGAAAAGACAAATGACCTTCCAGTCTTGAAGCTTACATTTAGGGAAAAGATGGAAGCTATAAACACTAAATGTAATGTCAGGAGTTTCAATTTTACCTTGCATAAAATGGAAACTATAATTGAACCTAGCTTGTAGATTTGTCATAGGATTGAATAAGAAAACATATGTAAAACTTTTGCAAAGTATGTGTAACATAAAAGGCACTCTAATAATGTTATAAATGATGAAAATGTCAATGAAGGTAATGGTGACAATCGCTGGACATAATCCATGTTTAAATCTTACCACTTCGCTGTTTGAGAAATAACGTGAGGGCCTCACTGACATAGCATGAATACTGGCCCTAGGGCATCATCTGTGACAAGTACTAATGTGAGAAGATAAAACAAGATGTGATGGACATTCAAAGCAATAGACGGCTTTTACATAATACACAAGGGCGCACACACATCAACCAACCCAAATATTTTTGTCAGATTCAAAAACATTCGTTATAAATAAAATATATTTCTACTTACAAGTGGAATTTCTTGCCAGTCTGAGTAGCTATTTATTCAACATTTGAAACATTTGTTAGGCTAATTGGAAAGCTGTGATGATCTTTCGATATTTGGTGTTTATATCTCATTCTTTGAAGTTGTCTGACAAAATCATCTCCTGACTTTTTTAATGACCCCTCAATTCTCCTGCAAATTTGAAGATTATAAACGTGATTGAAGTAAGCCTTAAATATCTTATTTTTAATTGCTTAGTAAATGTCAGTTTTCCTTTCTCCCTTTTTCTTTCAAATAGCTATTATATGAATTGGTGGTGGTAGTGATTTAGTTGCTAACTTGTGTCTGACTCTTGCGACCCCCTGGACTCTAGCCTGCCAGGTTGCTCTGTCCTTGGGATTCTCTAGGCAAGACTACTGGAGGGAGTTGACATTTCCTTCTCCAGGGGATCTTCCCAACCAAGGAATCGAACTGGAGTCTCCTGCCTTGTGAGCAGATTCTTTACCGACTGGGCTATGAGGAAAGATTTCCTGTTTTCTTTGCTGCTATTCAAGTTCAGTGATGAATATGATCGGATTCAACTTAATTGCATATTCAAATGTAGAATTATTAAGATACCACATACATACCTATCTTTTAATTGTGAACACATTATTCACTTGTTCTCTAAATTCAAAATCATAGCTCTTGACCAATTTTGAAGGTTTACATTTTTTTCTTTTTTTTGTAAAAATCGCTTTGGTTTTGAATGTTTCAGTATAACTCCGTCAACTTTTTTTTTTTTTGGTTAGTGATTTTTTTTTTAATCTTTAGTCATTTGTGATAGTATTATATTCCTTACAGTTGAAATTTAAAATGTTCCTTTGCTTTTCTTGACTTTTCCTTTTAACACATAATTCCTATTAACTAATACATATAACATGAAAAAAATTTAAGGACTCCTTATAGTCTCTTTCAAGAAGAGAAGAAAATCTGTATCTCTCTTTTTCTCATTTGTACTTCTTAAGTCTCAAATACTCAATGTCAAGGGAAAAACAAGTGTTTAGGTATTTTATATTCATTTCATAACCTATAAATTTTGGAGATTGAAATTTTACTGTAGATTCTATAATTGTGCCATTGAGGAAATGAATAAAATATGTTGTGCAGAGAAGCTTACAGTTCTATTTTTCTTCATTTTAAAAGAGCCAGTCAATCTGAGTGAGACAGAGTTTGGTTAAACAAAACTGAGACTATTTATGTAGGTATGCTCTAAATTGGTCTTTTGGGTCTTATGTGCTTAGAATATTGAAATCATATAACTTATTGAAATGTTCTAGGTAAAAGCTTTTAGTTTTTATTGCTTATTTTCCTGTGAAATAGCTATGTATTTGTAAATATAAGGATTCCAAGGGTGTTAAACACTTCTACAGGTTTGTAGAAGTAAACATAAATCACTAAATGAGATATTAATTATAAAGCACATAGTGCAGGGTCTGGTACAGTAGGAATTAAGGAACTGTTAGCTGTTACTGTATAATTTTATTTATAAAGGAAGTTTTTGATGTTCTAATAAGTAATACAGACATATTATTTTCCAAAACTAGGTTCCACAAAAATAAATTATGTATTTACATATGTAATTTATATACTAATATGTATAGTCTATATGTATATACCCAATATATAATATATGTGAAATTGAAATTGATTTTGAAAGCTTTTAAAAATATTTTCCTTATAAATGGACACTACTCTTGATTTCAGACGTTTAATTTTCTCATTTATCCTTTCACTTCAGGTGTCCATTGGTGGTTTTTTATTTCAATTAGATCATTTTTCAATTGGAAATTTTTGAGAAAACCATGAAGTTCACCTAAAGACTGTGTAGTTTATTATAGAGACCTAAGATTTTGTTGGGAATGGAGGAAATATGTCCTTTGGGATCCTTTCAGTAGTCAGCCAAATGAGCTATAGCCTGATAAAGTTAAAGCATTAGAAATAAAATGTGTTTGTAGCTCCCTAATAGGCAATTAAACTGCAATGATGAACTGAAGGTAATTTATGAAATTAAACACATGAATACACTGTAAAATATATTCTCAGAATAATCAGGCATTGGCTTAACTTGCATCTTGATGTAGTATTATTTTAGAAACTCTTGAAGAACAGTTTACATATAGAATCTGGAACAGTGCTGTCCAGTAGAACTTTCTGTGCTATTGGAAATGTTCTCTGTGATATTAGAATTGCCAAATGTGACTGAATAGCTAAATTTTAAATTTTATTTAATTTTAATTAATTTAAATCTAAATAATCATGTGGGTTATAGACTCTGTTACTGAACAACACAGATCTAAAGTAATAATCATTTTCCTAGTTATTTCCATCAGTATTGTAATCATTACATTATATGCACTATCACTAAAATACCTATGTAATGCACTAATTCACAAAAATATGTTTTTAAGAATGTTTACAGTATTAGACAAAAAGCAATAGTCATGTCATGATTGTTGAACTTAATTTGGAATCAGTTATTTCTCAAAATGTTAGATCACAACTTGAGCCAAAGTAATTTCTTTAATAATATATGTCAATTTTAATGAAGCAAAATAATGCATTTTTGTATCACATGTTACAGACCGGATATTTATTCTGAGAGCTAGATTTATTTGTTGAGGTGATTTGAACATATTTGGGATAAACTTGAGGACAGTTACTATAAACAGGATCCAAGCACTCAACAAATAGTTGGTAAATTAATGAATTGGCCTATATAGTAAAAAACATTAAAAATGTATTATTGGCTATATTAACCTTTTTCCTAAGGCATTAGAGGACATACAATGAAACCTCAATTTTCAACCCAGGCAGATTCCATTATAGCATCTGTGGTATGTTATAGAAATACTGATATTTTCTCATTAAGCTCATTATGGGCCTTTTCTCACAGATGTCATGTGACTTTTTAAATTTATTGGCAGAAAGATATATCTTTACTCTGGAAAAAAAAAAAGTCATTTTATATGGATAATAGAAAGCATTATTTACTATTACTGATATAAAGAATCACATTAGAATGGCATAAACTTTATTTCCAAACATGAGGTAAGATACTCCTGTGATTTTTAAACTTTGAAAAATCTACCAACTGCAAAGCTCCTGAGCTACTGCAGATTGTCTACAACTCTATTTGTTGGGACCAATCACTGTTACAGCTCTAGCAAATAAATGTTGAAACAGACATCTCAAAATGAACTGGAGCCAGGAAGCAGAAATGAAGCCCTGGCTAATACATTTTAAAAATAACAAACAAAACTTACAGGATACAATCAATACTAAAACTAATTTATAAGACAGACAACATTGGGATACCCACTTCATAAACAATGAAAAAAAAATGCATGCAACCCTTTTTCTTCCTTACAAAGTGAACATAAGATGATATGTACTGTAGCTCATAAAAGTTTGTTGAAAAACAATTTCCCATGGGTCTAACACATTTTTGTAGGTTTTGCAGGCAGACGTACTGACTGACTTTCTTTTTAAATGTCTTTTCAAAAATGCTTGCCTGTACAGCAATCAGTCTATACAGACAGTGATAGGGAAGATGCAGTGTCTTTTTTCATGGCTTATAGCCTTGAAAACTTGAGATATATTCTCCTACAACAAAGGACAGGCATGCCTACTGCCCCTTATAAAAAACTCAAATTGCCTAAGATTATGCGTCTTCTATAATGTAATGAATTGTGTTTGCAGATACTAAACACATCTTTGCATCACCCTGTGGGAATTGAGGCATAGGAAACTGCCTCAAGAAAATACTGATTCACTAGCTACTGCTATCCCTGTGTGGAATGAAGTCCTCTGTCTGTGACCCAGAAATTTGTCTTCTGCCAGCATTCATGAACATGCCTGGTTTACTTATTACTTCACAAGTAGGTTAAAGTCTCAGACATTTCACAGTTCTTTACACAGTTTCATCATTCTTAAAATTTTCTAGGCATCTTAAAATTATAGAAATCTTAATCATTTAAAAGTATGTTTTAAAATTTTAGTCTCATGTGAATTGTCAGAATGTATATTATATACACATATATATATATATAAAATTCTGTCAGATACCTATGTATAGAAAGTATCCATATATGGACAAAATAATATTTATAATTGTCAACAAAAGACTGTCTATATACAAAAATATGTACATTTATTATTTTTTATGACTCTAGCTATATTCTCTCACATAAATATCAATTCAGTGTTAGAGTTTTGTTATAAATGTATAAATCAAAGACAGCAAATAAATTATTAGAATAGCCCCTTCAGTAATATTTGAAAAAAAGGAATGTTGTTTTATTTCTAAAACAGAAGGTACTATTAAGAAAATGCAAACCACTAGAATGCAAATGACATAAGTATGTCTCAAATACAGTAATTTTTGTCCAAAGTATTTAAATCAACAGTCACAGTGTCCATGGGTAAGATATTTGGACAAGTCTCACAAAGCTACAGTCATGTCAGCCAACTTGGATCTCATCTGAGGTTCCTCTTCCCAGCTCAGCATTGCCAGGGTTCAGTTCCTTGGAGCTGCAGAATTCACACTGGCTTTGACTATGAAGCCAGTTGATCACACTTCTCAGGTGAAGTCAGGTCTTTTTTTAAAGGCTCCTTTATCTTTTTTTAAAGGCTTCTCTGATTAGGTCAGGCCCACCAGGATAGGCTTCTTTTATTATCGATGGAAAGACAACTCATTATCAAGCAAATTGCATGATATCCCCTCATGTCTATTTTGAAGATTATTATTATTTCTTGACATAATTGCTATTTTCTTTTCTTTTTTTTCTTAAGTAATAATTAATGGATAAACCAATAACAATCTTTTCAATAAAAGTGCAATCTTAAATTACTGAGGTCATTTACAAATAAAAGCTTTAAAATTTAAAACAACATTAAAACAGAAAATGAAATATCTTGACTCACATGGAATTTTTGTTTCTCTAAATATTTAGTTTAGAGAGAATATTTAAAAAGTGAAATATCAAATAGAATATTTTTAAAGAATGAAGTGTATCCTCAGTTTCTCATTGATAGTTTGGTAGGGCAATATTCTTTTAAAGGGATCCAAGGTGGCTCAGTTGGTAAAGAATCTGTCTGCAATGCAAAATACCTGGGTTCTATCCCTGGGTTGAGAAGTTCCCCTTGAGAAGGAAATGACTACCCACGTCAGTATTCTTGGCTAGAAAATACCATGGACATAGGAACCTGGTGGGCTACAGTCCATGGGGTCACAGAGTCAGACACAACTGAGCTACTAATTCACCAAACCATACTTTTAAAAGGCAAGGTAATCCCAGAAAGCAGCCATCAGTTTTTACTTTTTCAATGAACAAAATGATAAAATGAATTAAAGTCAGTTTACTGGAGTTACCAATGAAAACAAACTTAAATATTATAGCAAAATTTATAAATGCACACAACTCCATTTTGCAGCAGAGTAATTCTTCATTAACATAAATGCCATATAATTTTCTAGTGCTGACTTCCAACCACTTTATGTGGTCAGAATATCCTAGTCTTAGAATAACTGTATTTTTCCTTCTAAATGCAGGAGAAATTGGTAGGTAGAATATATGGCTCCTTAATTAGTATGATTTGAGAAACCTAAAGCCACAAATTGTTTTGAGCGGAAAGCTTATCCTAAACTTTTGTGTGGGATGTCATTCTTTCTGAATAAGTGATCTGTTAAAATAAAATGTTGTACCAGTTCCTTACAAACCTCAGCTTGCTAGCTGAATAAATTATGTAAAAGGGGCAGGGTGGTGAGTGCAGGGCACAGCATCAGTGTGATATGACAGAGAAGTTACAAAAAGTGAATGGCCTCTGGCTTAGAAAGTGCACAATGAAATATAACATCCCAGTAGTGAATTTTGAATATCCAGGGAGCAGTGATACTCTCAGGCAGACCTGGAGAAGATCACAGAAATGGACATGACAGGAGTACACCAAAGGGTGTAAGAGCATTGAAAAACAAAAACTGTATTACATTTTACACTTTAGTCTTGGGTCTGCCAAATGTAAAACACAGGGTTCTTTAGTACAAGCCCCATAAATCTATCTTGCTCACTTTATTAAAAAAAAAAAAAAAAAAGATTATGCACTAGCTTACAGAAATAAAGGGAAAGTGAAGCACCAAACAGATCTCAAGAAGAGCAGACAAATGGTGGTATCAGAGAACTATGGTAGCAGACCAGCTGTACAATTTGCAAGGCCCAGTGAAAAATAACAAATGCAAGACTCTTTATATAAAAATTAAGATTTTTGACATAGTAATAGCTGAACATTAAATCAAGTTCAGGCCCCTTCTAAGAACTAGATCCTTTGTAACTGCAGAAGATGCAAGCCCATGAATTTGGCCCTGGGAATCAGGAATGAATGGATAAGCATCAAGGCTCTACCATTTGAAGATGTTAGCTACCGTGGTTTTCTGTCCCTGTGTTGTGTTGCTCAAGACTTATGTTTCTGGGAACCAGAGTTGGTTTGTAGGCCAAATCACGTGACCATAGGGAAAGAAGATATATGGGGACCTTGTTAACAATCTCAAGGTTACATGCAATGGGGGAGAGGAGGAACTTTCTCAAAGGACAATAAAGGCATTTGTAGCAAAGAAAGAGGGAGAATTTCTTTATATGCAGAAAAAAAAAATGTGTTCACATAAGAAGAAAAAAGAAAAAAATCCATTCTAACACTGATATGTCTAATTTCTAACAAGTTGCTCTAAGAATATTACTACTTTATTTATAACAAAGATCCAGTAGCACCTCCTTTGGATCACAGACGCTCAGCTTTAAATAGACCCAAATTATTCACTTCAGTGATTCTAGGAAACTTTTTTTGAAAACTGCTTTCAGGTAAACTTCCCAACATTAATTATTATAGTATAATATTCTACTCTTCTATGAAATGAAGAATAAGATAAAAAATGTTTTCGATGAAAACAGAAAAAAGGATCATAGAAAATTACTTTAAGGTAAGATTAGCTTATATTTCCCAATCATTTAGGTATTTATGACCTTTGGAGTCTGGCTTAGTGAGCTCATTGAATTTTTGCCAAGTAACTTTCTCTAGAGAGATCACAGGAGTTAGGACACAGACTCCAGAGCCAAAATTGTTGGACTGAAAGCCCAGTTTTACTATTTACATCCTGTTCAGTCTTTACATCTTAGATACCTCCTCTGTAGATTCTTAACATTGTAATTGATTGTTAAAATATCTTACAAGGTGACAATTTAGCATGCAATTAAGACTGATCATTAAACATTTATTTTTCATTTCATTTTCATTTAATTTCGTTGAAATTAAATTAAACATTTAATTTATTTATAAATTAAATTTATTAAATTAAAATTTTATTTATATTAATATTGTGTTTATATTAATAAATTAATTAAATTTATTAAACATTTAATTTCAACAAAAAGTAGATATAAAGAGACTTAATACAGTCATTTTGGGAAGATTTGTTTTAGGAATGGAACTTGAACTCTTTCTGAGGAATATTTTTTTTTCCCCTGTTATACTTCCTCAAATGAGTAGTTTTCCCTGGAGAGGAAAGAGCAAAACAGAAGTTTTCTTTTATCAGCTCTTCTTTGGTTACGTAAAGAAAACGCCTAGGTACTTCCTTTTTCATCCTCATCTGTTTCAAAGACGATTGAACATTGATACCAATCTGTGTGTCTGCTGCTTGTTTAAAAGAGAAACCATCCTTTGCCACAGCACCCACTGTTATCTGGTTTTAAATGTCAAGTACACTTCAGTATAGAAAGAAAGAAACTGAGATAACATTCAAAGAGGAATATATTGGAGACAAAGATAGAGTCCAACAATCTAAGTGTAAGTGTCTTCCAGGTGGGAGTTAGGAAAAGATTCATCAACAGAAACCTAAAACATTTTGCAGCTTCTGACTTATCTAACCTTGTGATTTATGGCCAGATTTTATGTTTATATGTGTATGATTGTAGTGTTTGTCTATGTTCATGTCATACTGATGAATAATGGAAAGGTAATTCAGCTACTTTAAACTGAATCATTTAAATCAGTTGAGCCGTGACACTCTGTCTTTATGTCACTCCTTTCAAGGTCTAGCCTCAGATTCTGTTACTGGCCTCAAGGATTTTTTATTTGTTCCTTGCAACAGATATTTATACCTTGACAGTTCTATGATGTATAATTATGTATAAATGATGCTATATGCTTTTCATTTACAAAAATAATCTAACCTGCTATTTATACCAAATACAGTGGTTCTGTTTCAGAGAGAGAGAAAAAAAATCAACTCATTTTGTCTTTCTTTCCATTCATTGTTAAGTTTGTTATTGTTCATGAAGAAACTGCATTTTTAGAATCAGCACCATTTGATGGTTCTACATTATGCTTTACTGTCATGTTTATATAATATTTAACATAAAATTTGAATTAAATTCAAATATGGTTTTGATATAGTTTTGTAATTTTAGAAAACTAATTTTCACAAATCTTATTTCTTAGAATATTAATAGGTATTCTGAGTGCTCAATAATAGTTGAATTGTTGAATTTGTCCAAATGAATGAATGTTTAAAAAACAGTCTTAAATTTAGCAGGATTCTTTACTAGGATTGTTGTTGTTCAGTCACTAAGTCATGTCTAACTCTTTGTGACCCCATGGACTGCAGCTCTCCAAGCTTACCTGTCCTTCACTATCTCTCGGAGTTTGTTCATATTCATGTCCATTGAGTCAGTGATGCTATCTAACCATGTCATCCCCTGCCACCTTCTTCTCCTTTTGCCTTCAGTTTCCCCAACATCAGAGTCTTTTCCAGTGAGTCGGCTCTTCACATCAGGTGGCTAAAGTTTTAGAGCTTCAGCTTTAGCACCAGTCCTTCTGATGAATATTCAAGGTTGATTTCCTTTAGGATTGACTGGTTTGATCTCCTTGCTGTCCAAGGGACACAGAAGAGTCTTCTCCAGCACAGCAGCTCAAAAGCATCATTTCTTGGGCTGTCAGTCTCCTTTATGGTCCAACTCTCACATCTATCCATTACTACTGGAAAAACCAGAGCTTTGACTGTATGTACCTTTGTTGGCAAAGTGATGTCTCTGCTTTATAATATGTGGCTTCTCTGGTGACCCAGCAGTGAAGAATCTGCCTGTAATGCAGGAAACCTGGGTTGGAACCTTGGATCAGGAAGATCCCCCAGAGAAGGGAATGGCTACCTACTCCAGTATTCTTGCCTAGAGAAATCCATAAACAGAGGAGCCTGGTGGGCTACAGTCCATGGGATCACAAAGAGTTTGATATGACTGAGTTTACTATTTCACTAGGTTTGTCATAGTTTTCCTTTGAAGGAGCAAGTGTTTTAATTTCATGACTGCAGTCACCATCAGCAGTGATTTTGGAGCCTAAGAATGTAAAATCTGCCACTGCTTCCACTTTTTCCCCTTCTATTTACCATGAAGAGACGGGTCCAGATGCCATGATCTTAGTTTTTAAAATGTTGAGTTTTAAGCCAGCTTTTTCACTCTTCTCTTTCACCCTTATCAAGAGGCTTTTTAGTTCCTCCCTACTTTCTACCATTAGAGAGGTATCATCTGCATATCTGAAGTTGTTGATACTAGAATTATTATTATTAAGTTATTATTATGCTAATAGTAAACAGTAATGTAAATACTAATAGTAAAATTAGTATTATTATGCTAATAGTAAATACTTGAATTTTTTTGAATATATTTGGTCTTTAATATTTTGCTAAAAACAAAGAGCAATTATCCTTTTTAGTGCCCAAATCCATACGTGCTTTGTATCACATGGGGCAGTCTATTGTAGTCCTAGGTTTGCAGGGCAGCTATGTTCTATTTACTGTGTACTGAAGCTGTAATTGAAACTGACCATCAAGAGGCTGGACTGTGGCCTTGTAACCCATACTGAAAGATAACTCAAAGTTCTCTTAACTGAATTATAATTCAGAGTATATTAATCACAATATATGATATCATTGGCTGAGCTTCCTGGTTGTCTCTAGTGGTAAAGAACCTGCCTGCAAATGCAGTAGACAAAAGAGGTGTGGGTTTTATCCCTGGGTCAGGAAGATCCCCTGGAGAAGGGCATGGCAATCCATTCCAGTATTCTTGCTTAAAGAATCCTATGGACTAAAGAGTTTGGCAGGCTACAGTCCATTAGGTTGCAGAATCAGACACGACTGAAGCAACTTAGCTCACACAGATGTAATATCATAATTTTTGCTAGTCTATATCTTAAAAGGTGATAGAATGTAATTACAACTGGCAATCAGAGGAAACAATATTTATTTATCAGTACCAGTTCATTAATCTTCAGGTGCTTTCTACTTTTTTCTCAATCTTACTTCAGACACAAAGTTGTAACTCTTCAATACTCATGATTCCAAAAGCCACTTAACTTCTAGAATTAGGATTTGAGAACAGCTTACTGGCTAGAACCTAATTATGTACTTTTCATTTAGTATGAATAATCTTCAAAATAAGTTAGAAACTATACATTGTTTTCTATGTTTTTAAAAATTGCAGTTTCCCTTATTCAAACATTTGTATCTCTACAGTATCTTTATGCTACATAAAACCGTTCTCCACAAGAACAAGAATCACTTCTTAGGAGGATCTAGATTTAAACCCAGAAGCCATAAACATTGTTATTCCACTTTCTTCTTGTGCAACTACAGTTAACTTCTGAAAAACACAATTTGCACTATGCTGGTCTGTTATAATTCTTTTTTTTTCCCAAATATGTATAGTTCGTCCTGCATATCCAGGATTCAGGCAGCCCAAGATGACAATACATTGTCCAAAGTTGGTTGAATCTGGGGATGTGGAACTGATGAACTTGAAAGACCAATTTGTGGAATTTGAGTATACATGGATTTTGATATTCACCCTCAGTCCTTGAACAAATCTCCTGCAGGTACTAAGGGAAAGTGGTACTTGATATCTATATTCATACTCCAAACTTTATTGTTGTTTTAGTCGCTAAGTTGTGTCTGACTCTTTTGCGGCCCCTTGTATTGTAGTCCACCAGGTTCCTCTGTCCATGGGATTTCCCAGGCGAGAATACTGGAATGAAGTTGCCATTTCCTTCTTCAGGGGATCTTTCTGACCCAGGGATCAAACCCAAGTCTCCTGCATTGACAGGCGGATCCTTTACCACTGACTCACCAGGGAAGCCCATATTCAAACTAGTTTCTATTATTATTGTTATTTCTGTCATGGCTGTTGTTTTAATTCTACTTGATATTTTTCTCTTCTTTCTCTATCTACTCTTAATGTACTGACCACTTTAAATAGTTTTGCCTAAGTAAGGCTCCGCTCCAGAGATAAATATGAAAAGTGCTCCTTTGGAAATTTAATATGTAAACCTGTCATTTAGTATTAATAAGGTAGACTTCTTAGCACACAAGTTTAGTGTATGTGAAATTGTCATATGTTAATTTATTCAACAGTGACTTGGCAGTATAAAGTTCACCAAGGGAGAGTCTCACCTTATTTGGTGTTATTTCGCCTTCTTTTGAACCAAAAGGAAGAAAATTTAGTGCAGCCTGAGGTAACTGCAAGGATTGGAGAGGAGATCCTGGGAGAGAAGGTGTGCTAATATAGGCTTAAAGAATACATATAAATTAGCCACATTATATGAAAACTCATATACATTCTGGGGAGGAGGAGAATTATGGGGAAAATTACGGCCAGTGAGGGTGATAAGATATATCTAACCTATTCTGCTATTGCACTACATGTTTTGTTTGTCTTGCAAAGGCTAGCAAGACAACAATATGACACAGTGGGCTGGCGATACACCCCTGGAATTCATTTATTTAAAATAAGTCAGGTGATTTTTATGTATGTGTGAGTTTGTCAAGATATTTGGATATCTTTGATTTTGTGTAATATGAAAAATCTTATTTTTCTAGTTGAAATTGAGTAAACCATCACAATGCCTTTGGTTACCTCAAGAATGGAATCAGGAAATTGCTTGATAAGTTTGATGTAGGTTTTACTAATCTTTCCTAAACTGATAAAGTTTTGAGTCTCTAAACTCAAAGTCAATATCTCCAACTGTTTTAGCTTTGAAAAGTGTTGGACTTTTACAGTTTCCTTACTGCTATGAATTATCCAGTAATATTAGGTATTGCCTTTATGTCAAGTTACAGCGCAATAATTGATTTTCTGTTTGGAAAAACTACTTCCTAGGTTATATTTTCATAGCTAACACTTATTACACTTAGATTTCCAATCCTGAATGTTTTGAAAGGTAATGGGAATAGAAAATTCTTTTAAAACTATGTGGGTTGTATAACTTTTAGCATATCTTCAGTGCTATATATTACATTACAGTTTTTATTTTAATAGACCCTTGGTGCTATATATGTAAAAAAATGCATTTTATAATGCAAGTTGAAGAAATTCTATGGTTTTGTTTTTTAAAAAGTTTCTGATGTACTGCAAAATTATTGTAAGCAAGTATACAGTCACATATTTTTTATAAATGTTCTTGTTTGTTATATCTACAAACCCATTATATGTTCTCTTTCAGTGGTCATAATTTTGCATACAGGTTCTTAAAATGATAACATCAAGTTTTAAATATACTACGTGATAATGAAATAGGATACATTTATGGTGGTAGTTTGGTTCTGAAAGATTAATCAAATTCTCTATATGATGTGGATCTGAAGCAAGACCTTGGTACTTTTGCAGCTTATTACCCTGATATTTAAGGGAAAAGGGAAGGCAGAAAGTAGCATTGGGAAAAATTTATTTTCAAAAACACATTTTACATCTCTAAAACTGATGCTTCTCATCTAATTAATTCTGTTATCCTATTAATATAAAACTCTTATTGTTGAAAATGATTTAAAAAAAAGAGTTTCATAGTAAGGCAAGTCATTAGAGCTTGAGTTTATGACTTTAAAAGAGATTATTTTTTTAAAAGCAAATATAAAATAATAAATTACTCTGTGTACTTTTTCACTAAAAGATACGTCAAATTAATTACAATATATAAAGTACACCTAATGTTTGTGTGTGGTTAGTCGCTCAGTCCAGGCTCCTCTGTCCATGGATTTCTCCAGTCAAGAATACTGGAGTGGGTTGCCATGCCTTCCTTCAGGGGATCTTCTCAACGCAGAGACTGAACCCAGGTCTCCCTCATTGCAGACAGTTTCTTTACCTACTGAGTCACAAGGGAAGCCCAAGAATACTGGAGTGAGTAGCCTATCTCTTCTCCAGGAGATCTGGACTCAGGAATCGAACCAGGATTTCCTACATTGCAGGTGGATTCTTTACCAGCTGAGCTACCAGAGGAGCCCATAGATAACTACAAAATATATATCATAGATAACTATAAAGTATGCCTTGTGTCTAAAATAATAATTATAAAACACTGTCACCAATCAAGACATTAACCAGACTAAAATAATATAGCAAAACTCCCACTTTTAAATGATTTTCATCTTTATAAATGAATTGGAAACAATTTAGTAACAATATCAGTCAGTTAAGTTCAGTCGCTCAGTCGTGTCTGACTCTTTGCAACCCCATGAATCACAGCACGCCAGGCCTCCCTGTCCATCACCATCTCCCAGAGTTCACTCAAACTCACATCCATCGAGTCAGTGATGCCATCCAGCCATCTCATCCTCTGTCGTCCCCTTTTCCTCCTGCCCCCAATCCCTCCCAGCATCAGGGTCTTTTCCAATGAGTCAACTCTTCGCATGAGGTGGCCAAAGTACTGGAGTTTCAGCTTTAGCATCATTCCTTCCAAAGAACACCCAGGACTGATCTCCTTTAGAATGGACTGGTTGGATCTCCTTGCAGTCCAAGGGACTCTCAAGAGTCTTCTCCAACACCACAGTTCAAAAGCATCAATTCTTCGGTGCTCAGCTTTCTGCACAGTCCAACTCTCACATCCATACATGAGCACTGGAAAAACCATAGCCTTGACTAGACGGACCTTTGTTGGCAAAGTAATGTCTCTGCTTTTGAATATGCTATCCAGGTTGGTCATAACTTTCCTTCCAAGGAGTAAGCGTCTTTTAATTTGATGGCTGCAATCACTATCTGCAGTGATTTTGGAGCCCCCAAAAATACTCCAGTAGAATTAACAATTTAAAAAAGTTCTTTAATATCATATTAAGATAATTATTACTCAGAGATCAGATTTTATTTGACTTTAATTTGTTTTTCTTCTATAGTTCAACAGTTTCCAAATAAAATCACTTCCATGGAGTGGTAGATGAGAGGCTGGTAAATTTTTCTTGACCCCCAGAATAGAGAAATATAAAATAAGGAAAATGTTGAATATTGGAGTCTGTAAATATATCAGAGAATTGATGCCGACTCAAAAAAAGAAAAGACTCTGATGCTGGGAAAAATTGAAAGCAAAAGGAGAAGCGGGTGGCAGAGGATGAGATGTTTGGATAGCATCACCAACTCAATGGACATGAGTTTGAGCAAACTCTGGGAGATAGTGAAAGACAAGGAAGCCTGGTGTGCTGCAGTCCATGTGGTTGCAAATTATCAGGTACAACTTAGCTACTAAACAACAAGGATATGATGAATTACCTGGAAGACTAGAGAAAAAGAATTTAAGTTAAAGAATTGATTGATATCTGTTAGCGGAAGATCAACCAGTTTATGAGATTTTCTAAGTTGAGAATCACTTTTTACAGTATCAGGGGACAATAAATAAAAATTTGATCTTTATCTGTAAAAAGTGTTTTTGACAATTCTGTGCCATCAACTTTTTGACAGCTTGAGTGCTCTGTGAAAGTCAATTACACTATTAATTCAATCATAGCATGATTAAAATGTACAATATTTATAATTAAATGAATACTTGTAAAGTAAAAACTATATACATGTGCACAAGCAGATTTTGTTATATATGTATGCATGTACATGGGATTTTAGAAATGTTTTACATATTTATTTATTTTTATTTTTGACTGTACTGGGTCTTTGTTGCTGCATGGGTGCTACTCTCTAGTTGCAGTATGCCGGCTTCTCATTGCAGTGGCTTCTCTTGTTGCAGAGCATGGGTTCTAGGGTGCATGGGCTTAGTTGCCTGGAAGCATGTGGAATCTTCCTGTCCCATGCATGATTTTTCATCACCAGACCACCAGGGAAGTCCTGCACATGGGATTTTTTAAACACTAATTTGAGTCACTCTTTGCTGAACTTCATTGCACTTTATTCTACATTCATTAATTCTGATTCTTTTTCTTACCGAAATGATCTTTAAACCAGATCTTAAATGACAAATGAAAATAAAAGTAGAGAATGGGAGGGAGAAATGTGAATGACGTTAATGGCAGGGAGAAAAGTTACTGAACAAGGACAAGCAAATCAGTCATTTCTTTTTATTATTAAACTACTTTCAAAGTTTGTATGAACAGATTTGTACTCATAATATACCTACTTTCTTGAAAATTTTGGAAAAGGAAATTCTAACTGTTCAGAGGAGTAGGGTTCCTTACTATTTAATCTTATTCCATTAAATTGTAGGCTAATATTTTACTATTCTGTATTCAGTGAAAACAACTAAATAGATAAATACAAGAATATTTTAAATTTTAACAATATGATGCAATATGAAGAAAAAAGCACTGGACCAGAAGTTAGGAGACTGAAATTCTACACCTTCTAACTGTGTGACACTTACAAAATTCATCTAGGTTTGAGCTCCCTATATATTAAATAAGAATTTAGAAGGCAATGGCACTCCACTCCAGTACTCTTGCCTGGCAAATCCCATGGACGGAGGAGCCTGGTAGGCTGAAGTCCATGGGGTCGCTAAGAGTCAGACACAACTGAGCGACTTCCCTTTCACTTTTCACTTTCATGCATTGGAGAAGGACATGGCAACCCACTCCAGTGTTCTTGCCTGGAGAATCCCAGGGACAGGGGAGCCTGGTGGGCTGCCGTCTATGGGGTTGCACAGAGTCGGACATGACTGAAGTGACTTAGAAGCAGCAGCAAATAGATCTATAATGCTTTTTTAGTACTAAATTTGATTATTCTTTTGATTTGAGTATTGGATATGATTGTGCAAGGTTTTGTGGATATATTACTGAACAAGAAAAATAAGCACTATTCCTAACCCTAGCCTCAAATATAGCCATTAAACAAATATTTGCACAATGAATTGTATTATCCTACTGTTATTTCTAGGTTTATGTTCTTATTGACATATTTTCTTTAGTAGTAATAATAGAATGCTTTCAGCTTCAAGACAAAAACTTAATTCAGAGTTCATTAAACAGTCAAAATAGGTTATTTTGTCAAACAAGAAATCTAAAGATAGTGAGTCTCCAGTATTGATTAATTCAGAGAAATAATGACATTATATGGAGGCGGATTTACTCAGTTTTTTGTTATTTGATTTTCCCACAGCCAAGTTTCTTCCTATTTGCAGGGTACACCTATAGTTTCTAGCAATACATCAAGTCAAAACAATGGCAGTCTCCTTCCCATTTCTCTTCTACCCAGAGAGGAAACGTTTCCTTGAAGACTTCCACTAGACTCCTATCATTTCTTGGAGCTATAGGAAAGACAGCATTTGAACAAATTAGGGTGTTTTAGGGGGCTTCCCTGGTGGCTCAGATGGTAAAGAACCCACTTGCAGTGCGGGAGACTCAGTTTTGATCCCTGGGTCAGGAAGATTCCCTGGAAAAAGAAATGGCAACCCACTCCAGTATTCTTGCCTGGAGAATCCCACGGACAGAAGAGCCTAGCAGGCTATAGTGCATGGGGTCACAAAAAGTCAGACACGACTGAAGTGACTTAGCCTACAGGGAGTTTTTTTGTTTTTATGTTTGCTTTTGTTTTAAAGAGGCAGGAAGGAAGTATGAATGAATATGAGGCAGACAGCCAACAATGTCTGTTATGATAATTTTTCATTTCTCTGATAAGACTAAGCATTATGTCCTCTCTTTCTTTTAAGACTTTGAACATATTTATCATAGCTCCTTAAAATCCTTGTTTGCTAATTCCAATATTTGGGTCATGCGTGTGTGTTCAGTCACATCTGACTCTGCGATCCCTTTGATAGTAACCTACCATGCTCCTCTGTCCATGGAATTTTCCAATCAAGAATACTGGAGCAGGTTTCCATTTCCTACTCCAGGGGAACTTCCTGACCCAGGGATCTAACCTATGTCTCTTGAATCTCCTGCATTGGAAGGCGGATATACCACTGTGCCACCTCTTAAGCCCAATATATGGATCATCTCAGAGGATCAACAGACTTTTTCTGCTTCTTTGTGTGTCTATTCATTTGAATATTTGCCATACATTGTGAATTACAATATATAGTATAGTGTTGAGAGTATGCATTTTCTTGTCTTCCTTTAGAGAAAGAAGAGTATTCTAGCAGACAGTTAATTTATAAGTAGACCAGATTGATTTTTTGAGTTCTTTTTTTTTTTTAAGTTTGGAACTCTCATGTCTCTCAGCACTGTGAATATTCTACGTCATTGGCAAATGCTCTCCTGTGTCTTCATAGCCATTAAAACTGCAACTTCTGCTTTTACAGATTGCATCCAAGTTCAACACCCCAAAACTATCACAGTGTCAATTTGTATAATTTTGCTCTTTGGCACTTGGACATTTTTCTCTTTCCCTCCTGCACTATATGTTTAAAAATAAATGTGGTTATACTTTATCCAGTATTTCTCTGTATTCAGAACAGGAGGCAGAGTATAGGACAGTTTAGTCCAATGTGTTCCCAGAGGTCTCCTCAAATTAATTTTATTAACTACATCTGTGATAAGTGCAACAAAGGAAGGCATAGCATAGAAAAGAGGAACCTGTGTGTCTTTGAAGTAGAGGGGCGTGGGTACCAAATACAAAGATTTCCCTGAAGAAGTGATGTTTTAAGGTGAGATATGAAGGTTGGTAAGCAACACTTTATCATATATATGCAAAGTTTCTGAGGCAGGATAGAGCTTGGCGTATTTTAGGGCAAAAGCTTTATTATTTAAAACTTACAGACTGAGAAAAGCCCATACATCTCAATTTGACTTTATCTAAATGTTACTTAATTTTCAATCATAAAGACTTGGTTGTCCTTTAGAAGCAACAAGGCAAGTAAAAATATTACTGAGCAAATCTACCAAAGATTCATGAATTTGACATAGACAGGGTGACGTGTGTATGGATGTGCTCAGTGGAGATTACACTGTCTTTGTTTTCTGTTTGCAGTACTTAAGGTGATTAATGAATCACTGTATCAGGCCTCAGTGTCTTACCCTTGTGTGTGTGTGTGTGTGAAGTTAGGGACCATCTTTTTTATATAAAACACATTTCTTCAGTTTTCTGAAACAATAATAATTCAGAGTATTGGCAGACAGAGAGCTACATATGCCAAAGTGCATGAATTGCATTATCTCATGAGCCTTACTAATGCAGGAATAGGAGAGCCCCTGAACCTTACTCTACCCTGCTGGTCTTATTATGGATTGTCTGTGCTAGAGCAAACTATGACTTCATATTAGAGTCTTTTCTCCTTTTCTTATCAGTTACAGGGGTGGATTCTTTTGAGGTGAATATTCCCAGAAACACGTGGGTATTTTTGGCACAATCATAGTCTGTTGTTAAAAACCTTGGTTTTCAAAATATTTAATTATTGTAAACTCCAGGCACCAATCAATCAGAAATCCAATGACTGGATGGCTCTGTTGGCCTGTGCAGCTGAGTAGCAGCCCTGCTTAACAATCTATTTCACCAACTGCCTCAATCTAATGAAGGATGCTTTTTATTACTGTGGTATTACAGCTCACTATTATTCATGTTGAAACAAAGCATTTCAAAATAAATTGATGTGCTTTTCATATGGGGAGGAATATTAGTTATTTTTTTAGTGTCAATTACTAAGCAGTTAATAATCATGGTGAACCTCTTGAGGTCAGTGACAGAATCCTCTTAATCTCTGAATCATCAGTCACCCTTGCTCTGCTAGACATAATGTGGATGTTTTCCGTAATTGTGAAATGATGCCATCGTTCTCCCTCTTGTTGAAATTCAAGAAAGATCCAAAGTTTTCAAGTAAAAAACAAATGGCTACTTTTATCTTCTGAGTACACTTCTGCATATTGCCCATTCCTAACTATCTGAAATAGCAGTGATCCGTAGATATATAAAGATTAAACTGTAATCCTCAGATCCTCAGTAATTTCCTGAAATTGAACACATAGAACTTTACACAGGTCTGGTTTCTGAAAATTTTGGTTTCAGAAGCTTTAGTCTCTGAATGGGTGGTTTCAGTCTTTATTGATGTTTACAGCATGATTGAACACAGAGGTTCAAAGAAACAGCAATCTAATTAAAAGGAATTATAAAACTGTTATTTTAATTATTGTATTTTAAGAGTGCTGGGGAGTTTGGCACCATGGGTGGTGGTCCTGCAATACATAACAATTCACCTTCTGGAAAATTTTCTGTGTACAAATGAGAGTTATATGCATAAACGATCACAAAGAATTATGTTTTGTTAACTTTATTATTGCATTCATTTATTCAAATTCAATAATACAGTTATTTACTGAGTCAGCCTAATATGAGTCAGACACCAGATGAGTTCACAACTTAAAACCTGATAAATCTTTGAAAATTCTGTGATAACTAAAATAGTATTATTATACACACTGTGACTTCTCATTTTTATATTTTATTTTACTCTTATTGTTCTAACACACTAAAATAAAATTTTAAAAAAGTTAAGAATGATTGTATATTTTACTCCAAGTTGTATGTAATTAAAATGAATCAGTCATATCAGGTAAAATTTATTTTAAAAGTGAAAATGTAAGTGATTCTTTGTAGTTACAGGTTTTTTTTTTTTTTTATAGTTTTTCCTTTTGTTCACTTTTGTGTTTTTCACATGAGATGTGGAATCTTGCAGGGACTTAGAGCTCCAGTGCACTGCCTGCACCCACACCTCAGCTCTGCCCCTTGCTTGCTGTGTTGCCATCAGCATGTACCTTAGTATGAGTCTCTTTGACACTCAAATCCCTCAACTGTGAGGTAAGGATTATAATACCTCAAAGAGTTGTATGAGTACTAAATGGTTTAGCATATATGAAGTCCTTACAGCGCTACCTGAGGTACATTAAGTATTATATAATATGTGTGTGTGTGTGTGTGTGTGTGTGTGTGTATACACACACATGGACATCACCAGATGGTCAGCACCAAAATCAGATTGATTATATTCTTTGCAGCCAAACATGAAGAAGCTCTATACAGTCAGCAAAAACAAGACCAGGAGCTGACTGTGGCTCGGATCATGAACTCCTTATTGCCAAATTCAGACTAAATTGAAGAAAGTAGGGAAAACCACTAGATCATTCAAGTATGACCTAAATCAAATCCCTTATGATTATACAGTGGAAGTGAGAAATAGATTTAAGGGACTAGATCTGATAGACAGAATGCCTGATGAACTATGGACCAAGGTTCTTGACATTGTACAGGAGACAGGGATCAAGACCATCTCCATGGAAAAGAAATGCAAAAGAGCAAAATGGCTGTCTGGGGAGGCCTTAAAAATAGCTGTGAAAAGAAGAGAAGTGAAAAGCAAAGGAGAAAAGGAAAGATATTAGCATCTGAATGCAGATTTCCCAAGAATAGTAAGGAGAGATAAGAAAGCCTTCCGCAGAGATCAATGAAAAGAAATAAAGGGAAACAACAGTATTGGAAAGAGTAGAGATCTCTTCAAGAAAATTAGAGATACCAAGGGAACATTTCATGCAAAGATGGGCTTGATCAAGGACAGAAATGGTATGGACCTAACAGAAGCAGAAGTATTAAGAAGAGATGGCAAGAATACATGGAAGAACTGTACAAAAAAAGAGCTTCATGACCCAGATAATCACGATGGTGTGATCACTCGCCTAGAGCCAGACATCCTGACATGTGAAGTCAAGTGGGCCTTAGAAACCATCATGACGAACAAAGCTAGTGGAGGTGATAGAATTCCAGTTGAGCTATTTCAAATCCTGAAAGATGATGCTGTGAAAGTGCTGCACTCAATATGCCAGCAAATTTGGAAAACTCAGCAGTGGCCACAGGACTGGAAAAGGTCCGTTTTCATTCCAATCCCAAAGAAAGGCAATGCCAAAGAATGCACAAATTCCTGCACAATTGCACTCATCTCACACGCTAGTAAAGTAATGCTCAAAATTCTCCAAGCCAGGCTTCAGCAATACATGAACTGTAAACTTCCAGATGTTCAAGCTGGTTTTAGAAAAGGCAGAGGACCAGAGATCAAATTGCCAACATCCTCTGGATCATGGAAAAAGCAAGAGAGTTCCAGAAAAACATCTATTTCTGCTTTATTGACTATGCCAAAGCCTTTGACTGTGTGGATCACAATAAACTGTGGAAAATTCTGAAAGAGATGGGAATACCAGACCACCTGACCTGCCTCTTGAGAAACCTATATGCAAGTCAGGAAGCAACAGTTAGAACCGGACATGGAACAACATACTGGTTCCAAATAGGAAAAGGAGTACGTCAAGGTTGTATATTGTCACCCTGCTTATTTAACTTATATGCAGAGTACATCACATGAAATGCCAGGCTGAATGAAGCACAAGCTGGAATCAAGGTTGATGCCGGGAGAAATATCAATAACCTGAGATATGTAGATGACAGCACCCTTATGGCATAAAGTGAAGAGGAACTAAAAAGCCTCTTGATGAAAGTGAAAGAGGAGAGTGAAAAAATTGGCTTAAAGCTCAACATTTAGTAAATGAAGATCATGGCATCTGGTCCCATCACTTCATGGGAAATAGATGGGGAAACAGTGGAAACAGTGTGAGACTTTATTTTTCTGGGCTCCAAAATCACTGCAGATGGTGACTGCAGCCATGAAATTAAAACATGCTTACCCCTTGGAAGGAAAGTTATGACCAACCTTGATAGCATATTAAAAAGAAGAGATATTACTTTGCAACAAAGGTCCGTCTAGTCAAGGCTATTGTTTTTCCAGTAGTCATGTATGGATGTGAGAATTGGACTGTGAAGAAAGCTGAGCGCCGAAGAGGTGATGCTTTTGAATTGTGGTGTTGGGGAAGACTCTTGCGAGTCCCTTGGACTGCAAGGGGATCCAACCAGTCCATCCTAAAGGAGATCAGTCCTGGGTGTTCTGTGGAAGGAATGATGCTGAGGCTGAAACTCCAGTACTTTGGCCACCTCATGCGAAGAGTTGACTCGTTGGAAAAGACCCTGATGCTGGAAGGGATTGGGGCAGAAGGAGAAGGGGATGACAGAGGATGAGATGGCTAGTGGCATCACCAACTTGATGAACATGAGTCTGAGTGAACTCCGGGAGTTGGTGATGGACAGTGAGGCCTGGCATGCTGTGAATCATGGAGTTGCAAAGAGTTGGACACAACTGAGCGACTGAACTGACTTAACTGATTGACTGACACACACATCTATTAGGGCTTCCCTGGTGGCTAGTAAGAAAAGTCCTATATATACATTATATGGCTAGTAGGAAAACAGTCTTATCCTGCTTATGTACTTAGGTTGATTCACCTCAGGTCAACTTTTTTTTGGGTGCAATCTGCAGTACTGTGGGTTCTTAGTTTTTCCAGATCAGGGGTCAAACTCATGCCCCCTGTATTGGAAGCTGGGATTCTTAACCACTGAATGGCCAGGGAAGTTTCTCAGGTGTTAAATAGCCTAAGAATAGTTCTCAGGTATTTAAATTTGAGAAATTCTCTGGGCCTGTTTACTCACATGAAAAATGAACATACTATGTTTAACTCTTGGTCTTGTTCAGCATTTGAATAAATTAACACATATGAAGTGGTTTGCCCAGTACTTGGCCTACCATCAATCCTTAAAAAATGTTAGCTATGACTACTTATTTATTATTTCATTATAAACATAAAGATGGGATAGTAATTAATATCTTACCATTTGAAATGACAATTGTGATTAATGAATATACCTATGAAGACAAATAAACAATTGTGTGATCCAAAAATGTGTTTTCTTTACTGATTATCCAATGTTTTATAAATTGAATAATCACATTTGCATCAAATTAACCAAGGAAATTCTGTTTTATTTGCACCTTTACCTGATCTTAGTGGCAAGCTCCAGGGCAACTCTGTTTTTTCAATTTAGGTTGCCAAGTGACTTTGTCATTTACTTCAGAGAATAATATACATAAAAGCTATTGAAACTGAGCTAAAGTCCTAAACTATTGTTTCATAAATTTCCTGAGCTATGAGTTTAATTATCATTATTGTGTAGGTTCCTTGGTTCTAATGAATGGAAATAAATTTAGACAAACTCATTAAAAATGACCATTTTCATAAACCCCTCCTTTCATATATTTTTATATCTGCCTCTTAAACACATGTGAAAAACTGTTAAACTTAATACCTTTCCTTTATACACACCTTTAATTAAAGTGTGTGAAAGTATTTTTGAAATGCATTATTTTAAAATAATTGTTGATTAGCAAGTAGAACAAAATAAATAGTTTTCCACATATACTGTACTAAATATTTAATGATTATTTGATAAGCATGCTCATTACATAGGGAGTTATACACCTTACATTTACTTCACTATTTTCACATAAAATCTTATGCATACTCGTCTTTCTTAATCCACAAAATGGCTTAATACACTATTGATTGATTTAGTAATTTAAAACAATAATTACCAAAGGTATTTTATCCTAATTTTTGCTTTCTTAATCTTTTCTTTCCAGGTAATTTTTAAACATTATTTTCAGAAAATCCCTACATGAAATTTCTTTCTTTTGGCTTTCAAAATTTTGAAAGGGTTAAATAAGTGTAAACATATTGTTATTGTGTGTAAATTGAATTTCAGCTGGAGGAAAAAAAAGCACATTCTGAAACAGTGATTCTCATCAAATCTTACTACTGCTACACATAAAATTGAACCATTTAATAATTTGGACAAAAGGTTTCAGAATTTTCAGACTAATATGAGGAAATAATGAGAGTCACAAGGAATTTTTTTCCAGCTCACTCCTAACATTGATCAGCAGCTTTGTAAATACTGCTCTGAATATGCTACATAGTAATTTTTGTTCTTTTTTTTTTTTCCGTTAGGAACCTTTCCCTGAAATTAGCAAAAGACATTGATCAGGAAGCCAGATGTTCCCATATCAGGGGAGTGCCTAGCAGTCCATCTGCAGATTGGCCCCTGCCAAGTGTGGAAGAAAATGGAGGCATAGATTCTCTGCCATTCAGACTGATGTTACAGGACTGCACGGCCGTCAAGACATTATTATTAAAGATGAAGAGAGTTCTTCAAGAGGTAATGGTCTGCTGTAAGATTATACTGCTGGTAGATAGTGAAGTCTGTAGACCTGCTTAGTCTCTCTTCTATCAAGAATTAACTGCATAATGCAGGGCAGGGGTCAGCTATTCTCTTGGAACTTAGCCTTTCTCATATGTCAAATGAAGTGTTTGTAGTTCTGTTTTATAAGGTACTCTTCAACTCAAAGATTCTAAGATTCTGCAGAGAAACTGAAAAGAGAATAAATTGATACCTAGTCTTGGGAAGGTTGGATAAAAAAAAATTGGCATCAGCTATCATTATGTTTGCTGCTGCTAAGTAGCTTCTGTCGTGTCCGACTCTGTACAACCCCATAGATGGCAGCCCACCAGGCTGCCCTGTCCCTGGGATTCTCCAGGCAAGAATGCTGGAGTGGGTTGCCATTTCCTTCTCCAATTCATGAAAGTGAAAAGTGAAAGGGAAGTCGCTCAGTTGTACCCGACTCTTTGTGACCCCATGGACTTCAGCCTACCAGGCTCCTCCGTCCATGGGATTTTCCAGGCAAGAATACTGGAGTGGGGTGCCATTGCCTTCTCTGATTGTTATGTTTATATATTAAAAGCTGTTTAGAGACCTTTCAACAGGATTTCACTTTGATGATATAGAGATGTTGTATGATACCATAAAACTAGTTTAGTCATTTTTTTCAAATAACAATTAATCTAATAAAATCAATCTTAATGTTTGACTGATTTTGCCCTTTGAATACAGCTGCCCTCTTGCAGCCTATGCTCAATTAGATAATGAATTAGTTAGTAAAATATTCGGGGAAGTCTTTGATCTTTACATCCAAGAATCAACCACTATTTAGGATTCAAGTATGTTATGGTTTTATTTTTATAATTAAAAGTTATTTTCTTTAGAGGATTTCTATAAAAGTGTACACAATATTATTTCAAAGATGTGAAATGAAAGGACCAAAATTTTAATAACTTTCCTCTAGGCAATCTGAATTCAGAACAACAGTGGGATTTCTGACTCCCAGTGTGACTTTTTATTATATCCTATTATTATTTAATTTATTTCTCATTATTTTTAAAAGATATTAATAGATAGTGTGAGAAGAGAGAAATGTAACTGTTTAGTATGACTGGTATGATAGCTCCTTACAATGATGACCAGGTTGTACTCCCTTTTCTAACAATGACAATAATAATAACACTAGCAGCTACCACTAGAGGCCAGAATTGAATCAAGGAAAGAAAGGAACTTAGGGGAAATGATTGTTACAGACTACGGGGGACATCCAGTCATGTGCTTATGTTAGCTAGTAAAGTAAATACTGGAAGAAATCTCTGCATTCTGTACCACCTTATACCACCAGGGTAGTTTTGTGTCTGGAATCTATGCAGTTGTGTTTAGAAGTGGCATGTTAAGCAGTTAAGCACAGACATTAAAAAGGTTAAATTATATATATTTATAATGAAAAAAATTGTATTTTTAAAAGGTAATTAGTACTCAGAGTTCTACATTTTCAACTAACTTTACTATATTTTCTGTTTAATTACACTTGTGAACTTATTTATGTATTTACATCTATTGAATCTTTATGTGGAAATAGTATATAATAGTGCTGTACATATTTCCCAATTGTAGATTTATTTAAGTCACTTTGGTAGCTTGAAATCAGCCATAGGGGAGTGTTATGCTACAGAAATTGGCATACACTACAAGGTAGGGCTTTTTAATTTGTGTGTGTGTGTGTAATCAGTTGTTCGGTCATTTCCAATTCTTTGCGAACCCATAGACTCCTCTGTCCCTGGAATTTTCCAGGCAAGAATACTGTAGTGGGTTTCCATTTCCTTTTCCAGGGGATCTTTCCCACTCAGGGATCGAACTTGTGTCTCCTGCTTCTCCTGCATTGAAGGCAGAGGCTTTACCTCTGTGCCACCTGGGAAGCCCTAAATTTTGGTGAGCTGCTGTTAAATATTTACCAGCACACCACTATATGTATGACTATATAGTTTCTATATTGACAGTGTGTTTTTTCTGCTCTACTCCAGGCTCCCTGACCATTTGCTCGACATATAGTCTGAACCTCTTTGAACAAGGCAAACTTAATAACTTCTGTTATACTAAAAGATATTAATCTCAAAGTGTGTAACATTCAAGTATTCAGTTTTATACCTCTCTCTTTGGTCTGGATTTTAATTTTAAAAAATCAATACAAGTGAAAAGGAAGTAAAAAAAAAAATGACAGGAAGAGTCAAGGGGCTTTCTTAGGGTACTTAATTTTATAATTTAAAAATATGCAATTATATTCATTATAAAGTCAATATTCAGAATATAATGAGATTGTTTTCTTCTGTTTTTCTTCATAAAATAATATTTGAAAAAACTGAAGAGAATTGATATTTAAAATTGATGTAAAATGAGCAATAATTATATCTGTTTATTAAACCTATTCAGAAATCAGGGAGTCTTACTCTTTATTGTCAGCAAGAAAAGCAATATTATTGTATGATTAGCATTGACATCTATTCTAGTAAAAAGATATTCATAATAGATGTCTTTAAAGAAAACTGAAATATTCTCTAAGCCAGGAATTTTTAAAGGGTAATTTACATTTCATTGAATTTAATTCCAACTAATCATTTTAGATTAATACTACCTTTTTACTATAGATAAATAGTTTATTTCTATTGACCTATTTGTATGATGCTTACTCAAACATGTATATAGATAATTTTTAACTGAAAATATCCCAATTATTTTATTTTTAAGATAAAAAAGTGATTAATGAGTTTAGTATATTAGACTAGGAACTGCTCCTATTTGATATTTTTCTTAATGCTGCTCTGTTGACATCTTAGATTTTAATTCTAAGATAGGTCAAATGTGCATCATCTGACATTTGTCTCACACTACCTATTTAACTCCCTCCTTTGGAGATCATTTGCTATTACAACCCCGAACATCCGTGCCTTCATTTAAAATGGAATAAAAGAAAAAAAGACTCGCTTTAGGCCCTAAGAAATTCCATTTTTCTTTTTTTAGTATTAATGATTTTTTAAAAGTTTCTCTCTTATAACAATGAAGAACCTTATAATTTTTTTCTTCCTTTTTTGTTATATTTTTTCACATAATCCCATTACTTGTAATAAAATAAAATCTTTAATACAGTTATCTACAGAAATAGTTTTTGTTCTGATGTTTCCTTTCAGTTTGGGCTTCCCTCTTGGCTAAGACAATAAAGAATCCATCTGCAGTGTGGGAGACCTGGGTTGGATCCTGGCTCTGGAAGATTCCCTGGAGAAGGGCATGGCAAAGGACTCCAGTATTGTTGTCTGGATAATTCCATTGACAGAGGAGCTTGGCGGTCTACAGTCCATGGGATCGCAAAGAGTCCAACACGACTGAGCGACTGGCACTTTCACTTTCACACTTTCCGTTTACTCTTTTGTTTTTGTTGTTCTCTTATTGTAAAATTTATTTGTACTGTATGGTTACTGGCCTAGAAAACTAATTGGAAGGGATTTTAGGTGCATTGTGTAATTTTTAGTAAGAAAACAGTTGGTAAGCATGTTTATGGGCCTTCCCTGGCTGTTAGTGGTGAAGATGCTGCGCTTTCACTGCAGGTGCTACGGGATCAAAACCTGTCAGAGAACTAAGATCCAGCATTCCATGCAGCCAAAAATAAGTAAATAAACAGAGTAAGAATGATTATTCAAGGGTGTTTGCAGTGCCCCTCCATGCGACACCATGGGCCTTTTAATTTAACAAATGAGTATTAGGAATGTGTTTAACAAATTTCCTGAATCATATAGGACATTTCTTTAAAGTTAGATGAGTGTTAAACAAATTAAAAAAAAAAATGTCGATTTGATCAGACAAATCTAACAGTAAGATTAAATTAGTGAAAATCAGCGAATTATTTGTTTAAAAATCAGTGTAATTTACAAGCTTGTTTAGTTGACATGAACATTTGGGTTTGCCAATGAGGAACTCTTACCTTTTTTCCCTTTTTTTCCTCAATTATCTAGTAATTCAAACTAATTTATTGTCTTTTAGAAATAATAATGGGAAACTTTCAAGGATAATTTTAAGCATGGACTTCTTATATTTTTTGTTTTTTAAATATGATCTATACATGCATAACAAAATTTGGAGTGTTTTGAACTTCACCATAAATTGTTCAGTGGGAATTTTTTAAAGAATTTTTTGTTTTAGCACGTTTTGTTGAAATGATTTCAAAGGTTACAACAGCTATTTTGTAAACTGACGTTTTCTATCAGAAAATCCCAAAGCAAATGAAAAGCATATAGAATAGGAACTGTGACAATGGATAATTAAAGAAGGAGAAAAGTCACTGTGGAGAGTCATAAAGTAAGAAAATTCACTGAAAGCAAGCAATTACCCATGTAAATCTAGGTGACAACCTAATAATTTGACTGCTTTTTTTCTTTTGAAAATAAAATTACAAGTTTCTGTTACCTGCTTTATTTTTATTTATTCTACTTAAAAATTTGTTTAAGATGTAAACTGGAAAAAAGGTAGACCATGAAAACTACAAATGCAAGAAAGCTAAAGTGACAGTACCCATGTCAGGCAGATATAAAGATATCAGTAGAATCAGTGCTATATTTCATAATGATAAAAAGTCATTTCATCAGGAAGACATGACAGTCATACCCGTGGATGTCCTATTTATGTAACTTGTAAATATGTGTTGCAAAATTTGACAAAATAAATGAAGAACTAGGTAAGTTCACAATCATAGTTGAAGATTGTAAATCTCTTTTCTCAAAAATTGATAAAACAACCAAAAATCTGAAAGTTTCAGAAGATTGAACATTTTTAATCTTTTAATAATGATTAACTGAATTGTGTATAACAGAATTATACCAGTTTTTCAGTGTATGTGGAACATCGCCAAGATAGTATATGCTGAATCAGAAATATCTTAGTAAATTTCAGAGGTAGACATCTATGCAATATAATTTGGAGAACAGTGGAATTAAAGTAAGAATCAAGAATGAACAAGTAACTAGAAAATAGCAAATATTTGTATATCAAAACAGCAAACTTCTGTACACCCCATCAGTTCAGTTCAGTTCAGTTCAGTCGCTCAGTTGTGTCCAACTCTTTGCGACCCCATGAATTGCAGCGCGCCAGGCCTCCCTGTCTATCACCAACTCCCGGAGTTCACCCAAACTCACGTCCATCGAGTCAGTGATGCCATCCAGCCATCTCATCCTCTGTCGTCCCCTTCTCCTCCTGCCCCCAATCCCTCCCAGCATCAGAGTCTTTTCCAATGAGTCAACTCTTCGCATGAGTTGGCCAGAGTACTGGAGTTTCAGCTTTAGCATCAGTCCTTACAAAGAACACCCAGGACTGATCTCCTTCAGAATGGACCGGTTGGATCTCCTTGCAGTCCAAGGGACTCTCAACAGTCTTCTCCAACACCACAGTTCAAAAGCATCAATTAGATCAATTTAAAGATCAGGGAGATTTTAAAATGTTACAAATGAGATGATAATGATAATAATACAATAAATCGGAATTTGTGGGGCATTGTTGAAATATTCTTGAAGAGAAATTTATAACTTTAAAATTTTCTTTTAAAGCAATAAAATGTCATAATTAATTATCTAATTTTCTCTTTAAGTATCTAGGGAGAAAAACAGTAAATTAATCTCTAAGGAAGTAATAGAAATATAAAAAATCAAAATTCATGGAATTGAAAACAGACAAATAATAGAAAATTTGCATAGTAATCAGATTGGTTCTTTGAGATGTTTAAAGAAATGCTGTAGAAGAAAAAAAAATTAAACAAGTAATATAAATTACTAATAGCAGAAATAAATTTAAGGGGGAATAATCACTACAACTGGGAAAGGGAATGGCTACCCACTCAATACTCTTGCCTGGAGAATTCCATGAACAGAGGAACTTGGAGATCTATGGTCCACGGGGGTTGCAAAAGCAAACATAACTGAGTGACTCACACACACACACACACACACACAGTCACTACAAATCTTATGGGAATTAAAAGGATAATAAGGGATTGTTATAAACAATAATATGGCAATAAGTGGGCTTCACTTGTGGCTTAGCTGGTAAAGAATCTGCCTGCAATGCAGGAGACCTGGGTTCAATCCCTGGGTTGGGAAGATCCCTTGGAGAAGGGACAGGCTACCCACTCCAATATTCTGGCCTGTAGAATACCATGGACTGTACAGTCCATCGGATCACAAAGAATCGGACATGACTGAGTGACTTTCACTTTCACTATGGCAATAACTATGACAATATGGGTGAAGATCACAAATCCTTTGTCAAATACAACTTTCCATAATGACCAAGAATAAATTAAACATCAGGATTGTCCAATTTCTATTAAAGGGATGTATTTTATTTAAAAAAAACCAAAACTCCCCATAAAATCTAAGTCCAGGAGATTTCACTGGTGCATTGTGTCAAATATTTAAGAAAGACATAAGACTAATATGCAAAAAAGTTCAGGAAATAGAGAAACAGAATATACTTCTCAACTGTTTGATGTGGCACACATAAAACTATTTATAATAATCTTCCAAAATCTTTATAGGTAAAAATAAATCACAGAAAAAATTGTCATATGTGTATGTATATATATGTACATATATATATAGAGAGAGATGTGGAAGTCTTTTAAAAGTTACTAAACAAAATTAAGCAATATAAAAGTATACATATGACCTAATTTGTTCTATTTCGAGAGCGCAAAATTTGTTTAGCATTCGATTACCAGTGTGATTAGCTATATTAATAAGCTAAAAAAAGGAAAGTATATGATCATACTAATAAGTAAAGAAAACACATTTGAAAAGATTGAATATCAGTCTAGTGTTAAAAAAAAAAAAAACACACCAGTAGTAAAAGGGAACTTCTATTCTTACAGCTAATATCCATACTTAATGAGGCAAAACTGAAGCTTCTAGCTAATACTACTAGCAAAGGAAGAATCTCCACTCTCTCTACTTTTAATGAGCATTGTGCCAGATGTTCTAGATAGAAATAGGCAAGAAAAAGCATAAAAAACATAAATATTGGAAAGAAAAGATAAAACTACCTTTATAAGGAGATGCATGGTTGTTTATATAGATATCCCTAAGGAATTTATGAAAAAATTAATAATAAACCTAGTTAAGAATAATAAGTGCATTAGCAAGATAAAGAATACAAAGATACAAGGTTATAATATTATCATTGTTCCATAGCAAATTATCTAGTGGACTAAAAGATACATTTGCTGTCTCATATGTTTTGTGGTCAGTAATTTGAGAGCTGTGTGTATACTGCTGCTGACTGAAGGCCTTTCATGAGGTAACTGAGATGTCAGCCATGACTGCAGTCATGTAAGTGTGACTTGATTTGCAGGTTAATGTAACGTGGCAGGAACGTTTGGGCTTCCCAGATGGTGCTAGTGGTAAAGACCTCCCTGCCAATGTTGGAGACCTAAGGCACGTGGGTTCAATCAGTCCCTGAGTCAGGAAGATCCCTGAAGTAGGAAATAACAACCCACTCTGGTATTCTTGCCTGGAGAATCTCATGGATAGAGGAGCCTGGCGGGCTGCAGTCTGTGGAGTCGCATGAAATTGGAAACAACTGAAGCCACTTAGAATGGCCAATGGTTCAGTTTTTCACTGCTAGTGGCCAGAACCTTACTTCCTTACCATATGGGCCATTTCACTGAATGACATGGCAGCTGGTTTACACCAGAGTATGCAATCCGAGAGAGAGAGAATAAGACAAAATAAATATCTTTTATAACCTAATCTCAGAAGAAACATGCCATCACTTTTGTAAAATGTATGGGTTACGCAAGGGCTTCCCAGGTGGTGTAGTAGTAAAAAAATCCACCTGCCAATACAGGAGACACAGAAGACACAGGTCTGATCCCTAGGTCAGGAAGAACCCTGGAGGAGGAAATGGCAACCCACTCCAGTATTCTTGCCTAGAAAATGTAAGAGGCGTCTGGTGGGCCACAGTCCCTGGGATTGCAAAGAGTCACACATAACTGTGTACACACACACACACATTGATTAGAAAGACCAACCTTGATTCAGTGAGGGAGGGCACTTTATAAAGGTCTGGATACCAGGAAGTAAGCAACATTGTTACCCTTCTCATCCAAACTACTGATTAGATCAGATCAGATCAGTCACTCAGTCCTGTCCGACTATTTGTGACCCCATGAATTGCAGCACGCCAGGCCTCCCTGTCCATCACCAATTCCCGGAGTTCACCCAGACTCACGTCCATCGAGTCAGTGATGCCATGCAGCCATCTCATCTTCTGTCTTCCCCTTCTCCTCCTGCCCCCAATCCCTCCCAGCATCAGAGTCTTTTCCAATGAGTCAACTCTTCGCATGAGGTGGCCAAAGTACCGGAGCTTCAGCTTTAGCATCCTTCCTTCCAAAGAAATCCCAGGGCTGATCTCCTTCAGAATGGACTGGTTGGATCTTCTTGCAGTCCAAGGGACTCTCAAGAGTCTTCTCCAACACCACAGTGCAAAGGATTAATTCTTCGGCACTCAGCCTTCTTCACAGTCCAACTCTCACATCCATACATGACCACAGGAAAAACCATAGCCTTGACGAGACGGACCTTTGTTGGCAAAGTAATGTCTCTGCTTTTGAATATGCTATCTAGGTTGGTCATAACTTTCCTTCCAAGGAGTAAGCATCTGTTAATTTCATGGCTGCAGTCACCATCTGTAGTGATTCTGCAGCCCAGAAAAATAAAGTCTGACACTGTTTCCACTGTTTCCCCATCTATTTCCCATGAAGTGATGGGACCAGATACCATGATCTTCGTTTTCTGAATGTTGAGCTTTAAGCCAACTTTGTCACTCTCCTCTTTCATTTTCATCAAGAGGCTTTTTAGTTCCTCTTCACTTTCTGCCATAAGGGTGGTGTCATCTGCATATCTGAGGTTACTGATATTTCTCCCGGCAATCTTGATTCCAGCTTGTGTTTCTTCCAGTCCAGCGTTTCTCATGATGTACTCTGCATATAAGTTAAGTAAGCAGGGTGACTATATACAGCCTTGACGTACTCCTTTTCCTATTTGGAACCAGTCTGTTGTTCCATGTCCAGTTCTAACTGTTGCTTCCTGACCCGCATACAAATTTCTCAAGAGGCAGATCAGGTGGTCTGGTATTCCCATCTCGAAGAATTTTCCACAGTTTATTGTGATCTACACAGTCAAAGGCTTTGGCATAGTCAATAAAGCAGAAATAGATGTTTTTCTGGAACTCTCTTTCTTTTTTGATGATCCAGTGGATGTTGGCAATTTGATCTCTGGTTCCTCTGCCTTTTCTAAAACCAGCTTGAACATCAGGAAGTTCCCGGTTCACTTATTGCTGAAGCCTGGCTTGGAGATTTTTGACCATTACTTTACTAGCATGTGAGATGAGTGCAGTTGTGCGGTAGTTTGAGCATTCTTTGGCATTGCCTTTCTTTGGGATTGGAATGAAAACTGACCTTTTCCAGTCCTGTGGCCACTGCTGAGTTTTCCAAATGTGCTGGCATATTGAGTGCAGCACTTTCACAGCATCATCTTTCAGGATTTGGAATAGTTCAACTGGAATTCTATCACCTCCACTAGCTTTGTTCATCGTGATGCTTTCTAAGGCCCACTTGACTTCACATTCCAGGATGTCTGGCTCTAGGTCAGTGATCACACCATCGTGATTATCTGGGTCGTGAAGATCTTTTTTTGTACAGTTCTTCTGTGTATTCTTGCCATAATCCAACTTTTGGCTTTCAATGATCCATTTCTCAGAGTCTATACTCAAAGTATAATATAGTCCTCACCCCCTCCAAAGACCACCCAAAGTATCATTCTATTACAGCATAAATTCAAAATACAGAATCTCATTATGTAAAACATGTGCAGTTGTAGATAAGCCTTAAGTACAACAACCAGAATACAGTTATCCATTTGAAAATCTATGAACGAATGTATAAGCTAGTAGTTCCTTGATTAGGATTCAAAACCCGGGAAAAATTCTCCATAATTTTTATTCTATCCTCTGTACTCTCGATTCTACCCTTCAGGTTATCTTTCTTTTATTATAAAGTTATCTTTCTTTTATTATTATTATAAAGGTTATATATGCTTGCAGCTGCATAGTTTTCTCATCCTTATTTGTGTTTGTGTACATTGGTATCCAAAGGCCTCTTTTAATTTTGTACTGTTTCTGTCCCTTTAATTCCAAACTGCACAGTGTTTCTGTGAATATAACTCTCTTAAATTCTTTATAGATCTCTCGTGAACTTTATTAGGGATTCACTCCATTCGACAAAAACCATATCCATAAATCTCTTCAGGATAAGCGCTTCTTTAACTTGAAATAGCTGATGGACAACCACTTTAAGCTTTAAAATTTTTAATTGTTAAGTTGAGAGCATCTGTGAGACATACTAAAGGTATCCCAAAAAGTACCTTTTGTCTGACTGAACTAGGTTCTCTGCAGCACTATTTTTCACCTTTCAGAATATCTCTGTATCTAGCAAATAAATTTTTAAAGTAATAAAACATGTTTACATCTGGATTGGTATAGTTTATTACATGAATTTACATTTTTATCAGAGTTTATCAAATTGTGCACTTAATATGACAACACATTGAATGTCATCATACCGATGGCACCACGGCCAGTGCTTCCGTTTTGTGGAATTTCCCTTCTTCCCTTGAAAGGCCTGTAAGTGAACTATGCCCATGTCCATTTATTATATAGACTAAGTTAGAGCCCCACTGTCAATTCTTACCAATTGTTATTAGAATTCATTTTTTTCTCAATTTTATAATAACATAATCAACAACAACAGAAAAACAATATAACCCTGTTTTCATATAAAGCAATAAATCAGGGAGTATACTTTCTTTGTATACTCCATGAAGAAGCCTTTAGTTTAGATAAGAGCATCAGTTAGATTCACTAAGAATAAATCGGTTTCTAAAAAATAATGCTCTCCTTACATGAGGCTTACCTCTTTATGAGACTATAAACTTGGTTTGGAAAAAAGATAAGGGGAGGGAAGCATATTTCCATGACTCTTTTGCTATTTAAGCAACATTAACTTTCAATAGTCCTCTGGGAGAAATTAGAGAAGATACAGAAAATTCTTTCCTAATTTCTAGCCTTGTTTCACCCACAAAGTCCCACTGGAGAAGGGTATATTAGAATGGTAAAAATTACAGTTGTTTAAAATCATTGAGATGGGATTATCATTTCTGCTGCTTAATAGCTGCTGCAAGTTGATTAAGGTTTTTGAGTCTCCATTCCATTATATGCAGCATTACCAACAATTTTATAGGGGTTATTTGAACAATTACATAGTAAAATGTATATAATAAGTTATCACAGTGAAAGTGTGCAGTAAATACCCTTAAACATAAGCTACTAAAATGATCTCATTCATTTGTATGATTAATACTATGACAGTATGGTAGAATGTATTTGAGATTTCTTAAACTTGTAAATATACTAGTAAATGTTTTTAATAGGACACTATGTTGTATTTATTGAATGATAATTCAATTCTAATAATTGTTAATAATGGCTATACTAGCTGAAACTGAGAGTAGAAGTATCATTGCCATTTATGTTTTTCTGGCATTCAGTTGTGCTAACAAAATTGACCTAACATTCCTTGTCTAAAGAACTACTACATGTTAATTGAATTTCCTGTTTCTTCAGTATGTAAGAAAAGTTTTTCCGAGAGAGAAATAATGATGGACAGACCATGGTAGTAACAGTTGAGGCAGAGAGAAGGGAAAGGATGTATGATATGTTTTGGAAGTAATGTCAACAGCCATTGCTATGAGTTGCAACTGAAAAAGCAAGAAAGAAAAGAGAAAAAGCAAGGATAACTGAGAGTTGGCCTTTGAGTACTGTGCAGACATTATTGCTCTTTTCTGAGAGTGGGAAGATTAGGATAGGGATAATCTGTGTGAGACACAAAGGGAAATTAGAGTTTTGCTTTGGCCAGGTTGAGGTTGAGATGCTTACTTAGACATGCACATGTTAGGTATCAAATAGAAATTTGAGTTAATGTGTCTGTATGACTCAGATGGTAAAGGATCCACGTGCAGTATGGGAGACCTGGGTTTGATTCCTGGGTTGGGAAGATCTCCTGGAGGAGGACATGCAACCCACTCCAGTATTCTTGCCTGGAGAATCCCATGAACAGAGGAGCCTGGCGGGCTACAGTCCATGCAGTCGCAAAGAATCCGACACAACTGAGTGACTAAGCACAAACCCAGAAAGATCAGGGCTAAAAATAAAGATTGTGTATTCTTGATAATATAGATTCTATTAAAAGCTATGGAAGAGAGAATTTGTGCCTAAAACCAGAATGGGATGCTCCAATATTAAATGATCAGGAAAGAAAAAAAAAAATCAGTATCCAATGAAATGGAAAGAAATGCCAAGAGTGTATATCAAGAAGCTATGGGAAAACATTGCTTTTAAGATAGCCAACTTGAGGAATGATACTGAGAAGTAAATATGATAAGAAAAGATAAACAGTAGATTTGTCAATCCAGTGATTAATTCCAAAAGCATATTACCCAGGCTTTATAAATTTCAAATATGCAGAGCAACTTACTCAGTTAATTTGTAAAGCAAAATTCTAAAATAGAAATATTACCTTTTGCAGCTTGTTCTCAGCTATTAAACTATTGGTTTATTTCTTTTCAAGTCATTGGTCTATGAATTTGAAGGATATGAAAATGAATAATACATGCCCTGAAAGAATTTTTAAAATATGTTTTAAAGTAAAACATGTCTTAATTTTGGAAGGATATTATATATTTTATTAGGTTAAATAAGTATGATGACCAAACATTCATCTTACATGAGTACCTTCCATATTGAGATATTATTCTTTTCTTTAAAAAACTATTATTTATATTACTTAAAATTGTTCTTTATGCTGCAGAGGCAATCTAGTATAGTGATCACAGTATCCTAGTCTGTGCTAGGGCAGGCTGCTCAAATTTGAATATCGAATCACAGTGAGTGAGTATGACTTTGGGCAATGTGTTAATCTCACCATGAAAATCTAGTCTCTCTCTGCAGTGGAATTACCAAGTAAGTGCATGTTTAAAACTACTAGATAATATCAAAGTTTTTCCAAAGTGCTTTCCAGATTGCTCTCCCTTTGGGTATGTTCATGTAATAGAATACTTTATATTCATGTATCATTATGTCCCACAAAGCATATTTTGAACACAACAACCAAGTCACAGATAAATTCATACAGAATATAAAACTTAAAATATATAAACCTAAACAATATGCAAAATTAAATGACATATATTAAAGAATATATATATATATTTTTTAAAGAATTAGGATGTTAAATGTGATAGTCAAGGTAAGAGTATGTGTATAGAAGCAGTGATTAAGAAGAGGTATACATGCAATAGGTGAGGCTTTGTGATACTATTTATTTTATATTCATAGTATATATTCTTATGTGTTTCTGTCAGAGTCATTGCATATGCATACTATTTTCTTATATGTCTTTAACGTTGCCTTAAAATCTCAGTCTTTCCAAATTGTTTGTACTCTGAGTGGCTCCCTGTCTACCAACTCCATCTCCTACAATGCTATTTTCTTCTGTATTTCTCTTCCCATGAAAATTGCAGAAATATTTTGATCATTTCTTTGCCATCAGTGTTTATTTTGGTATTTATTTAATGTTGAACTGAAAATAACGTGGTGAGAAAGGGTACACCAGTCAGCCAGAGAATTCTTTCCTGGTATGTATACTTATGTAATCTGTAGTCATATGTATTATTTTTTTACTTATTAAAAACAAATCACAACCCACAGAGAAGGAGAAGGAACTGGCAACCCATTCCAGTATTCTTGCCTGGAAAAATCGCGTGGATGGAGGAGCCTGGCAGGCTACGGTCAATGGGGTTGCAAAGAGTTAGACACAACTGAGCGACTAACACAACCCACAGTATTAATAATAACTGCCACCCTCATTATACCTGAATATAATTCAGATATATTGTTGTGGTTATGTGTGTTATAATCATATTCAATAATTAATCAAATAACCACTAATATGATTTTGCTATGCATGTCTAACTTTTAACTTTCTTCTTGAATCAAGCATTAATGCCTCAGTTGTAATACAACTCACATACCGTTGTGTAACTTGCGGGGCTAAATCTGACATCAAGATTTTCAGGTTGCAACATAGCAGATACACAGCAGATGGCACCCTACAGGATCTCTGGGGGATGCTAAGCACGTTCAGAATTTTTGGTAGGGGAGGGAAGGAGAGAGCAGAGAGCCATTTAAGCAAATAGCGCTGTGGAAAGCCTGTGATTGTGTTCCTCTGAGACACATTTTTCTTTAAATTGTGTTTTGTTCAGGTTTGAAAATCAGAAACATAGCCATATTTAACTACATTAAAATGCCTATTTTTAATTATCAAGTATATAAAAGATGGTGTTACAAAGTTTGACAACATAATGTAATTGTTTAGGAATAATAATAAACCATAAAGTGTTTGCATGTTTATAGATGTGTAAAGGTGTTTTAACATCTAGTAACTCTTTGTAGATTCAGGCCAGTTATTCCTTAACTATTTCCTTTTAATCTTGATAAAAATGAAAACTTGAGAAAACTAGTATTGACTTTTAGTATAAATTTACTGGTAGAAATACAAATGTTTACTCTTTCAAATATTATAGCTATATAGATTATTTTCTGTTATTTTTAAAGTGAAATAAGGTCTATATAGTGGACTATTAATAAAATCAAAGTAACTCATTGTATTTATGACAAATACATGTGACAACAAATAGATACATCTATCTTGTTCTCTTTGATTAGATGAGCTTCTATAGGTAAGAGGAGGTGAGAAGTTTAAAATAATAATTATTGTGAAAGATTTTATTCGTTTACTTCAAAAACAGACAAATACATATTTTGTTACCCATGGTCTTCATTAGGGATCAGAAACTCTTTCTGTAAAGTCATGGCCATATAGACTATATTGTAACAACTGAATTAAGTTGTAATAAGAATGCAGTTGGCTTCCCAGGTGGTGCATTGGTAAAGAATCTGCCTACCAATGCAAGAAACACAAGAGACACAGGTTTCATCTCTGGGTTGGGAAGATTCCCTGGAGTAGGCAGTGGCCTGCATTCATGCTAAGTGGCTTCAGTGGTATCTGACTCTTTGTGACCCTATGGACTGTAGGCAGCCAGGCTCCTCTGTCCATGGGATTCTCCAGACAAGAATACTGGGTTGTTGTGCCCTCCTCCAGGGGATCTCCTGATCCAGGGATCAAATCTGCATCTCTTTTTCCCCTGCATATTGGCAAGTGGGTTCTTTACCACTTGAGAAGCCCTGCTCCAATATTCTTACCTGAAAATTTCCATGGACAGAGGAGCCGTGGGGTACAATTAATGGGGTCACAAAGAATTGAACACCTGGGCTTCCTAGGTGGTGCTAGTGGTAAAGAACCCATCTGCCAATGCAGGACACGAGACGTAGGTTCAATCCCTAGGTCAGGAAGATCCCTAGGTCAGGAAGATCCCTAGGTCAACTCCTTAGGGCTGCGAAGAGTCAAACATAACTGAGCATACCCACACACGGAAATCTTACTTATATCTACAACGATTCAGCAATGTTATTTTATTCTATTTTATTGAGTTTCTTTGACAAGCATTATTTTTCCTCTTATTAACAAATTTTACTGTGAAGATTAGATTTAAATTGTATCTGGCAATGGAAAAGTCTAAATAAATATCAGTTTCCTTTTCTTCCCCCACCTTTTAAAAACTTATTCTTTTTTTTTTTTTTTTTGGAGTGACTACTCTCAATTTATTCTTTTTTATCAAAGTTGTTTCAGTTATTTTAGGCTCTCTGTCTTTCCATATACATTTTAGAATTAGCATGTCTATATATAGAGATTATCATGTTAGGTGAAGTAAGCCAGAGAAACACAAATATTAATATCATATATCATTTATATGTGGAATCTTAAAAAATGAATGATATAAATGAACTTACACATTTAGAGGTATAAATGAACTTATATACAAAGTAGAAATAGACCCACAGACATAGAAAATAACCTTATGCTTACCAAGGGGGTTCAGTAGAGTTCAGTTCAGTCGCTCAGTCATATCCGACTCTTTGCGACCCCATGAATTGCAGCACGCCAGGCCTCCCTGTCCATCACCAACTCTTGGTGTCCACCCAAACCCATGTCCATCGAGTCAGTGATGCCATCCAAACCATCTCGTCCTCTGTCGTCCCCTTCTCCTCCTGCCCCCAATCTTTCCCAGCATCAGGGGCTTTTCCAATGAGTCAGCTCTTCACATCAGGTGTCCAAAGTATTGGAGTTTCAGCTTCAACATCAGTCCTTCCAATGAACACCCAGGACTGATCTCCTTTAGGATGGACTGGTTGGATCTCCTTGTAGTCCAAGGGACTCTCAAGAGTCTTCTCCAGCACCACAGTTCAAAAGCATCAATTCTTCTGCACTCAGCTTTCTTTATAGTCCAACTCTCACATCCACACATGACCACTGGAAAAACCATAGCCTTGACTAGACAGACATTTGTTGGCAAAGTAATGTCTCTGCTTTTTAATATGCTGTCTAGGTTGGTCATAACTTTCCTTCCAAGGAGTAAGTGTCTTTTAATTTCATGGCTGCAATCACCACCCTCAGTGATTTTGGAGCCCAGAAAAGTAAAGTCAGCCACTGTTTACACTGCTTCCCCATCTATTTCCCATGAAGTGATGGGACCACATGCCATGATCTTAGTTTTCTGAATGTTGAGCTTTAAGCCAACTTTTTCATTCTTCTCTTTCACTTTCTTTTTTTTTTTTAATTTTATTTTATTTTTAAACTTTACAATATTGTATTAGTTTTTCCAAATATTGAAATGAATCTGCCACAGGTATACCTGTGTTCCCCATCCTGAACCCTCCTCCCTCCTCCTTCCCCATACCCTCCCTCTGGGTCATCCCAGTGCACCAGCCCCAAGCATCCAGTATCGTGCATCGAACCTGGACTGGCAACTTGTTTCATACATGATATTATACATATTTCAATGCCATTCTCCCAAATCATCCCACCTTCTCCCTCTCCCACAGAGTCCATAAGACTGATCTATACATCAGTGTCTCTTTTGCTGTCTCATATACAGGGTTATTGTTGCCATCTTTCTAAATTCCATATATATGCGTTAGTATACTGTATTGGTGCTTTTCTTTCTGGCTTACTTCACTCTGTATAATGGGCTCCAGTTTCATCCACCTCATTAGAACGGATTCAAATGTATTCTTTTTAATGGCTGAGTAATACTCCATTGTGTATATGTACCACAGCTTTCTTATCCATTCATCTGCTGATGGGCATCTAGGTTGCTTCCATGTCCTGGCTATTATAAACAGTGCTGCGATGAACATTGGGGTACACGTGTCTCTTTCCCTTCTGGTTTCCTCAGTGTGTATGCCCAGCAGTAGGGTTGCTGGATCATAAGGCAGTTCTATTTCCAGTTTTTGAAGAAATCTCCACACTGTTCTCCATAGTGGCTGTACTAGTTTGCATTCCCACCAACAGTGTAGGAGGGTTCCCTTTTCTCCACACCCTCTCCAGCATTTATTGCTTGTAGACTTTTGGATCGCAGCCTTTCTGACTGGCGTGAGATGGTACCTCATAGTGGTTTTGATTTGCATTTTTCTGATAATGAGTGATGTTGAGCATCTTTTCATGTGTTAGTTAGCCATCTGTATGTCTTCTTTGGAGAAATGTCTATTTAGGAAAACTGGTCAACCACTTGAAAAAGAATGAAACTAGAACACTTTCTAACAGCATACACAAAAATAAACTCAAAATGGATTAAAGATCTCAATGTAAGACCAGAAACTATAAAACTCCTAGAGGAGAACATAGGCAAAACCCTCTGACATACATCACAGCAGGATCTTCTATGACCCACCTCCCAGAATATTGGAAATAAAAGCAAAAATAAACAAATGGGACCTAATTAAACTTAAAAGCTTCTGCACAACAAAGGAAACTATTAGCAAGGTGAAAAGGCAGCCTTTAGAATGGGAGAAAATAATAGCAAATGAAGCAACTGACAAACAACTAATCTCAAAAATATACAAGCAACTCATACAGCTCAACTCCAGAAAAATAAATGACCCAATCAAAAAATGGGCCAAAGAAATAAAAAACTTATTCTAACATTACTTCTAAACTTGTTACCCAGAATGAGATTTGATTCCAGCTTCATAGCACTTCCATGATTCTTATTTTCTTTAGAACTGGTCTTTGATTTTGGTGGTCCTGGCTTTTTCATGTTCTGGAGCTGAAGCCTGGCCCTTAAGCCCTCAGATTTGGGGTGGAGATTATTTTGCTGTTCACAGAATTTCCAAATACTGCTAAACCCCTGATCAAATTGCATGGTTTTATAGTAAATTTTGTGTAGATATCAGTGAGTAAATAATATGTCCAGATACAGTACCTATCTTTAGATTTTAAATCTGCAAAATTTTGTTTTTAAGAAATATAAATGTTTGCTGAAATAAAGTCTGTCTTAAAATCATTTTCTTGCAAGGGAGTCTATGTTGTAGGAATGATTTTCTTAGCTTTTGTTTGCAGCCAAGATAGGATTTTCATTCATGTCTATCACCCCCTGGACGATTCTGCTTTCCCTCAAGGTGGCACTTTGTCTAGACTTGCTACTTATGATTTAAAACATTATTTTAATAATGTAATCTAGGATGGAATTTAATTATAATTCAGTTACCTAATTATATTATGATACTTATTACTTATTTGGGGCTTTGCAAATAGCTCACAGTCAGCATATTGCATTGTTTCACATAACTCTTGGAACATATACCATAGTCTAGACACATAACTATAGTTAAAGTATGATCTAATTCAGTATCTGCTGAAGGTTCTATGTCCCAGTATACCTCTATTGCTTATGAAACTTTAGGGTATTCTGAATATTAAGGCCTATTTTTCTAATATTACTATGCTTCCTCATTCTCTGCACGTTCTTTGAAAAATAAGGATGTTAGAAATCTCCTTGGTGGATGCTATGTCAAATTTAACTGCCACTGGTGAGATAATTGCAACCTGTAAATATTTTTAAATTGTTTCTTCCAAACATATCTCTTTACTTAGTTGACATCCAAGGCTATCTGTCTTACTGGTAAATTGTTTAGTAACTACCAAAGTTGCATTTTTTTTCTCTCTCAAGAAAACTTCAGAATAGAAAGCAGTTTTTTTTGATAAAGAATAATGGGGAAAAAAAAAACACTTAATGTTGCTATGGATACATATAAATGTGGACCACAGGCCAAAAAACTGCTGGCATTGATTTTGGGACCAGAAATCCTGTACATAACATCTACATCTCTGTCCACACAGCAAATATAAGGATTCATTGTTTAAAGATATTCATTCACACAAGGAAGTGTCAAGCGTGGATTTGAGAATATTGTAATATTAGAAAATGGAAGAAGTACCAGGATGCCAGCTGTGTGTGTGTGCCCCGACATGGGTGTGCATGTACATGGGTGTATAGGTGTGTTGGGGGTTGTTGAGCATAATGTTATTTGTGTTTATTGTGGTTGAGAAGTGGGGTTGAAAAGTCTTAAAAACAGCTCCAAAAAGCAAACACCCTAAGCATGTAGTTCATCTATTTGCTTCTTTCCTTGCAAATTGGACTTGGGCCTATTAAAAGATCCTTGCTGCTGCTGCTGCTGCTGCTAAGTCACTTCAGTCGTGTCCGACTCTGCGAGACCCCATAGATGGCAGCCCACCATGCTCCCCCGTCCCTGGGATTCTCCAGGCAAGAATACTGGAGTGGGTTGCCATTTCCTTCTCCAATGCATGAACGAGAAAAGTGAAAGTGAAGTCGCTCAGTCCTTACAACCTTGCAAAACATAACAGGATGCTCATAAAAGGCACAAGAAGACATTTGTCCACATTCACAATCTTACTTCTGAGTCATTTCTTGGTATCCTATTGCCATCTCTTACCTGCTTTCTTCCCTTGCATTTGACTCTGATTTTCACCTTTGTTTCCTGTGCACTGATACTTCTCTCTCTTAGTGGTAAAGCAAGGGATAGATTACCTTTTCACAATCCATGTCTTACTATCTTTTATATTAGCTTTCAGACACTTCATATATTTTTACTACCTTCAGGGAATTCTTGGTTTGAATGACCGAATAGAGCTGGAGTGACCTGGGTTCCACTTTAATCTTATAAGTATCTTTTTGCATAAGACTTACAATTTCCAGATCTTTCCTCCTCCTCCCTACCCCACCACACACATCCTTTTCACTGTAAATCATAGCCCAAGAGAAAGGGTGTTTTTCCATCAGTGCTTCAGATAGTCACAGTCTCTCAAATCCTCATGTATTCCCCCATCAAATTGAAATCCTTGTCATGGAATAATAAGGAAGCATTTAGCTTTAAGAAAACCTCACTTATCCTTTGTTGTTGTTCAGTCACTCAATCATGTCAACTCTTAGTGACCCCATGGACTACAACACACCAGGCTTCTCTGTCCTTCTCCATCTCCTGGAGATTGCTCTAACTCATGTCCATTGAATCAACGATGCCATCCAACCATTTCATCCTTTATCGCTCCTTTTGCTCCTGCCCTCAATCTTTCCCAGCATCAGGGTCTTTTCCAATGAGTTGGCTCTTTGCATCAGGTAGCCAAAGTATTTGGAGCTTTAGCTTTGCTTCAGCATCAGTCCTTCCAATGAATATTCAGGGTTGATTACCTTTAGTAGTGACTGGTTTGATCTCCTAGTTGTCCAAGGGACTCTCAAGAGGCTTCTCCAGGACTTACCTTATTTTATGTGTGTGTGTGTGTGTGTATATATATATAAAATGTATATATATAATGTATATAGTTGCATGTACATAAAATGTATATACTTGTATATATATATATATATATACATATATATGTATGTATATATCCATTATATATCCTTATATACATATATATACATTATATCTTTATATGTATACATATCCATAATGTATACATATGGATGTATACATTATACCCATATATATACATATATATCCATTTTATGTATATTTTATATCTATATATATTACTGAGAATTCTTTTCCATCATTCCTATAGCAGTTCATGGTAAATTAAAACTGTTTTTACTGATTTTAAACTTCTGTGAGTCTTTTACTAGGTAGAAAGTGAGTTAAGTTGACTGTCTGCAATGAGCTCCCGGAAACTTTTTCTGTAAGTTTACTGAGGGTGAGACAAAGGAACAAGAATGCTACTCCTGTTTGTGTTTGAGGAGTAACTCTGCTATTTCTGTAGTTTGTTTCTCTTTATCTTTTTTCCCTCAGATAGATATATGTGACTATGCTTATTATCTTTAACAGGATTTTGTGGACATCAAAGAGATATCGATTAATTTAGCATCTGTTACTATGTTGAATTTCTTAGAAATGCTATTTATACTCTGCTCCGAAAATGAAAACAAAACAGTGGAACACAAACTGTCACGACTTTTTTCCCAAAAGTGTGCTGTGTGATTAAGCACACAGGTTAAGGTTAAGTAATGTGAATGAAATGGAGTGAATACTCAGTAAAGATAAATCGTTCTGAAAATGGGATCCATTTGTGACAAATTTGAAAGTAGTATTGAATGTCTCAAATGAGTACAAAATATTTCTTTAGAGGTAGCACTGATTGCAGGATGGGGCATAGGAAAATAAAAAGAAAAATCAGGAAATGTCTATTTTATACTTCATTAGGACAGATTCAGATGAGCATTGTCATTTGTCCTAAAAGTTCCAATTCAGCTGCATCCCACTGTTTGCAACCACATGGACTGCAGCAAGTCAGGCTTCACTATCGATCACCAACTCCTGGAGCTTGCTCAGACTCTCAGCCATCAAGTCGGTGATGCCATCCAACCATGTCATCCTCTGTCATCCCCTTCGGCTTTTGCCTTGAACATTCCCGGGCATCAGGGTCTTTTCTAAGGAGTCACTTCTTCCCATCAGGTAGCCAAAGTATTGGAATTTCAGCTTCAGCATCAGTCCTTCTAATGAATATTTAGTACTGATTTCCTTTAGGATTGATTAGTTGGATCTCCTTGCAGCCCAAGAGACTCTCAAGAGACTTCTCCAAAGCACAGTTCAAAAGCATCAATTCTTCAGCACTCAGCTTTCTTTATAGTCCCAACTCTCACATCCATACATGACTACTGGAAAAACCATAGCTTTGACTAAATGGACCTTTGTTGGGAAAGGAACGTCTCTGCTTTTTAATACGCTGTCTCAGTTGATCATAGCTTTTCTTCCAAGGAGCAAGTGTCTTTTAACTTCATGGCTGCAGTCACTATCTGCAGTGATTTAGGAGCCCCTCAAAATAAAGTCTTTCAAGACTGGATGCCATGTTCTTCGGTTTCTGAATGTTGGATTTTAAGCCAACTGTTTCACTGTCCTCTTTTACTTTCATCAAGAGGCTCTTTAGTTCTTCACTCTCTGGCATAAGGGTGGTATCATCTACATATCTGAGGTTATTGATATTTCTCCTAATCTTGATTCCAACTTGTGCTTCATCCAGCCTGGCATTTCACATGATGTACTCTGCATATAAGTTAAATAAGCATGGTGACAATATATACAGCCTTGACATACTCCTTTCCCTATTTGGAACCCGTCTGTTGTTCCATGTCCAGTTCTAACTGTTGCCTCTTGACCTGCATACAGGTTTCTCAGGAGGCAAGTAAGGTTGTCTCGTATTCGCATCTCTGTAAGAATTTTCCAAGTTTGCTATGATCTACACAAAGACTTCAAGTCAATAAAACAGAAGTAGGTGTTTTTCTGGAATTCTCTTGCTTTTTCGATGATCCAACAGATGTTGGCAATTTGATCTCTGTTTCCTCTGCCTTTTCTAAAACCAGCTTGAACATCTGGAAGTTCACAGTTCACGTATTGCTGAAGCCTGGCTTGGAGAATTTTGAGCATTACCTTACTAGCGTGTGAAAACTACTACTGCAGAAAATTGCAATTTGCAATTGCAGAAAAACTACTGCAATTGTGCGGTAGTTTGAGCATTCTTTGGCATTGCCTTTCTTTGGGATTGGAATGAAAACTGACCTTTTCCAGCTGTGGCCACTTCTGAGTTTTCCAAATTTGCTGGCATATTGAGTGCAGCACTCTCACAGCATCATCTTTCAGGATTTGAAAAAGATGCTTACTCCTTGGAAGGAAAGTTATGACCAACCTAGATAGCATATTTAAAAGCAGAGACATTACTTTCCAACAAAGGTCCGTCTAGTCAAGGCTATTCTAGTAGTCATGTATGGATGTGAGAGTTGGACTGTGAAGAAGGCTGAATGTTGAAGAATTGATGCTTTTGAACTGTGGTGTTGGAGAAGACTCTTGAGAGTCCCTTGAACTGCAAGGAGATCCATCCAGTCCATTATAAAGGAGATCAGTCCTGGGATTTCTTTGGAAAGAATGATGCTGAAGTTGAAACTCCAGTACTTTGGCCACCTCATGCAAAGAGTTGACTCATTGGAAAAGACTCTGATGCTTGGAGGGATTAGGGGCAGGAGGAGAAGGGAACAACAGAGGATGAGATGGCTGGATGGCATCACCAACTCGATGGACATGAGTTTGAGTGAACTCTGGGAGTTGGTGATGGACAGGGAGGCCTGGCGTGCTGCAATTCATGGGGTCGCAAAGAGTCGGACATGACTGAGTGACTGAGCTGAACTGAACTGGGATTCCAGCACTGCCACTAGCTTTCTTCCTAGTAATGCTTCCTAAGGCCCATTTAACTATGCATTCCATGTTGTCTGGCTCTACATGAGTAATCACACCATCATGATTACATGGGTCATGAAGATCTTTTTTGCATAGTTCTTCTGTGTATTCTTGCCACCTCTTCTGAATATCTTCTGCTTCAGTTAGGTGCATACCATTTCTGTCCTTTATTGTGCCCATCTTTGCATTAAATGTTCCTTTGGTAGCTCTTACTTTCTTGAAGAGATCTCTAGTCTTTCCCATTTGATTTTTTCCTCTATATCTTTGCAAGATCACTGAGGAAGGCTTTCTTATCTCTCCTTGCTATTCTTTGGAACTCTGCATTCAGGTGGGTATATCTTTCCTTTATTCCGTTGCCTTTTGCTTCTCTTCTTTTCTCAGCTATTTGTAAGGCCTACTCAGACAGCCATTTTGCCTTTTTGCATTTCCTTTTCCTGGGGTTAGTCTTGATCACTGCCTCCTGTACAATGTCACGAATCTCCGTCCATGGTCCTTCAGGCAGTCTGTTTATCAGATCTAATCCCTAGAGTATATTTCTCACTTCCACTATATAATCATTAGGGATTTGATTTAGGTCATATCTGAATAGTCTAGTGGTTTTCCTTACTGTCTTCTTTTCAAGTCTGAATTTTGCAATAACTTCATGATCTGATCCATATTCAGCTCCCGATCTTGTTTTTGCTGACTGTATAGAGCTTCTTCATCTTCGGCTGCAAAGAATAAAATCAATCTGATTTCAGTATTGACTGTCTGGTGATGTCCATGTGTAGAGTCTTCTCTGTTTACTTTGACCAGTGCATTCTCTTGGCAAAACTCTATTAGCCTTTGCCCTTCTTCATTTTGTGCTCCAAGGCCAAATATGCCTGTTACTACAGGTGTCTCTTGACTTCCTACTTTTGCTTTCCAGTTCCCTATGATGAAAAAGACATCTTTTGGGGGTGTTATTTCTAGAAGGTCTTGTAATTCTTGATAGAACTGTTCAACTTCAGCTTCTTTAGCATTAATGTTTGGGGCATAGTCTTGGATTACTGTGATATTGAATGGTTTGCCTTGTAAATGAACAGAGGTCATTCTGTCGTTTTTGAGATTGCACCCAGGTATTCCATTTCAGGCTCTTTTGATGACTATGATGGCTACTCCATTTCTTCTAATGTATTCTTGCCCATAGTAGTAGAGTTTAGGAGGTGAGGAAAGTTCAAGATAGTAAAAAGTCCAGATAAATAAAGGAGATAGGTGAGATAGGGGGTTTAAAGGAGTAAATATGGTTATATGAGGTCAGAAAGATGGGTTGGTCATGGTTTAGTCACTAAGGTGTGTCCAATTCTTGAGACCCCATGGACTGTAGCCCATCAGGCTCCTCTGTCTATGGGATTTCCAGGCAAGAATACTGGATTGGATAGCCATTTCCTTCTTCAGGGGATCTTCGTGACCCAGGGATCAAACCCGCATCTTCTGCATTGCCATTGCAGGCAGATTCTTTACTGCTGAGCCTCCAGGGAAGCCCTATAAGAATGGGGGCCCTAGTCCAATATGACTGGAATCCTTATAGTTTGAGAAAAAAAAAGCACCAGGAATGCACCCACACAGAGGGAATTCGGCCATGGACAGACACAGAAATGACCATGTGAACACACAACAATGGTCACATGTAAGCTATGTCTCGAGAGAGGCCTCAGGAGAAACTCGATTTCCCAGCTCCTTAATGTTGAACTTCTGGCCCAAAAATGATTTCTGTTATTTAAACCATTCAGTCTGTGATATTTTGTTTTGGCAACTCTGGAAACCAGCCAACCTCCCAAAAAAGAAGGAGCCAAGCCAAAACTAGATTTTTGCACAGGAAACCTGGGCCTTTGTTGCATTATTACAAAAGACCACCAAGTCAGTAACATAGTCATGCATTATTAATCAAAAAGCAGAAACTAGCTGCTTGTTCTTACCCATTCATCTGTGCATGTGGCATAAAGGCTCAACACCTTTTTAATTGTATTAAGAAAAAGGCAATTCTCCCTGAATGATTTTACTCGTAAATGGTCAAGAAGTTAATTTTATGCTGATTTGTGTGTGTGTGTCTGTCTGTGTGTGTGTGGAAACATGTCTGAAAGTAGCACTCCTATCTAGATATTAATCAGATTTTTGGAGTCTAGGTTATTGACGGGGGGGTGAAGATCAGTTTAGGCTGATCCAGGTTTGAGATAGTGCATGTGGAGTGGAGCAGCATCAGTAGGTCTCTAGAAAAAGAGAGGGAACTGAAAGCTGTAAGTGAAATGAAGAGATAAATGACTGATTTTATATAGGGATAGAGGAGAAAACACATGAAATATTATTCTGATATTTTAAACCTGGGGTATTCGTATGTTAGTTGCTGAGTCGTGTCTGACTTTTTGCAACCCCATGGACTGTAGCCTGTCAGGCTTCTCTCTCTATGGGATTCTCCAGGCAAGTATGCTGGAGTGGATTGCCATTCCCTTCTTCAGAGGATCTTCCAGACCTAGGGATTGAACCCTGGTCTCCTGCATTGCAGGTAGATTCTTTACTGTTTTAAGCTACAGGGAGGTAAACCTGGGGACTAGAATAAATGGCACTGCCCAACATGAAAGAGGAAATACAAGATTCTAGCTCTGGAGACAAAATCATGAGCTTGATTTGACTTATTTTGGATTTGACATAGTGGTGCCTTATCCAACTTGCTCATCATCAATACAGAAGAGGCTAAGATAAAAGACTATGCCTAAAGTTACACATTTTAAATGTATTTGCTTAGATCTGCTTAAATGTTAATATGATTCATTATCATTCTGTGATTTGTGAAGTGAGCAACATAAGGGAAAGTTAAGAGAGAAGAGTAGAAAGAAGTGAGTCTGAAGAAGAGAAAGGAGATAAGGTATGCAAAGAAGAAGAGTTGTAAAATAATTAGCATTTGTGTAGTGCTTATAGGGTGCCTGGCATTTTTGTTAAGTCATTTACAAATATCCAATTTTATCTTCTTCACAACCCTATGGTAATGGTGTTCTTATTATCATCTGTTTCATAGGTAAGGAAGTTGAAATTCACAGTGGTTAGGTATTTTTAAGTGAGGATTTTAAATAGCCAAGACCCTGTGAAATTCAGAGCACATACTGTTTTGTTTTGTTTTGCTTTGTGAATTTATTTTTAAAAATTATTTTATTTTTTAATATAAATTTATTTACTTTAATTGGAGGCTAATTACTTTACAATATTGTATTGGTTTTGCCATACATCAACATGAATCTGCCACGGGTGTACATGTGTTCCCCATCCTGAACCCTCCTCCCACCTCCCTCCCCATACCATCCCTTTGGGTCATCCCAGTGCATCAGCCCCAAGCATCCTGTATCATGCATCTTAACCATTTTGTTATTCAGCCTTCCAAAAATAATATATAGATTTGGTGAAAATAAAGCATAAAAGGAGCGGGGGAAGGGGAGAATATAAATAAAAAGAGGAAGGGTTGTCATAATCAAATTTTCAGAAGAAGTAAAGGGAATAAAGTTTGTTGGATTAAATTAAAAATGAAGTCTTTGATTTAAAACAAGGACATGTTAAGATGATTACAGTTAGGTGGATTCCAGATTCCTAAAGATTTTGGATGAAAGTTATGATAAGAAAGGAAGGTTATGAATGGAAATGGTCATTCTTTATTTATTTTTTTTTAAATGCAAGAAGTGTGATAATTAGTAGAAGAAAGCACCACATTTCTGGTCCACTGTTGTGGACTTGCTGTTGTCTCTCTTAAATAGCACTCCTATCTAGACATTAGTCTAGACTTGCTGCATCTATGGGTTCAGCATATAAGGATTCAACCAAACATGATTGAAAATATTTGGGGGAAAATTTCCTAGAAGTTCCCAAAAGCATAACTCAAATTTGCCATATGCTGGCAAAAATTTACATACATTTACATTGTATTAGATATTATAAGTAATCTAGAAATTAAAGTATACAGGAAGATGTGCCTAAGTTTTGTGCAAATACTTCATCACTTTATATTTGAGACTTGAGCTTTTGAGGACATTAATACTTGCAAGGAGATCCTGACATGTCACCCTCCTTCACATGCAACATGACATAAATGGTGCTTCTTACTAATAATATTCTCTTTCCCTAAATATCTACATGTGTTTTCACCACTATTTTCCTAAATGCCAAAGGTTAAAACTGGGCTGCCACTTTGATATAGCTCTCTTGTTAGACAGTGTGTCACTAACTCTCTCAAATTCTTCTTTTCTCCCTCATCATTTACTCTCTATATTAGTTATTTTCTATAACCAATTCTTTTGTCACAAATTTCATTGCCTTGAATGTATGATCACTTCAAATGCCATGATCACTTCATGGCAAATAGATGGGGAAACCATGGAAACAGTGATAAACTTTATTTTCTTGGGCTCCAAAATCACTGCAGATGGTGACTGCAGCCATGAAATGAAAAGATGCTTGGGAAAAAAGCTATGACCAACTCAGACAACATATTAAAAAGCAGAGACATTACTTTGCCAACAAAGGTCTGTATAGTCAAAGCTATGGTTTTTCCAGTAGTCATGTATGGATGTGATAGTTGGACTATAAAGAAAGCTGAGCACCAGAAAACTGATGCTTTTGAACTGTGGTGTTGGAGAAGACTCTTAAGAGTCCCTTGGACTGGGTGGGAGATCCAACCAGTCCATCCTAAAGGAGATCAGTCCTGGGTGTTCATTGCAAGGACTGATGTTGAAGCTGAAACTCCAATACTTTTGCCACCTGATGCAAAGAGCTGACTCATTTGAAAAGACCCTGATGCTGGGAGAGATTGAGGGCAGGAGGAGAAGGGGACGACAGAGGATGAGATGGTTGTATGGCATCACCGACTCAATGGACATGAGTTTGGGTGAACTCTGGGAGTTGGTGATGGACAGGGAGGCCTGGTGTGCTGTGGTTCATGGGGTCTCAAAGAGTTGGACACGACTGAACAACTGAACTGAACTGCACTGAACTGAATGTGAAGAAATGACTCATTGGAAAAGACCCTGATGCTGGAAAAGATTGAAGGTGGAAGGCGAAGGGCATGGCAGAGGATGAGATGGTTGGATGGCATCACCGACTTGATGGCCATAGTTTGAGCAAGCTCCGGGAGTTGGTGATGGACAGGGAAGCCTGGCATACTGCAGTCCATGGGGCTGCAAAGAGTCTGACATGACTGAGTGACTGAACTGACTGAACTGAAATGTATGATATATTACAGTAGTCTCATGACCAAGAAACAGCATTGAGAAGCGTTTAAGAGCATAGTTGTACAGACTTTGATAGAATCCATCTTTTGACATTTGCATACTAGTGCCTTTGGGAAAGTTAGTTAATGTCTCTTAAGTTTGTTTACTCATCTATAGAATGAAGAATTTAAAGAAACAATATGTGACAAGACTAATAAGCATTGCATAGTTAAAAACAAATTAACAAATGAGAGAGAGTAATCATTACATTTTTTTTTCTCTTCCCTAACGCATTCTTTTGTTTCATCATGCAATTTTTCTTCAAAAAATTCTAGCAACCTCTTATTTTACACAAAGTCCAACACCTCATCCTTTGTTCACAGCTCTTCGTAATTTGATTATCTAGCTTTATCTCCCAGTTAATGTCTCTGCTCTGCTTTGGTCAATGTGCCCTATTTATTATTCTCTAGATATGCCATGTTGATTTCTTACTGCAAACTTTTGCACATTTGATTGTCTAAGTTTTGGCACGCCCTTCTCCACCAACTTTGCCAGTGCAAATTCTTAACCTTAAATTTCACCTCTTTAATAAGTCTACTTTAATGTTCTTATTGGCTCTTACATGTGTTTAATCATCCATGTCCCTGCACTATGTTAGTTATTAAGATCAGTGCAGATGTTTCCAACTAAACACCACATCTTTGTCTGCTTTGAATTTCCCAGAGTACCTAGCACAAAAGTCGGTAGGTGGGGCTGAATAAATATTCTTCAGTGTAAGAAGAGTGTATAGGCATTACAGAGAGAAAGAATGCACTTTTATTGTCGAAATAAGTGTCTTTTTAAAAAAATTTAACTGGGATAATGCTTATTGGGTACGTGTTGCTACCTATAAACTTGAATCTTGATTTAAGATTAAGACATCCTTACAAGATAAAGGATACCAGATCCATTCTTTCTAGATTTATGTCATTACTATTTATATTTGATACATAAATGCACATGGATCAAATATTAAAATATTTAATTTGTATAATTATTTTAAATATTATTAAACCAGCAGAACTACCACTTCTATAAACCATTATGGTACTTGACCTAAGTGGATGGTCCTTAATGACAAGTCTACATTTGTTCAGGTTAAAAGACATATGGGCAGAGGACAAATTCACTTTTGGGCAAAAGTAGTAAAGATAAAGTCTTCCTCTTGGCCAAAGTTTGAACAGTTTGTTAGCAGCGCCTTTAAAAGATCATGGTTTCCTAAGCTTGGGGTTCTTCAGCTGTGATGCAGTATCTGTGCCAAACCCATCTGTGATGCTCCACAGAGCCCCAGTGGGATTTGGGAGAAGAAAGTAGGCAAGGGGAGCTGATGAAAACATGAAACTCATGCTGCTTGATTATCTTGTGTAATAAAGTCCCTGTGTGTCTGACCCAGGAGTCTCATGTTTTCTGGTAGTTTCCATCAAACTATGGCATGTTAATTTATGTATATTTGTTGAATAAAATCTCAAAATTTTCATGGTTCTTTTCAAAGTTCATGTACAATATTTTCTTCCTTCAGAAATAATTTCTAAGTGAATTTACAAATTATAAATTTATAGATAATTTACTTCCTAAATAAATAAAGCTAATGTATTAAATTCAGCATAGTTAGAAATATAATGCTCATGTTTCAGGGTGACAAAGCATGCACTAAAATAAGGCAGCTGCGTACTAATACTGGAGAAGGAAATGACAGCCCACTCCATTGTTCTTGCCTGGAGAATCCCAGGGACAGAGGAGCCTGGTGGGCTGCTGTCTGTGGGGTCACACAGAGTCGGACACGACTGAAGCAACTTAGCATGCATGCATACTAATACTAGAATCAAGACTTCTAGTTTTGTGGTATCCTTTATAAGAATGTTTTCGTGTGGTTGTAGCAATGGTGTTGAAAGAGTACATTTACAATTTCATTAATACAGTGTCACTGAAAATATTGACTGTTGCTTTTGAGATAGAAAATTGGTGATATGTTTGCATACATTACAACCTTTTAACTGCCATATGTTTCTTACCAGGCAAACTACTACTCTTTATAAAGTAGTTTTCTTTAGAAATGCAAATTCATTTCTTACACTGAATTTTAAATTACCAGAACTTTGCAGGGATTTTGTGTGCTTGTTTTTATTTTTAGTGATCATAGATTATTTACTCTTGAAAGCAAATTACATAGTCATGACTATAGAATAAGATTCCTATAAAAAGTATTTTTACACGTTTGTATATCTTTATATGTTTGTATGTTATGCTTTATATATTTGATAAAGCCTAGCTGCATATCAAACAGTCATTGTAGTTTATCTAAGGAAAAGGGAGGTAGAAGAAGACAGAAGAAGACAGCAGACTTTTCGTTTGCATATCTGTATTAAAGAAACAAAAAATGAATTAAGTTAAAATAAAAATAGAATGCCGTCAGAGTCAGTTACTTATATCAATATTTTAGCACAACTCAATATCAGTTTATAAGCCTGAATAAAAATGTGAAATAGTTTTTTTTAACCTATGTTTTAGTGTTTCCTACTAAATTCAGTTATCACCATACCTATTTTGTATTTCATATAATGAGACATCTTGATACTCTACTTCCCATGGGGGAAAAATTGTTTTAAAATGTATAGAGTGGCCTAGTTTTATAGTTATTTGAAAATATGTAATTTATAAAAATTTATTAATCAAATTTAACCTAAAATTTGTTTGTGTTATGGGATAAATTTAATCAGATTATGTTAATTCATTAAAATATTTTATTTTAAAAAATTTATTTTCTAAGGCTAATGTTGAGTAATTTATCTAATGGAACATAGTGAAATACCATGGAATAGCTAAATAAGCTTTATAATTTTCCCTAAGCTCTATTATAAAAAGGAAATACTTATTATTAATATACTAGAAATTTTTGAATTCTTAAATTCTTTTTATATTTTATGTCTCATTCTGTAGTTAAATTAACTTTTTATATTTTGGTTATTTTTGTTCTTATACATGAAACATATTTTTGAATATTTAGATTATGTTTTAATATAGTTTTTTAATTTAAAATTAATTTTTCCATTTTGATGCTTATTTCTAGCTACAGGCATACTTTGTTTTATTGCACTTTGCTTTATTACACCTCACAGGGAGCATGTGTTTTACAAATTGAAGATTTGTGACAATCTTGCACTGAGCAAGTCTATCTGCAACCCTATTTCCAACAGCTTTTGCTCATTTGCTTTCTCGGTTTTACATTTTGATAGTTCTCAAATATTTCAAAGTTTTTCATTATTATTATGTTTATGGTGATCTCTAATCAGTGGTCTTTGATGTTACTATATAACTCACTGATGGCTTAGCTGACGGTTAACATTTTTTAGCAATAAAATTAAGCTATGTACATTAGTGTTTTTTAGACATAATTTATTGAACACTTAATCAACTACAATGTAGTATAAACACAACTCTTACATATTCTGGGAAACAAAAAAATTGTGTCACTCACTTCATTGTGTTATTAGACCTATTCAGCTGGTCTGAAGCAAACCCACAGTAACTGGAAGGTGTGCCTGTATGTATTACTTCACTTCTACAAATGCATTGATAGGCATTTGCATAGCATTATAAAGTTTTAAAAATCTGCTCACATATATTTTATTTAATAGAAGACAAAGTTTTTCTAATCATTTACTCTTTCATTCAAATGCCATTTATAGAGCCTTATTACATGCCTAGGGAACATTTCCAGAGAAGGCAATGGCACCCCACTCCAGTACTTTTGCCTAGAAAATCCCATGGACGGAGGAGCCTGGTAGGCTGCAGTCTGTGGGGTCGCTGAGGGTTGGACAAGACTGAGCTACTTCACTTTCACTTTTCACTTTAATGCATTGGAGAAGGAAATGGCAACCCACTCCAGTGTTCTTGCCTCCAGAATCCCAGGGATGGGGGAGCCTGGTGGGCTGCCGTCTATGGGGTCACACAGAGTCGGACATGACTGAAGTGACTTAGCACCAGCAGGGAACATTTCATGCAAAGATGAGTACAATGAAAGACATAAACAGTATGGACCTAACAGAAGCAGAAGATATTAAGAAGAGGTGGCAAGAATACACAGAAGATCTATATAAAAAAAGATCTTAATGACCTGGATAACCACAATGGTGTGATCAATCACCTAGAGCCAGACATACTGGAATGTGAAGTCAAGTGGGCCTTAGAAAGAATCACTATAAACAAAGCTAGTAGAGGTGATGGATTTACAGCTGAGCTATTTCAAATCCTGAAAGATGATGCTGTGAAACTGCTGCGCTCCATATGGTAGCAAATTTGGAAAACTCACCAGAGGCCACAGGACTGGATAAGGTCAGTTTTCATTCTAACCCCAAAGAAGAAAAAGTGAAAGTGAAGTTGTTCAGTTGTGTCCGGCTCCTTGTGACCCCATGGACTATAGTGTACCAGGCTTCTCTGTCCATGGGATTTTTCCAGGCCAAGAGTACTGGAGTGGGTTGCCATTTCCTTCTCCAGTGGATCTTCCTGAATGAGGGATCAAATCCAGGTCTCCTGCATTGTGGGCAGAAACTTTACCTCTGAGACACCAGGGAAGCCCAATCCCAAAGAAACACATTGCCAAAGAACGTTCAAACTACCATATAATTGCACTCATTTCACATGCTAGCAAGGTAATGCACAAAATCCGCCATGTGAGGCTTCAACAGTACATGAACCAAGAACTCCCAGATGTCCAAGCTGGATTTAGAAAAGGCAGAGAGGAACCAGAGATCAAATTGCCAACATCTGTTGGATCATACAAAAAGCACGAGAATTCCACAAAAATATCTACTTCTGCTTCACTAACTATGCTAAAGCCTTTGTGTGGATGACAACAAACTGCGGAAAATTCTTAAAGAGATGGGAATCCAGACCACCTTACCTGCCTCCTGAATTGTATGAAGGTCAAGAAGCAGTAGTTAGAACTGGACATTAAACAATGGACTGATTCAAAAATGGAAATGGGGTATGTCCAAGCTATCTATTGTCACCCTGCTTTTTAAATGTATATGCAGAGTACATCATGACAAATGCTGGACTGGATGAAATACACACTATAATCAAGATTGCCAAGAGAAATATCAATAACCTCAGACATGCAGCTGACACCACCCTGTGACAAAAAGTGAAGAGGAACTAAAGAGCCTGTTGATGAATGTGAAAGAAGAGAGTGAAAAAGCTGGCTTAACACTCAACATTCAAAAAATCAAGATCATGGCATCCGGTCCCATCACTTCATGGCAAATAGATGGAAACAGTGACAGGCTAATTTCTTGGGCTCCAAAATCACTGCAGATGGTGACTGGGGCCTGAAAATTAAAAGACTCTTGCCTCGAGGAAGAAAAGCTATGACAAACCTATAAACTAAGCAGAGACATGACTTTGAGACAAAGGTCCATATAGTCAAATCTATGGTTTTTCCAGTAGTCATGTATTGATGTGAGAGTTGAACCATAAAGAAGGCTGAGCGCTGAAGAATTGATGCTTTTAAACTGTGGTGTTGGAGAAGACTCTTGAGAGTCCCTTGGACTGCAAGGAGATCTAACCAGCCAATCCTAAAGGGAATCAATCCTGAATATTCATTGGAAGGACTGATGCTGAAGCTGAAACCCTACTACTTTGGCCCCCTAATGAGAAGAGCTGATTCATTGGAAAAGACCCTGAAGCTGGGGAAAATAGAAATCAGGAGGAGAAGGGGAGGACAGAGGACGAGATGGTTTGATGGTATCCGCACTCAATGGACATGAGTTTAAGCAAGCTCCGGGAGATGATGATGGACAGGGAAGCCTGGCATGCTGCAAGCAATGGTGTCACAAAGAGTCAGACATGACTGAGCAGTTGAACAACAACAACACATGCCTAACCCTGTCTCACTTCTCTGAGATATATTAGTCACAACATTCGCATAGAAGGATTCACATCCAACTTAAACATCTTTGGGAATCTATTGCCACCCAGAACTAGGAAGTATAAGATTGAGTTTGGTGCTTTGGCCAGAGAAAGAGATTTCGAAGTAATGATGGGCTGGCCAGATCATACATTTTCACTGGATAAGTGGGGGTGGAGAGGAAGAATTGAAATACAATTGAGATTGATTCTTTGTTATCTTCAGAAATTTCATTAGAGAAAGCAGTATAGACATTTACAATAGAATATAATCAAATGATAATTTTATATATTTAAATTTGGATTATCCTGAAAATTGTTGCATTTTAAAATGAGTTAAATATATATATTCTATTCTGTGCCTATGCTGACATTAATACCACTATAGAAAAAAAATGTTTGGATCCTTGTGATTTGTGCCAGTGTAACTACATGAATTTTAATTTTATGTTTCTCATGTCAGATATAGCATGTTCAAAGAAAGTATAATGAGTCTCTGTTTATATTAGTTATGGATAGTTAATTATAATAAACTTTATACTAGGGTCCTCATATCTGCTGCTCTTTAAAGAGTCTTGGTTTGATGAGGTGAAAGATGTATTCCTGAACAAATTCTATAGCACATTTTTGTGGGATGCTTTATGGCATGACCAAAAAGTCTAATATTTTCATGACTTTTGATAGCTATTTGTTGGATGTTAAAAGAGAACTTTGGAAAGTTTTGTTCTCTTTACTTTCACATTAAAAACATTTTACTTTTTTAATCTTTGTCTTTCTTGTCCATCCTATAAGGACAAAACATTTCTCTTTTTCTACTATTTGGAGTGCATTTGTGAAACTCTGAGGATGAGTATCATCAGATCTAGAAAATTTTAATCTGAATTGGTCTGATTTAGATCTTTCTGAGAAAATCCACTGTGTTTATAGATTGGTCCTGATGATGTCGGCTGTTTCTTTACAGTTTTCAATTTCATGGATCCTAGTTAGGGCTGCATTAAGACTATCTTTAAAACTTTGAGAGTTGCCAAAATAAAGTTTGAATAAACATGTAAGTTGGCATTTATTTAAAATTTAAATGACAGATAGATCCAATCATAGGCATTCTTAATCTTATACTATCTGACAACCTTAAACTTAAAAAAAAAAAAAAAGATATCCCTAAATCCCAAGAAACTCAAGGGCACAGAAGAGTAAACATCCTCAGTATACACAAGACATTTTAAGGAATCATGTGAAGTTATTCTTAGCCTTTTCTTTTACTAACATCCTGCCTCCTCACGTCTAGAACAACTTGCTTTAATTTCTTTTATTTTCCATTTTCCTTAAATTGTTTTGATTATTTTTTTGCTTCATTTATTTCCATAAAAAAAGATATTCAGTTGTTTGATTTGTTGATATTCAACAAATTTTTATTTTTAAAAATAATTTTTTTCAATAAAAAATTTATTTTTATTTTTAAGGGTTTTATAAATTGTTGTTCAACCAAACAGATTTTTTTAAAAAGCTCCTTGGAATGGTAAATGCCCCCTGTGAAAGATCTTTATGCTTCAAATGATATGTTTCCTCTGCTTATCCTATAACTTTCTGAGGGAGGTGTGTTAAAACATTCAACTACGAATATAAGTTTTTTTATTTCTCCTTTTTGTTTTATCAATTTTTGATTTACATATTTTAAAACAGTATGATTGGATGGATCAACTCTTGTAAAATTAATATATTAATTCTTATCTCTTTTACACTGTATTATGTACTTAGTCTAGTATTAGTGTTGCTGTATTAGTTTCTCTTGATTACTATTTGCCTTGTGTGTATCTTCAATCTTTTGTTTTTAATTTTATTTTATTTTTAAAATTTACAATATTATATTGGTTCTGCCATATATCGAAATGAATCCGCCACAGGCATACACGTGTTCCCCATCCTGAACCCTCATTCCTCCTCCCTCCCCATACCATCCCTCTGGGTCGTCCCAGTGCACCAGCCCCAAGCATCCAGTATCGTGCATTGAACCTGGACTGGCAACTCATTTCATATGTGATATTATACATATTTCAATGCCATTCTCCCAAATCATCCCACCTTCTCCCTCTCCCACAGAGTCCATAAGACTGATCTATACATCAGTGTCTCTTTTGCTGTCTTGTATACAGGGTTATTGTTAACATCTTTCTAAATTCCATATACATGTGTTAGCATACTGTATTGGTGTTTTTCTTTCTGGCCTTCTTCACTCTGTATAATGGGCTCCAGTTTCATCCACCTCATTAGAACTGATTCAAATGTATTCTTTTTAATGGCTGAGTAATACTCCATTGTGTATATGTACCACAGCTTTCTTAACATTCATCTGCTGATGGACATCTAGGTTGCTTCCATGTCCTGGCTATTATAAACAGGACACCTTATCTTTGACAAAGGAGGCAAGAATATACAATGGATTAAAGACAATCTCTTTAACAAGTGGTGCTGGGAAAACTGGTCAGCCACTTGTAAAAGAATGAAACTAGACCACTTTCTAACACCATACACAAAAATAAACTCAAAATGGATTAAAGATCTAAACGTAAGACCAGAAACTATAAAACTCCTAGAGGAGAACATAGGCAAAACACTCTCCGACATACATCACAGCAGGATCCTCTATGACCCAATCTTTTATTTTTAATATTTCTCTGTGCTTATATTTTACATGTGTCTCTGATAGAATATGGTTGGCTTTTTTCTCATTAATGACAGATTTTAAAATAGTTATCTTTTAATTGGAGACTGCTTGCTTTTATTATAACTGCTACAATAGTTACATTGAAATGTATGGTCTTAATATTTGTTTTTCTATTTGTCCCATTTGTTCTATGTTCCGTTTTGCCTCCGTCTGAGTTAATTATTTTTAAAATTATTTCATTTTCTTTTTTATTACATTTTAGTTATTCAGTATTTAAAATCTGTCCCTTTTGTAGTTATGCTGGAGATTATAGCATATGTCTTTGACCTTGAAAAAGTGATTTAATTAAATATATAATTTTCCATATAATGGTAGGCCCTTAAAACACATACTTTAATTGCTTATAATTCTCTGTTAAATGTTTAGCTTATTTTAATTCTACAGATACATGCCAATAATATGTTAGCATGCCTTCAATAGTTGATAAGATTTACCAAGATATTTACTATTACCTTGAAGTTTATACATTTCTACATCTCTGTGCTTCTGTCTGAAATTATTGTTCTAATGCCTGAGGAGCTTTTTGACTATTTATTTTAACATGGGTATGTATACTGTTGATGAATTTCTTCTGTCTATCTCTCATTCTTCTTTTAAAAAAAAAAAAACTATTCGTTTCAATTTCATTTTAAGCATATTTTAATAAATGTAAAGTTCTATGATTGCAGTTTTTATTTTTAGCACTTTTGTTTTCTGGCTTCCATTATAGTGGCATTTTTATTATTGCTATTTGGAAGGTAAAGTGTATTTTTCTAGCTGATTTTAACCTTTCTTTGGCTTTTGGTTTGATATACTTTTATATAGAATTTTCTTTTTCTGTTTTTCCTTCCTATGGTTCATATCTATGGTTAGTTGAAACCATCTGATCCAGTATCTCTTTAAACATTGCTTCTGCCCATCTCTTATTTACTTCTAAGAGTCCAATTATTTATATGCTGATGTTTCACCATATACCTTATATATCCTTATTGCCTGTATTTCCATTGTTTATATTCAGTTCAGTTCAGTTCAACTGCTCAGTTGTGTCTGACTTTGTGTGACCACATGAACTGTAGCACGCCAGGTTTCCTTATTCATGCTTCATTGTGAATATTTTCATCTGACCCATATTTCATTGCACTTATCCTCTTTTTAGCTGTATTGAATCATCTGCTAACCCATCTAATTACACTAGATGTCAATGACTGTATCTTTCAATCTATTCAATTTTGTGTTATATTTTTTTAAATTCTCTGTTGGATTTTCCATCTTGCCATGTAATTTCTTAAAGATATGTTACAATCAGGTTTAAGCCCATGTGTTGTAATTCTATATCTGAATCTCCTTTGGTTTTGTTTGTATATCTGTTTTTTTTTTATTGTTGTTGTTGTTGTTTATTTATTTATTCAGTTCTCTTTTGTGGTATACCTGTTAATGTGAATTAAATTGAAGCTGTAGATTTCATTAGTTTCCTGCAGAAAGGCTTAACTTTTCTTCATTTATTTATTTATTGAAGAATAATTGCTTTATAGAATTTTGCTGTTTTCTGTCAAACCTAAACATGAATCAGCCATAGGTAAACATATATCCCCTCTGTTTTGAACCTCACTCCCAATTCCCTCCCTATCCCACCCCTCCAGGCTGACACAGAGCTCCTGTTTCAGTTGCCTGAGCCATACAGCAAATTCCCATTGGCTGTCTATTTTACATATGGTAGTGTAAGTTTACTTGTTACTTTTTCCATAAATCTCATCCTCTCCTCCATCTCCCCATGTTCATAAATCTGTCCTCTATGTCTGTTTCTCCATTGTTGCCCTGTTAATAAATTCTTCATTACCATTTTTCTAGATTCCATATAAGTGCATTAGAATATGATATTTACCTTTCTCTTTCTGACTCACTTTACTCTGTATAATATGTCTAGGTTCATCCACCTTATTAGAATTGACTCTAATCTGTTCCTTTTTATGGTTGAGTCATATCCATTATGTATATGTACCACACTTCTTTATCCATTCATCTGCTGATGGACATCTAGGTTACCTCCATGTTCTAGCCATTGTAAATAGTACTGCAATGAACAATGGGATACATGTGTTTTTTAAATTTTGGTTTCCTCAGGGTATATGCCTAGGAGTGGGATTGCTGGGTCATAAGGTGGTTTTAATCCTAGTTTTTTAAAGAATCTCCATACCTTCTTCCATAGTGGCTGTATCAATTTACGCTCCCACCACCAGTGCAAGAGCGTTCCCTTTTCTCCACACCCTCTCTAGCATCTATTGTTTGTAGACTTTTTGATGAGGGCTATTCTGACTGGTGTAAGGTGATATCTCATTGTAGTTTTGAATTGCATTTCTCTAATAATGAGCAATATTGAGCATGTTTTCATGTATTTTTTAGCTATCTGTATGTTTTCTTTGAAGAAACATATATGTAGGTCTTTTTCCCACTTTTTGATCGGGTTGTTTGTTTTTCTGGTATGGAGTTGTATGAGATACTTGTATATTTTGGAAATTAATCCTTTGTCAGTTGTTTCATTTGCTATTATTTTCTCGCATTCTGAGGGCTGTCTTTTCTCCTTGTTTATAGTTTCCTTTGCCGTGCAAAAGCTTTTAAGTTTAATCAGGTCCCACTTGTTTACTTTTGTTTTTATTTCCATTACTCTAGGAGGTGAGTCACAGAGGATCTTGCTTTGATTTATGTCATCAAGTGCTCTGCCTATATTTTTCCTTAGAGTTTTATAGTTTCTGGTCTTACATTTAGGTCTTTAATCCATTTTGAGTTTATCTTTGTGTATGGTGTTAGGAAGTGTTCTAATTTCATTCCTTTACATGTAGCTGTCCAGTTTTCCCAGCACCATTTATTGAAGAGGCTGTCTTTGCCCCATTGTATATTCTTACCTCCTTTGTCAAAAATAAGGTACCCATAGATGCATGGGTTTATTTCTGGGCTTTCTATCTTATTACATTGGTCTTTATTTCTGTTTTTGTGCCACTACCATACTGTCTTGATGACTGATACTTTGTAGTATAATCTGAAGTCAGGAAACTTGATTCCTCCAGCTTCATTCTTCTTTCTCAAGACTTTGGCCATTTGGGGTCTTTTGTGTTTCCATATGAATTGTGAAATTTTTTATTCTAGTTCTGTGAAAAATGCCATTGGTAATTTGATAGGGACTTTATTGTGTTGAGGTAGGTTCCTTCTATGCCCATTTTTTGAAGAATTTTAATCATAAATGGGTGCTGAATTTTGTTAAAGGCTTTTTCTACATCTAATGAGATGCTCATATGGTTTTTACCTTTCAATTTGTAAATTTGGTGTTTCGCATTGATTGATTTCTGTCTACTCAAGAATCCTTGCATCCCTGCAATAAACCCAACTTGATCATGGTATACAAGCCTTTTGATGCATTGGTGTATTCTGTTTGCTAAAATTTTGTTGGTCTATTTTGCATCTGTGTTTATCAGTGATATTGGCCTGTAGTTTTCTTTTTTTGTGTTGTTTTTGTCTGGTTTGATATCAGGGTGATGGTGGCCTTGTAAAATGAGTTTGGAAGTGTTCCTTCCTTTGCAATTTTTTGAAAGAGTTTTAGAAGGATAGGCATTAGGTCTTCTCTAAATGTTTGATAGAATTCTCCTCTGAAGCCATCTGGTCCTGGGCTTTTGTTTTTTTGGGAAATTTTTGATCACAGCTTCAATTTCAGTGCTTGTAATTGGGTTGTTCATAATTTCTATTTCTTCCTGGTTCAGTCTTGGAAGATTGAACTTTTCTAAGAATCTGTCCATTTCTTCCAGGTTATCCATTATATTGCCATCTAGTTGTTCATAGTAGTCTCTAATATCCTTTGTATTTCTGCATTGTCTGTTGTAACCTCTCCTTTTTCATTTCTAATTTTGTTGATTTGAATCTTCTCTTTTTTTTCTTGATGAGTCTGGCTAATGTTTTGTCAATTTTGTTTATCTTCTCAAAGAACCAACTTTTAGTTTTATTTATCTTTACTGTTGTTTCTTTCATTTATTTCTGCTCATATCTTTATGATTTCTTTCCTTCTACAAATTTTCGGGTTTTGTTGTTTTCCTTTATCCAGTTGTTTTAGGTGTAATATTAGGCTATCTGTTAGATGTTTTTCTTGTTTCTTGAGATATGCTTGTATTGCTATAAACTTCCCTCTTAGGACTGCTTCTGCTGCATCCCAATGGCAACCCACTCCAGTACTCTTGCCTGGAAAATCCCATGGACAGAGGAGCCTGGTGGGCTGCAGTCCATGCATGAGGTTGCGAAGAGTTGGACATGACTGAGCAACTTCACTTTCACTTTTCACTTTCATACATTGGAGAAGGAAATGGCAAACCCAATCCAGTGTTCTTGCCTGGATAATCCCAGGGACGGGGGAGCCTGGTGTACTGCTGTCTATGGGGTCGCACAGAGTTGGACACAACTGAAGCAACTTAGCAGCAGCAGCATAGGTTTTGAGTTGTGTTTTCATTGTCATTTGTTTCTAGAAATCGTTCCCTTTTGATTTCTTCAGTACCCTGTTGGTTATTTAGAAACGCTGTTTAATCTCCATGTGTTTGTGTTTCTTACAGTTTTTTCTTGTAATTGATATCTAGTCTTATAGTGTTGTGGTCAGAGAAGATGCTGGATACAATTTCCATTTTCTTAAATTTACTAAGGTTTGATGTGTGACCCAAGATGTGGTCTATCCTGAAGAATGTTCGAGGTACACTTGAGAAGAAGGTGTATTCTTCTGCATTTGGATGGAATGTCCTGACAATGTCAATGAAATCCATCTCATCTAATGTATCATTTAAGACTTTTGTTTCCTTATTAATTTTCTGTTTTGATGATCTGTCCATTGGTGTGAATGGGGTGTTAAAGTCTCCTACAATTATTGTGTTACTGTCAATTTCTCCCTTTATGTCTGTTAGTGTTTGTCTTATGTATTGAGGTGCTCCTATGTTGGGTACATAGGTAAGGCTTCACTTTTTTAAGCAGTAAAATCTAGGCATTTCACCTCAGTTCATTAAGGGATTGGAGTGATTCCAAGTTGTATCCCAATCATTGGGAACCTAATGGGATTACCAATGGAAGGAAAGCCAGAAGTTTCTCCAAGACTTCTCTTTCTTAAAATATTAGAATTACAATATTATTCTCTTAACCTAGTATCACTGCTGATAACTCTGCATAAGATCTCTCATTCTCAGCCACTGCTTTCTTCTCAAATTCTCAGCTCTTACTTTCAGATTTGTAAATGACTCTTTAAGGGAACACTATATTTTTCCCTCTGTTCTCCACTACCCCTGCCCTGAATACTTTTGACATCAGATATCTGGGAATCTTCCTCAGAGCAAACAATTCTCCAATTCTGTATAGACACCAACTGAGTGTTCTACAGTTCAGTTAACTGTTATCTGAACAAAATGTGGGAAGCATCAGAAAATATGTTCTCTTGATGAGTAACTGCAAAATATAACCTTTGCTTCAGTCTTGCTTTATAAAAATGAGTTGTTTTAGATTTCTCCTAAGTGAGAGCTGATAAGCTATAAAAGAACTTGTTTCTCCTAAATTACCATTTCATGGGGAAAAATAACATAAAATAAACTAAACTGTCAGAGCATTAGTATTCCCATATAAGCTCTGCTACTTACTATATTATCTTGGATAAGTCATTTTTATTTTCTGCATCTCCTTTAACTGCAACTCCTTTAACATAATTAGAGCTAATTATGCTCTAAGATTTTCTAATTGTATCATTTTATGATTAAATTAAAAAGGAAAAATGCATGTATTCTAGTCTACCATATCAAGGCACATTAAGTGAGTCTACCACAGTGTTAACATGCATTCTAATGGGGTTATTTATTCAGCTGTGAGACTTGTAAAGTGCAGAGTACTTTAACTAACTTTGATTTGTGTGTCCATATAGCTAGAATATATAGTTTAGGAAAATATATAAATTATTAATAATTGAAACCTATTTTTAAGAAAATAGCTTTAATGAATTTATTTAATTTGAGTATTTAATGAAGTACTTTAATGAAAGCTAGTGATCTTACTAAATCTGTTCAGTTCAGTTCAGTTCAGTTCAGTCACTCAGTCGTGTCCGACTCTTTGTGACCCCATGAATCGCAGCATGCCAGGCCTCCCTGTCCATCACCAACTCCCGGAGTTCACTCAGACTCACATCCATCGAGTCAGTGATGCCATGCAGCCATCTCATCCTCTGTCGTCCCCTTCTCCTCCTGCTCCCAATCCCTCCCAGCATCAGAGTCTTTTCCAATGAGTCAACTCTTTGCATGAGGTGGCCAAAGTACTAGAGTTTCAGCTTGAGCATCATTCCTTCCAAAGAAATCCCAGGGCTGATCTCCTTCAGAATGGACTGGTTGGATCTCCTTGCAGTCCAAGGGACTCTCGAGAGTCTTCTCCAACACCACAGTTCAAAAGCATCAACTCTTCGGCGCTCAGCCTTCTTCACAGTCCAACTCTAGCATCCATACATGACCGTATGGAAAAACCATAGCCTTGACTAGACAGACCTTTGTTGGCAAAGTAATGTCTCTGCTTTTGAATATGCTATCTAGGTTGGTCATAACTTTCCTTCCAAGGAGTAAGCGTCTTTTAATTTCATGGCTGCAGTCACCATCTGCAGTGATTTTGGATCCCAAAAAAATTAAGTCTGACACTGTTTCCACTGTTTCCCCATCTATTTGCCATGAAGTTATGGGACCAGATGCCATGATCTTCATGTTCTGAATGTTGAGCTTTAAGCCAACTTTTTCACTCTCCTCTTTCACCTTCATGAAGAGGCTTTTTAGTTCCTCTTCACTCTCTGCCATAAGAGTGGTGTCATCTGCATATCTGAGGTTATTGATATTTCTCCCGGCAATCTTGATTCCAGCTTGTGCTTCTTCCAGCCCAGTGTTTCTCATGATGTACTCTGCATATAAGTTAAATAAGCAGGGTGACAATATACAGCCTTCACGTACTCCTTTTCCTAAATCTGTTATTCTCTTATAACTGCTGCCCCTCATACTCTTAAAGCCTATAAGTCAGGCATTAAAGTGATATCATTGGATCTGACCCAGGAGCTACTTTCTCAGGAACAAGGATGCCTCTTAAATCATATTTTCTTTCTCTAGCAGTTATTATTATTATTTTCTAGAAATACTTAGGCACCAATATTATGTTATAGTATCTTAAAGGTTAGAATATTTATTTCAGAAATTGAGATCCCTATTGGTAGTAGCTTATCATGCTTTTTTTCTCTATTAGAGAGGAATTAAGATGATCATCTTGAATTGACTTTCTGATTTGGGTCAAGAAGATAGAATAGCTACCCTATTCCTTTTCACTTTAATACTTTGTTAGTGCATTAATGTATTATCACTTGAAACATAGAGGAAAGAAATAACAATAATATCTTGGTGTGCAGTTGGCCATTTTCTATACATCTATTTCATTTAATTCTTACAATTTTCTAACGAATGGGGAGTAACTTCATGTTCACTTTATAGATAAGAAAACAGGTCCAATCAGATTCACTACTTGAGTCAAGTACTCAGAGAATAAGTAGTGAATTGGATAAGAATATACACCTGCATGGTTCCAAAGCTAGTATATTTCCACTATACTGGGAATTCTGGCTACACATAAAAATCACCTGCAGAGCTTTTAAAATATCAATGATGTGAATGTTCAGAACCAATGAGAATCACTAAAATACCCTATTGTTCAACATTTTTGAGATATTTATTTAAAAATATTTCAAAGATGCATAAATCAAATCCAAAACATTGTCAGATATGTTATTCTCTATAAGAATACTTTGTTGATAGCAGATGTTTCACTGTTAGTTATATCTGTATGACCACAACAAAATAATAATGTGTTATTATTACTATACCCAGATGTCAAGGATGACTATTTCCAGTTCTAGGCACAAGATTTTTAATATTTTTTTCTAGTCATTTGAAAGCAAGCTAATGCCTAACAACATAAATTACCTGTGTACTACTTTCCTGGTGGCTTAGATGGTAAAGAACCTGCCTACAATATGGGAAACCCGGGTTTGATCCCCAGGTTGGGAAGATCCCCTGGAGAAGGAAATGGCAGGCCGCTCCAGTATTCTTGCCTGGAGAATCCCAAGGACAGAGGAGCCTGGAGGGCTTTAGTCCATAGAATCGCAGAGTCAGACATGACTGAAGCGATTGAGCATGCATGCACTACCATTTTAAAGATAGGAATTGGTTTTTGGTTCAGGATAATTTAAAGAAAACAGTTTACAATGCACATAATTATTTTGAGACATTCATGTTTGTGATTAATTTTTAAGAATCAAAGGATTAACTTAAAAAATGAGGTTATGTATATGATAAAAATATAAAATGAATACAGTGTTGTCTACTTCATTATTTACTCATGAAATAACATATAATTTCTCATTTCATTACAAATTTCTATCTAGATGAGCAGCAATTCAAAATAGGACTCAGTGTAAGAATACAGTTTTGTGATTAGTATGTCACCTTTAAATTTTCAATCATGTTATATTTTAATTTGGGAATGTACACAGCATAAACATAGCATAAATTCAGACTATATACAAGTAGAAAATTATTTTTTTGCTTAAAGCATTAAAGTAATTTTATTAAGTTAATGTAATTTATTAGCACTATATTTTTTGACCTTTGTATACTACTGTGTGGTTTACATGAGTAATTATAATAGCAAAATAATTCTGTGAATTTGTACACTTGGGTGGTTGATGTGTGTCTTATTTACAAAGCTGTGTCTCAGTGGTAAAGAATCCGCCTGCCAATGCAGGAGACTCAGGTTCAGTTCTTGAGTCAGGAAGATCCCCTGAAGGAAAGGACAACCCACTCCAATATTCTTGCTTGAGAAAGCCTATGGATAGAGGAGACTGGTGGGTTATAGTCTTTGGGGTTGCAAAACAGTCAGACATGACTTGGCGGCTGAACGACAATATGCTTTTACTGAATCTTAATGCTCAGGGCTTCCCTCATAGCTCAGTTGGTAAAGAATCTGCCTGCAGTGCAGGAGACCCCGGTTCAATTCCTGGATCAGGAAGACCCCCTGGAGAAGGGATAGGCTACCCACTCCAGTATTCTTGGGCTTCCTTTGTGGCTCAGCTGGTACAGAATCCACCTGCAATGTGGGAGATCTGGGTTTGATCCCCAGGTTGGGAAGATCCCCTGAAAGGGAGAATGGCTACCCACTCCAGTATTCTGGCCTGGAGAAGTCCATAGACTATAAAGTGCATGGGGTTGCAAAGAGTCAGACACAACTGAGCAACTTTCGCTTTCAGTGTCATGGTTAGAGGATCTTGACAAGATTATTATTAATGGGTTTTCCCATTGAAAGTGAATGTTGACAAATTCATGTCCATTTTCAGTGAATTTATTTTTTAAATTTCTGTTGTCTAGTAAAATACTACCCAGTTCAATTTTATGGAATACCTGTTAATTTTAAGTACTGTGTTAGGATATAGTATGGCTACAATCAGTAGTATGGCTTCAAACAGGATAGTAGGGAGGAAAAACAGTAAACAAATGCTTACAAGTCAAAAAACAATACTTATGTGTCATGTATATAGTGTATTTTCTGAGGTTTGGAACACATAACAGCAGTCTAGGGGGCGGTAGGGATTCTGAGTACTTAAACCTGCTGAGCCATGAGGGCTGAGAGCAGAGGGTTTCCAACTGATGAAAATAACATTCTAAAGGCTGTGAGGCAAGGTATTTAGGAGGCCATGGTATATTAGCTTCCTACTGCTATTGTAACAAATTACCACAAACTCAGTAGCTTAAAATAATTCACTGTCTCAGTGTCTTGTAAATCAGAAGTTTGGGGTGGAGATTTTGTCTGGTTTCTTTGATGCAGGTCTCACAAGGCAAAAATCAAGGTATCAGCAACGAGGGCTCTTATCTGTAGGCTCTGAGGGAGAGGAGGATGGAAGGAGGAAATTGGTTTCCAAGCTCATTCATGTTGGTGGCAGAATTAATGTATTTATGGTTGTAGAGCTAAAGTTTCCACTTCCTTGCTGTCCTCTCTCAGCAACTTAATGTCTCTTGAGTTCCTTGCCATGTTGCTTCCTTCAATAGCATGTGCTTTGTCTCACTGTCTTGTCTCTCTAACTTCCTCTAACTTCCCTTTCTACAGTGTCTCCTTTGAGCTCTCTCTCAAGCTCTGCTGTTCGAAGCCCATGTGGTTACATCAAGCCTACCCAAATAGTTCAGGAAAATCGCTGTATCTTAGAGTCAGCTGGTTAAGGCATACATCATTTTATTCTTCTTTGCCTTATTGTACTTCACAGATTTTTAAAAAAATGCAAATTGGACATTTGGGACAATCCTGCATCTAGCATGTCTATCAGAATCTTTTTTTTTCAATGGCATTTGCTCATTTCATGTCTCTGTATCACAGTTTGGTAATTCTCAAAATATTTCAGAGTTTTTCATTATTATTATATTAGGTGATCAGTGATCTTTGATAGTACTACTATAGTTCACTGAAAGCTCAGAATGCTTAACATTTTTAGCTATAAAATATTTTTTAAATAAGATATGTATGTTGTTTTTTTTAGACATAGTGCTACTGCATACTTTATAGACTATAGTATAGTGGAAACATAACTTTTACATGCACTGGGAAACAAACAAACAAAAAATTGTGTGGCTTTCTTTATAGCAGTGGTCTGGGACCATATCCACAATATTTGTGACATATGGGTGTAATAATTTTAATTACATTGGAAAAGTCTGTTTTTTGCCAGGTGATGTAACATGTTCAGACTTGACACCATAGGCATAGATCATGGGGCCAACATTCTTCCTACCACCACAGGAAATTTCACTACACCTGAAGAAGTCAAGGAACACAGAGGTTAAGGCATTTTTATATCATATATTAGGACGCTGAAGTCAGTCAAATAATGACAGGGTTATAGTGAAGAGAAAACCTGATGTCAAATACAAAAGCCTCCAGTAAATAAAGGGTGGTTACATGGAAGCTGGTAATTAATAGACACAAGGCTGGGTAGAGTGCAGCATGAGCCTCAAAGATTGGAAGGAATCTGCAGACTCTGGAGATCTTTGGGAAGCCTCCCAGGAATGCCCTTCAAATGCTGAAGACAGAGACACCTCCAGCTGAGAAAACTCACAGGAAATCAAGTCCTTGGGAGAGGGTCAGTTTTAGGAAGGTCAGATGTAGAACTGAGTGTTCTCACAAACAATTTATGATGTTGAGGAGTTTATTTACAATGAGACAGGCTCTCTAGGGATAACACAGAAAATTGGGGAGAGAAGGGAACCAGCAGGGGAATGAATCAAAAGAGAACATTAATTTCATCAAGGGGATGGGGAACATTGGAGAAAGATGACAGAAAGTAGGTGAAGGTAAATTGAATTCAGTTGACCAAGAAAATGTAAAATGTATATACTAATCCTTAGGAAGTGGATACATTCCTTTCAGTAGTTATCAAGTGATCTGCAGAGGAAGTCCAGGAGCTGAAAACTTCATGGTCTTCAGTGGTGGGTGGTAGAGTTGATACTGATCACTTTAGGGGCTTTGAGGTCTAGAGAGAGCATATATGATCCAAGTCAGCCATGCGTTTCCCTCATTATTTGTTATGTCTTACAAGAGTCAGTACATCTTAATGGTTAGGAACACAAACTGTGGCACCAGGGTATGTGAGTTCCAGTCTTAGCCTTCTAATCATGAACAAAGTACTTCATTTCTGTGCCTCACATTTTTCAGCTGCAAAGTAGAAACATGATGATAGTGACCATTTCATTATATAGTTGTGAAGATTAAATGAATACGTGGCTATGACAAACATTCGTAACTGTTAGCTCTTATTATTTAATGTCATGTATACAATTTTTACATGCTTATATGAAATTTAAATATTATAGAACATGCAAGGAAAATAAACAGCTTTTCAAACTGGAAATCTATACTAAACTTAATTTTTTTTGTGCATGTCATTTTGATTCAATTGTGCTGCCCAAGAAATACAACATTAACCTCAGGAAGATATGTATTATTGCTTGTGTGTTCTGGCAAAGCTGCTTCAACACAGCTGATGGGAAAATAAGTTACAGTTTAAGTGATTTTGGTAGATCTAAAGATGTCAATCTGAGAAAAGTAAACTTGCCTGATGGATTATTTTTTCTTTAATAAAAAGAGCCATGGTCTTCAAGAAGTAATACTCTTGAGAAATGTATTTGTCATTAAAAACAAAGGGGGTCAAATGATTTTCTGGTGTAGTAGTCACACTGGATATTTACTGTCACCTATACGGAGGCAGAAGAAATATACTGTCACTTCTGTTATTGGAAAACTGTCCATCTTTTCCCTAGCTCTCACCTCCAAGCACCGTCCCATGGAGAATTACCCTTGTACAATTCAATTTGTAGCAGAGTAAAAAGTTTTTAAGATAAGAAAGCATTTCCTAAAATGTTAGCCTATTGCCATTTAGGATTGCCATATAGGTCAAATTATACAAATGACAATTTGAAACCTCCTGAATGCTCATTCTAATGCTGTGTTAGTTGAATAGGCCATAGAATGCATTCTAACTTTTTATTTTACAAAGAGAATATTATAAATGTATTAGAGTCTTAGATACTGAATCTGATAAAAGGAAAGAAAGATTTCATAAAGATATAAAAATACATATTTTTAGGAGATGTGAGATGAAATGTGTTTCCAAATTTATCTTGATTAAAATAGTTGATTTCAGTAGATTGAAAGCTTTCAAAGAATACCAATAACAGATATTAATTAATTGTTTGGTAATTGTGATTTTGGCAATTGTTTTTTAGATCAACTTTTTCTATTTATAGGTGTATAATTAATGCCATCCTTTCAGCACATTTTGATTGGACTCTTGGTTATTTTTATTAAAACTGATATGTATAAGGCCCTTGGTTAAGCATTTTATGAGATGTAAAAATTATTCCATTTAGCCCCTACCTAAAGGTACTAATGAAACTAAAGAGGTAGATTATGTACACACATAACTGTTGTGTAAGGTACAGTATAATAAGGGCCATAGGGAAATGCAAAGCAGAATAGATTGTAAAAAGAGAGGGATTACCAGAGCTTTAACAATCAAAACTTCCTTTTTATATTGCAGGTAGACAATGGAAATATTAAGTGGAAAAAACAGGTTGAAAATGTATAATATAATCTCAAAATAGAAAACTCTAATAAGGCACATTTTAATGAATACATATATACAAATAAAAAATACTGTAAGAAAATGTCTTAACATATAGTGAGGTATGCATTTAGGCAACCCCTTCTAGTATTTTGTTGACAATGTATTCTCAAGATAAGCGGGTGAAGAAAGTGAGAGAGGGCATCGCTAAGTAAAACTGTGATGTTCCCTGGAGTCTAGATTCAGCCTGACTCATGGAAACTGAAGGAGACTTTGTTGCATGACTTTTACCATAGTTGTTCCTACCTTGAGACAAGGGACTGGCCTCTTGTAAGTGCATCTATTAGTTACTGACTTTGGGGAAGGAGACTGGTAATCTCCTAGGTGAAGCAGCTTCCTGTAGCAAAGGGAAATTCTCCAAAGGAATCAACTGTGAGTCTTTAGCAGGCAACACTCATAGCAACTGGATTTAAAAAAGGAAGTATGGACAGGCACCAAAAGTGTTCAGTATACTTTATTGAGCAAGGAAGAGTATAGCCATATTTAATTATACACACAAACACACAGAGTCTTCTTTATCCAAAAAGATGTCAGTATTTCTGGAGGCAACAGTATATCAATATTTATATATAATGGGTAATGTGGTAAAGTAATGTATATTCAACCATTATAGGATGGAGAAGGCTCAACTATTTCTACCTTCTGCTTACATATTTTTAAAGTGCATGAAGCAAAAAATGAGGTATTTTTTATCATACATCTCTGGGTTGCTATATAAACTATATATGTCGACATACATACTTTCACCTGTTTTATGACATGTGTAGTAATATCTTATTTATCCAGTTGCCACATATCTCCAAACTCAAACTAACTAAAATATGATGTGGATCATTAGTCTCTGAAAACTGCTAATGAGCTCCCAAGAATCACAATAGGTGGCACAAAGTGTCGTGCTGGCTGAGACAATGCCACCCTTCTATTGGGAAGATATGATTATAAACAAAATATTTTCAACCCTGGAAATCCTCAAAGGTAGTAGAAAAGGAAGATGCTTTTATGATTGAATAAGGACTGCAAGGAGATCAAACCAGTCAATCCTAAAGAAAATGAACCCTGAATATTCATTGGAAGGACTGATGCTGAAGCTCTAATACTTTGGTCACCTGATGTGAAGAGCTGACTCATTGGAAAAGACCCTGATGCTGGGAAAGATTGAAAGCAAAAGAAGAAGAGGAGGGTGGCGGAGGATGAGATGGTTAAATAGCATCACCAATTCAATGGACATGAATTTGAGCAAACTCTGGGAGATGGTGAAGGACAGGGAAGACTGGTATGCTGTGTAGTCCATGGGGTCAAAGTCGGACACGACTTAGCAACTTAACAGCAGCAAAGCATTAAATTAGTGTGATGATGGCAAAGACAGAAAACTCACCCTTTTCATATAAGTAACTAGATACAACCCCCTGCATACATGTTCTCAGTATATATGATAACTAGTCGTCAAGTAGAGAGAACTTCACAGCACCATTTGTCACACATAACTCATTGTAAATTTACCTGGTAGTTGGGATGACCATCTTTGTTAATTGGTTAGCTTTATCTGGGGAGAAACAGCCTTCTCATCTTTTGAGATCTTCATCTATCTTCTATATCTTTTGGCAGGAGAGAGTTTTGCCTCTTGGAGCAAGGTACCCCAAAAGTTGAGCAACATCACTCCCACAGTAATTGGGAGATGGGGGTGCTACTTCCCATGATGATGTCCCTTGGTCTGAAATCTGAAAAAGGCCCATCTAGGTTTCAAAATGACCCATATATTTCAAAGAGAGGAAAAGTACAAATAAATGCTTGTAAATGCTTTGTAAAAGTACAAAGTAAATGCTTTAAGAAAATCAAAAGGAAGGAAATATTTTCTATTATTTTTGACAGGGAGAATTAAACCTCTTATTTTAAATTTTAATTTTTATTTAATTTTGCAGTACTTGTGTTGGAGTTCCTTAACCCCAGGGTAATTGTTTATTCTTCTAACACAGCTGCTGCTGCTGCTAAGTCACTTCAGTCGTGTCCGACTCTGTGCGACCCCGTAGATGGCAGCCCACCAGGCTCTGCCATCCCTGGGATTCTCCAGGCAAGAATACTGGAGTGGGTTGCCTACAAAGTTTCAAATCCCCAGCTTATCTGTTATCTAGGATGCAGGCTTCTTGTTAGAGGCAGACCACTGCTGCCTACAGCATGATGAAGGGAGAGCTGTCAAGTCTGACAGTGACTGAAGAGAGAATACTTATAAAAAGCACATGGAGAAGGATGACAAGGAAGACAGGAGGAGGGGCAGGGTAGGAAGAAGGAAGCAGTCAGGAGCCTTTTCTGGTGGGATAGACAGTCCTGCAACCATGGGAGCCCCTGAGGGCATCACTTCATCACCACCCACTAAATGACCTTTAAGATCATTTATGATCTCTAAATTGTTTAACACTTTCAATCCACAGTCCATCTCAAGGCTGCCTTGAGGTCACATTCCTGATATCATGAAAGATGCCATTTGATCATTTCTCTCTCAGATTTCTCTCCTGTTCTCACAGCCTGTGAGGAAATAGGCGCATTGTCTATAAGCAAGTGGTTGGTTTTTGATAAGTATATTAGGGTTTTGAACAAATGGTTGTGTATGTGGGTAAGACACCCCTAGGAAGCTTCAGGGAAGCCTAACCCAGGATGAAGGGAAAGAGTAATTGCTTAAGTACATATATAAGCAAAATGTTTTTGTCCTAAAGTTATTATGGCTATTTTTGAGTGAGTGGTTTAGTAAGTGTAGCATATGCTTAACAAATATCAATTCAGTCTCTGAAATCAGACGGCCTGGGTTAAAATCCAAGCTCTCCCATGTGTGTAACCTTGAGAACATTATTTCAACCTCCATCACAGTTTTCTGATTTTAAAATGTGATTATTTATAGTGTTTACCTCATAGGATTGTTATGAGTATTAAATGAGTTTTCAGAGAGAGAGACTGTCAAAACAAATCAATGTATATAAGCTATTATTTATAAACTATTACTTATAGTACAAGTCTTACTTCAACCTGGAGACAACCTGTGCTTTTATTTAAGGAAGAAAAAAAGACAACTAATGATATTTCTTAGAAGATTTCCTAACCAAAATGTGTTTTTATCACATATGGAGAGTGTGCTCTCTAAATATGTGAGAAAAATAATATTATGTTGATATATCATCATATATTCAATAAATGTCTATTGCAAGATAATTATATCAGAGTTTATTTTTTTAGCTTCACAAAATGTTAATTTGAAATCATATTGGTATTGTTCTAGCTTAATTATATTGGTTTCTGGCTTCCCTGGTAACTCAGCCAGTAAAGAATCTGACTGCAATGTGTGAGACCTGGGTTTGATCCCTGGGTAGAGAAGATCCCCTCCGGGAGGGCATGGCAACCAACTCCAGTATTCTTGCCTGGAGAATCCCATGGACAGAGTAGCCTGGTGGGTTACAGTCCACAGGGTCACAAAGAGTCAGACACGAATGAGCAACTATGCACAGCACAGCATACATGTTGGTCTCAATTTTATGATTTCAAGTGTTAGTATGGATCTTATAGTCAGACCATTTTTTTTGTCTTTCATTGATATATATTTTGATGTTAATGATGTATTTAAAATTTTTTGTGTTAATACATATAATCAAACTCATTGTTTTGTATGTTTCTATCTTGCATGGTAGTGCATGTTTATTTCTGGACTAAATTGAGAGGTGAAAATTGCACAAACTTCACAGAACTCAGGAAAATTGTAAATTTTTAGAAGTATTTTTGGTATTGCAATCTTGGGAAATAAAGGGTAGAAATGTCAAAATATTTACAGTTTTCAGATTTTTCCTTAAGAAAGTAAAACTTGTCCACCTCGGATGACACTAGATTGATTGAAAATAAATTATTCATTTCTAATATTTATAAATTTCACCAAACTGCCAATGCTAAAAGCTGTTGAGCAAATATGAAGCAGGCTTTCCCCTATCTCTTTGACATTCCAACATTGATGTCAGTTAGCCTGCAAGAATGACATCTTCACTTTTACTTGGCAAACTCAGAGTAGGTAAATCATCTTGGAGATTACATGTATGTATATACATATGTATGATTATTAATATTCTTCCATAGTATATATATATATGTATATATGTATATATGTATACACATATAGACACATATATAAATGCTTTCCAGAGTGGGTTTAGAAGCAAATCTACCTTATACTTTAAATTCTAATAATTCTATTTATATTAAATTCACCATAAATTTTGCCTATGCTTAAAAGAATAGACATTGGACTTAAAAATGTGTCATCAGCTTAATTAGACCCTTTCACATCTTGAAAAAAAAATTTTTTTTCTGTGTGTAGAATGAAAACAAGTGCTTTTGACCAGATAAGGTATATACATGAATTGGTGAATGGCATTTTCTTTGTTCTTAAGATTACAGAGAATTATTTCTCCAAGAGATTTGTATTAGTCAGGATAGCCAAGGTTACGTGTCAGTAATCTCAAATAATCACAAAATTTCAGTGGTTTAACATAACAAATGGAGAAGGAAATGGCAACCCACTCCAGTATTCTTGCCTGGAGCATCCCATGGACAGAGGAGCCTAGCGGGCTACAGTCCATGGGGTTGTAAGAGTTGGACATGACTTAGTGACTTAACAACCACCACCACCAACATAAAAGTTTACTTTTTGCTTTGCAACATGTCAGTTTTGTAGCCAGAACTTTGTTCCATAAAGTCATTCAGGGTCCCAGACTGTTGAAGGCACCATATATCCTGCAGCTACATCTTCTTGATCACCATAGCAATAAAGGGAAATACATGGACTCATGCCCGTTCTGGGCTTTATCCCAGAAGAGACACACTTTATCTAAGTTTATCTCCAGTCAGGTGTAGTCCCAGTGCCCCCATTTAACCAAGGGAAAGGGAAAGGAGCAGAAAAAGTGGTTATTGGTGAGCACTAGTAATGTGTACTGACAGTCAAGGGCTCTTTTTGCCTTCAATATATGTAGGTTTATGTAAACTCTCAGAACTTGGGAACTACATGGGTGCTACTGTACCCATCTTGCTTTATTAATGACTGTTGTGTATGCATGTGTGTGTGTGTATGCACACGCTCAGTCGCTCAGTCATGTCCCACTCTTTGTGACTTTGTGAACTGTAGCCCTCCAGGCTCCTCTGTCTGGAAATTTCAAGGCAAGGACACTGGAGTGGGTTGCCATTTCCTACTCCAAGGGATCTTCCTGACCCCAGGGATCGAACCCACGTCTCTTGCATCGCCTGCATCGGCAGTGGATACTTTAACACTGCACCATCTGGGAAGCCTAGCTTTAAATTTGGAATTAATTTTTCATTATTAAAATTTGTAAGTATTTTCTTTTTCATTTTTTGCCAATAAATTATAATCTTTATTGGGTTATTTTTGAACATCTAATTACAGTAAGCTACTGCTTTGCCTAATGGCCATCATATTGCTCTTAGTTAATCCATATTTTCCACAAGTTTATATACATCATAGTCTAATACACAGCAAAGACATGTTCTGGCTTTCAGTAATCTGCGTCATTTACAATTGACATTTTAAGAATTTAACCAGTTGCTAAATAATCTCATTATGAGAAGACTTTCAGGGGAAATTAACAAGTTTTACAGTGAAAATGATTTTAAAATAGACAAATTCTAACTAAATTGTTTTGAAGGCAATGTTTCTTTTTTTATTCACCAAATATACGAATTTAGAAATGTTTTCTGCTACAATGATTAATTATATTTAAATTATTGAAAATAGTATACATATTTGAATCTATGGAAAAATAGCACATCCCTAAAATGGAGACTATGGGGTTTTGCTAAAATTAATAAAAATATAATGTCTCAAGTAATAAATTAATGAGAGATTGTATGTTTGATAATAGTCTGAAATTGTCTTGCAAGGTGTTTCTTTGACTGAAAGAATGAGTAGAACAAAAGAATTGCTATCTTTTCTCAGTCTTTTCCTCTAACATATTTCTCAGCTTTCAGCATTTAATAACAATTATGCAAAGGATGCTTTCCCAGATCCTCCAACCTGTCACATTTTGTTTTGTTTGTACTCTGAAGAATGCCCATGTTTAACTGAGTTAGAGCTTTGAATGAACATAGTAGATTTTGAATGAACAGCTTCACATTATCTCCTAAAATTTAAAATAGAGTCTTATAACTGTCAAAATTAGAAAAGTATTGATCATAGTTACAATTTTGTATAACAAAGGACCATATGTTGTTTTATGTTATTTGGGGATGTAATTATTTTCTTTAGGAAAATGTGTTGTGTTTGGGAAAGAAGGTTTGGAATATGTTTCCTCTAACTCATTGAGCTTTCATTTCCTTGTTTCCAAATATGGAACATAAATCTCTCTCTCTCTATTGAGGATCAAATGATATAACTAGAATAGTGCCTGACATGCTATACCCACTTTAAAAGTAATACCGTCTATTATTTTTGCCCTTTACTGTTTAAGCTTATGTTCGTTCAAGTTTATAAATTTTTGAGCTAGAAGAAATTTTTTATCTCCTGTGATTTCTTTACAGTTTACATTTTATATTTCTTCATTATTTTAGGCAGATGTATATTTCTTGGTTTAGAACTTCAGAGCCAGGGAAAAACAGAAAACAATAAAATGGGCTGGGTTAGAGTTATTCATTAATATTTTTAAGCCTTCCTTGGTGGCTCAGATGGTAAAAAATCTGTGTGCAATGCAAGAGACCCTGATTCAATTCCTGGGTTGGGAAAATCCCCTGGAAAAGGGAATAGCAACCCACTCTTGCCTGGAGAATGTCGTAGACAGAGGAGCCTGGCGGATTACAGTCCATGGGGTTGCAGAGAGTCGGACACAACTGAGTGACTACACTTTCACTTCAGAGCTACTCATTGATATTTTTACCTTTCTAGGAATTGATAGGTAGTTATGGTTGCTTTAAACATTTGGACTCAATTCCATCCACTGAAAATCTACTGTATAGTATAGAATGTTCTGATCTGAAGTCACAGAAAATCTCAGCTTGAGCCTACTCAAGCAACATCTAAAAATGGTAGTCTGTGGTAGGGTCAGCTCCAGGCACAGAACAATTAGTCTTGTTATCCAGTGCCAAGGAATTAATGGCATCAATTTAAGGCTAGTAACAAGATGGCAGCAGCATTTCCAGGCCATACCTCCAGACACAACCACATCCTAATGAGAGGAAATTTATGAATCTATGTCATTCTTAAGATTGAGGAAACTTCCCCCCAGGAATTCCAGGAGATTTATCAGAATTATCTCATTCCTATAAAGAATACTAGAAAGTAGAGCATAATTTTCACTCATTTAGGAATGTAATGGATTTTAGGGCCTCAGAGACACTACTCTAAGCCACATTTTTAGCTACTCAGCATACAGACACATTCTTCCCATATATAAGCACGGACATGCATATCTCTTTGGAAATGCCTTTCATACCTTCTCTAAAATGAGACAATACAAAGACTCCCCGAGTTATTAAATACTAAAGCAAATTCAAGTTCAGGATCTCTGTGTTAAGTGTAGACCTTTTTATCAAGTTGGAATGTAACTCTTTATAGTCTAGTTAAAGAGTTTTTCACTTTCTGCCTCAGGCCAGCAACTTCTGTTGGTAGAGAACAGGAAAGATTATTAGCATAGAAACTACTTCAAAAAATGGTGAAGACAAAACACCGTGGGAACACATTTTGTTGAATATGTTCCAAGAATATGTTGAATATGTTCCAGGAATACCTGGAATATTATTCCTGGAAAATAATAGTGAATAGTGGATATTCTCTAGTAGTTGACTAAATTCCTTATTTGGCTTCTGAAAGCTCCTTGTTAGGGGATGGGGGATGCTGGTGGCAACTTCTTGTTCATTTTGACAGTGGACATGTGGGGAATGGGCATGTGAGAGAATGCCTTATCCTGGGACCGCACAGTTTTAGCAACTCCCTCCCTATCTTCATGAAGGTGAAAGAGGAGAGTGAAAAAGTTGGCTTAAAGCTCAACATTCAGAAAACGAAGATCATGGCATCGGGTCCCATCACTTCATGGCAAATAGATGGGGAAACACTGGAAACAGTGTCAGACTTTATTTTTCTGGGCTCCAAAATCACTGCAGATGGTGACTGCAGCCATGAAATTAAAAGACGCTTACTCCTTGGAAGGAAAGTTATGACCAACCTAGATAGCATATTGAAAAGCAGAGACATTACTTTGCCAACAAAGGTTCGTCTAGTCAAGGCTATGGTTTTTCCTGTGGTCATGTATGGATGTGAGAGTTGGACTGTGAAGAAGGCCGAGCGCCGAAGAATCGATGCTTTTGAACTGTGGTGTTGGAGAAGACTCTTGAGAGTCCCTTGGACTGCAAGGAGATCCAACCAGTCCATTCTGAAGGAGATCAGCCCTGGGATTTCTTTGGAAGGAATGATGCTAAAGCTGAAACTCCAGTACTTTGGCCACCTCATGCGAAGAGTTGACTCATTGGAAAAGACTCTGATGCTGGGAGGGATTGGGGGCAGGAGGAGAAGGGGACGACAGAGGATGAGATGGCTGGGTGGCATCACTGACTCGATGGACGTGAGTCTGAGTGAACTCCGGGAGTTGGTGTTGGACAGGGAGGCCTGGCGTGCTGCGATTCATGGGGTTGCAAAGAGTCAGACACGACTGAGCAACTGATCTGATTTGATCTGATCTGGCAAGGTGACTCCTTCATACCGTCACATGTCCCACCTCAAAACTGTCTTTTTCATGTTTTGAATTAAATTCTTTGAAAATAAATAAAAACCAGAAGTTTCCTGTAATTGTTGTGATTGGTGCGTAGTAGTGGAACTGATGCATCAGTGATCAGGATTTAGCTATCAGGAATGGACAGATTTTGGTGAATACTACAAGATTTCTTGATAATTTGAGGGCATTTAGACAGTGTGAAAACAGAGGTAAACTGTGTGATCCTCATAAAGATTACAGTATATAATACAGCTTAAATTTTCTGAGCAAAATTGACAGTGGGTATAAAGTTGAAGTAGATGTGCTTATCCTGCTCATTAGCTTTCTGTTTTTTTTTTTTTTTTTTTTGGTTTTCCTTTGTTATAAATTGGTTAAGTTGGTTCTACATGTATTGGCTACAGGAAGATGCAAAACTTCTTGTCTTCTTTGAGAAGGATAGTGAAAGAATAATTTAGGTGAGGTCATTTTGGTTTCCAGGTAGCATAAGCTATGTGGTGGTGATTTTCACGATCACATCCTGATGGTATGAAGTCCAGAGAAAAAGCAGTTGTCCTTGTTCTTCATAGTTTTCTGACCAGCATCTCTCCTGCTTCACTAATGTTCAAAGCTTGAAGCCCATCAGACTATTCTGCTTGTTACCCCTCTTCATTGTAGTCTTCTTAGACCTCCATCATATACTTCCCCTAGTCTTTAAAGATTACAGAGCCTTACTCATTTTCATGATTTCCAGTATTGCTCCTGAAATATTTCTTATTTATCCAAATTGTTCCCTCACCTTTCAGCTCCTTGAACTGATTTTTTTCATAATCTTCTTCTCCATCTTATCTCAGGCAGTGTATCCAAGTGCTTACCTGACATTTCCACTCCCATATCTGACTGAAATTTCAAACTTAACTTGAACAAACTAAACTGTTGGATATATATATATATTTTTTTTTTCACTTCAAATGTGTTACTCCTGCAATATTTCCTATGCCTGTCAATTCCTACTTAGTCCTTACATTGATTTAGACCCAACCTTAAAAATCAACCTTGTCTCCTCTATTTCTCTCCTAGCCCATATCCGAACAATCAGGAAATTCTGTTATTCTACTATATATATATATATATACACACACACTCCTAAATCAGTTTTCACCATCTGTACTGATGAAACCTTGTCTCAACCACCATAAGCTGTCAACATATTACAGTCACCTTCCAAGCAGTCTTGCACCTTCTTTGCTTGCCTTTATGCAATCTCTTTTAACCTGGCATTGCCACATTTGCTGAGTTGCCAAATCCAACCCACACTCAAGGCAAGAGAATTATACAACAGTGCAAATGCAAGCAAACAGGGATCATTGGAAGCTATTCTAGAAGCCTATTACATTATGCAGTGTATCAAGTTTTAAGTGCAAGGTCTGACATGCAGAATTTAAAGCTAGAAGCTTACTAGCATGCTATAGCAAACACAGAATTCAGCTTTTAATTTGAAAGCTGCTAACATTCTCCTACCCAAACTGAAGAAGTCCAAGAATTGAAAGGCACTCTTTTCTTCTAGTTCAATACTATACCAGCCAAATCTGCTCATGAAAAGCTGCTCTGTATAGTTCAAAGTCAACCAGCAGCTCCTGAGGCCCTGGCATCTTTATTTTGACCAAATCTATACAAGGCCATTGTCTTTCTGATGTTTCTGGCACCCAGAGGCTTTGTTGAGGTCCATTCATCCCAAAAACTATCACTTAAGACTCATAACAATGTAAAAATAACTCCTGCCCCTGGGGAAAGTCTCCATAAGCTGCAGACAACCTTTCAGGATAAAACTCTTAGGATCTGAGGCTTAAAGCTCTTACTCAGAATTTAGCAGTTAAAAAGCCTACTGCAGAGCTGTGGAACAGAACACATGTTCTCTGCATGTGATCCAGCTAGCAAAAGAAAGGAATGAGCTGAGCCAAGCACACCAAGTTCATCCATCCCAAATTTAGCAGCCAGAAAAGTGATGCTTCTTTGCTAGGCAGAGAAGCTGAGAGTATAACACTAGTAAAGCTCCTTCTACATGAAAGGAAACATCAGAAATGAAGAATAAGTGTTCACTACAAATTTAAACAATTCTGATATTTCATTTGCTTTACAACTTTATTTTAAGTATAGAAAATGAAGCATAGACACAGATATTTGACTTTATGGTTTATTAATGTTTATATTTAGAAAAGACCTCCACATTCTATAACTGAGAGATGTTTACCTGTACTTTCTTTAAGGTTCTTTTTCATTGTCTTTATATTTAGCGCTTTAATATATTTAAAGTTTATTTGAATGAAATTTAAGGATATACTCCTCCCATAGTTAAGCAACTAGTAAGTTACAGTTATTAGTAAACAACCTGGTATTTTTCTCTATGCCTATAACCCCTGATAGTTCAGTTGGTAAAGAATCTGCCTGCAATGCAGGAGACCCAGGTTCAATTCCTGGTCGGGAAGGTCTGCTGGAGTAGGGATAGACTACCCACTCCAGTATTCTTGGGCCTCCCTTTTGGCTTAGCTGGTAAAGAATCTGCCTGCAAGGAGGAAGACCTGAGTTTGATTCCTGTGTTGGGAACATCCCCTGGAGAAGGGGAAGGCTACCCACTCCATTACTCTTCCCTGCAGAATTCCATGGACTGAATGAGTTGGACATGGCTGAGTGACTTTCACTTATAGAAAGTACAATAAATTTAGAACTCTCAAACTTCTCAAATAGGAGAAAAATTAGTACTTTAGCCTTGAAGGAAAATTTGATAATGCATGTGAAGTTAGCCAATTATATGCATGTTGCTTAACTGTGACTATACAATTCTATAAACTTATTAGAAGAAATAACCAAAGATTTGTTTGAAGAGTATCATCACAGCATTAATTGTAAAGAAAAAATGAAAATGCAAAAATGTCAAAAATTAGGAGCTTGGCCAATGTATAAAGTATATAATGTGATAGTGTTTTATGTACTCATCATAAAGTACATTGAAGAAAAATATTTCATACAAGAAAAGTCCTGAGAATGTAGTTTTCGGCAAAATTTAGAATATGTAATGTACATGAATTCCAATCAGTTAACATCTCACAGAAAAAGACTGAGAAAGGAACATACATATTATCTTAGATAGTTGGATTTTTATTTGTTTGATTCTCTATCTGCTAACTTATGAATTCCTTTTTTCTAGTTTGTACTTTTCACAATGGCTTATCTCCTCTAATGAATTTAAGATAACCTGAGGCAGGGACTTTTACTGAACATACATCACAAATCTGGTTTGTAGTAGATTATTAGTTCACTTCAGTTCAGTCGCTCAGTCATGTCCAGCTCTTTGCGACCCCATGGACTGCAGCACACCAGGCCTCCCTGTCCATCACCAACTCCCAGAGTTTACCCAAACTCATGTCCATTGAGTTGGTGATGCCATCCAACCATCTCATCCTGTCATCCCCTTCTCCTACATTCACTCTTTCCCAACATCAGGGTCTTTTCAAATGGCCCAGTTCTTCTCATCAGATGGCCAAAGTACTGGAGATTCAGCTTCAATATCAGTCCTTCCAATGAACACTCTGGACTAATCTCCTTTAGGATGGACTGGTTGGATCTCCTTGCAATCCATGGGACTCTCAAGAGCCTTTTCCAACACCACAATTCAAAAGTATCAGTTCTTTGGTACTTAGCTTTCTTTATAGTCCAACTACCACATCCATAAAACATAGTCTTGACTAGACAGACCTTTGTTGGCAAAGTAGTATCTCTGCTTTTTAACGTGCAGTCTAGGGTGGTCATAACTTTCCTTCCAAGGAGTGAGCATCCTTTTATTTCATGGATGTAGTCACCATCTGCAGTGATTTGGACCCTAAAAAAATAAAGTCAGCCACTGTTTCCACTGTTTCCCCATCTATTTGCCATGAAGTGATGGGACCGGATGCCATGATCTTCATTTTCTGAATGTTGAGCTTTAAGCCAACTTTTTCACTCTCCTCTTTCACCTTCATGAAGAGGCTTTTGAGTTCCTCTTCACTTTCTGCCATAAGGGTGGTATCATTTGCATATCTGAGGTTATTGATATTTCTCCCGGCCATCTTGATTCCAGCTTGTGCTTCATCCAGCCCAGCATTTCTCATGATGTACTCTGCATATAAGTTAAATAAGCAGGGTGACAATATACAGCCTTGAGGTACTCCTTTTCCTATTTGGAAACAATCTGCTCTAACTGTTGCTTCCTGACTTGATACAGATTTCTCAAGAGGCAGGTCAGGTGGTCTAGTATTCCCATCTCTTGAAGAATTTTCCACTGTTTGTTGTCATCCACACAATGAAAGGCTTTGGCATAGTCAATAAAGCAGAAGTAGATATTTTTCTGGAACTCTCTTGCTTTTTTGATGATCCAGCGGATGTTGGCAGTTTGATCTCTGGTTCCTTTGCCTTTTTCTAAAACCAGCTTGAACATCTCGAAGTTCTTGATTCACATATTTTTGAAGCCTGGCTTGGAGAATTTTAAGCATTACTTTACTAGCATGTGAGATGAGTGCAATTGTGCAGGAATTTGTGCGTTCTTTGGCATTGCCTTTCTTTGAGATTGGAATGAAAACTGGTCTTTTCCAGTCCTGTGGCCACTGCTGAGTTTTCCAAATTTGCTGGCATATTGAGTGCAGCACTTTCACAGCATCATCTTTTAGGATTTGAAATAGCTCAACTGGAATTCCATCACCTCCACTAGCTTTGTTCATAGTGACACTTCCTAAGGCCCACTTGACTTCACATTCCAGGATGTCTGGCTCTAGGTGAGTTATCACACCATCGTGATTATCTGGGTCATGAAGAATTTTTTTGTACCATTCTTCTGTGTATTCTTGCCCCCTCTTCATAAATATCTTCTGCTTCTGTTAGGTCCATACCATTTCTATCCTTTATTGTGCCCATCTTTGTTTGAAATGTTCCCTTGGTGTCTGTAATTTTCTTGAAGAGATCTAGTCTTTCCCATTCTATTGTTTTCCTCTATTTTGTTGCAGTGATCACTGAGGAATGCTTTCTTATCAGTACTGCTTATTAAATGTTGTTAATAAAATAAGAACAAAATTTCACTTTGTGGCAGCAGCAGAACATACCAAGAATGTTCAGGAAGATAAACAGATTGAAGGATAGTGGAGACTCAAGACATAAGGAAATCCAGCACTAGTTGGTTTGAATCAGCTTTAGAGATTAGAATCAGGGACAGAATTTCTTTCCTTGGTAGAAATAGTGGATAAAAACAGAAACACAGTTTTTGAATATGCTATGCTAAGTCACTTCAGTCATGTCCGACTCTGTGCGACCCCATAGACGGCAGCCCACCAGGCTCCCCGTCCCTGGGATTCTCCAGGCAAGAACACTGGAGTGCGTTGCCATTTTCTTCTCCAATGCAGGAAAGTGAAAAGTGAAAGTGAAGTCACTCAACCTTGTTGGACCCTCAGCGACCCCATGGACTGCAGCCTACCAGGCTCCTCCGCCCATGGGATTTTTCCAGGCAAGGGGAAATGACATGGGACCTTTATGGTTCAAATATCATGAACTTCCATAATTGGGATACATGAGTTGAATCTGCACTTTCCTAAAACTGAACCAAAATAAGCTTAGTCATTGTTGAGGTCACCAATGCCACCATCAACATAAATAGCCTGGTTTAAAAAATATATTGTTAATAAGATTAGCCATTTCTGTCTTAAATTATGTTGCAGTGTATCTGGAATGAAGTCATTGTGCTTTTGGTAGTTGATTTTTAAATTACTTTAAATGAATGAGAGGATATGGGTTTTGTCACTATGGTGGCACTCTGCTGCTGCTGCTAAGTCGCTTCAGTCGTGTCCAACTCTGTGTGACCCCATAGACGGCAGCCCAGCAGGCTCCCCTGTCCCTGGGATTCTCCAGGCAAGAACACTGGAGTGGGCTGCCATTTCCTTCTCCAATGCATGAAAGTGAAAAGTGAAAGTGAAGTCACTCAGTCGTGTTTGACTCTTCGCGACCCCATGGACTGCAGCCCACCAGGCTCCTCCGCCCATGGGATTTTCCAGGCAAGAGTACTGGAGTGGGGTGCCATTGCCTTCTCCGATGGTGGCACTCTAGCACTGTTCAAAGGAGAAAGTGCTTGGTTTGTAAATGATAAATGTGTCTTTGTATATACACCAGAGCTTGATATAAAGGATACTTTGAGAGAATCTAATTGCTACTTTTTTTTTCTAACTTTATACTAAATAATGAATCTTTTACTCTATAATGTGGTTTCTGAATGGTTCTCTTCACCAAAAAGAAAGAACTCAAATAGTTGCCAGTAATAGTTCTTGGTAAAGTTTAGTTTTCATCATTAATTGATATGTTGGCCAATATCTGATTAAGTACAGTCTCTCATTTATTTTATTATTCTGAATCATCTGAATCATTACTTGTCCCTATTTGAGTTAATATAATTTCATTTCTAAAACAGCCAAACTAAGTACCAAGTCCTAATTTCTTCTTTGAATGAGCTAGCTTATATCTCTGATATAGCCCAGTAATTTAGGTTAGTTTGGGGTTTGATCACAACCTTGATACAGGTTTGATTTAGTGACAAAAGAAATAATGAGATTAGTAATTGGAATTGATCATAGCATCAGAGTAGGGCTAAGAGCAAAGCTAACTCAATACTGAGCCAGGCATTTATTGGGATATTGTTCCTCTCAGCTATTCAATTATTGATACCAGGCAGAAAGAAATTTTAAAAATCGCTGTGAGTTTAAGAAGGTGAACTTCAGGCAGAGCTTTTGTTTACCTTGTGGATCTGTACTAAAGGCATTTTGAAGTAGAGAATGCATGGTCGGACAGTGGAGATACTCACTTTTAAGTGGGCGTGTGAATGGGATCTCCACACAGGAAAATTTGGTAGCGTAATTCAAAATTATAATTGAGTATCTCTTTTAGCCCAGTAATTCTGAATACTCAAAATTATCTTATAGGCACATATGCATACAGTGTAAGATTATTAACTTCATTTCTGTTTGTAATAGTGATAGAGGGAGAATATAGCACTGATTAACTTTATTATGATATAGCCACAGTATGAAACACTGTGTAAGCACACAAAAGAATGAGGGAACTCATTACATACAAATACATGGTAATTATAAGAAGGCAAGCTGGAGAACAGTATTATACCATGTTATCCTGTATGTACAGAAGAAAAAAAAAACTACCCTGTGTGTGTATATATAGATAGATATATATACAGAGATAAATAGATGTGTATGTGTTTCTGGTATATACATATAACATCTGTAGAAGGTTATGAAATAAATTGGTAAGATTAGTGGGCTCTGGATGGCTGAAGACTAAGAGTGGAAGATAAATCTTCCTGGAAAAAAATGGTATCCTTTTTGAATTTTGGACTATGTGAATGTGTTTTCTAGTCAAAAGTAAATTTGCATTATATATCTATATATATGATTTACATACATATATACACATAAATAATTTATAAATATAGAAATACATATATTTACGTACATACATATAGGACTTCCCTGGTGGTTCACACGCTAAAGAATCCACCTGCAGTGCAGGAGACCTGGGTTCGATCCCTTGGTTGGGAAGATCCCCTGAAGGAGTGCATGGCAACCCACTCCAATAGTCTTGTCTGGAGAATTTCCATGAACAAAGAATCCCAGCAGGCTACAGTCCACGGGGTGACAAAGAGTCGGACACGACTGAGTGACTGAGCACACAAGATATATATACAAGAAAAAGTAAATATATACTTGTATCCAATAATTTTTTAACCAGATCTGATGAAGCTCCAAAATTAAAAAGCATGTGAGTCCCCCCAAATTTAGAAAGTAATTCAATAAATTATTTTATTACCACATAAATGTTGTTCCTATTCTCAAGACAAAATAGAATAATATTGTGGCTTTCTACTTATGTTAGCCAATTCAGATTTTAGATTCTACAATTTGCAATTTTAGATTCTGTAACACATAGTGCTTATTCCTGTATTAGAAAGGATTCCTAAATCTCAGGTGTCTGTTTTGTGAAAATGATTTGTTCACGCAGCCCTGATTTATCAATATGCAGATATGTCCTTAGGACCCAGTTCCTTTCTCTCCATATCTTGGATAGTCTCTACATTGGATTCATTTCTAGGGATGTCTCCTCCACTCGGTGGCCTCTGTCAATTCAAATAGAAACATACTCTATGACTTAAGCAGCATTGGTGAACGAAAGTATCTCTTTCTCAACATTTCAACACAATTCTCGGATTTGGTCCTCTTTAAATAATATGGATCTTGTGCGTTTTGCGTTTAATAAGAACAGTTGGGTAGTCCTTGGTTATATGCCCATTGCAAAGGAGAAAAGGAAAGATATAAGCATCTGAATGCAGAGTTCCAAAGAATAGCAAGGAGAGATAAGAAAGCCTTCCTCAGCCATCAATGCAAAGAAATAGAGGAAAACAACAGGATGGGAAAGACTAGAGATCTCTTCAAGAAAATTAGAGATACCAAGGGAACATTTCATGCAAAGATGAGCTCGATAAAGCACAGAAATGGTATGGACCTAACAGAAGAAGAAGATATTAAGAAGAGGTGGCAAGAATACACAGAAGAACTATTCAAAAAAGATCTTCACAACCCAGATAATCACAATGGTGTGATCACTGACCTAGAGCCAGACATCCTGGAATGTGAAGTCAAGTGGGCCTTAGAAAGCATCACTACGAACAAAGCTAGTGGAGGTGATGGAATTCCAGTGGAGCTATTTCAAATCCTGAAAGATGATTCTGTGAAAGTGCTGCACTTAATATGCCAGCAAATTTGGAAAACTCAGCAGTGGCCACAGGACTGGAAAAGGTCAGTTTTCATTCCAGTCCCAAAGAAAGGCAATGCCAAAGAATGCTCAAACTACTGCACAATTGCAAATGGAAACCCACTCCAGTACCCTTGCCTGGAAAATCCCATGGATGGAGGAGTGTGGTAGACTACAGTCCATGGGGCCACAAAGAGTCGGACATGACTGACTGACTTCATTTCACTTCACTTCACACGCTAGTAAAGTAATACTCAAAATTCTCCAAGCCAGGCTTCAGCAGTACGTGAGCCGTGAACTTCCAGATGTTCAAGCTGGTTTTAGAAAAGGCAGAGGAACCAGACATCAAATTGCCAACATCTGCTGGATCATCGAAAAAGCAAGAGAGTTCCAGAAAAACATCTATTTCTACTTTATTGACTATGCCAAAGCCTTTGACTGTGTGGATCACAATAAACTGTGGAAAATTCTTCAAGAGATGGGAATACCAGACCACCTGACCTGCCTCTTGAGAAACCTATATGCAGGTCAGGAAGCAACAGTTAGAACTAGACATGGAACAACAGACTGGTTCCAAATAGGAAAAGGAGTACGTCAAAGCTGTATATATTGTCACCCTGCTTATTTAACTTATATGCAGAGTACATCATGAGAAATGCTGGGCTGGAGGAAGCACAAGCTGGAGCCAAGATTGCCAGGAGAAATATCAACAACCTCAGATATGCAGATGACACCACCCTTATGGCAGAAAGTGAAGAGGAACTGAAAAGCCTCTTGATGAAAGTGAAAGTGGAGAGTGAAAAAGTTGGCTTAAAGCTCAACATTCAGAAAACAAAGATCTTGGCATCTGGTCCCATCACTTCATGGGAAATAGATGGGGAAACAGTGGAAACAGTGTCAGACTTTAGTTTGGGGGGCTCCAAAATCACTGCAGATGGTTATTGCAGCCATGAAATTAAAAGATGGTTACTCCTTGGATGCAAAGTTATGACCAACCTAGATAGCATATTAAAACGCAAGAGACATGTTTTTCCAGTAGTCATATATGGATGTGCGAGTTGTACTATGAAGAAAGCTGAGTGCCGAAGAATTGACACTTTTGAACTGTGGTGTTGGAGAAGACTCTTGAGAGTCCCTTGGACTGCAAGGAGATCCAACCAGTCCATTCTAAAGGACATCAGTCCTGCGTGTTCATTGGAAGGACTGATGCTAAAGCTGAAACTCCAATACTTTGGCCATTTCATGAGAAGAGTTGACTCATTGGAAAAGACTCTGATGCTGGGAGGGATTGGAGGCAGGAGGAGAAGGGGACGACAGAGGATGAGATGGCTGGATGGCGTCACCGACTCAATGGACATGAGTTTGGGTAAACTCCGGGAGTTGGTGACGGACAGGGAGGCCTGGCGTGCTGTGGTTCATGGGGTTGCAAAGAGTTGGACAGGACTGAGCGACTGAACTGAACTGAACTGAATTTTTAGGCTATTAGATCAACACTACTCAATACAAGTAGGACTTCCCTGGTGGCTCCACTGGTAAAGAATCTACCTGCAATGCAGGAGACCTGGGTTCAATCCTTGGGTCGAAATATCCCCTGGAGAAGGGAACGGCTACCCACTCCAGTATTCTGACCTGGAGAATTCCATGGACTGTATACTCCATGGGGTTGCAGAGTCGGACACCACTGAGTGATTTTTTCTTACACTTTTCTTTCTTCACTCAATACATTGGGTTGGGCATTTGGTCCCATCACTTCAAGGGAAATAGATGGGAAAACTGGAAACAGTGTCAGGCTTTAGTTTTTTGACCTCCAAAATCACTGCAGAGAGATCACTCCCCAAAGGAAAATTCAAATGTTGTTAACATAGTAGCTTGATTGGATGTTGGGCAAACAAAAACATCAAGACATCAATTACACAAAGATATGAAAAAGAAAAAAAGACTGAGATTTCATTTAGGGAAAACAGGACTGATAAAAGATGTGACAAAAATTGGTAAGCTTGCTGAACTTAGTCTAAGTCCAAAGAGTTGGTCCCGATTTAGATATTAAACTAAGTCTATTGTTGCTCTCATTTTGAGTTACTGCCAAAACAGTAAGCAAGTAAGTGTGAAATAGACACTACTTTAGGACTTAAATGAATAGAATCAGCTTCCCCATGACTAACCTGTTTCCTCACAGAGGTAAGCCTGCAGTTCAGGGGTCAGCCTCCTGAATTGGAGGAGCCCAGTTCTGCTGGCTCATTGCCATATGCGGATACACTATATGAAGGATACTTGATGAAGGACTAGTATGTTCAAGTTTACGCGCTAATATATAAAGACTGTCTTTTTATGTCACATTTAAATGATCTGCATTCTTTTTCTTACTTTTTGGAACAACAGCAGCCAGTGGGAAAAATGATAGCAAAACGTAAAATCTAAGGGCAGAGAAACTGAACATACTCAATTGTTATTGAATGGCTGGGTGAATAAATTTTCATAGAGAATTGGCCCGTGTAATAAAAGGAAAACATTTTCAAGAAAAGTTGTGGGAGAGGGAGAGGGTGGGAAGATTTGGGAGAATGGCATTGAAACATGTAAAATATCATGTATGAAATGAGTTGCCAGTCCAGGTTCGATGCACGATACTGGATGCTTGGGGCTGGTGCACAGGGACAACCCAGAGGGATGGAATGGGGAGGGAGGAGGGAGGAGGGTTCAGGATGGGGAACACATGTATACCTGTGGCGGATTCGTTTTGATATTTGGCAAAACTAATACAGTTATGTAAAGTCTAAAAATAAAATAAAATTTAAAATTAAAAAAAAAAAAAGAAAAGTTTTCCATTAAAACTACAGAAATCTGAATTATCCTATGTGCTTTATTGCTAATAAAACATAATACTTGTGGACACAGTCGGAAAAGGAGACGATGGGACAAATTGAGAGAATAGCATTGAAACATATACATCACCGTGTGTAAAATAGCTAGCTAGTGGGAAGCTAATATATAACACAGGATACCAGTCTGGCACTCTGTCACTCTGTGACAACCTAGAGAGGTGGACAGGAGTAGAGGAGGGAGGGAGGCTCAGAAAGGAGAGGATATTTATATGTATGTGTTTATTTATATGTACACACACACACACTTATGGCTGATTTGCATTGTATGGCAGAAACCAGCAAAACTTTTTAAAGCAATTATCCTCCAGTTAAAAATAAAAAGATACATTTAGGTGACCATTTAATTTTATTAGACATAAAAAAATTACTGTATACCCTGTATACCATATTTTTTACCCTAATAGCTTAAAAATTAAAATATTCTATTTACACTGAAATCTGTTTATGTACTCAACAGATTTGAGCCAAATTGATCATGTTTCACTTCAAGAAATACTTATAAATATTTTTAATTCCATAGGACAGATCCATTAATTATGCTTTCAGAGGAGATATAATTAATGGATCTGCACTATAGAATGAAGGCCTTTGGTAAATATAAATAATGCAAACTCACTCTACCAAGCACCTTAAGAGTACCCAAACAAATAGATCATCTTACGTGGCTGAAGCTTTTCCTTCCACATGTTCCCATGTGGAACATGAAAGCATTCAAAATAATTTAGCATCAGCTTTTTGGTGAGATCTTCATAGAAAAGTAAAGATTATTTGGTGAAGAGGTTATGCATCCCAATAAAATAGTCTGTCACAATTTATTTTTATAAAAGTTAGAATAGCCCTGATGAAAGCTTAGAATATGACTATAATGACAGAATATGTATTATAACCTTGAAAAGCCTGATTGTATTGCTAATGAATATTTTAAATACACTTTTTTTTTTTAATTTCAAAATACTGTCAGATGAGTAGAACAGCTCATCTGAAGAAAAGCTCTTCAGATGAGAGTAAAGAATTGTCATATACCCCTCCTCCAGTTTCCTCTGTTGTCATCATTCTCCCTTAGAAGAGTCTCTATCACAACAAAGAACCAATATTCATACATTACTCTTAACTAAATTCGGTATTTATTCAGCTGTCACCAATTTTCCCTAATGTCCTTTGTGCTGTTTGAGGGTTTAATCCAAGCTGCTTCCTTGCATTTAGTCATCATGTCTCCATAGCAACATAATCTGTAGTAGTTCTTAATCTTTGCTTGACCGTGGTAACCTTGAGTTTGGTCAGATTTTTGCAGAATGTTTCTCAGTTTGAGTTTGTACAGTGTTTTTCTCATGTTTAGAGTGATATCATTGGAGGGGAAGATCGCAGAGGTAAAATACTCCTCCGGAAGATCCTCTGGAGAAGGAAATGGCAACCCACTCCAGTGTTCTTGCCTGGAAAACCCCAGGGATAGAGGAGCCTGGCAGGCTACAGTCCATGGGATCGCAAAGAGTCTGACACAACTGAGCGACTTCACTTTCTTTCCCTTTCATCACATTGTATCACGTTATCTATAGGCGCTCTACAGGATAACTTGAGAACTTGGTTGAGCTAGTGTTTACCATGTTTCTCCACTGAAAGGTTACCTTTTCCCTTTTTCATTCTCTTCTCTTTGGAAATAAGTCTGTAAGCATAGCCTGAGGCTGGCTGTGATGATATGCTCCATCTTGAAGAGGGGGAGTATCTGTATAAATTATTTGGAATATTTCTGTAAAAAGGAGTCATCTCTTTCCCCCAATTGTTTATGTATTCATTTATTTATATATAAATTCATGCTTTTTTGTTTTATGTTTTGATTATAATCTATTACTATGCTGTTTACATTGTTGCTCAGATTGTTCCAGCTTTGGCATTTGGGTACTCTCTCGTGTTGGCTCATTTATCTCTTTGGCACACTCCTTTCTTTTATCTTTTGAGCACTTTCTGGCACAAGTTGTTCATTCCTTGCTGCATCCCAGGAATCCCCTACTTCTGCAAGGAGCCCTGGTTCCCTCATTACAAGAAATCCAAACCCAGGCACTCACATTAATATAGAATCTTATACTTAAAATATGGCTTAATTGGAAAAATATTTTTAATACTTGTAAAATATTCTATCATTTTCTTGGATAAAAAGTAACTCTTTAATTTATGAATCAATGAAAAGTATTTTAGAAATTGAATTTTGATTTTTATGTTATTATACAAATGGCTGGCTGATAGCAAATTTTGTACACAAAGGATCAATAGTAAGAAGTGACAGAATCAACTAAGAGTATTTTATTTCTCTGTGTAAAAAGAAAGAATAGTATGTTTCTCAAAGCTATTACCATGAATCCAGATTTGTATTTTGCAATAGTAGATAGAATAGTACAATCTAAGAGAAGATGTAATGTTCAAGTTTCAACACTTTTTTCTGACAGTTGAGCAGTGACAGTTGAATGTGATTACATTTATAATCAAACATTTTAAACATTATTTATAATAATGGGTGGACTTCCCAGATGGCGCAGAAGTAAAGAATCCACCTGCTAGTACAGGAGACGCAAGGATGCAGGTTCGATCCCTGGGTCAGGCAGATTCACTGGAGTGGGAAATTTCACTAGTAGGAAAGTTAAAGCCACTGCAGTATTCTTGCCTGAAAGATTCCATGGACAGAGGAGCTTGGTGGGCTACAGTCCATGGGGTGGCAAAGAGTAGGACGTGACTGAGTGACTAAGCCCACTTGCACGTAAAAATGCATATTAATACAGTGGCATTTTTCCAAATTGTGATCTAAAATTTAGCCTGGAAAAACTGTTATTAACAAAAATAATTCCTTTCTTGCTCATTATTTATTGGGAAACGACTGCCTATTGTGATTTAAAAACACTATTTACTTTCTCATTTTTTAAAAATTAAGCATAACTTTGTATACTTTTTTTCCCCCAACAGTAACTTCTAGTAATTCTGACATCAGTGTTGATAGAGTCAGTACTAGATTGGTAGTCAAGAGTTGTTACCAGGATATATTGAAACTGAGGATTTAAAACATCAAATGTAATTTGAGAGGACTTTATTAATTTGTATTTAGATATAGAGTTGCATTGGTATTGCTGTCATTGAATGAAAGGGTAAATTAATTAAAATATGAGGTATGGTTAAGAGCTATCTGAAGGATTTACTACAATATTTTATCTAAAGGATGAAACAATTGGAATGCCACCTATATTACCGATCACTGAAACACAAATGGGAAAGCAAACTGAAATTGAAGATATTTTTATCTTATTTTTTGCTGTGTGTTTCTCAACTTGATAATTAAGTGCAGTTTATCAGATGCTGTCATATAAGATTGATGTGCTTTAAAAACACATTTTCCTCAAGATTTCCTAAGAGCAATAGAATTAAAGTGTCACACTATAAGATGAATTTGAAAGTTAAAGCCAAAACAAAGTTTTCTCTAAGAATGACATTCAAATAATCAAGGTTACATGATGCATATTTTAGAGTCTGCTTTCCATAATACTTAGAATGACAAATTTATTTCTGGGAAGTTGTGGGAGACCTTAACCCTAAAAGAAGTTAAACATGAAGCTTTATTTTCAGCTTGTCTTCTTACAGAAGTTAAATAACCCTTAATCTGATCCAGGCTTTCAGATTTTCATAGCCAAATGTCATCTCTATCTCCTGAATACCTGATTTTTAAAGACATAATACTTTCTTATGTTATGCAAAATATCAGTACTTTTGGGAAAAATATCAGATAATTCAACTATATATGAACTGGGTTCTATCACTTGCTTAATTTGTCATGAAAAAGCTAATGATAGAGAAACAGCTCAAATTTTGTTTTTCTGTTTCTGAAAAAATGTTTCACTCATTTCTGTTAGAATTCTGCAGTAAGTTCATTACCAAGAAAGCTCTTTGTTTCTCCATTACATCATATGATCAAACAGTGGAAGTCATCAGTCCAGAATATTTCCTGATTTTGTGCTAATAAATGGCCAAGAAGCTCTGAATATATTTAGAAATTAGTAACTAACTCACCTCAGTTATCTGGTGCATGTATTTTCCTGTTTCCTTTAGTAAATTATTGTTCAGTTTTTATCTAATTTCCTCCTTTAGACACTGTAACTCAATGTTCAGGCTTATGTCAATTTCTAAAGAAAGTACATGTTATGTAAAAAATATATACACTGAGTATCTTGGTTCTTATCTTTATAGTTCATAGCCATTTTTTTTCTGGACTTGATAGTCAGAAGTAATCCTACTTTAATGACTATTTAAAGTGTTTCAGTTTATTGTATACCTGAATCAAATGAATTGAAAATGATCTTTGAATAAAAAAAGCATCCACAACATCTATTCTTTGAGTGTGTTCTTTTGTTGGAATTTGTCAGCCAAACTTGTCTACTTGTTCCCTTATCTCAAGGTCAATCATGTTTTGTTTTAATCTTTACTGTAAGTTTTTTTCTCTATTTGTGTTCATCTGTATTTGGAAATGGAGTTAAAAAAATGTAGGTGTACATTTTTTCCCCAATGTTTTGCTTGCTTATCTACTTAAATGAAATAATTCCTCTGAGAGAATGAGTTAAAGGCATAGTAAAATAACTTCTATTGCTATGTATTATCAGTATCTTTTTATTGCTTTTAGGAAAAATGATGACAAACCTCTAATCCAGAAGTTTTAACTGATTGCATTTTTTTAAAGGACTAAAAAGAACAGCATTAGCAACATTCCAATAATTCTCTTATATTTGTGTAAATCTTGTCCTTAAAGTTTTGTTTAGTTGAATATAATAAAGTTTGTCAAGAGCTATGGATATGGGAATTTTAAAAAAAATCATATTTCTTCATTTTATAGTTGTAAATTAATGGCAAATGTGCTTTTCATGAAAAATTAAAAACTGGATATGATGATTTAAATCTCCATAAATAGAATGACACCTATTTGAAAATCAGCCTGAAAAGTGTGGAAATAGCACTATAGTGAACCATTATAGATAGGTACAGGTTAACAATCAAAAAATGTAAGAATATAAGTTAAGTGTAACACTGGATACCATCCTAACATAAAAGATGATTTTCATATTTAATAAAATGAACTTGAAATGCAAATTGAAAAGTAATCATTTGATTAATTTCTTAGATAACTATTTCTAAATTAAAAACGTTTCATTTTACAAAAAATATTTGAAATTTTCTACGGCCAATTTTACTTTACTAGCTGAGCCGCTTCCCTGGTGGCTCAGAAGGTAAAAAATTCATCTGCAATGCGGGAGACCTGGTTTCAATCCCTGGGTTGGGAAGATCCCCTGGAAGAGGGCATGGCAACCCACTCCAGTATTCTTGCCTGGAGAACACCATGGACAGAGGAGCCTGGTGGGTGCAGTCAGACACGACTGAGAAACTAAGCACATTTTTACTTATTTGTTTTTTATTTTAATAAGAAGAGTTAGATTCTAAATTATGAATAATAAAAATGACTATAAAACTACATCTTTAATTTTGTTTTTCTTATAGAGTGCAGATATGAGCCCAGCAAGTAGCACCACTTCACTTCCAGTTAGTCCTCTTGCTGAAGAGCCTTTGCCTTTCAAGGTAAAAATAAATTTTAAAATGTTTTTAAAATTGTTTTTAAAATTTTTAGGATCTTCAAAATGTATTTATTTTGCCATGTAAAATAGGTAGTTCAGGCATAGATGGTGAGGTTAACTGCTTTAACTTGTAAGGATATTGTTTCAGATGTTAAAATTTTGTTGTTTTGTCTGTTGTCATTCTAGTTGCTAAATAAAGGTAAAGATTTTGAATAGAAATTGATATTTTATATAGCACTTTGTCTTGAATGTAAGAGACAGTGATTTCATTATAATAGTTTGATGTCATATGAGTTATAGGTTTCAGATCTTTTATTTATATTAAGCAGTAAGTTTGGAATGAACTATTCAGCACTTATCCAGTGGTTAAACTTTCATTAGCTGGTTAAATTTTCATAATTAATTAATTGTGTATTCTTTAAAGACTAATGGTCAAATCAAAAAATTAAAATATAAAATCACTCCTTTAAACACTGCATTTTAAAAATAATGCTAAATATGGTTAGAGAATTCTTCAGTTTGGGACTCTATATACATTAAAAATATAAAGTCACCTTCTTGTTTTGCTATTTAAGATTGTTTCTCTTTAAGCCAAAGCTTGTAAATCAGCTATTTTAGATGTGTACTATAGATGTTTGGATTTTTTAGGATTATTGTAAATAAAGGCACTCTTTAAGATCATGGGAAATTAAAAAAAAATACTTGAAAAGTTGGGATGATACTCTTAGGTGCAGTTGTTTTAGTTTGGTTTAAAGACAAGTCAACATACTTTTGACAATTTATTATAATGATTTGTATTTTATCATTAACTTCTCATTGTTTTTCATATGAAGATAAAATCTTGACTTAATATTGCTCATACTTCATACCATGACTGACATGGATTTCTAAATACAGTTCTCAATATTTGCTGTTTTGTCAAAGTGAAATTAATAGGTTATAAATTCCATTATAAGTCTTTGGTTTTCTAATTATAAATGCTTTGTTGTTTGATGGTAGATAATATAATTGTTAAAAGCTCATTTTATATCAGAGAATTGTTAAATAATGAATCATGTTCTGATTGTATCACTTATTGAGAATCATTTTATCATTTTACAACAAAAGGAGAAAATACTACTACTGTTTCAAAGTTTATTATTCCTTAATATTTTGTCTTATGGTTATGGGACAAAATTTACAGAAGAATCGTATTTTTAGCAAGTTTTTAATTGAATTCTCAAAGTGTCACTGGAAACCATTTTCTCTTTTTAATATATTGATAATGACTGCCCTCCTTGAAAATTAATGTATTTTTAATAGAAGTAAAAGGAAAGGTCAGCTATATTCCAAAATGTGCTGACATAAAGCTAATATAAATATAATTATTTTAGTTAGTTTCACTGACTGGTTCTAAGAGATCAATATTTTCCTCATGTTAATGTGTATAAGTGGTTTTATATGCAATTAAAGTTTCAAAGTGCTTGTGATATATAACACTGGCTTTTGGTAACCAATATAATTATAGTACCACTTAATTCACTTCTTCTGTGGAAGGAATATTATTTATATTTTTAAAGGAATTTTATCAGACCGAAAAACATTCCTCTAGTATTTAAAAAATATTCAAAATTAATATTTCAAATTATAGAACTCCTGCATTTGCTTTTTAAAATTTTTATCTTATAAATTGTCATATAAATGAATAATAGAATTCTTATGTATCCTTATTTACACACAAAATATACAGAAATTATTTTGAGATATACTTTAGTAGCATAGTACGTTTTAATTGCAAACAAAATTTGTTGAAAACTAAAAACACATGACATTGAACTTTTCTGACAACTATACCCCAAACAATTCTGCTATTGTATTTAATTTGTGTTGAAAACTTTAAACTTTTGATATTTGATCAACATGGTAACTAAAAAAAAAGATTATTATAGCTTTATATTCCCCAAGAATAAAATGATACTAATCATCTTTAATCTTTTAGTTTTCTAAGACAGTGATTTTTATCGCCCAACTCCATAACCATCTGCCTTGATGTTAGACCAGCAAGGCTTTTGAAAGCCTTGGTGGCTGGTTGAGAGACTTAAATTATACCTTATCTCCAGGGATCTTCCTGACCCAGGGTTCGAAGGCAGGTCTCCTGCATTCCCTGTATTGCAGGTGGCTTCTCTACCATCTGAGCCACCAGAGAAGTCCCAGTTTATCTCCTAAGAAGTTAACTAGGTTAATAAAAGAAAGCATTCCATCTCTTTTCTTGGTCTGTTTTGGAAGCGCTCATGCAACAGTTGGAGGAAGATATCCTGTTTGAGCTCAAGTGTTTATCAGGGTAAATGCTTTCCTTTGAATACTATCTATAGAATGACATTCAGATTAAGTTGATTTTAACCCTACCATTTGACATAATGACAAATGATATGTTACATATTTTACAAATCCCTAATAATTGCCTTCCCACTAGTATCTCTACCTGTGTTATTGAGTTGAATGTCAGATGAGAAGTTGGCTATCAATAGGAAGGTACCACACTAAGATCTACTAGATTAAAGGTAATAGAAAACTGGTAGCATCCTGAAGACTTTCCCAAGGAGTCAAGAGAGGTTAATTATCTCCTTTGGAGATACAGCAATCAAAGATGACAATTAAATTTTGTTTGGGATCAGATGCTTCTTTCCCATAATAAAACTGTGTTTTTCAGCACTCATTAGTGTTGGAGTACATACTTCAATTTATTTTTCAAACAAAAACAGATCTGCTCTGAAAAATAGTAGAAGCTCTCATATACTTACTTATGACTCTCTTCCCCATACAGAACAATTCACCTCATGCTAAATTTCTTGTGCTTACTATTTAAAGCCCATTGCTATAGTGTTTTGTTTGCCTTAGTCTTTTAGAAATTAGGAAAGTTTTTGTGAACATTCATCTATCTTCTCTTAATCACTTGCAATATCTGAGCACTCTGTGCCTTTTTTTCTATCAATCAGATAGAACTGATTGATCAGTAGGGTTTCTCCAGGTGGACAAGGCACATAGATACCAGTTCACCACAGTCAACATTCCCTATTCACATCTGGCCATGAAAGAATTTGAGTGAATCCCTTTATAGAAAAAGATATATATATATAATTCACAAGCCTCCATATATACCACAAGTAATAACTCACAGATTTCCCAGTTCGACTCTTGGTTCTGAGGAGTTTCTAGTAGTCTAGGTTTTTATAATTGCAGACTACTCTTATGGACATACATTTGGAAACAAAAGGACAAATGTGTAACCTCATTTTTAATAGTGTTAAACATACATCTGTGGTGTGACACATGCCACTATATTGTTGTGGAAAGGCCAAGGGATAATTAATTTCACATGGGCAGGGATAAATTTTATCAAATAACAATAACAGAATCATAATAGTGCAAGATAATTAAGTGGGACTTGATATGAGGAAAAAGGGAGTAGACTGCTTAACGGTTAATTAAAAGTTTTATGTTTTTGTGCAGAATAGCCAAGCTGACATTGTTAACTGTGATGTACCCATTCCATCTTATCCTGCCTGTTTCCTCTGCCATTCTCCTTGATTTCTCTGATCTGTCTCCTCTTTTCCTATGTTGGCCTCAGTCAGAGACACCACACCCAAAATGCCTTGGGGTCACCAAATATTGCTATTCTTTAATAGGATGACACTGTTGACTTGTATATACACAGTTATTAACAGCCTCGATCCATTCCTGAAACTAATCTTCTTGAAGCTGCATGTGTGCTAAGTTGCTTCAGTCATGTCCACCTCTTTGCAACTCCATGGACTGTAGCCTGCCAGGCTCCTCTGTCTGTGAGATTCTTCAGGCAAGCATACCAGAGTGGGTTGCCATCTCCTACTTCAAGGGATCTTCCCAACCCAGGGATTGAACCACATCTCTTGTGTCTCCTGCATTGGCAAGCAGTTTCCTTATCACTGTGCCACCTGGTGACCCCTCCATTAATAGTACACTTGATCTGGGCCAGGTTCTTTTTGCCAATCACTTTCATCACATTTTTGTTGTTGTTGTTGTTCTCACAGATTTTACTTATTTGTTTATTTATTTATGGCCGTGCTAGGTCTTCATTGCTGCATGCAGACTTTCTCTGACTGCAGTATATGGCCTTCTCATTGCAGTGGCTTCTCTTGTTTCAGAACACAGGCTCTAGGGCCTGTGAGCTTCAGTAGTTGTGACACATGGGCCTACGAGTTGCAGCTCCCAATGTCTAGAGTGTGGGCTCCATGGTTGTGATGCATGGACTCAGCTACCCAGCAGCATGTGGAATCTTCCTGGACCAGGGATCAAACCTGCACCCCCTCCTTTGACAGGTAGACTCCCAACCACTGGACCACAAGGGAGTTCCATCACATATTTTTAAATTTATTTCTTCTTCAATAAGGCCTGCTATCTACATTCTAATGCCTTTTACTCCAGAAAACATCTTTTCTTTGATTAGATAAATTAGAAACAGGTATTATTATCTTCCCTTATCCTCTCACCCTTATCCTATAGTCAACAGGAAAGGAACACATTCAAGTCACCTTCTCATTAGATGTTGTTTCAAAAGTGTACCAAGAATATCCTCCATGCACCACTTTCAAAGTCTGAAAACAGGAATAAACCATTGCTTTCTTGGCCCATTGACTGCTGCTTCTCTGTCACACTGCATTCCTGGCATATGTAAAGTGGTTAGGTATCCAGTGCCTAGAATCAACAATGGAACCAGCCTCCTTGAAGTCTAACCATCATTCCTGGTAGCTGACACAGAATGGAACTGAGGTTTTACTTGGGTCTTCTCTCCTACAGAAATCCAAGGTTCTCTGACTACTTTTCTTCATCCCCAGAAATCACAATTTAATCTAGACTAGAGCAGCTTTCTCTCTTCCGAATTCCCCCAGAGTTATCCCTCTTTCCTCCAACCAGCAAGAGCACTGGAAACATCTCTTCCATGTACTTTTTTGTTGCTGTTTAGGTTTATTTGTTTGAATATTTTATTTTGGAGTAGAGTTGATTAACAATGTTGTGTTAACCTCAGGAGGATAGCAAAGTGATTTAGTTATACATATACATATATCTATTCTTTTTCAAATTGTTTTTCTACTTCTTGTTCAGTGACTAAGTCATGTCTGACTCTTAGCTACCCCATGGACTGCAGCATGCCAGGCTTCCCTGTCCTTCACTATCTCCCAGAGTTTGCTCAAACTCTTGTTTGTTGAATCAGTGATATCATTCTGCTAGGTTGTTACATAATATTGAGCAGAGTTCCCTGTGTTATCCATGTACTTTTTGGAGCTGAGAAAAGCAACTGTCTGAAGATTCTTCTCCCCTGATACACACATCCTATTTTAAGAGGACAGAGGACAGAAAAGAAGAAATAGAGAAATATACAAAGGTCTCCAAAATTTTATCCTGCCATGCAATGCAGAGATGTTATGATATGTTTGACTACATACAGCCTAAACTCAGGACTTAGTGACATGTAGTAACACACATAATTTCCTCTCAATTATATAAAAGAAATATTGGGTAGGAAAAAATAGCAGAAAATATACAGTGATCCACCATCAACTATTTGGATGAACTGTACTTATTTTTCCTATAGTTTCTATAATGATCACATGGTTTTATTTTAAGAACAATATTTTCAAAAAAGTTGAAAAGATAATTGGAAACTTTAGAAGCAGTATAGCCCAGTTAAGAGATTTCCTAAAATCAAATCTCAGTTCTGCCCCTTTCTGTGTGTATGACCTTGAGCCATTTACTTTGTGTTTCAATTTCTCCATAAATAGAATGGGAAGAATAGCAACCACTTTTTCACTGGGTTCTTGTAAAGTCAAATGAGTTATTAAACAGAAAGTGCTTAGAATAGCACGTAATAAATGGCACATGAGTTTTGGTCTTAGTTCTGGAAGATGTTGTAGGTCTTCATAGCACCTGTCAACTTCAGATTCTTGAGCATCAGTCGTTGGCAGCATAGACTTGGATTACTGTGATGTTAAATGGTTCCTGTGGAAATGAACTAAGATCCTTCTGTTGTTGATGAGGTTGCACCCAAGTACTAAATTTGAGACTCTTTGTTGACTCTGAAGGCTACTTTATTTCTTCTAAGGGATTCCTGCCCACAAGAGTAGATACAATGACCATCTGAATTTAATTCACCCATTCCTGTCCATTTTAGTTCACTGATTCCTAAGATGTCCATGTACAATCTTGCCATCTCCTGGCTGACCACATCCAATTTACCTTGATTCATGGACCTAACATTCCAGGTGCCTGTACATTATTGTTCTTAACAGTATCGGGCTTTACTTTCACCACCAGCCATGTCCACAGCAGAGTGTTGTTTCTTCTTTGGCCCAGACATTTCATTTTTTCTGGAGCTATTAGTATTTACCCTCCCGTCTTCCCAGTAGCATCTGACTTGGGGGTCGGGGGGTAGTCTCATCTTCTGGTGTCATATCTGTTTGCCTTTTCATAGTGTTCATTGGGATCTCCATGCATGAATACTGAAGTGGGTTTCCATTTGCCCTGGAAAACCACAGTGGTATGGTCACACATCTAGAGCCAGATATCCTGAGTAAGAAGTCACATGGGCCTTAGGAAGCATTACTGCAAACAAAGCTAGTGGAGGTGATGGAATTCCAGCTGAGTCATTTCAAATCCTAAAAGATGATGTGGTTAAAAAGTATTTTACTCAATGTGTCAGAAAATTTGGAAAACTCAGCAGTGGCCACAGGACTGGAAAAAGTCAGTTTTCATTCCAATCCCAAAGAAGGGCAATGCCAGAGGACGTTCAAACTACTGTGCAACTGCACTCATTTCACATGCTAGCAAGCTAAATGATCAAAATAGTTCAAGCCAGGCTTCAAAAGTGCATGAACCAAGAATTTTCAGATGTGCAGGCTGGGTTTAGAAAAGGCAGAGGAACCAGAGATGAATTTGCTGACATTTGTGGGATCATGGAGGAAGCAAAAAATAAAAATATCTACTTCTGCTTCACTGACTATGCTAAAACCTTTGACTGTGTGGACCACAACAAACTGTGGAAGATTCTTAGAAGAGTACTAGACCACCTTACCTATCTCCTGAGAAACCTGTATGTGGGTCAAGGAGCAACAGTTAGAAGCAGACATGGAAGAACAGACTGGTTCAAAATTGGGAAAGGAGTACAGCGAGGCTGCATGTTTTCACCATGCTTATTTAACTTATATACAGAGGACATTATGCAGAATGGCAGGCTGGATGAATTATAAGCTGGAATGAAGATTGCTGGGAGAAATATCAGTGACCTCAGATATGCAGATGATATTACTCTAATGGCAAACGTGAAAAGGAACTAAAGAGTCTCTTGATGAGAATGAAAGAAAAGAGTGAAAAAGCTGGCTTGAAACTCAACATTAAAAAACTAAAATCTTAGCACCCAGCCCCATAACATCATGACAATTAGAAGAGGAAAAAGTGGAAGAAGTGACAGACTTTTATTTTCTTGCACTCCAATTTCACTGTGGACGGTGACTGCAGTCATGAAATTAAAAGACACTTGCTCCTTGAAAGGAAAGCTATGACAAACTTAGCATATTAAAAAGTAGAGACATCACTTTGCCAGCAAAGTTCCATATAGCCAAAGTTATGATTTTTCAAGTAGTCTTGTATGGATGTGAGAGGTGGAAGTCTGAGCGCCGAAGAACCGATGTTTTTGAATTGTGGTGCTGGAAAGACTTGATATTCCTTTGGACAGAAAGGAGGACAAACTAGTCAATAGTAAAAGAAATCAGTGCTGGTTATTGATTGGAAAGACTAATTGTGAATGCCTTAACCATCTAATGGAAAGAGTCGAGTTGATGAAAAAGACCTTGATGCTGGGAGAGAGTGAAGGCAAAAGGAGAAGGGGGCAACAGAGGGTAAGATGGCTAATAGCATGACTGACACAATGGACATAAATCTGAGCAAACTCTGGGAGATAGTGGAGGACAGAGGAGCCTGGAATGCTGCGGTCAATGGGGTTCAAAGAGTCGGACATAACTTAGCAACCAAATAACAAAAATGATATAAATTTTAATCATTATTATTTTTTTGCAGAAGAGATATCTCTAAGTTTAAACCAAGAAAAATTGTATATATTAGAAGTAACATGAAGCAAATATTTTTCTCAACTCCTTCTATTTCATTTCTAAATATAAGAGTAGATATGTAAAGTCTTTGATGAAGAATGGAGCTTCATATTTTTTCCTCAAAGGCATGCTCTTTATTTTATATCCTCGAGTATTCATATGAGCTCTTATATGTCAGATTCCTCTTACAAAAAAATAAATAATGGAAATGTTTGTTAACTATGAGGGAGAAAGAGTAAATATAATGAATTTGTCTTAAGGGAAACTGGTAGATATAATAAAAATTATTTGGAAAAAACAAATACATAATAGTTTGTGTAATCATAGAATGTATTGTATGTTTCTAAAAGACCACACTACAGTGTATTTTTCTTTAATTCATGAAACCTCCCTTGTGCATTAACCTGATAACTAACTTCCTAAATACAATCTCCACTGAAGGAACATTGTTTTGTTTTTTTTAAAACTTTATTTATTTATTTTTGACTGTGCTGGATCTTCATTGGTGCAAAGGCTTTTCTCTAGCTGTGGAGAATGGGGGCTACTCTTTGTTGAAGTGCAAGTGCTTCTCACTGTGGAGATTCTCTTGTGGAGCATGGGTTCTAGACACAAAGGCTTCAGTAGTAGTGGTTCCTGAGATCTAGAGCACAGATTCTGTAGTTGCTCAATGGCATGTGGGATCTTCTAGGATCAGAGATCGAATCCATGTCTCCTGCATTGGCATTTGGATTCTTCACCTTTGAGCCACCAGAGAAGCCTGAACATTGTTTAATCACAAAAGATTCTGGGAAAAACTTATTGTGAACAAAGCACTGTTGGTATTTTCCTCTTCACGTGTTATAATAGCAATATAGTTCAGTTCAGTCGCTCAGTCGTGTCTGACTCTTTGTGACCCCATGAATCACAGCACGCCAGGCCTCCCTGTCCATCTCCAACTCCCGGAGTTCACTCAAACTCACGTCCATTGAGTCCATGATGCCTTCCAGCCATCTTATCCTCTGTCGTCCCCTTCTCCTCCTGCACCCAATCCCTCCCAGCATCAGAGTCTTTTCCAATGAGTCAACTCTTTGCATGAGGTGGCTAAAGTACTGGAGTTTCAGCTTTAGCATCATTCCTTCCAAAGTACACCCAGGGTTCAATATAGTAGTATTTCTTTATTTTGTCTAAAACACCCTAGTGGAAAGGAGCTGAGTTGGAGACTCTGAGGGAGAGGAGTCAGGTAGTGGTGTGACCTCATAACATCATCTGTTGTTTATCTTGCGTTGGTTAAGATTTTTTATGTTTACTGTTATCTTTCATTTATTGAATTTAATGGCCTCTTTTTATTATTGAAATCACTTTTTAGATGTCTGAGAAAGTCTAAAATGGTATATTCTACATTTTTTGGTTGATTTCTGAGTAAGCCATCTATTAATTATTCATCGGGTGATAAATCAGTTTATAAAATACCCGCCATGTGCTTGGTGATATCCTAGACACTGGTGCTTCCGTGTAAAAAACACAGACTGAATTCTTGCTTTCATGATATTTGGGTTCTAGTGAGGAGTGATAGACAGTAAACAGATAAATATATAACATGTCAGATAGGGATGAAAAATTCTACAAAAAAATAACGCCAAATTTTGAAGATAGGAATTGACTTTAAAATGTGTGTCTCCAGAGTTCAGAGTCATGCTGCTTAATTTCTCCACAAGTGGATGGGTGTCACTGCATGGAAGAGATCAAGCCCTGAAACTTTGGAGTGGGAGCACTGACTCCAAGAACCTAGACTACCAGAGAACTAACCCTACCAGGATTCAAATGGTGAGAACTCACACAAAGGAAACCATTGGAATACAAGACATGGCATCACCCAACCACCATTAGCACCCTGTGTAGGACAACTCATCTAAACAACAAACAAAACAAAAATACAAACTCAATCATCACCAAACAGGATTAGCACCTCACTCAGCCTTGCCCATCAGAGGAAAAAACAAACAAACAAAAACTCAGCACAAATCTCACTCCATAGGAAGCTTACACAGACCACTGGATCAAACTTAGGAGAGCAGAAAACAAAAGGAAGAAAGAATTCAACCCTGAAGGCTGAGAATATGAGTCCTCAAACACAATAAATTTAAAAACAAAATAATAAAAAGGCAGAGGAGTACTACATAAATGAAGGAACAAGCTAGAAACACGGAAGTCCAAATAAGTGAAGAAGAACTAGGCAAAATACCTGAAAGAATTCAAAATAATGTTAGTAAAGATGGTCAAAAACCTTGAAAACAAAACAGAGAAAATGCAAGAATCTATTAACAAAGACCTGGAAGAATTAAAGAATAAAAAACAGCACGATTTCATGAACAGTATGAAAAGGCAAAAAGACAAGACACTGAAAGATGAACTCCCCAGGTAGGTAGGTACCCAATATGCTACTGGAGATCAGTGGAGAAATAACTCCAGAGAGAGTGAAGACATGGAGCCAAACCAAAAGCAACACCCAGTTGTGGGTGTGACTGGTGATGGAAGTAAAGTCCGATGCTGTAAAGAGCAATATTCCACAGGAACCTGGAATGTTAGGTCCAGGAATCAAGGCAAATTGGAAGTGGTCAAACAGGAGATGCTTGCCAGAGTGAATGTCAACATTCTAGGAATCAGCGAACTAAAATGGACTGGAATGGGTGAATTTAACTCAGATGACCATTATATCTATTATTGTGGGCAATAATCCCTTAGAAGAAATGGAGTAGCCATCATAGTCAACAAAAGAGTCTGAAATGCAGTACTTGGATGCAATCTCAAAAACGACAGAATGATCTCTGTTTGTTTCCAAGGCAAACCATTCAGTATCACAGTAATCCAAGTCTGTGTCCCAACCAGTAATGCTGAAGAAGCTGAAGTTGAACAGTTCTATGAAGACCTACAAGACCTTCTTGAACTAATACCCAGAAAAGATATCCTTTTCATTATAGGGGACTGGAATGCAAATGTAGGAAGTAAAGAGATACCTGGATTAACAAGAAAATTTGGCCTTGGAGTACAAAATTAAGCAGGGCAACGTCTAATAGAGTTTTACCAAGAGAATGCACTGATCAAAGCAAACGTCCTTTTCCAAAAACACAAGAGAAGACTCTACACATGGACATCACCAGATGGTCAATACAAGATCAGATTGATTATATTCTTTGCAGCCAAAGATGGAGAAGTTCTATACAGTCAGCAAAAACAACCAGGAGCTGACTATGGCTCAGATAATGAACTCCTTATTGCCAAATTCAGACTTAAATTGAAGAAAGTAGGGAAAACCACTAGAAGATGCAGGTACGACCTGAATCAAGTGCCTTACAATTATACAGTGGAAATGACAAACAGATTCAAGCAATTAGATCTGATAGACAGTGTGCTTGAAGAACTATGGAGAGAGGTTTGTAACATTGTACAGAAGGCAGTGATCAAGAGCATACCCAAGAAAAAGAAATGCAAAAAGGCAAAATGGTTGTCTGAGGAGGCCTTACAAATAGCTGAGAAAAGAAGAGAAGCTAAAGGCAAAGGAGAAAAGGAAAGATATACTCATTTGAAAGCAGCGTTCCAAAGAATAGTAAGGAGAGATAAGAAAGACTTCCACAGTGATCAATGCAAAGAAATAGAGGAAAACAATAGAATGGGAAAGTCTAGAGATCTTTTCAAGAAAATTAGAGATAGCAAGGGAATATTTCATGTCAACATGGGCACAATAAAGGACAGAAATGCTATGGACCTTACAGAAGCAGAAGATACTAAGAAGAGGTTGCAAGAATACACAGAAGGACTGTACAAAAAATCTTCAAGATCCAGATAATCACGATAGTGTGATCACCAACCTAGAGCCAGACATCCCTGAATGAGAAGTCAAGTGGGCCTTAGAAAGCATCACTACGAACAAAGCTAGTGGGGGTAATGTAATTAAAGTTGAGCTATTTCAAATCCTAAAAGATGAAGCTGTGAAAGTGCTGCACTTAACATGCCAGCAAATTGGGAAAACTCAGCAATGGCCGCAGGACTGGAAAAGGTCAGTTTTCATTCCAATTGCAAAGAAAGGCAATGCCAAAGAATGCTCAAACTACCGCACAATTGCACTCATCTCACACGCTAGGGAAGTGATGCTCAAAATTCTCCAAGCCAGGTTTCAACAGTAGATGAACTGTGAACATCCTGATTTTCAAGCTGAATTTAGAAAAGGCAGAGGAACCAGAGGACAAAATGCCAACATTCATTGGATCATGTAAAAAAGCAAGAGAGTTCCAGAAAAATATTTACTTCTGCTTTATTGACTATGCCAAAGCCTTTGACTGTGTAGATCACACAAACTGTGGAAAATTCTTCAAGAGATAGGAATATCAGACCACCTGACCTGCCTGTTGAGAAATCTGTATCTGGTCAGTGGCAACAGTTAGAGCATACTAGTTCCAAATAGGAAAAGGAGTACATCAAGGCTGTATATTGTCACCCTAGGTTCCAATCCTGGCTCCACCACTTAACTAGTGTGTGACCTTGGAGAAGGGATCTAAAATTCTGAGACACAGTTTCTCTTGCTGTAAAATACTTTGGGCACCTGATGTGAAGAGCTGATTCATTTCAAAAGACCCTGATGCTGGGAAAGATTGAGGGCAGGAGGAGAAGGGGATGGCAGAGGATGAGATGGTTGGATGGCATCACCGACCTGATGGACATGGGTTTGGGTGAACTCCGGGAGTTCGTGATGGACAGGGAGGCCTGGCGTGCTGCGGTTCATGGGGTCACAAAGAGTTAGACACGACTGAGCGACTGAACTGAACTGAACTGAACTGTTTGTGGCATTCTCAAGGAAAGAATACTGAAGTGGTTTGCCATTCCCTTCTCCAGTGTACAATGTTTTGTCAGAAATCTTCATCATGACCCATTTGTTTTGGGTGGCCTTATATGTCATGGCTCATAGTTTCATTGAGTTAGACGAAGCTATGGTCCATGTGATCAGATTGGATAGTTTTCTGTGATTGTGGTTTTCAGTCTGTCTGCCTCTGATCAAGATGGATAAGAGGCTTATGGAAGCTTCCTGCTGGGAGAGACTGACTGAGAGGGAAACTAGGTCTTGTTCTGATAGGCATTGCCATGCTCATTAAATCTCTAATCTAATTTTCTGTGTATGGGTGGGGCTGTGTTCCCTCCCTGTTATTTGACCTGGGGCCAAAGTATGGTGGAGGTAGTGAAGATAATGGTGCATCCTTCAAAAGGCCCTATGCAGGCACCGCTGTACTCAGTGCCCCAGTCCGGCAGCAGGCTACTGCCAACCCACACCTCCACCGGAGACCCCTGGAAATTCACAGGAAATTCTAGATCAGTCTCTTGTGGGCTCAGTGCTCCTTTTTCCTGGGTCCTTGTGTGCACAAGCTTCTGTTTGTGCCACCAAGAGTCTGTTTCCCAGTCCTGTGTGAGTTCTGGGGGCTGTATGGTGGGTTTAATGGTGACCTCCTCCAAGAGGGCTTATGCCATACCCAGGTCTACTGCACGCAGAGCCCCTTCCCCTGAAGAGTCCACTGCTGACCTGTACCTCCTCAGAAGACACTCAGATACTGTTCTGTCTCAGTCTCTGTGGGGTCTCTGGGTCCTGGTGAGCACAAGATGTTTTGAGCCCTCTGAGTGTCTCTGCCAGGTATGGGGTTTGATTCTGAAGGTGATTTCCCCCCTCCTACCATCTTTCTAGGGCTTCTCCCTTGCCCTTGGGCATGGGGTGTCTCCTCAATGTTGTTCTAGCGCTGTGCAGCTGCTGCAGCTGTGTCACGCAGCTGCTGTTCCAGCACTGGAGGAACTAATTACAAGCACTGAAGTTGAAACTGTGATCAAAAATCTCCCCCAAAACAAAAGCCCAGGACCAGATGGCTTCACAGGAGAATTCTATCAAACATTTAGAGAAGAGCTAATGCCCATCCTTCTAAAACTCTTTCAAAAAATTTCAGAGGAAGGAACACTTCTAAACTCATTCTATGAGGCCACCATCACGCTGACACCAAAACCAAAAAGAACACAAAAAAAGAAAACTACAGGCCAATATCACTGATGAACATAAATGCAAAAAAGACCAACAAAATTTTAGCAAATAGAATTCACCAATACGTCAAAAAGCTCGTACACCATCGTCAAGTTGGATTTCTTTCAGGATTGCAGGGATTCTTCAATATTCACAAATCAATCAGTGTGATATACCATAATAACAAATTGAAAGATAAAATCCATATGATAATCTCAATAGATGCAGAAAAAGCCTTTAACAAAATTCAGCACCCATTTATGATTAAAACTCTTCAAAAAATGGGCATAGAAGGAACCTGCTTCACCATAGTAAAGGCCATATTTATAAGCCTACAGGAAACATTATTCTCAATGGTGAAAAACTGAAAGCATTCCCCCTAAGATTAGGAACAAGACAAGGGTGTCCACTTTCACCACTATTATTCAACATAGTTCTGGAAGTCCTAGCTACAGCAATCAGAGAATAAAAAGAAATAAAAGGACTGCAGATCAGAAAGGAAGAAATAAAGCTCTCACTGTTTGCAGATGACATGATACTATACACAGAAAACCCTAAAGATAGTATCAGAAAATTACTAGAGCTAATCAGTGAATTTAGCAAAGTTGCAGGATACAAAATCAATACACAGAAATCACTTGCATTTCTATATCCTAACAATGAAAAATCAGAAAGAGAAATTAAGGAATTAATCCCATTCACCATTGCAACAAAAAGAAGTAAATATCTAGGAGTAAACTTACCTAAAGAGACAAAAGAACTGTGCTCAGAAAATTATAAGACACTGATGAAAGAAATCAAAGAAAACATAAACAGATTGAGAGAGAGAGATTCCATGTTCCTGTGTAGGAAGAATCAATATTGTGAAAATGACTAGACTACTAAATGCAATCTATGAATTCAATGCAGTCCCTATCAAATTACCAATGGCATTTTTCACAGAACTAGAATAAAATATTTCACAGTTCATGTAGAAACACAAAACCCCCCGAATAGCCAAAGCAGGCTTGAGAAAGAAGAATGGAGCTGGAGGAATCGAGTTTCCTGACTTCAGATTATACTACAAAGCTACAGTCATCAAGACAGTATGGTAGTGGCACAAAAACAGAAATATAGACCAATGGAAAAAGATAGAAAGCCCAGAAATAAATCTGTGTACCTATGGGTACCTTACTTTTGACAAAGGAAGCAAGAATATACAATGGAGCAAAGACAACCTCTTCAACAAATGGTGCTGGAAAAGTGGACAGCTACATGTAAAAGAATGAAATTTGACCATTTCCTAACACCATACACAAAGATAAACTCAAAATGCATTAAATACCTAAATATAAGACCTGAAACTATAAAACTCTTAGAGAAAAATATAGGCAGAACACTTGATCACATAAAGCAAGATCCTCTGTGACCCACCTCCTAGAGTAACAGAAATGAAAACAAAAGTAAACAAGTGGGACCTGATTAAACTTAAAAGCTTTTGCACGGCAAAGGAAACTATAAACAAGGTGAAAAGACAACCCTCAGAATGGGAGAAAATAATAGCAAATGAAACAACTGACAAAGGACTAATTTCCAAAATATACAAGTATCTCATACAACTCAATACCAGAAAAACAAATAACACAATCAAAAAGTGGGGAAAAGACCAAACCATATATTTCTTCAAAGAAGACATACAGATGGCTAAAAACATTTCTCATTATTACAGAAATGCAAATCAAATCTAAAATCATATAGCACCTCACACCAGTGAGACTGGCCATCGTCAAAAAGTCTACAAAAAATAAATCCTTGAAAAGGTGTGAAGAAAAGGGAATGCTCTTGTACTGTTGGTGGGAATGTAAATTGATATAGCCACTATGGAAGATGGTATTGAGATTCCTTAAAAGACTAAGAATAAAACCACCTTATGACCCAGAAATTCCACTCCTAGGCATATACCCTGAGGAAACAAAAATTGAAAAAACACATGTATCCCATTGTTCACTGCAGCACTATTTACAATAGCTAGAACTGGAAGCAACCTAGATATCCATTGATGAATGAATGGATAAAGAAGTGTTGTACATATACACAAATAAATATTACTCATCCATAAAAAGGAACACATTTGAGTCTGTTCTGATGAGGTGGATGAACATAGAACCTATTATACTTAGTGAAGTGAGTCAGAAAGAGAAAGTTAAATATCGCATTCTAATGCACATATATGGAATCTAGAAAAATGGTACTGAAGAATTTATAGGGTGGCTGACCTGCCTCTTGAGACCTATATGCAGGTCTGGAAGCAACAGTTAGAACTGGACATGGAACAAGAGACTGGTTCCAAATAGGAAAAGGAGTACATCAAGGCTGTGTATTGTCACCCTGCTTATTTAACTTATATGCAGAGTACATCATGAGAAACACTGGGCTGGAAGAAGCACAAGCTGGAATCAAGAATGCCAGGAGAAATATCAATAACTTCAGATATGCAGATGACACCACCCTTATGGCAGAAAGTGAAGAGGAACTAAAGAGCCTCTTGATGAAAGTGAAAGTGGAGAGTGAAAAAGTTGGCTTAAAGCTCAACATTCAGAAAACGAAGATCATGGCATCCGGTCCCATCACTTCATGGGAAATAGATGGGGAAACAGTGGAAACAGTGTCAGACTTTAATGTTTTGGGCTCCAAAATCATTGCAGATGGTGATTGCAGCTATGAAATTAAAAGACACTTACTCCTTGGAAGGAAAGTTATGACTAACCTAGATAGCATATTGAAAAGCAGAGACATTACTTTGCCAACAAAGGTCCATCTAGACAAGGCTATGGTTTTTCCTGTGGTCATGTATGGATGTGAGAGTTGGACTGTGAAGAAGGCTGAGCGCTGAAGAATTGATGCTTTTGAACTGTGGTGTTGGAGAAGACTCTTGAGAGTCCCTTGGACTGCAAGGAGATCCAACCAGTCCATTCTAAAGGAGATCAGTCCTGGGTGTTCTTTGGAAGGAATGATGCTAAAGCTGAAACTCCAGTACTTTGGCCACCTCATGCGAAGAGTTGACTCATTGGAAAAGACTCTGATGCTGGGAGGGATTGGTGGCAGGAGGAGAAGGGGACAACAGAGGTTGAGATGGTTGGATGGCATCACCGACTCGATGGACATGAGTTTGAGTGAACTCCAGGAGTTGGTGATGGACAGGGAGGCCTGGCGTGCTGTGTGATTCATGGGGTTGCAAAGAGTCAGACACGACCGAGCAACTGAACTGAACTGAATGGAGAAACAGAAGAGAGAATTAGCTTATGGACATGAGGTGAGGGGAGGAGATGATGAAATATATGGAAAGAGTTACATGGAAACTTACATTACCATATTTAAAATAGATAGCCAACAGGAATTTGCTGTATGGCTCAGGAAACTCAAACAGGGGCTCTGTATCAACTTAGAGGGGTGGGATGGGGAGGAAGATGGGAGTGAGTTTCAAAAGGCAGGGGACCTATGTATACCTATGGCTGATTCATGTTGAGGTTTGACAGAGAACAACAAAATTCTGTAAAGCAATTATTCTTCAATTAAAAAAATAGAAAAAAAAATGTGTGGCTCTGTCAAAAATCATGGTCAAAGAATTTTACTCTGATCAGGGGATATTTTAGCAGAGATTTAAATGAGAAAAATGAGAAAGCTAGCATCTCTCTATGGAAAGAGACTTGAAGACAAGCACAAAAGTCATGAAGGAAGAGAACATTTGACCATTTAGGATTAGCAAGAGTGTCACTATGTCTGGAACAGACTGAATGACTGTACAAGTAATACAGGATCAAATCAGAGAGAAACCAGATCATGAAAGTCCTTATAGGCTGTGGTAAGGACTTGGAATCTTACTTTGTATGAGATAGGAAACAACTGAAGTGTTCTGGGAAAAAAGAATGACATAATCAGACTTTATTGTAAAACTATTACTCTGATTTCCATGTAGATGTAGGCAGCAAAAGGACATGGTAGAAGAAGAAAGGCAAAGCTCTTAGAGGTGAGAGATAAGTGGTTAAATGTTAGTGGATAAGCACTGGTAAGATTTTAGACACGTTTTGCATCTGAGTCATCAGTATTTGTTAATAGATTGTGTGATATCAAAACAAAGAACAATATGATAGATTATTCCTTTTTCTAAGATTATCTCCATTTTCCTATTTTTACCTCTTTTGCTATCCTCCTGATGTTGCAAATAGTAGGCATCATTACGTAGAGATTAACGGAGTCTTCTCTGTGCATGCACATCCCAGGTGTCTCTTCCTCCTCTCATAAAGAAACAGGTCATCTGGGGTTAGAACCCCCTACCCTTCACTGCCCCCAGCAGGGTATCCCTTTGAAGATCTCATCGCCAAATATGGCTACATTCTGATGTCCTAGGAGTTGAAACTCCAGCCTGAAAATTTTAGGGGGACACAATTCAGTCCATAACAGACAGACTGAAGACTGCTATGTTAAATCTTTCCCTGACTCAAGGGAAAGAAAAATAAATTGCACCTCTTGTTGGGGACATGACAAAGCTTTGGAGAAATTTTTAATGTACCATATAAATATGTGATATTCCTTTATTAACCTAGTTTCCAACGCTATTAAATTCTGAATCATTTGTGAGGGAGTTTTGATTTGAGAGAATGAAATAGGAAATAAGAGATTTTCCTTAAATGTTTCCCTATATTCATCAGTGCACTCATTTGAGTATATTGTCTAATGCTATTTTAATTTCTATTAAATTTGAAAACCATTTAAATGTCATCATATTTGAATTAACTTACAGTCCTTAAAATCTTGTAGTTAAGAATATTAAAGAATTATGGCTATAAAAGTATTTTACTTAAAGTCTTAATTATAAACACCGAGAGTAAAATTGAAATGCTATATTATTTCAGTCATGTCTAACTCTTTGCAACCTACGGACTGTAGCCTGCCAGGCTCCTCCATCTATGGGATTTTCCAGGCACAAATACTGGAGTAGGTTGCCATTCAGTTCTTCAGGGAACTTCCTGATCCAGGGATTGAACCCTTCTCTTATGTCTACTGCATTGGCAGGTGGGTTCTTTACCACTGGCACCACCTGAGAAGCCCAAAATTGAAATAACAACTACCAAACAGTACTTTCTGTATTAAATTTGTATAGTATTATTTTAACTTTTTCCTTCTGGTTTTGTCAAGATAAATTTTGAATAAATGTTATTTTATTGTTATTTTTGTTATTCAGTCACTAAGTCCTGTCCGACTCTTTGTGAGACATAGAGCTTGTCAATATTAATACAAGCTAAAAATAACAGCATACTCCATCCTATCCCAACACCATCTTGCACATTCTTTCTTAAATTTAAAATGCATTGAATTTCTTCATTTTTGCATAGGTTGCTGCCTTAGATTTCTCCTAATGTTTTTGAGTTCTCCAGAATAGGAGGAAAGAATTCAGGTACGGAATGTGAAACACTTTTGACTTTTATGTACATAAAAAGGAGGATATTGAATTATTGTTGGCAAAATCCTAAAGCCAATAAAAGCCTTCAAATTTGGGGGAAACAAACTTCATGCTTTTCTTGGGGAAAAAAGAATTTTAAGAAATTAAGTCATTATGACTTGGTTTGGGGATCCATTTCAGAGTGGATTGCCATCACTGAAATATTTGTTCTCGGTGTAGGCAAGATACCAGGACTGTTTTACTTGGAAACAGTTGGCCTCAATATTGTGCTCTGTTCCTCAATACCCATTGTTCCCAGGTGTCTAGAAACCTTGGTTTGAGGTAACAGGTGGCAGCCATTGCTCTGCACACCAATATTAATCAGCTCTCTTTTAAAATGTAATGCAAATGCCAGATACTGGAACTGGCTTGGGATTAGTACTATATTTAAGATGATATCGTTATTAGTGATAATGTAACCAATTGGTCTCCTGTACAGTACATCTAGTGCTTACTTCTTATCTTTGCATTACCATTTCATATACACTGTGGAGGGCTCCACAGGTGGCACAGTGATAAAGACTCTGCCTGCCGTTGCAGGAGACCCAAGAAACAGGGTTTGATCTCTGGGTCAGGAAGATCCCCCAGAAAAGGAAATGGCGACCCACTCCAGTATTCTTGCCTGGAAAATTCCATGGACAGAGGAACTTGGCAGGCTGCAGTCCATGGGAACTCAGAGTTAGGTACAACTGAGTGCACGCATGCATGCATGCGGATCCTATGCACTTATTCTTTTTTTTGTTTTAAAATATAAACTCTTGCATTATTTGAGCTTATATGTAAGTGAAAAGTATTACTCCAATGTATTTTTTAAAGTAATAAATTAGTAATCAAGGTAATATTCAAAGATTGTAATCCATTATTAGCATGGCTATCTGTGATGGACCATGAATATGAGATGATATCAAAGATGGACTCAGTATGAGCTTAGTTTATCCGGCAGTGGCTTTCATCTGTTCTATTTTGGAATCATCTATTAAATAACAAATGGATTGTGGAAGTTGAATCATATCAAGGTAAAATAAAATCTGCAGGGAATTAAGTACAGTTAATTCTACCATGCCTATGAGTGTGCTCAGTTGCTAAGTCGTGTGTGACTCTTTGCAGCCCCATAGACTGTAACCCGCCAGGCTCTTCTTTCCATGGAATTTGCCAGGCAAGAATACTGGAGTGGGTTGTCATTTCCTTTTCCAAGGTATCTTCCTGACCCAGGCATTGAACCTGCATCTCTTGCATTTCTTACATTGGCAGATGGATTATTTGTGCCGTGGGAAGGCCAATGCTACCATACATCAAATAATTTAGAAATGATTGTATTTACTTTGGTTAACTATATAAAGTTAAAGAACATTAGACCTACAGTATTTTATTAAGACATTTGGCATCCTTTGTTTTAATTATACTATATGGGCATATTATATGGGTGTACTGACAAATGCAATACAATAAAATAAGCAAATATTCTGGGTAAAATAAGCAAATATTCTGTTCTGAGATTTTTTTGTATCACAAATTTAATATTTCTTCAGTGCATTTTTCATAGTGCATGTAGATAATTTGACAAAGATTTTATTATCTATAGTAACTCTGATGAGCAAAACTGGTATATTAATGATACAACATAAATGTTGGCTAGTAATTATGAAAAATCAGATAATTCTAGTTACTCTTGTCTAAAATAAAAGATACCCTTAATAGTGTACAGAAATGTATGAACATCACTATTTATTTTTGTTTTTTTTAATTAATTAATTTTTTATTGGAGTATAGTTGTTTTACAATGTTGTGTTATTTTCTGCTGTACAGCAAAGTGAATCAGTTAAGATTTCCTTCTCATTCAAGTCAGCTCAGAGAGTTGAGTAGAGTTCCCTGTGTTATGTATGGTAGGTTCTTATTAATTATCTATTATATATATACACACATTAGTGTATATATGTCAATCCCAATGTCCCAATTCATCCCAACTCTACTCCCCCCTTGTTAACCGTAAGTTTGTTTTCTAATCTTTGACTGTATTTCTGCATTGCAAATTAGTTCATCTGAATCACGTTTCTAGATTCCACATATAAACGATATATGATATTTGTCTTTCTCTTTTTGACTTGCTTCACTGTGTTTGACAATCTCTAGATCCATCCCTGTTGGTGCAAATGACATTAATTTGCCCCTTCTCATGGCTGAGTGGTATTCCATTGTATATATGTACCAGATCTTCTTTATCCATTTCTCCGTCCATGGACATTTAGGTTGCTTCCTTGTTCTGGCTATTATAAATAGTGCTGCAATAAACATCCAGGTGCATGCATCCTCTCGAATTATGTTTTTTCCAGATATATGTCCAGGAATGGGATTGCTGGATAATATGATAGGTCTGTTTTTAGTTTGTTAAGAAATCTCTGTACTGTTCCCCTCAGTGGCTGGACCAATGTACATTCCCACAAACAGTGTAGAAGGGTCCCCCTTTTCTCCACACCCTCTTCAGCATTTATTGTTTGCAGTTTCTTTGATGATGGTCATTCTGACCAGTGTGAGAAGATGCCTTATTGTAGTTTTGATTTGCATTTCTCTAATAATTAGTGATGCTGAGCATCTTGTAATGTGTTTTGCTTAAAATGCCTTCCAGAAGAGATCAAGAAAGGTGCAGTGTGTTTTGCAGATGCTTAACTTTTTTCCATCTTGGATAGTGACTGATACATAGCACAAGAAATTGGAAGGTAAACAATTGCTAGATGGATATTAGAGTCTAATCAATAGCTAAATAGCAATAGTTGTGAAGATACATGTAATTTGAATGTTCTGAGTAATTACTAATGTCAGATTCTCAGCTAAGGAGATACTGTTTTCTTTTAAGTTCTTGCATTATACTATCAGTTGTCAGCTTCTGTCTATACTGGGACTTGCCCTTTTTCTCACATAATCTCATTTACTGCAATAAATCTGGTAAGAAACATCTCAGGAGATGTGACAAATATTGATAATATTGACTAAACCTGTTTTATTAGAATCTTATTCATGTTTTTCTTATTAGGAATAAAAATTCATTTAGAGTAATTAGGCTGTGCTCAGTGAGAACTTTGGCAGTAGCATTTGTGCTGAAAGGTTTTAAAAAGCTGAGCAGAATTGTTAAAGCATAATTAAAGGTAGAAGAATTAAGCTCGCTTTTCTCCCATAAGTATCTTTGCCAGGCAATAGAAACTTTGGCAATAGAGCCAAATTGGAAAATGGAGCCATGCTGGTTGCTATACCATGTTAAAGAAAGATGGGTCATAACTTCTGGTAATAATCCCCGCTGTGCAGAAGTCGACAGTGGTCTGTCTGCTTGCTAACATTAGCTGTTTCTCTCCTCCTCTATCTTGTTCTTTTCTGTGGGCCTTAGTTACTTAGTGATGATAGTTCTCTTATTGTCATTTCTCACTATTTCTGCTTTTTTCCTTGAATATAGTGAGTCATTCAGAACAATCAACAAACATTTATTAAGTTCTTACTATGTGTAAGATCTTATATAAAGGTACAGGGGCAGAAATATTTTATTCAAACTGCATAAAGCTATAGCATATCATCATGCTGGTTGTATTTGAACATGGCCTAGAAAAGTGTAAAGTATTTCAAAAGTGCAAAGATGGGGTTGAGGAAAAGGAAGTGTCATGAGCCATGCGAGAATTTAGAGGCAAGATCTCAAGCTAGACCATGAAGGTCTAGCAATTATAAATGTTCAGTTGCGTGTTGCCCACGTGGTAAAGAAGAAGTTTGATGCAAAGGACTTCAAATGCTTTGTATAGGACTTAGACAACCTTCTGCAAACAGTAAGGCACAGGGAGCAAGCAAGAGTTGTGTCTTTATCTGTTCAGGCTGCTCTAGGAAAATATCATAAACTTGGAGCATATAAATGATAGTTCTAGAGGCTGGGAGGTCCAAGATCAAAGCACTGGACCATTCAGTGTCTGGTGAGGGCTCACTTCCTAGACAGCTTCTTTTAGTCTTTTTGTTACAGGCTCATGTAGTAAAAATAGCAAGGGAGCTGTCTGGGGCCTCTTTTACAAGGGCACTCATCCCATCCCTGATGGTTCATGACTTAACTCGCCTCCCAAAGGCCCCACATCCTAATTTTATCACCTTGGCATATTAAGATTTCAACATATAAATTTCAGGAAGCACAAATATTCATACTATAGCAAGTTGGGCAAATTTTAAGATGCAAAGTTAAGAAAATGTTATAGTTCTTCTTGAGCCCAATTTCCCCAGAATGGGTTCTGAACTTCATTCAAAATTTGTCAGTTCCTAGAAAATCAAATGGTGCTAATCAAATACAAATTATAAGAAATAGGAAGAATTTTTATATCCTCCAATATTGTCAATTGCCTGCATCTCTACATGCAGATATAGATATGTTCATCAAATAGGATGGACACTGCCTAAGTAAGTAAATGTTAGTTTCTCTGTCATGTATGACTCTTTGCAATCCCATGTACTGTAGCCTGCCAGGCTCCGCTATCCGTGAAATTCTCCTGACAAGAATACTGACGTGAATCGCCATTCCCTTCTCCAGAGTATCTTCCCAACCAAGGGATGGGACCTGGGTCTCCTGCATTGCAAGTAGATTCTTTACTATATGAACCACCAGGGAAGCCTGTATCTATACTGAAATAATAAGGTTTACAGATAGTATAGGCTTTTATAAATACACACTAAAATTTCTATAAATTCATATCTAATTGTAACATCTTAAAAAGCCGTAGTCAGTGTGACAACCTCAGTGTTACTTCACTGTGCTAGTTAGTGTGTTAATTAGTGTGTCGCTTCAGTGTGTTAGTGTCATTTTATTCCTATAACAAACTACCACAGATTTGATTCCTTAAAGCAATTCTAATTTAGTTTCGTATAGTTCTGAGAGGCAGAACTCAGAATTAGGTGTCTCTGGACTGCAATCATTTGGCAGGACTGAGTTCTTACTGGAGACTCTGGTTTTAAAAATTTTACAGTCAGGTGATTAACTACCTTACTTTCATCTTCAGCCTTAATCCTCCTTTGCCATAGACATCACTGGAGAAATAAAAGGGGCATTATTCTTCACATCACAGTTAGTAATGGCACATGAGTAAGATATTGGTCTTATGCCTAACATAGGGATCTTTTTCTTCATAATCATTGAGGTAATTATATAAATAATTAGAATGCACATTACTCTTCTTTTTCTCTGAATTCTTAATGACTATTATGTGAATACACAAAAAGGAATAGCAACATGGAACAACAGACTGGTTCCAAATAGGAAAAGGAGTACATCAAGGCTGTATATTGTCACCCTGCTTATTTAACTTATATGCAGAGTACATCATGAGAAACGCTGGGCTGGGTGAAGCACAAGCTGGAATCAAGATTTCCAGGAGATATATCGATAACCTCAGATATGCAGATGACACCACCCTTATAGAAGACAGTGAAGAAGAACTAAAGAGCCACCTGATGAAAGCGAAAGAGGGGACTGAAAAAGTTGGCTTAAAGCTCAACATTCAGAAAATGAAGATCATGGCATCCGGTCCCATCACTTCATGGGAAAAAGATGGGGAAACAGTGAAAACAGTGGCAGATTTGATTTTGGGGGGCTCCAAAATCACTGCAGATGGTTATTGCAGCCATGAAATTAAAAGACGCTTACTCCTTGGAATAAAAGTTATGACCAACCTAGACAGCATATTCAAAAGCAGAGACATTACTTTGCCAACAAAGTCCATCTAGTCAAAGCTATGGTTTTCCCAGTAGTCATGTATGGATATGAGAGTTGGACTATAAAGAAAGCTGAGCACCAAAAAATGGATGTTTTTGAACTGTGGTATTGGAGATGACTCTTGAGAGTCCCTTGGACTGGGTGGGAGATCCAACCAGTCCATCCTAGAGGAAATCAGTCCTGAATATTCATTGGAAGGACTGATGCTGAAGCTGAATCTCTAATACTTTGGCCACCTGATGTGAAGAACTGAGTCATTTGAAAAGACCCTGATGCTGGGAAAGATTGAAGGTGGGAGGAGAAGGGGACAACAGAGGATAAGATGGTTGGATGGCATCACAGACTCAATGGACATGGGTTTGAGTAAATTCCCGGAGTTGGCAAAGGACCGGGGAGGCCTGGCCTTCTGCAGTCCATGGGGTCACAGAGAGTCAGACATGACTGAGCAACTGAACTGAACTGAAGAGCCTTTGATGAAAGTGAAAGAGGAGAGTGAAATATTTGGTTTAAAACTCAATATTCAGAAAACTACGATCATAGCATCTGGTCCCATCACTTCATAGCGAATAGATGGGGAAAACTGACCTTTCCCATTCCTGTGGCCACTGCTGTGTTTTATATGTGTTTGTGTGTATTTATGAAAATCTATATCTATTGGCGAATACTGTAAATATATATATTTATAATTTTATAGTTCTATATTAGAATTGGTATTAAAGTTAGTGTGAGGACTTTGGAGAAGAATTTTCCAGTTGGGGTCAGTTTTCCTTCCAATCCCAAAGAAAGACAATGCCAAAGAATGTTCAAATTACCATACAATTGCAATAATTTCACATGCTAGCAAGGTAATGCTCAAAATCCTTCAAGCTAGGCTTCAGCACATGAACCACAAACTTCCAGATGTGCACTGGATTTAGAAAAGGCAGAGGAATCAGAGATCAAATTGCCAACATACACTGGATCATAGAAAAAGCAAGGGAATTAAAACAAAACAAAACAAAACAAAACAAAAAAACACTTACTTCATTTCACTGACTGCACTAAAGCTTTTGACAGTGTGGATCACGACAAACTGTGGAATTTCTTAAAGAGATGGCAACACCAGACCAGATTACATCCTGAAAAACCTGTATGTAGGACAACAAGCAACAGTTAGAACCGGACATGGAACAGTGGACTGGTTCAAAATTCGGAAAGGAATACGTCAAGGCTGCATATTGTCACCCTGCTTATTTAACTTATATGCAGAGTACATAATTTAAAATGCAGGGCTGGATGAAGCACAAGCTGGAATCAAGATTGCCAGGAGAAGTATCAACAATCTCAGGTATGCAGATGATAACACTTTAGTGATAGAAAGTGAAGAGGAAATAAAGAGCCTCTTGATAAAGGTGAAAGAGGAGATTGAATAAGCTGGCTTAAAACTCAACATTGAAAAAGTGAAGCTCATGGCATCTGGTCCTATAGCAAATAAATGGGGAAAAAAGTGGAAACAGTGTCAGATTCTGGGCTCTAAAATCAATGTAGACAGTGACTGCAGCCACAAAATTAAAAGATGCTTGCTCCTTGGAAGACTAGCTGTGACAAACCTAGACAGTATATTAAAAATCAGAGATATCACTTTGCCAACAAAGGTCCATACAGCCAAAACTATGTTTTTTTCCAGTAGTCATATATGGATGTGAGATTTGGAACATAAAGAAGGCTGAGCACAAAAGAACTGATGCTTTTGAACTGTGATGTTGGAGAAGACTCAAGAGTCCCTTGGACAGCAAGGAGATCAAACCAGTAGATCTTAAAGGAAATCAAACCTGAATATGCATTGGAAGGACTGATACTGAAACTGAAGTTTTAATACTTTGTCCACCTGATGCGAAGAGCTAACTCATTGGAAAAGACCCTGATGCTGGCAAAAATTGAGGACAAGAGGAGAAGGGGGCAACATAAGATGGTTGGATCACATCACTGACTCAATGAACTTGAGTTTGAGCAAACTCAGGGAGATAGTGAAGGACAGAGAAGCCTAGCGTGCTGCAGTCCATGGAGTCGCAAAGAGTCAGACACGACTTAGCGACTGAATAACAACATGCCTATTTAATATATAAATGTATGTATTTAATTTTATTTATTTATTTTGGCTGCACCACATCTTTGTTGCTGTGTGGGCTTTTTTCTAGTTGCAGTGAATGGGGGCTGCTCTCTAGTTGGAGTACATGGATTTCTCATTGTTTTGGCTTCTCTTGTTGCATAACTCTGGGTGTGCAGGCTTCAGTAGTTTCTGCTCCTAGGCTCTAGAGCACAGGCTCAATTGTTGTGGCACAGGGTCTTAATTGCTCCATGGGGACTTAGTTGATCTGGGGCATGTGGGATCTTTCTGGGTCCGGAATCGAACCTGTGTATCCTGCATTGGCAGGCGGATACTTTACCACTGAGCCACCTGGGAAGCCCATACATAGATTTATATGCTTTATATTCTTTACTTCAGTGCATAGTATAGAATTAATATATAATATACCAATAATAGATGAATGAGTGACTTGTGGAATGAATAAATGGTGAAAAAAGTCACCTAAGACCTAATTTCTTTCCTACTGTTTTATCCTATTGAAATTGAAAGTCATTTTATTAAATTAACTATTGATAAGCTGATGTATATAACAAGCCTATCAAGCTATACAACTGGCCAAATTTGCCGTAGCTTATCCATTTTTTTCCCCTACAACTCTAAACAGAGCTGGACCAATCCAGGGTAGAAATTTTCTATATGAGACTAACTCGGTGCTAGGAAATTCAGCATTTAACTGTTCTTGTTATTTGTCAAGATCTCATCTTGTATTCTGAAATTGTGGCTTCTGCTTAGCTGGTATTTATGTGATAACCATTGCCTGAGCGATAACAGCATTCCTGCCAACTGTTATTTGGATCTATAAATATTACCTTTCTTGTGATTATTCTGTAGCCAAATGCTATATACATTTCCATTTTCTCCAGATTGAAAATCCTGAAAGCTGTCTACTTCTTTTGAGTATTAATCTTCAATACAAACAATGTATTGTCTCATTTTACAGGTAAGGGTATTGAAGCTTACTAACTAGAGGTCACATTGCTGGTAAATGGCTTAGCTGGAATTTCAGCTTAGGTTTCTAAAATTCTAAAGAATGTAGCCTTTACTACAGAAAGTCTGCAGTGTTTTTCTCTTAAGCATGATAACTGCTCATTGGTTTTATATAACTGAAGGGAATAAAAATACTAATAGAGGTAGACATAGAAGAGGAGACAAATGAGAAGTGAAGAGAGGAAAAGAGAAGAAGAAAAGAAATAATAAGCATCCCTTCATTCCTCAGGCTTGAATTTTATTGAGACCATAATCCTGATAAAATTATGTATTTCATTTACTAACAGACCTACTAATTTTGAGCCAGCTTTGCAATCCTGGAATAAAAGCCACATCCAATATTGGTCATTTTTCAAAATACAAAGAATATAATTTCCTTTAGCTACTTTAAACAGCAGGAATTTTGTGATTTAGTCACTAAGTCGTGTCTGACTCTTGCAACCCCATAGACTGTAGCCTGTGAGGCTCCATTGTTCATAGCAATTTTCCAGGCAAGAATACTGGAGTAGGTTGTCATTTCCTCCTCCTGTTTGGAGAAGGAATTTTAATATAGTATACTTGACAATTTACATGAAAAGATGTCCTTTTCATTATAGGAGACTAGAATGCAAATGTAGGAAGTAAAGAGATACCTGGAGTAACAGGCAAATTTCGCCTTGGAGTTAAAAAATGAAGCTGGGCAAAGGCTAACAGAGTTTCGCCAAGAGAACACACTGGTCGTAGCAAACAACTGCTTCCAAAAACACAAAAGAAGACTCTGCACATGGACATCACCAAATGGTCAATACCAAAATCAGATTGTTTGCAGCCGAAGATGGAGAAGCTCTATACAGTCAGCAAAAACAAGACCGGGATCTGACTGTGGCTCAGATAAAGAACTTCTTATTGCCAAATTCAGACTTAAATTGAAGAAAGTAGGGAAAACCACTAGACCATTCAGGTATGATTTAAATCAAATCCCTTATGATTATACAGTGGAAGTAAGAAATATATTCAAGGGATTAGATCTGATAGACAGAGTGCCTGAAGAACTATGGATGGAGGTTTGTGACATTGTACAGGAGGCAGTGATCAAGACCATCCCCAAGAAAAAGAGATTCAAAGAGACAAAATGGTTGCCTGAGGAGGCCTTACAAACAGCTGAGAAAAAAAGAGAAGTGAAAGGCAGAGGCAAAAAGGAAAAATATACCCATTTGAATGCAGAGTTCCAGAGAATAACAAGGAGAGATAATCATGCAAAGATGGGCACAATAAAGGACAGAAATTGTATGGACCCAACAGAAGCAGAAGATATTAAGAAGAGGTGGCAAGAATACACAGAAGAACTGTAAAAAAGAGATCTTCATGACCCAGATAACCACAATGGTGTGATAACTCACCTAGAGCCAAACATCCTGGAATATGAAATCAAGTGGGCCTTAAAAGCATCACTATGAACAAAGATAGTGGAGGTGATGGAATTCCAGGAGCTATTTCAAATCCTAAAAGATGATGTTGTGAAAGTACTGCACTCAATATGCCAGCAAATTGGGAAAGCTCAACAGTGGCTTCAGGACTGGAAAAGGTCAGTTTTCATTCCAATCCCTAATAAAGGCAATGCCAAAGAATGCTCAAACTCCCACACAATTGCACTCAGCTCACATTCTAGCAAAGTGATGCTCAAAATTCTCCAAGCCAGGCTTCAACAATATGTGAACCATGAACTTCCCCATGTTAAAGCTGGATTTAGAAAAGGCAGAGGAACCAGAGATCAAATTGCCAACAACAATAGGATCATTGAAAAAGCAAGCGAGTTCCAGAAAAACATCTACTTTTGCTTTATTGACTATGTTATAGCCTTTGACTGTGTGGATCACAACAAACTGTGTAAAATTCTTAAAGAGATGGGTATACCAGACCACCTGACTTGCCTCTTGAGAAATCTGTATGCAGGTCAAGAAGCAACAGTTAGAACTGGACATGGAACAACAGACTGGTTCCAAATAGGGAAAGAAGTTACGTCAAGGCTGTATATTGTTACCCTGTTTATTTAACTTATATGCAGAGTACATCACACAAAATTCCAGGCTGGATGAAGCACAGCGGGAATCAAGATTACTGGGAGAAATATCAATAACCTCAGATACGCAGATGAAACTGCCGTTATAGCAGAAAACAAAGAAGAACTAAAAAGCCTTTTGATGAAAGTGAAAGAGGAGAGTGAACTATTTGGTTTAAAACTCAATATTCAGAAAACTAAGATCACAGCATCTGGTCCCATCACTTCATAGCAAATAGATGGGGAAACAGTGGCAGATTTTATTTTTGAGGGCTCCAAAATCACTGCAGATGGTAACTCCAGCCATGAAATTAAAAGATGTTTGCTCGTTGGAAGAAGAGCTATGACCAACCTAGACAGTGTATTAAAAACAGGGACATTACTTTGCCAACAAAGGTCCATCTAGTCAAAGCTATGGTTTTTCCAGTAGTCATGTATGGATGTGAGAGTTGGATTATAAAGAAAACTGAGTGCTGAAGAATTGGTGCTTTGAACTGTGGCATTGGGGAGACTCTTGAGAGTCCCTTGGACTGCAAGGAGATGGATCCCATCCATCCTAAAGGAAATCAACCCTGAATATTCATTGGAAGGACTGATTCTGAAGCTGAAACTTCAAATACTGTGGCTACCTGATGTGAAGACCTGACTCATTTGAAAAGACCCTGATGCTGGGAACCATTGTAGGTGGTAGGAGACGGGGATGACAGAGGATGAGATGGTTGAATGACATCACTGACCCAATGGACATGAGTTTGAGTAAGCTCCGGGAGTTGATGATAGACAGGGAATCCTGGTGTGCTGCAGTCCATGGGGTTGCAAAGAGTTGGATGCGACTAAGTGACTGAACTGAACTGACAGTTTACAAAATTTCTTTGAGTGTCATCAAACCATGCTTGGATATCCTAGGACAATATGCCTGGAAGGGATAAGTTGTACTGCCAGGGTGAAAGCAAGAAAGAGAAAAAAGGATGGGGATATGGATGATTGATTTGTGGTATATATGTTTAGAGGAGATGAGGTTTTATGAGAGAGTAATACAAGATGATGAAGATAATATTCATCTAGTCATATTAAAATTTTGTTTTCATTTTAAAATTGAATACATTATTTTGTTTATTTTTAAATCTTATTATTTTGTTATTTTTACCTCCTGACTCCGTTCACCTATTTCTCCTATGCCTGTCCTCTGGCAACCACCAATCTGTTCTCTGTATTAATAAGCTTCTTTTTTGGTTTCCACAGACAAGAGAGATCATATGGTATTTGACTCTGTCTGGCTTATTTCGCTTGGCATAATGCCCTGAGGTTCATCATTGTTGTCACAGATGGCAGGATTTCATTCTCTTTTTTATGGCTGAATAATATTCCATTGTGTGTGTGTGTATAACACATTTTTTTTCCATAGTCATCAATGGACATATAGGTTGTTTCCATATATTGGCTATAATAAATAGTGCTGCCATGAGCATGTGGTGCATGTATATTTTTCAGTTAGTTTTTTTTTTCCCTCCTTTTTTTGGTAAATATACAAAAGAGGAATTGGTGGTTCATATGGCAATTCTAAGGGCTTCCCTAGTAGCTCAGTTGATAAAGAATCCGCCTGCAATTCAGGAGACCACAGTTCAATTTCTGGGTTGGGAAGATCCCCTGGAGAAGGGATAGGCTACTCTCTACAGTGTTCTTGGGTTTCCCTGGTTGCTCAGCTAGTAAAGAATGCACCTGGAGATGTGGGTTTGATCCCTGGGTTGGTAAGATCCCCCAGAGAAGGGAAAGGTTACCTACTCCAGTATTCCAGCCTGGAGAATTCCTTGGGGGGTCACAAAAAGCCAGACACAAGTGAATGACTTTCACTTTCACTTTCATGGCAGTTCTATTTTTAATTTTTTGAGCAATCTTCATACTGTTTTTCCAAGTGGCTGCACCAACTTATATTCCCATGAACAGTGAGTAAGGTTTCCCTTTACATCCTCGCCAACACTTGTTGTATCTTGCCTTTTTGATGATAGTCATTCTAGTAGATGTGAAGCGATGTCCCATTATTTTATTTTTGATCTTCAGTTCCCTGAAGATTAATAATGTTGAGCATCTTTTTATGTACTTACTGACCATCTGTATATCTTCTTTGGAAAAAAAATTACTGTTTATTTTTATTTAATTTATCTCTTTTCAGAGGGTATTCCATTCCCCAATTTTGCCTGATGTTTCTTATATATATACATATATATATATATACATTTTTTTTTTTTTTTTTCTGTAGAGAATGAACATCTAGCTTCTGCTAGGGAAGAGAGTAGTTGCCTGGCTGCATGGAACTTTTTCAGCCAATCCTTTGGTTGTTAGCTCCATTTTTATTCCCACTTTCACAGTACATAGCTTTTTTTTTTTTAATCTGTTAATTTATTTATTTGGCCATGCTGGGTCTTAGTCATGGCATGCAAGATGTTGTTGCCGTGTGAGGGACCTTTAACTGTGGCACTCAGAATCTTGTTTCTAGCTGTGGCATGTGAAATCTTCTAGTTGTGTCATGGGGCCTCTTAGTTGCAGTATCTAGTTCCCCAACCAGGGATCAAACCCCAGCCCCCTGCATTGGGAACACAGATTTCAGCCATTGAACCACCAGGGAAATCCTGGTACATCACTTTTCTGTGATTCCACAGTAAAAGTAGGGTTGTTTGGGAATGGAGAGGCGCACTACTGGCCCAGTTTTCAAATTTAATTTGTCTATCTGCTTTCCAGTCTTCTTTTTCAACTGGTGTCTACTCTCAAAATGCTTAGATTTTACAGTGGACTTTATAATCTTAAAATATACCTTTTTTTTTTTTTAGAGATTTTTTTTAAAAGTATGTATACATTTATATAACATAGGGTTTTATATTTATTTGTTAAAGAACTTTTAAGAATAAATCTATGATAAAACCAAACTGAGCACTCTATACATGTTTATAAAATATATAAAAAAAATACACATTCAATTTTCTATGCATATTAGTAAAGGATAAGAGTCAATGTGTACTTAGTTTGACCAGACCAAATATGGCAGTTAGCATTATGAATTTTGCTTTAATTTTTTTCTTTACTTGTTACACACTCTATATTTATTAAATGTTTAAGAATGAATCCAGTTAAAGAATTTGAAATTGTCTCTTCTTTGAAATGTATCTTAATAAAGTGATTGTTTATTAGGAAAGCACCAGAACTTCATGAACAATCATTTCTATTTTATGGAAAATAGGCCAGGACTAACTTGTTTTAATTCTACTTAATTTGGTACATGCAAAGATTTGATAAAAGCTTCAGTGAAGTTCTGCAAAAGTTGGTGCATAAACTCAGATGTATGTATAGAAAGATTCATATGTTGTTCAAAATTATCTCTAGAAGATGAGTATAAAGTATGCAATAAAAAAGTGAGACAAATTTTCATAAACCAAATGGTGTAATGTCACTATTTGCAGTCTTATAAGTCAGTTTTAAAGCTTTAGTCACAAATACAGAATGAGATTTATTAATGTACACAAAATTTTGTTTTTCAGTGTATTCAAGTTGTATAATTAGGTTATTAGCTACATAATTTAATACATTTTATGTGGTAAAAACAGTTTAACAGTTAGCAGCTGCCTCTAAAATAGCTTTATACTTATTCACATTTAAATTACCTAGTGACTCGAGTAAGTAATTATAATTTTGTCCTAACACTATGTAACATATGGTGTTTACATTTTTCTCAAGAGCTCCTTGAGGGGAAAAATGATACAGAAAGATCAATATAAATAGTGATTTAAGGAACCAATATATACAAAGATTAATGGTAACTAATGGGATATTAAATAGTTGTTAAAACATTTACATTTGTCTTATTAGATTATTGAGTTTTGAGATTGTATTTCAGTTGTTTGCTAGGTGTTAGCATCTTTATGTAACATATTCATTTTGACTAATCTGCTTTCTAAATTGAGGTTTATGGGGTTTTTTTTAAACATTATCACAGAATGCATTTTAAGCAGCATATTCCTCTTTCTGAATAACAAAGCATTATTTTTATGTCTGTGTTTATAGTTTAGATTTCAACATATAAGAGGCAGATAATCCAATATTTTTTCAACTAAAAACTCTAAGACATAACATTTCTTTTAAGGTAACATTAAAAATTATAAACAGTTAGAATTCTAGTGTATTTATTTAGGTGTGATTTTTTTTTAAAGCCATATTCCAAATGCTTGCTTAGAAATGATCTATCTAGAATGTTGCTCCTGCTCTACCATCGTTGTTGTGGTTTAGTCACTAACTCATGTCTGAACTCTTTTGCAACCCCGTGGACTGTAGCCATAGACTCTGTCCATAGGATTTCCCAGGCAAGAATACTGGAGTGGGTTGCCATTTCCTTCTCCAGGGCATCTTCCCAACCCCGGGAAAGAATCTGTGTCTTCTGCATTGGCAGGTGGGTTCTTTACCACTGTACCACCAGAGAAGCCCTTCTTAACCATAAAGCCTCTTTAAAACCTATGGCTTACCTAAAAAAAAAATAGTAATAATAACTGCTGTACAAATTTTAATTTCTTGAGCACTTCCAATGAGTTGGACAGACTTTAAGATGTTTTACATATCTTTTTCTCAGGAAAAACTCCACAAATTAGACTAGGCATCTTTAACTTTTTTTTCTATAAGAAGAAACTAAAATAGAGTCTTTAATATTTCCAGTATATCTCTAGTAAATGGCAGAGCCAGAAAGATTTCAAAACTCATTCTTTAATGTATTATGTTGTTGAATTCGCTCAGTTGTGTCTGACTTTGCAACCCCATGGACTTAGTCCATGGAATTCTCCAGGCCAGAATACTGGGGTAGGTAGCTTTTTCCTTCTCCAGGGTATCTTCCCAACCCAGGGTTTGAACCCAGGTCTCCCACATTGCAGGCAAATTTTTACCAGCTGAGCCACAAGGGAAGCCCAAGAATACTGGTGTGGGTAGCCTATCCCTTCTCCAGCGGATCTTCCAGACCCAGGAATCAAATTGGGGTCTCCTGCTTTGCAGGCAGATTCTTTACCAACTGAGGTATTAGGGAAGCCCTTAATATAGTATTCTATACTACAAATTGTACTATATACAATTGTCTATGGGCCTCCCTGGTGGGTCAGCAGTAAAGAATCAGCCAAGAGCGAGTTTAACCCATAGGTTAGGAAGATCCCCTGGAGGAGGGCATGACAACCCACTCTGGTATTCTTGCCTGGAGAATCCCATGGACAGAGGAGCCTTGTGGGCTACAGTCCATAGGGTTGCAAAGAGTCGGACATGACTGAAGCAACATAGCATGCAGTACATGTCATCTGTATTAATTGGATAAAGACAGGGACTAGATCAGAGGACCTTTTAGGACCACTAAAAGGATGTTTTGGCTAGATAAATGATTCAGTATCACAGAAGAATATATTATCATGATTGCTATTAACAAAACGATGATAATAAATATTTTAAAATAAATCTAATGTCATATAATTCTTTTTCAGTTGAAGTTAACTCCTCTGTTTCTGTGAAAAAATTCATCACACAGTTTACCTTGGGATTTAAGAAGCATACTGTCTTGAATTCACAGGAGAGGAAACTATTCCCTCTCTAATCTTATCTAGATTGTTTCTAGGGGGTTAGATAAATGTGGGCCTGAAGTATTATATTAATCAGCATATGTAATATTAGAGCTTCCCTCATAATTCAGTTGGTGAAGAATCTGCCTGCAATGCAGGAGACCCAGGTTCGATTCCTGGGTGGGGAAATCCCCTGGAGAAGGAAATCGCTACCCACCACAGTATTCTTGCCTGGAGAATCCCACAGAAAGAGGAGAATGGCAGGCTACAGTCCATGGGATCGCAAGAGTAGGACACGACTTAGCGATTAAAGAGAGAGAGAGAAAGAGGTAATATTTACATTTTTAAAAATATGATACTCCAATTTCTAGTGATTCAATTTTTAAAAATTGTGTGTGCTAAGTCGCTTGCCATGCCCAACTCTTTGCGACCCTATGGACTGTATACCGCCAGGCTCTTCTGTCCATGGGATTCTCTAGCCAAGGATACTGGAGTGGGTTGCCATGCCCTCCTCCAGGCGATTTTCCTGACCCAGGGATTGAACCAGTATCTCTGGCATCTTCTTCATCGGCAGGTAAGTTCTTTACCACTTGAAAATTTTTATTCTTATGCTATTATACCCACTTCATTGTCCTAAATCTATTTTTCTCTGAGTCTACAGATCTTCACAATTTCAATGCATGATTTTGTTGACTCCCTCATTGCTCAGCCAAATAAAGAAAAAAGAAAAGAACAAAAATTATTTCATCCTTGATTCTTCTCATTCCTTCTCAAACGCATTCCATCCACCAGCAAGTCAGCTCTGTCTTGAATATGTATAAGTATATTGCAAGTCTGTTCATTTCTTTCACTTATACTACCACCATCCTCATCATCTCTCACCCAGACCATCGCAGTGGCTTCTTACTGGTCTTCTGTTTCTACTCTTGTCTCCTCTATAATCCATTTTTCACAAGGAGCCAGAGTTTTCTTTATAAAACAAAAGGTGTATTGTTTCTTTCCCTTGCTTAAAACACTCCAAGCATCACATCAGATACAAGGTTAAAGTGAAACTAGTTGCCAAGGGCTGTAAGCATTATATCTTCTAGCATGCGGTAGCCTTTCCTGTCTCCTCACTGGTCTCTCTGGCTCTGTCTTTTCTAGCTTTGGCCGTGCTGACCTTCATGTTGTTTCTTACAACAAAACAAGTTCTCTCCTTCCTCAGGAAATGGTACTACATTTTCTTTTGTCTCCACTCTTCATTCTCCAGATTATCATATGACTCATTTGTCATTGCATTTATGCTGCCAATGTCAGCTCATCTGAAGAGCTTTCTCCAACTACCCTGCTTAAAATAACTGTCATATTCTAGCTCCTTTTCCTGGTTTATTTTACATGGCATTTATTATTTTTCATAGTGCAAAACCCTTGTCACCTGACATGAAATTATATATATATATGTATTTATTACTAGTTTTGCTCAGTAGAATAGAAAGTCAGCATGGACACAGACTTACTCACCATTTTTTCCTTAGTTCATGCAACAGTGACCGACACAGAATACCAATTTAATAAATACTTGTTAAATGAAAAGGCTATTATGTTATGTGTTTTAACACGTTTCTCTGGATATGATGCACTTCTATCGTATGTACACATGATATGCAGAAAAATAAAGATGTATTATCATTTGTGTTAATAGAGTATTAGTCTCTACTTTTGTCTGACACCCTGTGAGCCTGCCAGGCTCCTCTGTCCATGGAACCCTCCAAGCAAGAACACTGGAGTGGATTGCCATTTCCTTCTCCAGTGTGTTGATAGAGATCATGATAATAGTCTGTTTCCTGATACTTAATTATCTAATCAAAACATCTTTTGAGTGATCATAAATTTAACCTGATCCTTGTTATCATCCAATTAATACAGGTGACTTAGAATTAGCCAGACAGTTGTATATGCTGCAAAGTCACTTCAGTCGTGTCCGACTCTGTGCAACCCCATAGACAGCAGCCCGCCAGGCTCCCCTGTCCCTGGGATTCTTCAGGAAAGAACATTGGAGTGGGTTGCCATTTCCTTCTCCAATGCATGAAAGTGAAAAGTGAAAGTGAAGTCGCTCAGTTGTGTCCGACCCTCAGCGACCCCATGGACTGCAGCCTACCAGGCTCCTCCATCCATGGGGTTTTCCAGGCAAGAGTACTGGAGTGGGGTGCCATTGGCTAGTTGAAGGTAAACCTATATTTCTCCAAAAGAGAAAGAGTTGAATGCTTTGAGTAACCCAATATGGTGAAGTTATTTAATGCTCTTTCATATATCCTTTCTTTCCCTTAACTACATCTAGTCATTTTCTGACTTGAAAATCTTGGTAATTTTGTTGGTACCTCATTTTATTTAGAAATTGTAGCAATCCCACTGCTGGGCATACACACTGAGAAAACCAGAAGGGAAAGAGACACGAGTACCCCAATGTTCATCGCAGCACTGTTTATAATAGCCAGGACATGGAAGCAACCTAGATGTCCATCAGCAGATGAATGGATAAGAAAGCTGTGGTACATATACACAATGGAGTATTATTCAGCCATTAAAAAGAATACATTTGAATCAGTTCTAATGAGGTGGATGAAACTGGAGCCTATTATACAGAGTGAAGTAAGCCAGAAAGAAAAACACCAATACAGTATACTAACGCATATATATGGAATTTAGAAAGATGGTAACAATAACCCTGTGTACGAGACAGCAATAGAGACACTGATGTATAGAACAGTCTTATGGACTCTGTGGGAGAGGGAGAGGGTGGGAAGATTTGGGAGAATGGCATTGAAACATGTAAAATATCATGTATGAAATGAGATGCCAGTCCAGGTTCGATGCACGATACTGGATGCTTGGGGCTGGTGCACTGGGACGACCCAGAGGGATGGAATGGGGAGGGAGGAGGGAGGAGGGTTCGGGATGGGGAACACATGTATACCTGTGGCGGATTCATTTTGATATTTGGCAAATCTAATACAGTTATGTAAAGTTTAAAAATAAAATAAAATTAAAAACAAAACAAAACAAAACAAAACAAAACAAAAAAAAAAAAGAAATTGTATTCAGCTGCCAAAAAGAAAGAAAGAAAATAACAGTGACTTAAACCCTATTGTATTTAATCTTACTCATAAAGTAAGTCTGGAGGTTGCAGACCAGAGAGGGTAAATAGAGCTACTCTTGAAAGTTGTCTGGGACCCTGACTCCTATTACTGTTCTGTCTTGCTTTCCTCATCTCCAGCTTTTGTAATAAAGGCCCCTTCAGTCTTGTGGAGTTCTTGTTTTAAAGCAATGTTCCAAAAGGTAGTAGGGAGGAAAAGGGGAAAGTAAAAAGAGACATACTTGCTAATTGAGTTCCTTCATGTAAAGAGTTGCTCTGGAAATACCACATGATAACTTCTGCTTATGTATCATTGGCTAGACTTCACAGCAAAGACTGGAAAAATGTAATCTCTTAATTAAATACATTGCTATCCCAAATAATACCAGGACTGTGTTACTAGGAAGAAGGAGGAGTGGTTACTGATGGACAAATAACAGAGAATTTTAAATATATCTCTGTATTTCTTATAAAAACTTTTCTACATTTGTTACAGTTATTGGCATATGTTATTTTCCCCATATTTTCCTATATATTCCACCCCCATATATCACATTATTGTGCTTTCTCTGTAATTAGCCATGCCTTCTAGCAGTGTATTTACACAATAGTTAGTCAGTAAATACTTGTTACATTTGGATTCAAATGACAAACCCATTAGCTTGATTTCATTAGCACCTTATTCTGGCAGATGCTAACAAGCAGGAGAAGCCTTGTCTTCTTGTGTTGTCAGCACTTATACAGATACTTTAAAAACAAGAAAAATGAACACAATCTGTTTTTACTGTAATCTCACATAAGTGGCCAAATTGCCTACTTAAATTTGAGGGAAAACCTGAGATATCAACACATTTTGAAAGGAAACTATTAGCGATGCAAAAGCTGTTAACTGTGATTTGTATTAGATAAACAAAAACATGAACTGCCTAAAGTAATTTGTGAATAAAATGGCTATCAATTACCTTAATGAAGTTGAACACAGGGAAAAAATACCAACAATACCTTGGTTGTTCCTTGGCTAAATTTTATGCAGTGTGTAATTTATATTTCTAAAACGTATTTCCCATTTTATTCAGAATATGTTTTGATTTTACCCAAAATCAAGCTTTTAAAATACATGAGAAAATATTTAATATGAAAATGTTGTTGTTCAGTCGCCAAGTCGGGTCTGACTATTTGTGGACTGCAGCGCTCCAAGCCTCCCTATCCCAACCATCTCCCCGAGTCTGCCCAAATTCATGTCCATTGAGTCATGAATGATGCCATGAGTGATGCCATCCAACCATCTCATCCTCTGTCACCCTTTTCTCCTTCTACTTTCAATTTTCCTCAGCATCATGGTCTTTTCCTATGAGTCGGCTCTTCCCATCAGGTGGCCAACTTACTGGAGCTTCAGCTTCAGTGTCAGTTCTTCCAGTGATTATTCAGTGTTGATTTCCTTTAGGATTGACTGATTGGATCTCCTTGTTTTCTAAAGGACTCTCAAGTGTTTTCTCCAGCACCACAATTCGAAAGCATCAGTTCTTTAGCACTCCACCTTTGTTGCAAAAACCAGTAATCAAGAAACCAAACACCACACTCAAAGAGTTGGAGAACTCAGGTTTATTACACTGAGGGCCCAGAGGAATTAACTCTCCAAGCTCTGAGCCTCAAACAAAGGGGTTACAGAGTTTTTATAGACCTACTATAGTGGGCAACACTAGCTGCTAATAGGCTGGTTTAAACTAAGGGGTTTTTCAGCAGTCAAGATGGGGAGGGGGATGCCTGACCTCTGCACAGACAGGCAGGATTAAGCAGGTTTGCAGGGGCTGGGCAATTGTGAAGAGCAGGACAAGGGTGAGTGAGATAAGCTCCAGTTCCTAGTATTGTTAAGTCACCACTTTCTGAGACAATGTGACCTACTTGATCCAGACTTTGCAAGGAGCAAGCTGAGTTACAGTGGCAGAATGAGCAGGAGGTTATGTAAAATTTTAACTTTTCCTCTTCACTTGCTTTATGATCTAACTTTCACATCTGTATATGACTACTGGAGAGACCATAGCCTTGAATATACGGACCTATGTCTGCAAAGTGATGTCTTTGTTTTTTAACACACTCTAGATTTGTCATAGCTTTCTTACCAAGATTCAGCATCTTATAATTTTATGGCTGCAATCACCATCTGCAGTAATTTTAGAGCCCAAGAAGAGGAAATCTGTCACTGCTTCCACCTTTTCCCCTTTTATTTTGCCATGAAGTGATGGAACCAAGTGCCATGATCTTAGTTTTCTTTTTTATTTTTTTTAATATTAAGGTTTAAGCTGGCTCTTTCACCCTCATCAAGGGGCTCTTAATATTTAATTTCAAATGCCAAATATCATCTCCATGGTTTGCATAACTTGTAATTATTTCATTAATATGACATTTGTCTCTGTATTCAACTTGAATACACAGAAATACAGTCAACTTTTCAAAACTTAAAACATGATTCTTGTAGAAAAACAAAACAAGTTTTTAAAGTGAAGTTAGATAGTGTGGTCTCTTTCAGTGTCTAAAGTTTCTGAACAGACTGTAGATTTGTTTCGTGATGTTATATCCTGCTGCAACTGACAAGTGCTCAGTCATGTCCAACTCTTTGCAACCCCATGGACTGTAGCCTGCCAGGCTCCTCTGTCAGTGGGATTTTTTCCAGGAGTGGGTTGTCATTTCCTTTTCCAAGCATTTTTCCAACCCAGGGATTAAACCAAGGTCTCTTGCATCTGCTGCATCGGCAGGCAGATTCTTTACCACTAGCATCACCTGGGAAGCCCAATGTTATATACCATGTTCAATTATTATTAACAGCTTTATATCATGTGTCAAATATCCTCTATTTTAAATTTTGATGTTCTTATAATACATACACACATGAATTTTCTTACCTTCTTTTTTTCAAGAATTGAAAAGTTTTGAAAATTATGTTCCCAGTTCTCATGTCAAAATGTTAGAGGACAAAAACCATATGTGTATATATATGTGTGTGTGTATGGAAGCCTGTATATATGTATGTGTATATATGTGTGTGAGTGTGTGTGTGTGTGTGTGTGTGTGTGTGTGTACCAAGCCCAGGTTTGGCTGCTTAGGCTTGAAAATCAATACTTGAGAGACAAGTGTTGGTTGGAAAGCAAAGATTATTTTGTTCAGTAGGTCAGCAACCTGGGGAGGAGGCAGACTCATGTCCAAAAACCAACACCCAGGATTCTGCTTGACCATGAAAGTTTTTAAAGGAAGAATCATCTGGAGAGGGAGTCAGTGTCTTCTTATGTTCCATTGTGTGCATATTTTCTTCTGATTGATTGATGGTGAGGTAACAGGGAACTATTCCAGGAATCTTGTGCTCAGCCTGAAGTTACCTTCCTCCACCTGGGTGAAGGCTTTAACTCCTGCAGAAGAACTCAGAGGTATTGTTATGCATTTTCCTTCAGGAGGAACCAAGACCCAGCTTTACCAGTGCACTATTGTTTCTTGTCTGTTTCTCCTTTGTTTCTGCATCCCCTCCTTTCCAGAGTCAGCTATTTGAATCTGGCCTTTGGAACTCAGGGGGTGCTGAATGGGGCCTATCGCCAACAAATAAGAAACAGGGACACAGAAAGGCTGTACCCAACAGGGTCCTGCTCAGTTTCATATCTATATATATACACAGACACATATATGTTTCTGTCTTCCAAAATACGTATCAAATTGCCTTGCATATTTTTCATAAGTACTTATGAATAAAAGTACTTAAGTTTCATTAAGTACACATGTTTTTCGACTGACAAATATTATTGAAACTCAAAATCAATTTATGAAGACTCATCAGATTAAAACCCAGAATAAACTAAATAATTTGAAAGCAACCCTTTTTCTCTTCTCATCATAAATAAAAATAATAGTTTCCCTTTATAAAAACATCTATCATATTTAACTAGTATTTTGTCATACTTTTAAAGTAGGATTGAGTAAAAAGAATTAAAGTATTGTTCTAAATGGTGTTTCAGAGCCTTAGTCACTTGATGCATGGACACAAAGGTCCAGAAAAGTGCCAGATTAAAAGTGGGCAAATAATTTGTTGCAGGGAAAATAGTGAAGCATGAGACGATGATCACATCTCAGGTATTGGCGACTCAACTCGCACCGTCTATATAACCAAAACTTAGTCATCATCAACTCAGAGATCCACTATTAAATTTTTGAGTAATATTTTCAGACACTAACACTTCCTCCCAAGTAGTGGACTATATCTTCCTTCGAGTGTTTCCTCAGTTTGGTTCGGTTCAGCCACTCAGTCGTGTCCGACTCTTTGCGACCCCATGAATCACAGTACGCCAGGCCTCTCTGTCCATCACCAAATCCCAGAGTTTACCCAAACTCATATCCATGGAGTCGGTGATGCCATCCAGTCATCTCATCCTCTGTCGTCCCCTTCTCCTCCTGCCCCCAATGTACCCCAGCATCAGGGTCTTTTCCAGTGAGTCAGCTCTTCACATTAGGTGGCCACAGTATTGGAGTTTCAGCTTCAGCATCAGTCCTTCCAATCAACACCCAGGACTGATCTCCTTTAGAATGGACTTGTTGGACCTCCTTGCAGTCCAAGGGACTCTCAAGAGTCTTCTCTAATACCACAGTTAAAAACATCAATTCTTAGGCACTCAGCTTTCTTTGTAGTCCAAATCTCACATCCATACATGACCACAGGAAAAACCATAGCGTTGACTAGACAGATCTTTGTTGGCAAACTAATGTCTCTACTTTTTAATATGCTATCTTCACTTTCCTTTCCTTTCCTTAGGTTGCTCATAACTTTCCTTTGAAGGAGTAAGCGTCTTTTAATTTCATGGCTGCAGTCACCATCTGCAGTGATTTTGGAGCCCCCAAAAATAAACTCTGACACTGTTTTCACTGTTTCTCCATCTATTTTCCATGAAGTGATGGGACCAGATGCTATGATGTTCATTTTCTGAATGTTGAGCTTTAAGCCAACTTTGTCACTCTCCTCTTTCACTTTCATCAAGAGGCTTTTGAGTTCCTCTTCACTTTCTGCCATAAGGGTGGTGTCATCTGCATATCTGAGGTGATTGATATTTCTCCCGGCAATCTTGATTCCAGCTTGTGCTTCATCCAGCCCAGCATTTCTCATGATGTACTCTGCATAAAAGTTAAATAAGCAGGGTGACAATATACAGCCTTGATGTACTCCTTTTCCTATTTAGAACCAGTCTTTTATTTTATGTCCAGTTCTAATTGTTGCTTCCTGACCTGCATATAGATTTCTCAAGAGGCAGGTCAGGTGGTCTGGTATTCCCATCTCTTGAAGAATTTTCCACAGTTTATTGTGATCCACGTAGTCAAAGGCTTTGGCATAGTCAATAAAGCATAAATAGATGTTTTTCTGGAACTCTCTTGCTTTTTCGATGATCCAGCAGATGTTGGGAATTTAATCTCTGGTTCCTCTGCCTTTTGTAAAACCAGGTTGAACATCTGAAAGTTCATGGTTCACGTACTGTTGAGGCCTGGCTTGGGGAATTTTGAGCATTACTTTACTAGCGTGTGAGATGAGTTCAATTGTGTGGTAGTTTGAGCATTCTTTGCATTGCCTTTCTTTGGGATTGGAATGAAAACTGACCTTTTCCAGTCCTGTGGCCACTGCTGAGTTTTCCAAATTTGCTGGCATATTGAGTGCAGCACTTTCACAGCATCGTCTTTCAGAATTTGAAATAGCTCAACTGGAATTCTATCAACTCCACTAGCTTTGTTCGTAGTGATGCTTTCTAAGGCCCACTTGACTTTACATTCTAGGATGTCTGGCTCTAGTGAGTGATCACACCATCATGATTATCTGGGTCATGCAGCTCTTTTTTGTTCAGTTCTTCTGTGTATTCGTGCCACCTCTTCTTAATATCTTCTGCTCCTGTTAGGTCCATACCATTTCTGTCCTTTATCGAGCCCATCTTTGCATGAAATGTTCCTTTGGTATCTCTAATTTTCTTGAAGAGATCTCTAGTCTTTCCCATTCTATTGTTTTCCTCTATTTCTTTCCAGTGATTGCTGAGGAAGGCTTTCTTATCTCTTCTTGCTATTCTTTGGAACTCTGCATTCAGATGCTTATATCTTTTCTTTTATCCTTTGCTTTTCGCTTCTCTTCTTTTCACAGCTATTTGTAAGGCCTCCCCAGACAGCCATTTTGCTCTTTTGCATTTCTTTTCCATGGCGATAGTCTTGATCCCTGTCTCCTGTACAATGTCATGAACCTCGGTCCATAGTTCATCCAGCATTCTATCTATCAGATCTAGTCCCTTAAATCTATTTCTCAATTCCACTGTATAATCATAAGGGATTTGATTTAGGTCATACCTGAATGGTCTAGTGGTTTTCCCTACTTTCTTCAATTTAAGTCTGAATTTGGCAACAAGGAGCTCATGATCTTAACCACAGTCAGCTCCCGGTCTTGTTTTTGCTGACTGTATAGAGCTTCTCCATCTTCGGCTACAAAGAATATAATCAATCTGATTTTGGTGTTGACCATCTGGTGATGTCCATGTGTAGAGTTTTCTCTTGTGTTGTTGGAAGAGGGTGTTTGCTATGACCAGTGCATTTTCTTGGCAAAACTCTATTAGCCTTTGCCCTGCTTCATTCTGTATTCCAAGGCCAAATTTGCTTGTTACTCCTACCTCTCAAAAAAGGCTCGGTTATAGTACCTATGGAGAAGGCAATGGCGACCCACTCCAGTACTCTTGCCTGGAAAATCCCATGGACGGAGGAGTCTGGAAGGCTGCAGTCCATGGGGTCGCTAAGAGTCAGACATGATGAGTGACTTCACTTTCCCTTTTCACTTTCATGCACTGGAGAAGGAAATGGCAATCCACTCCAGTGTTCTTGCCTGGAGAATCCCAGGGACGGGGGAGCCTGGTGGGCTGCCGTCTAAGGGGTCGCACAGAGTCGGACATGACTGAAGTGACTTAGCATAGTACCTATGACAGTGCACTGGAGTAATCTCCTTTGTTTCTTCATTAGACTGTAATTGATTTGATGGTTGGTACAATGTCTTATTTATCTCAGAACTGGTTGTGCGTAATGCATTGTCTACATGCCTAATTAATAATAGACTTTCAGACAATTTCACTGAATAGGAAAGAGAACTAGAAAAGTACATTCAGTATTTTTCAGAATGTTGGGGAAATAGAAAAACAAAACTCATCAAACTACTTCAGTAAAAGTGAGTTTATTTTATAAAGAAAACAGAGAATGAAGTAGGAAAAGAATAGCGTCAGAAGCAAGATAAACAGAGCTAGTGGTATGCTGGTAATTGTTTAATAATCAACTCTTTAAAGGAAAAACAGATTTGTAGTATTTGCTAGTTTTGGTGGTCCCATTGCTCTATCATGGCCAATTTCAAGCTACCAGGTCAATTAAAATCTACCTGGAGTTAGGGGGAAAGGAAGCACAGTCAACTCTCACAAGCTGGTGCCAGGTGAGTCCAGCAGAAAACTCATGGCGAACTGGAGAATTGTCATCCTCTAGTAGTCACTGTGGTCCTCGTGGTTTGACAGTCAACAGTCACCACATGAGTCTACCAAGCTCTTTATTCCTCTTCTGTACTGCTTTTCTTTCTCTACCATTACCTAACTTTTCTGTTTTCCTTTGTTTCTAGCCTGTAACTTCTGTATAGGATGGACTTCTGTTGTCATCTTTTTCCCATCATGTCATGTCTTCTGTTCACTGATGTTTGTGTGCCTCTTTGATGCCTAATATCTTTTCTCGTCCATACACTTGGGACAGCTGATATTCAAACAGTTGAGAGAAATTTTTATTGATTTGGCAAGTTACTATCCAGTATACAAATGTCAAAGTTAGTGCCCTCATTAACAGTATTTCCTATATTTCTTGCCAAGGCCAGCTTGCGAGTCAAGCTGCTTCTACCCCTGGCATCACAGAATCACCTGATATGATAAAAAGAAAACCTGTGTATAAGGAAAATCTTAGAAGAAACAACTATACGAATGGCAAGTTCTCTGATGTTTTACTTTGTATAGATAGCCTTTCTAAAAGAGAACCATAGGGTAGAATATATGTTTTTCAAGAACAGAGGAGAGCAGGTGCCAGAATTTAAAACTTTCTATGATTCTAGCAGTTTCACATGTACAAAATACTATTGCTATAATCTGATTGCACAGAATAATTGGAATTTTCTTATAGGCTTGATCTCATGGTCATAAATTGTGACTGCTTTTTCTTAAGTGTCCAGATATTATCTTTAAATTTAAGTCAGGCAGAAAATCTGAATTCCTAGATTTCTCAAACATCTTAGAAGAGAAATTATGAGCAATACATATGTTTTTAAACCTGTTAAATATTAAGCATTTATAAACATCTACATATTTTATGTTAATGTGTATATATTCTAATGGTGTATATATATATAAATGTATTAAGCCATATACACATAAATGAATTGAGTTGTGTATATATGTATGTATGTATCTATTCAGAAATAGGAAACCTATACCTTTATATACTATGCAGAATGAATTCTCCTCACCACCACCATACATATACACAAAGGTGTATTAGCAAAAAAGTGATGATGAATAGATGAAGAACAAATTCATTGATTTCACAAAAATGAGCAAAATATAAGAAGTTTGAATTCAACAATTTCTACAAATGTGTATTAGTAGAAAAGCAGTCATGAATAGATGAAGAACAATATTTATATTGGTTTCACAAAAAATAACAAAATATAAGTTTGAGTTTAAAAAGTTACACTTAAATGGTTAAAATAGTTCTACTGAGGTACTTGAACATCTTAAAATGAATTTTATTTTATTATATTTTAATATTATAAAGATCACAAATGAAGTGTAAATATTTCATTGAGAAACTTTATAAATATGTACTTGTTTAGTTTTAGTATGATAAAAATGTACCAAGTTAAAGTAGTACTGTAAGTAATAATTATTGGCTATTTAGAATAAGACCTATAGGATATATAAATAAATGATTAAATGAAGTAATCCATGCCATTTTGGGTTGAAAAGTATATATACTTTTAACCAAGTTAAGATATTATGTTCACTTATAACATGAACATTACTGACTGTATATAATTTCACTGTTTTTCACATTTGAACTAATGATACTAATAAGATTTTATCATTACCATTTACTAGGGGCAGATATGAGATCACTTATATATTACCATCATATAAAATGTGCACTCTTTTTCAGTAATTTGAATTTTTATTTTGTGTTAATATATCTATTAATATTTGAAAAAAAAGACAAAAAGTAAATGATAATACTATTTCTAATTCATTTGAGACAATTGATAAGTATTTTGTAATTTGTTATTAATAAGTCAACTAGTAAAAAACTAAAATATAAATAGAATTATAATTTAGGAAGCTGTTCAGCTGCTATTGAGAAGCTTAGAGACCATTGCTTGGTCTTTAAGTATAAACATCATCACTAATAGAGCTGCATGTATGGAACACACCAAAAATACTGACTAATTTTTCTCAGGTATCTTATACAGAGAAATCATTTGCCACCTAATGATGGCAGTGTATGAGGTGTGGGCTCCATGGAGTGTAATGACAAGCCTTATTTAAACAGAAAGCAAAGCAGAGTATCAAGGCCATAGTATTTTCTCTATAAGAATTGAAGTATTTATTAAAATAAAAGTGCAAAATTTTTAAATGTTAATTCTAATAAAAACTTTTACTACTCAACCTATTTTTAAGCAGTTTTTAAAAAATGATGAAGAAAGTTAATTAATGCCATGTTTGGCAAAGCTGTTTTTCTCAGCTAGGGAATTGTTGAAAATTCCTAGCCCATGATTTCCTAAAAAAGTCTCTTATAACTCTGATATTAGTAGCATCTCATACTCTCTTTTCTGCTGCCCTATGTCACTTCCAAATACTTTAATGATGACATTAAATGATGTGCTGTTAACCAGGATGTATTCTTCATTGCCTATTAAAGTGACCAATCATTTTGTAAGTACAAAATAATTTGCTTTATTGTATGGATTATCTCATTGTTTCCATTCCCCTTTGGTGGCCTATGCTGCTTTCTCAAGTGAAATGTGGAGGAAAAAAATCATAGCAACCCATTTTGTCTACAACAGTCTCTGTAAAATGCTTCTGTCCAAGTTTCCTTCTGATCAGGAACATAATTCTTAGCAACAGGTCACTAACTCACTGAATTAACTCCCTTGTTCTTAGAAGCATTTCTGTATCAAGCCTGATTTTTTTTTTTTTTTCAAAAAAAAAAAATGGATTATTAAATAGCCTTTGGTTTCCTTAAAGGATTCTGTATCACTGCATGTAATCCTAGTACACTTATTAGCAGTATATCCATATGCAGCTTTTAAACAGAATGAGAGATAAATTTATTTCCTGCCTTCTTAAGGGGCATCCTAATATTGTGTTTCTTTGAACTTTTCTTGACCTATGGACACTGAATATACAGATATTTTACCCAAGAATCACTCCAAAATATTTACATTAAGAAACCCAGAGGGATGGTATGGGAGGGAGGTGGGAGGGGGGTTCAGGATGGGGAACACGTGTACACCCGTGGCGGATTCATGTTGATGTATGGCAAAACCAATACAATATTGTAAAGTAATTAGCCTCCAATTAAAATAAATTAAAAAAAGAAAAAACATTAAAAAAAAGAAATGCATTTCAAGACCTGCATATGAATGCTCTATACTTTTCTTTGCTAGAATCTGTGATGCAAAAGTTTAAAGGAGAGCCTTCTTCTCTCTCCATTTTTCCCACTCAGACAACTTTAAAAAAATGTATTATTTTCCAGTTACTCCACTATAATCAGGCTTACAAAGTCAGTTAAGCCATGATTTATTTCTCTAAGAAACTGCCTTCTAGTGAGGAGTGGGGCAAGAAACTAACTACATTTACAGGCTAGATTGTTAAGGTTTAAAATAGGTTTCTAAGTAAATATATCTAATTTTGAACAAGATTCAACATCTCCCAGAAAGCTAATATTTGAGCTGAATTTTTAATAAGTCAGATAGTGCTAGAATAGAAAAAGGCTGTTCTAAGCAGAAGGAAAGATGGTGGAAGTATGGAAGTGAGTATGTTCTGTGTGAAGCTGTATGGGTGGTTCCTGTGTGTTAGCTATAAGGGGTCTCCTATAAGGAGAACTGGTTGAAGCCTAAAGGGTAGCCTGGATCACTGAAAACATGCAGGAAGGAAAAGGAATACATTTATTAAATTTTCATAAACTTACCTACACAGAAACTAATTTGTTAGAAATTTGAAGACTTGTGGTATGCCAAAAATCTGAATAAGAAACCCATCAAACAGACTACCCATGTGTGAACATAGAAGATAAGTCTTTCTAATGCAGATCGACGTTGTTTTCATGAAAATACAGTTGATCCTTGAACAATCAGGGGTTAATCCAAATACAATTTATAGTCAGCCCTCCACATCTGAGAAGTCAACCAACCTCACAGATTGTGTAGTACTATAATATTACTATTGAAAAACATCCCCATATAAGTGGACTTGTACTGTTCAAACTCATGTTGTTCAAAGAGCAGTTATAACTTGATGGAAGTTTTATACGTGTAGGTCCCCCAATTCAGGTAAATGTTCTTTAGGCAGAAGTTTTATTTATAACTCAGATTTTCAGGATCACGTGTATTAACACCAGTTGTCTCTGCAACTAACTAGAGAACTAAATTATCTTAACACTTAATCAGGTATTAATCAGTTTTATTTGTATATATAAACTATTTTTAATAAATGGTATACAAAGAATTTTGAAGTAAGTCATAATCAAAAGGATCTATCCTTATATGACAAACGTCATCTGGTATTAAAATTAAATTTTATACACATGTAATCAATGGAATTTATTTATTTTTTTCTTTCTGGAGTCTTTCTGTGTGTTCACCAATTCTGACAGTACCTCATATTTATTTTCTCTCCATTGATACAGCAGTAGAGACAGGTAAAGATATAGAACATTTATGAGATCTAAGGACTCTTATGTTTTGTGCACTAGAGCTCCTATGAGATGAGCTCTGTACTCTGGTTTAGGAGACCCAAAGCAATTCATCACTACCTTAACACTCAGTTCAACCTAAGATGAATTACCTGTCGAATGTAATGGTACTACAGAGCAAGTCGAATGTCATTTATGTGACTAGAGAATGGTATCCAGCAACCCCACAAATGATCTTTGCATCACTCAAATTAAAAAAAAAAATGTGTATGATAGTTATTGTCTTAATGTTCACAGTCTTTGCCCAACAGAGCCTCCTGGAGTTATTCCATAAGAGGATACTTAAAGAAATGTATGGTGTAATAGATTCATTGTTCTGCTTCGCTGTATTCCTACAGTTTTTGTTTTGGCTTGTTTTTAAGGTATAGTAAACTAATCTGAAAATAATTTAGCAATAGTGCAGATATTCTCAATTCTAAAAGAGGCAGCATGCAAATATATAACATTTTTCTTAAAGTGAAGTCATCATGTGATTATATTTAATCATGTTGGATTAAATATAGAACCTTGGATTTCCCATTTCTTTGATTGAAGTCATGTTATAGGTTTAAACAGTCAGTTCTTCTGCTTTGAAAATTGTCTGTGATCTTTTTTTCTCCCTAGAAATCAATTGAATTCCAACTTGTTTCTGCTAAACTAAACCAAACGAATGTCCTTAGTACACTCAAAAGGTTATTTTTTGTGGATATTTTTGTGTGTCTTATTTTATTAACTAGATTGTTGAGAAAAATATAATTATTACAGTTATATATTAGATCATTCATGTCTAGGCTGCCTTTCTTGGTGGTCTCTCTCATTTGTCTTCTGGAAGTTTTTGTGTCCTAAGGACACACTCATTTTACTGAGTTTGAAAGAGTGTTCTTTAGCTCCATGCCTGTGTGCTTGGTTGCTCAGCCGTGTCTGACTGCTTGTGACCCCATGGACTGTAGCCCGCCAGGCTCCTCTGTCCATGGGATTTCCCAGGCAAGAGTATTGGAGTGAGTTGCCATTTCCTCCTACAGGGGAATCGTCCCAACCCAGGGATCGAAGCCGTCTTGTTTGTGTCTCATGCGAACCACCTGGGAAACCCTGTTAGCTGCAGTTGATCTGTATTAAAGAAGACTGCAGCCCTGGCTTACATCTTGATCACAACCTCTAGAGACCTTAAGCCCAACACTCAGTTAAGCAACATCCAGATTTCTAACTCACCAAAACTGCATGGGATAATAAATATTTATACTGTTCATTACAGCTTACATTTGATTAATAGCATACTCAATAAAAGTTTGCTACAAAATATGTAACTAGGAGTTCAAAAGCCTGCAATCAAAACAAAAAAAGAAAATTAGGGCATATAAGATCTTTATTTAGACTGGGTCATATGTTATTTAGATTAATATTTCAATTATATATATATATCAAAAATGAGTTATTAAACAAGCTCTTCACTATCTTAACACTATCCTTAAATGTTAGGGAGAGAGCCCAAAGCAAGTTAATTCCTTATATTATCTATTATTTATTTGTTATCCTTTGGTGTATACGGGGGTTACCATCTCTTGTACCAACCATTGTCTTCCTTTTCCTTTCATTTTCTCCTCTTCCACTTCCTCTTTTGTTGACTATTATGGCTACTCCATTTCTTCTAAGGGATCCTTGCCCAAAATGATAACTATAATGGTCATCTGAGTTAAATTCACCCATTCTAGTCCATTTTAGTTCGCTGATTCCTAAAATGTCAATGTTCACTCTTGCCATCTCCTATTTGACCCCTTCCAATTTGCCTTGATTCATGGACCTAACATTCCAGGTTCCTATGCAACACTTCTCTTTATAGCATCGGACTTTGCTTCTATCACCAGTCACATCCACAACTGGGTGTTGTTTTTGCTTTGGCTCCATGCCTTCATTCTTTCCAGAGTTATTTCTCCACTGATCTCCACTAGCATATTGGGCTCCTACCTACCTAGGGAGTTTGTCCTTCAGTGTCCGATCTTTTTGGCTTTTCATACTGTTCATGGGGTTCTCAAGGGAGCAAGTATAGTGAAGTAGTTTGCCATTCTGTTCTCCAGTGAACCACATTTAGTCAGAACTCTCCACCATGAACCGTCCGTGTTAGGTGGCCCTACATGGCATGGCTCATAGTTTCATTGAGTTAGACAAGACTGTTGTCCATGTGATCAGATTGTTTAGTTTTCTGTGATTGTGGGAAAACTACTAGACTATTCAGGTATGGCCTAAATCAAATCCCTTACAATTATAGAGTGGAAGTGAGAAATAGATTCAAGGGATTAGATCTGATAGACAGAGTGCCTGGAGAACTATGGATGGAGGTTCATGATGTTGGAGACATCATGACAGGGATCAAGACCTTCCCCAAGAAAAAGAAATATAAAAAGTCAAAACGGTTGTCTAAGGAGACCTTACAAATAGCTGAGAAAAGAAGGGAAGTGAAAAGCAAAGGAGAAAAGATACACCCATTTGAATGTGGAGTTCGAAAGAATAGCAAGGAGAGATAACAAAGCTTTCCTCAGTGATAAGTGCAAAGAAATACAGGAAAACAATAGAATGGGAAAGGCTAGAGATCTCTTCAAGAAAAGTAGAGATATGAAAGGAACATTTCATGCAAACATGGGCACAGTAAGAGACAGAAATGATATGTACCTAACAGAAGTACAAGATATTTAGAAGAGGTGGCAAGAATACACAAAATAAATGAAAAAAAGGTCTTCACAACTCAGATAATCATGATGATATGATCACTCACTTAGAGCCAGACATCCTAGATTCAAAGTCAAGTGGGCCTTAGGAAGCATCACTACAAAAAAAGCTAGTGGAGGTGATGGGATTCTAGATGAGCTATTTCAAATCCTAAAAGATGAAGCTGTGAAAGTGCTGTACTCGATATGCCAGCAAATTTGGAAAACTCAGCAATGGCCACAGGACTGGAAAAGGTCAGCTTTCATTCCAGCCTCAAAGAAAGGCAATGCCAAAGACTGTTCAGACGACTGCACAATTGCACTCATCTCACATACTAGCAAATTAATGCTCACAATTCTCCAAGCTAGGCTTCAACAGTACGTGAACTTCCCAATGTTCAAGCTGGATTTAGAAAAGGCAGAGGATCCAGAGATCAAATTGCCAACATCTGTTGTGTTGTCAAAAAAGCAAGAGAGTTCCAGAAAAACATCTATTTATGCTTTATTGACTATGCCAAAGCCTTTGACTGTGTGGACTACAACAAACTCTGGAAAATTCTGAAAGAGATGGGAATACCAGACCACCTGACCTGCCTCTTGAGAAACCTATATGCAGGTCAGGAAGCAACAATTAGAACTGGACATGGAACAACAGACTGGTTCCAAATAGGGAAAGGAGTACATCAAGGCTGTATATTGTCACACTGCTTATTTAACTTATATGCAGAGTACATCATGAGAAGCTCTGGGCTGGATGAAGCACAAACTGGAATCAAGTTTACCAGGAGAAACATCAATAACCTGAGATATGCAGATGAAACCACCCTTATGGCAGAAAGCGAAGAAGAACTAAAGAGCCTCTTGATGAAAGTGAAAGAGGAGAGTGAAAAAGTTGGCTTAAAGCTCAACATTCAGAAAACTAAGATCATGTCATCCGGTCCCATCACTCATGGCAAATAGTTGGAGAAACAGTGGAAACAGTGACAGACTTTATTTTGGGGGGCTCCTAAATCACTGCAGATGGTGATTGCAGCCAGGAAATTAAAAGACACTTACTCCTTGGAAGAAAATTTATGACAAACATAGACAGCATATTAAAAAGCAGAGACATTACTTTGCCAACAAATGTCCATCTAGTCAAGGCTATGGTTTTTCCAGTAGTCATGTATGGATGTGAGAGTTGTACTATAAAGAAAGCTGAGCACTGAAGAATTGCTGCTTTTGAACTGTGGTTTTGGAAAAGACTTTTTTTTTTCCCCAAGGGTTAATTTTTTTTTTTTTATTTTATTTTTAAACTTTACATAATTGTATTAGTTTTGCCAAATATCAAAATGAATCCGCCACAGGTATACGTGTGTTCCCCATCCTGAACCCTCCTCCCTCCTCCCTCCCCATACCATCCCTCTGGGTTGTCCCAGTGCACCAGCCCCAAACATCCAGTATCGTGGAAAAGACTCTTGAGAGTCCCTTGGACTGCCAAGAGATCCACCCAGTCCATCCTAAATGAAATCAGCCCTGAGTATTCGTTGTAAGGACTGATGCTGAAGCTGAAACTCCAATACTTTGGCCACTTGATGCGAATAACTGACTGACTTGAAAAGACCCTGATTCTGGGAAAGATTGAAGGCAGGAGGAGAAGGGGATGACAAAGGATGAGATGGTTGGATGGCATCACTGGCTCAATCGACATGAGTTTGAGTAAACTCCGTGAATTGGTGATGGACAGGGAGACGTGGCATGCTGCAGTTCATGGGGTCACAAAGAGTCAGACAGAACTGAGCGATTTAACTGAACTGAACTGAACTGATTATACTGCAAGTACAGAATTTTTAATTTAATTTTATTTTATTTATTTTGTGGGACTGCTTCTGCTGTCATAAATATAGCGATGGAAATTTTAGTGCGTTATTGGTTTATCAGCCTTTTATATAGCTATCATTTTAAAGTGCTTACATGCTTCTAGTATTTACATAAATTATCCTAGTTAATGCCGGTTGGTTTTTGTTTTAATCAGCTTAGGTTGTTATAAGTAAATACCATATATATGGTGGCTTAAATGACAGATATTTATTCTCATTGTTCTGTAGGCTAGGAAGGTCATGATCAAGGTACCAGCAAATTTGATCCCTTCCATCTCTTCTTGGCACACAGGCAGCCTTCTTCTTATTCTGTCCTCATTTTCTGGACAGAGAAAGAGAGAGAAAAAACTCTTCTCTGTCTCATCTTAGTAGGACACTAATTCCCTTATGAGAACCCCACGCTCATGACCTCAGTTACCTCCCAAAGGCATCACTTCCAAATACTATCATATCAGTGGTTAGCCTTCAGCATGTGAATTGGGGGACAAAGTCATTCAAGCCATAATAGTCTCACGTTTAGAATAAAGCCCCTTCATTAGAAATAAAAATAAATATAAATAAATATAAAAATATTTTATATTTTATTTCTAATTGTATCTATATATATTTATAAAACATGTTATTCTAAAGCTATTTGTTTATTAAATTTATCACCCACATATTCAAAGAAATAAAAATGTTTTACACTATTATGTATAATAAAAATTTTTTTACTACTGATTTGATATTCATCTATTTTTCTTTAAATAACATAATTGAGTAACTAAATTTTTTATGAAGAAATGGATGTCTAGAAGGAATATATGTTTTCATTGATTCATTTATACTATCTTACAATTTTATACTTGAATTGGTAGGAATAAAAAAAATCTATGCTTTGTACATCCTATTCTTTCTTTTCTTCCCAACTAGAGAGATAAAGTGGTAAAGCCCTTTTAACAAATAAAGTGATTGTATTTAGAAAATGTCAGGCACTAAAAGAAACAAAGACGTGGAACAAAATTGACTTTTTAAAAAGTGAGGTGGTATCTTGAATGTAAACAACTTCCAAATATGTTGTGTTAGGTCCTAGGTCTTGATGTGGTTTAGTTAATTTAAGGATTTTAAATTTTGTGCCAATTTCATTGGTTCCAGTATTGGAATGGGAATTTGGATTTCATTTGGAAACCCAGCAGATATTAATAATACTTTTTTTTTTCTTTTACACATAGCTCTTTGTGTGATGTATCCTCTGGTTTCCTATTATTATTTCTACATTAATGTGACTTAAATTTGGTATCATGGAGCTATTCAAAGGCATCATTATTGTTGGCAATTGGTAGGAGCTAAAACATATAATTGGTATAAATTTTGCCTAGATGGTCTCCTGAATTTTTGTCTTTAAATCTCAGATACTGTAAGACTAATGCGAGAAATTCTACAATTCGACTCATAAATTTTCATTCTACAGTAACTTTGCAGTCTGAGAACATTTAGTTTCAAAGTAAAAATTTTACTAATGTAGGATTATAATTAGAGCTTTGTTTTTGAATCAGCATATTATTTAGTAAAGTTTCAGTGATTCATAAAAGTGTTGACAGAAAACATGTCAAACTTTATATCAATTACTTTTCACTGTCATAATTAAGACCGGTTTTGATAGGTGATGGGTGAAAGACATATCAAATATATTTATTGTTTATTGATGACCAATTTTGTTAATATGCTAATATGCAAAATTTCTCACAGAAAGTGTCAAGTATAACTCACATTCACTACTGGAACAAAATGCAAATATGTCAGTGTCATTTGAAAAGTTGATTAGAAATTATAACTCTTTAATGGCAGATAAGTTAATCAATCACCAGACTGCTTTCATACTTGAAAATGTTTTCATATTTGCACTTTAAGTTATTGTAGTTTTCCAACATTTTGAATTGTTGTCGCAGATAAAATGAAGCCTCAAATCATTCTCCAATCTCAAGAACATCCTGGCAGAATTACTGTGACTTGTCTGTTAAATTGATTTCCTCTTAAAGAAAACTAGACTTTTCTTACTGTGTTAAGAAAATGATTTTATCTATTAGCTGTCTTTCCTCGTGAAGATCCTTTCTTTTTATGACACAAAAGGAAAAATATTCTTTTTCCTCCCAAGTTTTTATATCCTATTTTATTCACTAATCAATAATATGTATTCCAAACAAAGTGAATTATAACCTGAACAGAGTAATTTTAAAAAATGAATATAAAATAGGCAAATATTTTTAATACTACCAATTGCCTATATTTTAACTTTCAGCACATGCTTAGCTTAATTTTATGATGCTTTCTGCCTTTAATAAAAGTAATTGATGGTGGACTTATGTACTGAATCACTACATTATAAGATAGGAAATCAGAATACTTACAATGTAATTTTGAAAACTATTAATAAACCTTAGGCAAGCAGATTTCCTTAGGACACTAAAAATACTTTTTGGGTTTGAACTGAGTACCTTTTTTGGTCTCTTACTGTTAGTGATGATGGCTAGGTTTGTTTGTTATTGTTTTAAAAAGATTACTCAAGCATAGGATACGGCTAAGTGCTTTTCCACATCATTCCTAGTATTTTTTAAGTTAGACTGTATTCAATCTAAGTGACATCTATACTGAATGGAAAAACAGTTGCTGGTTCTGCATTTGTTTTTAATGATAGCCTGTTGAGCTGTAGTGCTTTATAATTAGAACATTTCCAGTGAAAACAAAATACATTAGAGGCTAAGCCAGACATTGTAGTTGACCTGAAATTGAACTAGCATTATTTCTGTAGTAGCAAAAAAGAAATTAGAATGTCTGGAGTGTATAGCTCACATAATTAAAGGAATGATTTTAAATATTGAGAGAATATACTCTTAAAAGTACCTTAGATTGGGTCAGGGGAAACTTCAACATGCCTTCAATATATGTAAAAATGTGACAACTTTCATCTCTTGATCAGTGAAATGTGAACTGTGCTTCTTAAACACTACTTAACAAGATATGGTATGGTAAAATTTGATAAATTATGAATAATATGAATGTCTTCAGAGTGAGAGAGTATGGGGTACATAGTTTATTTTTTATTTTCTATTGTAGTTAGTTCACCAGGTTTAACTTCTAATATTTATATGAGGCCAAAATCTTAAATATTAAATGATTATAAGGTTAATTTTTACATCAGGTTAAAAAAAAAGTATGAAGAAATTTTAAAAAGAAATATTTTTCTTAGAACTAACCAAAAGAGCCAGTCAATTCTGATGGCATACACTCATAATTTTTCATTTACCTCTGATCTGAAATATGTTTTATATTTTTATTTGTTCCTTCACATTGTGACTTGATTTTTCAATCTGATCAGAGTTGTAGGTGTATTATTTCTTGGGGTCATGATGGTTACAAAATATTATTTGAAGTATTATTTTGTTAGAAGATCTGGTTACTAAAATTTTCATGATAAAAATATAAGTCATAGAAAATTTGCATTGAGATTTATTAGAGGAACCTGAATACTTAAACCTTTTGCTGTAATTATGTAGTACTCTGTATGCTACACAGTATTTTGAAGTACGATAATTTTGCTCTCTGCTTCATAAAAGTAGCTCATCTGATATATTCCTTTTTGCTAGATGCTGTTATGTCCATCTCTTTAGTCGCTTCTTGTTCATTATAAGTGCTGTTAGCCATACAGCTTAATGAAAGGTACCTCATATGTAGTCTGATTACTGCTCTAATGTTTTCCAGACGTGCTTGATGATGAGCTTGGCATATGAAACAATTTTCTACAGTAATAAAACTAATTAAAGTAGGCAGTCATCCACATACCACTTTCTAATGAATTATAATAAGCTCATTAATCTCTCCCACTCCTATTCCAAAAAATTCATTGATAGGCCTGCATGTAAGAGTAAAATTCTCAGCATTAAAAATGGACAGCTATTACAGAGTCAGAAAAGACTGTGGATTTAAGCTAAAAAATCACAAATGGCTGATCAATACTTTAAATGAAATGTATGGCTTCTAAACTCTGCCCAGATTACTTATTGACAAGATCATTTTCTATTTGAGTTCTCCTATAATTTATTTAACAAAGGAAAATGATTCATTGTATGGTAATAACTTTTCAGCACCTTGAAGACAAAAATTGAATGAACCCACTCCACATTTTTTCCTGGAGATCATATAAGAATGATGAATTGAGTACTTGAGATCAAGTGATAAAAAACACACCCTGTTTTCACTCCAGAGAGTGCTAAAGTATCTGCCCAATATATCAAAACATAATAATTATTTTTTGTTAACTCATTCAAATTTGTGAGACACTTGATGAAGCATCTTAAGAATTGTTATTCCATTCAGTTACAAATAGGTTGGCAATGTAGGCCTATTGTTTTAGAGATAATTTTTACTGTGAAAGAGATTAGAATGTTAAATATAGTGCATGGATAGACAGTTTCTGAACTACAAATGTTAATAGTAAGAAAATATCTTTGGTGGGGTTTATTCTATCTTCATTATAATTTAATGTTTTAAAAATGTAGCTCATTCCATTCTTAAAGCTAATCACTGCTATAATACACATAAGAATTTGCCCCTTAAGAATTTAAACTAGAAATGTAGATTTCAGAATTCATACAGAATATTTGTAACAGGTTAACTGAAAATAGGCACATTTTAATATATGATATTAACATATTCAAAATTGCTATTTACATTCGTGAATTTTTAATTCATAGTTTAATTTCATAGTTCTTTAGAAAAGAAGAGGTTAGATATTTTGTGCAAAGTATTTTCTTTTGCAAAATAGATGTTTAAAAGTCTGACAGTTTTGTTAGGCAGAAGGTTAGTAAACTTGCCCCTGAGTAGAATGTCTCTCAGGCTGGGTTCAGCTATTAATCTGGTGGCCAGTTGCTATTTTATGTGATAATGAGCTGGTTCTGTGTTGTGAACAGCAGATAGGGGCTGGGCTTTTGGTACAGGCTCCTCCACTATCTAGCTGCATGGTCTTGAGAAAGTAATTTATCATGTTGCTCAGTATTTTCACATGTAAATGTGAAAATTAGGTGAGAACAGTGCACTCCAAGCTGTCAAAAGTGCCACTGATAGTAAATTTGATATTTTATGTAATTTTAATACAACAGTTTAAAAATGTTGTATGAGGTTAGACAGTTTTCCTTTTTAATTCCAGCTCAGTTCTTTTGAAATCAAGGTGATACATTTTATAACATCGAAGTGCTGTAAGTTCTTAATATTTCTCTGACATTTTACTGGCATAGCAGTGGGTCTCCTAGTAGTTTCTAAGAGACAGAGAAACATTCTGCTGAAAAGAAGAATGCTGCATGAAAGTCTCATTAAGAGAAGTAAATTTCTGGAAAGTTGTATCAAAGATAACAGAAAATTAAATAAGAGCTTTAGGAAAATTTTCAGAACTCCAACTCACCTTGTTTTGAACAGAAATCCCTGTTTGAAAAAGACTTGCTCCAATTAGTAGATCTAATTAATGGTACCTATTAAGAGTTAGCTATATTTTGAATAGCTATATTTTGAATAAACTCTAATGATGTGCTTTAATACTGATAGGAAATAAAACATCATCATAACATCCAACATTTATGTAATGCTAAATGTTGTTGTTCAGTCCCTAAGTCGTGTCTGACTCTTTATGACCCTGTGGACTGCAGCATACCAGGCTTCCCTGTTCTTCACTATCTCCCAGAGTTTGCTTAAACTCATGCCCATTGAGTTGGGGATGCCATCCCACCATCTCATCCTCTGTTGCCCCTAAATAACTAATATTTATTGAGTGCTTGCAAGGCAGGCACTCCTTCTAAATGATTTATATTTATTAACGCATATTAGTCTTCATCATTCATTTTAGTGTTTACAGCAACCACATAAATTAAGCACTAATATTTGTCTCATTTTTCACATGAGGAAACTGAAGTACCAAGATATAAAGGAATTTGAGAAAGGTCAGACTGCTAGTAAAGGAGTTTTTTAATTCTGTAACTATCCAAGTATCCCCATAGATTTTTATTCCTTACTGTTCTCTATCCTGCCACCCCTAGTAAGCTTTAGTTAACTGAATTTTCTCAGCTCTCAACTAGAAGCTTGTTTCTTTCAACATTATTTACCCAGTGTCTGGCATGGGGTAGGCACTCAAAAAGAAACATATGAATGGATTAAGTAATCAATAAATCTCTAATGTTAAAGACAACTTAAAAAGTGCCTCTGCACATAACCTGCTAGACTCACTCTGAGTCCTCAATTTAGCACTTCCTATTATCCTTCCCTCATGCAATTTCCTCCTGATAACTTGTCACCATTTCTGCTATTAATCTTGGATAATTTGGAATCCAAACACTGTACTTTGATGTCAAAATGTATAGGTTCAGGTGAAAACCCCATTACTTAACTCTGTCCACTACTTAAGCATGTGATATTAGAAGATTTATTTAAACCTCACTCGAGTTTAAGAATTTTTAATCTGCACAATATAGATACTAATATCCACAGTATCTATCCAGCAGAACTATTGTACTATCCAAATTAAATGTACTTAAAATACCTAAAAATGATTTTTATATTGTGGCTGTTTTATGAAAAAGACAATATAGAAGACATCCTGGAATGTAAAGTGAAGTGAGCATTGCTGCTAAGCTAAGTGGCTTCAGTCGTGTCCGACTCTGTGTGACCCCAAAGACGGCAGCTCACCAGGCTCCCCCATCCCTGGGATTCTCCAGGCAAGAACACTGGAGTGGGTCGCCATTTCCTTCTCCAATGCATGAAAGTGAAAAGTGAAAGTGAAGTTGCTCAGTCGTGTCCAACTCCTAGCAACCCCATGGACTGCAGCCCACCAGGCTCCTCCGTCCATGGGATTTGCCAGGCAAAAGTACTGGAATGGGGTGCCATTATGAACAAAGCAAGTAGAAGTGATAGAATTCCACTGAGCTATTTCAAATACTAAAAGATGATGCTGTTAAAGTGCTATACTCAATATGCCAGCAAATTTGGAAAACTTAGCAGTGGTCACCAGATGAGAAAAGGTCAGTGTGCATTCCAATTCTAAAGAAAGGCTATACCAAATACTAAAGAATGTTCAAACTACTGAACAGTTATGCTAATTTCCCATGCTAGCAAGGTACTGATCAAAATCCTTCAACCTAGGCTTCAGGAGTACATGAGCTGAGAACTTTTGTATGTACAAGTTGGATTTAGAAAAGGCAGAGGAATCAGAGATCAAATTGCCAATATCTGCTGGATCACAGAGAAAGAAAGGGGATTTAAGAAAAAAAGAAAAAGCATCTGCTTCGTTGACTACTGAAAAGCCTTTGACTGTGCGGATCACAGCAAACTGTGGAAAGTTCTTAAAGAGATGGTAATACCAGACCACCTTACTTGTCCCTTGAGAAACCTGTATGCAGAACAAGAAGCGATAGTTATAACCTTGCATGGAACAACTGACTGATACAAAATTTTTGGGAAAGAAATATGTCAAGATTCTTTATTGTCACCCTGCTGATTTAACTTCTATGCAGAGTACATCATGTGAAATGCCAGGCGGGATGACTCACAAGCTGGAATCAAGATTGCTGAGAGAAATAGCAACAACCTCAGATTTGTAAATGTACCACTTTAATGATAAAAGTGAAGAGGAAATAAAGAATCTCTTGATGAAGCTGAAAGAGGAGAGTGAAAAAACTGGCTTAAAAATCAATATTCAGAAAATTAAGACATCCCATCAGTTCAGTTCACTTCAGTCATTCAATCGTGTCTGACTCTTTGCAACCCCATGGACTGCAGCACACCAGGTTTCCTTGTCCATCACCTGCTTCCGGAGCTTACTCAAACTCATGTCCATTGAGTCAGTGATGCCATCTGCCCATCTCATCCTCTGTTGTCCCCTACACCTCCAGCCTTCAAACTTTTCCAGCATCAGGGTCTTTTCACATGAGTAAATTCTTCACATAAGGTGGCCAAAGTATTGGACTTTCAACTTCAGCATAAGTCCTTCCAATGAATATTCAGGACTGATTTCCTTTAGGATAGATTGGTTGGATCTCCTTGCAGTCCAAGGGACTCTCAAGAGTCTTCTCCAACACCACAGTTCAAAAGCATCAATTTTTTGGTGCTCAGCTTTCTTTATAGTCCAACTCTCACATCCGTATGTGACTACTGGGAAAACCATAGCTTTACTAGATGGACCTTTGTTGGCAAAGTAATATCTCTGTTTTTTAATATACTGTCTAGGTTGGTCATAGCTTTTCTTCCAAGGAGCAAGTGTCTAAATTTCCTGGCTGCAGTCACCATTTGCATTGATTTTGGAGCCCCAAAAGATAAAGTTTCTCACTGTTTCTGTTGTTCCCCCATCTATTTGCCATGAAGTGATGGGACTGGATGCCATGATCTTAGTTTTCTGAATGTTGAGTTTTAACCCAACTTTTCCACTTTCCTCTTTCACTTTCATCAAGAGGCTCTTTAGTTCTTATTTGCTTGCTGCCATAAAGGGTGGTGTCATCTGCTTTTCTGAGGTTATTGATATTTCTCCCCGCAGTCTTGACTCCATCTTGTGCTTCATCCAGCCTCTCATTTCTCATGATGTACTCTGCATATAAGTTAAATAAGCAGGGTGACAGTATACAGCCTTGACATACTACTTACCCGATTTGGAACCAGTCTGTTGTTCCATGTCCAGTTCTAACTGTTGCTTCCTGACCTGCATACAGACTTCTCAGGAGGCAGGTCAGGTGGTCTGGTATTCCCATCTCTTTAAGAATTTCCACAGTTTGTTGTGATCCACACAGTCAAAGGCTTTGGCATAGTCAATAAAGCAGAAATAGATGTTTTTCTGGAACTCTCTTGCTTTTTTGATAATAAAACGGATGTTGGCAATTTGATCTCTGGTTCCTCTGATTTTCTAAAACCAGCTTGAACATTTGGAAGTTCATGGTTTATGTACTGCTGAAGCCTGGCTTGGAGAATTTTGAGCATTAATTTGCTAGCATGTGAGATGAGTGCAGTTGTGCAGTAGTCTGAACATTCTTTGGCCTTGCCTTTCTTTGAGATTGGAATGAAAACTGACCTTTCCAGTCCTGAGGCCATTGCTGAGTTTTCCAAATTTGCTGGCATATTGAATGTAGCACTTTCACAGCATCATCTTTTAAGATTTGAAATAGCTCAACTGGGATTCCATCACCTCCACTAGCTTTGCTTCACATTCCAGAATCTCTGGCTCTAGGTGATTGATCACACCATCATGGTTATCTGGGTCATGAAGATCTTTTTTGTATAGTTCTTTTACGTATTCTTGCCACCTCTTCTTAATATCTTCTGCTTCATTATCTCTATACCATTTCTGTCCTTTATTGTGCCCATCTGTGCATGAAATGTTCCCTTGATATCTCTAGTTTTCTTGAAGAGATATCTAGTCATTTTCATTCTTTTCTTTTCCTCTATCTTTTCATTGATCACTGAGGAAGGCTTTCTTATCTCTCCTTGCTATTCTTTGGACTCTGCATTCAAATGTGTGTATTTTTCCTTTTCTCCTCTGCCCTTTGCTTCTCTTCTTTTCTCAGCTTCTTAGACAACCATTTTGCCTTTTTGCATTTCTTTTTCTTGACGTTGGTCTTGATCACTGCCTCCTGTTCAATGTCCCAAACCTCCGTCCATCGTTCTTCAAGCTTTCTGTCTCTCCAATGTAATCCCTTGAATCTCCTTTTCACTTCCATTGTATAATCATAGGGATTTGATTTAATGATGTCCCAGCACTTCATGGCAAATAAATGGGGGGAAAAGTGAAAACAATGACAGATTTTATTTTCTTGGACTCCAAAATTACTGTGAATGGTGACTGCCACCATGAAATTAAAAGACACTTGCTCTTTGGAAGAAAAGCTATGGCAACTCAGACAACTTATCAAAAAGCAGAAACATCACTTTGACCACCAAGGTCTATCTAGTCAAAGCTATGGTTTTTCCAATAGTTGTGTACGAATGTATGTTCTGAACCATAAAGAAAGCTGATCCCCAAAGAATTGATGCTTTCAAACTGTGGTGCTGGAGAAGACTCTTGAGAGTCCCTTGGACTGCAAGCACATCAAACCCATCAGTCCTAAAAGAAAGCAACCCTTAGTATTCATTGGAAGGACTGATACTGAAGCTGAAGCTCCAATATTTGGCCACCTAATGCAAAGAGTCAACTCATTGAAAGAGACCCTGATGCTGTGAAAGCTTGAAAGCAAGAGAAGCAGGTGGCAGAGAATGAGATGGTTAGATAGTATCACAAACTCAAAGGACATGAATTTGAGCAAACTCCAGGAGGTTGTGGACTATAGGAAAGCCTGGCCTGGTGTAGTCCATAGTGTTGCAAAGAATTGGATGTGACCTAATTTCAATCAGATGATTTATCCAAAGTGCCTGACATAAAATTACAACAAAGTACATGTTAGGTGCTTCTTTTAGTAATAGTTTTTCTTTCATTTAAATATTCCTCAGTATTTCCTTTAAATATTCCTTCAAATATTCTTTTGGTTTTATATCAGATCAGATCAGATCAGTCACTCAGTCGTGTCCGACTCTTTGTGACCCCATGAATCGCAGCACACCAGGCCTCCCTGTCCATCACCAACTCCCGGAGTTCACTGAGACTCACGTCCATCGAGTCAGTGATGCCATCCAGCCATCTCATCCTCTGTCGTCCCCTTCTCTTGCCCCCAATCCTTCCCAGCATCAGAGTCTTTTCCAATGAGTCAACTCTTCGCATGAGGTGGCCAAAGTTCTGGAGCTTCAGCTTTAGCATCATTCCTTCCAAAGAAATCCCAGGGATGATCTCCTTCAGAATGGACTGGTTGGATCTCCTTGCAGTCCAAGGGACTCTCAAGAGTCTTCTCCAACACCATAGTTCAAAAGCATCAATTCTTCGGCGCTCAGCCTTCTTCACAGTCCAACTCTCACATCCATACATGACCACAGGAAAAACCATAGCCTTGACTTGACGAACCTTTGTTGGCAAAGTAATGTCTCTGCTTTTCAATATGCTATCTAGGTTGGTCATAACTTTTCTTCCAAGGAGTAAGCGTCTTTTAATTTCATGGCTGCAGTCACCATCCGTAGTGATTTTGGAGCCCAGAAAAATAAAGTGTGACACTGTTTCCACTGTTTCCCCATCTCTTTCCCATGAAGTGATGGGACCAGATGCCATGATCTTCGTTTTCTGAATGTTGAGCTTTAAGCCAACTTTTTCACTCTCCACTTTCACTTTCATCAAGAAGCTTTTGAGTTCCTCTTCACCTTCTGCCATAAGGGTGGTGTCATCTGCATATCTGAGGTTATTGATATTTCTCCCGGCAATCTTGATTCCAGCTTGTGTTTCTTCCAGTCCAGTGTTTCTCATGGTACTCTGCATATAAGTTAAATAAACAGGGTGACAATATACAGCCTTGACGTACTCCTTTTCCTATTTGGAACCAGTCTGTTGTTCCATGTCCAGTTCTAACTGTTGCTTCCTGACCTGCATACAAATTTCTCAAGAGGCAGATCAGGTGGTCTGGTATTCCCATCTCTTTCAGAATTTTCCACAGTTTATAGTGATCCACACAGTCAAAGGCTTTATCATAGTCAATAAAGCAGAAATAGATGCTTTTCTGGAACTCTCTTGCTTTTTCCATGATCCAGTAGATGTTGGGAATTTGATCTCTGGTTCCTCTGCCTTTTCTCAAACCAGCTTGAACATCAGAAAGTTCACGGTTCACATATTGCTGAAGCCTGGCTTGGAGAATTTTGAGCATTACTTTACTAGCGTATGAGATGAGTGCAATTGTGCGGTAGTTGGAGCATTCTTTGGGATTGCCTTTCTTTGGGATTGGAATGAAAACTGACCTTTTCCAGTCCTGTGGCCACTGCTGAGTTTTCCAAATGTGCTGGCATATTGAGTGCAGCACTTTCACAGCATCGGTCAGGAAAAGGAGATAATTCATGACCTCCTGAGTGAATACATTTATTAGACTATTTTCATGTAGTCCTCTTTAAAATATAAGCACTGTTTTTCCTTGATAAAAGTGTAACTCAAATTATATTGTCTTGAGCACTATGCTTCTTAAAGTTACTACCGTAAGAAGTGGAAAATTCAGATCTAGTTGCTGCATTTTTTTAGTGCTGCAAGTTTCTTTTGAACACAATATTACTCTGAGAGCACACCACATTTACCATAGATCCAGTAGGTTACATGATTGTTAAATATGTTTCAATAAATATTTTTATTTTCATGTATTTTTTCTAGGATATTGCATCTTTAACACTTCAAACATTTTAGTGAAAATTCACACAAAACCCCTAACAAAACAACTCTAATAGAATGAATGTCATAATTTTGTATATTTTCAGAGTTTTGATAAGTATATATTTCATTAGATTTCTATTTTAAAATGTGTATTTTTCATGGTATTCCATTAACTTTGTAACCATCATTTAAAAAAATGCATAATATTTCATTGCTTTACCATTGATTAGTAATAATTCTTCAATTTTAAACTTAGGTTGCCTTCAGTATTTCAACATTATAATGTTGGATATGTGTGGCATTGGAGAAGGCAATGGCACCCCACTCCAGTACTCTTGCCTGGAAAATCCCATGGACAGAGGAGCCTGGTAGGCTGCAGTCCAGGGGGTCATGAAGAGACACTTACTGAGCAACTTCACTTTCACTTTTCACTTTCATGTCTTGGATAAGGAAATGGCAACCCACTCCGGTGTTCTTGCCGGGAGAGTTCCAGGGACGGCGGAGCCTGGTGGGCTGCCGTCTATGGGGTCGCACAGAGTCAGACACGACTGAAGCGAGTTAGCAGCAGCAGCAGCAGCGTGTATGGCATGACTGCTTATTTTCAGTCTTAAAGGATGTTTTCTTTAACTAGCAGGGCTGGGATGGGGTGAGGATGGGGTATTGGTATCAGGGCATTCATTCACATTTTCTCCCATGCCTGGAGTTCATTACTTTTCTTACCATATTTTGATTACATGTGAAAAAGAAACTTTATCACATACTGGTTATCAGTTGAAGTGACTTTGATGAAACTGACTTGTCTAGAAATTTTGATCAATGTTGGGTTGGTAGAATGTGGTGCTGTTTCTAAGTCTGTGGTGGTGGCTGCCTTGGCACCTGCACAAAAGGCATGACAGAGGCCTCTGGGACTTGTCTGAATGAGTAGGTGAGTCAGACATAAAGGCAAAAATACTAGTACATGAGTAGACTGCAGTAGACACCTGTGCCTCTTTCCATGCTCAAGAATCAGATAGTGACTCAATATGCAAGTGTGAGAATGCTTTATGTTTATAATGTAAAGGCATAAAGAACTACTGCTACATTAGATATGCTGAGAAGCCCATATTAGCATAATAGCCTTAGGTTAGAAATAAAAATAGGCACTTGAAGAGTTTTAAGGGTAGGAGAAAAAGTAGAAAAAGGTCATGGTTTATGTACTCTCTTTTCTGTCCTTTTTATTTGTTCATTTAGTAATTATTAAAAAATCATGTATCAATTCAATTACATATAATCTATAAGAAGGTCCGGCATTTGAAAATTATGTTATGTCTGTGTGTTAGTTTTGTAGGGCTGCTGTAATAAAGTACCACAAACTGAGTTGCTTAAATGACAGAGATTTATTGTCTCAGAGTTCCAGAGATCAAGATGTCAGCAGAACTGTGCTCCCTTTGAAGGCACTAAGAAAGGGTCTGCCCCAGGTCTCTCCCAGTTATTGGTAGTTCCTTGCTCTGTGATAGCATAGTTTCAGTCTTCACATGGTGTTCCTTTCCTGTGCATTATTCTGAGTCCAGTTCTCTCCTTTTAGTAAAGACACCAGTCTTATTGCATTAGGGGCCTATTCTGTTCGAGTGTTGCTTAATCAGATATATCTGCAGTGACTCTGTTTCTAATAAAGTCACATTGTGAGGTACTAGAGGTTAGTATTTCAATATATGAACTTTAAGGGGACACATTCAGTTTTTAACAATCTCTTACATGATTTAAATTGTTTATAAAGAGGATCTTTTTTTATTATTGAAGCATCATCAAGAAAAGGTTATTATTTCATTCTCTTCTGTTCATGGGTACTTCTCTGCCTACAGATAGCTAGTTTCTCCTCCTATATACTGGATCTCATCCCTTGACTCTTGAAGGTTTTTCAACTCATAGTTATTCCCTCTTTCACCTGTGTTTGTTTAACTTCTCCATTCTTACCAAGTCCTTCTCATTAGTCTTTTTACCTGTTCAGTGTTTTCCATGTAATGTACTTGCACAGCACATCTCAATCCTATTAGCTACTATTCTTCATTCTTGGAAGAAGCTTTCATTTTGCAAGTATGTAGTTGGTAACTCCTTATTTCTCCCTCATCTTCAGTTTGCTTCTGAGTCCACTGTAGTCTAAAGTCTGCTTCTAACACACCACCTGATTTGTTAAATATCCATGGTGACTGATATTTTTGATAAGCCCTTAATTCACTTCATCTTTGTTGCATTCAGCATCATTGACCGCCTTCTCTTTCTAAAACCTATTTCCTGCCTTGTCTGTTATGCCACCACGCTTTCTTCATTTTCAGTTTTCTTCACATTCTTTTCCTCTCTCAGTTATTGATTTTCCACTACATCAATATAATAGTGATTTCCAAATTTCATCTCTTGACCAGATCTCTCTCTTTGGAGCCCATGCATAGCCAATAAGTTGTATTTCTTCATAGCCATGCATTGTTACCTAGCCAGCTCATGCTGTATTTCTTCAGTTGGATGTACAAAGGACCTTAAAATTAAACTTAGTGTCTTTTCTTCATCTTAAATTCTTCCACCTCAAATTGTATTTGCTCTTAACAAGAATGAGCCATACTTACATTCTCTGAGTAGACCTTCCAGAAACTTAATGTCATCTTTGTCTCCCCCTTCTCATTTTTCCCTTTCACTTCCACACACATACAGTAGAGTCCACCTTTTAAATAACATCAAATCCACTCCTACAGCATCTTACTTTAAATTCTAATGATTTCTCACCTGAATTATTAAAACAGTGTCTTAATTAAAACAAATTATACTTTTGGGCTGCTGTCTCCTATTCCGGGGGATCTTCCTGAGCCAGAGATTGAACTGGCGTCCTTGCATCTCCTGCATTGTCAGGCAGATTCTTTACTGCTGAGCCACCTGGGAAACCCCTAGCTCTGTTATTAGTAATTGACTTATCAGGATCACATGGCTAAATTGTGACACAACAAAGACTCAAATGCAAATCTTCTCTGCTTTGATTGAGTGACAAGAGGTAATATGAAAAAACATTGATAAATTTGTAAGTTTTGTGTTGTAGTAGACAATAACTTTTGAGATAATATACTGTTGCTTAATGATAATCTAAATCTTCCCTTAATTTACAAAATCTTTTCTGTTTTTCTAATGCAAGTTAATTATGCGATTGGTGTAGGCAGGCATTCAGTACATAAGCAACCATTGGAAATTATATCTATTCTGTAAGTCGAAACTGCTTCTTTTCCCAAATTCATGTCTTAAAGACTCCCATTTTACAATGTACATATAATGAGTAATTGAAAATACTACTCTATGCTGTTACTGTCCACTGCATATGTGCATGCTAAGTCACTTCAGCTGTGCCTAATTCTTTGCTACTCTATGGACTGTATGGAGCAGACAATGGCAACCCATTCCAGTACTCTTGCCTGAAAAATTCCATGTTCTTGCCTGGAGAATCCCAGGTATGGGGGAGCCTGGTGAGCTGCCGTCTATGGGGTCACACAGAGTCAGACACAACTCAAATGACTTACCAGCAGCAGCAGTAGCAGCAGCAGCAGCAGCAGTTATGGACTGTAGACCACCAGGATCCTCTGTCCCATGGGGTTCTCCAGGCAAGAATAGTGGAGTGGGTTGCCATATTCTCCTTCAGGAGATGTTCCCCTACCAGGGATCACACCCACAGCTCTGCATTGGCAGGCACATTCTTTACCACTGGCACCACTTGGGAAGCCCTACTCTCCACTAGTGCTCTAAAAAAGAACAGAGCATAATCTTTACTCCTTTCCTTACTACCTGATATTAGTTTATGTTCTTAGCTGTGATCTGTAGCTTCAGCTAATGTTCCTTGCGTTTTTGCAGCTTCGTCATCTGACTTCCCAGACTGCCTGAAACCTCTGCTTAAATTGAGTCACGTTATCTATGATTCCTGTACAGCACAACATTGACACCTTCTCTTTGTTCTCCTACCCAGAATTTTACAATTATGCCAGAATTATTGAAAAAATAGTCCTTACAGTATTACTTATTTCTGTATTCTTTATCATTGTCACAATTCAGCATCCTATAAAATGGGATAGTACCATTTCTGAGATGTGCTAATATTAGGGATATCTCTCTAGTTTTTACTTTCTTTAATAATATATACAACTTGAAAAACTTTTCTCTACCTTTATTGTGCAAAAAAATATATATGCATTGCCAGGAAGTACCCAATATTATCCCCACTGTCCTTCTTCTCTTTCTGGGCCCTCCAGGGCTCAAGAGCCATCTCAGCTACCTTATCCCAGGAGAATGGCAAAAGAGTACCCAAGGCCTGCAGCTGGCTCCTGCCAGGATTGTTTTATGAGATTTAAAGATTCTTTTGATAGTGGGATCTTGGATCTGACACACTAACACTCAGATGAGATACAGAACTCTTTGTAACTTACCCTTTCAAATGAGAGAAGGCTGCTAGGCAGAGTCATGGAGAAGATTGCCCCACTGGGGGCCAAGTAATGATGAATTGGAGCCAAAGGGTGCATTTTATATATGGCAAGCAGGATGGAATTGGCAGGGTTTCCAACACTCCCTAAGGACTGGCTAATTTGAATAATTTCAAGAAATCTAGGGTGTGGAGGCTGTCTCTAGTTGCCTGGTACGTGGCCTGATGGGGCTGTTACCTAATGGCTGTGGAGTATGAGGACCTGATAAAGGAAGTGTTTGGAGTATGGTCTTAATCAGCTATTGAAGAGGGGAACTGGCCTCTAGCCAAGACCTCAAAACTAAGTCAAAATAGCATTTCAAACAAAGTGAACAAAACAACTGTACTATGCACTTATGGGTGAGGAATGGGGTGTGTTTGATGTATTTTATTACTGTTCCTTCCCAGCAACTAAAGTTTATGTGCTGTGTATGTGTTCTTGGTCACTCAGTTGTGTCTGACTCTTTGCGACCCCATAGACTATAGTTCACCAGGCTCCACTGTTCATGGGGATTCTCCAGGCAAGAATACTGGAGTGGGTTGCCATTTCCTTCTCCAGGGGATCTTCCCAACGCAGGGATAGAACCCAGGTCTCCCACCTAGAAGGCCGATTCTTTAATGTCTGAGCCACCAGAGAAGTTCATAGTTATGTTCAAACCTAATTATCTTAGTTTAGTCAGGATGTTGAGAGATAAGATGTCCTCTACTCCTTTCCTAAAACATGAAAAACAAGTAAGCATGCCTTCATAACAGAAAGGAAATTTTTACAGGCAAATTTTAGCCATTTCATGTTTTTGTTTTTTTTTTCTTGTATAGTGTATGTTGTGGGAAGAGTCACTTAAATAATTGCTTACTTTCTTTAAGAAATTTAAGTACAGTGTGTGTGACAAGTTGCTTCCCTTCTGTGAGGAAAGAAAAAATACTAGCATCAGATAATCCCAAAACCTCTTAAAGATACTGATTTCCCCAAGAATCTCATACCAAACGAGTACAGTAGGACAAATGAACATTATCATTTGTTGACTTTCTCTGTTGAGAAGCTCATTGTTGGTGAGTTTGTAAAAATATTTATGTCTTAAGTGTAATTCATAATTGATGTTGGTGAAACCCATGGGTTTAGGAGATCAAGAAACTAATTTGTCATGCTTATTATAATTCATTAGGACACAGAGAAATTTGCTTTCATCCTTTTACCCGCAAAATATTATCATTCTAAGAAGGCTTTAGAAAATGAAATACAAATGTTTGTTTTTTTAATTTTTAATTTTCACCATAAACACTGTGTGAAACAAAGAACAGAGTAATAAAAACTTTGAGTAAATATTTTTTGTAAGGATTATAACTTAGGTTAATATTCTCTATTTACTCTATAATAAAAACTATGTAAGATGTAGAAGATCTTACATATTAGAAGTTCTGCAACTCAAGTGTTTTCTTATTAATATAGTAAAGTGAATGTAAGCAGACTCTAACAACTTGGAAAAGACAAAGCCATAGTCTCATGGAACTGTTTTATTAGGTTGGTGCAAACATAACTGCGGTTTTGGATCATAAATTTTAAATCATTATAACTAGGCTCAAATAATCGTTATTAATCAAAATCAGAACCGTTACAGTCAACACATTTTTGCCAATGAGAAATAAGTGTGCTTATTCCTGTAGCATAAAAATCCATGCCTCAGGATTCAGTGAACTCTTGGAAAGCATTTTCTGCATCCTGCTGGTTGTGGAAATACTCTCCCTGCAAGAAGTTGTCAAGATGTTTGAGGAAGTGGTAGTCAGTTGGCGAGAGGTCAGGTGAATATGGCAGATGAGGTAAAACTTTGTAACCCAACTTTTGAAGCATCGATTGTGTGATATGTGGTCTGGCGTTGTCATGGAGAATTTGGCCCTTTCTGCTGACCAGTGCCAGCTGCGTGTGTTGCAGTTTTCAGTGCATCTCATCGATTTACTGAGTGTAAGTCTCAGATATAATGGTTTTACCAGGATTCAGAAAGCTGTAGTTGTAATCAGACAGGCAGCAGACCACCAAACAATGGCCTTGACCCTTTTCTGATGCAAGTTTGGCTTTAGGAAGTGCTTTGGAACTTCCTCTCAATCCAGTCACTGAGTTGGCCATCATCAGCAGTTGTCATATAACATCCACTTTTCATTGCACGTTACAGTCCAGTCTAAACATGGTTTGTCATTTTTACTTAGAATAAGATTACACTTCAAAACGACAATTTTTTTTTATTGTGGTCAGCTCATGAGGCACCCACTTATCAAGTTTTTTCACCTGTAGTTGTAGCAGGATTAGCTCTGATGATTGCTCTCTACTGGTCATGGTCAACTTCTGATGGCCGGCCACTATACTCCTCAGCTTCAAGGGTCTCGTCTCCTTTGCAAAACTTCTTGAACCACCACTGCACTATATGTTCCTTAGCAGTTCCTGGGCCAGATTTATTGTTGTGAGCTGTCTCCACTGCTTTAGGACCCATTTTGAACTCAAATAGCTCAAATTTGCTTTTGTCTAACATCATTCCCATATTCTAAAATACATATAAAATAAATAGCAAGTAATGTCATTAGCAAAAAAACATGGAGAAATGTGCATTAAAATTATGTATAACATAACCACATTTATGTAAAATGTATTGCAATATTAAATGGCAAATTTCAACAATGCAAAAATTGTAATTACTTTCACCAACTTAATAAAATAGCAACTTTCTCAGTGGAGGCTAATGTTTTAACTGTTTCAAAAATTATCAGAATACAATGTATTCTGTAAAGAGACTAATGGACACAACTTAACAGTCTTGGTATTATTCATTAATGGTTTCATTTAATTTGACCTTTTATACAATCGTCTTCTCTGCTTAATTTCTATGAACAAAGCCCTGCTTATCCTGCCCCCTGCTTATCCTAGAAATGAACCATTTTGTTCAATAACTGGTCACCAAAAATTCTGACAGCAAAACAAGATTCTATGCATGGAAAATGAAAGTCACTCAGTTGTGTCCGACTCTTTGTCTTCCCATGGACTATATACTCAATGGAATTCTCTAGGCCAGAATACTAGAGTGGGTAGCCTTTCTCTTCTCCAGGGGATCTTCCCAACCCAGGGATGGAACCCAGGTCTCCCTCATTGCAGACAGATTCTTTACTAGCTGAACCACAAAGAAAGCCCATGTTTTATAAATTAGAAAGCCTTAGCTTAAGGTAATATTATCATTGTCTTGAAAGATAGCCAATATACCACTATGTTAAGGGATAATGCTGTTTACTGATTTGATTTATATTCTTAGAAATACATGTCTAAGGTGCTTACTTTGAACACCTTTTATGCCTTTTTAAAATTTTGTACTGCTATGTAAACAATATTTTTAAAAAACACAATGTTTTTGTAAATATTCAATGGAATGTTAGTTCATCTCTGAAGTCAATGACATTATAAAGTCAAATCTAGAATGTGTATATATATATGTGTTTTTTATTTAATATTTATTTACTTTTGGCTGTGCTGGGTCTTTGTTGCTGTGTACACACTTTCTCTAGTTGCAGAAAGCAGGGGCTGCTCTCTGTTGTGGTGTGAGGGCTTCCCATTGCTGTGGCTTCTCTTGTTGTGACGCACAGGCTCTAGGCACACAGGCTTCAGTGGTTGCATCACATGGGCTCAGTAGTTGCTGCTCATGGGCTCCAGAGTACAGGCTCTGTAGTTGGTACACGAGCTTAGTTCCCCTGTGGCATGCGGGGTCATCCCAGACCAGGGATCAAGCCAGTGTCCCCTGCATTGCAAGGCAGATTCTTAACCACTGCACTACCACAGAAGCCCCTAGAAATCTTTTTAAATTGAATGCTTATGAAAAGAAAATTTTGTAGCATGGCGTAGCAGTTGTTGATACTGAAATGACTTTTAAAATATTTTAAAAATTGTTTTAAACTAAATAAACAATTAGGGTGGTGTTTTATTGACTGTGCTTTCAGGATTTGAAAAGCAGGCTCTGTTATAGCTCTGTGTAGATGATTATTTGCTTGCACTGGTTTATTTCACTAGCTACCCAGTTGTTGCAGGTAACATGCTGCTTTGTTAGCATAACGATTACATGAGGTCAGGTGTTTAGGTAGAACTGCAAAATACACTGTCAATTATTGTATATTTTGTGTTTTCTGATCTCTGTCCTTCTGTCTTCTCCTACCATATTCCTGTTTCTTTTTTCGCTGTTTTCACTTGTTCATAACAATCTGTCCTTGTTTACTCTGATAGAATTGTCTGTTTCCTTTATTTTTTGATCTTTTGACCTTTCCACTTACCAGAATGAGGCAACAGCTTGTAAGTCATAAAGTAAAGCCCTCCAGAGAAAGGACCAAAAGTCTATAAATAGAGAGTCATGATGACTCAGTACGAATTTTGACATGTTTTTGTAAATATTAGCCAAGAATTGTTTATAATTTTACCTGAAGAATTATGTGAAGATTCCTGAGTTAGAAATTATTATTTAATTTTTAATCTGCATTTCTAATTTCAGCATAACATAATTTTTGAGATGATTTACAGTATCTGCTTGCCTTTAATTTCTTGGAACTTGATTTCTATTCATACATGTTTCAAACAATGAGGTGATTCTAATTCAGGCAAAAAATAAATGATAGGAATATATGGGAGTAAAGTCAGCTAAATGAATTTGGGGCAAATTAACCAAATATTCATGTATCTGGCTTTAATTTTCCAAATTTAGAAAATAAAAATAAAATATAATTTTTAAGAAACTATTACATCTGTATTTTTAATTCTCCTGTATGTTAAATACTGAGAATATATTTATATTACACATGAAATAAATTTGAAAGTTACAATAAATATAACTTTAATCACAAAAATCATACTTTAAATCAAAAAATATTTTTAAATTAGCTGTATATATTTTATATACCTGAGTCATAATTCACACTAATTCTAATTGTAATAATTTAATTTGCCCATATGTTCTGATGATCTCTATAACAAATCATCCCCAAACTTAATGGCTTAAAACTATACTTTTATTTTGTTCACAATTTTACAAGTCAGGAATTTGGGAATGATTTAGCTCTGGCAGTTATGATGAGATACTGGTCAGAGCTTTGGTCGTCTAAAGACTTCACTAGGCTAGGTATGTAGATGACTCGTTCTCAGGATCGAAAGTTGATGCTGCTGATGCTGGGTGTGTCCTTAAGAGGCTGTCAAAGACAATGAAATGTAGTTTGTACTTTTTAGCATGACTGCTGTGTTCCTTCTACAGGGGAGGAACTTGAGAGGTACATTCTAAGAGACCATCCTGGGAACTGAAATCTGATCTTGTTCTGAGAATCACACAGAATTACTTCCATTGTATTCACCTGGTCAAGCAAGGCCATAAGACCAACCCATATCCAAGGAGAGAACATTAGATTCCATCTTTCATTTGGAATAGTAGCAAAGGATTTGTAACCCCTTTAATCCACCATATTATAAGTTCCATATTTATGAATAATTATGGAATTAGGAAATCTAGAATTGATTTTAGTCCTAGAATCAGTTATATTTGAGTGAGAAACAAAGGATGCCATAATTATTCAATTATATACTTTCATAAGTAATATGCCTTTAATTTAATTTAAGGTTAATTGGTTACATTAGCCTGTATTAATGGATGTTAATAGCATTATTTTAAAAACCAAGAATATTAAAATCTAGTTAATTGTACACACCAAGAGAATTTCTAACTAAATAGAGCATTCTATCAAACATGTCCCAGAATTTTGCACAGATAGTGAGAATATTGAGGGAATACTGATTCATCTGAGAGTAGCTTTCATTTAAGTAACTATTGTTTAAAGGTTTCATCTTGTGTGTTAGACAGATACACCTATGAATTTTGCCAAAAGTACATATAACAACCAAAAACAGAACTGTAGGTGGCCAAGATTCATTTGCAAAGTCATTGATAAAGACCTTTATAATGTCTGTGGCTTCTGATGTCATATGATAAATCAAATTTATGTTTTAATATACGTTATTCCTTAAGTAAGTGCAAATGGTATATTAACACCTATGTGATTTAAAGCTGTGAGATTAAGAACTTCTTGAAAAAACTTTCCAGAGCTGGGGGGAAACAAATCAGATAATTGTGTAAAGGCAGCTTGTTTTTGGAAAATAATTTTGTTTACAATTTCTATTAGCCACAATATAGGTAAATCTTCATTATCAATTAATACACAAAAATATTGTATAACATTCAGCTAAAAAGCAGTAGATTCAGGCTAAGGCTCAGATTCTCTTTCAATAAAGGACTCACTACCCAGCTGCAACTCCTGTAGTTAGCGAACTGCCTCCAGCTGAAGTCAAGCTCAACACTGGGTGGTGTGAGACAATAGATTACCAGCAGCGGCTGAGATCTAGCTCATGTGGCAGCTCCCAACCAATGACTGAACGGGGAGTGGGAGGTGAACCCACCCACTTTCCTTCCACAGGGCATTCCTCTCATAGGCAGTCTTGGAGTTGGAGCTCCTGGTTTAGCTGGTAGAGGATTTGTCAGGTATGAATCATGGTCCACTGTTCCCCTTTCCCAATTCTGATTCTTCTTTTCTTATCACATAGCTTTATTTTTTAATATATCTTTTAAACCCTTTAGTAAACCTTTGGTACTTTTAGGGTTTCCCTGTTGGCTCAATGGTAACGAATCTGCCAATGCAGGAGACACAGGTTCAATCCCTGGGTGGGAAAGATTCCCTGGAGAAGGAAATGGTAACCCACTCCCGTGTTCTTGCCTGAGAAATCCCATGGGCAGAGGAGCCTGGTAGGCTACAGTCATGGGTTGCAAAAGAGGTGAATATGACTTAGCATTTAAACAACAACAATGCTTAACCCTACCTCAATATTTGTTTCCTAAAAAAACAACCCTTAACTCTACCTAAATATTTGTTTCCTAGAGAAAAGGTGATAATATTTTATTTTATGAAGGGGATTAGTTTTTCTTAAGTGAGGTATTAGGCAAGACTGGAAATATGGGAATATAAGTACTAAGCAGAAGAGTTTTTGTCAGTTTATGATAATAGGAGATCTCCTATTATCAATAGATCTCCTATTATCAATCTCTACCATAAATCCATGGAACTCAAAGAAGTTAATTAATGAGCAGGAAGCCGCAAAGAGAGTTTGTGAAGTACCCAGAATTTGCCCTTAGATACCTCTGATTCTAAGAGACATGATTTTATTACCTACCTTTAAGCCTGCAATCTTTTTCTTTGCATTGTCGAGCAAGCTATGCCTTTTTACCATTAACATTGTAACATGTAAAATTTAGACTCTATGAAAATAAATATTAAAATGATGAGTATAAAAAATTAATAAAATGATGAGTATAAGTTCTATGAAAGCTCATGATTAAGGGAAGAAACAGGGCCACTATGAAATAAAAGTGACAGAGATAATTAGCATCTCCCAGTCAACTGGCTGTCTGAAAATGAAACGAGGTATTAGTAAATTTGAATCATATATTCTGTATTGCTTAGACTAAAAGTAGAAATTAGCACCATAAGAACTAGAATAAACAAATACTGTTTTCTCTAATTCATTAGCTGTGTTCTTTCTTGTCAACTCAGATAAAGATCTGCTCAAGTGGGTTAGGGAAACAAGCAAACAACCCTTGAAGTGTTTAGTGTTGTATGAAATGATGGGTGATTTAGACACTGGGAAACATGACTTCATGCTCTGTTTGGAATGCCTCCTATATCATGAGAAATTGTGGGCAATAGAAGCATTGCAGCCCAGAGATACACATGTGTAAAGCAAGAAGACATGAAAGAAACCATGTTTTGCAGCTTTATTCTGTAGGAATGAGCACAGGTTATAAGAAAGTTGGAAGTGAAAACATACCATTCCAGAAATGTGCAAGTAGTTGAGAATGAAAGGCACCATATGTTGTGCTAAAGAGTTTTGACTTTTTTTTCCCCCCCTCTGAAAGAAATGATTAGCTGTTACATTAAGAAATGATGTAATTAATTCCCATTTAGGAAAATTTCTCTTGCAGATGGGAAAGGTGATAGACATAGAACCAGTTCAGAGACTTACTACAGTAAGTCAGATATGAAGCAATGGATACCTAGAGTAAATCCATGAGAAATAGAAAGGAGTGAGTTCAAGAAATACCCAGAAGATTGAGATCAAAGAATTGGGTACCAGACTGGGATCAGATTGTGTATGAGCTGAGAGTATGGGATGCTTTTCTGGCTATTTTTAGAAATAAGATAACAGGAGGAATACATGGAAATAATTTTTGAAATAGGAAGACCATGAAATTTTAGTTGGAATGTCTATAGGATGTTGAGTGTATGCTCAGTAAATAATTATATTTGTGGGCTGAAGTTTGGAAGATAGGTTTAGATTAAATATTTATAAGTAAGTTTCCAGCATAGAATAATAGAGGTCACAGATGTGGGTGTACTGTATAAATGGAGGCTGTGACTGAGGGTTCACGCAGAGTGACAAGGTTAAATACTCAAAGACAGAGCTCTAATGAAAGGGAAAAATGTTACAGAGCTATCATTAAAGATAAAGGCCATAATACAGCCATTCATTTGAGAATGAATATTTAATCATAACAGGAAAAAAGGATAAAGTATCTCTTTTGAAGTATAATTACTTTTATCCCACTGATTATGTATGCACAAGAATAGGAGGACAGAATTTAGGATGAATCCCTGATTTCTGTCTTAGTCCGATTTCCCTTTGTCCATTTTGTTATCTATCAGAAAAATGTGCATATATATCATATATAGCATAATATCTTTTAATACATTAGTTTGTTTTGAAACAGAGTATACTATGGAAAACATCAGATTGTAGAAGAACTTTGTTTTATTAGTCATATGCAGTTACCTCCCACTGCGTGCAACTGACCTTTCTTATCAAGAGTGAAGGGAAAGGGCTAAATCTATTATTCTGTCTCTTTGATGTTTTTACAGGATATAATGAAAGATGAATGCTCAATGCTGAAGCTGCAGCTGAAAGAGAAGGATGAACTAATTTTCCAACTTCAGGAAGAACTGGTAAGTGTGAACAATAGTTGTCCCATGGGTGTATTTTCCTTGCAAGGCTATTTGCTCTAAACAGTTTAACTTATTTATTAACACTAAAATTGTTAGTGACTTATAAACTGTTAATGATTCAATTTGATTATAAATTTTATAATCCTACAGTAATGAAGATTTGATGCTCTGAAAAGAGAATGTTTGATAATATGTATTGAACTTTATATTATTCCAGAAATAGATTACTGACCCAGAATTAGGTATTTCAATTGTACCTATCAAAAATTGTGAAGACTAAGGCCACGTTTTATTTTGTAAAGTGCAAGACTTAAGTCCATACTGCCATACCTAGAGACACAGTCATGTAATATGAAGTAAAGTACGGAGTAATTTTGCAGACAAAAGCCAATTTTACTTAAGGTTACCAAAAATCTGTTAACCTAATGAGACTTTGTTAATAAAGACATGTAAATCCCCAATTATCTAAAAGCTATACACAAACATGATATTGTAGTTCGTGTTTTCTGGTTTATTTTTTTAAGATGTGACATCACAAATGTATTAAATCATAGTTTTATAAGATGAACGCACATTTGGTAGGTAAGAAGAATAGCAGTGGGCATTATTTTTTAAAGTATGTGCTGTCAACAAATATGATATTACGTTTATGAATAGTATTTTGTAATATAACACATTTAATCTGGATAGAAATAAAGAATTCTCGAAAACAAAAATGAGAAAGTAATGAGAACTTAAAAAAAAAAATTGAGTTCTTAAGAATACCAGTAAAATAAAGACATACAATAAGAGGCCCTGACTTCTTATCCAAGATCGAGAAAACAAACTCCAGTCAATGATGTTCTTTATGATGATTTAAGATTTGACGACTTTAACAGTGATGTATTATGTAATTATTAACTACAATTAAATGACAAAACAATTTTCTAGACCATCACGCTTCTGAGAACTTTTCTGAGAACACATTAGTGAGATAGCAGACAAATTTAGAGCCTATTTTATTGACCCTTGACAACTGACGACAATTTTACTGACACTTGACCTTTAGATTGTGGTTTCATGACTGGGTTTAATGCTGATCATCAGTCCTATGAGCGTATTATTACCACTGCAGAAAATGCATTAACCAGTACTTAAAATAGTAAAAGCATTACAGACAAAAGGAGAATATCTTACATTACTGGGAATAACCTTTGATAAATTTGTTTATAATATAAACTTTATTACATAAAACATTGCTATATATAACCTTGTAAGTATATATTATGTAATCAAGGTTTGAGTTGAAGAAAAACATATATAGACATTTATGAATGGATGCAGAGAACTATGATTTTTAACACAGCAGAAAATGTTTGCGCTTTGTCAGAGGATGCTTGTTTTGGATAATGAATGGAGAAAGAAGTGTCCATTTTTCCCTGCCTACATTGAAAAGAAAGAAATATACAAGAAATCAGATCTTTATGTGTTGAATGAAATGAGAAGGAAAATGATTACCTCCCGAGCCCTTGTCACATAGCTAGAATTAAGATAATTTAGTACCCCTCCTACCAAAAATGTCCTCTGTTGGTTGATCTAGTAAAATGAGACACAGGTGTTTCTTTAAAAAAAAACAAACAAAAAACTCGAATTACTAAAAATTGACTTAGCTTCTAAATTTTCTTAGGTAACTGTCAAGGTACCATTTTAATTTTTTGCTATGCAGTTTACATAGTCATCTTAACTAGTTCACCAGAGGGCAATGTTAACTTTTGAAAATTGTTTGTTTCATTAAGAAAACCTGCCTAAATAAAAAAGTGTTTAGATGATTTAGGAATTTAAGGAAGACAAAACAAAAATCATCATTAGAACTGGACTTGGAGCATGGACAAGGTGGCAGTAACATCAAAGTAATATAAGCCACTTGAATCCATTGAATACCAGGTCCTAGCATTTCTAATTCTGATAAGTAACTTGTGACATTTTGACAAAGTAGACATTGAATTTAACTTTTCAAATTTAAATAGGTAAAGTATAAATTTCAAAACATTTTAGAAACCAGTTTCCTATACCCTGTTATAGTAGTCACAATCTGTAATAATTTAGTTTAGCTTTGTTTATTATGCTTTTCTAATTTCTTAACCACTGCTATTATCATAAGCAGTTTTCTATATATACACTATAAATCAAATTTTATGTAATTATACCAATAAGGAATTTATATTCAACTTAATAAAATTTTATTATTTATATTGTTTATAATTATTTAGTCACACTTTGATATTTTCAGGAGTTTAAAGAAGTTAGAAGCCCTAACTAAAGAGCCTGGGGGCAAAATAAATGTTTTTATATTACTTTCTAAATTTATTTTTTATGGAGGTAACATTGGTATATAATAGTTTACATGTTGCATGTGGACAACCTTACGTTTCTGCTTCTGTATAGACTGCAGTGTCCTCCCCACCAAAAATTTAGTTTCCATCTGTCACAGTTGATTCTCTGTATCCATTTTTCCCTTTCCAACAGCGTCTTCACCTCTGGTAACCAACACTCTGTTTTCTATGTCTATATATGTTTTCATTTGGTGTGTTGCTGCTACTGCTGAGTCTCTTCAGTCGTGTCCGACTCTGTACGACCCCATAGACGGCAGCCCACCAGGCTCCCCCGTCCCTGGGATTCCTCAGGCAAGAACACTGGAGTGGGTTGTCATTTGCTTCTCCAATGCATGCATGCATGTTAAGTCGCTTCAGTCATGTCCGACTCTGTGCGACCTATGGACACCAGCCTACCAGGCTCTCCCATCCACAGGATTTTCTAGGCAAGAACATTGGAGTGGGTTGCCATTTCCTTCTCCGTTTGGTGTGTTAGGGTTTGTGTGTGTGTGTGTGTGTGTGTGTGTGTGTTTTAACTTTGTTTCTTAGTTTTTTGATATTCCACATGTATGAAATCATATACTATTTGTGTTCTCTGATTTTTTTTTTTACTTAGCATAATACTCTCAAGGTCTGTCCATGCTATAAATGGCAAGATTTCATCCTTTTTTATGGCCGAGTGATAGTCCGTTGTGTACATATGCCGTATCTTCTCCATTCATTGATGAACACTTAGTCTGTTTTCATATCTTGGCTATTGTGAACGTAAGAGGAAATTTATATTTTTGAATTAATGTTTTCATATTCTTGGGATAAATACCCAGGTTTGTTTGCTCACAGCTTGAAAGCTGATAATCTGAGTGGCAAGTGTCAGTAGAAAGGAAAGATGCTATAATCAGAAAAGCGAGCTATCTGGGGAAAAGGTAGAATTGTGTCCTGAGCCCATGGTAGAGAGTTCCTGATTTTTTTTAACTGCTTTGTTTTTCATTCTTTTTATCTAAGAAAAGAATCAACAGGTTAGACAAGGCATAGTGTGAATGCAGAAATTAAGATAAATTGCCTAGTAATCTCATTCCTGTAATTTTATTCTTTTAAGCTTAGAGGGAAACAAAAATGGACAAGCAGGAAAGGGGCAGAAAAGCTGCTTTCAGGTGGGATAACTGGAGCCTGGTAGTTAACTTTTTTGTGGAATCTCCATGCTATTTTCCATAGTGGCTGCACCAACTTAACATTTTCACTAACAGTTTAGAAAGATCCCCATTTCTCCACATTCTGTCTACAGTGTTATTTCTTGCCTTTTTGATAATAACCATTCTAACAGTTATGACATAACAACTTACTGGGGTTTTGATTGGCATTTCCTTAGTAAACAATGATACTGAACTTCTTTTTCTGTGCCTATTGGCCATTTGTATGTCTTCTTTAGATAAATGTCTATTCAGCTTCTCTACCAATTCTTTTTAATTGGATTGTTTGTTGATATTGAGTTGTATGCTAACCTCTTATTGGTTATATGATTTGTAAACTTCTTCCACTCAGTAACTTGTCTTTCATTTTGATGATGGTTTCATAATGCGAAGATTTTTAGTCTGTAGTGCAGTTTGCTGATTTTTCTTTTTATTTCTTGATATGTCTTCTTAGGCAAGGGAAAGTATTGCTAGAACTAATGTCAGTGTTTTGCTTATGTTTTCTTCTAGAGTTTATTGTTTCAGGTCTTATATTCAGTTGTTTGATCCATTGTGAGTTTTATGTGGTGTAAGGTAGTGGTTCTAGTTTTTTTGTGTGTTTTTTTGCTAGTAAGATTTGTAGAAGAGACTATCCTTGGTTCATTGTATGTTCTCTGCTTTTTGTCATAAATTGTGACCGTACACTGCTGCTACTGCTGCTGCTAAGTCGCTTCAGTCGTGTCCGACTCTGTGCGACCCCATAGATGGCAGCCCACCAGGCTCCCCCATCCCTGGGATTCTCCAGGCAAGAACACTGGAGTGGGTCGCCATTTCCTTCTCCAATGCATGAAAATGAAAAGTGAAAGTGAAGTCGCTCAGTCGCGTCAGACTCTTAGCGACCCCATGGTCTGCAGCCTACCAGGCTCCTCCGCCCATGGGATTTGGCAGGCAAGAGTACTGGGGTGGGGTGCCATTGCCTTCTCCGGGTGATCATACACAAATGGGTTTAATTCTGGGCTCTCAATTCTGTTCCTTTAATCTATGATTTTTTTTTTTTTTCCTGCCAGTACCATGCTGTTTTGATTGCTATGGCTTTGCATTAGTTTGAAATCAGGGAGTTGGGTAACTTCAGCTTTGTTCTTTTTTCTTGAAATTACTTTGGCTATTTGGGGTTGTCTTTGGTTCCATGCAAATTTTAGAATTTTTATTTTATTTCTGTGAAATGTCTTTTGGATTTTGATAGATTGCGATCTGTATTGCAATTTGAATCTGTAGATTGTTTAAATGTCCATAAAATCTAAAGCAGTGTTGTGCTCAGTCGCTCAGTCATGTCCAACTCTTTGAGACCTCATGGACTGTAGCCCACCAGACTCCTCTGTCCATGGAGTGGACAAAATACTGGAGTAGATTAACATTTCCTCCTCCAAGGGGTCTTCCTGACCTGGGGTGGTGGTGAGGGGGCGATCTTCCTGACCCGGGGTGGTGGTGGGTGTCTTCCTGACCTGAGGTGGAGGTCAAACTTGTGTCTTCTGAGTCTCCTACATTGACAGGTGGGTTCTTTACCACTGTATCATATGGGAAGCCCCCATGCTGCACTTGATCTTAGTCAAAAGGCCAAGAAGTGATGTTAGCTTTTCCAATTCATGAACTCAGAATATCTTTACAGTTGTCTTGAATTTCTTTTAATATCTTTGGTGTGTAATATCTGTCCTCTGCTGACTCATTGTTAACATACACAAGTACAAAGGATTTTTGCTCTAGTTCCCTGCAATGTTATTGCATTTATTATTCCTGTGTGTGTGTGTGTGGAATCTTTAGAGTTTTCTGAAAAGAAAAATCATATCACCTATAAAGTGGCAATTTCACTTCTTCATTTCTTGTTTGAATGTGTTATTTTTTCTTTCCTAATTGCTCTGACTAGATTCAATAATATGTTGAATAAGAATTAGTGAGAATAGTCATACTTGGGTTATTCTGGATTTTAGAAAAATAGCTTCAGTTTTTCACCATTGAGTATAATATTAGCTGTGGACTTGTCATGTATGCCTTTTATTGTGTTGAAATATGTTCCTCCTATAATCTTTTTATTGAAAGATTTTTATCATAAATGTATATTGAAATTTTGTTAAATGCTTTTCTGCATCTACTGAGATAATACGGCTTTTAGCATTTTATAAATGTAGTGTTATCATTTAAGTTTAGTTTTTCTTTAGTGGAAGTTAAACTGCATCTTTAAATAAATCCTACTTCATCATGTCATGTGATCCTTCTAATGTATTAGTGTGTTTGTTTTGCTGATATTTTGTTGAGGACTTTTACGTCTATGTTCATTGGAGACATTGGTCTATAATTTTTATGTGTCTCATATTAATATCATTTGGTAACATGAGTTAGATTGAATTCCTTTTTGAAGTTTTTTTTTTTTGTTTTTGTGGGGAAGTGTTTGAGACGGATATGTATTAAATCTTTTAATGTTTGATAGAATTCAGCTGTGAAGTTGTATAGTCCTGGGTTTTTGTTTTTTGGAGAGGTTTTTGATTACAGTTTCAACTTCTGTACTAGTGATCAGTCTATATATTTCCATTTCTTTATGATTCAGTCCTGGTTATTTATGATTCAGTCCTGGTTATATGATTCTAAGAATGTGTTCACTTATTCTAGATAGCCTCTTGTATTTCTGAGCTATCTTAAAGTTTCTCCTCTTTTCTGATTGCATTTACCAGTGTTTTCTTGCTTGCTTTCTCAATGGCTCTAGCTACATTTGTAATTTTTTTCAAATAACCAGCTCTTAGTTTGAATCTTTCGTATTGTCTTTTTAGTCTCTATGTCATTCATTTTCACTCTAATCTTTATTTCCTTCCTTCCACACATTTGGGGCTTTATTTGTTCTTTCTCTAGTTCCTTTAGTTACTTTTCTTGTTTAGATTAGAGATTTTTCTTGTTTCTTGATGTAGACCTATATTGCTATGAACTTCTCTCTCATTATCATTTTTGCTGCATCTCATAGATTTTGGCATGCTGTGTTTCATTTTCATTTGTCTTCAGGTATTTTTATTTTTCCTTGATTGCTTCGTTGACCCAATAGTTGTTCTGTAGCATATTTTTCAGTCTTCTTTTATTTATGACTTTTCCAGACTTTTTCTTATAATTGATTTTTAGTTTCATAGCATTGTAATTAGAAAAGATGCTGGATTTCAATATTAAATTTGTTAACCTGTGTCTCAACATATAGTCTTATCCATGAAGATTCCATATATAGTTGAAGAATGTGTATTCTGCTGAATTTAGATGGAATGTTCTGTTTAAATCTATCAAACTCATTTAGTCTGACATTTAAGGCCGTTGTTTTCTTGTTGATTGGATGACCTATCCATTGATGTGGGTGAGGTGTCTAAAGTCTCCTCATACTATTGTGTTGCTGTAAATTGCTCTTTAAAAGGTCTATGTGTAATTCTTACACATATTTTGATGCTCATATATAGAGTGTATATATATTATTTGTTACATCTTCTTGATGAATTGTCCCCTTTATGATTAGGTATTGTCCATTTTTCTCTTTCATTACCCTTTTTGTCTTGAGGTCTGTTCTATCTGAGTGTAGCTTTATTGCTTTCTTTTGACTGGCAATTACTTGGAATACCATCTTTGATTTTCACTTTGAGCCTGTTTGTCATTTGGCGGTGAGATGTCTTCTGGAGGCAGCATATATTTGGGTCTCGTTTTTAAATCTATTTAGCCACTCTGTTTTGAGTTTAGTCTATGTTCATTTAGGGTGATTATTGAGGACTTAGTACTGCCATTTATTTTATTTTTTCTGATTGCTCTATATCTCTATTGTTTGTTTGCTTATGTTTTTCTGTATGACCTTCTAGTTTGATTTTCAATGATGATTTTCTCCATTTTGTAATATTTTTTTTTCATGTCTCTGCCCTAAATTTGTTTTCTGGTTACCATGAGGTTTGTATAAAATATCTCAGAGATAAAACCATCCTTTTCCTTCTAATAGCATCTTACTTACTTTGCCTGTATGGATTCCATCCTTTTCCTCTTCCTCTTTTGTGTTTGTCTTGTCTCAAATTATCCTTCTTTTAATGTTGTGAGTTTATTACCAAATTGAAGTAGCTAATTTTCCCCCTTATAACCTTTTAGTACTTAAAAACCTACTCTGATGAGAGTTGCAGTTTTCTGATTCTATTACCTTACTCAAAGTTGTGTGTGCATTTTGCCTTTTTGTTTGTGGTAGAAGAGCTCCTCTAAGCAGATGTAAAACGGGTTTAGTGGTGAACTCCCACAGCTGTTGTCTGGGAAGGTCTTTTATATCTGAATGATAACTTTTCTGAATATTCTTGGCTGACAGTTTTTATCTTTCAATATTTTGAGTATGTCATTTCACCCCTTCCTGGCTTGTAGAATTATTGCTGGGAAGTCTGCTGATAGACTAATGTGGATAACTTTTGTAAGACACCTTTTCCCTTTATTCCCTGACTGCCTTTAATTTATTTTTCTTTGTTACTGACTGCTGACAATTTAAAGATAGTGTATCCTGGTAAAGGTCTTTTTGTACTGAGGTTATTAGGTGCTCTCTTAACTTTATGGGCTTGCATTAATACTTCCAGTTCCTTCTCTAGGTTTAGAAAGTTCTCAGCTAGTACTTCTTTAAACTCTCTAATCATTTCTCCTTCTGGATACCCATTACCCTAATATTTTCCCTTCCTGATGGAGTCAACTCTTATACAGTTTCCTCATTTAAAAAAATCTTAATTCTTTCCTCATGTAGGCTGTGTGCTCACATGATTTTTGTTGAGTATATGTACACAGAGTTGAGGAGACGGAGAAATGGTATGTAACTTTTGTTTCTTCTTATAAGAGCATTGGGCTTCCTAGGTGCACAGTGGTTTAAGAATCCACCTGCCAATGTGGGAGATATCAGACACATGGGTTTAATCCCAGGGTTGGGAAGATCCTCTGGAGTAAGAAATGGTAACCCGCTCCAGTATTCTTGCCTGGAAAATTCGCTAGACAAGGAGCCTTGCAGGCTATAGTGAACGGGGCTGCAAAGAGTTGGACACAACTAAGCATGCGTCATGTGAGGGCACTAATCCCATCATGAGGACCCAGCCTTCACGACCGACCGTGTCTAAGCTCAAGCATCTCACAAACACCCTCATCTCCAGAAGCCATCACACTGGGTGTTCGGGCTTCCCCCAAAAAATCTGAGAGAGATACCATTTAGTCCATAGCATGTATGGTTTGTGTCAATGTATATTTAATATTAGCAAATAAAAATGAGGACAAAGAATTCTATTTATTTTTCTACATTAAATGTGCAGTTTAAACATTGTTCTTTCTCTGCTCTGTTACACTGGTTCAGTTTTTCTGTCTGGGTAGGTAGACCTTCAGTTCAGTTCAGTCGCTCATTCATGTCCGACTCTTTGCGACCCCATGAATTGCAGCACGCCAGGTCTCCCTGTCCATCACCAACTCCCAGAGTTCATTCAGACTCACGTCCATCGAGTCAGTGATGCCATCCAGCCATCTCATCCTCTGTCGTCCCCTTCTCCTCCTGCCCCCAATCCCTCCCAGCATCAGAGTCTTTTCCAATGAGTCAACTCTTCGCATGATGTGGCCAAAGTACCTTACAAAGCACAAATATACTTAAAAACTCAATTTTTATTTTAGATTTATATATTGGTATTTGAGCAAGTATTCACTGAATTTCTAACATGAGTGTATTTCGTAGCTATACTTCAGTTTATCCCTTTCTATTCTTTTTACAAAGAAACCAAAAAAAGTGGCTTAAGATGTTTGGAAACTATTACCCCTGAAAATGTGTATCCTTTACATCAGTGAGACTTCCTGACTTTTATTTAAAACAGATAATCATTTGTACATTTTAGGATTTCTTAGGGGATATTAAGTATTAGAGTATCAGTGTTCTAGGGTTGTATATGAGGTAGGACAAGTAATTGGAGAAAATGAGGAATATAGTTAGGGGGAGAAATTTTTGTCATGATAAACAGGAAGGAACTAATTCTTACATGTCCACAGACATGGAATAAGTCAAATAGCATTTGAAATTATATTAACATTAAGAGCATTCTCTCACTGAAAATATTTCAAATGTTTTTACTTCCTTCTCCTCTCCCCTATAAACTTATATGCATTTTGCTGAGCTTGTTGAAGGCTTAGTGATTTTTTTTTCCTTTGGTTGGTTTTCCTTTGAAACACCTTGCTTTCAAAAGAATTATTTGTGGCATATTTACAAATCCTTAACAACAGTGTTTTCTGTCAAATTACATATAGCATAAGGTTTATTATTACAGATCACTGTTTCCATTCCTGATCATTCTCCATTTTATGGTCTCTTTTGCCTCATTTATGGATTGATTAGAATCCTTTCCCAGGTATTAAGATGGGGTATTGAAGATGTAGTCTCTAAATCTTTGAATATCTCTTTACTAAAGGTTAGGAAGTGTGCTGCTATAGATTGACTTTGATCCTCCCCCTACACCCAACCCAGTTTGTGTATTGAAGTCCTACTTCAGTGTGACAGTATTTGGGGAATGCTTTTAGGAGGTAATTAGGTTAAGTGAAGTCCATAAGGGTAGAATCCTAATTCAATAGTATAAACAGCCTTGTAAGAAGAAGAAAGAGAAATTTTTCTCTCCACGCACAGATGCTGAGAATAGCCATATAAGCATACAGAAAGAATGCAGCCATCTGCCATTCAGAAAGAGCTCTTACTAACACCTGACCATACTGGCCCCCTCATCTTAGATTAATCAGCCTCCAGAACTATGAAAATGTTATTTTTTTGCTTTTTAACCCACTCATGTTTTGTTGTAGCAGCCTGAGATAAGACCGATAACATATCTAAGTATATTATTTTTTAGGTCTTGGTCCTTTTTCCTTGGTAAATAACATTTCGTATTTTTAAACTCAGATGCTTCCCATGACAGTTTTTCTATCGTTTATCTAGGTATGTGGCATTATTTTTTTCTTCTGACTGCTTTTCAGTATACCTATTCAACTCATTCACGTCTTCCTTCAAATTATAGACTTTTTGTCCTCGTGAAACCAATTTCCATATTTGGTCTCAAAGATGTATCCTTTAGGACCCTTTTTTTTTTTTCTTGGTGTTGAAGTGTTTTGTCTTTAGCTGAGATTCCTTCCGCTAATATTCTAATTGACTAATTTGATTATCAACAGTGATGACACCTCTGTAATCTAGTAAATGTTCACATTCAGATGCTTTAGATTATGTACTGTTGACTGTTAGTATTATGTTCATTTGTTATGTCGTATATAACATTTCTGCTGCACAGGAAGTGGGCTGTCCTTCATATTATGCTTCCTGGTCCTGTGAAGATTCACTGTTGTTTGCTTTTACTTATTTCTCTTTTCGTGCTTAGTTACAAAGGTAAAATTTTTAAAAACACTCTAAATGGCCAAAAGCCCAATAGAATCTCCTTCTGCCGGCTATGGACAGCAAACAATTTGAAGGATATTTGTCATCGGTTTTCTTTTGTGACATTGTGAGGTTTCCTCAGTTACATATGTTAGAACACTGTTGGCCAATCTGAGTTATTGCTCTGCAGTTTTCCCAACGAAAGCATCTTGTGGATACTCCTAGATGAGGAAACAGTCAAGTATTGCCCTTCTGCTGGGGTTGGATATTTTCCATCAGCACTGTTGTCTCCAGAACCTTTTGATTTCTCATTCTTGCTCAGAATATTAGCTGCTAGTCTCATTGGCTGCAGTTCAGTCAAGAGGAGAACAAAGTCTTGAGCTTGCTTTCTTTTCCCAACATCCCAACATGTGGGAGAACCTGAATTCTCCCACGTGTGTCTCTGTGAGCTTTACTTTCCTCCCCAACCTCTGATTCAGCTTACAAGTTAGGGTCAACTTCAGAGAAGATGGTGCAGAAAATTGTGTTCAGGATACTGTTTCCTCTTGAGACTATGAAGATGCATCCTCTGAACAAACCCAAAATACCTGTATTATGTACTCTTCCCCTCTATAATTTACCTCTCACCAAGAGTTCAGTGGCTGCCACATTTCATGAAGCCCCAGGACATGTACCAGGTTTGGTAAACTTTACTTTGGATTAGGAGATGAATAGAGCAAAGGAGGAATTTCTTCAAATCATCTTTCTGCAAGCTTACCTTTCTTTAAGGGAAGAGTGAACAAATGTAGTGAAATTAAATATTAGGATACAAGTACGTAAACTCATTGCCTATGTAACTAAATGTAGCTTTTTTATTTTTTCTGGCCTGAATATTTCAATTGTCAAATAATGCCATAATATTAAACATAGAAAAAAAAAAAAAACACCTGACTATTCACCAAAGGTAAATTTGGTAAATTATAAGCATTTATGTAGCTTTAATATATATTATATATATTTACATGGCTATATTGTTAAATTAAGTGGTGGGAATTTTAAATTATATGATAAGATGATATAATGTAGGTACAAAGAACATACAATAATTATCTTTAGGTAATATGAGTATTCAATTTCCATTATGAACTTTGAGCCTTCATTTTAATGACAAATTGATATTTTACAAACATATTTTACAAAGAAAAAAATCCAACATCTCTTTAGAAAAGAAAAATTGGGGTAGAGTTTAGTGGTTTTCATCCTGTGACTTTTGTGGTTCGGAATGTCTTAGTCTGCTCAAGCTGCCGTAACAAAATATCATAAACTAAGTGGCTTAAACAACAGACAGTTATTAGTTCAGTGTTTGGGGTTTCCTTCCTGGCTTACATCTTCACAAGTCTTTCGGTACATACATAGAGAGCAAGGGTAGGGTGGGGAGGGGAAGGGCAGAGATCCCTTGTGATTCTTCCTCTTTTGTAAGAGCACTGATCCCATCATGAGGGACTCACCCTTATGACCTAACCTAAGCCTAATAACTTCTCAAAGTCCCCACCTCCAAATACCATCACATTAGTGGTGAGGACTGCAACATATGAGTTTGGTGGGGGGTGGGAGGAACATATACACTTGGTCTGTAATAAGGAAAAATGAATATCAGTGAAGTCATGGACTTCAACCCCTTCATCACAACCACTTAATGATAGCAGTTACAGATTTACTGTTTTTTGACTATCATAATTCTCTATCAGATTCTAGTTAACATAATGTCACATCTGAGAATAAAATCAATCACAAAACCCAATAACCTGGACAAGATGACTGCTGAGGGCTACTGTGAATAATTAGATTAGAGTAGGAAATGAAATGGTGTGACATAAACTTCACTGAGAATTTTTCAACATGCTGATTGGGCAGGATATTAATTAACTGAAGGCATGGAAAGAACATCCATCAGAGTAAAAACTGAGTTTGTTTTAAATAATATTTGGTTATATATGAATTTTGTTGGTTTATATTGTGGATATATTGAACTTTTTAATATTAGAAATACCCCTCCCATTCAGCTCAAAGATCTGGGAATTTCATAAATTTACAATTAAGGTATTTAATGCATAAGTATAGATTTAGACCAAAAGTCTAAACATATGGCTGAAAGTGAGAATACTTAATCAGAATCAATTATAATAATGAAAACATTAAAATAATTGCATATTAAGTTTAACTTAATTATTTAATGATACAGAGAAAAGAAATATTTTTCTCACTTAAGAGTAAGTTTTGAATTTTTAAAGCTGTTTAGTGAAGGTCATGTTGAAGAATACATTGTAATTTTAATATGAAGTTGAGAACACTGTAAATGTTACCTTTTTGTGCCTAAAATAAATCAGAGAAAAGAAAAGAAAGTGAAGTCGCTCAGTCATGTCAGACTCTTTGTGACCCCCATGGACTGTAGCCTACCAGGATTTTCCAGGCAAGAGTACTGGAGTGGGTTGCCATTTCCTTCTCCAGGGGATCTTCCCGACTCAGAGATCGAACCCGGGTCTCCCGCATTGTAGGCTTTTACCATCTGATCCACCAGGGAAGATATAAATCAGAGGAATATATAAACATTGATGGTGCAGTGTAGACTTGTGTCTTATGAGGACAGATTTCCTTGTAAATTATTATTAATCTTGTAACTGGTTTGAGAAACCTTATAAATGCTTTGTACACTGTGGCTGAAGAGTGTCCCTCATGTATCAGAATTGAAGAGAGTATATTTGGTGCCTATGGGGCTTCCCTGTGGCTCAGAGGTTAAAGCGTCTGCCTCCAATGCAGGAGACCCAGGTTCAATCCCTGGGTTGGGAAGATCCCCTGGAGAAGGAAATGGTAACCCACTCCAGTATTCTTACCTGGAGAATCCCATGGATGGAGAAGCCTGGTAGTCTACAGTCCACGGGGTCACAAAGAGTAGGACACGAAATTCATTCAAAGTATTTTTAAGTAAGTTGAAGATAATTTACAAATAAAAATGTTAGTTGGTGCTAAAAATGAAGAGTGATATTTAATTGTCCTAGTTAGAATTGATATACCATGCTACGAATTTACTGCTTTGTTTTGCCAGTAATTTGGATGCCTGTTACTACAGGAAATACTAAATGAAGTCATATATATATTAGACAGTAAATTACATATAATTTATAAGTCTAAATTTTTATAACCTACCATTTCAAACTCTCCTGTTTCAAAACTTATACATTTTCTAACTGACTAAAATTAAAAGCATCAAATACCGCTTTATACAGTATGTTCTTTTTTAAACTATATATTTCTATTAAAAAAGCCAGTTTAATGGGTCATCCAAAAGCATAAAGTGTTATGGGCAGTAAAATTTTTACTAAGAATACACTTTAATATAAATGTCATTAAAACAATAAAGAATAAGACAAAATGAAAATAACTTTGCCTTCATAATCTTTGCCTGTTTACCAACTTAGCTTTCACTGTCTTCTTGCAAGTATTAAATATTATTGGTTGCCTTAACTACCCCATGATTCTAGGCCAATCAGTAAGGGAGTGCATTGACTGTGGAATATTTAGAACAATAATAAAACTGACTAAAAGTCTTATATATTTAATATTACCACATGCCAACAATTCTAAAGGTGTGAATAAGACCACTCTCTGAAAAGTTTTTATAGATCTGAATTCTAATTTGGTAACTACAAGTTATGCTTGAGTTTTACATTTTAAACACACACATTTTTTTTCAATTACTACATTTTATTTTTAATCCTTTCATAAGCACTGTAGTTTTATTTATTTATTATTTTATTATTGGCTGTACTGGGTCTTCATTGTGAGGGCTTTGGCATTGCCTTTCTTTGGGATTGGAATGAAAACTGACCTTTTTTGTTCTGGGGTCACTGCTGAATTTACCAAATTTGCTGCTATGTTGAGTGCAGCATTTTCACAGCATATCTTTTAGAATTTGAAATAACTCAGCTGGAATTCCATCACCTCCACTAGCTTTGTTTCTACTGATATTTCCTAAGGCCCCCTTGACTTTGCACTCTAGGAAGCCTGGCTATAGGTGAGTGATTACATCATTGTGGTTCCGTTCAGTCACTCAGTCGTGTCCGACTCTTTGTGACCCCATGAACTGCATCACGTCAGGCCTCCCTGTCCATCACCAACTCCCCGAGTCCACCCAAACCCAGGTCCATTGAGTCAGTGATGCCATCCAACCATCTCATCCTCTGTTGTGCCCTTATCCTCCTGCCCTCAATCTTTACCAGCATCAGGGTCTTTTCAAATGAGTCAGCTCTTCGCATCAGGTGGCCAAAATATCAGAGTTTCAGCTTCAACATCAGTCCTTCCAAGGAACACCCAGGACTGATCTCCTTTAGGATGGACTGGTTGGATCTCCTTGCAGTCCAAGGGACTCTCAAGAGTCTTTTCCAACACCGCAGCTCAAAAGCATCAATTCTTCTGTGCTCAGCTTTCTTTATAGTCCAATTCTCACATCCATACATGACCACTGGAAAAGCCATAGACTTGACTAGACAGACCTTTGTTGGCAAAGTAATGTTTCTACTTTTGAATATGCTGTCTAGGTTGGTCATAACTTTCCTTTCTAGGAGTAAGTGTCTTTTAATTTCATGGCTGTAATCACCAGCTGCAGTGATTTTGGAGCCCAGAAAAATAAAGTCAGCCACTGTTTCCCCATCTATTTACCATGAAGTGATGGGACTGGATGCCATGATCTTAGTTTTCTGAATGTTGAGCTTTAAGCCAAATTTTTCACTCTCTTCTTTCACTTTCATCAAGAGGCTCTTTAGTTCTTCTTCACTTTTCTGGTTATTTGAGTCATTAAGATCTTTTCTGTATAGTTCTTCTGTGTATTCTTGCCACCTCTTCTTAATATCTTCTGCTTCTGTTAGGTCCATACCATTTCTGTCCTTTATTGTGCCCATCTTTGCATGAAATGTTCCTTTGGTATCTCTAATTTTCTTGAAGAGATCTCTAGTCTTTCCCATTCTGTTGTTTTCCTCTATATCTTTGCACTAATACTGAGGAAGGTTTTTCTTATCTCTTCTTGCTATTCTTTGAAACTCTGCATTCAGATGGATATATCTTTCTTTTTCTCCTTTACTTCTATTCACAGTTATTTATAAGGCCTCCTCAGACAACCATTTTGCCTTTTTTTATTTCTTTTTCTTGGTGATGGTTTTGATCACTGCCTCCTGTACAATGTTACAGACCTCAGTCCATAGTTCTTCAGGCAATTTGTCTGTCAGATCTAATCCCTTTAATCTATTTTTCACTTCCACATTATAATCATAAGGGATTTGATTTAGGTCATATCTGAATGGCCTAGTGGTTTTCCTTACTTTCCTCAATTTAAGTCTGAATTTGGCAGTATGGAGTTCATGATCTGAGTCACAGTCAGCTCTCGGTCTTGTTTTTGCTGACTATATAGAGCTTCTCCATCTTCCGCTGCAAAGAATATAATCAATCTGATTTCGGTATTGATCTGGTGATGTCCATGTGTGGAGTCATCTCTTGTGTTATTGTAAGAGGGTGTTTGCTATGACCAGTGCATTCTCTTAGTAAAACTCTGTTAGCCTTTGCCCTGCTTCATTCTGTACTCCAAGGGCAAACTTGCCTGTTATTCCAGGTATCTTTTGACTTCCTACTTTTGCATTCTAGTCTCCAAAAGAGACTAGATGTCTCTTCTTTTGGTGTTCATTCTAGAAGGTCTTGTAGGTCTTCATAGAACCATTCAACTTCAGCTTCTTCAGCATTAGTGGTTGGGACATAGGCTTGGATTACCATAATATTGAATGGTTTGCCTTTGAAACAAACAGAGATCATTCTGTTGTTTTTGAGATTGCACCCAAGTACTGCATTTCAGTACTTGGTGAGGGATCCTTCATTTCTTCTAAGGGATCCTTGCCCACAGTAGGTATAGTGATCAGTTGAATTAAATTTACCCATTCCAATTCATTTTAGTTCACTGATTCCTAAAATGTTGATGTTTACTCTTGTTATCTCCTGTTTGACCACTACAATTCACCTTAATTTATGGACCTAACATTCCAGGTTCCCATGCAATATTGTTCTTCATAGCATCAGACTTAACTTTCATGCCAGCAGACACATCCACAACTGAGCCTTGTTTCCACTTTGGCTCAGTCTCCTCATTCTTTCTGGAGCTGTTTCTTCACCCTTCTTCAGTAGCATATTGGATACCTACTGACATGGGGAGTTCATCTTTCAGTGTCATATCTTTTGGCCCTTCATACTGTTTATGGTATCCTCAAGGCAAGAATGCTGAAGTGGTTTGCCGTTTCCTTTTTCAGTGGACCACGTTTTGTCAGAACTCTCCATCATGACCCATCAGTCTTAGGCGGCCATACATGGCATGGCTCAGAGTTTCATTGAGTTAGACAAGGCTGTGATTCATGTGATCAATTTAGTTAGTTTTCTGTGTTTATGGTTTTCATTCTGTCTGGACACTGATGGATAAGGATAGGAGACTTGTGGAAGCTTCCTGATGGGAGTTACTAGGTGTGGGGCAAACTGATTCTTGCTCTGATGGTCAGGGCCATGCTCAGTAAATCTTTAATCCAATTTTCTGTTAACTGGTGGGGCTGCATTCCCTTCTTGTAGTTTAGCCTGAGGCCAAACTACAAAGGGGGTAACAGAAGTGATGGCAACCTCCTTCAAAAGGACTTACACCAGCATGCTGCAGCTCCCAGGACTGTTGTATTCAGTACCCCCCACCCCCTGTGCCCCATGATAACCCTGTGCAATGTGCCCAACCCAGTATGGTTGGAGAAGGGCTTTCCGGACTTTACTGAGGAGGGATCCCTTGTCTATAGACCTTATGTCCAGTGATAAGTCTTCCTACTCTGGGGGATATTTCTGAGACTGAGCATCCACAAAGTTTATTATTTGGAGTTCTGCATAGTGGCCATCCTGATAGGTTGTCCAGAGCAGTGTGGAGGCTGCCAAGGACTGGAGTGAAGGGGGTGAGAACATAGAAAGGGAAACCCTTGGGGAAATCGGAGTTGGGCACTATGAAAGATGGGATAGGCTTCAAGGCTCTGAGACCATCAGGCACAGAAATTCTCAGATTTCTGGGCATAGAAGTGAGGTGAGAAGACTGGACAGCAGAAGAACCCCAAATCCTTTGCCCTATCTTCCTGGTACTTAAGAATGCGAATCATCTGACGATTTTGTCTGACACAGCACCAAGCCTGACAGTGGTGGGTACACAGTTTAGGAATGATATCTAGGAATTCATTCCTAGAAGAGTGTGGAGATAAGAAGTGAGAAAGGGACTTTGTTGTGCTGGTGAGGTAGAAAAGAAAACTGTAGTGGAGAGTTCCATACGGAACAGAAAGAGAGCAAGAGAAAGACAGAGACCCCTTGGGCTTCTGCATGGTCAGAAATCATGTTTCCACCACGTCCCAGAACTGCTGTCCCTGCATTACAAGGCTGATTCCTAACCACTGGACCACCAAAGAAGCCCAACATTGTATTTTTAAATGAAAGTTAATTTGGAGAACTTTTAGCTATAGAGTTGAAACACACACCAATATTAAGAGTTCATTTTGTGCTTCAGGCTCAGTTTGTGTTTCTAATACTTGTGGCACTACATATTATATCCAACCATAAATTGATAGCAAGCAATGAGAACAGTTACTGTAAAGACAAAAAAAAAATAGACCTTGAGTTAATACATCAATTCTAACATTTAATGTAACCATTTGGAAGTTTTACTCAAGAGCTACATAGATTGAGAACTGAGAATGTATTTTTTGGAAAATACTTGTACATTTTAGTTCTACACCAAATATTTTACTGAATTTTATTTGAAGTTTCAACTCAACTTTATTTTAAATTAATTTATGTTTAATTTTAGTATTCTTAAAACTGATGCTAATAAATGGCTCAGATGGTAAAGAATCTGCCTGCAGTGCAGGAGACTCGGGTTCGATCTCTGGGTTGGAAAGATCCCCTGGAGAAGAGAATGGTTACCCACTCCATTATTTTTGCCTGGAGAATTTAATGGACCTAGTGGGCATAGTCCATGGGGTGACAGACCTTCACTTTCAAAAAGTCACAGCAGGGAAGGATTTAGTAGTTACCTAAATTGCATCTTTGCAAATGCTTATTAAACTATATTATGTTTCTTAACACTTCTAAACATCATGTCTACAAAATTCAATGCAACTATATTTTAACTACATTTTTTTCTGGTCATTACTAATACTCATTTTATATCATGATCATTACTTAAAAGCAAGTTCTTAGTGAAGAGGCTTTAAAAAAATCTGTTACATGTATCCAATATAGTGATATTGACCTAAAACAAATAAATTGCCAGTTATTTCTTCAACAAAAAAAAATGTTTATTAGGGATCAGCAAAGAATTACAACTCGGGGTGTGCATTGATGGCAGCCAAGTGCAAGTACCCCCACAACAAAGAGGGGAGACCTCTTTTAAAGATGGAGAGGAGGAGTCTGAAAAGTCTGTAGTAAACAGTGAGTTGATGGAAGAATTGAGAGTTGAAATTGTAGTGGCTTTTCATAGGCTGAATTGTTAGTCTGTGATTGGCTGAGTTCTTCCCAGAAAGAGCTTTCTGTTGGGCTGTGCTCTGGTGGTACATCGTGAGAGCTGCTTCTTCTTCCCTCCCAATTCTGTTTCAATTGAGTTTTCTGTTCATTACTTTCTGTAGTAAATATATCCATCCCTGAGTTTAACACTTCTTCTTCCTGCAAGCTAAAGACTAATTTGGAAGCCAGATGACTTAAAAAGTTTTGAAAAGTTAGATATCAAACCTTTATTCTAATTGAAAGCAAGTATTGAAAATTATATTGTTACTTGAGTGTAGGTAAACATAATCAATTTTCTCCAGACGTTTAAAATGCCATTTACTTTATTTAAATGTAAGCCAGGCTTTCAACTCATTTGTTAACATTTAAATGGAAAAATAAGGGGCTTCTTAAAGGCCCTTTTAGAATTGATGAATTTTGGAAAATGAAAAGCAATTGAAGAATTGAAAATACAGCATTATATGTAATCAGATCACTACACATAATAAAAAGAGGGGCCAAAAATAAGAGACTAAGTAATACATATGGCTAAATAGCACTTATCAAGAATCTGCAGAGAAAAGTCATTTTGATTAGGTGTTAAAACATATTCAGAACTCAAATTGAACAAAATTTTATGCTCTTGAAGTTTTAATAACAGAATAATTCCTACTTGATAAGATTTTTTTCATGCAGAAAGAGTATTTCTCCTATCCTGAATTCATCTTAAAAGTAATTCCCCACTTGCTCTATATTCTATTGTAGTTTATGGTATTATTTCATGCCAGTCATTTTAAGATAGAATATTACAGGTCCATGGATGATTTACATAAGTACAGACAGCTGTAAGTACTTTTAAATCCTCTTTCTTGCTCATATTTAGGAAACATTAGGAACAGAAAAGAAATAGATTAGGCATACTTAAACATTATTAAAGTGTCAGGCTATTTTCCCTTTCTCAGGTGAATTAATTGCCTATATTCCGGAAAAGGCTTATCTCAGCAATAATTACTCTTCTCATCAGGTCTGTGATACAGATGTAGAGTGAGGATATGACAGTACCCCATGATACATAATGGGGATTCGCCTTGAGTTCCTTACACACTCCAGTACCCTGATGAAGAACTGCCAAAAAAGATACAATCTTTAATATTCTACCTCACTTGCCTTGGCAATCCTACATATTTGCTTAAGTCTTTATCACAAAATGCTGTAGTTTGATATGGGTATGCAGAGATAATTGCCAGTGTGAAGGTGTTTTACCTTAAAGACATACATACATGTTTTTAAAGAAACATGCAGCTATATTATGGCCAACTTAGGCATGTAGCTGAATTTATAAATATTATAAAGTTCTTGGATAGCTTAGGCTTTAAACTTCTATAAGGGAGGTCATACAACTCCCTTGAAGAGAAGTAGGCTTCTCTTCATTCTTTTATTATACCAGTTGCTTAAAGTAATTTACCAAATAAAATATGCAAGTAGTCAATGGGATATAAAGATAGCCAAAACTTAGAACTGGGGGGAACATGTATAAATATTGTCCCTGAATTCCTGAAGAAATTAATAATATGCATAAGAAAAATATATAGTGTGTGTGTATGTATGTTATGTTTGTAGATACATGTGTATAAATGTAAGTAAATTACATATATAAAACATTTATATATAACACATGTAATATTTTACCTCACAATAGAATACCTACAAAAATTTGAAAGCCAGTCTGAGCAAAGAACTTGGACTGCACCAAGGGTTAAACCTAATAATAAATTTATGTGGTCTCTCTCAGGGAGCTAACATTCAAATAAAGGAGATAGGCATGAAGAAATAATTTTAGTTAAAATAGCCATAAGATACTGAGCTCTTACTCTTTGACACATGCTCTGAACACTTTTGGTTTATTATTAACTTGAGTTTTTATAATAAAATTAAGAAGTACCTGTTATTATTTGCAATTCATCCAGTTTAAAACTGAACATCAGAGCGATTAAGTCTTTGGTTCAAGTCTCTATAACAAGTGATCGAATTTGAAGCAAAATCTGATTCCATGAACATATTTTTTCCCTACTACATGTAACAGGTTTATAAATTATGAGACAGTGAGGTTAGTGCCATACAACAGGATACCACAGTTTTCCTTCACTACTTATCAATACCATAATAAATACAATAGCTCCTGTTCATCAGTTAGTTAATCTGGTAATAGCAGTCAGACTTGGAGGTCAGGGCAGTCAAGGGCATGATATGCAACAGGCAGACTTGGAGTAGTTACCTATGACACTTCTCATGGTCTTGGAGGGGAGCAGAGTGGCTTTCCTTAGAAAAGACAAAGGACATTATAGGCATATATTATTTCTGTTACCATGTCCTTTGTGATGGACATGCCTTGCATCTGAGTAAGGACACAAAATGAAACCTGTTTTTTAAAATGTTCTTGTGAAACAGAATTTAAATGCAAAATAGCTGCCACGGTAAACAGTGATGATAAAACAGAAGAGGAAAACAGAACTATAAAATCATGTCAAGACCAAGAACTGAATTATAGAAGCGAAAAGGAAAGGGCAAAGTCAAAATCAATTCTGACCTAAAATATTCTATAAATCAAAGAAACAGGGACCAACATTCAACAAAAAATGAAAAAACGTTCAGACATATAAGTAGTGCTGTGTAGTTTGCTTCTCGTTTTCACAAGAAAGCTATTTGAAATAATAGTCTGACAGTTCTCAAACTAATTTTTTTTCCAATAAATGGTCTGTGACATGAACATATTCAAACATTTAGCCTATAGTTGTGAAAACACACAAAAAAACTGTGTTATGAATTTATATGAAGCAACTACGTGCCCATATTATGTGTCAGTATTACACTAGAAAATTTGCTTATATATCTCTTCCTCAGTCATACTTTTTTCCTTGTACTTGAGGAAGTTGAGTTTTAAACATCTTGCTCAAAATTAAAGAACTGCATGATGTCATTTAAAGAATCTATGCATATCTAAATTAAATGTGATTGTTTGCTATGGAGAAGGAAAGGGTATTTCACGGTATGTTTCTTAGATGGTTTCTGTTTGTCGATTCCACAGATTGAAGTATCAGGCTGAAAGGAACACAGGAAATAGAAACCATGTAAAGTCAGTGATTATAAGGATTTCTGAACTACTGGAGTTCATGGAATTTGGTTGCTTTGGAATGAGAGTTCTTTAAAGTTCTTAAAATTTCCCAGAAAAAAATGGAAATTTTGCTTTTATTGAACTCTCAGTTCCTAATACATTTTGCAGCCTTTGGTTTGTTCTACAAGCAACCAACATTAACTTGATGGAGTGCTTAAAGGCTCCCAGAATTTGAAGCTGCTGTACTCACCATTTTCCCCCCTTTCAGTTACATAACTTTTGTCAATTGCCCTTCATTTGTGAGCAAAATAGCTTGGAAGCAGCATTAAATAAATTATTCTTGTAAATTGACTGCACTTTAATTGGAAAAGTTGAAGTAAAACACATCTAACTCTAATATAATAGATGTCCAGTAGACAGAAGCTTCTCTTTCTGTTGTCTTTTGCTTTAGTTTTATTCATTTACTCATCTGGTATTCCATTTACCATTCCCAACTACGCTATGAATTACCAGTTTTGTCATTCTCACTGAATAGCAAACAGGGAAACTATAAAGTTCAGCACAGCTAATGAACTTTCTCATTAGCTAATGAGCAGCAGATGAGAGCCTGAGGGGTGCTTTAGGGTGATGCTACCCTGCCTTTGCTTAAGAGACTTCCTGCTGGATAAGCAAAGAGAAGCCACATTTTAGAGGAGGGAGAGGAGAGGTAGGATAGAATCAGCTGAAAAGATATTTATTTATTGATGTTCACTTCCTAGCTAATCTGACTTTTTAACTAGAAATAGGTACTATCCCTTGTTTTTCTATCCTCTGGACACTTTGATCTTATCCTGAAAGCCTATCTTGTGACAAGAAATCTGTAACATTATATAATTTTCCATGGTTGAAAGTATGTATATTTTTTCTGAACTCTGTCAAAATAGGCATATTTGTTTTAGCAGAAATGGCCAAACTGCTAGACAGAAGACATTGCGCCTGTTACATTTCTCAGGATGACTATATAATTTGAGTTTTCTCTTTAGTATGCTTCAAAAGGCAGGCGCTTGGCAGGTTTAGTGTCATCATTCTGATATGATTGAACTTAAAGTTATATGATTGGATGAATAAGTGTATTTCATCCTTGAAACTTTGTGAACACAATTCTTGTTATATCAGCAACAAATGCTGTTTCTCCATATTTGCATATTGTAACAGAATATTTTTCACATAAAATCTTAACTAAATATTAAGTAAAATTTAGTATTTTTAAATTTTTGATGAAAGTTATATAAGTGGCAAAAGAGAAGAAATGTACTGTCCATTTTTCCACTATCCAAATATGATTCTTCTGGATATATTCAGGTGTTTTTCCTCCCTTTTTTATATAGTTGAAATGTTAATAACTGAATATATTATACTGATTTTTTAAAATTATGTATCAATACATTTTATGTATATTTTCTTAAAAAGTTTCTCAAAACTAACATTGCTGGAACATAGGACAATAGATTCATTTTCACAAGTTTTAGGTATTGCCACTTAACTATTTAACTTTTTTAAAATGTAGTGGTATAAGTTCAAGCTGGTTTAGAAAAGGCAGAGGAACCAGTATTCAAATTGCCAACATCCACTGGATCATCGAAAAAGCAAAAGAGTTTCAGAAAAACATCTATTTCTACTTTATTGACTGTGCCAAAGCCTTTTAGTGTGTGGATCACAATAAACTGTGGAAAATTCTGAAGGAGATGGGAATACCAGACCACCTGACCTACCTCTTGAGAAACCTGTATGCAGGTCAGGAAACAACAGTTAGAACTGGACATGGAACAACAGACTGGTTCCAAATAGGGGAAGGAGTACGTCAAAGCTGTATATTGTCACCCTGCTTATTTAACTTATATGCAGAGTACATCATGAGAAATGCTGGGCTGGATGAAGCACAAGCTGGAATCAATATTGCTGGGGGAAATATCAATAATCTCAGATATGCAGATGACACCACCCTTATGGCAGAAAGTGAAGAAGAACTAAAGAGCTTCTTGATGAAAGTGAAAGAGGAGAGTGAAAAAGTTGGCTTAAAGCTCAACATTCAGAAAACGAAGATCATGGCATCTGGTCCCATCACTTCATGGCAAATAGGTGGGGAAACAGTGCCTGACTTTATTTTGGGGGGGGGGCCTCCAAAATCACTGTAGATGGTGACTGCAGCCATGAAATTAAAAGACGCTTACTCCTTGGAAGGAAAGTTATGACCAACCTAGACAGCATATTAAAAAGCAGAGACATTACTTTGTCAACAAAGGTCCATCTAGTCAAGGCTATGGTTTTTCCAGTGGTCATGTATGATGTGAGAGTTGGACTATAAAGAAGAATTGATGCTTTTGAACTGTGGTGTTGGAGAAGACTCTTGAGTCCCTTGGACTGCAAGGAGATCCAACCAGTCCATCCTAAAGGAAATCAGTCCTGAATATTCATTGGAAGGACTGATTTTTGAAGGTGAAACTCCAATACTTTGGCCACCTGCTGTGAAGAGCTGACTCATTTGAAAAGACCCAGATGCTGGGAAAGATTGAGGGTGGGAGGAGAAGGGGATGACAGAGGATGAGATGGTTGGATGGCATCACTGACTCAGTGGACATGGGTTTGGGTAGACTTGGCAGTTGATGATGGATAGGGAGGCCTAGTATGCTGTGGTTAATAGCATTGCAAAGAGTCAGACATGACTGAGCAACTGAACTGATAAGTCCATATTTACTAATAATATTTTTCTGAGTTGTATATTAAAATATATAATGAGCCCTTTTCTGAAACAAAATTAAATTTCAATGACTATTTTCTCTCCCTACTGGAAATGTATGCAAACCAATAAAACAATTGATTTTAGTTGCATATATTCAGTTAGACCACAGATAGATAAATAGACATTTGACAGTATAACTAAAGTTATTATTTTTTTTTAGCTATAGCTAATGGACAAACTATATTTTAAAAAATGAAGCTTCAGTGTTTACTTGTATAAAAATTGGTTTGATTTTTAGAAGTACGTAACTTAGGCTTGTTCACCCTTATGGCTATTTTCCCCATTTGATTCTTCTCTTACTAAGTAGGCAGAAGAATGGTTACCATAAGTGTATTATCTAGAGATCTATAAAGTAAACTTTTCTGGAAGCCTGTTATGTCTGTCATTAAGCAAATGAACATAACTCTGTCAGTTGCAAAATATATAAACATTTTCCCATTTTTATTTTACTCAGAAGTGTTTAACTACTAAAAATTCACAAAGGATACTGACAAATATTTCCAAGCACTTTACATATTTATCCTTTGAGAACTAAATAGTGTGTATTTGAAAAAAAAAAATTGTGGAACAATGAAATTGCAACTTACAGTATTCTTCCTTAGATAATATGCTAAACTTCTTAAAGAATAAATTCCCTGTATTTAAATGCCAAACTTACTGAAACCAAGTACATTTTATCCTATTCATAATCCATCTTTGAGGAGACAGGAAGATATGCACTTATGATTACTTTATAAAGAAAATCAATCTTTCATTATTCAGTGCTTTTCCAATGATCTAAGGGATCGGTTCCCTTTTCTTTAACACAAGGACAGTGTAAAGGTAGATTCTGAAGTTGTGAAGGTGGCTATAGGACTTTTTTCTTAAAAATAAGAGAGGCTTATGATAAAGGATTTGTGTCTCTTTATAAAGACATATCATTTGTTCACTGCCACCCAGTCTCCAGTAATAAGAACCAGTACATGGCCCATAAGCACTCAAATGTTTATTTACTGAATAAATGAATAATGTTGTTCTATATAGGCAAAAATCTATTCCTAATTCCTCAATTGAAATAAACAAGCCCTTCAGTGTGTTATATATGCAACACTACATTTTTAGATTGTCACTTTAAAAGAAGTTCTTAGAAGATTTCTGTCGATTGGCCCATATGGAAATCATTAAACCTATTTCCCTTCCTAGTATTCATAAGGTGATTATTAATGATCAGAATAAACTCTAGAGTAAGTAATATACTCACTCTTAATAGCTTTATTGTGATATAACTTACAACTCATCCTTGAGTGTACAATTCAAGTGTTTTTTAGAATCATTGCTGAGTTGTGCAGCCATCACTCACAATCAATTTTTGAACATTCTCATTGGCCCCAAAGAAACTCTGTACACATGAACAGTCTAAAGTAGATAACTTGTTCCTAACAATCAGCTTGAAATTATTAAGATTCAATGCTTGATTTTAAAGAGGAAGTTGAGTATTAGTACCTCAGTAAGCTTAAATTATTGATACTAAACACTGCTACTTGATATTAGCTTCTACTTAAATGTAATCGTTTCAGTTCATTCCTTCTCTTACCATTAAGTTTCCTTGACTAACTACAGTGCAGAGAAAAATGTTAAGTCCATTCTAGGAATATTTAAAGGATAGTTTTTTAGGTGTCCTACTAACATATTTTTTTAGAATTTTAATTTTACCTTTTTCTAAACTCGTGTAACCAATTGAAGTTTCAGATTTGAACTTCTAAATGCAATGCCATTAGACATATTTGCTATTGTATGTTTAGAGCCATGTTTATGGTATGAAATATTTATTACCTTAGAGCTATGAGACTACTCTGCAAGACTGTAATCCCAGTTCAGTGATATGCTTAGACTCACCATTTAAACATAGGATTTGTCTCCTGAGCATATTTTGTTGAAATTAAATGGAAAAGTTTTCCTTTCTTTCTTGATAGATCTTTGATGATATCTAATGCTCTGTCAGCAGCGTCTGGAACTCTCATTGAAGATGACAGCTTAGGAAAACTGGATTTTCCCAGAGAGATGTATCCAACTAGAATATAGTTTTGATTTTGCCAACTTGAAATAGATTATACCAGATTGTTTTAATCGTATGCAAGACATCTGGGAGAATTTTGCTGCAGTCTAGAGAATCATATGCCATTGTGAGATGTTTTCCTTATTACAGGCAACATGAGTTCTGGGACATAGTGCTGTATATTTCCTAATATTCTAGTGACTCCACTGTACTGAATTAGGCCTAGAAGGCAATGATAGAGACTCTACCTTTTAAAACTGGTGCTCTTACATGTGACTTAAAGGTATTTCAGGATTTGGGAAAAACATTCCTATTTGGCTCACCTCCCTAATATTCTGTGATAGTTAGACCTCTGTTTCAATCTGGCATGAGATTTATGATAGTTTTACATGTGCAGACTACATGGTACTGTTGGGTAGAACATTTTATGGTAAATGTAAAGCTGACAAATATAGTTTTATTCACACTCATGCCCATGACTCTTTTCATTTACCTTTCTGATATTGATAGACAGAAATGTGACCAGCCAGTATACAGAAAAGAAATTTAGGTCAAGCTGACCTTTGGGTCTGTCATCCCAGTGAAGGATTATTAGCCAAATGTCAGAAACCACAGAAAATTTGTTTATAACTTAAAATGGATGTGCAGACACATTCTGCTGAGCCTCCCCCTCTCAAAAGTCTTGCTATGTGGGTCGTCTTTCTTTTCTTGGCCCTCTCTGACTTGCTCTTAGAATTTCTGGCAGGCAATCTAGTCCTCTTTATCTGTCATAATTTAAATATTTATAAATTTTACCATAGTAATGCTAAATAGGATATACATTTTTATGTGGAATAAGTCATATCAGCTAATAAAATTTTATTTTATTATTTTTTAAATTCAAGAATATAAGTGATTTTTCTACTTAATGGTATCTCGTGTAAAATTTTCTTAGAATTCACTTAACACTAAGCAAATTATTTTAAAATAATTCATGTCCAGTTTAATTGTTCAACAAATTTTTGATATATGTAAATGGATTCTTTTATACTATTGAATCATATTTGAATGTAATCTTTATGAAGTCAATCATTTTTGGCCTATGAACTCCCAAGTGTTTCATATGTCTTCTACATTGCTAACTGCTTGGAAAAATACTGGATTCTTCTTGGACAAAGATCATATTCTGTAGATGAAAAATATAAAACTGATGTAAGCAATTAATATCACATATACTTTCTTAAACTTGTTATACAAACGCTAAGTTGTGTCCAACTCTTTGAACCCTCATGGACAGCAGTATGCCAGGCTCCTCTGTCCTCTACTATCTCCCAGAGTTTACTCAGATTCATGTCCATTGAGACAGTGATGCCATGCAGCCATCTCATCCTCTGTTGCGCCCTTCTCATCCTGTCCTCAGTCTTTCCAAGCATCAAGGTCTTTTCCAGTCAGGTAGCTCTTCATATCAGGTGGTCAAAGTATTGGGGCTTCAGCATTCATTACTCCTTCCAATGAATATTCAGAATTGATTCCTTTAGGGTTGACTGGCTTGATCTTCCTGCTGTCCAAGGGACTTTCAAGGGTCTTCTCCAGCACTACAATTCAAAATCATCAATTCTTCAGCCCCTGCCTTCTTTGTGTTCCAGCTCTCACATCCATACATGACTACTGGAAAAACCATAGCATTAACTATGCAGACCTTTATCTGTCAAGTGATGTCTCTGCTTTTTAACATGCTGGCTAGGTTTGTCATGGGCTTCCCTGGTAGCTCAACTGGTAAAAAATCTGCCTGCAGTGAAGAAAACCCCGGTTTGATTCCTGGGTTGAGAAGTTGCCCTGGAGAAGTGATAGGCTACCCACTCCAGTATTCATGGGCTTCCCTGGAGGCTCAGACAGTAAAGAATCCACTTGCAATGTGGGAGACCTGGGTTCGATCCCTGGGTTGGGAAGATTCCCTGGAGGAGGGAAAGACTACCCACTCCAATATTCTTGCCTGGAGAATGCCCGTGGTAGAGGAGCCTGGCAGGCTATAGTCCATAGGTTTGCAAAGAGTTGAACACAACTGAGACACTAAGCACAGCACACATTTGTCATAGGTGTCCTTCCAAGGAGTAAGAACCTTTTAATTTCATGACAGCAGTCTCAGTCAGCATTGATTTTGGAGCCCTAGAAAATAAAATCTGTTACTGCTTCCACTGTATCCCCTTCTATTTGCTGTAAAGTGATGAGATCGGACGTCATTACCTTCACTTTTTTAAAGTTGAGCTTTAAGCCAGCTTTTCCACTCTTCTCTTTCACCCCCATCAAGAGGCTCTTCAGTCTGTCTTTAGTTTCTGCCATTAAAGTGGTATTATCTGCATATTTTTGAGGTTGTTTATATTTTTCCTGGCAATCTTGATTACAGCTTGTGATTCATCCTCCCTAGCATTTTGCATGATGTACTGTGCATAGAAATTAAATAAGCAGAGTTGCAATATACAACCGTGACATACTCCTTTCCCAATTTAGAACCAGTTCTAACTGTTGCTTCTTGACATGCATACAGGTTTCTCAGGAGGCAGGTAAGGTGGTCTGGTATTCCCATCTCTTTAAGAATTTTCCACAGTTTTTGTTGTGATCCACACAGCCAAAGGCTTTAGCATAGTCAAGCAGTAATAAATGTTTTGTTTTGTTTTTCTGGAACTCCCTTGTTTTCTCCATGACCCAACAAATGGTGCCAATGTGATATCTGCTTCCTCTGCCTCTTCAAAACCTAGATTATAGATCTGGAAGTTCTTTATTTTTGTGCTGCTGAAGCCTAGCTTGAAACTTTTTGAGATTTACCTTACTGGCATGCAAAATGAGTGCAGTTGTATGGTAGTTTGAAAATTCTTGAGCATTGCCCTTCTTTGGGATTGGAATTAAAACTGACCTTTTCATTCTGGCCACTGCTGAGTTTTCCAAATTTGCTGACATATTGAATGCAGCACTTTAACAGCATTATAGTTTAGAATTTTAAAGGTCTCAGCTGGCATTCTATCACCTTCACTAGCTCCGCTGTCAGTAATGCTTCTTAAGGCCCACTTGACTTCATACTCCAGGATGTCTGGCTCTTGGTGAGTGACCACACCATCATGGTTATCTGGGTCATTGAGACCGTTTTTGCATAATTCTCCTGTGTGTTTTTGTCACTCTTCTGCTTCTGTTAGGTCTTTGCCATTTCTGTTCTTTAGCATGCCCCTCCTTGAATGAAATGTTCCCTTAATATGTCCAGTTTTATTGAAGATATGTCTAGTCTAGTCTAGACTAGTCTAGTCTATTCTATTGTTTTCCTCTATTTCTTTGCAGTGTTTATTTAAGAAGGGCTTCTTATCTCTCCTTGCTATTCTCTGGAACTCTGCATTCAGTTGGGTATATCTTTTCTTTTATCCCTTGCTTTTCAGTTCTCTTCTTTCCTCAGCTATTTGTAAAGCCTCCTCAGACAACCATGTTGCCTTCTTGCATTTATTTTACTTTGGAATAAATAGTTTTGGTCACTGACTCCTGTCCAGTGTTACAAATCTCTGTTCATAATTCTTCAGGTACTGCCTACAGATCTAGTTCCTTGAATGTATTTGTTACCGCCACTGTATAATCATAAGGGATTTGACTTATGTCAAACCTGAATGGCCTAGTGGTTTTCCCTAATTTCTTCAATTTAATCCTGAACGTATAGCACCTAAAAACATCACTTCCTCAAACATGTATATGAACATAAATTTAAGTTAACAGAGCAAGTTTAAGTAAACAAATGTGAATGTACTTTTCATATATCTTCCAACTACAGGTTCTGAAACATCTAAAATCTAATCATGAGATGAGTCAAGAATCTCTGCCTTCCATAAGCCTCAGCTCTTACACAGGCTGCTAGAACACAGTACCATAGACTGGGTGGCTGACACAGTAAGCATGTATTTCTCCCAGTTCTGGAGGTTGGAAATCTGAGATCAGGATGCCCAGCCAAGGTTGGGTTCAGTAATGGGTCCTCTTCCAGGTTGTAGGTTGCCAACTTCTAGTCATACCCTCTCATGGCAGGAGGAGAACAAGCTATTTGTAACTCTATGGTCCCTTATTATAAGGATATTAACCCAATTCATTAATCCATTCATTAAGACCTAATCACCTTCCCAAGGCCCCACGTCTCAGTTCCATCACACTGGGGGTTCAACTTCAGTATATGTATCCGGGGGATAGAAGCATTTGATCTATAACATATCTGTGGAACTGTTACATGTTTACTAAATCTGCTGCATGCTCACTGATGCATTGCATCTATGGTTCCAAAAGTGAGACTGCAAAGAAACATCATTTATTTCTAGAAGACAGGTCCTAAATTCCGGTCTAATTATATTTGCTTGGAAGGAGGGACAAGAGAAGAAAGCCCACATTAGTTGATCAAATTGTCTCAAGAGAAATCTTTGGAGAGACCGAGTTCCCTGTATTGCATTTTTTCACCCAGTCTCATCAACTGGAGAGGACAGTTCTCTTCTGTTGTTGAAGGCTAGGTTAAAAACAGAAAAATGACTAGAGATCCTTCCCCCATTCTTCAGAAAGGGTAGATATGTACATTTAAAAACTAATAGGAACACTAGAAGAAAGAGCAAATGGTTTCCCCCAAAGGAACGTATAAATAAAAGACTGACACATGAATTGTCTCCTTATTCTGTAGTCATTAACTAATACTTTCGTCTTGAGTTAGTGTCTGGGATTGAAATTATAAAAAATTAATATTTTTGCAATTATATTTTATTATATAATATAGCATACATATGTCAGGTTATATAAAGTACTCTCTTGAACGCTGCTATTTTAGTAACTTGAGCTTTGTTGTTTTATTAAATCTGCCATTGCAGTGAACATTGTTTACTTAGTAGAGGAGAGAATCCTTTATTTCACTAGAGAGAAAAACATTTAAATCAGTTTTACCAAGTTTTAATATTAAATGTGTATGGGTAGAGAAGAATGAGGAGAAAGGTTGTATCTTAATTCAGAAATGGAAAGGAGACAAAATAACCACTTTCTCTTATAAAAGAGGTTGACTCTCTGACACTAATCTCACCACAGGAAATCTGTAATCTTTGTTTTAGAGAATAACTGGCACTAGTACTATGTATGAAGTGCTGTGCACTCAGATCCTTGAAGAACCTTTCAACATTGTGATTCGCCTCAGATGTCTAGCCTGGAGTGTTTCGCTTTTTTTTTTTTGACCAGGGAGGGGTGCGGTTTGTGATTTTACATCCTCCCACTAGGTATCTGATGAACTGAACTGGACAGCTTTGCATTCAAGCAAACTCAGGAATATAGTTTTATGAGTAGTATTAGAAAATAATTTAAAATATCAATATTCAAAATGTTTCATACTTCATATACTTTGTCTTCACTGACTACAGGACCTGTGAATAAGGCTTAATGCATTAATGCAAATCAACAATATTATATTACAAAAAGAAATAACCCCATCTCAGAGCTGTAAAGCTTCTTTGTCTCTCTTTTTTTAAATGATTATAACCCTGTCTGCAAGTCACTGAATTTCCATGACAGTTGTGGCATTTCTCATCAGAGACCAAGTTCTTTTTTCAGTGGGTAAATAGGATCCAGATTAATAACGAAACAATTTTTTTCAACATCTTAAAAAACTTTAAAAAATGACAGTGAGGACCATGCTACCGTGTAATCATTAGGTAAGTCATGAAGATTACGTAATTTCTTACAGTCCTAAAATACCTCTCCTGTGACATGTCCCTGTTGAGAGTTTTACCTGTATCCTAGAGATACTGAGTCTGCTCTCACTAAATGTTTTTTCCTTTCCTTTGGAAAATAAGATCAGTGTCTAAAAACCTCAGTAGTAATGTAGAAACAAGAGGCACGTGCCTCTTAAAGGTAGTCTTTATTACCAAAATATTAGTTTGTGTCTTCGGAAAAGGCAATGGCACCCCACTCCAGTACTCTTGCCTGGAAAATCCCACGGACGGAGGAGCCTAGTAGGCTGCAGTCCATGGGGTCGCTAAGAGTCGGACATGACTGAGTGACTTCACCTTCACTTTTCACTTTCATGCATTGGAGAAGGAAATGGCAACCCACTCCAGTGTTCCTGCCTGGAGACTCCCAGGGACAGGGGAGCCTGGTGGGCTGCCAGCTATGGGGTCGCACAGAGTCGGACATGACTGAAGCGACATAGCAGCAGCAGTTTGTGTCTTAGATGACTCATTTCTAAGAAAAGAAATCAGGAATGTTGGGGCAAGGATGGGTATAAACAATAAAAATCATTGGTTAATGAAGAAAATATTTCTGCTTATATCCCTTGACGTCGTCTGGGTCAGGATGTATTTTGTGTTAAAACTACTTACGATCTCAGTTTTCTCCTTTGTTCAAGTTTCTGGCTATTCTGTAGAATCTTAAAAGCAAGATTGAATTTTAATACATTAAAAATCAAGTACAAACTGTATTATCTCTATTTTGAGGTTTATCCTGATACCCTGGATGTGTGTCTAGCTCTCATTTGTCCTCACAATAATCAAAACTATCAAGGATAAAAAATGTGCTTTTTCTTACCAGTTAGTTTCTGTGACTTGTCCAATGAATGAGAATTTGGACATGAATCACAAACATGAACTTCTTTTATTTAATCTTCGTGAATACTGTTTTTTTTTTAATTGCCTCTTCCTGAATGTTGGCCTATTTATTATTAGTGCTCAGTAAGCATTAATTACTTCACTCTACTAGCCTTTGTTGGATTAATTTGTTAGATAATATAGTTTATTTCTTGTCACCAACTTTATTTTAAACATCTTTAAATAAACTGTATTTTGAAAGCAAAATTAAAAATGTTTCTATTTTTAAAGTAGTAAATAAATTAATAGTGTCATTAAAACTCTTGACACTTTTCCTTTGCCAGGAACAAGTTAGGCAGGAAATATATTTTTGTTTGTTTGTTTTTGGTCCTTTTTGTATGCTCGAACTCTAACTTCTTTATTGGGTTAGCTCTGCGCTGCCATGTCTTTGCTCACTGGTCTTTTCAGGGAGAGGGGGAATAAATAAGAAACTAGTTGGAACATGGAGACTAATGATAACAGAATGGTGACCCCAAAAATGAAACAGCGTCTGGATTGTACAGGAAACCAGTCTATTTTGGGTAAAGCATCAGAGTCTGAGAGAGGAGAAGGAACTTTGGGGTGCTAAATGGATCTTGGCTTTGATACAGTAAAGGCTGAGAACTGGTCTGAAGTATCTGATCATCAAAGAAAACCAGTAGGAGATGAAGTAGGAAATAGCAAGAAATGGCTCAATTTCAGGGAGAACAGCTTTTATAGGAATGAGAGGCATAAAGGACCTGACGACTGATGATGGTAGGGTAAAGGCAGAGATTCTTGGGGAATCAGTACCCAAAGGGAATGGGTCATTCAGAGATCCTCATTCTGCTTTACCAAAGACAATGCCTGATCACAAAGCTGTCATTCCATCTTTATTAACCACCCCCTTTCCCATGTTCAAAAATATAATAGTTATAATAACTTATATGCTAACTTTATATAATATCCAAGAAAAGTGTACAAGAAGGTTTCTGCCTAATAGGCTATGAAGTTGTGTCTTCAGGGGAAATTTTTTAAAAAGATACCCTGAAGTAAGATTTTAGGTTGGATGAACATCTGAAGATAATTTTTAGATTTTGTAAACTCAAAGCATGGCATCTTTCAAAGTCAGCATAGGTTAACAATTGTACATGTCCTTTAAGGCCCCGTTTTCCTTCATTTATTGTATGTATGACCGTAGGCAAATTGCATAACACCTCATTTCCTCAGTTTTTTTATATTCATAAACAGATGATAATATCTACACAAGTCAGTATAATAGCGTGGCTGTTAGTTCCCAAAGCAGTCCCGCTCTGGTTCTAGGAAATCTGCTGTCCACAGATTGCCAGGTGTTCTTTGATATGCTGGATTGAAGTTTGTCTTCAGGAGAAATTTAATAACTGAGTCAGGCCGTTGTTCAGTGATGGCTAAGACTTGTCTAAAGCACTCTTCAAATGTAATGTGTTACACACTTATATTTTTAGATTTTGATATTTTGTTTTTCATACTTAAAAGAATAGACCACATCTTAAGATATTAAAAATTTTTAAGACTAATCTTTTTCTGTCTCAGAACATCAGAATGCTTTCTAGAGGATTATATCTTTAATGATGTAATATAAAGCTTTTACTATATCCAATATGTTTTTATATTTATTTACCATTTTTTTCCCCATCTATTGATGGGTTTTCTCATATGCCCTTTGTTTATTTGGCCTAACCACTTGGTATGAATTATTTTTAATTCAGGAAATTGTCCCAAGTTTCCTTAACAGTATGAATCTATTTCAGGAGAATGCACATTATTTTCCTATCTCTAGGCATAGAATTTGTTTTACCATTTTTTTTCATTCTATAGTTATTATTGCAATCTGTCCAGAAAACTTAACTGCCTGATGAGTTTAATAACATTGCTTAGTCTCTTGAAGCTTAAAGGTAACAACATAAAATATATTCTTTTATGTGTTCAGTATTCTTGAGTCCTAGCCAAACCTCTCAAGATTTTGTGAATTTTTAAAGCACTCTGACTTCATATATTATTAGATATTAGATGTTCTCCAAGATATTGTTATAAATCTTATCATTCTTCCAATCTCCTTTCCAGTAACATATATAAATTGAGATATATGTAGCAACTGAATATTACTCAACTAACACTATACTTCAGAGTTCTTAAATTACACTTGCTTAACCATGCATGATAAAAAATAATTTCTTAGCCCAGGGCACTGACTCATATTTTACAGCGGTTACTGGCAGAAACAGATGTTGGTAACATTGAAGAGAGCCTTCAATATTTACTATTCTTGCACATCAGCCTCCTTGTTCTTCCTTGAACACACAAAGTATGTTTTTTCCTTCTGGTTATTTGCCTTAAGCTACCTTCTCAAGTTTTCTTATCTCAGTTTATGTGATGACTACCTCTTATACTTTAAGAATTTACTCAAAATTACTTTCTTAAATTCCCCTACTCTATCTTACTTAAAATTGCAACCTGGTCCCTCATTGTATGCCCTGTTAAAACTGCTCTTTTTTTCTTCAGCATTTATTACATTCTAATCTCACACGCTAGTAAAGTAATGCTCAAAATTCTCCAAGCCAGGCTTCAGCAATACATGAACCATGAACTTCCAGATGTTCAAGCTGGTTTTAGAAAATCAGAGGAACCAGAGATCAAATTGCCAACATCCACTGGATCATGGAAAAAGCAAGAGAGTTCCAGAAAAACATCTATTTCTGCTTTATTGACTATGCCAAAGCCTTTGACTGTGTGGATCACAATAAACTGTGGAAAATTCTTCAAGAGATGGGAATACCAGACCACCTGACCCGCCTCTTGAGAAACCTATATGCAGGTCAGGAAGCAACAGTTAGAACTGGACATGGAACAACAGATTGATTCCATATAGGAAAAGGAGTACATCAAGGCTGTATATTGTCATCCTGCTTATTTAACTTATATGCAGAGTACATCATGAGAAACACTGAGCTGGAAGAAGCACAAGCTGGAATCAAGATTGCAGGGAGAAATATCAATCACCTCAGATATGCAGATGATCACACCCTTATGGCAGAAAGTGAAGAGGGACTAAAAAGCCTCTTGATGAAAGTGAAAGAGGAGAGTGAAAAAGTTGGCTTAAAGCTCAACATTCAGAAAATGAAGATCATGGCATCTGGTCCCATCACTTCATGGGAAATAGATGGGGAAACAGTGGAAACAAGTGTCAGACTTTATTTTTTTGGGCTCCAGAATCACTGCAGATGGTGATTGCAGCCATGAAATTAAAAGACGCTTACTCCTTGGAAGGAAAGTTATGACCAACCTAGATAGCATATTGAAAAGCAGAGACATTACTTTGCCAACAAAGATCCGTCTAGTCAAGACTATGGATTTTCCTGTGGTCATGTATAGATATGAGAGTTGGACTGTGAAGAAGGCTGAGCGCCGAAGAATTGATGCTTTTGAACTGTGGTGTTGGAGAAGACTCTTGAGAGGCCCTTGGACTGCATGGAGATCCAACCAGTCCATCCTAAAGGAGATGAGTCCTGGGTGTTCTTTTGAAGGAATGATGCTAAAGCTGAAACTCCAGTACTTTGGCCACCTCATGCGAAGAGTTGACTCATTGGAAAAGACTCTGATGCTGGGAAGGATTGTGGGCAGGAGGAGAAGGGGACGACAGAGGATGAGATGGCTGGATGGTATCACTGACTCGATGGACGTGAGTCTGAGTGAACTCTGGGAGTTGGTGATGGACAGGGAGGCCTGGCATGCTGCTATTCATGGGGTCGCAAAGAGTCGGACACGACTGAGTGACTGAAATGACTGAATATACATTATTTACCTATTTTTATGTTTGTGCTTAATATCTGCCCACACCAGCCAGTTTGTAAAAGCTGGCTGTATGTAAATGTTTGTTTCATTTACCAACATATTTCTAGTTTCTATGTAAGGGGTTAGCAAACTTTTCTGTCAACAACCCGATGGTTATTTTAGGTTTTGTGGTCCATACAGTGTCTCAGCCAACCTGTGCCACTCTGTCCTGAAAGCAGCTAGAGACAGTATGTAAATGAAGTGTGTGGCTGTGTTCAGATAAGATGGTATTTATCAGAAGAGACTGTAGGTGGGATTTGGCTATAGCTTTCTGATAATTTCTGGTACATTAAAAACTTCTCTTTTTTATTATTTTTATTTTATTTTATTTTATTTATTTTTTAATTTTTAGTTTTTGTTTTTTAATTTTTAATATAAATTTATTTATTTTAATTGGAGGTTAATTACAGTATTGTATTGGTTTTTCCATACATCAACATCTTAATAAATTTGTAGAATATATGAAATATATGTATTGAAATTATTAATAAGCATATTTAAAATGTGAACATAAATGATGTGACAAATCTGCCTCTTTCATCCTAAAACTGAGTCATTTCTTAATTAAAATAGTTCACTCTGGCCTTACTGCCCATCTTAAATAAGAGTTATTAAATTAAGCCTGATATATTCTTAAATATCACAATAGCTTTAGAATTATAATGAAAACTAAAAGGCTATCAGAGGCAGGAAAACAGAAAAAAAACCTGAGTTCAAGATTAGTATAAGTATTTGATTGTCTTTTCATTTTGTTGTTTTGGAAATTATTTCTTCAGCATTTTAAGACACTGATTTCTATGGTGTGTAATGTTCTTTCTTTCTTCAACTGTGAGAATAAGAGGCTTTCCTATCTCTTGAGTTAGAAGTCAACCCGAAATGGTGGCAGTGGACTTCCTGCTGTTATTTCCTCACTCTGGAATGCATTTCTAAGCCGCAACACAAAATGTGACTCATTCACCCCCAAATGGAGAATTAGTTTACCATTTCATATATAAATGTCTCTTGAAATTAATTGGATCACTTTGTTTCCATTAAACTTTAGAAGACCCTTATTGACCAAAAGATTTAAAATAGTTATGTGCTCACCCTGAATAGAAGTGTGTGTGTTGGTGGGGAGCAACTCTGCAGAATGAGAGTGAAATTGTTTCACTTTAAGAAGAGGAAAGAGTCAGTTAACACAATGGGGAGTGTGAAAAGTTTGAGTATGTCATCACAGAATCTGTTTGCTCTCTTTGGAATAGAATTACTTTTTGCAGAAATCTGTTTTAACATTGTTATTGGAACTTCCCTATCTGAGAAATTAATTTTGGCATATAGATTATATCAAGAGGCAGGTTGACATGGTCAGTAAGTTACCTTTATGAAAACATCCAGAATAACGGACCAAACCATGTATATTTTGCAACTGCTAAAAGCTATTATGTTTTAAGTTTCAGAATGCTAATGTGTAAAATACTAATTAAATTTTTCAGAAATAATTTTTTGTGATAAGACTTGGGATGGAGATATTGATTATTTTCTGTCATATCAACAAGAGATATTTATTAACTTAGATGTGAAAGAGAGTCTCTTACCCATGAATAATATTATATAAGTTAAACAACTTGTGACAGAAATTCTTTTGACACAATTCTATTATGTATCCTTCTAAAAAAATAATCAAGTATTCTGACATAATATGATTAGTATGAGTTTTATTTGGTTTAATTTTCTCTAATAAGGTGTCTGTACTCCTTTTGAAACTTATTTTCATTTATAATGTGCAACTTTATTGATTACCCATATTCTAACAGCTATAACAGTGGTTTTATTTATTCATTAATCATTAATCATTCACCCAAATGTATTGGATGTATACTTTATGTCAGGACCTGAGAATCAAAAGAAGAATGAGATATGATTCCTATACTTAAGCCACAGTAGTCTTGTGGGAATTTTATATATCAGTAAATAGGCCATTTCAAATCAGTGTGAGGAATGCTTGGGCAGTGTGTATGGCTGTGTGAACATGCCATTGGTGGAATATCTAATACAACCTGTGACAGTGTCCTTTTTATTCTGATAGAGAGACCTTGTCACCTAGCAACTCAGAAGTCTCCTTCTATCCCCCGCACTTCCTCTTCACAAATTCTTTTTTTCATTATCTCAAAATTATTTCCTATAAGGCCTTTTCATTCCAGTGAGGCTTCTGTTTTAAATCCAAAATTTAATAACTTTCTTAATTCCATTTCTTATGTCTCTTTTCTTGTTGATTGATCTCCGTCTTTTATATTAGCAACTTTCTGTATCCCCATCCTCTATAGAATAAGAAACATTTGCTTCACCAGGCTCAACCTTCGCTGTCAGTATTTCCTTTAGATTTCTTAGTTTGACATTTTAAATATAAATGTAGAGGTCCTTTGAAAAACAAGGAAAAAAAGGGAAAAACATAGGAAGAATTCCATAAAAATATAAGAATTCTTATTGAAATCAAAAAGGCACTGTGGACATCCAATATTTTTGTGGATATTTTATGTAATTTTTGTTGTTGTTTACTGTTTCTAGTGTCTGCTCTGGATATGCAGCTTCTGTTTTGATTTTTTTAATTACTCAAAGATCTTTACTGACAAAAGGTCAATAAATCTATATATTTCAACAGTATATTCATTTTTCAGACTTAATATCATAATTATATAAGATGAACATTTAACCATTCTAAGAATGTTTATGTAGATCTTTTAAAAGGTAAATGGTTATTTATGCTTCCTCCATTTGTCAGTTTTTCTTCTATGGTCACATAAATTAATAACTCAGAACTGTATATTTGGTAAATATAAATATAGTGGATGTTTAACACACAAGTTTGGAATGTATGGGTGCTCTGATGTGTAGCATTTTTTCAATATGTACTATAGGACTATAGGATCTGTGGTTGGTTGAATATGCAGACATGGAGCGGTAGATGTGAAGGGCCAACTGTACAGTCATATGCAAATTGTTACATGCACAGGCGATCAGCACGCCTAACCTCTGTGTTGTTCAAGAGTCAACTCTACTATCTGAGGTATAGAACTGTGGCTTAAAAAGTGAATGCATAGTAACAGTGGGAAAAAATACATCAATCTCATAGCATTTAAGTCACTTATATAAAAAATATAGCTGGACTGTAAGGGTGGAAAATGACCCTATGATATAGATAACAGGCAGGGAATTATTTAAAATGTATAAAAGGGTGATATAAGCATAAGTAGATTTCCTCCCCCTCTCAGGATGCTCAGTGAATGAAATTCCTTTTATTCAAGCTTGGCTTGAATAAGTCTCAAAATGTTTCTAAAATTTGTTCTCCTTTTCTAGTCACCACCATTTAGATAACCAAGATTATTTTAAATGACTTTAATTTGCTTACAACTCATTCTTGATACTCTGAATTAACTTCCAAAATTATATAAGAGGATATAATCATGGTCAACTAACAGATCATGGTATTTTATGGTTCATATGCATGACCTTTCCTCAGTATGGTAAATACTTTTGGAAAACCTCTAGGAGGAGCAGACTTGAAGTCACAAAGGCAAAATTCAAAGGGATTCTATGAGCACATATTTTAACCCTCAGGACTCTGCCCCAATTGGAAACATAGAATCAAAATTCTATATTCTTACCAAGGATGAACTTTGACCTCTTTTTGCCAATCATTTTGTTAATTGTACTTATGGAACCTTGCTTGAATTACACAGAAGTCTGTCCAGTTCTTTAAATGATCAGAATTTACCTTTGATCTGATTTAGGCCATAAGAGACTAGGCACTTGTACTAATTTTTTTTTTTTGGCTTTATATGGAACTTATTCTCTGACTTGACATTTACTATCACACCATTTACTCACTGATCTAGATTACTCTTTAACTTTGGGACACTGTGAATCTTAAAGTTGAACATATTTCTTTTTAAGTTTTGATCATCCACTTAAGTGTGCAGACCATCTAGTAATTGTACATAACTATGTGGCTGAAACTCCAGTACTTTGGCCACCTCATGTGAAGAGTTGACTCTTTGGAAAAGACTCTGATGCTGGGAGGGATTGGGGGCAGGAGGAGAAGGGGACGAAAGAGGATGAGATGGCTGGATGGCATCACTGACTCAATGGACGTGAGTCTGAGTGAACTCTGGGAGTTGGTGATGGACAGGGAGGCCTGGCGTGCTGCGATTCACGGGGTCGCAAAGAGTCGGACACGACTGAGCGACTGATCTGATCTCACGTGGCATGACTTGCTATGCGATGCTATTCCTCCTCTGTGTAACCATCACTTCTTTCTCCAAAATATTCAGAAATGTATTTTATCCCTTAATATACATATAAACTTTGTTAACTTTCTTGTGAAAGACTGTATTGGTCACAGTCCTGTCAGGAGACATCACACAGTAATTTGAACAGAAGTTGATATAAATAATTACTAATTGTGTTAGCAGATTCATGGTAATGTAGCATTAGTTCATATATAAAAGAATTCTAAAGAATGCAGAAATAGCAGATATATAGAACAGCCACTGTTCCTAAAACTGAGATAAAGCAAACATAAGAGCTGACCCACCCCCAGACTGAGATAGAGACTGTTGGGGAGAGCACAGCTCTGGCTCACTGAATGATAGAAAAGTCTTGACGCTGCTGCACTGGTTGAATTAGGGGCTTCCCTGGTGACTCAGTTGGTAAAGAATTTGCCTGCAATGCCTGAGACCCAGGTTCAATTCCTGGGTTAGGAAGATTCCCCTGGAAAAGGAAATGGCAACCTACTCCAGTATTCTTGCCTGGAGAATTCCATGGTCAGAGGAGCCTGACGGGCTACGGTCCATGGAATTGCAAAGAGTTGGACACGATTGAGTGACTAACACTTTCACTTCACAGGTAGAATTTACTGAAAGTCTGCCCTCTGGTACTTGTAGGAACTCTACCCTGTAGTACTGGGGAATGCTGTTCACAGGGAGTGTCCTGGTGGAGGCACTCTGCTACAAGACAGCCTGAGAAGGTTCCCCTGGGGACATTTCTGACCACTGAGCGCTACAAGCTGTCATAGACTGAGGGCCCAGGGCAGTGGGAAAGCCATGGAACTGGGGAAGCTGGGATGCTTCTGAATCTGCCTGAACTCCAGGAGCCTGGCACTGGAGAAGCTGCTTACATTTCAGAAGCCTCTGAAAGAGCCCATCAGAATCAGCAAGAAAAATACCTTTCCCTGCAGTGTAGCATTAGCACCTTCTACTAACGAAGTTTAACATCATGCTAGCTGCCTAAGGCAGAGAAGGCAATAGCACCCCACTCCAGTACTCTTGCCTGGAAAATCCCACGGGCAGAGGAGCCTGGTAGGCTGCAGTCCAAGGGGTCGCTAAGAATCGGACACGACTGAGCAACTTCACTTTCACTTTTCACTTTCATGCATTGGAGAAGGAAATGGCAATACACTCCAGTGTTCTTGCCTGGAGAATCCCAGGGATGGGGGAGACTAGTGGGCTGCCGTCTGTGGGGTCGCACAGAGTCGGACATGACTGAAGTGACTCAGCAGCAGCAGCTGCCTAAGGAAGAATTTTTAATGTCCCAACTCCGTTTTTGCACAACAAATGAAGTTTGATAAATTTGAACCTGAGACAGTTGACAACTTGCACAAAATCCTATTCTGAACCAAAAATTGTCTTTGCTTTAAATGTAAAAGCCTTGCAGAATAATCCACAAAGAAATGTTGTTCTTTGGTACTCTTATGTACCAAAGAACTGATCTCACTGCAGAGCAATTCATAGATAAGAAGGTTTAAAGCTCCCTTTAGGCTCTGGCAGATGTAGTTATTTGCCCCAAGACTTGCGATTTGAGAGAGACCCTAAGCTGCTTTCAAGATCAAATGCCTGTAGTTGTGGAGACATTCAGAATGGCCTTGGGCAGGAGCAAGAGATAATATAACTAGATAGTCTGAATCATACGCAGAATCAAAACAATAGCAACAGGGCAAAAAACAACAAACAAAAATCTAAGATCCCTCTCCTGCCTCTGTTCATATCCTACCATTTGACTGTCTGCTTTTCTGTAAGGTTAACAAGGAATGAAAGCTTTTGCTTAGAATGGTTGATTTTCCTGTAATATAGTATGTCCCAGAGATGGTCATCTTCTTTTTAAATGTAAACTTTATATTCAAAAAATTGAAAATAGCAAATCTTAGGGGCAAAATAAAAGGAACTCAATGAACCAAAGCAGTGCTTCTATAATTTGCTGTACTAATTAATAAGTGCAAGAAAATAAGAGAAGATGTAAGGTAAACAAAATCATAATTAAAAATCCAATTTAGCATTTAAGCTAAAAATGAATTATTTCTGATCAATAAGTTATTGATCCAATTCATAGGGCTACCTTGAGTTTTTTCTCTGTGCTTCTGTTTTAACCTTTATATCTGAAAAACCCATTTTTAGTTAAAAGTCAATACCTATAAAGATCATACTTCATTAAATTTTTATGTATTAAAATGAAAACAACTGGGAAATGAGCACACTGGTTTAAACAAACCGTTTGAAAGAACAAGCCTATATGTACTTTGGATAGTTCTGAGAAATAATGCATACTGTTTCTAATCTCTCACATTTTACTTTACATTCCACAAGCGTTAGTCTCTGCATTAGTATCAATATGACTTTTATGGTTGTTGAGATAAGACTAATTCAAATTGACTTAGGGAAAAAGCATTTGCTCTTGAAATCCAAAGAAAGGTATAATGAACCATGGCAAGAAGGAGGTGAAGCCCACTTATACAACTAAGTAAACCCATCCATCTATGAGGCACTTTTTTTTAGCTCTCATAATCTGCACTATCTTTCAAAAAGAGCGCCCTGAAAAAACACACAATATAGCTTCTGACCTCACTGAATTTAAAATATTTACTTTGGCTTAACAGATGCATAGTGAGGTCCTGAAATATTCTTCACAAATCAAAGAGCTAGAGATACAAAAATAAGTAAGATATAAATTCCTATAGAAATAGTGGCTAATGTCCAGATACCGTGGTTAGGAAATACTTCATGAGTATGCTGGGCTTTAATTATGATGTAAAGAGAAGATTAATTTTAGGCTAATAGTGTAAACTGACATTCAGGTTCAAAAACATTGTTAAGAAAGCTGGAGTAAGCAAGTTTGTCTGGAACACAAAGTCTGGATAAAGACAGTGATCTAGAAAGGTACATCTTCCATGCTGGAGATAGGAGATTTAGTTCAGTTCAGTTCAGTCGCTCAGTCGTGTCCGACTCTTTGCGACCCCATGAATAGCAGCACGCCAGGCCTCCCTGTCCATCACCAACTCCCAGAGTTCACTCAGACTCACATCCATTGAGTCGGTGATGCCATCCAGCCATCTCATCCTCTGTCGTCCCCTTCTCCTCCTGCCCCTAATCCCTCCCAGCATCAGAGTCTTTTCCAGTGAGTCAACTTTTCACATGAGGTGGCCAAAGTACTGGAGTTTCAGCTTCAGCATCATTCCTTCCACAGAACACCCAGGACTGATCTTTAGAATTGACTGGTTGGATCTCCTTGCAGTCCAAGGGCCTCTCAAGAGTCTTCTCCAACACCACAGTTCAAAAGCATCAGTTCTTCAGCACTCAGCTTCCTTCACAGTCTAATTCTCACATCCGTACATGACCACTGGAAAAACGATAGCCTTGACTAGACGGACCTTTGTTGGCAAAGTAATGTCTCTGCTTTTCAATATGCTATCTAGGTTGGTCATAACTTTTCTTCCAAGGAGTAAGCATCTTTTAATTTCATGGCTGCAGTCATCATCTACAGTGATTTTGGAGCCCCCAAAAATAAAGTCTGACACTGTTTCCACTGTTTCCCCATCTATTTTCCATGAAGTGATGGGACCACATGCCATGATCTTTGTTTTCTGAACGTTGAGCTTTAAGCCAACTTTTTCACTCTCCTCTTTAACTTTCATCAAGAGGCTTTTTAGTTCCTCTTCACTTGACTAGATATACTCAAAATAGTTTTCTACTCACATTCTAATAGGGAAGATTTCAAGTGGTTGTAGCTTTGCTATCATAATCACAGATTATATCTTCTAAGCAATCTTCGACTCTGCATAAGATCATTGTTTGCATTGCTGTTCTAGGAAATGTGTACTAAATCCTGCCAGAGAATTACAATATGTTTCTTAAAAGTCTGTTACATAGTGGTTCATCCTAAAACACAACTCTGAGTTCTCAAGTTCTCTTGGTTGACATCTGGCTCAAGGATGCAGCTTGTTCTTCTGTGGTTATGCTCTCTGTTCATAGGGGAGCATCGTCTCCCACACTCAGTTGTGCAGGTGAAGACAGACTCTTTATCCTGTTCACTGGCCAAACAGGAACATTCAGGTTATTTAAAAAGTATTGATGATGTTCATTATGGGGTTGTTCCTACTGTTTCCTGGATTGCTACTTTTTCTTTTTTTCTTATGAGATCTCACAGCACCATTTGCCCTTTGCCCCAGTTATAGCTCACTCTATCCTCAGTGAAGACAAAGAACACAGCATAGTTGGGGAAGTTCACTACTTACCGCATAATCAATTTATGGTTTTAATTTTAAGTTTTGGAATAATTCCAGCTTCTGGCATGAATATAGAGCATAAAAAATGTAGAGTGTTTAGAACATAAATATTTTGTTTCCTATATTATTTATTCTAGCAAGAATTAAGGCCAAAGAGAAGTCTGGAAAATGTTTTGATATTAAATCTTAACAGACTGATTTCCACTATCAACATTTTTTACCATTTTAATGAGTTGCAGTCATTATTCATAGTGTTACAGTGACTTTTTTTATTTTTCTGCCAGCTTTCTAATCATACAGTATGTTCGAAAAATATATTTTTCCCCTTGAATATATATAATATTTATTAACTGATAAATATCTGTATGCATCACTATCAGTTAGATGTCTATTTACTGATTCTAGATCTTGAAATGAGAAACAATTATCTCAGAACAGTTCATACAAAGGGAAAGACAATGTTTTGGAGTCAGGTAAAATTTAACATTTATTAGCTGTGGTATTTTAAATATATATATCTTTCTGCCTCATTGACTTTATGACATATGAATAATAAATTCATTTATTCTATATTTTTAGCAACTGATTAATACATAAATTATGTTAAACAACACTCAATGCAAAGAAAACATAACACAATAACTACATTAAGACACTCGTACTGCTACTTCTCAAATTATATGACCCATGAAAAATATTAATTGAGTATACATTCAACTAAATTTGGTTATTTCTTCTCTGTTAGAATTACCATTGGAAAAATAAAAATATGGCTTCTTGCTGATTGACCTTGACAGTTTTAGTAGCTTTTTTGTTGTGTTTTGTTTGGATGAATTAATGCTGATTTCCAATTTCTAATGCATTTGATTTACTTAGAAATGTTACTTCTACAATTAGTAGTTTGTAAGACTATTTTATAAGATAATTTAGTATATGGAAAATAAAAAATTTTTTAATTAAAACTATGTGTAAATTTTAAAACATTTAACTTATAGGTTCACTTAACATATAAGTTTTAAACTTCAAAAATGAATGTGGCAATTAGGATGAGTTTTGTGGAGAATAAAGTATGTTAAGTTTATTCATTCTCTGGAGTAGCACATCATGTTCTATAACATAGTATAATCAGAAAAATAACCATAATCCCAGATATGAATGCAGTATGGTACAAAATTCTGGACTAGAAATAGTGTTACTATCTAACCTCATTTCTAACTATTAGTGTATAAGCATATAACCTTAGGTAATTTTATCTTTTTCCCCTCATTCTTATTTAAGAAATGAAAATTGATGGTATGTCTCTATGCTCCATAAGTCTGTTGAATACAGGGCTTCCCCCATGACGCAATGCAGGAGACATTCAAGAGACCAAGTTTCGATCCCTGGGTCAGGAAGACTCCCTGGAGAAGGAAATGGTAATGTACTCCAGTATTCTTGCCTGAGAAGTCCTATGGACAGAGGAACCTGGTGGCTGTAGTCCATGGGGACGCAAAAGACTCGGACATGACTTAGTAACTAAACAACAGAGTTGGACATGACTTAGTAACTAAACAACAACCCATGAACAAAGCTGTCACATTGTGATTTGAGCAAAGCTGAAAGAGTCATCTTGAAGTGCTCTCACAAATGGCTGAAGTAAAAATAGATGCCTCCAGTGGCAGAACATTCAAGGCTTTCCCGGATACAGATTCTAATGGTTATTTAGATAAAAATAAGACCATATGTTGGCTTCCCAGGTGGCTCAGTAGGTAGAGTCCACTTGCAATGCAGGAGACATAGGAGACATGGGTTTCATAGCGGGGTTAGGAGGATCCCCTGGAGGAGGGCACAGCAACCCTTTCCAGCATTCCTACCTAGAAAATCCCATGGGCAGAGGAGCCTGGCGGGCTTCAGCCCATGGGGTTGCCAAGAGTCAGGTATGACTGCAGCAATGAGCATGCACACAGGAGCTTGCCAGGCTCTATATACAAAGAAACCCTTCAACATCAGTGTGAGTATTTAAAAGTAAAGTGTTTTCAATTTGTGTTTTCTCCAAAGTGAAATTATTTACTTTAAAGAAGCTTAATACTTTGTATTTAGAAATACTATTATGTATAATGTTCCAGTTGTTAATACATGAAATACATATAAGTTGAAATGTCTTTTCCATTTCAAAGTCTGCAAAGGAAGATAATGCATAAAAATTAGAGTTCTTTGAGCACATGTATAGTCCCAGTAGCAAGAGAATGTAATCTTGTTATCACTTTATAATTTATAAATATGTTGTTATGGCATTTTATTTGTGCAAATACTCTAGAGAATTGATGTATCTGTTACATTTTTCTAAGAGAAGATTCTGCCCTATACATTTGCTTATCATACTTACCTGCTATGGAAGGAAGGAAGGGAGAAAGAGAGGGAGGAAAAACTGTTAAGAACATGTCTTTATCAGATTGTTAGTAAAAGGCATCTGCACACAAATCTTGAAAAATAGCTGAAAGATCAAAAGAAACTTCAGAGTGTGTTCATGGTTTCCATAAAGTTATAGGACCCACTTGATATTTGTGTCTTAAAAGAGAAAGGTAAGAATGAAAAGTGAAGGTCTAATTTTCCTAGTTTAATATTTGAAGTGGCAGAAGTGACCAGTAACCAGAAAAAAAACTCATATAATATAGCACAAAGAATACTGGACCAGTTCTAGTCCTATCCACGACACACCATTTTTGAACACTACAGAATTCACTTACAGTTTTCCTTAAAATTCTCATGCACAATTTCAGTCTCCTATAAAAAGGTATGAAAATGCAGTTTTAGTAATTTTAAAACAAACTTCACATCATGAATAAAATATTATAGTAGATTCAATACAGTGCAAATTTTTAAAATGTATATTGACTGCCTATATTTATGTCCTTCTTCGTGGCCAGAAAGGTCTCTGTCCTCTAATACAACTTTATCAACCATGAAACAGAAGTTTCAGGGATTTATGTTTCATGTAAATAATCAGAATTTGTATTTATTGTTATTCCTTGAGATACTTCTTTATATGATTGTTTTCATTCTATTTAAAAAAATAATAGGGTATTTTTCATAAAACATAAGCTTCAATTTTATTTTTCTCGATGACATGATGGTTCATATAACTATTCTTTGCAGCAATTCTCAAATCATTTTTATTTGCCATATTGTGTGGCATATTTAATCTAAAATTCAACAATAGAGTGAGTTAGGGTACCAATTGTAAACTTCTATTTAATATGCTGCCTTTTAAGAATCTGTACATAAATTACTATCATATTAGAAAGTAAACTGAAATAACACTAGATCTTTGCCCTTATTGAAATGAATGTGTATTTTTAACAGATTGTGTTTCATATATGTAGTTTAGTCCTCAGACAGGTAAAGGGTTCACTAAAGTAGTGTATTTTTAAATGTCATATATTTGTAATCAGACAGCATTGAATTTGAATAATAAATGCTACAATAGATTTGAGGCAGGAAAATGTGAAATTTTGCATCAAAATTTAAAATCTTATATTTTAAAGAGTACTATCAAAAAAGTGAAAAGACAACCCACAAAAGGAGGATGAATACTTAACACAAATCACACATCTGACAAGGGACTTGTATCTGGAATATATAAAGAACTCTTACATTTCAGTGATAAAAGATAACTCAAGTTTATAATGGGTGAAGGAATTAAATATGTTTCTCAAAAGTGCATATACAGAAGGCCAAAAAGCATATGAAAACAATGTTCAAAATCACTAGATATTGGGGAAATGAAAATAAAACCACAGTTAGATAAAGCTTGCTACCGACTAGAATGCTATAATAAAAAATGGACAATAACAAATATTGACAAGGATGTAGAGAAATTAAAATCCTCATACATTGCTGGTGGGAATATAAAATGGAACAAATTGTTTAGAAACGAGCAATTTCTCAGAGTTAAGTATACATTTACATGTGATCCAGCAATCTACTTTATATGCAAGATAATTGAAAATACGTATCTATCAAAAACCTGTGCATGATGTTCATTGCAGCATAATCCATAATAACCAAAAGTGAAAATAACCCAAGTGTCTATCAAATGAATAGATAAACAAATGAAGTATATCCATATAGTAGAATGTTGCTCAGCCATAAAAAAGTTATGAAGTACTGATGCATTCTTTGTCATGGAGGAAACATGGAAACAGTTAAGTGAAAGAAGACAGGCACAAAAGGTCGTATATCCTGTCATTCCATTTATATGAAATAATCTAGAATAGGAAATATGTACAGACAGAAGTTAATTAGTTTCCAAAAGGTACAGGATCGGGGTATGATAGCTAATAGGTATGGAGTGTTTCTTCAGAGCAAAGAAAAGGTTCTGGAGTTATATAACTCCAGATGATGATGTTTGTATAACTGATAATAAAACCCTCTGAATTACACACCTGTGATGGTGGTTTAGTTATGTCCAACTCTTGCGACTCAATGAACTGTAGCCCACCAGGCTCCTCTGTCCATGGGATTCTCCAGGCAAGAATACTGGATTGGGTTGCCATTTCCTTCTCCAGGGGATCTTCCCGACCCAGGAATTGAACCCGGGTTGAATTTTATGGTACATGAATCATAAGTTAAACAATTACAAAATAAGAATAACACATAAGTATTTTTCAAATTGGAGTATATGTCATTCAGGAAACAAATAGGACACAAGTTTCAAAAATAGTTCATGGGGATAAAATTTTAGAAGAAATGAGGCTAGACTTGTCAGAAGCAGAAAAATGCAAGTATTTTGAGATTTCAGATGTATTATTGAATGCAGTGTTGTCTACTAATGATATATGAGAAATCTGAACTCAGAAATCCAAATGCACCAAGGGATGTAATGTGTATTGAAATTAGTTCCTGAGGGGTTTGTAACTTACAGTTTTAATGAATAGATTTCAAAAGCCATAACACAGTATTATCATGTTGAATGATTAATGTTCTAGTGTTATGACATGCAGCTATAGAACTATGCTTATTCTACTCATTTAAAACTTAGAAGTTACATTTTGCAGTAAAGTCTTATAAGTATACACTTAAGATGCTTTGAAGTTATCATATTTTAAAGACACTACTGTAGTGAAATAGGTTGTTTAGTACTTACTTTTAATGAATTAGTATCTTTTGTTTGAAGCCAGAATCTATAAAAAAAAAAAAAAAACCATTTAATTAATCAAGTGACAGTAAGAAACAAACATCAGAATATTTTCAGAGGTATGATGATTGATCAACTTTCCATTTCTGGTAATAATTATTTTAATTTAAATAGTTTGAATTTCTAGTGCACCTTGTGAATACCATGTCTTATTTGACCCTCACAAAAATCTGTGGTATAGGGTACTTAGTTATCATTCCTCAATTTTTACCAATGAGGAAACAGAGTAAAATTATAATAAGTCATCCTATACAATATTGCATTTAAAGCCATGGTGAAAACCACAGAACTCCTAATACAGCACTCCATTCCATTTTCTTCTCCTGTAACAATAGTGTTAATTGAGCAGTGGTGTTAGTAGGATGTGAGAAGAATGGATGATGGATTAATAATGAAGAATAATGACTTGATAAAGAATAGATTGGGAGCAGATAGTCCAGACTCAAGTAAAAAATTAAATTATTGAACAATTATTAGATATTTCTGAGCACATTGCCTTATTTTTGTGAGATAGAATTCAGCTATTAAGGGAGACTAAAGAAGTTCTTGCCATAAAAATACATGCTATCGATGAGACTCTGTTACCATCTGTACTTAGAGTGTCTGGGCTGGTGCTGCACCCTCAAGACTAATAAATGATTATGTAATTTAGAAACAACATACCATATGGTTTTCCTGTTCTCAAAAGAAAGTCAGTTACTGTCCAGTGAAGCGTTTTAGTCAAGCATTTTGGCTATTCCCCAAGTAAATTGAACTCATTTCTTCTTGGGAATGACAATTGATTTAATGGTAGCCCTGATTTTTGATGCTCCTTTTCATACCTTATGGGGATTGTAAATCTAATTCTACCTTTTGAGACAACAGAATGTCACAATACAATACTCTTAGCTAGTTCTAGCAAGCATGAGACATCCCTTCCTATCTTGAGATCATGTGGTGGCACTTATGCATTGCTCCAAGTATCAAGGCCTTCTCCAATCTGATCCTACCTTCACAGTAGAAATCAGACATCGCACGAGGACAAGAAAGCTATTCTTTCCTGACTAAAGTTGCAGGATAGATATGAGCCCCATCTCTGTGTTATGTACTGGGCTCCAAGAAAATAAAATTAGTAGTCAGCATATGAATGTTCTCAGTAGACTGGTCTGGTCTGTAATGGAGGCCACTCTTTGCCACATCACAATCTTGTCTTTCCATTTTATCATAAACTGTAGATTTAGAAGATAGAACCTTGATATCGTATTTTACAACCCTTGTTACTGGAGTATAATATTTTTGCTTTTTTAGGGATTACCTGGAACTAAAACTTCTGTATTTAATTTACCTTAGAAATGATTTTATTAACATTTTATTCTTGTGAAGTACAGATACTGAGTTCCTGAAATGTTTAAACATCTATAATTGACAGAAATCTTTGTCCAATATATTCTTTATGAACTTATGTAAAATGGATATTTTATTAACATAGTAATTATAATACAGACAAGTCAGATGTGGTAGAGATAGGTTTGAATGTGTCTTGTTACTCAAAAGCCAAATGCCTTTGATTGTGATTAAAAATAGATAATAAAAAAGATAGTATCAAAAACTCTCTTCAGAATTGCCTTTGATGTAATTTCAGTTTGACATAGTTTTATTTAGTTAGAGCTGAGTGGGGCTTCCCCAGTGGCTCAGTGGTAAAGAATCCACCTACAGGGCAGGAGAAGTGGGTTCATCCCTGGGTTGGGAAGATCCCCTGGAGAAGGAAATGGCAACCCACTCCAGTATTTTTGCAGACAAAATCTTATGGACAGAGGAGCCTGCCGGGCTAAGGTCCATGAGGTCACAAAGAGTTGGATACAACTGAAGCGACTGAGCACTGAGCACCTCTGGAGCAGTGAAAAGGTGGTTTGACCTCTAGTTGAACATTAATTCATGCCTTGCAGCCATGAAATTAAAAGACGCTTGCTCCTTGGAAGGAAAGTTATGACCAACCTAGATAGCATATTCAAAAGCAGAGACATTACTTTGCCAACAAAGGTCCATCTAGTCAAGGCTATGGTTTTTCCAGTGGTCATGTATGGATGTGAAAGTTGGACTGTGAAGAAAGCTGAGCACCAAAGAATTGATGCTTTTGAACTGTGGTGTTGGAGAAGACTCTTGAGAGTGAGTCCCTTGGACTGCAAGGAGGTCCAATCAGTCCATCCTAAAGGAGACCAGTCCTGGGTGTTCATTGGAAGGACTGATGCTAAAGCTGAAACTCCAGAGTACTTTGGCCACCTCATGCAAAGAGTTGACTCATTGGAAAAGACCCTGATGCTGGGAGGGATTGGGGGCAGGAGGAGAAGGGGACGACAGAGGATGAGATGGCTGGATGGCATCACCAACTCGATGGACATGAGTTTGAGTGAACTCCGGGAGTTGGTGATGGACAGGGAGGTCTGGTGTGCTGTGATTCATGGGGTCGCAAAGAGTTGGACACGACTGAGAGACTGAACTGAACTGAATTACAATTTAGGAAATAATGTGAGTATAACAGCTGGAAGAACATCATACATCTAAGGAGATTTTATAGCATATACCTTCATACTCTGTGTCTGATGTCTTTGCCGACAATTTGCTGACAGTGTCTGTTCAGGTAGCAAGTAGACGCATGATACATCAGTAGTGTGTGCATGCTCAGTCCCTCAGTCGTCTGACTCTTGTGACCCCACAGACTATAGCCCACCAACTCTTCTGTCCATGGGATTTTCTCAGCAAGAATACTGTAATGAGTTGCCATTTCCTCCTCCATGATATCGTCCTGACCCAGGGATCCAACGTCTCCAGCATTGACAGCCACCTGGGAATCCCACATCAATAGCAGATTGATTCAAATTCTCTCTCCTAGCTTTGTACGCACCTTTGAAAAAAATTCTTTTGCCTCTCTACCCAGCTCTCTAAGTCATTTGAGTATGAAAGACACCAAGTCACACATTTAGTGAAACTTCTGTGCATGGTAAATTGTTTCAGGCATGTCCAACTCTTTGCAATGCTATGGAGCGTAGCCCACAAGGCTCCTCTGTCTATGGGGATTCCCCAGGCAAGAAAACTACAGTGGATTGCCATTTTCCTCAGGAAACTTCTGGGGGACAGTTAAAAATTACCAGTGCAGCTTTATCTTACTGTATGTCCTCATCTTCCCTCCAAACACACACTACCTTCTTACTTTCCCATTCTTTCTCCTTTAGCCTACCCTTGCCTCTTATTGTCAGTGGCTACTGATAACTAATTTATAAAACTATGGGTAATTGGAAATCATTTACCAATGTGATTAATTAGCTTTGAGAAAATATTTGAGCATATTATAAATGAGTTAGTAGTTGAAGCAAGGAAGCAAATTACAAAGACAAAATACAATCTTAGTTTACAAAAGATCTTTCTGAAATAGAGTATCTCCATATGAAAGAAAAGTAACGTAAGAGTGGTGAGATGATTTGCACAAGCTTTAGGCAAGCTTTCAGCAACATTTGCACCCACAATTTGACATCATGGTATTGATCCCCTCTACCACCTTTTCAAATATCTTTTATTTTTCTTAAGGTAACTTATAAAATGAATACTTGTTGCCTAAAAAGTTGAATCTATTATGTAAGAAGCATTCTTATGTCAGACATGATTAGCGCTATGTGGAAAAGCTTTATGAAGTTTCTTAGGATGCCATGAATTTCATTTTCACTTCTCATTTTTTCTCATTTGAACCATTCATTTAGCTGGGGTTATCCCATTTACACACCATTCCACTTCCACTGAATTGTATTCAGATGTTTTACTTCATCAAAAATACATATGATGGCTTATTATTGTGAATATGTGAAAGACTTAGCAGGCAATTTGTAACCAAACCTCAGAATACCAACTGCATGCAACAACCCCACAATAAGGAACAGAGAAAATGAATTAAGTGTACAGATAATCACCTTTGAAATGTGCGTAAATACTTGTTCTTTTAATACATTTATTAACTGTGCATTTTCTTATAACCTGTAGGAATATAAAACATTTGTATTCCAAATGCCCAATGAAAATTAATTTTCTTAGAAAACTAAAGTCTGTAAGTTTTTACTTATATTTCATATTTTCTCCTGTATCATGTTTAATTGCCTCAGTTTTTTAATTTTTATATTTAAACAGATCTAATTTTCAGATGTCTTTATTAACTAATTTATTTATTGTATTCTACAACCTTTTCTAAACTCAAGGGGGCATTATTAACTGGATTAAAACCAGAGTACCTAATGATGATGAAATAATTATTGGTTTTTATTGGAAAGCAATGGGTGTTTTTCTCCTCTTTGACGTCTTGATTGTTTCCCCCCTTCTTGGTTATTTATTTTAAATATAGCAGTGTGTACATGTCAATCCCAAACTCCCTAACTGTCCCTTTTCCCCAGGTAACCATAAGTTCTCTAAGTCTGAGTCTATTTCTCTTTTGTAAATAAGTTTATTTGTATTACCTTATTTTAGATTCTGCATATAAGTGATATCATACAATATTTCTTTTTCTTGTCTGACTTTGGGTTTTACTGAGCAAATAGAGACATGAAACTTAGCATGATGAATTAATAGCAAAGAATAGAGCATTAGACTTAGGCAAATTTGTATGTTGAGATTTTCATGTCAATGTAAGAGGGATAGTGGGTGAAGGTACTTAACTGAGTAGGTCACTTCATTTGGAAATGGCTGAAATTTTTACTGTGTGTGTGTGCATGCACACACGTGTATGTGTATACTTTCAAATAGACACAGGAATACTGAGAATCGTCTGTAAGGAAAATAATTTACTATTTTACATGCTAATTTCTGTGGTTTCATGTTGTATTAGTGGATGAAAAGTTTGATCAGTGTGAACCTGTTTCTATAAAACATTAAGGGGTTATTGTAGCCTTCATTTGGTCTTTCTCTGCTGTAATTCAATAACTAATTTTATAGTTACACTAATCATTGTACTATGTATTACTTTTATTCTTTTTAATTAATTATTCTTTTTAATTATTTAACTAAATGGCACACCTCTGAGGTAGAAGATGTATTTATGCTTTTGTTTTTCCCACAAGGCTAAAATGAATCCTCTGTGCATCATATACATTCAATAATTTCATCTCAATCAAGCTCTTGATTATAAACTTCTTTGTAACTAGATTCTTGATGTAGTTCTATGTAATACAGTCAGTAAAATTTAAAATTTTGACAAAAACTAAAAATTGTGATCTCCAAATTTTCTAACTAGGACTCAAATTTCCTTAAAAGCTCTTTCAATTGGTGTTTCTGATTTTCACTTTTGGTATTTAATTTTCTTAAAATACCAAACCAAAACCTTTAAAATGATGTTTACCTTTAAAATCCCATGCAGCTCTCTAATGGCAAAAAACTAACATTCTGATGATCAGATCATTATCTTTTAATTTTACTATATTTTACATGATTTATTATTCCCTTTGACCAATATTCATGTTGAATGTGCACAGATAATATTAGATATTAAGTAAAATGAACATTACCTACCAAACTGTAGACATAGTACATTTTTGGGAAAAGAAAACAATAGCAATGAAACTGTTAGAGCAAACATTTGGCATCAAATACCAAATGTTAAGTGAAAAATTAGAGTGCCTTAACCTTCTTATACTGGATCTATTATTCTTTCTGACCTTAATAGTGACAGAGGGCATTCACACTCTCAATGGATGGTTGCCATATTTCAGATTTATCAAGATGCATTATTTAATAATTGGCTTTATTTTAATTTTATTTTCAAACATTTAAGAAAACAATTACATATAGTGCTAGGCTACTAAATGTAATAATTTAGTTTTCAACCTTTAATTTGTTTTCAGGATTTAAGAGAATGTTGGTATAGTGAAAAGTGAATGATTGCTTCACGTTTGGCTTTCCTTCTATCTTCAACTAACTATGTACCTAGTCAGAGGTATTGAATAATGTTTCTTTCCCCCTAAAGTTGCTGTAAAAGCATTTTTTCCTCTTACACTTCCACTTATCTCTAAACACAGCTTTAAGTAGTATTTTTAAAGTTACAGAAATATTTTCTTATGATATGATTACATAAATCCTTTATCTACAAACACAAATCATTCAAGGGTTTGCATTTGAAGTTTTTTAAATAAGCATATAAAGCTAGTGGCTATGTAGCAAAGCTCTAAATTTATTTTAAATATTCCCTTTTTTTCCTTGTATATTTTGTGTCTCTCAACTCTAGAAGATTTTCTTTCTGTTAAGAAGTCTTGGCATGGGGTTTCTATTTTGGTTTTAGCCTTGTATATTGAGGCATTTGGCTAGGTCATCAAATGATCTAGATCTTACCGGCTGCACTCTTCCCCACCCCCAGATAACCTGAGAAATTCACTTAACTTTTTAAAGTACTTCCTAATATTGTTATTTAAAAATGCCATAAAAATCAACAAATGCTCAAAGGTGACTTTAGTTTCATTGGTTGATATTCTTTAAAGGAAATACCTGTTTCTTGGGGTTTTTTTCCCCTTTGCTTAAATATCTTATTTAGGCATTTAGAAAATCTAGTGTGTCTCTCCCCACCAAAAGTTATATGTGTATGTGTGTGTATGTGTTCTGTATGTTTGTCTTTTTTTCCCCTGAGATCTTGCACTCTCAGATGATCTATGCCTTTGAGCTGAGTGTATCAGCTGAGCCACTTTTGAACAACTGTGTTGTAAGACTGTTGAACAAAAGGAGACTTGATAAATTAATATCCTTTTGTCTTGGTCATTATTAGATGCTTTCACTTTCATACAACAAGAAACTTGATAAACAGAATGGAGCCTCATGGTTAATGACATTTCCAAATTCCAGAATGTCTGTAATTAATGGAGGAACTTCATTGTAAATAATGTGGATAAAACAAAGAACCTCTTTTCTGACACGTGCGAATGATACTTCACATCTCATTTGTATTTAGAGAATGATGCAGTTTATTCACTTATCCTCTGATATACATTTTGGGATAAATGATGATGTTCTTTTAAAATCTGAAGTCCAAATGGTTTAAAATAAAATAAAATATGTGACATTTTATAGGCATTTTGTAACACATCTTGCGTGTCACTGTAGTGAAGTTACATACAATATCAATTATCCCCTAAGGTATTATGTAGTTGTAGATCATAAACTTTTCGCTTAAATTAAACATCACAGCTGGTTGCTTTAATTTGATGCATTATACCACAAATGTTTCAACAGCTTGACTAAAATGAGCCATACTGCAGATTCAAAAGAAGAGCGAAGGTCAATACACATGAAGCCTAGTCATTTGCAAATTTTCTTTGGGCATATTAAAAAGGCATCCTGCAGAATATAGTTTAATGGAATGTAACCAAACAAAATGAAAGAAAATGGAGTAGACTATTTCAATTGTGTTTCATTTACAAAAAGCATTACTATAAATTCTTAATCTCATGACAGTGTTTACAATAGCACATCTGAAAAATCATGAATATTGTGCTTTGAGAGAGTTGTTTACTTCTTCCATTATAATATCCTTGCCAGATTCTTTTCAAACTTAAAACATCGTTTAGCTTCAAAGGGAAGGCAGTTAGGAGAAAAGAAAGACTAAAACTGTTGCCCTTATTCTCACCTTCTACCAAGAAGCTTCCAATCCCCCAACCCCACCCCTATCCCCGCTCAATTAAAAGACCAGGAAAGCTGTATCTTCACTCGTTCTACCGGTACTCCAAAAGCCTTTCACTAAGAGAATTGATATGGTATTAATACTAAGTTTATCATTCATTACAACAAAAACCCAACTTCAAAACTGTTGTAACTCCAAGGGTGTTCTTCTAGCTTATAGTAGTTAGCCCTAAGAATTATTGTCAAAATAGGCAATTAATAAGCTAAACTAAGTCCATCACTTATGATCAGAAAATGAAATCTCCCAAACTTTGTGTTGACAACAAAACACACATGAAAGAATATGTGCAGTAGATTAATACTATGATATTTCTTGATATTAAAAAATATAAATGTTACTTTCCTGTTAGTCATAAAATTGTAGAATTTTAAAGCTGAATGAGAACCAAGAGGTACCTAAGAATTTGTTCTCAGCATCATCTAATCGTCTATAGGTTTAGAAATGTTAGTAGTCTCTACTGTGTAACTCCCTTAGTGTGACATTTGGAACTTAGTGCAATCTCATCCGTGTATCACTAAACTATACTCACTTATACACGCTGATCTAACCTCTGTGTGTGTGTTTGTGTGTGTGTGTGTGTGTGTGTGTGTGTGTATATGTTTTCTTAGCTGATATTTTAAATACTTTCCTTCCTTTCAGCACATTTTTATTATTATCTCTTCTTAGAGTCAGACACGACTGAAGTGACTTAGCAGCAGCAGCAGAGTTATCCTAAATTCCATCAAAACGAACTCTTCCTTTGTTGGTGTATCCACAGAAATTTAGTTTTGAGTCTCACAAAATTCCTTTTATCTTGTATTAGAATTATTAATACAAAAAATTAACAGCCAGAGTATAAGCTCTTTTGGTTCTGCTGCTGCTGCTAAGTTGCTTCAGTTGTGTCCGACTCTGTACGACCCCATAGATGGCAGCCCACCAGGTTCCGCCATCCCTGGGATGCTACAGGCAAGAACACTGGAGTGGGTTGCCATTTCCTTCTCCAATGCATGAAAGTGAAAAGTGAAAGTGAAGTTGCTCAGTCATGTCCAACTCTTAGCAACCCCAGGGACTGCGGCCTGCCAGGCTCCTCCATCCATGGGATTTTCCAGGCAAGAGTACTGGAGTGGGTTGCCCTTGCCTTCTCATGTATCATTAATTTATTCTTTAACTTTCAATTTCTCTGTGTACCTAATTAACATATATTGAGGTGAATTATATCATTCTAATCCAATAATTTATTTTTTATGATGGAGGAAACTGAATTTTAAAGAGGTTGTATTTTCTAAACAAAATAGATTAGTATTTCTATGATTAAAAACCCATTTCTGATTAATCATATATAGACGCTTCATGACATGTAGATGAAGACCTTTCTCTGTGTAAAGTTAATGATTTAATCAGAGATGGTGACTATTAATACAAGTTAGAAGTTGCTCAGTGCAGCCTTCATTGCCTTAAGTATATCAATACACATTCTCTGCTTTTAATCTCTGATCTTTTCCCAATTCTTTTCTGGACTGGTATTTCTGAAGTTGATTTCAGCAGAAGCAGTAATCTGCCTTACCTCACCTCATGTCCCCTTGCCTGATACCTCAAAAAAAGTGTAATCAGTATGACATTTATCACAGAGAAATCCAAGGCTGGTCATGGTTTCTAATTTTACATTTACATTTCCTTCAGAGTGCTTCTGAGCCCCATACTAAGGGCTCTCTCGCGATATTACTCTTTCCTTGGTGGCGATGTGTATGTACTCTGAAAATGGATGTTCTGAGTTTGAATCTCAGCTGTGCCACTTCGTAGTTCCGTCACCTTGAATAAGATAGTAAAGCCATCTGTACCTCAGATTTCTAATGTGAGAATCAGAATAATACATAACAGTTGTGAGAATTTAGTAAATTAGTAAAAGTGAATCATTTAGATCAATGTTCTCCATTTTATTTGGCACTGGGGACAGGTTTCATGAAAGACAGTTTTTCCATGGTGAGGATGGGGAATGGTTTCAGTTTCACCCACAGCTCACTCTCTGCTGTGCGGCCCAGGTTCCTGACAGGCCACAGACTGGTATGAGTCCGTGGCCCAGGAGCTGGGGATCTCTGATTTAGAGTTCCATATAGGTTTCACAGTATTGGCATTTTCTTAGAACTGAAATGGTCATTTCATTTCCTTCCAGACATAACCAAAATGATGCTTTCAAAAAAAAAAAAAAAAAAAGATTTTTCTTCCATGTACCCTCAGTGGCATTGCCTCCATTGGTTTTCTTTTCTCTATAACACTTGTCCTGATCATACAGTGTGTTTGAGAATGTATCCTGTCACATAACTCTGCCTAAAATCCTTCACTGGCATAGCAAGACAAATTCCTGGGTGTGTAAGCATCACAGAGAGGGTTAAGATATTTTCTCATCTTTTCATTTTAACAAAGTCTTCATTGTTCAAATAGGATGATTAATGTGGGAACTTTAGGCAAATGCGATAGTTGAAGTTCTAGCACTGGTCAGGGGACTTCCAGATGAAAATACGTTGCCTAATGTTGAGAAAAGGTCTGGTCTTAAGTATCCAAAAAAAAATACACTAATAACACAGCTGAGGTCTCTGTGAACTGTTAGCCCATAAGGCTCTTGGCAAGAGATGTTGGTAAGAGACCTTGATTTAAACAGCTATGATTTGTTTCTTGTAATCATCTTGCTTTAAGGAGTTCCAAGTTTATTTCATTTTGTGTGGATAAAAATCATTCTTTGGGAATAAATAGTACAAACATAATGTAAAAGAAGTACTGGCATATATCCATAGGAAACAGGATACTTTAATGGTTGTGTTTTTATTTAAAATTTGACATTTTATAATCGTATACTTTTGTTGTTGTTGTTGTTCAGTTGCTCAGTCATGCCCAACTCTTTGCCACCCATGGACTGTAAGCACACCAGGCCTCCCTCTCCTTCACCATCTCCCGGAGCTTGCTCAAACTCACATCTATTGAGTCGGTGATGCCATCCAGCCATCTTGTCCTCTGTGGTTCCATTCTCCTCCTGCCTTCAGGGTCTTTTCTAACTAGTTGGCTCTTTGCATCAGGAGGCCAATGTATTGGAGCTTCAGCTTCAACATGATGCCTTCCAATGAATATTCAGGGTTGATTTCCTTTATAATTGACTGATTTGATCTCCTTGCTGTCCAAGGGACTCTCAAGAGTCTTCTCCAACACCACAGTTCAAAAGCATCAATTCTTCAGTGCTCAGCCTTCTTTGTGGTCCAACTCTCACATCCATACATGACTAGGGGAAAAACCATAGCCTTGACTAGACAGACCTTTGTTGGCAAAGTAATGTCTCTGCTTTTTAATATGCTGTCTAGGTTGGTCATAGCTTTTCTTCCAAGGAGTAAGTGTCTTTTTATTTCATGGCTGCAATCACCATCTGCAGTGATTTTGGAGCCCAAACAAATAAAGTCAGCCACTGTTTCCACTGTTTACCATCTATAATGTTTATAATTTCAATATAAAATCTAACTCATTTAAATATCAATCTCAATCTTATTTTTATAACATAGTGTTATCATCTTAAAATACTTCCAAAGTATGAATATACACATATGTTAGGGGCAGAAAGAATAAGAACTTAAAACTGAACTAAAAAAAGTAACTTGTTTTTAATTTTTGAGAAAACAAAAAAAAAACTCACAAATATTGTTCTTGGACACCAAAACCTATTTGTCCTTATAAAATCCTCAATTAAATAAAAATGATACCTGAAGTGGGCTTCACCTATATTTTTATACCCTTCTGTCTGCTGCTACTAAGTCACTTCAGTCGTGTCCAACTCTGTGCGACCCCATAGACGGCAGCCCACCAGGCTCCCCCATCCCTGGGATTCTACAGACAAGAATACTGGAGTGGGTTGCCATTTCCTTCTCCAATGCATGAAAGTGAAAAGTGAAAATGAAGTCACTCAGTTGTGTCCGACTCCTAGTGACCCCATGGACTGCAGCCTACTAGGCTCCTCCGTCCATGGGATTTTCCAGGCAAGAGTACTGGAGTGGGGTGCCATTGCCTTCTCCGACCCTTCTGTCTAGTGAAGTGAAAGTTGCTCAATTGTATCTGACTCTTTGTGACCCCGTGGACCACCAGGCTCCTCTGTCCGTGGAATTCTCCAGGCCAGAATACTGGAATGGGTAATTTTACCCTTCTCCACAGGATCTTCCCAACCCAGGGATCAAACCCAGGCTCCAGCATTGCAGGTGAATTCTTTACCATCTGAGCCACCAGGGATGGCCCTACTTCTGCCTATGCCACCCTCAAAATGAAACTCAACTACTGGGAAAATAGTAATATAAGTGTACTTTATGGTAGTGTTTTTTTCAATTGAAAGCTCCCAAATTCTATGCAGTTGCTCTTGGTATAGAAAATACATTTTTCATTAAACTCTTTGAAATATGTTAATTTTAAAGAAATTCAGAAATTTAGCCAATAGTGTTATAATATGCTTGAATAATTTTAATATTTAGTGGCTTTTTTTCAAATATGAAGATTGCATTTATTACATATGGCCTAGATATTATTGTCTTTCACAGTCATTTATTTATTTTTTTCCTGTAACAGCCAGGAAAAATGTGAAAATATGCATAACTCCTAGTCATGATATGGAGTTAATGTCCTGGACATAAATTTATCAAAGAACATGGAGAGATCTATGTGCCTGTGTAACCTGCTCACATGTAAACACACATACACAGAGCCATTCAGAAAATCACAGAAAAAGCATAAAAAGGTGACTGTCAAGATTGATATTTAGAAGAATGTTGAAATTCTATATACATTTAAGTTTTTCACTAAATATTTTATAATGGGCATATTTCCTGAATTTGAATAAATAAATTATTTATATAATGTTTGACCTTCCTGTATCACATAACTTGAGAATTAAATAAGCTAATGCATCAAATGCCTTAAAAAGTAGAAATTTAGAAGAAATTAAAAAGGTTTAATTGAGGAATTATTGTTGAAAGAGCCAATACTTTTGTAACTTGAGCGCTATCTAATCATTAAAGAATGAATACTTCTTATTTAAATCGTTTATTCTATGCAATATAAAGCAGTATTTCATTCTAAAATTCAAGCCTAATGTTAATACTGAAAATAACAAAGATGGTCCTCCTCCAGAAAATAAATACAACAATTTGACTTAGGGATAGGATTATTAAGAAATATGAACAAATAAATCCTAAACATGAACTTTGAAAAGTTAACACAAATTATATACAGTGTTTATTAAGTGCTTACATAATCTCACTTCTAATTTATGAAAATGCCACTTCTGAAGAGCCAGAAACAAAAGCAAGGTGTTGTGAGGAAAAGCATGCACTTTGCACTCAGCACTTCAGTTGTTTTTCTTGTCCAGTCGCTAAGGTGTGTCTGAATCTTTGCAACCCCATTGGCTGCAGCATGCAAGGCTCCTCTGTCTTCCACGATGTCCTGGAGGTTGCTCAGATGCATGTCAGTCGAATCAGTGGTGCTGTCTAACCATCTCATTCTCTCCCCCACCTTCTATTTTTGCTTTAAACCTTGCCCAGAATCAGGGTCTTTTCCAATGAGTTGGCTGTTTGCATCAGGTGTCCAAAGTATTGGAGCTTCAGCTTCAGCAACAGTCTTTCCAGTGAATATTTAGGACTGATTTACTTTAAGATGGACTGGTTTGATCTCCTTGCAGTCCAAAGGACTCTCCAGAGACCCAGGCCCCCTGCACTGCGAGTGTGGACCCTTAGCCACTGGACCACCAGGGAAATCCCCATCAGTACAGTTCTTGACGAGAGTAGGTTGTTGGTGACAACTATAAATTGTTTCCATATGTCAGTAGAGATATTATCAATGATAAACAAACCTTTTGTGTTAGATCAGATCAGTCGCTCAGTCATGTCCGACTCTTTGCGACCCCATGAATCACAGCACGCCAGGCCTCCCTGTCCATCACCAACTCCTGGAGTTCACTCGGACTCACATCCATCGAGTCAGTGATGCCATCCAGCCATCTCATCCTCTGTCGTCCCCTTCTCCTCCTGCCCCCAATCCCTCCCAGCATCAGAGTCTTTTCCAATGAGTCAACTCTTCGCATGAGGTGGCCAAAGTACTGGAGTTTCAGCTTTAGCATCATTCCTTCCGAAGAACATCCAGGGCTGATCTCCTTTAGAATGGACTGGTTGGATCTCCTTGCAGTCCAAGGGGCTCTCAAGAGTCTTCTCCAACAACACAGATATGCAGATGACACCACCCTTATGGCAGAAAGTGAAGAGGAACTAAAAAGCCTCTTGATGAAAGTAAAAGTGGAGAGTGAAAAAGTTGGCTTAAAGCTCAACATTCAGAAAACGAAGATCATGGCATCTGGTCCCATCACTTCATGGGAAATAGATGTGGAAACAGTGTCAGACTTTATTTTTTTGGGCTCCAAAATCACTGCAGATGGTGACTGCAGCCATGAAATTAAAAGACGCTTACTCCCTGGAAGGAAAGTTATGACCAAACTAGATAGCATATTGAAAAGCAGAGACATTACTTTGCCAACAAAGGTTCGTCTAGTCAAGGCTATAATTTTTCCTGTGGTCATGTATGGATGTGAGAGTTGGACTGTGAAGAAGGCTGAGCGCCGAAGAACTTTATTTCCAAAGTAAACATGGTCACTAAAGATAGTACATTCTGTAAAATTCAATTCAGTTCTCTATAATACTGATTTAGGCTTCTACAGTAAAACAGGAATAGTGTACTTGGGTTGCATAAAGAGTTATAAGATGGGAGAAAAACAAGAATTCTGTCTACACTAAGAACAAAGTGTCCCTGAAGGATAAGTAAAAGACAAGTGAAGACAGTCTCAGGGTTTTTTCAGGCAGAATGAATTGCAAGTCTGCGTTGTTCTAAAATAGCCAGATATACATGGGGAACTAAAAATAAGTCAGTGTTAATGGAAAGAAGTATGAGGTGGAGAGTGGCAGAGATGAAGCTGGGAAAAAGGCAGGTGCCATTTAGCAGAGAGCCTTCTGTCATCCTGTCAGGGTGAAGTGCTCTAACTTCATGCTATCTAAACTATTTGAAGCCATTTCCCTTTTCAGGTGGGTTATATCTGAAAGCTATAGGGAGAAATTAAACATATAAAGAGATTGAAATAATGCAGAAAGTTGGCAAGAGACTTAATAGGACAACTGGAGAGTAAGAGATGCATTTAAAAATTGTTTGAGTTAAAATCCTCAGAGATTGATGACTAGTTATAGGGGAATATAAGATGACCTCTAATATACAAAGTGTCTGGGTGACATGTTAAGCCATTTTTAATACTCAAAAATGAGGAGGCAGAGACAGTAAGAGGATGGCCAAGTAGCTATATCAAAATGCAGATAACTGCAGCCTGGGGAAGAGGTCAGGCTATGGACTTGAAAGTTGTAAACACAGGGTTCTGAAGTCATGTGAAGAACATGGAATTAGATTTTTAATTTGTGCAGTGTATTGTTTGGCATGTAGTAAGTACTCCAGAGTTATGTATCGCAAATTAAAGCAAGATGCAATGACTCAAGAAAAAGTGAAAGAATAGCATATTTAAGTGCAAGAAGTACCCATGTTTGTGAGAGGCATAAAATATGATACAATTCATATATATCTTATTTGTGGTCATATACACATATATGAAAATTATAAAAGACTCCTGGGGGAGTAAACATTACATTACATTAGTCATTAACTTTAGGTAGAGAGGGAAGTAGTGTTGTTGCTGTTTAGTTGGTAAGTCATGTCCAACTCTTTTGTGACCCCATGGACTGTAGCCCACCAGGCTCCTCTGTCTATTGGATCCTCCAGGCAAGACTAGTAGAGTCGATTGCCATTGCCTTCTCCAGGGGATCTTCCTGACCCAGGGCTAGAACCCACGTTTCCTGCATTAGCAGATGGATTATTTACCACAGAACCAACTGAAAAGCCCCTATTTCTATTAAAAAACAAGCAAAAAAAAAAAAAAAAAAACAAAGAAAAACTAAAATAGAAAAACTCACTAAAATCTGACAAAGCTGCTTAGTGAGTTTATAAGAATATGCTATTGGAAAATTTATGCATGAAGTGTCTAAGAGACCTCCAAGTAGTTATATCCAAATGCAGATAGACCCAGCTAACTGCATCCAGGGAAGAGGTCAGCATGAGGTCAGTTATTTTCTGATTTTTTTTTTTTTTTGACTAAAGAACAACTGGAAAATGTGGAAAGATTTAAGTGTGAACTACTTTTTGTAATACCTGAACTTGAAGGTAAAAAGTTGAACAGGGAGTGAGGGTGGACTTAAGACCAGGAGGGTTTTTTCTTAAAGATAAACAATTTCAGCATTTTATATATTACAGAAAAGGGCAGATAGAGGGCAGTTTTTGAAATATACTTTGAGCTATAGATGATATCTCAATAATACAGTTGTGAAATAATAAATGAGAAAATCCATGTATCCTCTATACATCATCCTGTATGCTTGTCCTTCAAATTCCATTATATTAGAGCTAGGATTTTTATATTTTTAATGTATGCCTTAGCATAAAAGCATAAACTCATTTTGTCTAGTTCTGCATTATAATAAAGAACTAAGGGGATAATATACTTCTTAGATGACATCATTTGAGAAATTATAGTAAGACAGTTACATCTTTTTCTTGGAGGAAATTGGTGACCATGAAACTTTCACAAATTGCAGTGCATTTGTACTTTAAAGCATTATCACATGGTTGCAGTAATCTCACTAATACAGTATTATTACCAAAACAAACTGGGAAGATAGCACCTGCTGAAAGAAATGAGAAGGGAGATGTGTTAGGCAGCATATCATTTTGTATTTCTGAACTTTGAGGGCTGTTGAAAAGATAATTGAAGTTATAGAAATATCACAGGATGGTAAAGGATAACTTATTCATAATTAATGTTATTTATAGAATTTCTCAATGACTTTAAGAATTTATATTTAAGGTAAAATTTTGCCTTTGCCCTGTATAAAGCACCTATTGTGATTCTGTGAGTCAGAAATTCTTTTAGGATTTTGGGCAGTTTAGTTGGAAGTACATTGTATTTTTGCCTAATTTATCTCACATTTGTTGGGTTTTGTTTTTGTTTTATTTCTTAGAGAATATTAAATATCTTCCTGGGAAGCATTTTTAGCTTCAAGGGCACTATTTAGTGTGTTGGAACAATAATGGAGTTAACAAAGAGATGACTATGGTAGGAGATGGTACTGAGTAAATTTATGTTCAGTGGTAAAAAATGGCATTACTACCACCTCCTGAGTGACCAAAAGTCTCTTAATGAATGCCAAATTTATTGAATGCATAAATCACATTATCAAGTCTCAGGGTAAATGAGAGAGAATTCATCCAGTCTTACTATTAATCTCACAACCATAAGTCCTTTGTTTGTATTCTTTTCATCATTAATGTCTCTCCCTGATCCTCTACTCATTTTCTGTTTGTCAGTCCTCTCACTGATCCCTGCATATTTTGGTATTAGCTCATCATCTTGAGCAAGCTGCCTTGAACTCCCTGACTCCCAACAACCGTTCTCCATTGCTGTTTTCCAGTAACTTCCAACCTTCTGTTGGCTGAGGTCTCATATGAGCTGGATTGTCTTCCTAGTCAGTCAGTCTTGAATGTGCTGCTCGTTGTTACAACAGACTGAAATTCAAATTCCAAGGGTATGTGTTCTCGTCACCTTTTCAGAATATAAACTTGCAGATGTAGGCTCCTTTTAATTCCATCTCCTCCCACAGTGTCTCTTTTAATTCCATCTTTCAAGAATGTGTTTTCCAATTCAGCTTCAGTCTGACCTGTCCTGGAAGAAACCATTCTCATGTTCTCAAATAGTCTAAGGGAGCTTCTTCTCCCTGACAAATGCCTGTCTGTCAGTTTTAGTGAAGAATTATAAACATTGTGGGGGTGAAATTTTATTTGTCAGACTTGTGTATATTTCTGAAATGATAAAGACAGTTGCATATTGATGTTAATTTGTAATAGCTTAATCTCTAAATTATAATGTTTGAGACTGGTAATAATTATTAATGATTGGTAAGAACGGTAATAATGTGGAAGTTTATCATACGCCAGATTTTGTTTTCATTTAACCCTCAGAGCAACTCTGTGATGCAACATGTGATCATCTTGATTTTACTGATCAAAAAGTTGAGAATGCAGATATTTGTGAATTTCCCCAGAGACACCTGACAAAGAATAGTGCTTCAGAGCTCTCCTTCTTATTTAAAATGAAGCTACCATTATAAACAGTAGTCTAAGAGTACTGTGTCTACTGGGTTGAAAAAGAAAATTAGGACTCTACTGTACTCCTTGTAATGCTATGGTAATGCTATAGGGTTCGAAACTTCTAAGCATTTTGTAGCTAAATCATTGCTTCTGCTTTTAGATATCCAGCAGGTGTCACCCACATTGAAACTACTCAGGAGAACTGAGACTAATACCAAATGAAAATATTTATACAAGAAGGTTTGAAAAGAAGAGGTGCATACATCCAGATATAAATATCCCTGAATGGTGAAAGACATAAAACTTATAGAAGTGGTTACACAGTGCAGGATACAATAAGAATGCTCCCAGATGGATTTAGGACTTTCCGGATGCAGGCCAACAAGTGACGGAGGATATTGCTAGCACTGAGTAATGATTTTATGAGGAATAGAAACTTACCTTTGCCATTCTTAAGAAGGTCATGGAATGAGAAGGAGAGACAAGAGAGACAGAGGAAAATATAGAGACAAACACAAACAGAGACAAAGATACCAATACAGAGAGAAAGACAGAGACAGATAGAGAGACATGGCAGGATGGGAAGGGAGTAAGAGAAAGAGAGATTGTGTAAGAAACAGTGCAGCATGATTCTAGTGCCTTATGGTGATTGTGTGACTTGAAGGTTAACTTCTTAGGCCTTTTATTGCAGAGATTAAGCCAGTTAAAAATTCATTATCACACTGCTTTTCTCTATCTTGAAATAGTATAAAGTGACACATTAAGGAGTCTTTTAGAACATTCCAGATTTTTAGAATATCCAGAAGAGGTTTTAAGTTTAATTTGAGAGGTGGAGGAAGAAAAGTGACAGAGACTAACACAGCCCTTCAAGGGACATTTGGATTTTACAACAATGAGAAAAGCAGGGGTACAGTGTGGGCAGTGGAGAATAAATCAGAGCCACTGTAAAAACCAAATGTGAAGGCAAATTAAATAAGAGTAAATTGAGGTCATATAGTTACAGGCCCTGGAGGATACATAATTATGTTGATTATACTAAATATACAGCCACCCTTATTTACAATTTTCTTTATTGTTATCTTGAAAAGAATTTTATCTAGTTGTGTATTAAGCAATTACTGAATTACATTTGAATTCAAAAAGTTCAGCAGCAGCAGCAACGAAAAACTACCACGTATACATTATACATGATACATTTTAAAATTATATTAAAGAAAACAATTTTATATCCCTAATTCATCACATTATTTTATTACTGATTTATACTGCCCTTTATACTTTTATATTAAGTGCCCTTGATTTAGATATACTTTGAAATGGCAATGAGTACAAAGAATAATAAATAAGGCAATATAAAGAAATTCAGAGCAGCAGTCCAGTCTTTGTGTTTACTGAAAATATAATGGAGACTTAACTGTAACACAAAGCTTTATTTTATACTTCATGATTTGACGGTCTCTGTCAAATCTTACCACAATACACAATGTGTATCTTACCACAATAATCAGGATCTGGTATTATTTTTAAATGAATAAAATAAAACTTCTTTTTATACTTAATCTATGTTTATTTTGATCTAATTCTCATAATCAATTTCTATATACTATGACATTTATTTGTGAGCTTCAATTTTTTTCTTTTTTAGTTTTTTAATTGATGAAAAATTGTTTTACAATTTTGTGTCGATTTCTGCTGTACAACAACATATGCATCCCTTCCCTCCTTTGGCCCCCTCCCCTTCCCTTGTCCTGTCCCTCTGCGTCATCACAGAGCACCAGGCTGGGTTCCCTGTGTTATTTAGCAACTTCCCACTATTTTATACTTGATAGTGTATATATGTCAATACTGCTTTCTCAATTTGTCCCACCTTCAACTTCCCCCCACTGTGTCTGTAATGAGATATTACTTCATACCAGTCAAAATGGCCATCATCAAAAAATCCACAAACAGTAAATTCTGGAGAGGATGTGGAGAAAAGGGAACCCTCCTATACTGCTGGTGGGAATGGACTCTGATACAGCCATTATGGAAAACAATATGGAGATTCCTTAAAAAACTAGAAATAAATGTACGACCCACCAATCCCACTAATATCCCATGAGAAAACCACAGTCTATGTACCCCAGTGTCCATGGCAGCAATATTTACAACTAGGACATGGAACCAATCTAGATCTTCATTGACAGGTTACTGGATAAAGAAGTTGTGGTACATTTATACAATGGAATATTACTCAGCCATAAAAAAGGATCAATTTGAGTCAGTTGTAGTAAAGTGGATGAACCTAGAATCTCTTATACAGAATGAAGTCAGAAAGATAAAAACAAGTATCATATATTAGCACATACATATGGAATCTAGAAAAATTGTACTGTTGAACTTAGTACAAAACAGACTTATGGAAAATAAGCTTTTGACATTTATATTTTAACTAATTAATTTGGAAAGAATCACTTGTAACTTTGAGGAATACTTTAGCATTTCTGTATTCTTTCATTCAAAGTTACATTCTTCAAAAATGAGCTTGAAAATCCCAAGTGGGAAAAAAATGTGGCTTTGAGATGAAAGTACCTTTGAACAGACGTTCTTAGTTTTCTTTTAAGTACAGTATCTCTTCATTGTCATAACATTAGTAAGTACTTATAACTCCATATTGTACAATCGTTTAATCCCCTTTTAAGGATCAATAAATAGTTATAAAAATTTGTATATATTTTCATTTGACTAGTCATTTTATACATGAAATATTGGAAACATTTTAAAAAATAAAATTGTGATTAATGTTACATAGCAATGTCACACATTTTTAATAAGTAAATATATACAAATATATGCATTTGTATACATTTGTGCAAATAAAATTTTAAAGTTTTCTTGGAAAACCTGGTCCTCAAAATTAGCCTTTCCATATTTTAAATGAATAGCTTAGTGTGTAGATAACATAAATGAAATATGAAAGTACACTTGCTCAAAAATGGACTTAAATTTATTAATGATGCACTAAAGTAAATATTGTAATATGAAGAGGACCATTATAATAATTTCCTTTTTGCTCAATAGCAAACTTTTAATTTTATTTTTAGAATTAAAGTCAAGATTGCCTCTGAATGCTCTATGGAGAAATACTGTTAAATAAGCCACAAAAATACTGCCTCTAAAAAAAAAAAAATGAAGCTAGGTCATTAAAGTAAAGCATTGTTATTAAAAGTGATTTGATGAGAAGGGGTGGATTTTGGATTTTGTTTGCTTCTTGTTAGGTTTGTGACTCTGGGAAATGTATTTCACCTCTTTGGGCTTTAGATGCCTTATTTTGAGACTTAGGCTCTCAAGTCATGTCCAGATAAAACTGTAGCAGGTACTTTCAGTGCTCTGCCCACATTCCCTGAGTTTCCTGTACTGTTGTGTGTGTGTGTTTGTGTGTGTGCGGACACACACAGTCACACATGTGCACAGGAGCTCCAGGTAAATGTTTGCTCTCAATGGCCACAACTGACAGTCTTTGTCAGTAAGCTGTTCTTAGTTTTGGGAACCTAATGTCTGTTTTGCTGGCAGAGCAAACATCCCTTAACCAATGACTGATCCGTGTGGAGGAGTCCATACCCCAGCTCCATATAACTAACTTCTTTGCCTTTGGATATAGACAGTTTTGAGATGAGACTTCCTCTCTTTCTGCCTCTTTTTTGTGAAAGTGAATTGAAAGTCGCTCAGTCATGTCCCACTCTTTGTGACCCCATGAGACCGTACAGTCCATGGAATTCTCCAGGCCAAAATACTTGGGAATTCCAGTATTTACATATACTTATATATATTTATATATACTAGTGAGTTCCAGTATAATACTTCTTTTGTGAGATGAAGCCAAAGTCATCCCACCCTCTGAGATCTTAAAGCTGTCCTTTTGAATGTACTTCTTCTCTTTGATTCTTTCTCACTCGATTACTGTTTTTCCTGGGATCATTTCCTAGTAAATGGATTTCAGAGTAATTGTTGAGAGTTTATTTTTGGCTATCCAGAGCAATAATAATATTTTTAAAAATTAAGATCTAATTGACATATAGCATCACAAACTAATGTTGTGATTCATTTTGTTTTGGTTTGATGTAGGTTTATGTGAACTCTTAATGCCTAGCGTTACATATGTGCATCATCTCAGAAAAACATTGCAAGAATTACTGTAGTACAATCTGTGCCTGAAACAACTTAATATAAATATTATTACAAGCACACATATAACAAGACAATATAGTTTCTGTAAATAATAAGCTATTATACATGCTTTTTATATTATCAATCATTATTTGGAAATTTGGGGGTGTTCTTGGCATCTGTGAATCTTTATCAATTACTTGGAACTCTTCTGTACAAGGGATTTCTCTCTTCAACCAGGCTCAGACGGTAAATAATCTGCCTGCAATGCAAGAGACCCAGGTTCGATCCCTGGTCAGGAAGATCCCCTGGAGAAGGGATAGGCTACCCACTCCAGTATTCTTGCCTGGAGAAATCCATGGACAGAGGAGCCTGGTGGGCTTACGGTCCATGGGATCACAAGGAGTTGGACACGACTGAACAACTAGCACACGTGTATTGGCATCTGTGAACCACTAACATTATTCATATAAATCAGATATTTCCCAGTAAATTTTAAAACGTAGCAAAAAATTTAATTTATTTTGAGAGTAAAATGAAAAAAGTGAAAATGCAAATGAAGAATCAAACTAAAATAAGTAAAAACAAGTGAATTGGGCAATCTTACACAGGCAATTAAAAATACAGAATGAACATAGTATCCTGAGATTTAGGCTTATTTTACATAAAAATATATTAAATGACTTATCAAACATATATCTAATTCCAATAGCAAGTAAACTCAAAGACTGAACCTATTTTATTTTGCATTTACTCTTGCCTGGAAAATTTAATGGACAGAGGAGCCAGGCGGGATATAGTCCATGGGGTCCCAAAGAATTATCATGACTGAGCATGCACACACACACATTTATTTTTAAATCAAATTAATACTTAAAATTAATACTTTAAAATACTACTTATATAGTATTAGTAATACATATACATGTATAATTTTTCAAAATTATTTACAAAGATTTAAAAATACTGGTCTGAAAGTAAATGTTATTTAATGACAGAATAAATTGCTTTTAATAAAGATTGACTGTGGTTTTAATCAGACATATTTAACACAAAATCTTTTGAAGATTAAACATATTTCTGAGGAAAGAGGCTACTTTGATATGTGCTATGTATTAAAATACTATTTTTCTCCCAGCTGGCAAATAAAGTTTAATTTAAACAGCACATTCAGTCTTATTTTGCCTATCAATAATTTCAAATACTGCTCTAAAGTCTCACAGTTCAGCATGTATCATTTTGACAGATCCTTGAAGTACTTAAATGCCTTACCACACTGCTCCCAAATGGCATTCTTTTAATTGCAAACTATCTTCTTTATCTTCTTCATTTGTTTCCAGTAACCTCCTTTGTGAATGTGTATCACTTAGGAAACAAATTAAAAATCACTTTTTTTATCCTATCAAATGAACTGTCTTAGAGTTTAAATAAAACCATCTAAAAAGATATTTCATTATTGTCTTCATGGAATCCGAGGTAAGAACTGATACACAGAGTAGTTTCCATTGTAATTAGGTTAAGTGAGTATGATTATACCCTTATATTTTTACTGGAAACAGAATTTTAATTATACATTTCTCATCTTGCTTGACTTACTAGCCATCTCCTCTTTTATTATTTCTTTTGTTTTTATTTTTCTTTATTTTTTAACTTTGATAGAATCAGGATTATATGTACAAAGAACCTGTAAGTCACATAAAGGTGCAAACCACTCAATAAAGAAGACTTTACTTACTCCTCAGGAATTAAAATTGTTACTTCAGCTTTCTCTTCATTTATATTTATCAGATCTATGTTTGTTATATGTTTGTAATCCTTTTATTTTAATCTGTGTCTCTTTTGCTTTTGCATACAACATATTGTCCAGTCTTGCTTTCATTCAGTTTTATTTGATTAATTCAATATACCTTCATTTGTTTTAAATTATAACTAGGATTTAATTCTGCCATCCTGTTTCATATTTTTCATTTCCTGTATTTTAAGCACTCTTTAAGTGAAATTCCATAAAATTCTTTTTGTGGGATTTAAAGTTATATAAAATTACATATAGGCTGATTTTATTTTTCTTAAGAAACATTTGTGGAGTAACTTCTATTTCTTAACTGTTTCAATGACTATATTTTCCATCTTAAAAAAGATTTGTATTAATGCACCCAATGTGTGTTCTTTTCAGTTACTACTGAATTACTAATGCCTGGAATATTACTTTTGGTAAAATACAGGAACTTTGTCTTCTTTCCTTTTTTTTTCCTCCTTCCATGTGTTTTAGTATATTTATTTAAAATTATTCAGTTTTCTGTATTAATACTGTACTTCAAAAAGCATTTATTTGATATACTTCACTATTTATCCTTAAGGTATGGGCAACCTCAGGAGTCTAGTTTATTTGGCCTGGGAGCTTATATTACCTACAGAAAATATTGACTCTTTGATCCTGAAGAAAGACCATAGGCTAGGCCTTAGTCTAAGCTAGTTCAAGGTATGTAGAGGTGTGGAATAGAGTATGGGGCATTCAGGTACCACTAACCAAAGTTACCACTTTATTTTGCAACAACCCAGCAAGAAACAACTCTGTCAGGATTTCACCCCCAATTCTTAAGGAATGTAATATAGAGACCCTACTCCACAGACCCTGGGGGTTGAATGGGGAGAGGTAAAGGACTTAATATCCACTTACTTTCACCTCATCCAGTGGGATTCTTGCCCACATAGGTACCCACAGCAGTGTTTTGAGAAATGAGGATAGGCAATGATTATACAGAGGTAAGGAAGGGGGAGAAAGTGAAGTGAAGAAAAATAAACAGAATTTTAAACTTTTCTTCCATTGTTACTTCTATTGTTTTGTTTTGTTTTTTTCTGCCCTAAGCTGTGACCACCCACTTCTTATACAAAGCAGCAGAAAATAACTGTTTCTGCTGCTGCTGTTGTAGATACTGGAATGTATTTTTTCCTATTGTGTTCTTAGCACCAATTTTAGAAGTAGTAAGTGGCAACTCATGCAAGTTGGCCATCTTGCTGAACACATTATTTTTTTGTGGGAGGTATGGTGAACTTGTGTCTGTATTCAGTATGTATTGCTTATGTGAAGTCTTTCTATTCAGGGTTTATGTTTCCTCTTTTAAATTCACATTTCTTTTTCATTTTGTTATTATGATTTTACATGTATAGACTTCATAGCTAGACAGTACTGTAGAGTTGAAAATCTGTTTATTTAACAGTGAAAATAAAATCTCCATTTAAAATTAAAATATTCTGAAATCTGACCTTATAAATATTCCTTGGAAAAGACACTTAAATGAAGTGTGAAAATGTCAAGAATTAGCTAATAAATCCTTGTGAAATTCTCTTTTTATGCAATTTTTAAATCCATTGGTAACTAACAGATATAAAGCTTAGAATAAATAACATATGGTGAGACTTATGAAATCTCATCTGAAACTTTGTTCTTTTGCAAATACAATTGAATACTACTAAATATTACCCTTTTTATAACTTAAATAATCCTCACACATTCTTTTAGTGAATTAAGCCACCTTTTTATCTTTTTCAAACTAAAGCAATATACTAGACAAAGGAAAATTGATATGTTTGTTTCTGTGCACATTATTGTTTACATGGAAATATCAATACAATTGCATGGGCCTTATATTAGAAGTGCCAAGACAGCAAATTCTGTAAGATAACTAATACTTTTTAAATTCCAGTTAATTTTACTGATTCCCCAAACCCTCCTCACCACCACTAAGAAAGCGACTTGCTTTGTCCTAAGAAACTCTGCCTACAAAGTCCATTGGCTCCATTTTTCTCTGTGTTCCCTTTGCACCCCACGTCTCCTTTTTTTTCTTTCTCTTCTTCTTAACCTGCTTTTCCTTTTTGTTTTTGCCATTTCTTCCATCTAGTTCCTTCTTGTTTTCTTGTACTTTTGCATCTTTCTTTGTCTTTTGTTATTAAGTAATAGCAGTACCATTTCTCAAACAAGTACCAGTGGTAGTTGTATCCAGTATTCATTTATTAAATATTTTCAATGTGTTGGATACTTCGGGTTCCACTATGGTCTGAATGTTTGTTTCCTCCCCAAATTTGCATTGTTAAATTCTAACACTCCTGGTATTAGTATTAGGAGGTGGGCCCTTTGGGAAGTGATAAGGTCATGAAGACACAACCCTCATAAATAGAATTAGTGCCTTTATATAAGAGACACCAGACAGATCTTTTGCTACTTCCATCATATGAGGATATAGGGAGGAAGTGCCATCTGTGAGTTAGCAGGGCCTCATCAGACACCATGTCTACTGGTACCTTGATATTAGACTGGAGTTCCCCAATTTGTAAGAAATATTACTAAGTTGCTATTGTTTATAAGCCACCCAGTCTATATGATATTTGTTATTGCAGCCCCAACAAACAGACCAATTTGGCAGAAATTGGCTTGTGATTCTGTTAAAATTATGCTGAAAACTTTGAAATTAGGTTAAAATTAATAGTTAAGGAATTTAGATTAATAAAAGTAGATATAAACCTCTAGAGTTGTGCATATTTACTTGGAAAAAGTATATAATCTGTCTATATATACTTTGTTCCTATGTTGATTTAGTTGTTTCCTGGGGACTCGGTAAAGACTCGGCCTGCAGTGCAGGAGACCTAAGTTTGGTCCCTCGGTGAAGAGGATGCCCTTAAGAAGGGCATGGCAACCCACTCCAGAGAGAGGAGCCTTGTGGGCTACACTCCATGGGATCACAAAGAATCGGACAGCAGTGAGAAACTAACACTTTTTCACTTTCACTAAAAATGGAACAAGTATACAGTAGTGCAGTTTTAAGTATTTAAAAGAGAGTTGAAAATGAAGCAATGCTAAAATTAAAATGTCTATAAATTTCTTTAATGAATTGTTACTTTCTTTAAATATTCTGGCTGTATTCCTTCCTGTGCATTAGAACACAAACCAAAAAGTGCATGGTACTTCATAATAAACCCAGTAGATCTTGTCATATACAACAGTGACATTTACAAGTGCCCGAAAATTGTCATTTTGGCTTATGACATTCTGTATTAAATTGTTTTACAAGAGATTGGTAACATGTAACTGACCTAAACTAGATCCCTTTAAGAATAAATGGTAGCTGCAAGGTTTGCTTTGCTCAGCATTCTCAAAAGAGAATAAAATATTTTAAAAATTTGACCTGTAATTTCAGGAATCAAATCGGAAATACATTAAATTTTACTTTATAGATACAAAAAGAAGTAAAATGCATAAAATCATTTACATTTTAAATCACAAAAACCCTGGGCCAAGTGAAGAAAAAAGATCAAGTTCACATACTTTAGGCTTTGGGTGAAGTATAATAAAAAAAAACAAAAACATCTTAGTGAACTTACCACATTTCTTGAACAGAAAGTAATTTTTTTTTTTTTTCTGGAATTTATAGTGTCCTGGAGAGGGGTAGACCAGACAAAATCCAGAGGTCAGATTATGAAGAACCAAATGAATAATGCTAAGAAAAGTTTTAAACTTATCCTAATGTGCGATGTACGAGAACCAGTGAAGCATAAACTGACTTTATTTTAGAAAGATTAGTTTGGCTGCAGTAGGGAACGTATATTAAGTGAAACAAAACTGGAGGAGAGTGTAGTATTAAATGGTTATTGCAAGATTTTAGAGAGAAAAGTCATGAGGGCATGGAGTAAATGCTGGCAGTTACAATGGAGAAGAATAGACACATTTGAAGGTTATTTAAGAAGAGAATTTCTTGGACTTTTAATGGATGAACTTGGAAATCTAAGCATCCAGGATGACTCCTAGGGGATTTATTGAGAAACTCTTTGGTAACACTACCTCCTTCTGAAATCCAAAGAGAAAAATTTTAAAAGATGAGAAGTCTTGTTTAGAATAGGGTGAGATTATGATGCATGTGAATTATTTAAGTAGACATACCTAGTAGGTGATTTGATGGGATAGGCATTGTTCAAAGAAGTTGCATATACACACACACACACACACACACAGACATACATACATATATATATATATATATATATATATGTATTCACTATAGAAAAGAAAGAAAGGGTTCAATGTGACATTATCTTTCATAATTTTGATTTACTGTATCGTTGTCATTGTTGTTTAGTCACAAAGTCTTCCTGTCCAACTCTTTTGCGACCTCAAGGACTGTAGTCTAATAGGCTCCTCTGTCCATGGAATTTCCCAGGCAAGAATACTGGAGCAAGTAGCCATTTTCTTCTCCAGGGGATCTTCCCGACCCAGGGATTGAACCCACATCTCCTGCTTGGCAGGCAGATTCTTTACCACCGCCATTTGAAAATGGAATAAGGAGAGGCAAAGGAACAGTAAGCATACTAATGCTTTCCTGATACCTTTCATGGGATAGAACTGCTTACTATCTAAATCTGATATGTCAAGAGATAGAGGTCTACTTGTTTTTGTTGTTGTTCAGTCACTAAGTCGTGTCTGACTCTTTTGCAACCCTGTGGACTGTAGTCTGACAGGCTCCGCTGTCCTTGGAATTCTCCAGGCAGGAATACTGGAATGAGTTCTCATTTCCCTCTCCAGGGGAGCTTCCCAACCTAGAGATTGAACCTGTGTCTCCTGCACTGGCAGGAAGATTCTTCACCACTGGGTCACCAGAAAAGCCCATAGAGATTTAGACACATACTTAAAATACTAGTTATTTTTAGAAGAATAAATTTAAAGCAATATTAATTGATAGACAATGAAGATTGAAAGGTTAAAGAGAAAATATAGGATAAGGAAACTGTTAATTTCTCATAATTTTTAGCGAGGGGTCAATTGTGTCTAAGTATGATGAATCAAGAAATAGAGGAAATTACATTTTAAATTATTGATGGAACCTCAATAAAAAAATTTTTTAAAAATAACAGTTAAGATTGTTTGAATTTGTCAGTGGGACCAGAATGAGAGGAGAATATTTTCACTTTTAATTTTATATACTTTTTTATGCTTTGGGTGAGACGTTAGAAAACATTGCATCTATAATGTCTAGTTTTTAAAATATTTGCCATTAACAATATCTGATATTAGAATATTTGTTATATAATGGAATAGGCAAGTACAAAATAATATGTAGGCACTATGGCTGAAAATAGATACAATTAATATGCATAGTAGCCAAAATGCAAGTAATACATATATGTAGAATATGATTATATATCATTTATAATTAAAATGTCATTTGATTTCTTAATATTAAAATGAAAAGTTTAATGATATATTTTTAAAACAGTAAACAAAACTGGTCTTGAATATTGCTACTTTTGATCGTAACACTATTTATTGAGTTTTTGGAAATACTTAATATCTTTGGGATCAGCTTTCTCTTTCCTTGACTTTTGGTTTTGACTTTCTCTTTCTCATGTCTCTTTTGATTATACAAGTCAGAAAGACAATTTGGTCTACCTTAAACTAAAATTGGAATTTACTAAAGCACTGCCAGAGTGACTCGGGAAATCAAAGTGGAGAATGAAGCAAGGCCCCAGAAGTAATTGTAATTACATTTCAGATGATAGTAGCTTCCATTCTCTACACTCATATCTGCTGTTTCTTTATTTTCTTGTTTTGTCTTCTGTCATTTGTTTTTCCAGAGAACAACTTTTGCTCTTTCTCCTCTCTGCCCCACCATAAACTTGACTATTGCTAGCTCCCGAACTTTACTACTTTGAATATAAACAACACAGGAAAGAGTAACTCATTTTTCTTACTTCTGATACCAAAATTGCCAGAAAAACAGCAAATTACCTTTCAAATCAGTGAACAATGATGAGATGATCATACTGTGCTAACTGGTAGCTCTGGCGATATCCTTGTGAGGAGAGCAACAATGAGTACTGATTAGAAAAGATGAGTGTCTGCTACCATCTGAAAATTGAATGCATTCATGTAAACATTTTTTGTACTCTTAGCCCAGTTCCTAGCATTATTTATGGATTCAGCAACATGAATCCCTCTCTTACAACTTATATCACCATATATGTGCTTGGACGTCTCAGTTGCCTCACTTTTTACTATGATTCACCCTTAATTCACCCTTTTTGTTGGTCTCCTATTCACTCCTGTTTGCAACTAAACCAACTTCTTCTGCAGTGTTCCCCATATCAGAAATGTGACTGCCATCCAGCCTCCCAGTTTGCTCAGAACAGAAACTTGGGAGTCAATCTTGCTTTACTCTTTCCTTAACCTACCTATACAATAAATTGCTAGCTTTCAAATCTATCTCTTATTTTGAGTCTGGAAAATATATAGAACTCTATTCCTCTTGCCAAAAGCATTTCTTCTAGACTACTATATTATTAATAACTTCCAAATTCTCTTCTCACATCTTCCCTGCCATTTCCTTTTATTGTCTTCCTATAGCAGCCAGACTAAGGTTGGCTAAAGACAATTGAATCATGCTTAAATTCAGTAGGAAACCACAGAAATGTTTTACCATAAAAGCCAATACTTAGTAGAACCTGCAATCATCTGATGATAATATGTCTCTTGCTCATTGAGTTCTAGGCACATTGTACATTTTTTGTTTCTCAAAAAAGTGCATCTACTACTCCATTGAATCAAAATTGCTGGGAGAAATATCAGTAACCTCAGATATGCAGATGACACCACCCTTATGGCAGAAAGTGAAGAGGAACTAAAGAGCCTCTTGATGAAGGTGAAAGAGGAGAGTGAAAAATCTGGCTTAAAACTCAACATTCAAAAAATGAAGATCATGGTATCCATTCCCATCACTTCATGGCAAACAGATGGGGAAACCATGGAAATAGTGAGAGACTTTATTTTCTTGGGCTCCAAAATCACTGCAGATGGTGACTGCATTCATGAAATTAAAAGATGCTTGCTCCTTAGAAGAAAAGCTATGACAAACCTAGACAGTATATTAAAAAGCAGAGACATCACTTTGCCAACAAAGGTCTGTATAGTCAAAGCTATGGTTCTTCCAGTAGTCATGTATGGATGTGAGAATTGTACCATAAAAAAGGCTGAGCACCAAAGAACTGACGCTTTTGAACTGTGGTGTTGAAGAAATCCCTTGAACTGCAAGACGGTCAAATGAGTCAATCTGAAAGGAAATCAATCCTGAATATACATTGGAAGGACTGATGCTGAAGCTCCAATACTTTGGCTACCTGATGAGAACTGACTCATTAGAAAAGACCCTGATGCTGGGAAAGATTAAAGGCAGAAGGAGAAGGGGATGACAGAGGACAAGATGGTTTGATGGCATCACCAACTCAGTGGACATGAGTTTGAGCAAGCTCCGGGAGTTGGTGATGGACAAGGAAGCCTGACGTGCTGCAGTCCATGGGGGTCATGAAGAGTCAGACACAACTGAGCCACAGAACTGAACTAACGCCATGAAACACACACAAACACACATACTTGTTTCATTATTTTTTCCAATCTCTTTCAAAAACAGTCACCTCCTTACTGCCTGGATGTGTCCTTGTCCTGTAGGTTTAACCTGAAGTATCATTTTCTCAAATAACATCTGCTGTATCTTCACATGTTAGATAAAGAGCATCTTTATGTCATTCCCTCTCCTAATAGTTCATTGCTTCCCATTGTATCACTTAGCAAAACTTGTAATTTTTTACCTAGTGGTATGTTTCCTTGTTGAAACCTATGTCCCCTATGAGCTATAAGCCATGAAAGAGCAAGGATAACAGTGTTGTGTTTTTTTTTTTTTTTTTTTTTTACCACTCTCTCTGTAACGAGAGCATTGCGTTCAGTGCTCTCTACTTATAACTCTCTCTTTAAACTTTCTCCTAATTTTATTTATTAAAGTAGCAGTTTGTAACATTACATAAGTTATAAACATTACAAAACATTTCACACGTTTTGACTTTTGTATACACGACAGCATGCTCACCACCAAAAGTTTAGTTTTCGTCAATCACAATAACTTGACTTACTCATTCTGCCCTCCTCAGCCTTTCCTGTCTGGTAACCGCGATTCTGTTTCCTGTATTTATGTGTTTGTTTTTGATTGATTTGGTTGGTTGGTGGATTGACTTTTTTATTGACATATGTATATGTGTGGGTATAGACACTCAGATATAGATAGGTATACACACACACACACACACACACACATATATATATATGTATATATATATACACACACACACACGTATATTTATTATTTTCCATTATAGGTTATTATAAGATATTGAATATAGTTCCTTGTACTGTACCATAGGTTCTTGTCAGTAATGTATATCAGTTAATCCCCAATTTCCAATTTATCCTTCCCCTCACCTTTCCCCTTTGGTAACCCCATTTGTCTTCTATGTCTGTGAGTCTATTTCTGTTTTGTAAATAAGTTATTTTTTTATCTTTTTTAGATTTCATATGTAAGTAATACTTTATAATATTTTTCTCTCTCTTTCAGACTTATTTCACTTAGTATGATAATCTCTGGGTTCATCCATATTACTCCAAATGACTTTTCATTCTTTTTATGGCCTAGTAGTATTCCATAGTATTTATATACCACATCTTCTTTATTCATTCATTGGTCAGTGGACATTTTGGTTGCCTCCATGTCTTGACTACTGTAAACAGAGCTGCAATGAACATTAGGTTGCATGTATCTTTTCAAATTAGCTTTCTCTGCGTGTATATCTTAAGAGTGGGATTGTTGGATCGTGTGGTAACTCTATTTTTAGTTTTTCGAGGAATCTCCATGTTGTTCTCAATAGTGTTTGTGCCAATTTACATCCTCACCAACAGTGTAGGAAGGTTGCCTTTTCACCACACCCAGCATTTATTATTTATATACTTTTTGATGATGACCATTTTGCCTGATGTGAAGTAGCTTCTTATTATAGTTTTGATGTGCATTTCTCTAATAATTAGTAATGTTGAGCATCTTTTTATGTGCCTATTGGCCAACCTTGTATCTTCTTTGGAGAAGTGTCTATTTAGGTCTTCTGCCATTTTTTAAAATTTGGTTGTTTTGGTTTTTTGATATGGAGCTATATCAGCTGCATATCTATTTTGAAAATTAAGCCTTTGCTGTACTATATCAAACAGTACATTAAAAGGATCATACATCTTAATCAAGGGGAATTTACCCAGGGATGCAAGTATTTTTTTAGTATCCTCAAATCAATCAGTATGATTTACCACATTAATAAACGGAATATTAAAAACCAGGAAAAGCTTTTGATAAAATTCAATGCCTATTTATGATTAAAAAAAAAACTCTCCAGAAAGTGGGCATAGAGGGAACCTACCTCAGCATAATAAAGGCCTTATATGACAGACCCACAGCTTACATCATACTCAATGATGAAAAGCTGAAACATTCTCCCTGAGATCCAGAACAAGACAAGAGTACCCATTCTTGCCACCTTTATTGAACATAATTTTGGAAGCCCTAGCACAGAAATCATAAGGAGAAGAAATAAAAGGAATCCAAATTGGAAAGGAGGAAGTAAAACTGTTACTCTTTGAAGATTATGACATGATACTATTATACATAGAAGATACTATACATACTAGACCTCATTAATGAATTCAGTAAAGTTGCAGGATACAAAATTAATATACAGAAATATATTGTTTATATACAGTGACAAATATCAGAAAAATTATGGAAACATTCTTATTTGCCATTGCATTTAAAAATGTACCTAGGAATAAACCTACATAATGCAAAAACCTGTACTCCAAAAACCATAAGACAGCGAAAGAAATTGTAGATGATACAAACAAATGAAAAGATATACTCTAATCTTGGAATAGAATAATCAATATTGTTAAAATGACCATACTTGCCAAGACAGTTTGCATATCAAATTACCAGTGGCATTTTTTACAAAATTAGGAGAAAAAATTGTTTCATTTGTTAGTTTGTATAGAAATGCAAAAGACTGTGAATGTCTAGGAGAATCTTGAGGATGAAGAGTAGAGCTGGAAGAATCAGGCTCCCTGACTTCAAACCATACAACAAAAGTACAGTAATCAAGAGTATGGCACTGGCACCAAAAAAAAAAAAAAAAAAAGATAGATCAATGAAACAAGATAGAAACCCCAGAAATAAACTCAGGCACTTATGGTCAATCTGTGACAAATGAGGCAAGAATATACAATGGAGAAAAGACAATCTCTTCAATAAATGGTGCTGGGAAAACTGGACCAGCTACATGTAAAAGAATGAAATCAGAATATTCTCTAATACCTAATACCATACACAAAAATCAACTCAAAATGGATTAAAGATCTAAATATAATACTAGATGGAAAACATCTAGTGGAAAACATTCACAGAGCTCTCTTTAACATAAATTGCAAGAGTGTTTGTGTGTGTGTGTGTGTGTGTGTGTGTGTGTGATTTGTCTCCTAGAGTATGGAAACATATCTCTTGATAGAACCCTCACCTCTTCCACCAGCTGCACAGCTAGCAAAGTGGTGTCTTACTAAGGAGCTGGGCTCTAAAATGCCTCGTAGTGAACATTTAGCCACAAATCCTGTGGAAATAGTTTTATTTTTAGATATAAAATATACAAAATAATAAATATGAAATATCTTATATTTCTTGGACTCATAGTTTGCATAAATATGCTGTAATTACTGATGGATGAATTAATAAATTATAGCTATCCATAAAATATTTATTCAAATCAATTAAGCCCAGCTTAAAAGATGCTTACTCCTTGGAAGAAAAGTTATGACCAACCTAGATAGCATATTGAAAAGCAGAGACATTACTTTGCCAACAAAGGCCCGTCTAGTCAAGGCTATGACTTTTCCAGTGGTCATGTATGGATGTGAGAGTTGGACTGTGAAGAAAGCTGAGCGCTGAAGAATTGATGCTTTTGAACTGTGGTATTGGAGAAGACTCTTGAGAGTCCCTTGGACTGCAAGGAGATCCAACCAGTCCATCCTAAAGGAGATCAGCCCTGGGTGTTCTTTGGAAGGAATGATGCTAAAGCTGAAATGCCAGTACTTTGGCCGCCTCATGCGAAGAGTTGACTCATTGGAAAAGACTCTGATGCTGGGAGGGATTGGGAGCAGGAGGAGAAGGGGACGACAGAGGATGAGATAGCTGGATGGCATCACTGACTCCATGGATGTGAGTTTGAGTGAACTCTGGGAGATGGTGATGGACAGGGAGGCCGGGCGTGCTGCGATTCATGGGGTCGCAAAGAGTTGGACACAACTGAGCTACTGAACTGAACTGAACCATTTCTGTATACTATTTCTGTTGAAAGATAAATAAACAGATATCCAAAGCAGCTAAGTAGTTGGTGTAGTCACATACAATCCCTTCTTAGCAAACTTGTGCTGTTAGATTTGATGTAGATTTTGTCTTAGTAGATTTTGCTGTTCACATATACATTTATGGGATTGTATTTTATTTTTACTTTTGTTTATGAATATGTTGAAGGTAAGTTGAAGGATAAGGCATTTTATGGTGTTTGGAATTAGAGTTTGCCAGTAAAGTTTGATCTGTGTGTACAATGCATCTGGTGAAGTGTGGTTCACGACATCCATTGTTTTGCAGCTGATTGTCAACCTGTAATGCTCTGCTGACTCTGCGCTTCTTCAGTGATCTTGTCTCCCGTATGCTTATCCTTCTGGAATGCTGTCATCAGCATATTGCTGTTCATGAATGACCGCCTGGAGAAATTTTATGTCACTTCTCAGTTTATTCTGAGAATTTTATCTACAAAAATTAAATCAATATCAACCATAAAGTAAAATAATCACAATTCTTCACAATTTTGAAGAAAAAGTGGTTATTTTCTTCAAAACAGGAATCTAATTTTTAAACCATAATGATAAAGTCATCAGGGTATTCTTTTATTCTGACCTTCTAAATAAAAATCAAGCAAGGAAAAGCTAGAAGAATTTTTGTCATGCTTTCAAAGATGTCAATCTCAATGTACAGGCAGTCACATTTCTGTTTTATTGATACTTTTTTAAATAGGAACAATTTTCAAGGTTGAACTAAGGTTGTATTAGTCAACACTATTAAAAGTCCTAGAACTTCCCAGTAACTATATTCAAATTCCATTTTTACAAGTTGAATCTGTGTGTGTGTGTGCATGTGTGAGAGAGAGCCTTTATTATAAGAGGCAGTAAACAGCATCCTTCTTTGCCTTTGTAAATTCAGAACTAATTGCATACTAGAACATTCAGAGAGATTGAATTAGAATATAATACAATCCAAATCTGGCTTGGAATGCAGCCATGCGAGTATCCAATACATTCTTAGGTGCCCCACTGAAGTTGCTGACAAAAATTCAGACCTCTCTCACAGGACCAGAGTCTGTAAGCGTATGTCTGGACAAGCTGAGATTTCATCCTGTAGACAGACCACACCAGTAAGAAGGAGAGCAAGTTTGTTTACCCAATGCCACTTACCAGTTTATGAATGGAGATAAGAGAGTGAGAGGTAGGAAAAGAAGCCAGAAGGATGCTTCTAGGAGAAGTCCCCTTGTGCAGATGGATCCAGGGGAATGTGGAGGGTCCCTGGATAATTAAAAAGTGAGTTTTATAGACTGGGTGTGTTAATGAGGGAATGTTTGGACTTGAAGTATCAAAAATACACTGGGCCTAATTTCCTGTAGAAGTTGCTTCTGCATTGATGTTTTCCCCTTAATCACCATCAATGGAGGAATCACTTTATTAATTTCTTACCCATGATATAAAATTCAAGAAAGCGTAAGGATAGAATATGTAAGGTTTTCTTGAGAAAAAGAAAAATTCTAGTCTATTCATGAAAATATTTCTTACCTGTATCAGTTCCTCAGACATATTTCATTTGTACCTATTCTTGAATGTCCTCACTTTTATCTTTTGCTTCCTGTCCTCTCCCCCTTGATTTCCTCTTAAGAAATCTGTACTGCTTAGAATTACTAGGATAGCTCCTTAGTTCATATATCATTTCCAATATGTCCCTACTTAAATTTATATACCATACAAATGCCAGAAATTTTACTGGACTTGTCATGTCTCTAATATTAAATTCCCTATAACCAGTGCTTCTGCAGTATGTCAGCTCACCAGATGGTCTCCGTTGAATCCTCCCAAACCTCATGTCTCATCTCTCATTTGCCTACTTCTTTATTTAAAAAAAAAAAATGAATCCAACACCTAGAATGTGCCAAAAACTACATTAGACAGTGTGGTGTCAATATGGCTCTAAATAGATTCGATCTTTGCTATAAGGAATTTATATGCTACTGCAGAAGACAGAACAAATACAGGCAAACAGCCAAATAAAAGGAGTAAAAGGAGTAATTGAAATGAAGGACATGTAATTTAAAAAAAGAGAGATTAAAAGAGAATCACCTGAAGATGGGGATCTAATTTAAAGAAGAAATATCTAAATCAGTAGAGGCACCTAATATGAAGATCATTTCCAGATGGAGGAAACAGCATTTTAAAAATTTAAGTGTGAAAAAAAAAATCAAGGGTGAAAAATCTTAGTTCACTCAAGCAACTGAAGGAAGATGAGCATGAGTCAGTTTTCAAGGAGAAGACTGGTATGAGATGAAGTTAGAATAATAAATAAATGCCAGGAGAGCCAGGGCTGTATTAGTTTACTGACATTTTCTCTGTCCTTATATTTTTGACCCATTTTTTGAAATATTTCAATATAAAATAAACCCCTTTACTCTTTGCCCTTTTCTACAACTTTGTCAAACTTTTTCTGAGGTAGGATAACCAAAAACCAGAAGCACCTAGGAACCAGTCAGCTGCTGACATTTGTGAGACTCGGGGTAAGAACACAAAAGGGGGACTCACTTTAAAAACTGTTCAATAAAATAGTTCTAGCCTTGTAACTTGATAAATATACCTTGCCAATGCCAGCTGCTTGCCCCCATACTGCTTCCCGATGACCGGCATGGAGACAATGTTGTTCTCCGTGGCCTTGGTCTCGATGAGGTCCTTGAAGTTCATAGGCACAGAGCTAGTGGGCATGCCGATGCCCCCGGGCCATGTTCTTGGCCTTGCGCTGCTCCTGCATGGCCTCGTACTGGAAATCCTTCCCCAACTCCGTGTGGGTGAGGAAAGATGACAGGTTAAGTCCTTAGTGTTAGACTGGCCACCAGCTCCAGCTGGGCAGACACACCAAAAAGCGGCCAGCACAGTGGTGACGGAGGTGGACCCGGCTTACGTGAGCCTCTCTTCAGGGAACAGTGCTCCTCTCAGCCACAGAAGACAGGGGAGCAGCTGCTAGCTAAGTAACTGTGTGGAGGGGCTGAGAGATGAGACGGGTCTGTGTCCTGGAGCCCACAGGTGCCTGAACTCTAACTCAGTGTGGTTCATGTGCTCAGGGCCTCCACCAGGGGCCCCACTCACCAACATTGGAGGACACCACCCTATTCATGATGTCAGCAGCCTTGTTGAACTTGTCCTAGACGGATGGGGCACCAGCACTTGGTCCGAGAACACGGACTTCCAGCCCAGGTACCACTTGGTGATCTCCTCCTAACTGGGGCTGTTACTCAGCCAGGAGCATGGTGCCTGTTGAGAGGAGACAAGTGAGAAGCCGGAGTCCACCATGGCAACAGGTGGGAGCACAGCTTCCACTTGCATGTTTGGGTCCCGGTCCTACAAGCTGGTGATACTTGCAGGGTTTCAGGGACTGAATGGGGTCAGCTCGACAGTAAAGGGCCCTGCATGTAGACTGCACTTTGGCCTCCCACCCACATCCCTGGGCCTCTTTGAGGATCAGGGATGATGCAGGTGGAGTGTTCCAGACCACATGAGGCAAGTGTTCAATAAAGGGTGTTCACGGTGGTCCTGAGGATTTCCCTGGTGGCTTAGACAGTAAAGCGTCTATCTACAATGTGGGAGACCTGGGTTTGATCTTTAGGTCGGGAAGATCCTCTGGAGAAGGAAATGGCAACCCACTTCCAGTACTCTTGCCTGGAGAATCCCATGGACAGAGGAGAGTGGTAGGCTACAGGCCATGGGATTGCAAATAGTCGGACGTGACTGAGGGGCTTCACTTTCTTTCACTTTAGTGACTTGTAAAGCTATGATAAAATTACAGATTTTTTTTTTTTTTTTTTTTTTGGATCCCTTAGCATCTGTGAAGGAACTTGGCAATGGGGAGAGAGCAGGTCCTGGCTCCAGACTAACCTGGTCTTTCACTGTCCTAGATTCGGACCTTCAGAGCCTCATGACCCTCAGGAGGAATGACCTGGGTCATGCCCTAAACCAGGCAATTAATTCAAAGGTTCTGAAATATGGTTGAAAGGGAAAATATGGCTTTGATTTTGTACATGGGGAGAGAATTCTCTCTCCATAGAAACATGGTTGGTAGATGGCCGGAATGGATTCTCTAATACAAATTTCTCTTACCTAAGTTGAAGGACAATACTGACCAGTGCAGCTATTAAGTATAGAGCTAATGCTGCTGCTGCTGCTGCTGCTAAGCCACTCCAGTTGTGTCCGACTCTGTGCAACCCCATAGACAGCAGCCCACCAGGCTCCCCTGTCCCTGGGATTCTCCAGGCAAGAACACTGGAGTGGGTTGCCATGTCCTCCAATGCATGAAATTGAGAAGTAAAAGTGAAGTCGCTCAGTCGTGTCCGACTCTTAGCGACCCCATGGACTGCAGCCCACCAGGCTCCTCTGTCCATGGGATTTTCCAGGCAAGAGTACCGGAGTGGGGTGCCATTGCCTTCTCCGAGACGTTTCTTATTTATATTCCAGTCTCTGTTGTTGAAAGTGGGTACTGAGTACACAGGGGTTCTTGATGTTACTCTCCCTACAGTTTGTTAATGTTAGCAACTTTCTGTAACCAAAAAAGTTAGAAAATATTTTAATATCTTCTTGACAGTTCGAGGAAATTTTATGTTCTATGTGAAGAGGTTTAATTTGCTTGGTCACCATTTGTTTATAATCCTGCTGATGTCTTTAGTAATACACCCTCATTAATGGTGGGTAAAAATAATCAATGTGCTCTGTAATATTGCTTTTTCTTTCCTGAGTTTATCCTTGGACTTGGCATCATTAAATTCCAGTAACTTTCCTTGTATGTTTATTCTTTATATTTAAATAATCTTATTGACATTGACGGGCTTCCCAGGTGGTGTAGTGGTAAAGATCTGCCTGCCAGTGCAGATGTGAGAGATGCAGGTTAAATCACCGGGTCAGGAAGATCCTCTGGAGTAGCAAATGGCATTCCACTCCAGAATTCTTGCCAGGAAAACTACATGGACAGAGGAGCCTGGCAGGCTACCGTCCTTGGTCTCGCAAAGGGTTGGACAGGACTGAGCAGCTAAGCATGCATATCCATTGACATTGAGCACCATCTTATAAAGGACTCCAAACTCTTTTTCATCCACCCAAATTCTAGTTTAAAATTAACTCAATGTGAATTTTCTTATGTTGAATTACATTGATTTAAATTTTAAAAGTTAGTTTTTCTCTTCTTACAGAGTGGCAGTCTCAATCTTTCAACATTGTTTCTTCTTTCCATGAACTTAATCTTTAGATCCATGATTTAGAATCTAAATTTAGGATTATACTATTTTAAGCAGTCTTTGTGTTCTTTTTATATTTTTAAGATATTCCTTTTTCTAATTCAAACCTATTCTTTGCAAAGCTTTCTTTTCAACGTTTGGATAATAAAACAGCCTCAGGTATGTGTGGAGAAGGCAATGGCAACCCACTCCAGTATTCTTGCCTGGAGAATCCCAGGGACAGGGGAGCCTGGTGGGCTGCCGTCTATGGGGTTGCACAGAGTCAGACACGACTGAAGCGACTTAGCAGCAGCAGGTATGTGTTCATATAGTGGGGCTATAATCAAAACCATACTCCTCCTTGGGTAGGATTTGAACACATCTGAACCTCAGATTGGGACTCAAACCCATAATCCTTGAACTAGAAGGGGACATGAACCTACTGTCTTTTAATTCAAACTACTCACCTGGTGTCAGAACTTAAGCTCGGGTTCTTTCATTTTGTCACAGAAGGAATTCAGTGTGAGGCAAAGTGATAGGCAAAGAGTGAGTTTATTGGCATAGTATGCTTGTGAAAGATACAAGTGGGCTGTCATGAGAGCACAGCAACCCCAGGGACCAAGGGGGCTACATTTGTATAATCAAAGAAAAAATGGGGAGGGAAGAAGACCATATTCTTCCTCATTCTTGAGCAGACATCAAGGATTAAATCATTGATTTCTCCTTCAGTCTCATATGGTGCTTCCCAGGTAGCTGGGAAAGCTACCTGGTAAAACAACCTGCCTGCCAATGCAGTAGACACAGACAATGTGATCTCAGTTTCTGGATTGAGAAGATCCCCTGCTGTAGGAAATGGCAATCCAATCCAGTATTCTTGCCTGGAAAATTCTGTGGACATATGAGCCTGGTGGACTACAGATCATAGGGTCTCAAAGACTCTTGACATGACAGAACTCCTCCTTTTTTGATTTTCTATGGTTTAACTAGGACTGTTGTGGCAGTGTTTAAATCATATGTATATTAGCAAAAGGGTGATAAAAAATACTAAAATATGGTAATTAATCTCAGGTTTTGATATCATGTACCCTTTTACCCAGTTTTAGCTTTCCCCCTTCACCTATACTTCTGTCTTGTTGTTGTTCAATCACTCAGTCATGTCTAACTCTTTGTGACCCCATGGACTGCAGCAAACCAGGTTTCCCTGTCCTGCACCATCTCCAGGAGCTTGCTCAAATTTGCATCCATTGAGTCAGTGATGCCATCAAACCATCTCGTCCTCTGTCGTCCCCTTCTCCTCCCACCTTCAGTCTTTCCCAGCATCAGGGTTTTTCTAATGAGTTGGCTCTTCCCATAAGGTGGCCAAAGTATTGGAGCTTCAGCATCAGTCTTTCTGATGAGTATTCAGGGTTTGTTTCCTTTTGGATTGACTGTTTTGATCTCCTTGCAATCCAAGGGACTCTCAAGAGTCTTTCCCAACACCAGAGTTCAAAATTATCAATTCTTCAGCATTCAGCCTTCTTTATGGTCCAACTCTCACATCCATACATGACTACTGGAAAAACCATAGCTTTGACTATACAGACCTTTGTTGACAAAGTGATGTCTCTGCTTTTTAATATGCTGCCTAGGTTTGTCATAGCTTTCCGTCCAAGGAGCAAGTGTCTTTTAATTTCATGGCTGCAGTCACCATCTGCAGTGATTTTGGAGCCCAAGAAAAGAAAGTCTCTCACTGTTCCCATGGTTTCCCCATCTATTTGCCATAAAATGATGGGACTAGATTCCATGATCTTCATTTTTTGAATGTTGAATTTTAAGCCATCCTTTTCATTCTCCTCTTTCACCTTCATCAAGAGGCTCTTTAGTTCCTCTTTGCTTTCTGCCATAAGGGTGTTGTCATTTGCATATCTGAGGTTGTTCATATTTTTCCTGGCAATCTTGATTCCAGCTTATGCTTCATCCAGCCCAAATTTTGCATGATGTACTCTGAATATAAGTTAAATAAGTAGGGTGTCAGTATACAGCCTTGAGTTACTCCTTTCCTGATTTTGAACCAGCCTGTTGTTCCAAGTCTGCTTCTAACTGTTGCTTCTTAACCCAGGTACAGATTTCTCAGAAGGAAGGTAAGATGGTCTGGTATTTCCATCTCTTTAAGAATTTTCCAGTTTGTTGTGATCCACACAGTCAAAGACTTTAGCATAGTCAATGAAGCAGAAGTGGATATTTTTTCTGAAATTCTCTTCCTTTTCCTGTGATCCAACAGATGTTGGCAATTTGATTTCTGATTCCTCTGCCTTTTCTAAATCCAGCTTGAACATCTGGAAGTTTTCAATTCATGCATGGTTAAAACCTGGCTTGGAGAATTTGAGCATTACTTTGCTAGCATGTGAAATGAGTGCAACTGTGAGGTAGTTTGAACATTCTTGACATTGCCTTTCTTTAGGATTGGAGTGATAACTGACCTTTTCCAGTCCTGTGGCCAGTCCTGAGTTTTCCAAATTTCCTGGCATATTGAGTGCAGCACTTTAACAGTGTCATCTTTTAGGATTTGAGATAGCTCAGCTGGCCTTCCATCACCTCTACTATCTTTGTACTGATTCTTCCTAAGACCCACTTGACTTCACATTCCAGGATGTCTGGCTCTAGGTGAGTGATCATACCATCGTGGTTATCTGGGTCATGAAGATCTTTTTTTTGTATCATTCTGTGTGTTAGTGCTACCTCTTCTCAATATCTTCTGCTTCTGTTAGGTCTGTACCGATTTTGTCCTTTATGGAGCCCATCTTTGCATGAAATGTTCCCTTGGTAGCTCTAATTTTCTTGAAGAGATCTCTAGTCTTTCCCATTCTATTGTTTTCCTCTATTTCTTTGTATTGTTCACTTAGGAAGGTTTTCTTATCTCTCCTTGCTATTCTTTGGAACTCTGTATTCAGATTGGTGTATCTTTCCTTTTCTCCTTTGCCTTTCACTTCTCTTCTCGTCTCAGCAATCTGTAACAGCTCCTCAGACAGCCATTTGTCTTTGTGCATTTCTTTTTCTTGGGGATGGTTTTGATCACTGCCTCCTGTACAATGTTGTGAACATCCATCCATGGTTCTTCAGGCACTCTGTCTATAAAATCTAATCCCTTGAATCTATATGTCACTTCCACTGTATAATCATAAAGGATTTGATTTAAGTTATACCTGAATGGTCTAGTGGTTTTCCCTACTTTCTTCAATTTAAGTGTGAATTTTGTAATAAGTATTTTATCATCTGAGCCATAGTCAGCTCCTGGTCTTGTTCTTGCTGACTATATAGAGCTCCTCCATCTTCAACTGCGAAGAATATACTCAATCTGATTTCAGTATTGACCATCTGGTGATGTCCGTATGTAGTGTTGTTTCTCATGTTATTGGAAGAGGGTGTTGGTTTCTGTCTTGGCATACAGAAATGCTACTCTTGTCTTGTTTTTTTAATTATCAGAATTTGTGGCTTGAGTGTGTTTGGCACTTGGATATATCTGTCTCCCTTCAAGGTAGCGTAGGTTGTTGCTAGGGATTCTTTTCTTGAGTTTTCATTAACTTACAACAATCTCCTTTAAATGTCTTTCTATCTTTAATCCCCTAGTGGAATTAAACTGACTAATTATCCTAATCTATTCCTATCATAATCACAATTACATGTATTTCCTATACCAACCTTTATTAATTTAATAAGAGTAAATTTCCTTTTTTGCATATTTATTTGTAATTTTTTAATTTAATTTTTTATTTTATGTTGGGGTATATTTGATTTACAATGTTGTATTAGTTTCAGGTATAGGGCAAAGTTATTTAGTTATATATATATATATATATGTATAGCCAGTGCTTTTCAGATTCTTGCCCCATTTAGCTTATTACAGAATATTGAGCAGAGTTTCCTGTGTTATACAGTAGGTCCTTGTTGGTTATCTATTTCATATTAGTAGTATGTAATGTTAATTCCAAATCCCTAATTTATCCTGCCTCTACAACTTTCCAGTTTGGTAACCATAAATTTGTTTTTGAAGTTTGTCAATCTATTTCCATTTTGTAGACAAATCCATATATATCATTTTTTTTAGATTCCACATGTAAATGATACCATGATAATTATCTTTCTCTGAGTTACTTGACTTAGTATGATATCTCTAGGTTTATCCATGTGGCTGCAAATGGCATTATTCCATTCTTTTCTTCTGGCTAAAATTGTTGTGTGTGTGTGTGTATACGCACACACACATACACACATATATATATATACACACACACATATATATACATACACATATATATACATACATTGCATCTTCTTTCTTTATCCATTCCTCTGTTGATGGGCGTGCAGGTTTTTTCCATGTCTTGGCTATTGTAAATAATGCTGCAATGAACGTAAGAGTGCATGCAACTTTTTGAGTTATGATCTTCTTGGATATACACCCAGGAGTGGGAGAGATGGGTTATATGGTAGTTCTATTTTTAGTTTTTAAGGAACTCCCATTCTGCTCTCCATAGTGATTGTGCCAGTTTGCATTCCCACCAATAGTGGGGGAGGATTCTCTTTCCACCACACCCTCTCCATCACTTATTTGTAGGCTTTATGATGATTGCCGTTGTGACCAGTGTGAAGTCATCCTTTATTGTAGTTTTGATTTGCATTTTTCCAGTAACAATGTTGACATCTTTTCATGTGCCTTTTGGCCATCTGTATGTCCTCTTTGGAGAAATGTCTATTTAGATCTTCTGCCCATTTCTTTGTTTACTTCATATTGAGCTACATGAGCTGTTTGTTCATTTTGGAGATTTATACCTGTCGGTCGCATTGTTTGGAAATACTTGCTTCCATTCTGTGTGTTGTCTTTTTGTCTTGTTTATGGTTCCCTTTTCTGTGAAAAGCCTTTGAGTTTAATTAGGCTCCATTTGATATTTTTATTTTTACTTTGATTCTTCTAGGAGGTGGATCCAAAGAGCTATTGTTGCAATTTATGTCAAAGTATGTTCTGTCTATATTTTTTTTATAGAAGTTTTATATTATCTGATCTTACATTTATGTCTTTAATTCATTTTGAGTTTATTTTTATCTATTGTGTTAGAAAATGTTCTAATTTCATTCTTTTACATGTGCCTGCCCACTTTTTCCAGCAGCACTACGTGAAGAGACTGACTTTTCTCCGTTATATGTTCCTGCCTTCTTTGTCATAAATTAATGGACCATAAGTGGATGAATTTATTTCTGGGCTTTCTATCCTGCCCCATTGACCTATATTCCCCTTTTGTGCCAATACCATACTATTTTGATTGCTGTAGCTTTGTGATATAGTCTAAAGTCAGGGAGCCTGATTCCTCCAGCTTTGTTTTTTCTTTCTGAAAATCACTTTGGCTATTCAGGGTCTTTTGTGTTTCCATACAGATTATAAAGTTGTTTTTTTCCCTAGTTTTTCTTAGCTTGAGCCTTTGGTCAGTATGTAGTGTCCTTTTTTGTCTCTTATGACAGTCTTTATTTTAAAGTCTATTTTGCCTGATATGAGTATTGCTGTTCTAGCTTTCTTTTTATTTCTGTTTGCACAGAACATCTTTTTCCATCCTCTCACTTTCAGTCTGTATATGTCCCGGGATCTGAAGTAGGTTTCTTGTAGACAGCATATATGTGGGTCTGGTTTTTATATCTATTTGGCCAGTCTGTATCTTTTAGTTGGAGCATTTAATCCCTTTATACTTAAGGTAATTATTGAGACATATGCCCTTATTGCCATTTTGTGTTTGGATCGCTTTTTCTTTTGTGTGTGTGTATCTATTGTAGATTTTTGGCTTGTGATTCCCATGAGGTTTTGATATACCAGTCTACATATTTAATACAGCAGCTAACAAGATTGTTTTCAGTTTCTGGCCTCTTAATTTCAACTGCATTTTCAATATAGTATGTCCCCTACATACACACCTTCAAGTTGCAAACTTTCAAAGATGTGAATGTTTCTTTATGTGTCAAATCACATAAGTTAGTTTGTACGTCTAGCACACATTGTCACATGCATGCATCCTCTACAGGTGGTGGTGTTTTGTGTCCTTTATTGCACAATACTGTGTAGAGTACAGTATGACAGCATCTTTATTTCAAGTCCAGAATGTCCATAAGCAAGAGATAGATAGAATTAAATCTAGCAAGGAACCAGAACCTGTGCCATTAATGTCAGGCATGAGTAAGACTGCAGCTTAGCCTCCATCTCCTATTGCTGACAAACCTTCAGCTCTAACGTCTTCTCCCTCTTATTCCTCCTCCAATCAGCAGCTCTTCTTGCTTGTTCACTTGATGCTAGTCCTTGTATGCCAGCTGTTGTACTATACTGGTATACTTCTCAAGGTACTACACTGTAAGATTAAAGAGGTACTCTTTATTTTTTGCTATTTTTTATTTGTGTGAAAATCATTATAAACTTATTACAGTACAAGGCTATATAGCTGATTATGTTAGTTGGGTACCTAAAATAACTTTGTGGGACTTATGAACAAACTGAATATATAAATTTGCTCTTAGAATGGAACTATTTGTATGTAGGGGACTTACTGTATCCTGAATTTGTACTCACTTAACAGTTGCTGGTTTTGATTCTGTGCTTGTTTGTGGATGATTTCTTACTTTTATTGTATGTTTGCCCTTACTGTTGATCTTTTGTATTTGTGATACTTCTGTTTCTAACCATGGCCTTTCCTGTTTAGAGTCCTTTAGGAATTGTTGTAAAGCTGTTGTGATGTCAGATTGCCTTAACTTCACTTGCCTGTGCAGTTTTTTGATTTCTCTATTGAATCTGAAAAAGAGCCAAGTTTACTAGCTTTTTGATTATTTTATCTTTTTTTTAAATCACATTTTCTCCTTCTCAATTCTTCCCCAATGACATGTGCTTGCATGTGCACAGGTGAAAGTGCAAAAATATGCATTTATCTATGGTACCTATTATACTTTTTTATGATCTATGATTGGCCAATGCATAAAACATACACCAGAAATGATTCTTACAACTTAAGCAGAATATACTTTTAGAATACCCTGCTTGAACTAATCCTATTTTTAAAGAATTTAATGCCATTCAAAATTTAGTTTTCAGTTTGCTTTTTTACATCTTTCAATTTTGTGTTATAATGCTGTATAAACTTCATCATTTTATTCCTGACTCATGTACCAAATCCCTTGTTGGTTATAATGGTATTTTTTGGAGTCTCAGCTCTTAAAGGAAATAAGCTGATAAATCCTCAGTTCAGTTCTGTCACTCAGTCATGTTTGACTCTGCGACCCCATGGACTGCAGCATGCCAGGCTTCCCTGTCCATCATCAACTCCCAGAGATTATTCAAACTCATGTCCATCAAGTCAGTGATGCCATCCAACCATCTCATTGTCTGTTGTCCCCTTTCTTCTCCAGCCTTCAATCTTTCCCAGCATTAGGATCTTTTCCAGTGAGTCAGCTCTTCGCATCAGGTGGCCGAAGTATTGGAGATTCAGCTTCAGCATCAGTCCTTCCAATGAATATTCAGGAATGATTTCCTTTAGGATACCAGGTTGGATCTCCTTGCAGTCCAAGGCACTCTCAAGAGTCTTCTCCAACACCACAGTTCATAAGCATCAATTCTTCGGCGCTCAGCCTTCTTTATAATCCAACTCTCACATCCATACATGACCACTGGAAAAACCATAGCTTTGACTAGATGGACCTTTGTTGGCAAAGTAATGTCTCTGCTTTTGAATATGCTATCTAGGTTGGTCATAACTTTTCTTCCAAGGAGTAAGCATCTTTTAATTTCATGGCTGCAGTCACCATCTAATGTACTTAAACTGTTTTTATAGTACAGCAGAATGACTTCGTATAATCATTAGAGCATTTAGGCAGGATGAACAGCAAAGGCAGTTTTATTTTCATACTAGCTGGATAATGACTATGCATTTGGTATGTGTCCTTGTATACATGAAGTGGAACCAGCAATGACACTTGCAGCTTTTCCAGCCAGAATATCTTTTTAGAAAGGACACCAGATTTTGAAGACAGATAAAGGTTTTCCAACTTGTCTCTTTCACTTAATAGCCTATGTGACCTTTAGCAACAATTTCAACTTACTAAGGACCAGTTTCCTGTTTTTCTGAGAAGAGACAATAACAGACATTGTACATTCTTGAGAGGATTCATATAAATTACTTGATACCAGTGCTTGGCATGTATCTATATTTTGTTAGTGTAGTGGCAAAGAATTCAGAAATAGAGGAAAGTGTGAATATAAGTAACTAATTTTGGCAAGTTTGTAAACTATGTTTTCTTTGGTTTATAAACATTATTTATGGTAGCTGATTTTAATATACAGGTGTTGTATTACTCTTGATGTTAGATGAGATTAATCAAAAATTTGGAGAGAAAACCATTATATATTTTTATTCATATAGCAATATTCTGTAAAATTTAAAACCTCCACATATTAAAAAGTCAGATAAGTCAGCAGTGTAAAATAATAAAAAATATACATAGTAAAATTCCTCTTTTTCATCATGTTTTGCTTACTTTTTCTATAGAATGTGATAGTTATTTGTTAATTCTGTTTAATAAGCACACATATGTTTTATGAATCAGAATTTTTAAAAAGGTGTGTTTATAGTTTAATAAACACAATTTAATAAATATTAAATTTTATACAATTAAACACAATTTAATAAATATTGGTATTTTCATTTCTTGGAAAGTGTCTGGGGTTAAGTTACTTATAAAATGTATCTGCCAAAAACTAAATTGTTTAATATTCCTTTGTCCTTCTGAGAGAATCTGGAAGAAGAAAATGAATTGTTTGCTTACATAGAAAAATATTGGAAAAAAGCTATAAATCACATGCATGTGGAAATTAATTGATGGTTCAATAAAATAAATTTTAATGTACTTCAAATGTTTCTTTTCTCCAGATTGCTTCCTTGTAATTCTTTTATGTAAGGTGAAAGGAAGTATTTAAATAAGTTCTGTTGTAATTTAATTAAAGTATTATTTGGCTTTTCATTTCATTTTCAAAATAATATTTGAAAAATTAAGATAAACCTAAAATCCTTTGATAAAGAATTCTATCCTCTCTGTCATGGACTTGATTTACCACAGTCTCATTTCTTTCTATGGTCCCTTTCATTGTTTCTCCTTAGGCAAATTTGAACTAGTAGCTGTTTATATATATATCTTTGTCAGGGTCTCACTCACTTCTAAATATTTTCAAATGTCATTGCCTGAGAAAGATCCCGTATCACTTCCACTCCAAGTGGCTAATTTTTTTCTAAACAACCATTCAGTGACAGCAAATGTTATTGGTTCCTTACGTGTTACTACTTTTTTGCCCTCTCCTCATATTCTAATAGGAGTCTAAATAAACACAACTTGTTAATTCTCATTTTAAATTTATATTGGAAAAAGTGGCCACGTTTTCACTTACCCTTTTCAAAAAATGAAAACCATCCCTTTACATATTACATCTTAGATTATCTAATCTCCATTTCACTATTGTCTGAATAGCAGCTCTAGAAGTTTTGTAAGAGGAAAGTTAGAAGGTTTGGCCATTAATAATCCATAAGGTATTTTTTGGTAAATATATATCAGTGTCAAATTATGTTTACCTAAATTATGTATGTATTTTGTTAACCAACTTGGATAACTTTCATATCTTATTAAGGATTTAAGGGAAAGAGCAAGAGAGTTCCAGAAAAACATCTAAAGAGCCTCTTGATGAAAGTGAAAGAGAAGAGTGAAAAAGTTGGCTTAAAGCTCAACATTTAGAAAACTAAGGTCATGGCATCTGGTCCCATCACTTCATGGGAAATAGATGGGGAAACAGTGAAAATAGTGGCTGACTTTATTTTTCTGGGCTCCAAAATCACTGCAGATGGTGACTGCAGCCATGAAATTAAAAGATGCTTACTCCTTGGAAGGAAAGTTATGACCAACCTAGACAGCATATTAAAAACCAGGGACGTTACTTTGCCAACAAAGGTCCCTATAGTCAAAGCTATAGTTTTCCAGTGGTCATGTATGGATGTGAGAGTTGGACTATAAAGAAAGCTAAGTGCCGAAGAATTAATGCTTTTGAACTGTGGTGTTGGAGAAGACCCTTGAGAGTCCCTTGGACTCCAAGGACTCCAACCAGTCCATCCTAAAGGAGATCAGTCCTGGGTGTTCATTGGAAGGACTAATGCTAAAGCTGAAACTCCAATACTTTGGCCACCTGATGCGAAGAGCTGACTCATTGGAAAAGACCCTGATGCTGGGAAAGATTGAGGGCAGGAGGAGAAGGGGACGACAGAGGATGAGATGGCTGGATGGCATCACAGACTCGATGGACATGGGTTTGGGTGATCTCCAGGAGTTGGTGATGGACAGGAAGCCCTGGCATGCTGCAATTCATGGGGTTGCAAAGAGTCGGACATGACTGAGTGACTGAACTGAGCTGAACTGAAGGGAAAGAGAGAGTGTTCACTTTTAAGTGAATTTAACTTAAGAGAAAGAGTATTTCTTAAGGAGAGGGAAAGGAAGAGAAAGGGAGGAGTAACCTGAGGGGAGAAGGGGAGGAGAAGAAACATTAGTTTTGTGTATTGTTAGTGAGGTTTGTGATGACTACTATCTCTTCATGGAAAAAATTAAATGATGAGTTATAATAGTTTTCATCATTAAAATATTATAGAGCTATTTTATTGACCAAGTGAAGAAAACGAAATAGAATTCTCCTTTAAATCAACATAAGACAAAAGCAGAACCTAGTGGAATCACATGAACTTCTTGGGAAACCCAAGTTAAATTTGTTAACTTAAACTTTACAGACTCATTGAAATGGGTGGTAATCATAGTAAAAAATCCCAAGATGAGGTCTGATCATGTGAGTACAGCACTCCGAGTGGTGCTATACACAAAGTGAACACATTATAATAAATATGCAAAGATAATTTTTACTCTAAGTGACACATTTAGTAGCAAGAAGACCAGAGCCAGAGGCCCAGTCACATTGTGTGTATATGCATGCTAAGTCTCTTCAGTAGTGTCCAACTCTTTTTTTGCAACGTTATGGATTGTAGCCCGCCAGGCTCCCAGTCCATGAGATTCTCCAGGTAAGAATACTGGAGTGAGTTGCCATTTACTCCTCCAAGGGATCTTCTTGACCCAGGGACTGAACTGAGTCTCTTGTGTCTCTTGCATTGGCAGGCCGGGGAAACCAGTCACATTAGTAGACCAGAATTAGTACATTTGCATTTGAGATATGAAATCCCAAACTTTGCTCATGCATTGTATCTCTTAATTATAACAGGGCTGGATTCATGTAGGCTCCCCTAAAGGGCAGATTCCTAAATGTGTAGATTTTGGAATGAGAGAATTAGAAGCAATAAATAATTAAAAATATACTAAGTGGAATAAGATGGTATTTACTGAAAATGTTTTGAATTTTAAATGTAAACACTTCTGAAACTGTATCAGTAAAATCCTCTCAATTTAAAGAAAACACAATAACTTATAGAAAACTTAGCATAATCATTTGATATTGGATTTAAGCAAAGCATGTCTCTAGCTTTCAGCCATGATTCTGACTTAGTGGTTCCTGTATTAAAAGAAAAGATGCCAAAAATGACGTTATTATGACCTGAAAATTAAACCTCTGAATGTTAAAATTGATAAGTAAAGCACCACCACAGCGAAATATATGCACAATCATGAATTGTACAGTAATCAAATTTTAATGTGGTGGGGGGGGGACATTAGTGTAGAAGCACATGACTCAAAAAAAATGTTTTGGTTTTGCTTTTTTTTTTTTTCTGCAGGAAAAAGTTCAGCACTTACAGAAGGCTTTTGCTTCAAGAGTAGATAAATCCACACAAACTGAACTTCTAGGCTATGATGTAAGTAGCTATATAAAACCATTTTTATCTTTTTTATTGGTATTCAGACCTCCACAGCTTATTTACTTCTATTGCTGCTATGTCCATGCATTGATTTAATAGGATTTAGTGGTACACCATTTATCTTTTGCTCTTAAATAATCCCCAAATACCTTCTGGAACTGAAAAAGATAATTACAGGCACTGACTAGCATACCAATGTCTTATTAATTTCTTTAAACCAACATCTCTAATACAGTCTTCTGAATTAGTGAATTTGCAGACATGTGCAAGAGATGTATTAGAATACTAAGACAATTTATTTTTAAGAAAGTACTGATTTATTTATTAACAGTTTAATAAAGTTATTATATTTTCAATCACCAAGGGCCAAGTACATCATTTTTACATTCTGGCACATAAAAGGGAGCACAACTTTGCAGAGAAATTTACAATACTATTTTAGCTCTTGGGCTTTGGTGTGTGCTGCAGAAAGTAATTTAATTGAAAGTTAGCATTTTTTTCTTCATTTGAAATATTTGTTGAACTGTCAAAATAGGATTTTAAAACATGTTTTAATACAAGATGACTTCCAGTAGCACTAAATGATTTTAGAAAACTTTGATTCAAATGTCTACTTAAACAAAGCTATGAAATTTTCACTTTGCCTAAGTTCACAACTTTAAATTTTCTTTCGATGAAAACATAAATGAGTTATCTTCTTTTTGTTGAACCTAACATTTGTGAGAATACTCTGCTTTTTTAAAAAAATTATTAATATTATTTTTACCACTCTATTGGCAAGTAGTAATAGAATAGAAATAATTTTAGATTTCATGAAGGGGTTTAATGATAAAATGTCAACCGATCTGCATGTTCTTACTTGTGTTGCCTTTCAAAGTACATTAACATATGTAACATAAAGCTGTCTATCTCTATTAGGAAATAAACCAGAGTTTTGAATTTCAGCTAAAATGGTTTTCAGATAGTTATGTGCATTATTTTTTAATTAAAAAAACATTAAAAGCTATCCCTTTCTTTTGAGTTATTCTCTTATACTCATTTCATGTTTATTCTTAATACCTAAATATTCTAGATATCAATATTCTGACTATAATACTACTTCAATTCCAGTGCTTTGGTATTTAAATGATAATGTTTCAGATATTTAAAAGTAAATGTTTTTAGTAAGTTCAAATATGCTTTAGTGCACTAATCCAATATTTATCTGTTTAAGAGGAGTTATTGTTTAATTTTTTTTTTCTAGTATGTATTATTTGTGCTTAGGTCTTTATGATATAAAACCAGTATGTATTTTACAATTAATAATCCATATGTTTTTAAATCTGTGAGTCAGTTGTCCAATAAGAACAATAAATTCATAGGCCACATTAAATCTTATTTCAACATAAATTCATTTAACACAGGAGCTGCAAGTAAACTTAGAATTCACGTATTTCAGTGCCCTCAATATTCAAATAAGTTGACTAAGTTCCAGAAAAGTGAAGTCACTTGTTCACTAATGCACATTCTTTGTGGAAATCTGATCTTTTAAAAAGTAGTGATTATCCTTATAACAAGGAAAAAGGAAGTACTCATGCATTTGTACTCAGATATTTCATTTTACTCAAGAGACTGATGTTTAGCAGACTAAATTCTAAATTTCTAAATAACTGAATGTAAATGTAGAATGTAACCCTCTTAGATCTATAGCACTATTGGTGCCAGTCAGAAATGCCCACTAAGACATGATGGTATCTGTGGGGAGATAGTTAAGTTCTAGCTACTAGATATTCCTTATGCCTGACATTTGAATGCCTGTCTATGCCCCATACTTTTCTTGATTTTACAAAATGTCTTATATCAATGGTATTTAATTCTCCAAATGTGTAAATAAAAATTAAAGCCATGATCATAGTTAATTCTTGATCATACCTAGCCTCTTCTCATATCTGACAATGAGAGCTTAATGTATTTTACTAGATAAAAGTAATGTTAAAGAATAATTTCTTAGTAGTGAGTCCTTAATGGATCCCTTTGTACAAGTTTCTGATATGATTTGGGTAGTCATTAACATAGAATAATGTTCTAAAGATTTCATGTTTTGTACTCTTGGTGATATATTTTAGGACATAAGCATCAGAATCAGCAAATTACCAAAGATATGCATCAGAACCTTCTACCAGTAACTAGATATAACTGTCATAATAGATTTTAAGGCAATTGGTATTAAAAAAAAAAAAAACTGAGATGGGAAATATTTTAAATAAAACAAGTAAAGCATTTTAAATCTGCTGAGTCTTGTAACTATTTGGAATATTATTCATTAATGTAACTTTTTCATGACTGAAATATTTTCTGTAATTTTCAATACTGGTTTATAATTTTTTATATTCTTGTATGCAATAAGAATAATTTGTTATCTTTGATATTTTGCTCACATTTTCTTAGGAAATAGAATTTGATCTTTAATTTATCACGTGTGTGTGTGTGTGTGTGTACATATATATATATACCTACATACACGCTATTTGACATTTGCAATAGTATTTGTGAGAAGAAAAATCTTGTAGAAATCTTGCATATTATGGATGATGTTTTCACCTCTTTCTTTTTAAAGCTGTCAATATTAGCCGCAAATTGTTCTTTACTGATCTTTATAGATCATGTTTCAGTGACATGAATGTCAGAATATAATCAGTCATGTCCAACTCTTTGCAATCCCATGGACTGTAGTCTACCAGGCTTCTCTGTCCATGGGATTTTCCAGGCAAGAGTACTGGTGTGGGTTGCCATTTCCTTCTCCAGGGGATCTTCCTGACCCAGGGATCAAACCCAGGTCTCCTGCATTGCAGGCAGATGCTTTACCCTCTGAGCCACCAGGGAAGCCCTATAAGAGACTACAGTATCTATTAATATAATTTCCTTGTGAAGATAGCTGTTACTACACATTTTGCTTAAGATGGGAAATAGAATCCCCAGAAGATATTATTATAATGAAAACTATTAAAAGAAATTTCCAAATTTCCAAATTCACTACAGTGATTAAGTTCAAAGGTTTGTACAATAAACAACTTCTAGCCTGCCACAGATATATCAAGAGTCTTAAAACTAATGTTAAAGTACAACATGCTCTGATTTCTAATGCAAGTGGCAAGAATTGTTTAAAAATAATTTCAGAGTGTCTCAGCAAAGGCCTATAAACACAATAGTTCTTATGATGAGGGAGATTGTTAAATAAATGATGAATGTGTCTTAAATAATCAATGCCAATTTAACCTCTTTCACCCTCCTCTGTCTGCACAGGTTTAGTTTATTGAAAGATCAAAGAATAATTTCTTAGGTGTCAGTTGTGTTATTAAAACAGAATGGAAGATGAATAGATGTAGTCAGGTAGCAATGTTGTCGATTACAAGATTATGTTAAGAGGTAGGCAAGATTCTTCTGATTACATCAGCTGTATAAATAGATACTTCAACAAAGCACATTTGCTGCCTGTAAAAATTTTATAGTTTGAACTACTGCAAATAACATTTTGGTTAAAGCAGCTGAGAATGAATGACCAAAATGCTACACTGAAATTTTATTTTCTGACAGAAGATTCAGATCCTTTAATTAATTTGACACCATTATGGACAATTTTTTAACTTCCTTGGGCTTCCCTTGTAGCTCAGTCGGTAAAGGATCTGCCTGCAGTACAGGAGACCTGGGCTCGATCCCTGGATTGGGAAGATCCTCTGGAGAAGGAAATGGCAACCCACTCCAGTATCCTCTCCTGGAAAATCTCATGGACAGAGGAGCCTGGTGGGCTGCAGTCCATGGGGTCGCAAAGAGTTGGACACGACTGAGTGACTAACACTTTGTTGTTCTACAGAAGACTGTCATTTTCAAAGTGACTGATTAACTTTAGGTGTAAGTTTTCCTTTCAGTTACTTCCTAAACTTGACTCAGAACAGTCACAGTGTCTTGAGATTGCTCTTTTAGGCAGAAACACTGAAGTTTTAAGATCTTCCACTCAGTGGCATATATTTTACACTTATATTTAAAACAAGTGTTTAGTTGAACTAGGAATGTTTTGTTCATACTTTAAGAGTTTTAAAGTTACCAGGTATTTCATCAGGTATTATTATTCATGACTGTCATTCTAAATATTATTAATAGTTTGTATGTGGCTATTTTAAAATCAGCTGAACTGTGGTTTCACACATATTATGTCTCAGTCATGCATGAGTGAAGCATAAATCAGTATGGAAATGTATGCTCACACCTCTGTGTGTTCTGAAAATATTTTAATACATTTCCAAGGGTGGGACTTGCTTTATAAACACAGCTTTCTACTTAACTAGTTGCATTATGAATACAGATTTTGAAAAACTCAATGCAATTACCTTTGTATTTGCAATCGATGCTATTTTTCTCTTGTTTAGTTTTGCAGGCCCTCCTGGCACAGTTAGTAGTGTTCAGGGAATTCTAACAAATAAGAAAATTGTTCATAATGTAAGGAATAAGAGTAATTAGTTTTTACAGTAATTGTTTTATTAGCTATTAGAGCAGGAGAGTATTTTGTATTATGCTAATATATTATGTCAACTTATGTGTTAAGCCTGGGCTTCCCAGGGAGCTCAGAAAGTACCTGATCTTCTGCCTGCAATTCAGGAAACCAGTGTTAAATCCCTGGGTCAGGAAGATCCCCTGGAGAAGGAAATGGCAACCCACTCCAGTATTCTTGCCTGGAAAGATCCTGTGGATCGAGGAGACTGGCAGGCTACTGTCTATGGGATCACAAAGAGTGGGAGACGACTGAGTGACTAACACTTTCATGGGTTAAGTCCAATGCTAAGAATTGAATAACTATTGATTAGGCTGTCTCATCCGACTGCTAATAAAGTGTAGTTTCTTAAATCTGTTTTAGATCCATCTGTTGCTATCATCTTTCTTAAATTCAGTACTTATCCTGATCATGCCTCAAAGTGATCCAGTATTTAGTAAAGGAGCACCTTCCCCCAATGTGCTTCAGTCTTTAATATTTACTTAGCTCAGGTATTTATGTTGATTTTTAGAAACAACAACAACAAAAAAATCAGGTTTAAAACTGAATGATATATTCCAGGTTTTCTTTCTCTCTTTTTTTGTAAGGTTTTTAAAATAGCATTTAATACTTAAAAGTTAACATGTGCATAACAGAAAGCCAAAAAACACAAGAAGCAGAAAACAAAGTCATTCATAATCACAAGCAGTTTACCGTTTGATGTGTCCTTCTGGGTCTCATTTGTGTATTTCTTTTGAACTCCAATTTTTGTATTACATTAAAGGCAACTTTCAGACAAGAACATTGATGAAAACACTGGAAACAACATCTGCCACACTTGTTTGCTAATTAATGGAGGAATCACAGCTTACCTAGTGGTAACATTCTGAGTCACTTCTGAAAATCCATGCATGTATTCATTCAACAAATATTGATAAGTGCTTCCTGGAAGCCAGGCCTTGTTCTGCGTACTTGAGCTACATCCTTTAACCAAACAAATAATCCCTCAGGGAGTTTGCATTTCATCATTGTATTTAAAACAAAACAAAATAAAAATAAGCTAAGTATATGGTATGTTAGAAGCTCCTAAGTGCAATGTAAAAGAGAAAAAACAGGGAAAAGATAATTGTGAGTGTAGGGGTGTGGTCAGGGTTATGATCAGAAACTTTATATAAAGTAATCTGGACAGATCTGAGGGTGACATGTGCCTTGTGAGACTTGAAGGAGGTGAGGTGAAAATCACCAGTAGCCAGAAATCCTTTTGTGATGTGCTTCTTGAAACCTGTTGAAGACCCTCAGTCAGAACAAATTGATGTATCTTGGCTCCATGGATAAGAATAATTGGCTTCATTTAGGGGCCCTCTATTATAAAAATAGACATTAAACCCTAGAATCAGACCCAGTATACCAAGCGACTCACACTAGCGGAACCCAGACCACCCGAGGGAACAGCCTGCTCAGCCTCTTAAGATCATATTCACTTATCATAGGCACTGAGAAGAAAGCTGGGTAAAATCAAGTTTGATAAGTAAATTACATTTGCTTTTCTTCTTCTTTTTTTTTTTTTGCTTGCATTATCTCCACCCTCTTCTCTCTCTGTGTACCATTATTCTTCAGCCCAGGCAGTGCTAACTCTATAAACTTTAAATGTATAATTAGATTTCATTGTATATCTACACATCCCATTTATTAGAGCTATGCTACTAAAAGTGAATAAAGCACTCAGTAATTACTTGGTGAAAAATGAATATATTAACTACAAGACTCTAATGTTATTTTTATAATCTAAAAAATCTGTAACAAATCAGTATGCATTATTTTACTTTATTCACAAGAATCATACAGAAGTACATATTGCTACCCTACATTTTTACTCTATATTTGTTATACTGAACTAATATTTTGCAGTGACTACTTTGCACCTTTTAGAAGACATAATAATATTAAATGCAAATCAGCATAGTCAACCAGGTGAGGTGAAAATCACCTTTTAAAACATGGATGACAACTTGCAGTTGTCCTTAACATAGTGCATTGAATGGTTCCTTTTAAAATCCTGAATCTTTATCTAGGAACTAGATCATTCCTGGAATGTCTCCAGGTCTTTAATTCTTGCTACATAGAATTGGTGTTAGTTAACTGATAGTTCTTTTGTTAAGTGAATCTGTGGTTGAAATGCTGATGGGGGAAATAGCAAGGCTAAGTTTTAACCAAGAAAACTCATATAATTATAGAAATATTAATTAAAACAAAGCAAAAGAGCACCTCACAAATATTTTATATAGCTCAAATTATGTGGGGGAGGAAAAATTACTTTCCCTCTACCCTTCTTGGCCGAGGACCCCACTCTACAATAATAAGAGACAGAATAGCTGTAGAAAACAAAGAAGTTTAGTAATATGTATACTGCCTGTATAAGTGGGAGATACCCAGGAAAGCAGTAATTACTTGAAATGGCCTAAACCACCACCATTTCTAGCTGAAGCCAAGAGGATGGGAGTAGGGAGGGTGGTTATGGGAAGTTTCCAGGAAAAAATACAGTAAACAAAGGATATGATTGTTATGCAGATTTAAGTTGATGCCTTCTTCATAAATAGAATTTTCTAGAGATTTGGTCATCTTCCTTCTTCTGGTACAGAGAAGGAGATACTCTTACAAATAGAGGTTCATCTTAAAAATGTGAATTCTTCTTACAAAAGGTAGTTTTTTAAACTTCTTAGTTTTTTAGAGCTTCTCCTGCTGTTTCTTAAAAATAACAAACTCAAGATAAACCATTTGTCAAATAAGCATGTTTTGGTGTAGTATATTTTGCTCTCCTTCAACTAGTAATAGTGAGGATCATACTTGCTTAAAATTATGTTGATTTTGTGATAGTACTGATATGAGAAAAGTAGCTATTTGTTGAAAAGAAAATTTTTCCAACCCACTTCCATTTCCATCTGAGATTGCCATCTCTATAGGAAATCTAATTTCAAAATTTCAGATAGTTCCTTAGAAAATTCTAGAAGTCATTTCAGTATTTTCCAGTATGCTAAATGTCCTTGCATAAAAGAGAGTCCCTTCTGAAGGAAGAAAACAAAATGTATATACTAAAGACATCTCTCAGTGTCTATTTATCATGATTATAGAATTGTTGCTAATCAGAATTTGTATTAAGTTCTTAGAGTTTACTCAAGTACTTGTTCAATGTAAATCTTTGAGTGTTTATATTTACTGATTTCTAGAGAAAGGAATCGTTTCCTTTAATGTGGTCTACAAGTAAGAAAATCTGTAAAATGAAATTTATTCTTTATATATATATATATATACACACACACACATATCCTTGCAATATAAGTATAAAAATATTATACAGATAAATATATAAAGTGTTAGTCACTCAGTGGTGTCTGACTCTTTGTGACCCATGGACTGTAGCCCACCAGGCTCCTCTACTGTTCTCAGGCAAGAACACTGGAGTGGGTAGCCATTACCTTCTCCAGGGAACCTTCCCAACCCAGGAATTGATTTCCATTTCCCAACCCAATGCCTTGCATTGCAGGCAGATTATCTACCATCGAATCCACCAGAGAAGCCCATCAGTAAAGCTGTATATATACCTAAACACATATATACACACAAATACTTACATGACATAACTTTAAAAAAGAACCTACATTTATTTACTGTTTTTATTATACAGCATAGGATTAGATGCAAATTTTTAAACTTTTGCGTGTATATAATAAGAATTAAATTATACACGAATATGTTTTAAATTGCTATTCAAATTTTAATATGATTAAATTGGAATTAGAAAAATATTGGCTGGGTATATTTGTGATCTAATTATGTCATATTTTGTATGAATTAATATTTAACTGTTTTTCAAAGGTAGTAGTCACATTGACTCCCTAAAAGCATTAACTTTCAGTAACTTCCATAAAGAATTTCAGATTGAACCTAAAATATATAGAAATATATATAATATTTCTAGGAATTTATACCTCATACTTTTTTTTAGCCAAGAACAGATATTATTTCCCTTGCATACACCTATTTCCTTTACTGCTTCTAGTAGTTTTAATCACATTAATTAGAATTCTTAACTCGTAAGAACTTTATAGTGAAAATTAAGAAGTAAGCAATTATAGACTGTATATTACTTTTTGTTTTAGTCACTGAGTCACTTCTGACTGTGATGGAGCCTGCTAGGTTCCTCTGTCCATGGGATTTCCCAGGCAAGAATACTGGAGTGGGTTGCCATTTCTCTCTCCAGGGAATCTTTCCGGCCCAGAGATCAAACATGCATTTCCTGCATTGGTAGGCAGATTGGTGTATATTACTACAGCATTCTTTACCTTGGCAAATTAATTATTAATAAATTTTATAATTTCCAGAGGTTTGTCATCTTTTTAATAGTAAAGTCTTTCAATGTGACACAAGAAATATTCACTAACAAACCCAAATATAATAAGTTCCTCTATCATAGGAAGTCAAAGTAGATAAGCCTGTATTCAGTAATAATTGTTTAATATTTTGTCTTATTTGGAAATAATTTATGTATTCAATAAGATTCTATCACTTTACTCAGCAAAACTCTAAGAACGGAAATTACCAAAAGGATTTGCGAAACTACTTAAGTAGACATACAGTAATGTATAATTATTGCTGAAAAGCTCAACTAAAAACTCGTATCCTACTTAAATCACTTGTTCTCAACAGTTATGTTTCAATTACTTTTGAAAGCTTTGTGTGACATTAGACAAAGTCGGCCATCATCCTAAGCTGTTTGTCTTGCCTATAAATTTTGTAACAGAGATAGTATGAACTTCTTGGACTAGTAAACCCAGATAGAATGAGTGTTACATGTCTGCATTGTATTTAATGTTGTTAACACTGAAGTTATGTCTTTTAATTAAACCAATAAACTTCACATAGCTTTTATTTACTGGCGATTATTCAATATTCTGTGAATTTTTTAAATTGGATTACTGTATTTCTGAAAGTTTCAGGATTACTTAATTTATAAAGCACTTATTTGAAGTCAATTAAGTAGAGGTCTTTTACAAAATAATTTTGGCAGTGACATCTGAAGGTAGAAAAATATCACACATCTACAACATGCATATATAGACATCTGTAAACATACAGACGCAAATATAGATCTTATTGCTTTCATTTAAAAAATTTAGCTATGAGTCAGGTGTATTACTAGTACTTGACTGGTTTTTGAGATCAGATGGATCCAAATTATGTTTCTGGAAGTTTGTCCATTAAGATGTTTGCATTTTTGTTTTTGTTATTGTCACCTTTGTTGTTCTTTTTTTTTTTTTTCCCCCCACCCTAGAATTTGTAAAGAGACTTGGAATTTTTCATTTGCCCATTTTTAAAATAGCTCCTTTTTTCTATTTCTGATAAGAAGCATCTCCCTAAAGTTAGCATTTCAAAGAGTGGTTCTTAGGTTCTAGAGAAGATGGAATAGAAAAATTTTAAGATTTGGTAAATTTTAAAATTTGCATTTCAAATACACAGAGAAAATATCCAAATTTTCTCCAAAATAGGGTATATTTGCCTGTTATCAGAGGCCTGAAATAATTACTATTTAAACTTTCCTTATTTTCTAAAGTGTTGGGTTTCCCTGGTGGCTCAGATGGTAAAAGATCCACCTGCAATGAGGGAGACCTGGGTTCAATCCCTGGGTTGGGAAGATCCCCTGGAGGAGGGCATGGCAACTTACTCCAGTATTCTTGCCTGAAGAATCCTCCTGGACAGAGGAGCCTGGTGGGTTACAGTCCATGGGGTTGCAGGGTCGGACTCAACTAAGCACACAGTAGCAATCTTTTGAAAACATTTTGAGATGAATAGAGGACTTTAAGGGGGAGGGGGTTAAAAAAAAGAAAAGGTGGACTTCGAATTGTTTCTAGAGCTGCAGCTCTGGTTTTGCAAAGATTTGAAAGGCAAAGTTGTTTCTAATTCCTCGAAGAATTTAGTTGTAGCCTAAATTATATGTCAAGGGACTGAGCTTCCCATCCAACTAGATTATTTTCAGTTTATATCAGGTAGAGGATTTCCAACTAAAATGGAAAAATCCAGGAGCTTTATGGTTTAGTGCAGTATGCCTTTCTGAAAAATGTATATAGAGCATTCAGCAAAGGCCTTATCATGTTATTTTTTTTTTCTCCTGAGTATACAATTCAGCCTTAGATCAATTAACCTTTTGAAGAGAAAGGCTCGACTTTTGTTTCAGTCAGTACCTGAATATTAGCCTCTAGCTGATGTTTCTTGATCAGTTTGTAAGAGAGAAAATCTGGTCATCTGTTTCTTCTGTGAGGGGATTTTCCCAAGAGGCCTTCTGGTTTATCTGATAAATACAGTGTAATCATGGGTGGGAAGAACACCCTTTAGCTACCAGTCAGGGTTTCTGTGAATGTGAATGTCCACTAATCTTTGTAACTGTTCTCTAAATGTGATAGTATCTGCTGAAAGGCATGATAAATGAGGCTTTGTGGTTTTATCTTGTTAGAGGAATCTGTAAGGCAGGCTATTTTAATTCTTAGTGTCCTCTTTTCAATTTGGTCTTTCCATAGGTACCAAAAAGAAAATTGTTAGAATGAGAGCTCCCTATTTTTTTCTTCAAATATAGAAGTTTTTCCAGTTCACAGGATTCATCATCTGGTTATTGACAAGTAGGATATTAGATTTGTTAGGTAGGTAGAACAGGGAAAAGGAGTCCAAAATGGCGGTGGCTAAAAGACAAGGAAGGTCAAAGGAAGGTCCAAGGACCAGAGTGAAGACTTCAGGCAGAACAAACAGCACTCCTGGCTAAGCCCAATTTGCATAGGGCAGGCCCAGGTGGAGGAAAAAACATACAAAAGGAGGAGCCAAAGTGCTTTCTCACAGACTCTCTCCCGCGCGTGTGCATTCTCTCTCTCTCTCTCTCTCTCTCTCTCTCTCTCTCTCTCTCTCATACTCCCTCCCCATGCACTCCTCCACTCTCTTCCCTTCGAGTCTTGGATTCTCCTGCTGTCTTCTAAATAAAATGGAGCTGTAACACTGATTTGCCTAAGAGCTGTAGCACGGTTTGTCCAAGACCCGAGAGCTGTGACGCCGAGGGCTTTAATGTCCGTCGCTCCAAATCTTTGTCGTGACGAGACAAAGAACCGAGGAACATACACTTGCATGACATCTAGGACCAGAGTGAAGACTTCAGGCAGAACAAACAGCACTCCTGGCTAAGACCAGTTTTCATAGGGCAGGCCCAGATGGAGGAAAAAACATATAAAAGGAGGAGCCAAAGCGCTTTCTCATGGACTCTCTCTCCCGGACTTTCTCTCTCTCTCTCTTGCTATCTTCTAAATAAAATAGAGCTGTAACACTGATTTGCCTAAGAGCTATAACACGATTTGTCCAAGACCCAAGAGCTGTGACACGCCAAGGGCTTTAATGTCCATCGCTCCAAATCTTTGTTGTGACGAGACAAAGAACCGAGGAACATACACTCGTGTGAACATACACTCGCGTGACACATTAATCACAATAGCATCTCAAATCAATAGACTTTTTATGGCTTGACCATAGATGCTAGAGGCATCCCAAAAGGCATCTCTATCTGTCTACAGGGAGACAGATCCAGGAGACCTGCCTTTGGTAAGAAATATTACACTTGGCTAGCTTCTGCCAGTTTTCCAGATTCCCTTGTGCAGACTCCAGAGCAACTATGGTGCTTCAGCAGGTCCCACTGTGGATGTCAAAACTGTAGGGGTAGAAAAATAATTTTCCCTCTATCTGTCTAGGTTCTTGACTGAGTGATCCCATCATAAAAGACATTAACAGGAGAAAAGCAAAATTTAATAACATGTATATTTTCTGTTTACATGTAAGATATACAAAGAAACTGAGTTAACTCCCTAAAATAGCCAAGTCAACACTATAAATACCACTGCCAGCTAGAGATGAAAGAAAGGTGTAGCAGTGGGAGGCAAGTTAAGGGAGGTAATCGGAAACAACACAGTCAGCAAGGCTATGGTTGTTATAAAGATTTAAGTCAGTGCCCTCTCCATTGGTAAGAGTTTCTAGAGTAGTCAACACCTTCTTTCTGGTATAGAGAGTGAGGCAGTCTTAAAAATGGAGAGTTCCCTTATGATGTAAATGTTTCTTATGAAAGGCTAACTTTACTCAGTTTTCAAAGCTTCTTCTGTGTCTGTAGTTTCTTAAAAATCGCATTTTCTTAATTCAGTGCAGTTTTTATACTAAAGAGACATATTTCGGGATAAGTTCTGTTCACCTTCACTAGCTTATATCTTCTGCCAGTAAAAGAAGCAGTAATTTTGAGGAAAAAACATTAAAATGTTGGGGTTTTTTGTTGTTCAGTCACTAAGTCATGTATTATTGTTTCAAAATAAGGATGTATAGTGTTTTAATAATTTATAAATAACTGTAGAGAACTAAATAAACAATAACTTCCATAAATGTTTGGCTTCATACCAAATAGGCAAAGGAATTGGAATTTTCAGAAAATGCATTACAGAAAATTTCCTAAAAGAGAGTCACATGTAACATTAACCTCATGCTCTATACCAAGACTATCAGAAAATTACACCCTTGCATGATGCCACATTTTTAAGATAATGATTAGAATTTTAAACATACATAGCTGAATTACAGTAGAGAAAATTTATATGAAAAGGAATGTAATTTGCAATTCAGAGTACTTAAAGAGTCATAGTTCTTCACATCTCAGAATTACTTCAGGGTTGTCATTATTTTATGAGCTTTGTACTTATAAGTGGATTTACAGATTTGGATTTAATCCATCAAATTACAGGAAAACTTGTTTAAGCTTTAGTCTAATACAGTGTAATTTTCAAAAAGAAATATAAATAGGTTCAGTATTTTCTTGCATTGGAAAAGTATAACATAAAAATTGATGAATTAGTCATTTTTTCAGTCTAAGATGAGACTAGAATTAGAAATACAATGTTTTTCAAATTTTGAGATTATAAGAAACACTTTGTATTGCTCCAGAAATGCTATCTTGTTATTTTTAATTTGTGAGAAAGTTGCTACAAACTCTAGTCAAGAAGGATTAAATTTTCTTCTTTAAGGGCACATCAGTAATGAGTCACTATTGGGCCTTAAGATAAACATTACTTGCTGTAAGTGTATGTATTATTTTCTACTCTTTTAAAGGTTTTTTTCCCCTATATTTTGATTTTTTATCATGTTAAAATAAACACGCAGACACTGAATCCAGAGTAAATCTGTAAATATATGTACATAAACATACCATGTTTAAATATTTTAGCATGGGTATTATTGTACTGTGATATTAATAACTTTTACTTTATAGTTTAAATGACTAGATATTATTCAATCATGTGACCTTTTAAATATCCATTTTACTTTTCTCAAGTATTTTCCCTTTAAAGAATAGCATTGTCATATATTATAATTCCCTCTTGAGAGAGATTTTGAAAAATCTTAACAAAGATGTACCTGATTTTATTCTCCATCTATCAATACTGTCTCTAGAATGTGACATAGTACATATGTTTTGCTATATACGAAATAGCTTTTCTATAAGATCTTCTAGTTAAAGATGAAAACAACACAAAATATCCATCAACAGGAAGGTGTTTAGTGATGGCTCATTCACAAAATAGAGGGTTGGGAAGCCTCCCTACCCAGTGCTTGCCAAAAAAGAGGAAACATCAATGTTCTGATAGGGAATAATCTCTAGACTTACATTAATAAGTGAAACAATGAGGCTGTAAAGCTGTTGCAGTATCCCCAGAGTGGTTAATCATGAAAAAGTACTGTATTTTTCAAATTACTGTTGTCTCTACAGTCAAGTTAAGGGGAACCGTTTATTTTCATTAGTTGAGCTTTAATATTCCTGATAATTTCCTGCCCTCACCTCATGCTCTGCTAGCTAAAGAGGACTGAGAGTTACTGAGGTTTTTTGTCCTCATCACATGACAAATATTAGAATATTATAAACTACTTATGGAAGCAAAAGCTAGGATCATATACTTTATGACATCTATCTCACTGAACATATTTAATCTGTTATATGTTCTCCATTTTAGAATATTAAAAGGTGAATCTGTGTTAGAGCTTTATTAAAAACATGAATGATAGGAGTCACAAAATACACTGGGATATAGATTCTAGATTTTTAACATTTATAAAATATATTTTTTCTTTTTACATTCATGCAACTACCATTTGGGGAACAGATACCAAACATTGAATATCCGTTTAAATGTTAGCCTTAATGATTCTGGAGAATTTTTTTTTTTTTTTTTAATAACATGTTTGGTTGGCAAATACATAAATGCTTATCTGTAGAACATACAGGCAAAGCCTTGAGTTTACTTCCACCTCCAAGAGAGTATACCCTTTTTCATTTATATAATCATTTAAAAAATAAAAGTAAAAAAGTTATCCTGGCACTGAGATTGTAGTGAAAGGTTGTTTAACCACGAAAGATGCCAGGATCCTTGCTCTATGGAGGAGAAGAATTCAATCCAGGGCCAGAGACAAGGCTTGATTGCTCAGAGCTTTTGTGTAATGAAGTTTTATTAAAGTATAAAAAAGATAGAGAAAGCTTCTGACATAGACATCAGAAGGGGGCAGAAAGAATGCCCCCTTGCTAGTGTTAGCAATGGAGTTATATACCTTTTAATTAGTTATTATAATGAATCAAAAGAATGTCTCAAGTTTGTGTAAATTTTACCAGACCCACTCCCACAATTTGGAGAAGGCAATGGCACCCCACTCCAGTACTCTTGCCTGGAAAATCCCATGGACAGAGGAGCCTGGTGGGCTGCAGTCCATGGGGTCGCTAGGAGTCGGACACGACTGAGCAACTTCAATTTGACTTTTCACTTTCATGCATTGGAGGAGGAAATGGCAACCCACTCCAGTGTTCTTGCCTGGAGAATCCCATGGACAGAGGAGCCTGGTGGGCTGCCGTCTATGGGGTCACACAGAGTCGGACATGACTGAAGTGACTTAGCAGCAGCAGCAACTCCCACAATTTACATTTTAGGATAACAAGATTAGAATTTAACAATAGAAAGATCCTACCAGACCCACTCCCATAATATACATTCTGAGATATTAGGATTAGTCAGAAGGTTTTCAGGAAGGAGAAACTGTCCTCAAGCAGGATACATTGTTGTTGTATAATCCCTAGTACAGAGTTTAAACTGAGTTGTGTAATTGAATAAGACTAAGAAATGTAGGAGAAGGAAATGGCAACCCACTCCAGCATTCTTGCCTGGAGAATCCCAGGGACAGAGGAGCCTAGTGGGCTGCCATCTATGGGGTCGCACAAAGTCGGACACAACTGAAGCGACTTAGCAGCAAGGAATGTAGACAAAAAAAAAAGTTTGCCCTTTCCTCTTCCTTGAGAATTCCAGACCCCTGTCTCCACTTTGAGGGCCCCAGAGCCCTTTCTCCTCCTTGGGGACCCTGGACTTCTTAACAATCTGCCTAGGAATTGACTCTCTCGGTAGCAGTGAACAAGGAATACACAAGTTTTCTTTCTTCATAAACTTGTCATCTTGTGGATAAGGACAGGAAATCACCTAGAAATGAAGAGACAGAGTTTCACTTGGTGATAAACGACCATGATGTAAATAAGCAGACAGGTGAGATTAAGTGATGAGTCCAGTGAAGTACACTTGTGCCTTCACTGTGAGAGAAGACTCATCAGGGAAGACCTGAGGATGTTGCCTCTGAGCTGTAACCTGAGTGATCAACTGTTCACAAAACTGGAACATCTTGACATGACAAACTGGATTATAAAGAACAGTCACCTTCCAGTACTGATTGCTGCTTTAGGATGGATTTCCATTGGTTTTGGTCTTGACTTCCTACTTCAAGTCGCTACTTATTCTAATCTATATATACATGACAGATAAATCTAAAAGAAATAATCACAAACATGTACCTTGCAGTATGTTGTATTTCTACTTTAAAACTCTTAATGGCTGCCTAAGGCTTAAAAGATAAAATCCACATTACTCAAACCAGCATTCTAGCTGCTAAAATTACACTCTTTCCTACGTAAGCAATTTTAGCTCTAATTGTTCCCAAACATAAACCTTTTATTCCATTTAAACTGCTCCAACACAAGTTGCTAGTTCTTGTCTCCCTTGTTTAGTGTTTTTGGTTTGTTTTGTTTTTAACTGTTTTGTTTAGAATGCCCCTCCTCCATAATGTGTCTCTTTTTAAACCCAACTTCAATCCTCTACCCTTGATCTGGAGTGATCTGTCTTTCCATAGAATAATTTCCGCAGTTACTGGTCCTGAAACCCTATCCTGTAGCTGTCAGTACTAGATATTGTTATATGCTCTATATATTTATGTATATATCTCCTGTGTATTGATACGCAACTTACTATCTTGTAGTATGGCTAATCTTTTTGATATCATTTCTATCTCTCCAACTGAATTTCACATTCCTTAGGAGCAGCTGCCATATTCTAGACTTCTTAGACCCTTTATTTCTTTTTATACACAATGTCTGAACAATGGAGTTCCTTTTTTTAAAGGTGAAATATTTTGAAATGTTTTAATTTCCTGTCACTTAAAACTTCAATAAAGAATACATTAAAGTAATAATTGTGGTAGGTTGAAAATTCTTTTGGAGCTTTGTGTTCAGGATGATCTATAAAAATATCAGGAGAGCCATATAGACTTACCTATTTATTTAATTTTCTGGAAATGAAGACTATATGAAGAGTTGAGTAAAACTGTTACTTTTTCACTCCACTTATAAAACCAAGGGAACAAAATTTTGCTAACTGGTCTTCACTCTTTCACCTTGTGTTTGGTTGTAAAGTATTTAATTGGAAGTTGGGAGCTTGGAAACATTACTGATATAAATATATTTAATGAGTTTTAATAACAGGTTTCACCTAGAATAGATTTATGTTGGTCTGTGTTTTTTTTTTTTTTTTTAATTTGTGTTTAAACATTTTAAACATTCATGTTAAAGTATGTGTTTATTTCATTTTATTAATTTGATGTCATTCATTTATTTATTTTTGTTTTCTTCTTTTCAAGGCCCTGTGGAATCCTACATGCACTGAAGGTTTATTTAAACCAGTACATAATATTTCAACCTAGCTTACATCATTATTTGATAATAAATGTATCACAAATCTGACATGCTAAATATCATATCAATTTTCCATTATTTCTTGCATTAGCTATTTCTCAGAGTATATAATACAGAAATGTTTCCATTCCAAATATTTCACACTTTTTGCATTTGTACACAATTGCATAAAGTATTAGTGGATTAGTTTAAACTAACATTCCTACCTTGCTGTATTTTTAAAACAAAAATAGACTTTTAATTTTTAATTTCTCTACATACAGCTGTTCTAAATATAATATTCCACTTGGCAGTACCTATTTTTTGTTTAACCTTCTCATCCATGTCATTTGTGTCTCTGGTTATAGTCTTTGTTTAATTTCAGTATATTCTATGTATATTAGATAAATTTGAAAGCAGTGATTCTAATTTGACCCATCATTGCATAACAGTTCTTACTGAAGAACTAAATTGCCTCTATTTTTCCCTTGCATTGAGATCAAAAGATGAAAATATATGTCTTCAAATGAAGTAAATCGTGAAGAGTCTTATTCTCTCTGTAGATAGTAAAAAAAATTTATATCTCTAAACAAGTGAAGAAAGTTTATTGGCCATTGACCTTATATTGAGGAGAAGTTTGTTGAATGTCTTATTAAAAAAATAAAAAACCCTGTCTCCTGGTCTTGGCATACTGCCTGATTTCTGTGTGTCCTTGTTTATCACCTTTCTATAATACCTCACTTTAATTATCAAATGTCCGGGTAGCAACAAGGCACTCTTGCATGTTGTAGTTTATTGAAAGGATAAGTGACCGAACCTAGAAGTGTCTCAGTCTCGTAGTGCAGGGCAACAGAAGAGCCATAGGGCTAAGGAGAACAAAGCAGGTTTTACTGAATTCTATATTTTTTTTATACAGGAAATGAAATAATCATAGTTAATGGTGGTAACATTTAGAACTATGCTATGAAATTTCTTATTTCACTCATTTGTAACATATAATATGCATGATCAAAGTTGGGTTTAAATCATGGTATTAAAATAAAACTAAATATATTTATTCACTTGAAAACAGTGTATGTGTCCTTGTTGACTTTGCTCTTTTAAAAACATAAAATACATGTTTTTATGATTCAGGATACAACAGTGATTTTGTTCCACTAACAGCTTTCTAGAGTTTATTCTTCTGTTCTTATCTGTTGCTACTTATTGTCTTACTTTATATTTGAAACCCTTAGGTGTAGATAATGTAAGCAATTCCATTACCTACAGTAAAGCACTCCTTTGGTAAAGATTTTTATCAGCTTGAATGGTCAATATCATTTTGAAGAAAAAAAAATTCAATTAAAGATATTTTGACTAGGGTTCAAAAGAAAAAATAAATGTATTAGCAAGTAGATTAAGTCAATAAAGAAAGGTACTTTTTCCCTCAAAAGCAATGTAGCAGAAACTGTCAATATAGACAAAAAAACCACCTACCTGAAAAGCTACTACTTTATGATTGCTCTTTAATACCAGTAAAGCATTTCAGGCTGCTTCCTTGGAAACCTTTTTTTTTTTTTTCCTTTATTTAATTCTTTTTTAATGGAATTGGGCTGAATATACATCAGTGAACATGTTCATCAGCTAATCATTTTGCTTTCATGGTGAAATATATTCAGACTTTCCAGCAATGTTTGTTATGTAGCTTGATCATTTAACTATTAAAATGTTTTATATTTCCTTGATTACATTAAACATGAATTAAAAATAGGAATTAATGGACCTTTTTTTTTTTTTAAGAAAAATGTGTAAGAATCATTAAAATCACTGCACTGTATTCTAAGGTATAACAAAACTGAGATTGATTGTTTCTCAAAGAAAGCAGCATGAGGTGTAAAAATATATCTGACAAATACAGTGTAACATCAGTATTTACTGCATATGATATTATGCCTGCATATTTGTCTGAAATACTTTGATAATAATTAACTAAAAATAAAAGATAAACAAGCTTAATTAAATTCACTTTCCAAATAAGGAAAGTGGAATTTAAAGAAGTTGAGTGACTTTCTCAAGTTCCTCTAATATTTCTAACAAACATTAAAGCTTTGGATTGCGTTGTAGGTGTTCCAGATCCAAAAGTCAGGATTTTGTTTTGTTTTCCTGATTTCAGATGCTGGTGGATTGCATGATTGCAAAACTCAATACAAATTGTACTTGGATTGCATATGCATACTTGTATATTATACATACATTGTGTACTGTTAAAGGTTGTGTTTACCTTAAATCTGCATTACACACTAGGCATAATGGTGATGATAAAGATTTTTCTATGTGAGTATCTGTCTGAGATATATAATACATGAGCTAAGGAATTAATTTTATAATGTTAGAATTAATCATTCACATATAAAGAAGTGCTTAGAAGAAAAACCATGGACAGTTTTGCTAGATGTTTTAACAATTATTAACATGTTTTATTTATATCAAATCATTTTGAAAATTTAATTTTTCATGCCCTGAAATACATGCACGTTAAATGTTCTTATTTATAATATTTTTAAATATAAGTAACATTATTCATGGTTAGATTTAAGACATATAGCTGTGTGTTAAATGATTTTTTAATGAAGACTCTAAAGTAGGTATCTATTATGATACACATGTGATTTTTATTATGGCATACACAAAATCTTCCTTACTAAAGTTTTCAAAATTATTATTTTTCATAATTACCTAAATTTGATATTGTTTTAAACATTTATTTATTTAGAAAATAAAATATATTTTTCCATATTTAACTTCATGCTAGAGGCAGGAATATCTTAACAACAGAATGTTTTTCATTATTTTGTGCCTATGTATTCATACAGGACTGTCTAAATGTTGTTTGATCATATCTTAATTTCTTACATATAATCACACTTTCTATAAGAAATCATCTCAATGCTCTTGGGGACAACGGTAATTACTATTATGATATGCTTTTTCACTCTCCTCTTTCACTTTCATCAAGAGGCTCTTTAATTCTTCACTTTGCTGCCATAAGGATGGTGTCATCTGCATATCTGAGGTTATTGATATTTTTGTATATAATTATGCTTGTGCTGCTTATTCTGCTAAGTCGCTGCAGTCGTGTCTGACTCTGTGCAACCCCACAGATGGCAGTCCACCAGGCTTCCCTGTCCCTGGGATTCTCCAGGCAAGAACACTGGAGTGGGTTGCCATTTCCTTCTCCAATGCATGAAAGTGAAAAGTGAAAGTGAAGTTGCTCAGTTGTGTCTGACTCTTTGCGACCCCATGGACTGCAGCCTACCAGGCTCTTCCAACCATGGGATTTTCCAGGCTTGTAGTTGACTGCAAATACTTTTGGAGAAAATCAAAGGTAAAACAATCACTGTGTTTGAGTGACAAAAGACTTAAAATCAGTCACAGTTAAAGGTCTGATAATATTTCACCAAAAGAAAACAATTAAAAAGCAATTTTTTGTTAACATACAAAATTGTAAAAAAGCTAAAATTATGACTTATCATGCTAGTACATAAAAGATTTTTTTAAAAATAATTTCACATACTTTCTAGAACACATAATAATATATATATATATTCATGTAGATATAATCTAAGAAGTTTAAATGTTACTTTTTATTTGACAATCTTTCTCATGCAATTTAAAATATCCAATAAGGCTAAATAAATTAACATCCTTTTTATTTTTATTTGTTTAATAAGGAGAGAACATAAGTCTTTTGAGATCTTCCAGGTACCCTCTGGAAATTCTCAGTTATTTTGAAATCCAAAAGACTGCATTCAAAATTGGACTTGAGGAAATTTATTAAAAATGGTTAGCAAATTTAGAAAACTCTGCAGTGGCTACAGGGCTGGGAAAGGTTAGTGTTCATTCTAAGCCCAAAGAAAGGCAATGCCAAAGAATGTTCAAACTACTGCACAACTGTACTCATCTCACACACTAGCAAAGTAATGCTCAAAATTCTCCAAGCTAGGCTTCAATAGTACATGAACCAAGTACTTCCAGATGTGCAAACTGAATTTAGAAAAGGCAGAGGAGCCAGAGATCAAACTGCCAACATCTGTTGGATTATAGAAAAAGCAAGGGAATTCCAGAAAAATATCTTCTTTTGCTTATCAACTATGCTAAAGTCTTTGCTGTGTGGACCACAACAAACTGTGGAAAATTCTTAAAGAGATGGGAAGACCAGACCACCTCATCTGCCTCCTGAGGAAGCTGTATGCAGGTTAAGAAGCAACAGTTAGGACCAGACAAGGAACAATGGACTGGTTCCAAATAGGAAAAGGAGTACGTCAAGGCTGTATATTGTCACCCTGCTTATTTAACTTATATGCAGGGTACATCATACAAAATGCTAGGCTGGATGAAGCGCAAGCTGGAATCAAGACTGCAGAAAGAAATATCAATAACCTCAGAAATGCACATGATACCACCCTTATGGCAGAAAGCAAATAGGAACTAAAGAGCTTCTTGATGAAGGAGAAAGAGAAGAGAGAAAAAGCTGACTTTAAACTCAATATTCAAAAAACAAGGATCATGGCATTCAGTCTGGTCGCTTTATGACAAATAGATGGGCAAATAATAGAAACAGTGATAGACTTTATTTTCTTGGGCTCCAAAATCACTGTAGATGGTGACTCAACCATGAAATTAGAAGATGCTTGCTCCTTGAAAGAAAATCTATGACAAACCTAGACAATATTAAAAAGCAGAGACATCACCCTGCCAACAAAAGTCCATCTAGTCAAGTCTATGGTTTTTCTAGTAGTCATGTATGGGTGTGAGAGTTTAACTTTAAAGAAGGTTGAGTGCTGAAGAACTGATGCTTTTGAACTGTGGTGTTGGTGAAGACTCTTGAGAGTCCCTTGGACTGCAAGGAGATCAAACCAGTTAATCCTAAAGGAAATACATCCTGAATATTTATTGGAAGGACTGATGCTGAAACTGAAGCCCCAACACTGTGGCCACCTGTTGTGAAGAACTGACTCATTGGAAAAGACCCTGATGCTGGGAAAAATTGAAGGTGGGAGGATAAGGGATGACAGAGGATGAGATGGTTGGATGGCATCACCGACTCAATGGACACGAGTTTAAGCAAGTTCAGGGAGATGGTGAAAGACAGGGAAGCCTGGTGTACTGCAGTCCATGGGGTCACATAGAGTCAGACACAACTGAACAGCTGAACAAGATGTCAAATACTGATTAAATAGTATCAGTCATTGTGAAGCAAAAACTTAGTTTATTGAACCAAAGTGGCAATTAAATAATTTCAGAGGCAAGTACAGAACGTTACATGATTGTAAACACACACACACATATACACACAGAACAAAAAACACTTTAGCCTTCTAATATTGAACTGACTTAGGTCTTAGTAATCTGAGACCTGATGAAGAAAACACTAACCACAGAAACAATTTCATAAGACCAAGATCTTTGTTACCAAAGTGGATTATATTAAATCTTAAAAAAAAAAATAAACTTTATAATCTTAAGAACACAACAATAAAATAAAGAATAAAATAACAGAGTTAAAATTAAACTCTGGTTTTGTTTTGATATATTATTGAACTCATTTTTTTAAGCCTTATAAATAAATCTACTCAATTTTTACCAGCTTTGACCACACAATATAAGATTTATTTTCCACAAACCTTCTGCAACTTTCTATATCCATCTAGGTTTTATCTTATTATTTTTCCTTTCTTATTCCAGTATAGACACTCATTTTTTAGATGATATTAATTTTTTATTTTTACAACAGCACATTCTATATTTCTTATATACTCATCAGATTTTCTTCCCATACATTATAATACAAAGTTATTTTCCTTTGCTCTTATTGTTTTTAATAATTTTATGTATTGATTATAAATTTTAAGGGTTAGTAACCTTTACGTGCCAATGAAAATGAGGAAGCAGGCATTTGTGAATTGTCATATATATAACTGACAATTGTGAATTGTCATATAGCATTCTATAGTAGGTCAGCAAATTCATAAATACACAATTATAAACTTTATAATTTTTAGAGACATATTTTTCATATATAATTTTTAATATGGAAAAGACATGTTTAAATGTAGACTCAAATATCTGGTCTCTGTTAAAAGTAAAAAACAAAAGTGAATAACTTATGTAGTAATTAGTGTGTCAGGGTTCAGTTATTATCTTATTTGGAAATGATTTAAATATATAATGAATGCTCTTTAATCATTACTTAATATAACATAGTATAAACTTATTCATATCTATTTAAGTTATGTGTTTTTTTAACAATTATGCTTAGATTAGACATCAAGCAGCTAACCACCTTTTAAGTTATAATATTTTGTTGACAAGCTTTATAACATTGATATAGAATGAGCTTATATGACTGGTAAAGCCTGGTAGGAGAGGCTGTTTGTTTGCATTACATTTAATATTGACATCTCTGAAGACATGCCTGCTTTCATTAAACCAACAATCTTACACTAACCTCAGTTTATCAAAGACTATACTAGATTATGTGAACTTGAAAATCATCTGGTTAGTTTCTATATTTCTGGGAATTTTAGGAATACTTAATTCCTAGAAATGCTTTTTTCTTTAAGTCTATTAAATATAGACTATTAAATATATATGTATTAAATATATATATATTTTAAAATGCCATATGTATATATGTGTGTGTGTGTGTATACACACACACTCAAGTGTTTACATGTACACAATTTGGGCTTGTGTAGATGTACACAAATTGTGTACATATACACAAATTGTATGCATATACACAATTGTGTACATATACACAAACTGTGTACATATACACAATTTGGGCTTCCCAGGTGACTCAGCAATAAAGAATCTGCCTGCCATGCAAGAGAGGCAAGTTTGATCCCTGGGTCAGGAAGATCCCCTGGAGGAGGAAGTGGCAACCCCCTTTTTTTTTTTAAAGATTATTTTATTTGCATGCTTTAAAAGTCCTTTTAGAGAAGCTATTTTTTGGAGACAGTTTGTCTTTTAGAAGCTTCTGAATGCCAATCAAACAATGCATTCTGTTGTCTCTGCGAAGTGTGAAGTCTGCTTTCCTAGGTTTTCCCTTAAGATAGGTTATCTATTCTAAGTTAATCATTCCCAAAAGTGGCCCCTACAATTCAAAATTGTCCAAAATTATTCATTTTCCAAATAGGCAAAAGCTGCTGGTCCATAGTGAGTATATATATAACACACCAGGAGGGTTTTTTTTTTTTTTTTTTTTAAACAGAAGTGGAAAATGTTTTAGACTACTTAGAACCTGTCTTTACTTTTAAATTCCCTAAGACATCTTAACTATGAAGGGTCCTGTTTCTTAACAGCTGTTCCAAAACACAGAGATTCGTGTTTCCTGCCTTTTGAAGAGAATGGGATGAATTACCAAGAAGCCTCTGTCAACTAAAAAATGATGCACAACTTGAGAGTTGTGAGTTAAATTTTATTTGGGGCAAAATGAGGACTGCAGCCTGGGAGACAGCACCTCAGCTCTGAGACACTGCTCCAAAGAGGCAGTGGGAGGAAGGTCAATATGTAGGCAGAGTTCAGTACCGTTAAGCAGTTATTTTACAAAAGGTTTTCTGCTGGTCATGAGGATCTGACATCACCTTAAAGGAATTTAGTGCTTTTCTAGATATGAGGAGATGCAAGAATTGAGACCATAAAATTTGTTGCTAAAAACATCTAACTATCTAAGACCTGTCCCACCATATTCCCTGGAGCACAGAGTGCCTCACTCCACCTTGAACTTCCTCAGGGGGTGTTGAAGGTCAACAGCTGCAGCAGCACAGGATTCAGTCTCCACAGAGGCAGATGGCAAATGCTCTTGTTGTTCAGTCATTGGCAATGCTCTTGGCAAGTCCCAATTTATAGTTGACACCTTAGTAAACAAACTACAGATCTGCACAATAAAGTCAGAGCTCAGAATGCAAAGAGAGCAGAGGACTTAACCTCAAACTCCAGGGTCAACAAGAAAGCATTAGAACCTGATTACTCACTGGCCTTGAGGTAATTGGGGGTCTTTTCTGACTCATAACTTCTGACACCAAAAACTGTCAGAAACTGTAAATAGCAAAGTTAAATCACCAAGTCAACAAGGAGTAATTAGCAAGAGTTTATTGTACACATAAGAACAGTTTGCAAGCTGAGGGTGTTCAAATTCTAAGACTAATCTAAAGCTCAGAGCTCAGGGGCATGATGTCACAAAATGAATTAAAAGGGAAAGTGAGGAAGTTGTTTAACTTTTATAATGATTAGTCATTATAATGGGTGCTTCCTGATGGCAGGAGATTTGTTAAAAGTGATTATCTCAAAGTTTTTAGGAAGATGATTTAGGATTGTCAGAGTAATTTACAAGAAATAACCTAAGTTAAATTTTGCATATGTTCATGAAATAAAATAGATATAGTTTTGCTTAGGTGGCTTAAATGGTTTTGTTTGCTCAGGAAATTCTCAAGTCTAGTCTTCACTTTGTATTTAATTTTAATAGAAAAAAAATAAAAGTAGGTAAAATATTCAAAGTAATAGGTTGAGCATAAGTTTGATTTGTCAACTAAAATAGGATATCATGATTTGCATGGATTCACATTACTTTCCTTTATTTAGAGAATATTTACTAGGTGCTTACAATGTGCTGGGACTGCCCTGTGGCTCAGACGGTAAAGCATCTGCCTACAATGCAGGAGACCCGGGTTCAATCCCTGGGTCGGGAAGATCTTCTGGAGAAGGAAATGGCAACCCACTCCATTATTCTTGCCTGGAAAATTCCATGGATGGAGGAGCCTGGTAGGTTACAGTCCATGGGGTTGCAAAAAGTTGGACATGACTGAGAGACTTCACTTGCACTTCCACTTACAATATGCTGGGCCCTGGGATAATATGCATATATGTTTAATACCACATATATACCAAAGAATCATAGATGAGTATAGACTATCGGAATATAAAAGTATGATCATAATGTTTTATAATTATGATAGCAAAAATGTCTGAAATATGGTACTTTTAGAAATAGAATATAGTTCAGCATAATTAGATCTATCACTTAATTTTTAGGGTTATCTTATAGATTTATATATATAGGAAGAGAATAGATGCTAACATATTTAAGTACCTTTGAGTTTCAAACACAGGCACTCTTAGTGTTTTTCACTATATTCTGCTTGCTTTTATTTATTGCTCTATGAAACAGGCACATTTGGTATCCATTTATGTGGGCAGCCATGGTCCATAGGAACCCAGTTTAATCCTTTCAGTTTGATTAAATATATAAAAGTTACTTCAACTTTAGTAAGAAAACAATCATAAAATATGACTGGATAACACAAAACACATAAGTTGGCATTAATAAATAGTAGTAAATATTATCTTGAAAGAATATCATATTATTAGATTGCTAAATTATAACAAAAAATCAGAACACAAAGTGGTAAACAGAAAAAGGTAGGGTGTGGTCATTCTCGTGTGATATATTCAGGAAAACAAATCATTAAAACGCAGTTAAAAAAATCATGTCATTCATTTGACAAAATATTTTTGAGAATCTGTTATATGCCAAGTACTTGTGTAGATTCTGGGCATACAAAGTAAAAATAACTATAATCCCCTGTATGGTCTTTTCATCTCGTTCAGTGGGCCTTGTCATTATCCCTACTCTACAGATGAAACCATGGAGGTTTAGGGAAGACCTGACTGATGTCACAATAAGTGCTAAATGTCCCCCAAGTTAGTCTGGTGAGACCCAACATGTTATCACATCACACACCTCAACCAGGTACAGTGTTAGAGTGATTATCTAAGGCAGTGATACTTTCATTTCATTGCAAAACAGATTGCAAGAGAGGTGTGCAAAAAGAATCACAGTTAGTTAATACCAACTTTCTGACCCGACTATTTTCTAAGATCACAGTAAAAATTATATTTTAATCAAAAGAGAAAGGAAAGTGAAAAAGATAGTAGGCAGCTTTGATAAATTTTGATTGTTCTATTAAGGTTTAATGCTTTAGAGAATGAATGAGTTTAAATTTCATTTTATCATATTGCCTCTGAACTATCACACTGAGGTCTTAAAATTTTAATTTTTTTTCCCCCTGAAACTAACTAAACTTGATGGAGACTGAAATGTATTTTTATTACCAACTACATCTGCAGGTAAAGACCCAAATAAATGAAGAAGAGTGATTTATAGTGCTGTATTCTAATATCGCCTACTAATCAAATGTAGAAACTCTTACAAAAGGAAAACATATTGAATAAGCACAGTGCTAACCATCTAATTCTGGAAGGTGGGGTGGAAGTCATCTTATATTTCTGTACAGGCTTTTGTAGGAGGCATATTCATAGCCCTTTAGCAATGGTGATTAACATGATGATTAAAAACAGCAAGGTTTCCGCCTGCATGGCTAGGTCATCTTGGTTATGGAGATAACCACTTTTACTGACTCCAGGGTGCTCTTGAAAACAATGTGATTGCACTGTGGAGTCTATATTTATCTTAGCATGCAGTTGAAACAGAGCTGACATGTTACTCTGGTGCTTACCTGCCCTACATTCTTTGTTTTTTTATATACTGTTAACTTTAATTTACTAGGGTTTAGGGTTGTTTTTTAGGAATTTTACGTGTATAAGTAATTGGTCTATCCATTTCTTTTCTTTATTTTTTTTAATTTATTTTATTTTATTTTTTTACTTTACAATATTGTATTGGTTTTGCCATATATCAACATGAATCCACCACAGGTATACACATGTTCCCCATCCTGAACCCTCCTCCCTCCTCCCTCCCCGTACCATCTCTCTGGGTCGTCCCAGTGCACCAGCCCCAAGCATCCGGTATCGTGCATTTAACCTGGACTGGTGACTCATTTCATATATGATATTATACATGTTTCAATGCCATTCTCCCAAATCATCCCACCCTCTCCCTCTCCCACAGAGTGCAAAAGACTGTTCTATACATCAGTGTCTCTTTTGCTTTCTTGTATACAGGGTTATTGTTACCATCTTTCTAAATTCCATATATATGCGTTAATATACTGTATTGGTGTTTTTCTTTCTGGCTTACTTCACTCTGTATAATAGGCTCCAGTTTCATCCACCTCATTAGAACTGATTCAAATGTATTCTTTTTAATGGCTGAGTAATACTCCATTGTGTATATGTACCACAGCTTTCTGAACTATATGTTATATTTCCAAGTTTCACAGATATGTTTAACATTGTCACAAATAAGTGTGAGATCTCTCATTATCTTTGATCGAGTAATCACTTATTGGATGTCTTCTAGGTATCCAGAATAGGCACTTGTGTAAGCAGTATTACAGGAAACTTAGAACTTGAAATTTGACTCAGGATTGATAGAGATTAATAAATTATAAGTTGCATCTTACTAATAAGTTCCTGACCGTTACTTATCAGGAATATGGACATCATGAATCCTAATAGCTCACACTTCACATCAAAGGGTTAATGAACTAACATCACATTTCTCAATGATTCTGGATTTGTTTACTTAACTTAGTATAGAAGAAAACAACAGTATGCCCTTAACCCATAGTTGATTCTCTTAGCACTCTTGCCCAGGAAGAGATAATAAAACTTACTTTTGATAGAAGTGCTCAATAACTGTTGAGGAATTTCATTCAAAAGATAATCGTTTGGCTGAAAGGGAAGAGAATGCTGTGAAGGGCATAACCATGTTTTCAGTAGAGAATATTTTAGAAAGTAGAGAAAAAAACATGTTTTTCTTCCTTTTGTTTCAATATTTCACAATAAAGAAGAGTACTGAAAGTGTGGGTAAAGTGGTGTTCTGTGTTAATTTTCATAAAATCTACTGGCAATGTATTCTGCCATAAGGTTCACAAGGTTTGTTAAAAATCCAGTATGATTATATATATATATATATATATATATATATATATATAGTGAATAATATTGAAGACATGATGTAAAAGTTCATATTTGATTAACTCTTGGCATGTCATTCAAAGAGAAATAGACTTTGAAGTCTATTCAAATGATAGACACATTTGAAGACTTTTGTTGAGGATGGTTGTAATTTTTTATTCTCAATGCTTTTAAATGTTTTCCTCTGTTTTTTTATTATTGCAAGTAGAAGTTAGATTTTCTAAGGAGGCAATATTGAGGTAATTATCATACATGAGCTCTAATGTTGAGGCTAATATTTCTGGTTCTAGGTACTTTTGCTTTGACATCTTTGTTTTGAAAGATAAATAACTGGTTGACACTTTTTGATCTGACAGTTGGGTTTAAAAGGCATGAACATTTCTTCCAGTTAGTGACATTGTTGATGGTTTTATTGAGTTGATAGATGATGATGATTTGAAAGTTATGACCAACCTAGATAGCATATTTAAAAGCAGAGACATTACTTTGCCAACAAAGGTCCATCTAGTCAAGGCTATGGTTTTTCCAGTAGTCATGTATGGATGTGAGAATTGGATGGTGAAGAAAGCTGAGAGCCGAAGAATTGATACTTTTGAACTGTGGTGTTGGAGAAGACTCTTGAGAGTCCCTTGGACTGCAAGGAGATCCAACAAGTCTATCCTAAATGAGATCAGTCCTGGGTGTTCATTGGAATGACTGATGTTGAAGTTGAAACTCTTTGGCCACCTCATGCGAAGAGTTGACTCATTGGAAAAGACCCTGATGCTGGGAAGGATTGGGAGCAGGAGGAGAAGGGATGACAGAGGATGAGATGGCTGGATGGCATCACCGACTCAATGGACATGGGTTTGGGTAGACTCCGGGAGTTGGTGATGGACAGGGAGGCCTGGCATGCTGCGACTCATGGGGTTGCAAAGAGTCGGACACAACTGAGTGACTGAACTGAACTGAACTCATGATTTGTCCCAAGAGTTTGCTGCATCTAGCACAGCGGGTGAGAAAGACCTAAAACGGGGGGCAAGAGGGTAATGAAAAGACAATCACATATAATTTGACAAGAGGGGACTCAGAGGGCCCTCCTGCTCTCCATGGCAAGAAGACAAAATGACTCATTTGAGCCCGCATTTTTGTTGGCAGAAGTCACATGAGATTTTTAGGGAATAGTGATACTAGGGAGTTTGATTAGCGCAGGCTTTGCTGTTGATAAGGAATAACTTGTTTTGTTTTCATGGAGACGGATGCAGGGTTAGGCAGTGAAGCAGGAGCAGAGAGCATGTCCTGCCCCAAGAATGTCCGTTCAGCATACTTACTAGGACAATCACGAGGGCGCATTTTGCCGCACCCTCAAGTCATGGGACAGGTTCTAGTCTCTGCTCTGCCAGGCTGGAACATCATTGGTTTCATATTTAAAAACACACTACATGCAGAGTTGCAGCCACATTTCCCACAGAAGTTTGGAACATTCATCGATGACATGTGACAAAGAACAAATAACAGTGTAGAGGTTTTCACAATGCAGTACAAAACTCAGATACAAATATACATCCTGGTGTTTGGAAGCTGATACCTCTCCAAATGAAGGAATAAATATTCGTGAAAAAGAAGTGTGATGCCAAATGAAGAGACAAATAAGTAAGCAAAAAAAAACAAAAAACAAAAAACTATTATATACTGTGAACAAAAGACTTGGAAGACAAACTGCTCAGGTGCAGCCCACAAAATGAAATGTTATTTGCATAGCGTTGACATGAACCTACACACATTTTAAATGCATTCAGATATCTTGTATTTCACAATAAAGTCTGTGTAATTCTGTCAGTCTTTTCTCATGTTTCATTATGTCCTTTTTAATCTACCTGTTTCATTGTTTATCTTTTTCTTAATGGCACAATTGCCTTGTAGCCAATTAGTTATGTGGTGAAAATGTTTGCAGCAAAAACGCTTGTGGCAAAGATGTCCGTGAACCTGATGCTTATGATACTGAACGTGAACTTTTCCAGTCATAGTCAAATGACTTTGCTGCTGCTGCTGCTGCTAAGTCGCTTCAGTCGTGTCCGACTCTGTGCGACCCCAGAGACAGCAGCTCACCAGGCTCCCCCGTCCCTGGGGTTCTCCAGGCAAGAACACTGGAGTGGGTTGCCATTTCCTTCTCCAATGCAGGAAAGTGAAAAGTGAAAGTGAAGTCGCTCAGTCGTGTCCGACTCTTAGCAAGCCCATGGACTGCAGCCTACCAGGCTCCTCCGTCCATGGGATTTTCCAGGCAAGAGTACTGGAGTGGGGTGCCATTGCCTTCTCCCAAATGACTCTAGTATTGTCTTAATGTTAATTTTACCCACACACAACACACACACACACACACAGTCCTTTTCTCACTTTACTCTCATGAATAGGAATAAAACACTTGTTCATTTTTCATGGAATATTAAGAAAGAAAAACTAAAAGTTAAATCATTGCAGTAAAATTCAATGGTAAAGGAACCTTTCATTGGGGCATAAAAGGCATTTTCTTTTTGTTGATTCCATAAGGAAGTATTTATTAAAATGTGGCAAAGCAAATGCTTGAAAAGAAAATGTTAAATCTAACTGTGAGAGGAGAGCCAGAGAATGAAAATCTCTAGGTAACTTAGGTTAATTCTTTTTTATTACCTTTTCTAGAACAATGAAAATCAGGAGCAATTTCCCATCCAGCCCCTCACCCTCCCAGGGAACATCAGGCAGTTCCCTGAGACATTTTTAGTTATCACAGTTGGAGAATGCATCTGGCATCTGGTGTGTAGAGGGGGGTGCTGCTTAATATCCTATAATGCACAAGACACGCCCAACAGCAAAGAATTGTTCAGCCCAACATATGAATATAGCCAAGTCAGGAAACCTGCTCTAGGTGTTAGTCATGAAAAAATGCTGAAATCCTTATTGATTTCTATTAACTAAGAAATCTATTAACATCTTATTAACTAAGATGTGCTATAGCGTCTGTCAGGAATATAACAAAGGGCTTTTTTTTTTTTTTTAACCATCTCACAGTGTTACTTTCTACCTGGGAAGCATGGTAAAGTCATACTCGTAAATACATTATTTCTGTAGTCCCCTTCTTACAACTGACTCAGAACTGGGTCTCTTTTAGCTCAGGGTAGCCTATCATGTTCTCGAAGGTTACCTCTGAACATTTCTGTTTTCAACGCATCATCTTCCCATGACAATATTTGAGTCAAAGTATTTAGGGAAATAATAATTTTAGACTGTTTTTACATGTTCTTCTATCTGACCCCATCAGACTTTGGAAATCATATACATATTGTATCCTAAAAATACCCTTGAGATACACACACACAGAAATCTGTCAATGATTCAGAGTTTTAAATATTTTTTCAAAACTCTAAATTTATGGATGATAGGAAAAACTATTTAGATCATTTGTGCTTTAATATTTATCTTCCTGTATCTATCCCCTAATATAGTTTTGTATGTTATTTTTCAGTACAAATGATTTTCTTACATAATTTTAGTGAAATTACATATTCCATCTCTATGTACATTCATATATTTAAAAATATATTTTATTATCTAATTAACTTTTGTGGTGGTTACAAAATCAGAAATGACTCTGGTGTATTAGTGATAAACTTTTGATATAAGCCAGAAAGTTTAAAATGTTGGAAATTAAGTTGATCATCTCATAATAATCACGGAAAAATGTTTCTGATTTAGTTATAGGAAAGAAATTCTTATTTAAAATAGTGTTTTATTTTATTTCACTTAAAAATAGAGATTTATACAAATAATATTATACAAAGAAATTTTTATTAGCAATAATCATTCAATATTTTATGATTTTTTAATATTGACATGGCATTGTTTAGATTATACACCCTAGAAGTGTTTTAGAAGATATTATAATTTAAATAGTTGAAAGTTAATAAAGAGAGAAAGACTTTATTTAATCTAATTTCTTTCATGTTTGGTGCATCCGTTTGAACATATATATATATATATATATATATATGCTTGTGTACATACATATATATATCCTTTTATACAAACATGTTTAATACTGTTGCAGATAAATATTCCTTTATTTTTATAGATAAGTGTGCATATTTATACTTCAGTATTCTGTATTTCACAGGTAAATTCATATATTTATGTAGAGAATTTTGTATTGATTCATCTTTTTTGGCCCTTCATAAAATAATTGAATGCATAGTATAGGTTTTATTAAGTGAGTTGTTTTTACCTGTAAGCCTTCAAAGAAAAAGCAGCAGACATGAAAAAACATCTCTATCATCTTGTAAGTCTGCATCACTTTTTCAGTCAACTCCTGAACAGTGCAAAAAAATTATAAAGCTCTGCAGAACTCTCATAACAGAAGAGGTTCTTAACTTTTCCTTCAATTTTATTCCGTCTTGCTTCTCAGCAAAGCTGTGTGTACCATCTATGATATTAGTCAGTATTTTATGGACAAATACTACCACTGACTCATTATTTTTGTTAGCGTTCACTTTGGAGATATTTTATGTACTCCATTTGAAATCTATACTTTCTGTAATATTTTACTTATTATTTACTTATTTAGTATGTGACTGCATGAAATCAAACATCCTATATTTCCACCATAAAGTGTATTTTCCGTGCTTCAAAATGAGAGGATTCTAGAGGACCGATAATAATGCTTCTATATTTATTCTTTCTCTCAGAAACATATTTATTATAATCAGGACATTTTTGTAGTTAACATTTAAATTTTTATTGAATTTTAATATTAGATTAGCCACTTATTCAATTTTTAATTTACACTTAATTTACAATTTATTCAATATTCACTAGATGTTTGTCTTATGAAAGTAGATTAGATTAGTATATCACAAAAAGTTGAAGGAATTCTTAGTACAGATATTATCCTGGGTATTTTTAAAAATTGGTAATATTAGCTTCGTATTTTTCCTGTTCACATAAATAGTCATTTCAGCTACCACTTAGTGTGGGAGTAAAAAAAAACATGTTCCAAATGATAAACAAATGTAATACATTGGTGGTCTCCATCTCCATGTGATTATTTATTTGTAAATCCTAGTGAAGCAAGTTTCACTTAGTGAAATGTGAAAAAAATTTCAATCTATTATTATAACTTCGAAATTCATTCTTACGTGTAGATGGAAAGTAGTCTGTTTAAAAAAAAAAAAAACTAAGAATGATCACTAAGTGATAAAATGGTTGATTTTCATCAAAACTCCTATTTTGCAGAGCTGAACAATGACTGAAATAGCAACATTGTACAGAATAAATAATTCTCAGAAGGCATATTCAGTATGAGCACCTCAAGTGAAGAGTTCAAAACTCACATTCAGGCATACACACACACACACACAGATGGGGTAGAGAGAGAAAAGATTTTATTAGCATTTTATTAGATACTAGTATTTTATTGCTGCTGCTGCTAAGTCGCTTCAGTCGTGTCCAACTCTCTGCAACCGCATAGATGGCAGCTCACCAGGCTCCCCTGTCCCTGGGATTCTCCAGGCAAGAACACTGGAGTCAGTTGCCATTTCCTTCTCCAGTGCATGAAAGTGAAGTGAAAGTGAAGTCGCTCAACGTGTCTGACTCTTCATGACCCTCTTGGACTGCAGCCCACCAGGTTCCTCCATCCATGGGATTTTACAGACAAGAGTACTGGAGTGGGATGCCATCACCTTCTCCGAGTATTTTATTAGCATCTGCTGCTGCTGCTGCTAAGTCACTTCAGTCATGTCCGACTCTGCAACCCCGTAGACAGCAGCCCACCAGGCTCCCCAGTCCCTGCGATTCTCCAGACAAGAACACTGGAGTGGGTTGCCATTTCCTTCTCCAATGCATGAAAGTGAAAAGTGAAAGTGAAGTCGCTCAGTCGTGTCCGACTCTTAGTGACCCCATGGACAGCAGCCTACTAGGCTCCTCCATCCATGGGATTTTCCAGGCAAGAGTACTGGAGTGGGGTGACATTGCCTTCTCCATTAGTAGCATCTAATAAACCATAATCACAGAAAACTAGCCATCTGATCACATGGACCACAGCCTTGTCTAACTCAATAAAACTAAGCCATGTCATGTGGGGCCACCCAAGACAGATGGGTCATGGTGGAGAGGTCTGACAGAATGTGGTCCACTGGAGAAGGGAATGGCAAACCACTTCAGTATTCTTCCCTTGAGAACCCCATGAATAGTATGTAAAGGCAAAATGATAGGACACTGAAAGAGGAACTCCCCAGGTCGTTAAGTGCCCAATATGCTACTGGAGATCAGTGGAGAAATAACTCCAGAAAGAATGAAGGAATGGAGCTAAAGCAAAAACAATACCCAGTTGTGGGTGTGACTGGCGATAGAAGCAAGGTCCAGTGCTGTAAAGAGCACTATTGCATAGGAACCTGGAATGTTAGGTCCATGAATCAAGGCAAATTGGAACGGGTCAAACAGGAGATGGCAAGAGTGAACGTTGACATTCTAGGAATCAGCAAACTAAAACGGACTGGAATGGGTGAATTTAACTCAGATGACCATTATATCTACTACTGTGGGCAGGAATCCCTTAGAAGAAATGGAGTAGCCATCATGGTCAACAAAAGAGTCCGAAATGCAGTATTTGGCTGCAATCTCAAAAAACAACAGAATGATCTCTGTTCATTTCCAAGGCAAACCATTCAATATCACAGTAATCCAAGCCTATGCCCCAACCAGTACACTGAAGAAGCTGAAGTTGAATGGTTCTTTGCAGACCTACCAGACATTTTAGAAATAACAGCCCCAAAAGATATCCTTTTCATTATAGGGGACTGGAATGCAAAAGTAGGAAGTCAAAAAACACCTGGAGTAACAGACAAATTTAGCCTTGGAATGAAGCAGGGCAAAGACTAATAGTTTTGCCAAGGGAACGCACAGATCATAGCACTCTCTCCCAACAACACAAGAGAAGACTCTACACATGGACATCGCCAGATGGTCAACACTGAAATCAGATTGATTATATTCTTTGCATCCAAAGATGGAAAAACTCTATACAGTCAGCAAAAACAAGACCGGAAGCTGACTGGCTCAGATCATGAAGTCCTTATAGCCAAGTTCAGACTGAAATTGACGAAAGTGGGGAAAACCACTAGACCATTCAGGTATGACTTAAATGCCTTATGATTACACAGTGAAAGTGAGAAATAGATTTAAGGGATTAAGTCTGATAGACAGAGTGCCTGATGAACTATGGATGGAGGTTCGTGACATTGTACAGGAGACAGGGATCAAGACCATCCCCATGAAAAAGAAATGCAAAAAACCAAAATGGCTCTCTGGAGAGGCCTTACAAATAGCTGTGAAAAGAAGAGAAGTGAAAAGCAAAGGAGAAAAGGAAAGATATAAGCATCTGAATGCAGAGTTCCAAACAATAGCAAGGAGAGATAAGACAGCCTTCCTCAGCAATCAATGCAAAGAAATAGAGGAAAACAACAGAATGAGAAAGACTAGAGATTTCTTCAAGAAAATTAGAGATAGCAAGGGAACATTTCATAGAAAGATGGGCACAATAAAAGACAGAAATGGTATGGACCTAACAGAAGCAGAAGATATTAAGAAGAGGTGGCAAGAATACAAGAAGAACTATACAAAAAAGTTCTTCATGACCCAGATAATCACAATGGTGTGATCACTCACCTAGAGCCAGACATTCTGGAATGCAAAGTCAAGTGGGCCTTAGAAAGCATCACTATGAACAAAGCTAGTGGAGGTGATGAAATCCCACTTCAGCTATTTCAGATACTAAAAGATGATGTTGTGAAAGTGCTGCATCAATATGCCAGCAAATTTGGAAAACTCGGCAGTGGCCACAGGACTGGAAAAGGTCAGTTTCATTCCAATCCCAAAGAAGGGCAATGCCAAAGAATGCTCAAACTACCACACAATTGCACTCATCTCACATGCTAGCATATAGTGCTCAAAATTCTCCAAGCCAGGCTTCAGCAATACGTGAACTGTGAACTCCCAGATGTTCAGGCAGGTTTAGAAAAGGCAGAGGAACCAGTATTCAAATTGCCAACATCCACTGGATCATGGAAAAAGCAAGAGAGTTCCAGAAAAACATCTATTTCTGCTTTATTGACTATGCCAAAGCCTTTGACTGTGTGGATCACAATAAACTGTGGAAAATTCTTCAAGAGATGGGAATACCAGACCACCTGACCTGTCTCTTGAGAAACCTATATGCAGGTCAGGAAGCAACAGTTAGAACTGGACATGGAACAACAGACTGGTTCCAAATAGGAAAGGAGTACGTCAAGGCTGTATATTGTCACGCTGTTTATTTAACTTCTATGCAGAGTACATCATGAGAAACGCTGGGCTGGATGAAGCACAGACTGGAATCAAGATTGCCGGAAGAAATATCAATAACCTCAGATGTGCACCCTTATGGCAGAAAGTGAAGAGGAACTAAGAAGCCTCTTGATGAAAGTGAAAGAGGAGAGTGAAAAAGTTGGCTTAAAGCTCAACATTCAGAAAACTAAGATCATGGCATCTGGCCCCATCACTTCATGGGAAATAGATGGGGAAAGAGTAGAAACAGTGTCAGGCTTTATTTTTTTGGGGGCTCCAAAATCACTGCAGATGGTGACTGCAGCCATGAAATTAAAAGACGCTTACTCCTTGGAAGGAAAGTTATGATCAACCTGGATAGCATATTCAACAGCAGAGACATGACTTTGCAAACAAAGGTCCATCTAGTCAAGGCTATGGTTTTTCCAGTGGTCATGTATGGATGTGAAAATTGGATTGTGAAGAAAGCTGAACGCCAAAGAATTGATGCTTTTGAACTGTGTTGTTGGAGAAGACTCTTGAGAGTCCCTTGGACTGCAAGGAGATCAAGCCAGTCCATGCTGAGGGAGATCAGTCCTGAGTCTCATTGGAAGGACTGATGTTGGGGGTGAAACTCCAATACTTTGAGCACCTTGTGTAAAGAGTTGGCTCATAGGAAAAGACTCTGATGCTGGGAGGGATTGGGGGCAGGAGGAGAAGGGGACGACAGAGGATGAGATGGCTGGATGGCATCACCAACTCGATAGACATGAGTTTGTAAACTCTGGGTGTTGGTGATGTTCAAGTAGTCCTGGTGCGCTGTGATTCATGGGGTCACAAAGAGTCGGACACAACTGAGAGACTGAACTGAACTGAGTATTTTATTAGACACTAGTATTTTACTGTATCAAGCTATTTATGTAGAGATATTATTATTTCTATTTCCTTTTATACTCATGGCTGCTGTTTTTTTCTTATAATGAACACACATGTTTTGTTATGGGGGGATGAGATTGACTTTGTAAATATTTGAAGGAGACCAACTTTATTAACATACGAAATAACGGTCAGGAGGCTTCTGCTCAAAACCCTCCAATGACTTCTAGCCTCACTGTGGGTGAGATTTAAAGTCCTTACACACCTAACAGTTGCCCCATTCATTCTCCAGCGTCTTCGATGTTCTAAGACCTTTCTGTTATAACATTGGCTTTGTTTCTTCTTTGCGTGCCTGTCTCCAGCCTCAGAAGTTTCCTCTTCTGATTCCTCTACCTGGTTTATGTTCTGCCAGATACCATCATGCTCAGTTGTAGTAGTAGTTCAGTCGGTCAGTCATGTCCGACTCTGCAATCCCATGGACTCCAGCACGTCAGGCTTCTCTGTCCACCACCAACTCCAGGAACTTGCTCATACTCAAGTCCATTGAGTTAGTGATGCCATCCAACCAAATTATCCTCTGTTGTCCCCTTCTCCTCCTGCCTTCAATCTTTTCCAGCATCGGGGTCTTTTCCAATGAGTCAGTTCTTCACAACAGGTGGCCAAAGTTTGGAGCTTCAGCATCAGTCCTTCCAAAGAATATTCAGGGTATATTTTTCTTTAGGATTAACTGGTTTGATCTCCTTGCAGTCCAAGGGACTCTCAGTTCACCACAGTTCAAAAGCATCAATTCTTTGGCATGCAGCTCTCTTTATGGTCCAATGCTCACGTCCATACATGACTACTGGAAAAATCATAGCTTTGACAAGGAGGACCTTTTTTGGCAAAATAATGTCTTTGCTTTTTAATATGCTATCTAGGTTGGTCATAGCTTTTCTTCCAAGGAGCAAAAGCATCTTTTAATTTCCTGGCTGCAGTCACCATCTACAGTGATGTTGGAGCCCAAGAAAATAAAGTCTCTCACTTTTCCATCGTTCCCCGTCCATTTGCTATGAAATCATGCTAAGTGTGTAAGTGCTCAGTGCTCTTAAATGTCTTTCCTGGCCTAAACAATATTGTAAATATCCAGCTTGCATTCCCTGTTTCCCTTTCTTGCTTAATTTTTCTCCAAGTACTTATCACCATCTAATATATTCATATTTTATGTCTGAATTCCCTTCTGCCCATTTGAATACAGAGTCAAGGAAGGCAAGGATTTTAGTCTCCCCTACCCCGCCCTCCCCGCCATTACCTTACCTCTGCACTTACAAGTAGCTGGTCATAAGCAGACACTCAGTATCCTCTGAATGAAGGATGCCAGGGACTTGCAAAGCACAAGGCAGATGTCACTTTTCAGGAATGCCATGCTTATGTTGATTTTAATCCCTGATACAAGATCTGGAAAATCACTTCTAAGAGATTGTAACAGGCAAACATTAGCTCACAGAAAAACTGAATGAAGGAAATTAAACCAACAAGCATAGACATTCTGTTTCAGGTCACATTAAATCAAAGTCCCAGCAGTAAACACTCCCTCAAAGTGCTTCTCAAACTTTTCGTATTGTATCACCTATAGAAATGGAAGATATTTGAATAGCATATTGGGTTGAATGGACAAAGTTTGCTTGTGTCCAAAAGCTACTTCCTCATGACATTCCTTTGTGACAGGTATCTCCTCATCTTTGTAATAAACTCTGAGATAGTTAATCTGGTTTATAACCCTTAGGTGATCTCATTCCTGCTTTTTTTTTTCCTTTTAATTTTTTTACTCAAGTATAGTGGACTTACAGTAATGTGGTAGTTTCAGCTGTATAGCAGAGTGATTCGGTTAAACATATATATTGTTGTCCGTCACCAAGTCCTGTCCCACTGTTTGTGACCCTGTGAACTTCAGCATACCAGCTTCCTTTGTCCTCCACTATCTCCCAGAATTTGCTCAAATTCATTTCCATTGAGTCAGTGATGCTATCTAACTATCTCATTGTCTGCTGCCCCGTTATCCTTGTACCTTCAATCTTTCCCGGAATCAGGGTCTTTGCAGCGAGTTTGCTCTTCGCATCAGGTGGCCAAAGTTTTGGAGCTTCAGCAACTATCCTTCCAATGATTATTCAGGATTGGTTTCCTTTAGGATTGACTGGTTTGATCTCCTTGCAGTCCACGGGACTCTTAATAGTCTTCTCCAGCACCACAATTTGAAAGCATCGATTCTTCAGTGCTCAGCCTTCTTTATGGATCAACTCTCAGATCTGTATATGACTACTGGAAAAAGCATAGCTTTGGCTATGTGGACCTTTGTTGGCCATGCAATGTCTCTGCTTTGTAATACACTGTCTAGGTTGGTCATAGCTTTCCTTCCAAGAACCAAGTATATTAATTTCATGCCTGCAGTCACCACCTGCAGTGATTTTGGAGCCCAAGAAAATAAAATCTGTTACTGCTTCCACTTTTTCCCCTCTATTTGCCATGAAATGATAGGATCAAATGCCATGATCTTTGTTTTTTTAAAGTTGAGTTTTAAACCAACATTTTTGCTCACCTCTTTCATCTTCATCAAGAGGCTCTTTAGTTCCTCTTCATTTTCTACAATTAGAGTGGTATCATCTGCATATCTGAGGTGTTGATATTTCTCCTGGCAATCTTGACATATACATATATATGTATTCTTTTTTATATTCCTTTCCATTATGACTTATCATAGGATACTGAATATGGTTCTCTGTGTTATACAGCAGGACCATGTTGTTTATCCATTTTATGTATATGTATACATGTACCACATCTTTATCCATTCATCTGTATATAGACATTTAGGTTGCTTCTGTATCTTGGCTATTGTGAATAGTGCTAATATGAACATAGGGATACATGTAACTTTTGAATTAGAATTTTGTCTGGATAATGCCCAGGAGTGGGATTGCTAGATTTTACAATAATTCAGAAGTAAACCCACACACCTATGGTCAAATAATCTTTGACAAAGGAAGCAAGAATATTAAACAGGAAATAGTTTCTTCAGCAGTTGATGTTAGCAAAGTTGGACAGCTGCATATGAAGCAATGAAGTTAGAACACACCCTCTCACCATACACAAAAATAAGCTCAAAATGGCTTAAAGACTTAAACATAAGACATGACATCATAAAATTGCTAGGAGAAATCATAGGCAAAACATTCTCTGATATAAAGTGTTAAAATTGTTTTCTTAGGTTGGTCCCCCAACATAATAGAAATAAAATAAAAATAAACCATTAAGACCTAATCAAACTTAAAAAGTTTTACACAGCAAACAAAACCATAAACAAAAAGAAAAGATAGTCTACAGAGTGGGAGAAATTATTTGCAAATGACACAATTGACACAGGGCTTAATTTCAAAAATATACAAACAACCCACACAACTGAACAACAACAACAAAACAGCCTAATCGAAAAATGGGCAGAAGACCTAAATAGACATTTCTCCAAAGAAGGAATACAGATGGTCAATAGATTCATGGAAAGATGCTCAACATTTCTAATTATTGGAGAAATGCAAATCAAAACCACATTATGGTACCACCTCACACTGGTCTGAATGGTGGATCATTTAAAACTCTACAAATAACCAGTGTTGGAAAGGATGTGGAGAAGGGGCACGCTCCAACAGTGTGGTATGACTGTAAGCTGGTACGGCCACTCTCTGATTCCTGGTTTTCAACTGACAGTGTCTCATGGTGAAAAACCTTTTTGTTTCTTCAGATACTGAAGTAACACTCAGCTAACAGATCATTACATATTGACACATAAAATGGTCAAAACTAGGACATCTGTCTTGGTTCCTGAAAATAATAAATTAAATTTGCACCTGCAGGGAGCTTTAAAAAGTCATATTCACCCAGTTGGGAAAAATAGAGAATAGTGTCTTACAATTTGAAGAGGCACCTTGAGTTACTTGAAAAAGCTTCTAAATTAGTTAGGGGACCTACAAATTCTAGTACCTAATTAAGAGCACCTGTTGGACACTTTTGTGGAATCCTTCAGGGCTATATTTGAAAATCTGTCAAGTTTTATTTAATGTTTAAGACTCATGAATTTTTTCTGTATTAGAAATAATCCTTATTTTATGATCGTGAACAATTCAAATGTAAAGTACATACATAGGCAAAGCAACTGCCCATTAAAGTGACTGTTAATCTCTGCCACACAAGCTTGCTTTGATAAGACTTATAAGTAACCAGTCCTCTGCTGGTTTCCTTATCTTCTTTCTAAATTCTGTAAGGAGCTGGGGGAAGAAAAAGAGTAACATGGCTCAGCTCTTGTCCTTCAAAATGCTGTGGCTGTCTTTTGATTATATTCCATGTGGTTTTCCTCTCTTCCCCTTGGGTAAGGTCTGTCCAGGATCAATAACTGGCATGTCTGCTTGAATGTATAGTAAACCTTTGTTTTCTTTGCACTAGAGCTCTGGGGCAGGAAGTGTAATTGCAATACGTCACTGTAGTGCAGCCACTTGGCTGGGTCCTGCTTGCCAACCTAAAAGGCAAGCCTCCATCCTTCTTCCGTCCCTGTTTATATTTAGGTTATTAAAGTGTAAGCCTCAAAAAGTTAAAAACATATTGTCATGCAATGATAAAATGAGTGCCTAGCAAATATTTTATTCAATACAATAATAAGGTTATCAATGAGATGTTAAAAGTGTTGCAAATTGAAGAATGTTAAAATAAGATTGTTAGGGTTGTCTATCCATCGGGCAGAAATTATTTGCATCTTTCCTATAAACTCTCTATGATAACATCTGCTTCTACAGAATTATAAAACAGCCTCATCAATAGGGAAGTAGGTGCACCATGCATAGCACTACCCGGAAGGAACACCCAGTAACCTCTTCACCTATTTCCAACATCTATATTGTATTTTCTGGGGTCATGTCATCTTCAAACATCTCCCTAAAATTATTTTTGAAGAATATTGACTGTTATATTTTTAGCTTCTTGTTTGGAATTGATCATTAACATTTGAAAACGTCTTTGTTGTTATTGCTATTTCTGAATACTATTCCTTGAGTTGGTTCTTAACTCCTTGCTCTCCTAGGTGCTAGTCCTGACAATAACAAATGCAAACTTCAGAACAAATGGCCAGCCCTGATGGCCTTAACCAAATACAGTGTGCTTTCAGAGTGATTCTGAGAAATACACTGCACAATCTGCCCTTGAACATTTCCTTGGTGTTTTGGTTAGGCATTTTACTCATCATCTTGCCATAATAATAATGCATTACAAACTTCCCCAAAACCCAGTGGCAACAAACACTCATTTCTTTGCTTTATGGGATTGTGGTTTGCTTCTGGTTGTGCTGGGTTCTACTGTGATTTACTGGGTTTGATTCCAGGCTGAGGTTCCTCTGCTTCCTCGTTTTTCTTGAACAAGGGGGCCATTCAGGGCATTGAGTGCTAGACCACCAAAGGGCGGAACTAGATCAAACTGCATGATTATTGCATCATGTTTCATAGGATCCCTTTAACCAATGACAGTTTCTGATTAAAGCCAACATCCATAGAATAGGAAGTATACTTTATCCAAGGTGGGAGGAGGAGAAAAGTTAGTGCTAGACTCAGAAAAATCCAAACTATTCAGTTCAGTTCAGTCACTCAGTCGTGTTCGACTCTTTGTGACCCCATGGTCTGCAGCCCACCAGGCCTCCCTGTCCATCACCAACTCCTGAAGTTTATTCATGCTCATGTCCATTGAGTCAGTGATGCCCTCCAACCATCTCATCCTCTGTTGTTTCCTTCTCTTCCTGCCTTCAATCTTTCCCAGCATTCGGGTCTTTTCAAAAGAGTCAGCTCTTCCCATCAGATGGCCAAAGAATTGGAGCTTCAGCTTCAGCATCAGTCCTTCCAAAGAATATTCAGGACTGGTTGGATCTCATTGCAGTCCAAGAGACTCTCAAGAGTCTTCTCCAACACCACAGTTCAAAAGCATCAATTCTTCAGTGCTCAACTTTCTTTATAGTCCAACTCTCACACCCATACATGACCACTGGAAAAACCATAGCCTTGACTAGATGGACCTTTGTTGGCAAAGTAACGTCTCTGCTTTTGAATATGCTGTCTAGTTTGGTCATAACTTTCCAAGCGTCTTTTAATTTCATGGCTGCCGTCACCACCTGCGGTGATTTTGGAGCCCAAAAAACATAAAGTCTGCTTTATGTTTCCTCAACTATTTGCTTGTGTTTTAGGTGTCATATAAAAAAAAAATCATTTTCAAAACCCACATCAAAGAGCTTTTTTCCTCTGTTTTCTTCCAGGAGTCTTTTAATTTCATTGATGCAGTCACCATCTCAGTGATTTTGGAGCCCCCAAAATAAAGTCTGTCACTGTTTCCACTGTTTCCCCATCTATCTGCCATTAAGTGATGGGACCAGATGCCTTGATCTTAGTTTTCTGAATGTTGAGTTTTAAGCCAACTTTTTCACTCTCCTCTTTCATTTTCATTGAGAGGCTTTTGAGTTCTTCTTTGCTTTACAGATATGTATTTATGAGATATATATTCCTAATATTACCAGTTCCTAGGTAATATATCTTAAATATGCACTCCCTGGGGTCAAAATTTTATAAAAAGAATCTTTTAAGATTCTAGATGGATATATATAAGTTAATACTAATATTTCTATTTCTTAAACACATCCTCCATGCTAAGTGCCTGTTACTTGGTCGGATGTGAGAATGCATGTTTTCCGTGATGCTAAAAACAAGCTACCAACTAAATTATTATAGATAAACACAGTTTCACAGATGGTAAAAAAAGTTCAAACCATTAGCAAGAGGCAGACCTGAATTTTTTTAATTTATAACTTACTTCTGTCAGGCATTGTACTAAAAGCTTAGAGGTCTTGCATCATTTAATTCTAAAAATAACAGTAGTAGAGGCCCCTACTTTTTTATGGGAAAGCTAGACTTAGTAGGATTACTAACATGCCAAAGACAAATTAGGCACTGTAACCTGGAACTTCAGTATATAATCCATGATCAGATTAAAGGACAGATCTCAAATTCTTAATGAAGTTCATCTTCTGGAGCTTTTCTTTGTTCTTCTCTGATAGCAATCTACCTTGTCTACTTCAATCAGTCTGTGTCTTGACCTTAAATCAGGGTACCTCTCTTGTTGCCTGTGACCTCTGATCTCTTCACCTTAATTTTGCCTTTTGATGCAGACTCTTTGTACTCTGATCTCCCTTCCATTTTGCTGTCTGCTTCAGACTAATAAGCCAGTTCAGACTATTGATCATACCTTTTGCTTCAGCATTAGATTTGCCCGTGCTTTTCTCTAAATTGTGTTCCAGCATGACAGCTCAACAAAAATGCCTTAATCCTATCACTTGAAGATAAGGAAATAGCTTTTCTTTGTAATAATTGGACACTTAATGCTGTGAGTTAGAATGGAAAGATACCTGAAATTGTATTTCATAAGGTATGTCTATTCATATTGTTTTCATTAATCATTCAGTTTTTTTTAAAGATTTCATTTAATGCTTTTATATGCAAAACACTGAGAAGCACAGTTCAAGAATATATATAGAGTTGAAAATTGCACTTGACTCAGAAATATATACCCCCATTAAGATAATGATACTAGAGAAACTACATAGCAAAGCAAAAAGCCTGTTTCTAACCTTTACATTTCTCCTTTCCCCACAGTAGACATTTTTGATCCCTCATTCTGACTGGTGTCTTGTCAACTGTTATCTATTGCCCGTTTCTGTTCCACCCAGGCTGCATCATTGGGTTCAGTGTTACCTCCTACCTGGAAGTTCAGTTGCACCTCAGCCAATCCTCAACCAATCTAGACTGAAGTGAGAAGCAGATTTGTCTGATCTGCACCCTCACTGCTGACTAGTGGACTTTCATTTTGATTGTGTCAAAGCCTTACCTGCCTGCTCACTTAATCACCATGCAACCTGCATTTCAAATTACATCTTCCACTTATAGCACTGCTTGCATGGCCAGCCCCTCTAGCTCTAAAATTATGTATAGTGTCTGTGCTATCACTGAAAACAGAGCCAATGTTGACTTTGGACTCTGTATGTCATCTCTATAGGCCATGGTGCATTGATGAACTGTTTTCCTGATAGTGCCTCTAGGCTCTGTGGTGGTGGTTTAGTCGTTAAATTGTGTCTGACTCTTGTGACCCCATGGACTGTAACCCACCAGCCTCCTCTGTCCATGGGATTTCCCAGGCAAGAATATTGGAGAGAGTTGCCATTTCTTTCTCCAGAAGATCTTCCCAACCCAGGAATTGAATCTGGGTCTCCTGTATTGCAGGTGGATTCTTTACCAAGAACCCACCTATGAGCTATGAGAGAAGCCCCACTTCTAGGCTCTACTTTCTTCCGTTCATTTTGTTATTCCTCAGCCTCACAGGTTCAAATTGTTTACCTGTCACCATTTCCTCCCTAGTCAGAATTTACCTTCCCAGTAACAGCATTCTGAGGAGAAGGCAATGGCAACCCATTCCAGTACTCTTGCCTGAAGAATACCATGGATGGAGGAGCATGGTAGGCCGTGGTCCATGGGGTCGCGAAGAGTCTGACACGACTGAGCGACTTCACTTTCACTTTTCACTTTCACGCATCGGAGAAGGAAATGGCAACCCACTCCAGTGTTCTTGCCTGGAGAATCCCAGGGATGGGGGAGCCTGGTGAGCTGCCGTCTATGGGGTTGCACAGAGTCGGAAGCGACTGAAGCGACTTAGCAGCAGCAGCAGCAACAGCATTCTGATACTCTTCAATCTATTGAGTATTGATCAAATACTTCTGCCTAATTACATTATAAACCTTCTAGTTTGCCCCATTTCTCGTACTCATATGTACATATTTAAACATATGTATCACTAGATAACAACTGTGGACCAATACAACAACCAAAAAAGATTAACCATTATGCCATCCCATCCACCTCTCAGCTTTTTACCTATATATGGGAGATGTAGCTCCATGTCTGTATTTACATTATCTGTGTTAGGAAGTATATACGTATGAAACTTACAGAAAATAGAACCATTTCTGTAAGCAAAAAACCCTAGTTCAAGTGAATATTGAGTATTAGTAGGCTTTATGCTCTAAGTAGTGCCAATTTAAGAATGTTAATACATTATTGACAGATTATACAAATTAGACTTCAGAACATTTCTAAAATTGTCCATTTGAACTGTGGGCTAAAATGTTGACATTCATAAATATAAAAATCATACATATATTTGTTAAATTACCTGTAAGTATAGTAGAAAAGCATTGCAACTACAAAAGATTAGCATATACATAATTGGCTTTAGTATCAATAAGATACAGATTGATCTTAAACAATTCACTTGACTGATCTGAAGTTTGAAAACTGATTCCTGAAATTAACTTGGATAGATCCTTTTCTCTGTTAGCCTGATGGTGCTAACAGGAAAAATAAGACCAGAAGAGTCAGTACTCAAAAGGACTAGATAGTCTCATTTCAGGAAAAACCATTGTTTAAAGTCCTTGTTCCTTGTGCAGATTTTCAGCGCTAATGAGAATTCTCATTCTTTTCTCACAACTTGTGAGAAAAGTTTTGTCCTATTTTGAGAAGAAGCTGGAATTTAGAGTGGTTCAATAATTTGTCCATGGCTGCTAAGTAGTGGAACCAGGAATAAGCCCCAAGTGTTGTTAATCACTGAGTGCTCTGCAACATTCACATTCCCTCAAACTCTCAATTATATTGCAGTGCTAAAAAAAAAAAAGTCCTTTCCCAAGATAAAAGATAAAAAAAAATAATAGTAAGGTAAATATGAGCATCAGAAATGGAGCAGGCAAAATTATTGATTTATCCTTTGTTATAAAGCTGAAATGATGACGTTTGCCAAATCATAGTCAAAACCATGACTAAGAACTTATTATTACTTCTGTATTTAATGTACTATTTAAACAAATGCAAGAATATTATTTTGACTGCATTGACTTAATTTTTAAATAGGAGTATCTTTAATCAAAATTCAGTTTGACAGTAAATTAAAGGAATCGTATTGTCAGTGAGTCTGTGTGAGTCCTTGTGTCATCGTTTGGGGCACTGTTTTTTTATGCAAGGGCAAAAATCTTTGTATCTGGGGAAAAAAACAAAGCAAAACAACATTTTTTTTTAGTTAAAAAGGAAAATAAATGATTGAGGTCTTCCTAGTATTACTTAAATTAAGATCAAGGTAAGAAACACTATAAAAAACATTACAAAAGTGCTATTTGTGTCCTAAAAAGACAGTGACTTCTGTTAAAAAGATGTCAGAACTGGGGGAAAAAAAGGAATAGTTCAAGTTCTAAATATTTATATGCTCGCTTACCTCGTTTCCAAGAGTGTACCTCAGTGGGCCATGTTGCTAACATAATTGACTGAATATACCCCATTATGGCTTCCCAGGTGGCATTGATGGTAAAGAACCCACCTGCCAAATGCAGGAGACAGAAGAGACAAAGACTTGATCCCTGGGTTGGGAAGATCCCCTGGAGGAGGGCATGGCGACCTATTCCAGTATTCTTATCTGGAGAATTACATGGACAGAGGCTTCTGGTGAGCTACAGTCCATAGGGTTGCAAAGAGTAAGACAAGACTGAAGTGGCTTAGCATGCGCATGTGAATGTGCACACACAAACACACACAGACAACCACGTTACATCAGGGATAAATATAGGGCTTGGTAACAGGCACTTGAAATATGTAATATTTAAGCAAACGATATATTGGAATGTACCTATGCTGCTGCTAAGTCGCCTCAGTCGCGTCCGACTCTGTGCGACCCCATAGGCGGCAGCCCACCAGGCTCCCCTGTCCCTGGGATTCTCCAGGGAAGAACACTGGAGTGGGTTGCCATTTCCTTCTCCAATTCATGAAAGCGAAAGGTGAAAGTGAAGTCGCTCAGTCGTGTCCGACTCTTAGCGACCCCATGGACTGCAGCCTACCAGGCTCCGCCGTCCATAGGATTTTCCAGGCAAGAGTACTGGAGTGGGGTGCCATTGCCTTCTCCAAGAATGTACATATAGATGACATAATATTAAGTACAGTAACAGAAAAAGACAAGATATCTTGGGGTCCTACTGTTCAATTTCTAGATAGTATTACAGACATAAAAGGACTGTTTTTCTACAATGGCTGTAGCCAGAGTGTGCATATTTTTTTTTTTTAATATAAGGCTATTTTAAAATTTATTTATTCACTTTTGGATAATGAAAAATTCTACTAGTAACTGAAGGCAGTTTATTAGCATTAATAATAATATAGCCAGAGTAGCATAAAAGGAACAAATTATAACATGAATCTGGGTAATTATATATCATTCTATTTTAGAGAAATAGAAAGCATTTTAAAAATCTGAATGCTGTTACTTTTTGTAAAATTATAATCATATTAAATTTTAATATGTTGCTAGTTATCAGAATTTCTTATTTTAAATATCTAATCTAATTATGTACATTTGTAGCTGTATTAAAAATCTTGTACCAATATATGTTCATATATTGCTCTGTTTGAAGATAGTTTAAAAGTAACATTGACTTTAAAATTATTAAATGAACATGACCCAAAGATCACCTGAATGGCTTCTTGAATCTCTAAAGATGCCATCCAAGTAAGTGCTGGAACTAGGTTTCCTAAGTACTGGAATTTTAAATTTTGTGATTATGGAAATTGGTATAGACAATAGATAAATATATATAGACATAGACATAGCTTTTTAGTATCTGTTACGGAGAAGACAATGGCACCCCACTCCAGTACTTTTGCCTGGAGAATCCTGTAGACGGAGGAGCCTGGTAGGCTGCAGTCCATGGGGTCGCTAGAGTTGGACACGACTGAGCGATTTCACTTTCACTTTTCACTTTCATGCATTGGAGAAGGAAATGGCAACCTACTCCAGTGTTCTTGCCTGGAGAATCCCAGGGATGGGGAAGCCTGGTGGGCTGCTGTCTATGGGGTCGCACAGAGTTGGACACGACTGAAGCTACTTAGCAGCAGCAGCAGCATGGAAAGTATTGTGCCCCCCCACCCCCGGGCCAAATTCATACTTTGGAGTCCTAACCCTCCAGTGCCTTCAGCTTGGTTAAGTAGCTCAGTTGTGTACAACTCTTTGCGACCCCATGGACTACAGCACGCCAGGCCTCCCTTTCCATCACCAACTCCCAGAGTTTACCCAAACTTACGTCCACTGAGTCGGTGATGCCATCGAACCATCTCATCTTCTGTTGTCCCCTTCTCCTGCCTTCAGTCTTTCCCAGCATCAGGGTCTTTTCCAGTGAGTCTGTTCTTCTCATCAGGTGGCAAAAATATTGGAGCTTCAGCATCAGTCCTTCCAATGAATATTCAGGACGGATTTCCTTTAGGATTCCAGTGCCTTAGAATGTGATATTTAGAGGTTGGACCATTAGAGAAGGAAGTAAGGTTAAATGAAGTCATTTAATGAGGGTGGGCCCTCATGCAGTATGACTGCTAGAAGAGATGCCGGGAAGTCTCATGCACAGAGGAAAGGCCATTGTGAGGACTCAGTAAGAAGAGCCATCTGCACAGCAAGGAAAGAGACTTCAGGGAAAGCTAAACCAACTGACACCTTCATCTTGGACTTCAATCCTCCAAAACTGTGAGAAAATGATTAGTGTCATTTAAGCAACCCAGTCTGTAGTATTTGATTGTGGTAGACCTAGCAAGCTAATACAGTGCCTTACTATCTTTTGAAAAATTCAAATACAAATATCTATTCTGTAGAACTTAAAATTTAGAGTGATTTTCAAATATTTTATTCTTGTTCTCTTGTTCTTTGAATAAAGGTCTAATTCTGCCATATTTAACTATGTGATCTTAAATATCTCACTTAACTTCTCTTATACTGGTAACTTCATTTTTGGAAGTCAGATTTTTTTTTTTTTTTTTTTTTAGTCCCATGTTTTCTTTTATTTTTTTATTTTGATTTTTTTAAATTTTATTTTATTTTTAAACTTTACATAATTGTATTAGTTTTGCCAAATATCAGAATGAATCCGCCACAGGTATACATGTGTTCCCCATCCTGGAAGTCAGATATTTATCTCTGACATTCATTCAGTTTGCTCTAAATTGGTTCAATTTCCATTTTCAGTATGACAGACATAATGAAAGACAACCAACCTGAGGAAAATATTTGCCACTGATTATGGCATGGAGTTGGAGAAGGAAATGGCAACCGACTCCAGTATTCTTGTCTAGAGAATCCCGTGGACAGGGGAGCCTGGTGGGCTGCTGTCCATAGGGTCACAGAAAGTCAGACAATACTGAAGTGACTTAGCATGCATGCATGCATGGCAGGGAGTTAATATCTTACTTTGTATTTAAAGTGAAAGCCGCTCAGTCTGTCCGACTCTTTGCGACCCCATAATACTATGCAGTCCATGGTGTTCTCCTGGCCAGAATACTGGAGTGGGTAGCTTTTCCCCTTCTCCAGCGCTGTATAGTCCATGGGGTTGCAAAGAGTCAGATAGGACTGAGTGACTTTCACTTTCATTTTGGGCTTCTCTGAGAGCTCAGTTGCTAAAAAATCCGCCTTGCAATGCAGGAGACCCCGGTTTGATTCCTGGGTTGGGAAGATCTGCTGGAGAAGGGAAAAAGCTACCCACTCCAATATTCTGGCCTGGAGAACTCCATGGACTGTATAGTCCTTGGGCTCACAGAGAGTTGGACAGGACAGAGCAAGTTTCACTTTCATTTTAGGCTTCCCTGATAGCTCAGTTGGTAAAGAATCTACCTGCAATGCTGGAGACCCCATTTCGATTCCTGGGTTGGGAAGATCCACTGGAGAAGGGATAGGCTACCCACTCCAGTTTTTTGGGGCTTCCCTTGTTGCTGTAAGGAGGACGCTTATTCCTTGGAAGGAAAGTTATGACCAGCCTAGATAGCATATTCAGAAGCAGAGACGTTACTTTGCCAACAAAGGTCCCTCTGGTCAAGGCTATGGTTTTTCCAGTGGTCATGTATGGATGAGAGAGTTGGACTGTGAAGAAAGCTGAGTGCCAAAGAATTGATGCTTTTGAACTGTGGTGTTGGAGAAGACTCTTGAGAGTCCCTTGGACTGCAAGGAGATCCAACCAGTCCTTTCTAAAGGAGATCAATCTTGGGTGTTCTTTGGAAGGACTGATGCTAAAGCCGAAACTCCAATACTTTGGCCACCTCATGCGAAGAGTTGACTTATTGGAAAAGACTCTGATGCTGGGAGGGATTGGGGGCAGGAGGAGAAGGGGACGACAGAGGATGAGATGGCTTGATAGCATCACCGACTCGATGGACGTGAGTCTGAGTGAACTCCGGGAGTCGGTGATGGACAGGGAGACCTGGTGTGCTGCGATTCATGGGGTCGCAAAGAGCCAGACATGACTGAGCGACTGAACTGAACTGAACTTGGTGCTCAGCTGGTAAAGAATCTGCCTGCAGTGCAGGAGACCTGGGTTCAATCCCTAGGTTGGGAAGATCCCCTGGAGAAGGGAAACGCTACCCACTCCATTGTTCTGACCTGCAGAATTCCATGGACTTTATAGTCCATGGGGTTGCAAAGAGTTGTACATGCCTGAACAACTTTCATTTGTATTTAAAAGCAATTGTTGTAATTGTTGCTGTTCAGTTGCTAATTTCTTTCCAACTCTTTGGGAGCTCATGGACTGCAGCATGCCCATGCTCCCCTCTTCTTCGCTATTTCCCAGAGTATGCTCAAACTCATGTCCATGTCCATCATGCCAGTGATTCCATCCAACCATCGCATCCTCTTTTGCCCCCTTCTCCTCCTGCTCTCAATCTTTTCCATCATCAAGGTCTTTTCTAATGAGTCAGTTCTTCGCATCAGCTTCAGCATCATTCCTTCCAATAAATACTCAAGGTTGATTTCCTTTAGGACTGATTGGTTTATCTCCTTGCTGTCCAAGGGACTCTTAAGAGTCTTCTCCAACACCACAGTTCAAAAACATTAGTTCTTCAGTGCTCAGCCTTCTTTGTGGTCCAACATTCATATCCATACATGACTCCTGGAAAAACTATAGCTTTGACTATAGGGACCTTTGTCAGCAAATTAATGTCTCTGCTTTTTAATATGCTGTCTGTGTTTGTCATAGCTTTTCTTCCAAGGAGCAAGCATCCTTTAATTTCATGGCTGCAGTCACTCTCTTCAGTGATTTTGGAGCTCAAGAAAATAAAAAATATTACTACTTCTATTTTCCACATTCTATTTGCCATGAAATGATGGGACCAAATGCCATTATCTTAATTTTTTTGAATGTTGAGTTTCAAGCTAGCTTTTTCACTCTCCTCTTTCACCCTCATCAAGAAACACTCTAGTTCCTCTTCACTTTTTACAGTTAGAGTGGTATTATCTGTATATCTGAAGTTGTTGATATTTCTCCTGACAATCTTGATTCCAGCTTCTGATTCATGCAGCCCAGCATTTTTCATGATATGTTCTACCATGTATGTTAATTAAGCAGGGTGATAATATACAGCCTTCTCATACTCCTTTCCCAGTTTTAAACCAGTAAGTTCTTTTATGTCTAGTTCCACTTATTGCTTCTTGACCCACTCAGGTTTCTCAGAAGACAAGTAATGTTGTCTGGTACTCCCTTCTCTAAAGCTTTTCCACAGTTTGTTGTGATCCACAGAGTCAAAGGCTTTAGTATAGTCAATGAAACAGATGTAGATGTTTGTCTGGAGCTGTTTTGCTTTCTCTGTAATACAGTGAATTTGGCAATTTGATCTCTGGTGCTTGTGCCTTTTCTAAACCCATTTTGTACATCTGGAAGTTCTCAGTTCACATACTACTGAAGCCTAACTTGAATCTGGACATAATCTTACTAGCATATGAAATGAATGCAATTATTTGGTGATTTGAACATTCTTTGTTATTGCCCTTCTTGAGGAATGAAATTGGAATGAAAACTGAACTTTTCATTCCGGCCACTGCTGACTTTTCCAAATTTGCTGGCATATTGAGTGCAGCACTTTAACCACATCATCTTTTAGGATTTTAAATAGCTGGAATTTCATGACTTCCACTAGCTTTATCTGTCGTAATGCTTCCTAAGGCCCACTTGACTTCATACTCCCAGAATGTCTGGCTCTAAACAGATGACCATACCATTGGGGTTATCTGGGTCATTCAGACCTTTTTTGTATAGTTCCTTTTGTGCATTCTTCCAACTCTTCTTAATTTCTTTGTGTTCTGTTAGATCCTTGCCATTACTTTATTTTACCCATCTTTGCATGAAATGTTCCCTTGGTATCTCTAATTTTCTTGACGAGTTCTCTAGGTTTCCCATTCTATTGTTTTCTCTATTTGTTTGCATTGTTCACTTAAGAAGGTTTTCTCGTCTCTCTTTGCTATTCTGGAACAAAAAGATATATCATTTTGATATATCTTTCCCTTTTTTGTTGCCTTTTGCTTCTCTTCTTTCCTCAGCTATTTGTAAAGCCTGCTTAGAGAAGTTGTTTGCCTTCTTCTGTTTCTTTTTCTTTGGAATGGCTTTGGTTATTGCCTCCTGTACTACAAAGCTCTGTCCATAGTTCTTCAGGCACTCTGTCTACCAGATCTAACCCCTTGAATCTATTTGTCACCTCCACTGTATTATTATTAGTGATTTTATTTAGGTCATACCTGAATGGTCTTGTAGTTTTCTCTAGTTCCTTCAAATTAAGCCTGAATTTTGCAAGAAGAAGCTCATGATCTGAGCCACAGTCAGTTCCAGATATTGTTTTTGCTGACTATGTATAGCTTCTCCATCTTTGACTGCAAAGAACATAATCAATCGGGTTTCAGTATTGATCATTTGGTGATGATTATGCAGAGTCATCTCTCATGTTTTCAGAAAAGGGGGTTGGCTGTGACCAGTGTGTTTCTTGACAAAGTTGTTTGCCCTGTTTCATTTTGTACTCCAAGGCCAACCATGCCTGTTACTCCAGGTATCTCTTGACTTCCTACTTTTGCATCCCAACCCCCTATGATGAAAAGGACACCGCTTTTCGGTGTTAGCTTGAGAATGTGTTGTACGTCTTCATGAAACTGGTCAATTTCAGCTTTGGCATCAGTGGTTGAGGCAGGCTGCGGCTACTGCTGTGGCTAGGTCACGCCAGTCGTGTCCGACTCTGTGTGACCCCACAGACGGCAGCCCACCAGGCTCCCGTCCCTGGGATTCTCCAGGCAAGAACACCGGAGTGGGTTGCCATTTCCTTCTCCAGTGGTTGAGGCATACACTTGGATTATTGTGATGTTGTGTGGTTTGCCTTGGAAATGAACTAACATCATTCTGTCATTTGTGAGGTTCACCCAAATACTGCATTTGGGACTCTTTGGGTAACTCTGATGGCTACTTCATTTCTTCTAAGGAATTCTTGCTCACAGTAGTAGATATAATGGTCATCTGAATTAAATTTGCCCGTTCTCATCACTGATTCCTAAAATGTCAATGTTACATCTTGCCATATCCTGCATGACCATGTCCAGTTTACCTTGATTTGTGGACGTAACATTCCATGTTCCTTTGCAATATTATTCTTTATAGCATCAAACTTTATTTTCACCACTAAATATATCCAAAACTGATCACTGGTTCTGCTTTGGCCCTACAGCTTAATTCTTTCTAAAGTATTTGTGATTGTTCTCCACTGTTCCCCGGTAGCATATTGGACATTTTCCCACCCAAGGGGCTCATCTTCTGGTGTCATATTGTATCTTGTAGCCTTTTCATATTGTTCATGGTGTTCTCCAGTTAAGAATACTGAAGTGGGTTGCCACTTCCCCCTCCAGTCGATCATGTTTTGTCAGAACTCTTCACTATGACCTGTCATCTTGGGTGGCCCTGCATGGTATGCCTCATAGCTTTGAGTTACACAAGCCCCTTTGCCACAACAAGGCTGTGATCCATGAAGCAGATTACAAAGCAATATTCATAAAAAGTACAGAGAATCAAAATAATAAATTGGAAAAGAGAAGAAATGTATAATGTAAGAACAACAAATTTAAATATGACTGAAGAAAAACAAAGTGGAAAAAATTGCTCAGTCATCCAAACTCAAATAAAACATTTCATTTTTATGTATAAAATTTGAACATTTCAAAATTGCACTAATTTAGTTATAGAGCATATGACATATTTACTGCAACTGTGTGAGTAATTAGCAATAATTTGTTTTCAAGTAATTGGCAGTAAGAATCAAGATTAAAAATACATTCACAGCCTTCAATCCAGTAATTCTATTTCTGGAGATCTATCTTAAAATATAAACTAAAATAATATGAACACTTTAAAATAATTGTAGCATTATATATAATAGTAAAAATTAAAAAAAAAAAAAAAACAAGGATGCAGCAATAAGTGAATATTTAAATAAAGCATGTTATGTTAATTTTGTAAATAAAAATAAAGCAAATGTGTCAAGGAAAATATTGGAGAATACAAGTTATGATGTTAGCAGCAGCTGCAGATAACAAAAATATGGGTGATTTGTTTTCTCAATAAATTTTTAAACATTTTCAAGTTTTCTATGACTATATTTTATTATGACATAAGCAATTAATTTCCTATCCTGAGCAATTTTCCATTGATTTTTTACTAGTTAAACTATGAGTATTTTAGTAAATGTTATGCTCAGCTAAAAATATTAATTTAGTATCTGTTGAAGATAGTGGTGCCATTAGACAGTGTGCTTAATGAACTATAAGGAGAGATTGAGTTAAACATCCAATAAATTTCTTTAAAATTGGCAGCCACTTTTATTCTGTGTCCTTTCCCTTTTCAGAATGAAAAGGGAGTAGTGATAATTGATTTGTGACCACAAGACCACAGATATGAAGCTTAAACCCCATGTCAAGAAAAGCTTGACAGAAAGACAGAAAACATCCATATCTTATGTTACAGTCTCAGCTATCTATCTATAGATTTCTTAAGGGGCAAAACTTAAATCCCTAATTTGTTTCAGCCATTGTTTAATTATGCATTCTGATACTTGCAAGTAAAAGCAATCCATGACACACACACACGTATAAATGTATTACTAATTAATGTGTATACTGAAAGTGAAAGTGTTAGTTGCTCAGTCGTGCCTGACTCTGTTACCCCATGGACTGGGACCTGCCCAGGTCCACTGTCCATGGGATTCCTCAAGCAAGAATACTTGAGTATTGTGTATATTAATTGTATATAATTAACTGAAGTAATGTTGAGTATTGTATATAACTAAATTGATGGTATTTTACATTTCTATACCGTTGTAAATATGCATTTGCAATTATATATATATGAATCGGAGAACTTCCTTAATGGTTCAGTTGATAATATAATTATATTATATTAATTCAGTTGATAAATAATCCACCTGTAATTTAGGAGGCCTGGGTTCAATTCCTGAGTTGGAAGATCCCCTGGAGAAGGAAATGGCAACCCACTCTAGTATTCTTGCCTGGGAAATCCCGTGAACAGAGGAGTCTGGTTGGCTACAGTCCATGGGGTCACAGGAGTTGTACACAACTTTAGCGACTAAACCATCATCATATATGAGTAGGAGTAGAATAGACAGAGAACCATACTCATACAGATACACGTATGAACAAGGAAAGAGCGACATACATATATATTTAGGTGTGTATGTATATGTGTGTGTGTGTATTTATAATTCTTTCTCTTTCTACTCTTACCTATTCTGCAAGATTTAGCTCAAAGTTATTCCCTCTGGAAAGTACCCTCATTCTGCTTTCTCATATCTTGAAAGTGTCTTTCTTATAAGATATATGAACCTATATTGTAATGATCTATTTATATATGTATCATTCCACTCCCTTTAGTTATATGAGAGGCAGATACATTTTGTCAGTCATCATTGGCATGCATTGTTGTTGTTCAATCGCTAAGTCGTGTCCAACTCAATACGACCCTGTGAACTGCTGCATGCCCAGCTTCTCTGTCCATCACTATCTGCCTGAGTTTGCTCAAACTCAAGTTTGCTCAAACTGAGTCAGTGATGCCATCCAACCATCTCATCTTCTGTTGCCCCCTTCTCCTCTTGCTCTCAGTTTTTCCCAGCATCAGGGTTTTTGTCCAGTTGCATCAGGTGGCCAAAGTATTGGAGCTTCAGCATCAGTCCTTCCAATGAAAATTCAGGGTTGATTTCCTTTAGGGTTGACTGGTTTAATCTAGCTCAGATGTTAAAGAATCTATTGACAGATTGATAGATAGGTAAAAAATTGTAAGGATTTGCTTAGATTTTGTACATTTTATTTTTTATCGAAATATAGTTGATTTACCATGTCATGTTAGTTTCAAGTAACAACAAAGAGGTTCAGTTATCCATATACATATATTCATTCTTTTTTAGATTATTTTCTCTTATAGGTTATCACAGAATATTGAGTAGTGTTCCCTGTGCTATACAGTAGGTCCTTGTTGGTTATCTGTCTTATGTGTAGTACTGTGTGATGTTCATCTCAAACTCCCGATTTATCCCCCTTCTCCTGCTCCGTTTCCCCTTTGGTAACCATAAGTTTGTTTTCAATATCTGTAAATCTATTTCTGTTTTGTAAATAAATTCATTTATATCATTAAAAAATTAGGTTCCACATATGAGTGATATCATGTGACATACCCTTGTCTGACTTCACTTAGTATGATAATCCCTAGGTGCATTCATCACTAAAATGTTTTCATTTTGATTATCTCTTTAACTATTGATAGTGTTCCCAGTTCCTTTCCAGTGACCCATGTGCTATTATGTAAAAAAGGGCATTCAGTGATATCACTGATTAACTTGTAATATATGCAATATGTGTGAGTGCAGTTTGCAGTCAACTTGAATAATAGCTCCTAATATGCCACTTAAAAAAAAAAAAAAAAAAACCTCTCAGCAGTTATCTTTCCAGAATGTCTATTATTTTCTTCTTTCATTGCTTCATTAAATCGTGTTAATTAATTTATTTGTGTTACAATAATTTAGTTTAAATTCAGAATATAATGCTGAATTTTGTAACATGGCTTCTCAATATGAAAATGACAGTTACTTAGTATAAACACAAATGAGTCAGAATGAGACTGAAATTTTGATCTCCAAATTGGTTTTGTAATGAGAATCTACAGATTGTAATTCAATCTATTTCTTTGTCTCAGTTAGTTAGAGATGTTCCCTGGGGAAATGTGAAGTTTACATATTTTGTATGCATGATTTGTTAAGATGGCATTGATGGGAGTTATGTGATAATCTTTAGAAAGCTTGTGTAATAAATTTCACTTCTTAAAATATTTCACTTCAAATATGTTTTCTGAATTTAGTTTTCATTTCATCAGAAACCTTTCATTGACACAAAATACATACTTAAATATTATCAAAACATGGTCAGTTGTCTCCATTATTACATTATGAATCCATTTTTTAAAATTGAAATATAACTGATGTGCACTGTTGTGTTAATTTCTGCAGTACAGCACAGTTCCAGTTATATATACATTTTTCACATTCTTTTTCATTATGGTTTATCACAAGGTATTGGATATGGTTTATCACAAGGTATTGAATATAGTTTCCTGTGCTATACAGTAGATCTTATTTATCCAATCTATATGTAACAGTTTGCATCCATGATTACATTAAACTTTGAATGGAATCATAAATGGATTGTGGAAGGGAAAAAAACAGCTACTTTTAATTACCATAAAATAAACATTACTTTTTCTGTATTTCTAAGTTATACTTTCCAGTGTGAAGTAACTAATCATAAATTGCTTTCTTATTTATATATTTGTGTGTATTTAAACAGTTGGTGTGTATATATGTGTGTATATATAAATATTTTGTTTCCATTTTTGAAAGCAAAACTAGTTGTCTACCTGTACATTCATCAAAATTATGCTATTTATTCATTCATTTAAGCTCTATTAAGAGTTTATCATGTACTGAGCATCCTAAGTGCTGGGATGAGTAGAACAGATAAGGTCTCATTCTTATGGAGATTATATACTAAAATATTTTATATTTTAAATGAAATGTGTTTATCACTGACTAGAAGTTAAGAAAAATGTCTCCAGTTTGTATATATGGTATGTGGCATATTCTGCTTGCTCATTTATTTGTTAGCTCTGCAAATGTTTATTGATTATCTAGCTTGAACTAAGTACTTGTGATTGTTTTTAAGGCTATCCACAAAGACACTTGATATTATACTTCTGTGCTCTGCCATGTGACTTACTTTGGGAAATGAAATATAAATGGGAGTCATAACTTCTGTTACTTATGAGTAGATTTAAAGGTCAGAGTGAGTAGATTTAAAGGATAGTGTGGCAAATGGGGCCTCCATTTAGCCTGTGTGATTGAGTGACTATGATGGACAGAGCTCCATTCCAGATTCACATTGCCTTGCAGACTGAAGTAAAAGGTACTTTCACTGTGTTAAGTCATGAAATGTTAGAATTGGTTTTGTTAATTAGGTATATCTTAACATTTTCTGACTGATACTGCACCATTTCTGGATGCTGAAAATGTAATGATGAGAAAAGCAGACAAGTACCTGCCTATATAGAGTTATAAGTTAAGCAATAAAATTAAAAATAATAATGATAAATTGAAACAATATTTTTACCTATTCGAAGCTCATACTGCTCACAACACAACAGGCCAGTAAATTAAAGGAAGAGTTTTTGGGATAAGAAATAGCAACTTTATTCAGAAAGCAGAGACCAAAAACATGGTGGACTAGTGCCCCACAGAGACATCTTACTGAAGCTAGAATTCAGGCTTTGTTTTATACTAAAAGGGGTGAGGGTGTGGTTGGTTGTTGCAGACTTCTTGATACTGGAATCCTTTGTTCTTGCAGCTGTCCTCCTAGGTCTGATCACAGTGTTCCTATAAATCTCCAACAGGACAAATATTCTCTATTCTGCAACTTTTTATCACTATATGAATGGAAAAGTATTATACTTTTAAAGATCAGAGCCTCGAGAATAGACTGTCCTGTTATAGTTCAGGCTTTAGATAACATTCTTTTAGTAATTAACTTATAGCAAAAGCAATAGACTACAAAGTTTAAAGTAAAAGAAATAGATCCAGTAAGAAGTCAGATTTGTTCTTCCTATTACAATATGAAGATAGTGAAAAGTGCTGTTAAAGTTTAGAACAGAGATAAAGAATGGCAGTGCATGCTATTTTAGATAAAATATCAGGAAAGTCATTTCTGCAGAGGTGACATTTACTCAGAGACTTGACTTAAAGAAGGCACTAGCAGCCAAGTTGCAGAGGCCCAGTACACAGTACAGCACACAGGCAATGTGTTGTACAGGTCCTACTCAACATTCACTCATTCTTGTAAATATCTGAAGAAGTAGTAAGGAAATGTTTTGGCTCTGAGGAAAGAAAGGGCTCCATGTGAACAGCATGGAACCAATGTGCCTGCAGGGAACTGAATAAGAGGGAGAATTGTATGAGGTAAGCATTTAAAGGTTGTGTGAGTACACAGGTCAAGTAAGACCACGTAGACCTTGGAAATGAACGAGAAGAAAGTTAAACACAGGAATGATAGGAGATGACTTATGATTTTAAGAGATCACTTTGACTTCTTGGCAAAGAACCAGCTAGAGGCACAAGAGTGGCAGCAGAGAGAGACTATTAGGATATTCTGGCAGCAGTGGGTAGTTGTGGCAGAGGAAATATGAAGTGTCAAAACAAGAACATTTAGAGAGTGAGCCCACAGGATTTGCGCTGACTTTGTGATTATGAGATTCAGGGAAGTGGGAAAGAAGACGAGAGCAAGAGATGAAAGAAGAGATTAAGGATGGAGCCCAGAAATATGTACTAGAAGGAATGTCAAAATGAGTGTCTGAACAAAAAGAATGAGAGGTTAGATAGTACTCTGAATTCCACAGCAGAGTTGAAATTGATCTATATTAAGGGGCTAGTGAGAGTTGTAAAGGTAAGCATTTAAAGGTCGTGTCAGTACACAGGTCAAGTAAGACCTTGTAGACCTTGGAAATAAATTAGAGAAGAAAGTTTTAAACACCCTCTTCCAGCAACACAAGGGAAAACTCTACACATGGACATCACCAAATGGTCAAAATCAAAATTTGATTGATTATATTTTTTGTTGCCAAAGATGGAGAAGCTCTATTCAGTCAGCAGAAACAAGACTAGGAGCTGACTGTGGCTCAGATCATAACTCCTTATTACAAAATTCAGACTTAAATTGAAGAAAGTAGGGAAAAACCACTAGGCCATTCAGGTATGACGTAAATCAAATCCCTTATGATTATATAGTGGAAGTGACATGTAGATTCAAGGGATTAGGTCTGATAGACAGAGTGCTTGGTGAACTATGACGGAGGTTCGTGAAATTATACAGGAGGCAGGGATCAGACCATCCTCAAGAAAAGAAAGGTAAAAAGACAAAATAGTTGTCTAAAGAGGCCTTACAAATAGCTGAGAAAAGAAGAGAAGCAAAAGGCAAAAGAGAAAAGGAAAGATATACCCATCTGAATGCAGAGTTCCAAGAAGAGCAAGGAGAGATAAGAAAGCCTTCCTCAGTGATCAGTGCAAAGAAATAGAGGAAAACAATAGAATGGGAAAGACTAGCGATCCCTTCAAGAAAACTAGAGATAACAAGGGAACATTTCATGCAAAGATGGGCACAATGAAGGACAGAAATGGTATAGACCTAACAGGAGCAGAAAATATTAAGAAGAGATGGCAAGAATAACAGAAGAACTATGCAAAAAATATTTTCATGACCCAGATAACCATGATGCTGTGATCACTCACCTAGAGCCAGACATCCTGGAATGTGAAGTCAAGTGGGCCTTAGGAAGCATCACTAAGAGCAAAGCTAGTGGAGTTGATGAAATTCCAGCTGAGCTATTTCAAACCCTAAAAGGTGATGCTGCGGAAGTGCTATACTCAATATGTCAGCAAATTTGGAAAACTCAGCAGTGGCCACAGGACTAGAAAAGGTCAGTTTTCATTCCAGTTCCGAAGAAATGCAATGCCAAAGAATGTTCAAACTACCACACAAGTACACTTATCTCACATGCTAGTAAAGTAATGCTCAAAATTATCCAAGCTAGGTTTCAACAGTATGTGAATTGAAGACTCCCAGATGTTCAAACTGGATTTAGAAAAGCCAGAGGAACCAGAGATCAAATTGCCAACATCTGTTGGATCGTTGAAAAAGCAAGAGACTTCCAGAAAAGTATCTACTTATGCTTCATTGACTACACAAAAGGCTGTGACTATGTGGATCACAACAATCTGAAAAATTCTTAGAGAGATGGGAATACAGGACCACTTTACCTGCCTCCTGAGAAACCTGTATGCAGGTCAAGAAGCAACAGTTAGCCCCAAGTATGGCACAATGGTTCCAAATTGGAAAAAGAGCATGTCAAGGCTGTATATTGCTTATTTAACTTATATGCAAAGCACATCATGAGAAATGCCAGGCTGGATGAAGCCCAAGCTGGAATTAAGATTGACAGGAGAAATATCAATAACCTCAGATATGCAGATGACATCACCTTATGGCAGAAAGCAAAGAGGAACTAAAGAGCCTCTTGATGAAGGTGAAAGAGGAGAGACAAAAAGCTGGCTTCAAACTCAACATTCAGAAAATGAAGATCATGGCATCCATAGCCATGATCATAGCCATCTATTTGCTATGAGCCAGCAAATAGATGGGGAACATTGAAAACATTTTCCTGGGCTCCAAAATCACTGCAGATGGTGACTTCAGCCACAAAAGTAAAAGATGCTTGCTTCTTGAACAAAAGTTATGACAAAAACTAGACAGTGTATGAAAAAGCAGAGACATTACCTTGCCAACAAAGGTCCATCTAGTCAAAGCTATGGTTTTTCCAGTAGTCATGTATGGATGTGAGAAATGGCCCATAAAGAAGGCTGATCATTGAAGAATTAATGCTTTTGAACTGTGGTGTTGGAGAAGACTGTTGAGAATCCCTTAGACTTCAAGGGACTGGTTTGCAAGGAGGTTAAACCATTCAATCCTAAAGGAAATCAGTCTTGAACATTTACTGGAAGGACTGATGCTGAAGCCGAAGCTTCAATACTTTCACCATCTGATGCAAAGAACCGACTCGTTAGAAAAGACCCTGATTCTGGGAATGATTGAAGACAGGAAGCTAAGGTGATGACAGAAGATGAAATGGTTGGATGGCATCACGGACTCAATGGACATGAATTTGAGCAAGCTCCAGGTGATAGTGTAGGACAGGGAAGCCTGGTGTGCTGCAGTCCATGGGGTCGCAAAGTGTCAGACACAACTGAACAACAACTCTATCATGGTTATTCCTCCCTTACAAGGAGTTTTCTCTAAGATTCATACAGTGCACACTGTTGGTATCCTGCCCATATCCCATATCCCCCTTGATAAGTTACTGTTTCTGTGCTTATAGATCCAACTCCCAGCCAGCATCTTTGCCAGAGTTGTAGAGGTAGATGCAAAACCCTAGGGAATTAATTCTCTGTAGGGAAAGCCCTCAAACAATTATACTCACAGAAGTTGGGTAAATAAGCAAGCTTCTTAACCTCTTGAGCAGAATACCTCTGAGATGTTCATTTCACACTGGTGCCTCGAGCTTCCTGGTGGGATTAAGCTCCAATTGTCCAACTTGGTGATATGTTTGAAAATGTACCCTATAAATTTTAGTTTTCTTTTTTCTTCCCTGTGTCACTTCTCTTCCATGATGTCATGTTTAGTGTTAGCTCCCTCAATAAACTATTCATGATCTTTCTTAACCTACAGTGGTTTACATTCCTATAAACCCACTGTAAATTGAAATATCATGTCAAAAATGCTTTTAATACACCTAAACTGCCAAGAAACACCTGGAGTAACAGGCAAATTTGGCCTTGGAATACGGAATGAAGCAGGGCAAAGACTCATAGAGTTTTACCAAGAAAATGCACTGGTCATAACAAACATCCTCTTCTAACAACACAAGAGAAAACTCTATACATGGACATCACCAGATGGTCAACACCAAAATCAGATTGATTATATTCTTTGCAGCCAAAGATGGAGAAGCTCTATACAGTCAGCAAAAACAAGACCAGGAGCTGACTGTGGCTCAGACCATGATCTCCTTATTGCCAAATTCAGACTTAAATTGAAGAAAGTAGGGAAAACCACTAGACCATTCAGGTATGACCTAAATCAAATCCCTTATGATTATACAGTGAAAGTGAGGAATAGATTTAAGGGCCTAGATCTGATAGATAGAGTGCCTGATGAACTATGAACTGAGGTTCGTGACATTGTACAAGAGACAGGGATCAAGACCATTCCCATAGAAAAGAAATGCAAAAAAGCAAAATGGCTGTCTGGGGAGGCCTCACAAATAGCTGTGAAAAGAAGAGAAGTGAAAAGCAAAGGAGAAAAGGAAAGATATAAGCATCTGAATGCAGAGTTCCAAAGAAGAGCAAGAAGAGATAAGAAAGCCTTCTTCAGCGATTAATGCAAAGAAATAGAGGAAAAGAACAGAATGGGAAAGACTAGGGATCTCTTCAAGAAAATCAGAGATACCAAAGGAACATTTCATGCAGAGATGAGCTCGATAAAGGACAGAAATGGTGTGGACCTAACAGAAGCAGAAGATATTAAGAAGAGATGGCAAGAATACACAGAAGAACTGTACAAAAAAGATCTTCACGACCCAGATAATCACGATGGTGTGATCACTGACCTAGAGCCAGACCTCCTGGAATGTGAAGTCAAGTGAGCCTTAGAAAGCATCACTATGAACAAAGCTAGTGGAGGTGATGGAATTCCAGTTGAGCTATTCCAAATCCTGAAAGATGATGTTATGAAAGTGCTGCACTCAATATGCCAGCAAATTTGGAAAACTCGGCAGTGGCCACAGGACTGGAAAAGGTCAGTTTTCATTCCAATCCCAAAGAGAGGCAATGCCAAAGAATGCTCAAACTACTGCACAATTGCACTCATCTCACACGCTAGTAAAGTAATGCTCAAAATTCTCCAAGCCAGGCTTCAGCAATATGTGAACCGTGAACTTCCTGATGTTCAAGCTGGTTTGAGAAAAGGCAGAGGAACCAGAGATCAAATTGCCAACATCCGCTGGATCATGGAAAAGGCAAGAGAGTTCCAGAAAAACATCGATTTCTGCTTTATTGACTATGCCAAAGCCTTTGACTGTGTGGATCACAATCAACTGTGGAAAATTCTTCAAGAGATGGGAATACCAGACCACCTGATCTGCCTCTTGAGAAATTTGTATGCAGGTCAGGAAGCAACAGTTAGAACTGGACATGGAACAACAGACTGGTTCCAAATAGGAAAAGGAATATGTCAAGGCTGTATATTGTCACCCTGCTTATTTAACTTCTATGCAGAGTACATCATGAGAAACGCTGGACTGAAAGAAACACAAACTGGAATCAAGATTGCCGGGAGAAATATCAATAACCTCACATATGCAGATGACACCACCCTTATGGCAGAAAGTCAAGAGGAACTCAAAAGTCTCTTGATGAAAGTGAAAGAGGAGAGTGAAAAAGTTGGCTTAAAGCTCAACATTCAGAAAACGAAGATCATGGCATCCGGTCCCATCACTTCATGGGAAATAGATGTGGAAACAGTGGAAACAGTGTCAGATTTTTTTTTCTGGGCTCCAAAATCACTGCAGATGGTGACTGCAGCCATGAAATTAAAAGACGCTTACTCCTTGGAAGGAAAGTTATGACCAACCTAGATAGCATATTCAAAAGCAGGGACATTACTTTGCCAACAGAGGTTCGTCTAGTCAAGGCTATGGTTTTTCCTGTGGTCATATATGGATGTGAGAGTTGGACTGTGAAGAAGGCTGAGCGCCGAAGAATTGATGCTTTTGAACTGTGGTGTGGAGAAGACTCTTGAGAGTCCCTTGGTCTGCAAGGAGATCCAACCAGTCCATTCTGAAGGAGATCAGCCTTGGGATTTCTTTGGAAGGAATGATGTTAAAGCTGAAACTCCAGTACTTTGGCCACTTCATGCGAAGAGTTGACTCATTGGAAAAGACTCTGATGCTGGGAGGGATTAGGGGGAGGAGGAGAAGGGGACGACAGAGGATGAGATGGCTGGATGGTATCACTGACTCGATGGACGTGAGTCTGAGTGAACTCCGGGAGTTGGTGATGGACAGGGAGGACTGGCTTGCTGCGATTCATGGGGTCATAAAGAGTCGGACACGACTGAGCAACTGATCTGATCTGAAACTGCCGAACATTATAACACAGCCTAGTGTACTGTAGGCATGCTCAGAACACTTACATTAGCCTATATTCTGGAAAAATTATCTAATACAAAGCCTGCTTTTTAGTAAAATATTGAATAGCTCATTACCTTATTGAATACTATGCTGAAAGTTAAAAACAAAGTGGTTGTGTATCCCTAGAATGGTTGTAAGTGTATCGGTTTGGACTTCCCAGGTGGCTTAGTGGTAAAGAATCCACCTGCCAATGCAGGGGATGCAGGAGACATGGGTTTGATCCCTGGGTTGGGAAGATCCCCTGGAATAGGAAATGGCAACCTCCTCTAGCATTCTTGCCTGAAAAATTCCTTGGAAAGAGACCCTGGTTGGCTACAGTCTGTGGGGTGCAAAGAGTCCTACCTAACTGAGCATGGGCACATACATGCGCATGTGTGCATGCACACACACACACGTGAATCAATTGTTTGCCTTCATGATCATGTGACTGGGATTCGTGGATCACTGCTACTGCCCAGCATTACCACAGAGTAAGGTACCACATATCACCAACCCCAGGAAAGATAAAAATTCAAAAATTGAAGAATGATTTTTACTGCTTTCCTGCTATTGTAAAGTGAAAGAATCCTAAGTCATATCTTTATAAATCAGGGAGGGACTGTATGCACTCAAATCCTTTTCTCAGGGTCTTCTAGAGAAATTCAAATTAAGACATTTCATATACAGATAAAAATTTATAGAAGTTGAATATTTTCTAAAAACCTGTGACTTTACATAGAGTGAATCAATATTTACTGATGGGATATAGGTATAATAATGCAAAGATGGTCACATTTTATCCTCAAGCACATTTATAGAGTATATAATAAATTTATATAGTATATTTAGAAATTATATACTTGGGGTGCTAGAAAAGGGAGTAACTATTTAAATATAAAATTCAAACATTTTAGCAAGGGTTCTTTTTCTGTAGTATTTACGAATGAATCACAAAGACCTAGAAGAGTCCTTGTCATATACATACACACTCAAAAAATATTTTAAAGAACACTTAACCTAAAAATAGTTTGCCTCCATCTGGAAGGATGTTTTTAATGGGAAACCCAAACTCAAAAGGGTACCTACTTGAGCTGTAAAGGAGAAAGAAGCTTTCAAGCAAGCCATAGAGAAGTAATCACATTAATCAGTGGGTCAGCCTCAACTCAGTAATCAGATCCCCTCAACTTTGTGGATGTTATAAATATGTTTTAGAAATGCATTAACTAAAACTCAGAGAAGTAAAATAATTCTGATAAAGTATTCCAAAACTGATAAATAAGAGCCTAGATTTGAACTCATACTTGTCTGTCCCTCTTCACCTTCACATAATCTTCAATTCTTCTTGAGAACTGGCCAAGATTAGGCAGTTATGCTTTAAAGAGACTGTATATAACTCTATATTTTTTGTAACAGAGATTTTTTTTTTAAACAAATGCCTTAGTCAACTGGGGCTGCTATAATGAAATATCATAAATTGGATGGCTAAAAAACCAAATACATTTCTTACAGTTCTGGAGGTGGGGAAGAGCTTCCAGTTTGCAGGCAGCAATCTTCTTACTGTATCTTTACATGGTGAACAAATAACTCTTGTCTCTTCCTCCTCTTGTAAGGGCACCAATTCCATCATGGGAACTCCACCCTCATGACCTCATCTAAACCTAATCTCTGCCCAAAGGCCACACCACCAAATACCATTCCACTGAAGAATAGGTTGTTAACCTATGAATTTATGGGAGAACACAAATGCATTCAGTCTATAGCAGTTAGCATAAATTTACAGTATAGTTTCACGATTACTTCTTAGGTGTGATTGGGGATTTTAATCAGGGCTTAATCTGGAACCAGCACGGAAAATACAGAATTCTAGAATAGATGCAATGGAACTGGGAAGGGGGAAGGCTGATACTCTTCCATGTTGTAACAAGTATATGGAAATACAGAAAGTCTTGCAGGATATGAAAAATTAGAACATCGGCAATGGCACCCCACTCCAGTGTTCTTGCCTGGAAAATCCCATGGATGGAGGAGCCTGGTAGGCTGCAGTCCATGGGGTCGCTAAGAGTTGGGCATGACTGAGCGACTTCCCTTTCACTTTTCACTTTTCTGCATTGGAGAAGGAAATAGCAACCCACTCCAGTGTTCTTGCCTGGAGAATCGCAGGGATGGGGGAGCCTGGTGGGCTGCTGTCTGTGGGGTCGCACAGAGTCGGACACGACTGAAGTGACTTAGCAGCAGCAGTAAATAAAAGTGCCCGAAATGAAAAGCTGGCGTCAAGAAAGAAGGTAAAATTCAACTAACAGGTGTTCCTGTAAAGGAGAAAAGAGAGTTTTTCCTTTGACCCTAAGAGGCTGAAAAGAGAGAGAGAGGAGAAAAAAAAACAAAAAACCTTCTCTAATAAGAGTTCTATAATAGGATCCTGAGACTTGAGACCCTATGGCCAAAACAAAACAAAGCAAAACAAAACAAATGAACAGAGTTCTTAGAAGCAGACCAGTGGATCCACACTCACTCGCACCCTTAGGCTATGAACACAATTCATACTCAGCAGAGCATCTAAGTGCATCTCCTCAGGTTTTCTGTGACCTCAGTCAATCGCCCTCTCTTCAGTCCCTCTCATTTACCAGCCAGCACTGTGACTTATGTTATACATATTCATTCTACTCTTATGTCTAGCACAGAGACCCAAGCACATTGTTTCATGAATCATTATCATAACCTTTTAACAGTTGTGGGAGTATTTTAAAGGGAAAACAAGGAAGAAGTTGAGTTGTTGTTTTTTTTTTTTTTCCTTTTTTGCCCTTGGATAAAAGTTGCAAGTTATTATCAGATTTTTATAGAGGACATTTCATGTCATTTTTAAAAGATTATTTACACATCATTCTCTCTGTCTAAGATGTTTCTCTCACTCTCATTTCTGAAGTCTAATCTTATTGTTCTCTCTTTGTATACTAAGAAATTATTTTAATAACTGTTATTTTTGGAAATTCACTGTAAATAATTTGAGTAGAGAGCTGGATATATAACCTCCAAAGTTACTTCTATCACTGAAATTCTCTTATCCTCTCCCTGAATTTTTTTTGTACTCTTTCCAGAAGTGTTCCTTATTGGAAATACCTGAAGAGTCCTGTCTTGTCACTGTTTGCTGATAATGTAGAGCCTGAGGGACTCTAGTATAGCAAAACTTTGGTGTGTTCAAGCAAGACTAACAACCCCGAAGAATTTTTAAGCAGAAATAACATAAATATCACAAAATAAGCACTAAAGGGAAGGAAATAGAAATTATGTATTTGGGATATTAGATTTTGTTTCTCACATACTTAGTCTTTATTATCTTAGCTAATAAAATTTAATAACCAAGAGTTTTCTCTACAGTATATTAGATCTGTTTTTAGTATTTTAGTATTTTGATACTATTTTTTTTTTTTTTACTTTAGTGGATTATATATGATACTTGTCTGCCTAGGTACCACACAATTTGGCACATGATCTCATACTGTTTATACAGTTATCAAAATGCTTGTTTCTTTGGGAGATAATAAATTATTAAATTCACTGAAGTATTGGTTTCTTTCTATCAGCTACAGTACTGAAGTAACCATTATTATATTTCTCAGTATAACCAACAGTCCTGGGCACAATGCCTTGTTTATAATGAATTCCCTAATATTGATTGAGTTAATGAATAAATTAATATGTACTTGCTGAATTGAATTAAAATTAAATGCATGCTGGGGAAGAATTACTATTGGTAGAAATTATGGAAGCTCTTTTTATTGTCTAAGCTGTTCACATGTCATTCATCCTTAGATGTGTATTATTAAGAGAGCACTAGGTGCCAAGTATTGTTAAGTGATTTACTTGTATCACAGTACTTAATCCTCACAATAGCCATTAGGAAACAATTAATCATAAGTCCTTAGTTTGCAACTAAGTCCTTCATAGAAAATTAAATAAAATTGGATTAAACAACAAAGTTTACAGCATAACTTGGCTGGGCCCACATGGGCAAGGATATGTCTCTTGGCTATATGTTATTTAGGTAGATTCCTGGTAGTGGCTCCCTTTCGGTTGCAAGATTGTTGAAGTTTATAGAGAAAACAAATTGGAAATACAGGAAGGCTTCATTCCAAGAAGTCTCAGAGAGTATCTCCTCAGATAAGCTGTGTATCTACCCATCCTGAGCTAATCACTATAACCAGTAGAATATGCTACTGATTTAAGCTAATCAAGATGTCCAGAAATAGAGTGATAACAGATTACTTGCTCTCATATAGACCAAGGGGGAAAATAAATTGATAGGTATATCACAGTATGTTCATTAAAGAGTATAGAAATAGACACTAGAATACAAAATTAAAAGAAAACTACCATAACCATTCCCTCTGTCTTAAAGATAAGGAAACAAAGATGCAAAGGTTTTATGTCACTTTCTCAAGATCACACAGCTAATATTGGCAGAAATGCAGCTCAAAATCAAGTCTGTTTCTAACACCAGTATAGTACACCACCTCCCTTAAGTATTTATTCACTGTCCTTAGCTCTACAGTTCGCATCTCAAAAGTGCTTCTGAAATCTCTTGCCAATGAAAGATTATCAGTACTAGCAATGAATATATTTTCTTTTTAGAATGAAACTTTATCTGAATAATGTTTCTTAATTTCTACTTAGCTAATAAAATTTTCATTCACTGCCTAACTTTTTTTCCTGAAACTAATGTCCACCCGCTTATATTTTAGAAGTGTGGGGAATGAAGAAAAAATGTAAATAGAAGAAACGGAGAATTACTTGTCTAATGAACAGTGACAGAAAATTGGTAGGAGCCATATTTATGACACCAAAAATATTAAGGCATTAACGAAAGCATTCAGTGTAGGATTTTTTTATTCAATATATTTTTGATGAGTTCATAGTGGCAGTTAAAGATTCAGTTTAAGACAAAAGAAATCAGTCATCCTCTTCTGGGTGAATATAATTTTTGCATTCTGATTCCCTGTAGCAGAGAAACAAACTTTTTACTATCAGTTTAGCTGAGTATGTGAAATAAATTGACTAGTACATGTAAAAATACAAACCTCATAAAACTTTATCAGTTTCATTTCAGACATGTTAAATGTATCTTAATCCTTGTAATTTGAGGAGTGTATATTCAGGCTGCTTTCTCTAATATGTCATATTTACTAAACCCAAATGTGTTTCCTTTATCGTAATACTTTCTGCTAATTCCAAAGACAATTTTTGAATCAAGTTTTGGATATCTTTGGGAATTTTCTTTCTCTGTCTTTTTCTCTTACCTTTTCCTGGAGAAAGATTGCCTCGCTGATGTTTCGTATGCAAGATTCGATGGACAGGTTTTAATCTTGACATTTTTGCTAATACTTATGAATATTTCTATTTGAAAGATTAAGTTCAAACAAATTAGTCTAAAAATTTGAATGTCCTCAATTTTATAATAGAATTTAAAACATTGATTATTTCTAAGATAAAAAATGTTAAAGAAGAAAAGAATGTATCTATGAACCTGTATTAAAATTTGTATCTTTCTGGATCAGATGCAAAGAGAATTTCTAAATCAAGAAGGCTGCAGAGCTGAGAAAAGTATATAGGAGGCAGCAGAGGTAATCAGAACTAGAGAGCGGAATCTAGTTAGTCACCAAAACTTGTGCTGAAGCACATCCCAAACTCTGAGGAACCGAGTTTACCAACCTTGAAGTTTGGGTTTGGATCTTGGATAAAAACTCACCATAGGGGAACTAGCACCCTTTGACATTGGAAATTTTATAGACTGAATTTTAGAAAGAGCCTATATTGTTGTGAGGGGACTGTTGGTAATATGGATTAAATATTAATTAATAGTCAATCTGAGAAGAATTAGAAAATTTTGTTAAATCAACCTGAGGATTATAATCCTGTAGACAGTCTTTTAGAAAGCTCTGAGCACTATTCTGCCTGATAGAAGTCAAAATACAGTTATATACATTTTTTAAGACAAAGAGTGATACATAAAATGACTTGACAGTTTACACAATGCAAATGTGTGCAAACAAATCAAGTGGTGGGTCATAAGGACCCTGTACAGGATTAAGCAGGACTGTTACTTCCTAAGGAGATCTGGTTAATTCTGATGAAAAATGCACACTAAGGGGATAGAGGAGGCCCAAATGTACAGAAGAAAAAAATATGTTTAATTATTTTCTTGCCATGAAGTATGAATTTTATTTCATCAGTCTAGAATGATATTTATTTCATCATAATGTCCAGAAATATGGACATTAAATGTGATTCTGGTGAAGGCTCAGGAACCAAACAAAAGAATAAAGAGGAGAGCTGGAGAGAAAGCTTCTGTCTATATAGAGAATACATAAATAATTAAGAACAAAATGTTGATAGAAATATGGACATTAAAGTCCATTCTGTTGTGGTCTCAGACAGAAATGAAGAATACACTGTTGGACAGTGGAGAAAAGGTAATCCATTGATAAAAAGTGTCAAGAAACATGGCTGAATTGTTTTTATGGTTTTTGGAGGGTAAAATGGTGAAGTTGGATATTTAGCTGAAGAGATATCTAAACAGGATGTTGAAGGTGCTTCCTGGGGTCTCCTAAATGCATACAGTAAATTGTGAGAGGAAATAGATGAATTAAAGGAGCAAGAGTGAAGCACAGAAGAGATCAGAACTTAAAGATTTGGAAAATTCTCAGCTTCTCGTTATTGAACAAATTGGGAAAGCATGTTCTGAGAACACCAAAGTTATAGCTATACTATCTCTTAATAAAGAGATTATGGGATTCTACCAGTAGAAACACTACTAGTTTGAACTGAAGGAGGAGGAGATGGACAAAAGGAAGGAAGGCTGTCAAACTTCTTAGATGCTGCAGGGTGGCACAATAGGCTCTTTGGCTGTGAACATGCTTCTTCTTTCAAGAGAAGGGAAGAATGCTGCTAAGTCACTTCAGTCGTGTCCGACTCTGTGACCCCATAGACGGCAGCCCACCAGGCTCCCCCATCCCTGGGATTCTCCAGGCAAGAACACTGGAGTGGGTTGCCATTTCCTTCTCCAATGCGTGAAAGTGAAGTCGCTCAGCTGTGTCCGACTCTTAGCGACCCCATGGACTGCAGCCCACCAGGCTCCTCCGTCCACGGGATTTTCCAGGCAAGAGTCCTGGAGTGGGGTGCCATTGCCTTCTCCAAGGGAAGAATGACCCCAAGGCAAATAAGCTATCTGCAGAACTGCCCATCTTAACACAAACTCGTGGTGCAGGACTAATTCCTATTGGTTTTAAAGAGTAGAGCCTCTTCCATTTTGGGGTGCCAAAATTTCACCACCCTGTGATATTGCCCCCCTGAGGGGTCAAGGCCAAAGCCCAGCACCTAGTGAGTGGGCCACCCTACTAAGCTGAAGGGACAGGGCCTCCCCACAGAACCATTAGGGTGGTGCCCCCAATCTAGTGGGCTGGAGAGTTTGACAAAGATGATTATTTTACCACAGCAAACATTATCCTCAATGGTGAAAAATTGAAAGCATTTCCCCTAAAGTCAGGAACAAGACAAGGGTGCCCACTCTCACCACTACTATTCAACATAGTTTTGGAAGTTTTAGCCACAGCTATCAGGGAAGAAAAAGAAATAAAAGGAATCCATATTGGAAAAGAAGAAGTAAAACTCTCACTGTTTGCAGATGACATGATCCTCTACATAGAAAACCCTAAAGACTCCACCAGAAAATTACTAGAGCTAATCAATGAATATAGTAAAGTTGCAGGATATAAAATTAACCCAGAGAAATCCCTTGCATTCCTATACACTAACAATAAGAGAACCAAAAGAGAAATTAAGGAAACAATTCCATTCACCATTGCAACCAAAAGAATAAAGTATTAGGAATAAATCTACCTAAAGAAACAAAAGACCTATATATATAGAAAACTATAAAACACTGATGAAAGAAATCAAAGATGACACAAATGGAGAAATATACCACTTTCATGGATCGGAAGCATCAATATAGTGAAAATGAGTATACTACCCAAAGCAATCTATAGTTTCAATGCAATCCCTATCAAGGTACCAACAGTATTTTTCAGAGAACTAGAACAAATAAGTTCACAATTTGTATGGAAACACAAAAAACCTCAAATAGCTAAAGCAATCTTGAGAAAGAAGAATGGAACTGGAGGAATCAGCCTACCAGACTTCAGACTATACTACAAAGCTGCAGTCATCAAGACAATATGGTACTGGCACAAAGACAGAAAAATAGATCAGTGGAACAAAATAGAAAGCCCAGAGATAAATCCATGCACCTATGGACACCTTATCTTCGACAAAGGAGGCAAGAATATACAAGGGAGAAAAGACAATCTCGTTAACAAGTGGTGCTGGGAAAACTGGTCAACCACTTGTAAAAGAATGAAACTAGAACACTTTCTAACACCATACACCAAAATAAACTCAAAATGGATGAAAGATCTAAACATAAGACCAGAAACTATAAAACTCCTAGAGGAGAACATAGGCAAAACACTCTCTGACATAAATCATAGCAGGATCCTCTATGACCCACCTCCCAGAGTAATGGAAATAAAAGCAAAAATAAACAAATGGGACCTAATTAAAAGCTTTTGCACAATGAAGGAAACTATAAGCAAGATGAAAAGACAGCCTTCAGAATGAGAGGAAATAATAGCAAATGAAGCAACTGACAAAGCATTAATCTCAAAAATATACAAGCAGCTCCTGCAGCTCAATTCCAGAAAAATAAACAACCCAATAAAAAAATGGGCCAAAGAATTAAACAGACATTTCTCCAAAGAAGACATACAGATGGCTAACAAACACTTGAAAAGATGCTCAACATCCTCATTATCAGAGAAATGCAAATCAAAACCACAGTGACGTACTATTTCATGCCTGTCAGAATGACTGCTATCAAGTCTACAAACAAAAATTGCTAGAGAGGGTGTGGAAAAAGGGAACCCTCTTATACTGTTGGTGTGAATGCAAACTAGTACAGCCACTATGGAGAACAGTGTGGAGGTTCCTTAAAAAACTGGAAATAGAACTGCCATATGACCCAGCAATCCCACTGCTGGGCATACACACCGGGGAAACTAGAATTGAAAGAGACATGTATACTCCAGTGTTCATCACAGAACTGTTTACAATAGCCAGAACATGGAAGCAACCTAGATGCCCATCGGCAGATGAATGGATAAGAAAGCAGTGGTAATATACACAATGGAATATTACTCAGCTATTAAAAAGAATGCATTTGAATCAGTTCTAATGAGGTGGATAAGACTGAGTGAAGTAAGTCAGAAATGAAAATACCAATACAGTATATTAACTCATATGTATGGGATTTAGAAAGATAGTAATGATGACCCTATATGTGAGACAGCAAAAGAGACACAGATGTAAAGAACAGACTTTGGGACTCTGTGGGAGAAGGTGAGGGTGGGATGATTTGAGAGAATAGCATTGAAACATGTATATTATCATATGTGAAATAGATTGCCCATCCAGGTTCGATGCATGAGACAGGGTGCTCAGGGCTGATGCTCTGGGATGACCCTGAGGGTAGAATGGGGAGGAGGGTTCAGAATGGGGAACACATGTATACCCATGGCTGATTGATGTCAATGTATGGGAAAAACCACTACAATATTGTAATTAGCCTCCAATTAAAATAAATAAAAATAAGTAAATAAAAAGATGATTATTTTTAGCCTCAGGATTTAATGCAGTTTGGCTTTTAAATTTAAACTTACTTGAGACCATCACCTAATTTTTCCCATTTAGAATGGGGTCTTTATCCTTTATCTTATGCCTGTCCTGCTATTGTATTTTGGAAGCACAGAACTTATCTGGTTTCACTGGTTTACAGCTAGAGAAGAATTTATCCCCCTGGGGTGTCTCACTCACATCCCTTTTATATCGGATTTTAGACTTAAGAGTTGATGCTGAAATGAGTTAAGCCTTTTGAGGCTGTTGGAGTATAACAAATATGTTACATGTTAGGATCTTGGATTTAGGGGAAACAGGAGTAGACTATCATATGTAAATGTTATATATGAATATGTGTCCCCACCCCCAGGTTCATATGTTAATGCCCTAATCCCATGTATGACTATATTTGGAGTAAGAAAGTAATTAAGATTAAATGAGGTCATAAAGGTGGGGCTCAAATCCAATAGTATTTGTGTCTTTATAAGAATAAGAAGACATACCATAGGGCTGTCCTTCTCACCCCACCCCCACCTCTCTCTCTCTACCATGTGAGGACACAGCAAGCCAGGATTTATTAGACCTGCTGAGTTCTCAAGAGAATCCCACCATGCTAGTGCTCTGATCTTGGACATTTAGCCCTCAGAAGTATGAGAAAATAAATTTCTGTTGTCTAAGCCACCTGATCTGTGTTGCTTATAGCAGCTTGAGTCAATTAATACAGGGACAGTGTGCATGTTAGTCACTTCAGTCATGTCCAACTCTTTGAGACCCAGTGAACTATAGCTCACCAGGCTCCTCAGTCCATGGGGATTCTCCAGGCAAGAATACTGGAGTAGGTTGACATGCCCTTTTCCAAGGGATCTTCCCGATCCAGGAAACTTCCCAACCCAGAGATCAAATCCACAACTCTAACCTCTCCTGCATTGGCAGGCAGGTTCTTTACCACTAGTGCCATCTGGGAAGCCCCACAGGGAGGGTGCCTAAATTTAAATTACAAGGGAAAAATCACAAGTCACTGGTGTAAAGTTATATACGGTCCTGATATCTTTACATAATATTACAATACCAAGACCACAAAGCAGACCTGTGGATCATATAAAGCTAGATGTGTTAAACTTGCTGAGTAGGGGATAACACCCATCTTTACAGAGGGAAAGTTAAGGAAATGTCACATAGAATTTATGGGGCTGGGATTAATAGTCTGGTTTCAGGACAGATCTGGTAAATGAGGTCTGGGTGAAGGTTGGTCAGGATTTATAATCTATTTGAGTTGGTGAAACTGTCCATAGTCTTATATTTGGAACATGTGATTGCATGCTATCTGTAGAAATAATAGTTAAATTAGTTTGTGGTAGTACCCGGTATATGAGACTGAGCTAGTGTTAAGACAGTTTAAACTTTAGGTAATTTATCTCACAGGACATAGTTTTTACACTTTATCGGTGTTGCAAACAAGAGTAGAATTTCATGGTTTGTCATTCATCTCTTGTCTGGTATTTAGAATAGTGCATTCCCTTTTCAATTTACTCTCTAGCCCTTTCAGAGAGTCGGACATGACTGAAGCGACTTAGCAGCAGCAGCAGCAGCCCTTTCATAACATTTAGGCTAGATCTTGTATTCTCTTGATTTAAATATTTTATAATTCACCTAAAAGTCAAGCTAATTCATTGTATATTTTCCAGTTTTATTGAGATATAATTGATATATAACATTTTCATGTTTACCACATAAGTATGTTGATTTGATAAACATAATGCAGAATGATTACTACCATAGCTTTAATACCTTCATCTTTTCACATAATTACCATTTCTTTTTCTGTGGTAGGAATATATAAGATCTACTGTCTTAGCATCTTTCAATTTCATAATACAGTTTATTAACTATAATCATCATGCTGCATATTAGAACTCATTTGTCTTAAAATTGGAAGTTTGTGCCCTTTGGCCAATGTTTCCCTATTTTTTCCATATCCCCCCTTTAATATTGTACAAATAAGTGATATCATATATTATTTTCTATTGCTCTGACATTTCACTTAGCATAATGTTCTTAAAGTCCACCCATATTATTGCAAATGACAGAATTTCCTTCTTTCTCATGGTTGAATAATATTCCATTGTATATATATAACATACCTGTGTTATCTATTTATCCATCAACTAACCCTTACGTCTATTCCATATCTCGACTGTTGTGAATAATGCAGCAATGAATATGGGAGTGAAGCTATCTTTTCACGTTCTTGTGTTCATCTCCTTTGTATATATGCCCATAAGTGGAATTGCTGGCCTGTAAGGCAGTTCTTTTTTTAATTTCTTAGTGAACCTCCATACTGTTTTCCACAGTGGTTGTATCAACAGTGCATAAGGATTTATTTTCTCCATATTCTCATCAACACTTGTTATCTTGTCTTTTGATAGTAACTATTCTAACATGTATGAGCTGATACCTCCTTGTGGTTTTGATTTGCCTTTTTCTGATAATTAGATATGTTGAACACTTTTTCATGTCCTTATTGGTCATCTGTATATCTTTTTTGGAAAAATGTCTATACACCATTATTCTTTATCACCTTTACATAGTGAATATTTTGTCTTGTTTGAATCTTGCATTTTCCTACAGGTCTTACATCTAAGAACTCTTTTTATCTTGTTGAAAATGTATAATAATATTATTTCTGAGTAAATCCTGCCCTCAGTGCTTTGAGATTTTTGAATATTGGCATTTCTTAAATATATGCTTCTTATACCGAGGTAGTATTTAAGACTATTAAAATTGCTAGATAACTTGAGAACAGATGAATTTAATTTTTTGTCCATTTTTATTAACGTTTATTTATTATTGTTTCTTACCTTTAGTACTAAACTTAATAATATGTTTGCTTGGATTACAACAACATGCTTTGTCCCATAGGTCTCTGGGGGTGAAAATTCATTCTCTTTTGCTGTTAATTATACTTTAGAGGAAAGGTTTGATTAACTGCTGCTATAGCAGAATCATTATTATTAAGTAGTTTATTTAAATACATTTTTAGGGCTTTATTTTCTAATGTTTTCAATATTCAGAGTTTTATGATTCTCATAGGTCTTGCCAATATTTTATTAGAAATTATTAGAATGAGGGGAACTGGCATAAAATTAGAACTAAACTCTACATTTTGGTGGATTTGGTAAAAGAAACACAAGAATAAAAATCTTCATCTTGATATTTTTATTGATTAATATGACATGATATTGACATTTTTCCCCTGTCATACCAGTTTAACTTGCTCAGGAGACATATTTCCCCACAATTCCAGCATGGAATTTTGATTATTTTAAGATAAACAAATTATTGCTGGTGTTTTTATATGATAAAAGAAAATAATAAAGGGACATTTGTAAAATTATGTTACTGTGTTAGTTGAGGGGTACCAATGATACTTAGTGTTTTTTGAAGAAATGTAAAGTATATTTATAATATTATGTGATAGATTCGATGGCTAATTTGTTTCATATTCGTTGTTTCCACTCACATATTTTCATCTGACTTGACAAATTTTAAAAATGTCCCTTTATTATTTTCTTTTATCATGTAAAAACACCAGCAATAATTTGTTTATCTTAACATAATCAAAATTCTGTGCTAGAAGCCATTATAATAAATAAATAATAAAGATATTCTTGAAAGAGATTTGGCAATGTCAGTAGCTTGTTTGTTTTGTTTTTCTCAAAGCAAACTAATCAACAGCTGTGACTACACACAGCCTAAGTTAGAAAATGAAATATTGACAATTGAGATAAGATATATAATATATATTTTATAAATGTATCAAGGCTTCCATTTAATTATTATTTCAGAGCCCAAATGTTCTTAACAGCTTGCTAATGTTTTAAAAACTTCTTTAGATAGACTGTTTTGAGAACGATCCTGAAGTTCTGAGGATATGAAATCTTTGAGACATTTTTCTATTGTGGAAAGAGAGATTTTATACCTGGTAATGGTAAAATCATGAAACATGTGCGTATATTCCTGTGTGTGTTCATTTGCACATGAGTGCATGTCTGCACACTCTTCAACAATTGTCTCTCAGTCTTCTCTATGAATATTTTAGCAAGAGTAAACATAAACCTCATTATGGAACAGCTTGGATTGCTTGAACATATGACCAATATGGATATTTGTGAATCTTTGTTTACCATTTCTATGTCTTTCATCTAAATGATGAAACATATCTGGGGTATAATGTTTTGAAGGAAAATAAAAAAATATCTTTTTATCCCCACCCCAAATATATTTTATCCATCTCTGTCCCAGCATCTGAAAGGGAGAAACTAAGCCATCTGGAAAAGTTTGTGAGAATTATAGCAGTTAGATGAAGGATACAGACATGGCTCAGATGGTAAAGAATCTGCTTGCAATACAGGAGACCAGGTTCGATCCTTGGTTGGGAGGATCCCCTGGAGAATCCACTCAAATATTCTTTCCTGTAGAATTCCGTGGACAGAGAAGCCTGGTGGGCTGCAATCCATGGGGTCACAAAGTCAGACATGACTGAGTGACTAACACTTTCACTTTTCTAATCTAAAGGTAAAAGAAAGACTGACTTTAATGGAAAAGTATTTTCTTACAGTAAGATGAATGAAGTTCCTTTTGAAATGAAGCAGGAAGAAGGACTAGTAATTTCAGATGCATAAGAAGAAAAGTAGAGATGCTTCATTGTCTTAAATTTATGGGAATTGTTTTCATTCTCTGGGTTGGTGCCTCAAATGTTTGAAGTGTTAAAAGGTCCCCCAGGTAAGTCTAATTGCTAGCTATGTCAAAAACCACTAACCTGGAAAAGTAGGTCTTAGATTTGCCAGGAGAGAGGAATAGAGTTGAAATACAGAAATTGAGGAAGAAAAGAAAGGGAAAGAGAGAGATTGATGGAAAGGAGATGATCTGGAAATATATAAAGCATTAATATCAGAAATCATATGGTTCTAGCTCTTAGTTTTTGATTCGTTGGGACTTTAAGTGGCCTAGGATATCCATAAAATGTCTTGTCCCATGTATTAGCCCTGGATGCGATCTTGAAACATAAAAAGGCATTAAGAGATTGTGGGATAATATGAAGTCCTTATCTCAAAGAGATATCTGCATTCTCATGCTCATTATAGCATCGTTCACGGTAGCCAAAGTATGGAAACAACCTGTGTTCATTAATGAATCAAGTATTTGTGGAATATTTTTCAGCATTAGGGGCTTCCCTGGTAGCTCAGTGTGGCTTCCCTGGTGGCTCAGACGGTAAAGTGTCTGCCTGCAGTGCTGAAGACCCGGGTTTGATCCCTGGGTTGGGAAGATCCCCTGGAGAAGGAAATGGCAACCAACTCCAGTATTCTTGCCTGGAGAATTCCATGGACTGAGGAGCCTGGTAGGCTACAGTCCATGGGGTCACAAAGAGTCAGACACGACTGAGAGACTTCACTTTTACTTTTCACTTTGGTAGCTCAGTGGCAAAAGAACCCACCTGTCAATGCAGGAGACGTGAGTTTGGTCCTTGGGTTAAGAAGGTCCCCTGGAGAAAGAAATGCTAACCCACTCCAGTATTCTTGACTGGGAAATCCTATGGACAGAGGAGCCTGGCAAGCTACAGTCTATGGATTTGTAAGAGTTAGATACAACTTAGTGACTAAACAACAACAATTCAGTACTAAGAAGGAAATCCTGACATTTATGGACAATGTGGATAAAATTGGAGAGCAATATGCTAAATAGAATAAGTCAGACAGAGAGTGACAAATATTTCATGATATCTTTTACATGTGGAATAAAAAAAAGTCAAATGCATAGAAACAGAAAGTAGAAAAGTAGTTTTCAGGAATGCAGTAAATAGGTAGAGGTTGATAAAAGGTGTAGACTTTCAGTTATAGGAGGAAAAAAGTCCGAAGATCTAATGTTTAACAAGGTGACTCAAAGTTGATGACACTATGCTGTACAATTGAAATTTACTAAGATAGTAGAACTTAAATGATCTTACCAAAATTTAAGGTGGTGGATGTGTTACTTAACTCAGAAATTCCCTTAAAAGGAGGGAATCCACATACAATCATAAAATTATCATGTGCACTTTAAATATCTTACAGCTTTCTTTGTCAATTATATCACAATAAAGCTGGGAAAAAATATTGTGGGACATCATGAGATGGATCCTTAGTTGTCATAGTATCCTTATTGCCGATTGAGTAAATTGATTATTCCTTTTTAAAAACTAAGCAACTCTCCACAGTACAGTTCATTGAGTGGTTGCAGGTCAAGAGTATAGCACAGTATTTCTTAAGTTTCTGGGAAACAGCTGCCACCACAAGATATAGGAACACCACCCTGGCAAGGACCTGAACCCTGTACCTTATAGGCATCAATGATGTGAATTATCCTCACTGGATCAAAATGTACCACACAGTAACACATTCTTAAAATACGATATACATAATCAAACACAGTATTTCAAGCTCCATTTGGCCACTGCAGGGCATAGAAACCTACCTTTCTTGACCTGGATATTATATAGCTCTTAATGCTGCCAAGATCTCATTAACATTTCTGGCTGCTTCAGACTGTACAATCATTTTGAGCTTGCAATGAATACTCCTTAGTCCTTGAGGAGTGTTTCTGGAAAGCATGTCCATGTTGATTCAACTTTAGAATCAGATGAAATTCTTTCTGAAGATTCAGATTCTTGAATTCAGATATGCAAAATATCAAAATATGCAGATATTTGTGTTCAGATATGCAAAATCAGAATCTTTGAGGGTAGGTCCTAAGAATCTACAAGTACAGTTAACCCCTTAGGTCTTTCTAATATACCATGTTTGAGAATAGGTCTTATATTCCAGGAGGCTCAGTGGTAAAGAATCTGCCTGCCAATGTAGGAGACACAGGAGATGTAGGTGTCATCCCTGGGTTGGGAAGATACTTTGGAGGTGGAAATGGCAACCCACTCCAGTATGCGTGCCTAGAGAATCCCATGGACAGAGGAGCCTGGTGGGCTCATGGGGTTGCAAAGAGTTCTACATGACTGAACAACTGAGCATGCACACACTTATATTCCACTGGGAGAGCTGGAGGGGCTGTTACCACCTACAAATAATGTAGATTTGAAGTAAATATGACATTGATGAGGAACAGGAAGACAATTAAAGGCAGACTTATAGGTGGGTCTGAGACTAGACAGTGAAAGGGTTGGGAAATAAAGAATGAAATAATTAACAGATTGAGAAGCTTTAATTAAAACCAAAAAAATAACCCACTTTGGAAAACAAATATAAAACAGCCATCGTACCATATAGAAAAGGAAAATAAGAAGTTATAGTCAGAAAGCTATATTTAAAAGCAGGGACTTTTTCAAGATTGTGACTCTGCACTACCTGTTTTGTGTTCCTATAAAAAAATCAAAATTAAATAAAATTATTTTCGGTATTTCATGGGACCAAATCTTATCTGGTTCCTAATGCCTTGTGCATTCAAATATGAATCTTGGTCTCCATTCCCATACACCAGAATTGTTATTTTAAAACTTCAAATTCTGAATTTTCATGATTTATCTACATGGATTCTAGATCAGTGTTTCATTTTTTTAATGAAATTTTTTGTTAATGTCTAATTGACATATAACATTATATTAGTTTCAGGTGTACAACATAATGATTCAATATTTCTGTCTATTGTGAAATGATCACCCATTCAGTAACTCTAGTTAACCTTTATCACCAGAGACATTTAGGGTTTTTCTTTTTGTGATGAGAACTTTTAAGATCTCTTTTAGGAACTTTCTATTGTGCAATAAAGTATTATTAATTGTGGTCACTATGCTGTACTTTACACGCGCAGGACTTATTTATATTTGTACCTTTGACTCCTTTTACCCATTTCACCCCTTAAGCCCCCACCCCATGGCAGCCATCAATCTGTTCTCTGTATCTACGAGCTTAGAGTTTTTGTTTGTTTAGATTCCACATTTAAGTAAGTAGATCAGTGTTTCCTAAACGTTCGTGTGATTAGATCATAGTAATTAAAGAATCTCAAAGACAAGAGTTTTAGGCATAGTTTTGGGGCCCAGGAATTTGCCTTTAGTCACTCAAGTAGTTTTGTGAGGAAGTGATCTGGATGTTAGCCATTCCTCTTGATCTTTTCCTCTTGTCTCCTCTAGGATATTCCTCCTTTCAAGTCTTACTTTTCTCATTGAATGTTCAATTTCTCTGCTGCCTTGAATTCTCCTCAGAATGAACAGATTTAAGACACTTGCACTGTAAGATTTTCTTTAAATTTGTATTAATTGCCTAAATCTGCCACAACAAATTACCCAGAAACTGGGTGACTTAATACAGCAGTAATTGATTGCCGTACAGTTCTGGAACCTAGAAGTCTGAAATTAAGGCATCAGTAAGCCATGCTCCTTCTGAAGACTCTAGAGGAGGATCCTTCTTGCCTCTTCCACCTTCTGGTAGCCCCAGGCATCCTTTGGGTAACTCAGTCTTTGTGTTGGTCTTCATATGGCTGTCATCTCTCTGCGTATATGCCTCTGTCTTCACATGGTCTTCTCCCTGTGCTTCGTTTTCCTCTTCTAAGGACACCAGTTACTTTGTAGTGCCAACCCTAATGTAGTGTGACCTTGTTCTAACCTAGTTACTTCTGCAAAGGTTGTTTTTTTTTTTTTTTTTTTTAATTTTATTTTATTTTTAAACTTTACATAATTGTATTAGTTTTGCCAAATATCAAAATGAATCCACCACAGGTATACATGTGTTCCCCATCCTGAACCCTCCTCCCTCCTCCCTCCCCATTCCATCCCTCTGGGTCGTCCCAGTGCACCAGCCCCAAGCATCCAGTATCGTGCATCGAACCTGGACTGGCAACTCGTTTCATACATGATATTTTACATGTTTCAATGCCATTCTCCCAAATCTTCCCACCCTCTCCCTCTCCCACAGAGTCCAAAAGACTGTTCTATACATCAGTGTCTCTTTTGCTGTCTCGTACACAGGGTTATTGTTACCATCTTTCTAAATTCTGCAAAGGTTTTATTTCCAAATAAGGTCACATTTACAGCTACCAAGGGATAGGACTTGAACATGTCTCTTAGGGGCCACAAGTCAACCTATGGTAATACTGTATGTTACAGTCTAGCTACTTCTCCATCTCTCTTTTCCTCAGCTAAGATTCTGGAACAAATAGTTTACACTCGATTGTTATCACTTCTTTGTCTCCTACTGCAGTCTGGCTTTGGACTCCCACTAGGGCTTCCCTTGTAGCTCAGTCAGTAAAGAATCTGTCTGCAGTGAGGAGACCCAGAATCGATTCCTAGGTGGGTCAGGAAGATCCCCTGGAGAAGGAAATGGCAACCCACTCCTGTATTCTTGCCTGAAGAATCCCCATGGACAGAGGAGTGTGGCAGGCTACAGTCCATGGGGTCGCAAGAGTTGGACATGACTTAGCGATTAAACCACCATCATCACCAGTCCACTGAAGCTCTGGTTGTTAGAGTAATTATTAAAATTTTAATTGACAAATCTGAAGAACACTTATTAGTTCTTATCTCACTTGATATTACTCTCCTCCAGAGTATTGATCATTCTTTTCCTTAAGCTCCTCCTATTTGAATGAACCTAAATCCACTCCAATATTCTTGGGCTTCCCTAGTGGCTCAGCTGGTGAAGAATCTGCCTGCAATGCAGGAGACCTGGGTTTGATCCTTGGGTTAGTAAGATCACCTGGAGAAGGGAAAGGCTACCCACTCCAGTATTCTGGCCTTGAGAATTCCATGGACTGTATAGTCGAAAAGGGTCAGACATGACTGAGCGACTTTCACTTTCAAGTCCACCTGTTTATATACAACTTTGTTTCATTTTGTTAGATCAATATAGCCACAAAATATTATAATGAAAGCAAATCTTACATAAAATTATGCCACACATGCAGGCAATCTTAACTGAACTTGAGAAACACTAGCACAGAAATATTTCCTGAAAACGGTGCTGTTAACTGGAAGAATATACTATCCTTTGTTCTTTCAGTGCTCTAACCATCACTTTGCATGTAAGATGACACAAAATGCATCCACCAGAAGGCAAAATTCTATTATTTTCCTTAAGTTCACGTATTATATCACATCACCTATAGTATTTAAAATTAAATTATAGCCACCATTATAATGTAACTCTCACCTTATTTTCTTTCTATATCCAGGAGTATAGTTCCTTTCCCGTCAATAATCCTTTCTACTCATTATATTAATTATTTACTGATGAGTAATGATACTACAACTCTCTTAGTGGCCTAAAGTGAAAGTGAAGTCGCTCAGTCGTGTCCGACTCTTTGCGACCCCATGGACTGTAGCCTACCAGGCTTCTCCGTCCATGCAATTTTCTAGGCAAGAGTACTGGAGTGGGTCGCCATTTCCTTCTCCAGAGTATCTTCCCAACCCAGGGAATGAACCTGGGTCTCCCGCATTGTAGGCATTGCTTTAGTGGCCTAAAGCAATATGCATTTGTTATCTCAGTTTTTACGGGTCAGATATAGCTTACATGTGTCTTCTGCTTAGAGACACACAAGGTTGTGGTCTCATCTGAGGCTTGACTTGGGAAGGATCCACTTATAAACTCACTCAGATTACTGGCAGAATTCAATTCCTTTCAGTTTTATAGCTCTCAATTCCTTGCTGTCTCTTAGCTGGAGGCCAGGCATAGCAGCTAGAGGTCATTTGTAATTCCTCAATACATGAAGTTCCTTATCATGACCATTTGTTTCTTCACAGTTAGTAAAGAGAAAGAGACTCCAGTAAGATGAGCGCTATAATCGTATATAGTCACGCAATCATATGTATATGTCCATTCCATTGGTTATTTAGTAGCAAGTCACAGATCTTTCTTACACTCAATGAGTGGGGCTCACACACAGGCATGACCCCCTTTGAGGTAAACATCAGGTGAACCACATTATATGTTTTCTGTCCCTTGACATGTAGTCTTTTCACTTGAGATATTCCACTTAAGTAATTTCCTTCATATATGACTTCAACTGATAGCTGTGTGCTATTGGTTCCAAAATCTATATCCCAGGCTAAATGCTGCTTCTTGAAAAACTTCAGTCGATATAGTCAACTCTCTTTAGAAATTGTGGTGTGAATGTAGACATTTCTTTGTAAAAACCAGTATCAGCATTCTTCCTTTACCCCCAAGTTTTTCCTCCTACGTTTTGCCACCTTAGATGATGACACAAACCGTGGCAAGTGCATGTGATCACAAAACCGAGACTATGATTTAATATTTTAGGATAGAACCCAAGCATTAGAATATTAAACTTTCCAAGTGATTCTAATTTGTATCTGCAATTGATAACTGATGTATCTATAGCATTACTCTGCTTTGTCTGCTTTATAACGTGAGTGACAATCTGAAATTATTCTTCAGTGTTACCATCTTATTCTTTTCCTGTCTCTCCTTTAGAATTGAAGCTCCACAAAAGGTTGTTCACCACTGTATCATGTATGTGTGTGTGTGTGTATCTATAAATATATAAAACAATATTTATCATATAGTATGTATTCGGTAACTTACTTATTGAATCATTAGGCGTTCAGTTCAGTCACTCAGTTGTGTCTGATTCTTTGCAACCCACGGACTGCAGCACACCAGGCCTCCCTGTCCACCACCAACTCCTGGAGTTTACTCAAACTCATGTCCATTGAGTCTGTGATGCCATCCAACCATCTCATCCTCTGTTGTCCCCTACTCCCCCCACCTTCAATCTTTCCCAGCATCAGGGTCTTTTCAAATGAGTCAGTTCTTCGCATCAGGTGGCCAAAGTATTGGAGTTTCAGCTTCAACAGCAGGCCTTCCAATGAATATTTAGCACTGATTTCCTTTAGCATGGACTTGTTGGATCTCCTTGAAGTCCAAAGGACTCTCAAGAGTCTTCTCCAACACCACAGTTCAAAAGCATCAATTCTTCGGCGCTCATCTTTCTTTATAGTCCAATTCTCACATCCATACGTGGCTACTAGAAATACCATAGCTTTGACTAGCAGACCTTTGTTGGCAAAGTAATGTCTCTGCTTTTTAATATGCTGTCTAAGTTGGTCATAACTTTTCTTCTAAGGAGTAAGTGTCTTTTAATTTTCTGGCTGTATTCACCATCTTCGTGATTTTGGAGACCCCAAAAATAAAGTCTGCCACTGTTTTCCCCATCTATTTGCCATGAAGTGATGGGACCAGATGCCATGATCTTAGTTTTCTGAATGTTGAGCTTTAAGACAACTTTTTCTCTCTCCTCTTTCACTTTCATCAAGAGGCTCTTTAGTTCTTCTTCACTTCCTGCCATAAGGGTGGTGTCATCTGCATATCTGAGGTTATTGATATTTCTCCCAGCAATCTTGATTCTAGCCTGAGGTTCATCCAGCCCAGTGTTTCTCATGATGTACTCTGCATATAAATTAAGTAAGCAGGGTGACAATATACAGCCTTGACGTATTCCTTTTCCTATTTGGAACGAGTCTGTTGTTCCATGTCCAGTTCTGACTGTTGCTTCCTGACCTACAGATTTCTCATACATATTTCTCAGTATTTCTCAAGAGGCATACAAATTTCTCAAGAGGCAGGTCAGATGCTCTGGTATACCCATCTCTTTCAGAATTTCCTACAGTTTATTGTGATCCACACGGTCAAAGGCTTTAGCATAGTCAGTAAAGCAGAAGTAGATGTTTTTCTGGAACTCTCTTGCTTTTTCCATGATCCAGCAAATGTTGTCAATTGATCTCTGGTTCCTCTGCCTTTTCTAAATCCAGCTTGAACATCTGGAAGTTCACGGTTCACGTATTATTGAAGCCTGGCTTGGAGAATTTTGAGCATTACTTTACTAGCGTGTGAGATGAGTGCAATTGTGTGGTAGTTTGAGCATTCTTTGGCATTTCCTTTCTTTGGGACTGGAATGAAAACTGACCTTTTCCAGTTCTGTGGCCACTGCTGAGTTTTCCAAATTTGCTGGTGTATTGAGTGTAGCACTTTGACAGCATCATCTTTTAGGATTTGAGATAGCTCAACTGGAATTCCATCACTTCCACTAGCTTTGTTTGTAATGATGCTTCCTAAGGCCCACTTGGAAGACATCACATTCCAGGATGTCTGGCTCTAGGTGAGTGATCACACCATCATGTTTATCTGGGTCGTGAAGATATTTTTTGTGCAGTTCTTCTGTGTATTCTTGCCACCTCTTCTTAATATGTTCTGCTTTTGTTAGGTCCATGCCATTTCTGTACTTCATTGAGCCCATCTTTCCAGCACTGCACAGCCCCATTAGGTTGTTAAATACCAATATTGTAAGTCACCATTATGTGCTTAGTTGTTCAGTCATGTCTGACTCTTTTCAACCCCATGGACTGTAACCCAGCTTGCTTCTCTGTCCATGAGGATTCTCCAGGCAAGATTACTGGAGTGGGTTTCCTTGCCCTTTTCCAGGCGATCTTCCCAACCCAGGGATCGAACCCAGGTCTCCTGCATTGCAAGTAAATTCTTTTCTGTTTGACCCACCAGAGAAGCCTAGCATTCCTGGGCTAATATGCTAAGTGTTTTCTATACATTATTTTATTAATCTTTACAAGACTCATATGAGTCTATTTTTAAGTTTGTTATTATCCTTTTTAGTGATTAGGTAAAGGCGGCAGAGTAATTTTTCCAAGGTCACATATAAAGTGGAACTAGGACTTAAACCAGGTCTGCAGTACTCCAGAGCTTATGGTTTTGACCAATGTGTTCTACATATGCTTTCCAGCTATATTCATTTCTTGCTCAAATTGTTACGCCTTTGAGTTTATTGTTTCTTCTGGAATAGTGATTTACTATTCACTTAGTGATTCACTTAGTGCTTTATTAATCTACTATGGTAGGAAATCAAATCATCTATCTCCACCAGAATATAGTTTCTTCATTTTGTTCAACATTCTTACATATTCCATTTTCTGATTGATTGTTATTCTAAATCCAGTTGTCAAACAATGCATACTACCTGTTCTTCAACAATGTTCTAGGCACAAAATAGAAACATACCATCTCACATATCCCCTGTTTTGCACTTGGATTCATAACTTGATCCACAAATCTCTCTGCATTTTACAGTCATGAATTTTCCAGTCATCCCATGAGGTAAATGAATATTTATTGTCATCATTTTACAGATGCATGCAGTTAGGCATAGATTAATTAAATAAATTCTTCAAGGACAAACAATGAGTTGATTGGAAAATCAAGGTTAACATTGAACATTCCAGTTTTTTGCTTCTAAAAGGAATGAATGGTGTGTTAAGTTGATTTCACTATACATGGTTGAAAATGTTTATTGTAAGCTTTCTCAATATATCCTCCATTAGTTTTTGGACATTACCCAAAATAATTCACAGTGTTCATATCTAGCCCTTAGATATGTATGCAGTTTTTGTCTCTTGGCTTCCATGGGAGATGCAGAAATGAAAATGAAGAAAGAATTTAGCCTATATAATCATATCTTCCTATTGAGATTCTGGTAATTATGTTTGGATACTTTTTTTTACTATATAATTTAAAGGTTTTTATTTTGTAATGTAGTTCTAATTTAGCATGTAGAAGCAGCTAATTAAGCTGAGATTACTTTCCACTGCCAGCCAACATTTAGAACATAATCAGAGTTATTATTACAAAATTGTTTGAAGTTACGTTACTACTTATGAATATGAACCCCAACCAAAATGCATAACATAATAACATAATTAAGAAAGACTATATTATTTCAGTATGTTGCCACTCAGATAACCAAATTAAAACTATTTGTCCTTCATTTCACCAGTTGTGGGTTTTTAGACTCATAAAAGATCTGTGGTTGATCTGTAACCTCTTATATCTGGCTCTTAAACAAGATGATATATTTTTCTGGTTCATTTTTATTCTTTATTTTTTAATGTAAATTTAGTTTAACAACATATGTATATAGTGCATCAGTATAATTTTTAATTTGTTAAGATGTTGAGATTTTGTTGAATCAAAATTCAAATTTAGTTGCATGGTCAAAATCAGTGTAATCGAAACAATCTGGTAGAAAATCCAACAAATAAGACATAAATCAGAAAAATAAATTAATACACAAAAGGGAATATGAATAGGATTTTATTTTCATCTGTGTGTCATTTAAATCACTGATAAGAATTTGCACTAATATAAGATTTCCTGGTAACATGACAAATCTGTTCTGCAGATGTGTATCTTAGAAAGACATTACATATAAATCTTTATAATTGATAATGTTTTTTAATATAAATTTATTTATTTTATTTGGAGGTTAATTACTTTACAATATTGTATTGGTTTTGCCATACATCATGTTTTTAATCAGTTTTTCAATCTTCTATTCCGCAAACTCCTAAAAAGAATTGGCTACAGAGTCAGACACGACTAATCAACTAACAAAGTATATAATAATATCTCAGCTGCACTGTGCTCAGTTGTGTCTGACTCTTTGTGACCCCATGAACTCTAGCCCACCAGGCTCCTCTGTCCATGGAATTTTCCAGACAAGAATACTGGAGCTGGTTGCCATTTCCTACTCCAGGGGATCTTCCCAACCCAGTGATCAAATCCACATCTCTTGCATCTCCTGCTTAGCAGGCAGATTCTTTACCACTGTATAGAATCCTGGTGATATCTCATTGTGATTTTAATTTACATTTCCCTGATGGCTAATGTTGAACATTTTATCATTTATTTACAATGTCATAGCTTCTTTGGTGAAATAACTGTTTATTTCTTATGCCCATTTCTAACTGGATTATTTGTTGTTGTTTTCTATAGTGAATTTCAAGTCTTCTTTATCTATCTTGGATAGTAGTTCTTAATCAGCTCTGTAGTTTGCAAATCTTTTCTTCCAGTCTGTAGCTTGTCTTATCTCTTCACATAGTCTCTGACAGAGCAAAACTTGTTTATTCTTATGAACCATAAGTCTTCTGATTTAATAAATTATTCTTGCTAATTCTTAGCAGTATTCATTTTTTTAGGAAGTCTATTATGGGAATTACAAGATAATTGACAAATCATATTTGTAAATAGCTACATCAAAATAAATAGGATCCCACATGTTAGTTTACTCTTGGGTATCATTATATACAGTATGACAGCAAGATTTTTCTACAGCTTTCATGTCACATATCAGGATTATCATAATTTCTCTTTATTAAACCAGAAGCAAAGCACTTTGGTATATTTCCTTATGGAACATGAAGGGAAATTTTACTAATCAGTTTCTAGAATTGATCAGTTTACTGAAAATTATGGACTCTCTCTCTCTATATATATATATATACACACACATTTTTCTAAACTTTCTTCTTCTTAATTAAATAATTATATACTTATTTTTTAAAACAAGTAAATTGTGCTGCAATGACCTTTGACAAAAAACAGTTTTTCTTAAAATATCATAGGCTTATTTCTTACTCTGTTAACAATATACTTGTGTATTCATTTCTTTCCAAGTATATCCCAATGCTTTGTGATAAAGAGAATATATTCAATAAGGTGAATAAAATGGAAATAATCAGCCGAGCCTTTGGAAGGACCATGAGGTTAGTTAATATGATTATCTATCTTTAGTGACTTTTAGCTTTCTGAAATCTCTCTCTCTCACACACACACACACACACTCACATACTCACAAATGAATGTGGGGACTGCATATATAAAACTGCACACATGTGTACATGCTAAATCACTTCGGTGGTATCTGATTCTTTGTGACCCTATGAACTGTAGCCTGCCAGCCTCTTCTGTCCATGGGTTTCTACAGGCAGCAGTACTGGAGTTGGTTCCATGCCCTCCTCTGGGGAATCTTCCCAACTCAGGGATAGAACCCACGTTTCTTATGTCTCGAACTGGCAGGCGGGTTCTTTACCTCAAGTGCCACCTGGGAAGCACATAGAGTTGCATGTGTGCACGTGCTAAGTCAGTTTAGTAGTGTCTGGCTCTTTGCGACCCTATGAAACTCAGTTTCATAGCTAGATGCAAAAAGTACTCTTGCTTTGAAAAGAATCAAACTTTTCCCTCTTGGTAAACTGCTAAGGAGAATTGTCCCTTGGAAATTAAATAAAGAATTCATTGAAAGAAAATAAGCAATAATTTTTACAATGAACATAGAAATAATTTTTCACTTTGTTATTTCTTATAATGATGTTTGATGAAAGATAAGGAAATAATAGTAAAGTATAGCTATGAAGGTCAGGAAGCAACAGTTAGAACTGGACATGGAACAACAGACTGGTTCCAAATAGGAAAAGGAGTAAGTCAAGGTTGTATATTGTCACCCTGCTTATTTAACTTATATGCAGAGTACATCATGAGAAACGCTGGGCTGGAAGAAGCACAAGCTGGAATCAAGATTGCCGGGAGAAATATCAGTAACCTCAGATATGCAGATGACACCACCCTTATGGCAGAAAGTGAAGAGGAACTCAAAAGCCTCTTGATGAAAGTGAAAGTGGAGAGTGAAAAAGTTGTCTTAAAACTCAACATTCAGAAAATGAAGATCATGGCATCTGGTCCCATCACTTCATGGGAAAGAGATGGGGAAACAGTGGAAACAGTGTCAGACTTTATTTTGGGGGGTCCAAAATCACTGCAGATGGTGACTGCAGCTATGAAATTAAGAGACGCTTACTCCTTGGAAGAAAAGTTATGATCAACCTAGACAGCATATTGAAAAGCAGAGGCATTACTTTGCCAACAAAGGTTCATCTAGTCAAGGCTGTGGTTTTTCTTGTGGTCATGTATGGATGTGAGAGTTGGACTATGAAGAAGGCTGAGCACCGAAGAATTGATGCTTTTGAACTGTGGTGCTGGAGAAGACTCTTGAGAGTCCCTTGGACTGCAAGGAGATCCAACCAGTCCATTCTGAAGGAGATCAGCCCTGAGATTTCTTTGGAAGGAATGATGCTGAAGCTGAAACTCCAGTACTTTGGCCACCTCATGCGAAGAGTTGACTCATTGGAAAAGACTCTGACGCTGGGAGGGATTGGGGGCAGGAGGAAAAGGGGATGAGATGGCTGGATGGCATCACTGACTCGATGGACGTGAGTCTCAGTGAACTCTGGGAGTTGGTGATGGACAGGGAGGCCTGGCGTGCTGCGATTCATGGGGTCGCAAAGAGTCGGACACGACTGAGCAACTGAACTGAACTGAACTGATTGCTCTGAGAAGGCATTTCTGCTAATGTAGTCTTAGTATTCCGGAGAAGGCAATGGCACCCCACTCCAGTACTCTTGCCTGGAAAATCCCATGGATGGAGGAGCCTGGTAGTCTGCAGTCCATGGGGTCGCTAAGAGTTGGACACAACTGAGCGACTTCACTTTCACTTTTCACTTTCATGCATTGGAGAAGGAAATGGCAACCAACTCCAGTGTTCTTGCCTGGAGAATCCCGGGGACTGGGGGGGCCTGGTGGGCTGCCGTCTATGGGGTCGCACAGAGTAGGACACAACTGAAGTGACTTAGCAGTCTTAGTATTCAACTGAAAAGAATAGGATATGCTTAGTATAATTTCCCCAATTAAATATGCATTTATTAAGTACTAAGATAAAAGCTTGCTTTAATTTTCTATTTAAACACTTCTCCTTTTTTTGTAGAATCACCCTTCTTAGTGCATATTAAAGATAAATGTTTTAAGATCTGTTGTATTAGTCTAAACATACCTGATTACTTTATTAAATGATTTTTCAAGATCAAAATTATTTTACAAAGCAACTTCTGTAATGTTTAAAACAAATAGCATCTTTTAGAAAGAATGACATCAAGCATGAGATAAACTGGGTACAATTCTTAATAATCGCATTAAAGTAAAATGTTGTAAGAATGGATTCTAATTTAGATAATTTCATTCTTATCTTGAAATTGTTGAAGTCCTGACACTAAAAATATGTTTTTTTGAGTGTTTCCTTTGACACCAATCAAGATTTGAAGATTGTAGTAGAACTCTTCAGTACAGTAGAGGCGGTTCTGATTTAGTTTTCCTCTTAACCCTATTTGCTCTGCTCTCATTATGTCATTCTTGTGTATTTAGTATTATAATCTTCTGAAGTATGAATATGATCCTTATTATCACTCTAAAAATTCTACAAACATTAATCCTTTCAGTGGTTAATTGTTGAAAGGATCAAATCTAAGACAAATTCAAGATTTATTCTTAAGCAAAACCTCATTGATTTTTCCTTAGTTATGATTATAGAGGGCAATTTCAGTTTAATGTAGAGCAGTGTGTTTGAATCCCACATTACTTTTCTTACCATTTAATGGATTAAAATGTATTCATTTGATAGGAAGAATTTCATTTACTCAAACTATCCATCTAATCCAGAATCAAAGTCTTACATGTTGAATGAAAAGAACAGAAAGTAATTTTCAACAGGTTATTCTGTTTTCTGTGAACTTTTATCTCCTCAAAATAGGGATTTTACAATTATTTATGTACAATATTTACTTTAAATAATTGGTAAAAAAAAATGTACAGTTATATTTACTTTTTAACATTATCTACCTTTCTAAAGGGATTTGTGCTTTATTTTATAGCAGTTAATCTAATTTTCAAATATACAAATGATTGTCATATAATCCATAGAAAATTATGAGTTCTATGGCTAATTTCTCTGGAAATAAACTATATTTTTATAGGCAATGTTACAATTTGTTCATTATATTTTAAAAGCATAAAGTAGCTTGCATCCACAGATATAAATTTAGTGCCACATAATATATTCTTCCTCTTCCACTTCCACTCCTTTCTCTGTAGGAAGGTGGGAGAACAAATTCTTACCTCAGCATTTCTACCTTAAATTCTTCAAGGAGAACTTCCTACTCGAGAACAGTTCTCTCTGCTATATAGCACTCTGTAATAGCATGGCCTCTAACAGCACTTTGCACTACCAGTTTTGTAGGACTGAAAATGTTTTATTTTACTTAGATTCTTTAAAATTAATTTTTATTTGAATACAGTTGATTTTCAATTTTGTGTTTCTGCTGTACAACATATCAGTTATACATAAATCCACTCTTTTTTAAAGATTCTGTTCCCATATAGGTCATTACAGAGTAGTGAATAGAGTTCCCTGTGCTAACCTAACAATAGGTTCTTATTATCTATTTTATATATACTAATGTGTCTATGTCAGTACCAATCTCCCAATTTATCCCTTCTCATTTTCCTCCCTTGGTAACTGTAAGTTGGTTTTTACATCTGTATCCCATTTCTGTTTTGTAAATAGGTTCATTTGTACCATTATTTTAAATTCCATATATAAGCAATATCATATGATAGTTCTTTCTCTGTCTGACTTACCTCACTAAGTTTGACAATCTCTAGGTCCATCCATGTTGCTGCAAATGGCATTATTTTGCTCTTTTTTATGCTGAGTAATATTCCAGTGTGTGTGTCTGTATATATACCTACAGAAACACACACAGAGACACCATATCTTCATCTGTCCCTCTGTCAATAGACCTTTAGGTTGCTTTGGTCATGGATATTGTAAATAGTGCTGCAGTGAACATTGAGATGTGTATATATTTTTGAATTATGGTTTTCTTCAGATATATGCCCAGGAGTAGGATTGCTAGATAATGTGGTAGTTATACTTTTAGTTTTTTAAGGAATTTCCATACTGTTCTCCATAGTGGTGATACCAATTTACATTCCTACCAACAACGTAGGAGGGTTCCCTTTTCTTCATGCCCTCTCCAGCATTTATTTGTAGATTTTTTGGTAATAACCATTCTGACCAACATGAGGTGATACCTCATTTTTGTAGTTTTGATTTGAATTTAGCTGATAATTAGTGATAATGAGCATCTTTTCATGTGCCTCTTGGCTATCTGTATGTCTTCTTTGGAGAAATGCCTATTTAGATCTTCTGCCTGTTTTTTCATTTGGTTGTATTTTTGATATTGAGCTGTATGAGCTATTTGCATATTTTGAAATTAATCCCTTATAGATCACTTCTTTTGCACATATTTTCTCCCATTCTGTGGGATGTCTTTTCATTCTCTTTATGGCTTACTTTGTTCTAAAGCTTTTAAGTTTAATTAAGAAATGTTAGTTTATTTTTGTTTTTATTCTTATTACTCTGAAAGGTGTATCAAAAAAGATACTGCTGTGATTTATGTCAGAAAATGTTCTGCCTATGTTTTCCTCTAAGAGTTGTATAGTATCCAGTCTTACATTTAGGTCTTTAATTCATTTTGCATTTATTTTAATGTGTGGTGTTAGAGAATGTTCTAATTTCATTCTTTTACATGTAGTAGTTCAGTTTTCCCAACACCCCTTATTGAAGAGACTGTTTTTTTCTCCATTGTATATTATTGCCTCCTTTGTCATGGAGTAAGTGACATAAGTGAGTAAGTTTATCTCTGGATGTTCTATCTTATTTTATTGATCCATATTTCTGGGTTTTTTTTTTTTGCCAATACCATAGTGTTTTGATTACCGTAGCTTTGTAGTATAGTCTGAAGTTAGGGAATCTGATTCCTCCAGGGCTGTTTTCTCATTGTCAAGATTGCTCAGGGTATTTGGGGTCATTTGTGTTTGTTTTATTTAGATTTTAAATATCTCTTTTGCATTTATGATTTAAGCTCTATGATGGCAGAGTTCCAGTATGTCATCTCCTCCCCTTTAGCTCAGGGCTTAGCTCAAGAATAGCACATGACAAATATGCAATAGATATTTGTTGAATACATACATAAATAAAACTATCACTCTCTAGTAGGAATGATTTTGATAATGGTATTGGCATATGATATAAAAATAAAAGAAACTTTTTAAGGTTCCTTCAAAAGCACATCTATAATCCATTCCTTTTGTCATTCATTCTTCAGATACTTATTTTACTCCTAGATTTTCTTAAAAAACATTGCAGTGGCTAGTAGGCATATCAAGATGAATAGAAGCCAATTTCTAACTTAAGAGAATTAGCAGTTCATTATGGAGATAGACACTTGTCCAAATAACTATAACACAGAATCACAAATTCTGTAACAGAAACCCAAGTTTTATGAGAAGAACCCCACCTCATAGAGGAGTTGGCATAGAATTGCACATTGACCTGAAATATTTGACTTATATTAATTTTTTCTCTTGAGAATAAATATAAAATAAAAGCAAATATTCAGTTCATGCTCCTTGTATCCATGATATAATGTAGGACATTTTTTTTCCAGTTCTTTAGGGGGGTCTTTATAATTATTATTATTATTATTAATATTGAGGATAATTATATAGTAGCCATTACTATTCCTTCTGGTCTTATGGCAACATAAGTCATAGCTAAAGAAAAGCAAATAACATTTTACTGGGTTATTGTTTTCTCAAGTTTTAATCTCTTTCCATGTGTTTCAGCTACTTATTCCTTTCCAAGTCAAAATCCATCCACGTTTCTCTTGGCACTGATTACAAACACAATTATGAAGGCACTAAAAAAGTAGATAAATATATTATAATATCTTTAGAGTAACCAGCAGTCATTGCATATGTTGGTACTGGTGTCCTGCACAGCCACAGTGGGATTTGCCTCAGACTTATGCAATATATAACACCTTAGTGGAAGGTAATGGTTCCTGGCACTATGAAACTATCCTAAAAATAATGTAACCAGAATAGTATGCACTTGCTTTTGGCCTAAAATTAGCCTCAATAATTGAAATTCTTAATCTGCCTTCTTTTATTTCCTATTGATTTTATTTAAAACAAATGATTCCTGTGGAATATTTGCATTTGATATTACTTAACTGGCTGATAACCAAGGTTTGAATTGCTATGATATAAGGAACAGAGATTATGGGTCCTACGGAAAATTTCGTTGAGTAATAAATGTAGCTTGAGCCATTGCAAACTTTTAAAAACTGCTAGTATTTAAGATCAAAGCTCTGAGTTTAATACTTTTTTGATCAGCTGTTTTTTATATTTATAGGACTATACTTTTAACCTCAGAAAATTGTCTCAAAAATAGCACCATGTTGACAGTGATTTAGTATAGGAATGATTTAATGCAGAATAGATCTGTTGTCCCTATTATGTGGGGGAAAAATTAGACCTTTTTTATAATAGTAGATCAGAAATATATACATAATGGCACTTTTGGAAGCCTATTAAAACATGTAAATATTTTGTTACTAAAATTTCCTTTTTGTAGTCCTAACAATGCAAAAATCTAATGTGTAGCTGGATTTTCTTTTCTTTTTTTTTGTCTATTTAATGTACTTCTCTACTTAATGACAGTTTACATCTTTTTCAGTTTCTTAAATGTCTGGTAATAATGATGATGAACTCTATTTAAGAATCTTTTCCTCTTTAGCTCTATAACGATAGAAGGCCAAGATGTTTGGATTATATTTGCACATATGATTATCAATCATAAATGCCAGGAATATTTTCTTTTAGTTTCAGTTCAGTTACTCAGTTGTGTCTGACTCTTTGAGACTCCATGAATCGCAGCACGCCAGGCCTCCCTGTCCATCACTAACTCCGGGAGTTCACCCAAACTCATGTGCATTGAGTCAGTGATGCCATCCAGCCATCTCATCTTCTGTCATCCCCTTCTACTCCTGCCCCCAATCCCTCCAAGCATCAGCGTCTTTTCCAATGAGTCAACTCTTCACATGAGGTGGCCAAAGTATAGGAGTTGCAGCCTCAGCATCAGTCCTTCCAATGAACACCCAGGACTGATCTCCTCTAGGATGGACTGGTTGGATCTCCTTGCAGTCCAAGGGACTCTCAAGAGTCTTCTCCAGCACCACAGTTCAATGCAAAAGCATCAATTCTTCGGCGCTCAGCTTTCTTCACAGTCCAACTCTCACATCCATACATGACCACAGGAAAAACCATAGTCTTGACTAGATGGACCTTTGTTGGCAAAGTAATGTCTCTGCTTTTGAATATGCTCTCTAGGTTGGTCATAACTTTCTTTCCAAGGAGTAAGCATCTTTTAATTTCATGGCTGCAGTCACCATCTGCAGTGATTTTGGAGCCCAAAAAAATAAAGTCTGACACTGTTTCCACTGTTTCCCCATCTATTTCCCATGAAGTGATGGGACCATATGCCATGATCTTCATTTTCTGAATGTTGTGCTTTAAGACAACTTTTTCACTCTCCTCTTTCACTTTCATAATTAGGCTCTTTAGTTCCTCTTCACTTTCTGCCATAAGGGTGGTGTCATCTGCATATCTGAGGTTATTGATATTTCTCCCAGCAATCTTGATTCCAGCTTGTGCTTCTTCCAGCCCAGCGTTTCTCATGATGTATTCTGCATAGAAGTTAAATAAGCAGGGTGACAATATACAGCCTTTGCGAACTCCTTTTCCTATTTGGAACCAGTCTGTTGTTCCATGTCCAGTTCTAACTGTTGCTTCCTGACCTCCATATAGGTTTCTCAAGAGGCAGATCAGGTGGTCTGGTATTCCCATCTCTTTCAGAATTTTCCACAGTTGATTGTGATCCACACAGTCAAAGGCTTTGGCATAGTCAATAAAGCAGAAATAGATGTTTTTCTGGAACTCTCTTGCTTTTTCGATGATCCAGTGGATGTTGGCAATTTGATCTCTGGTTCCTCTGCCTTTTCTAAAACCAGCTTGAACATCTGGAAGTTCATGATTCACGTTTGAATTCTGAGTATGATATTTAAAAATATCAATCTAATTATATAGCATAATACTTATTTTCATTGGTCTATGGAAATATTAATCTTATGAACACAGTTGTTTCATTTTTCAAAATTTCAAGTCATATTTCTTCTTTGACATGATGTTGAAACTGATTTTAAAATACTTTTTAAAAATAATCTTGTTAGCAAACAGGTGAAAATTAAGCAATAATGAAGTTATTTTAACATTCAGAATGAAATCAAGTGAATATGCACAAATTATTTTAGTCAGTATAATTACTTCCTTAAGTTTGATGGGCCTGTCAAATTAAAGAATAATCCCATCAAAATGGGATGGGGATCCTAGTTCTTTTTCATGGAGCCAAAGAATGATCTTCACAAACACAGAAATACTCACAGCAGCAAGTAAACAGGATTTACTTTAGAGAAAACGAAAGTACAAAGCTCTTAGCATAGCCTCTGAGAGGGGGTGAAGAGCCCTGAAAAGGCAGGTATTACAGCAGTTCATATCCTTACTAGTATTGATTTGTACTTTTCTGATTCGTTCTGATTTTTAATATATGTCATTTCTAGTCAATCAGGTTAAAGGTCACAGTGTAGAAGTTGACATCTTTATGGCTTCTTTCGATACTCAGATTGTTAGCTTTTTTAGACATTAAGTCACCATCCCCTGACCTTTTCTTATGACCCTCAGCCATTTTACAGTGGACTAGATGTATAGGGTAAAAGTCAATGATCACCAATTAATGGAACAAAAGTTACTACCCTTTCCTGGATCTGAGTGCTGATAATTTATCAGGCCAAGCATACATTTCTCTGAGAGTCAGAAATTCAGGCAAAGGGTGTAGTTTTAGGTTAATGGAGTGGGATGTTTTTTAAAACAGACCAAGGTCTCAGAGTTCCTACAGTAACTGCCTAACAATTTCTATCTCAGTATTAAACTAAGGAATTTTTTTAAAAAAGGGCATCTGAATTTAACATCGAGTATCCAGTGTTACTGATGGATTACATCTGTAATCCAGTATTACAGATGTCAGACAAAAATAATCAATGAGAAAAACTTCAGTAGGAACTTTCAAATAATCAAAATCTCAATTTTTGAAAGCTTTTCTAATATTCCTAGATTTATTGTTTAGGCGTTACCTGATTTGCTCATGAATAAAATTATTTTGTCTTTGGTGTTAACATTTTGTGCATTTCTGACTCATTTTTTTATCCATTTGTTGGTATTATTTCTGAATCCTTTCAACCTGATTCCAGATGATGAAACAAGATCATGGAGACACTATTTTGATTCTTGAGCTCCAAGACTTTGGCCTCTTGTTCTGTATTAGTGTTAGGTAGGTAGAACAGGGAAAAGGAGTCCAAAATGGCGGTGGCTAAAAGACAAGGAAGGTCAAAGGAAGGTCTGAGGACCAGAGTGAAAACTTCAGGCAGAACAAACAGCATTCCTGGCTAAGCCCAATTTGCATAGGGCAGGCCCAGGTGGAGGAAAAAACATATAAAAGGAGGAGCCAAAGCGCTTCTCACGGACTCTCTCTCCCGCCTACGTGCGCTCTTTTCTTTCTCTCTTTCTCTCTCTCACACCCTGTCTCTCACCCTCTCTCTCTCTCTCCTGCTATCTTCTAAATAAAATGGAGCTGTAACACTGATTTGCCTAAGAGCTGTAACACAGTTTGTCCAAGACCCGAAAAAACATATAAAAGGAGGAGCCAAAGCGCTTTTTCATGGACTCTCCCGCGTGCATGCGCGCGCTCTCTCTCTCTCTTTCTCTGTCTCTCCTTCTCCCTCCCCAAGCACTCCTCCACTCTCTTCTCTTCGAGTCTTGGATTCTCCTGCTATCTTCTAAATAAAATGGAGCTGTAACACTGATTTGCCTAAGAGCTGTAACACGGTTTGTCCAAGACCCGAGAGCTGTGATGCGCCGAGGGCTTTAATGTCCATTGCTCCAAATCTTTGTTGTGACGAGACAAAGAACCGAGGAACATACACTCGCGTGACATTAGCAAAGGTGGGATGAAGGGGGCACATTCCTGTTGTCTTTCACTAACTAGGAGAGGGACTTTGAGAGAGAAGCATGAAGTGAATAGGGAGAGTGTTGTCCTGGGTACCTTTTTCTCTATTCAGTCTGGACATTGTACATCTAGTGTTTTGGTGTATTTAAACTCAGGAATGACTCTAGGAAATAATTTTCTTGTCTACCTTTATCTACTTTTCAGCTCAATAACCTTGAAAGCTACTCTGCCTGGACGAGTGGCAAAAGGTGAACACAAGGTTTCCTTCCACCAAGTGATTGCCCTGACAATGCTAAGGACAGGTTCTTATGTCAATTGAGAGAATAAAATGTTGATAGTGTTCCAGTGAGTGCAAAGATGTTACTGCTATTTAGTCTTCAGGAAAACTGTAGTTCAACTATTTAGTATATTAAGACTACTTCCCATTTTATTGTGTTTTACATGTCACCAGGCATTTTTACACAGACAGATTATCAAGATTAATTTTCATAATTATTTCAGAGGGGAATGAGCCTTCTGATTGTTAAATGCCCAAGGCACTTCCAGGACTGCCTGTAACCTGGGGTCTTTTTCAAGGAAGTAAAGATAAGAAAGTGATTACAGTTATCTGAATGCCTTCTTGTTGAGAGGTAAATGGGGCTTGTCTCAAAGAGTTTCAATTGCCCAAAGTCATATAAATTACCCAGTCTGGGGAGAAAATGAAGATATATTAATGGAATTTGAAGCAAGTGATAGAAAACATTTGTCTGACTTTGGTAAACTTTCACCCTACTCCAGAAGTCTCCAATAGGGTTTTCTGGATCCAAGTCTTTTCTTTCATCAAGTCCTCTATATCTGTCTCTCAACATTTTTCATTTTCCTTCTTTTTCCAACTCTCTAATAACCTTCTGTAAGAAGTTATAATCCCAACCTAAAATTATGCTGCCAGTTTAAAAATCCAAGCACATAACAGTCCATCATGTTATAGTTTTCATGAATATATAAATGAGGATGTTACTTATTACTTATGAGAGTGAGATTTTCAGACAAACATTTTGGCAGACTTTTAACTTTTTTCCGGGGATGCCTGCTGGTCCTTGGAGATGGATTTTGGTATTGCTCATCTATTTCAAGCCTCATAAATCTAGGCTGTCTTTTTAATGTAGATTAAAGCCTCCAAATATTACCATAAAAGAAAAACTTCTAGGACCATTTCTGATAGGCTTGATAAAAGCATAAATTCTACCAGCTTTTTCTAAATGACTTGCTTTTTCTTCAACCCCAAGACTACTCCTAGTCACTTTTACTGCTTCTACTTCTGTGCGTCAACTCTCCAACCACTGCCACTTGTGCTACAAAAACTAATATATTCTTTAAGCATTATATTCTATAAGAGTTGTATTCTGTAAACCTTAAGCACTTTATTACCTAGTGAATTCTTTTGAGTACTGAGCAACTAAGTTTCATTTAATATCTTTACATAAAGCTATTATATTCATTGTGACAATAAAGTTGTTTTTTTAAACAAAGTCAGTTTCTTATTTCTTGACAAATTCAATATAAATATAAACATAAATTTTAAAATATTAGTAAGCATCTACTTTATACATATCCTGAATGAGAGATTGAGTCAAATATTTGACATGATTTATGCCAAAAATAACAAATATTATTAAGACACATTATATATATTTTTTGCAATGAAAAATTTGGGTTGTCATAAAAAGGTAATTAAATTCTGTTTATGTAGGACTGGAATGTGACATTTGTCACAGGAAATTTCATTTTGGAGAGAGTTAAACGCACAGTTTATCTCAGTGGAAATTACAGGATAAATTACTCTTCCAAGCTTTACATTTATTTTAAATTAAAAAAATATATAAATGCACCCAAATAGTATAACTCACTGGCTCAAAATATAAAGCATATTCTGAAGAAAATTAATAATATTTACATATCTCCATTCTACATGTTTTAAATGATGCTAGTTTATTTGTCTATTTTATTATCTAATAACTCATCTTACCATTGTGTAATTTAAATATAATAATACTATAAGAAAGTCACAGTTTCATTATAAACTTTTATAAGTTTATTTCATAAGCTTATAGTTTTCTTTTTTTTTTTAATTTTTAATTTTTTTATTTTTTAAATTTTATTTTATTTTTAAACTTTACATAACTGTATTAGTAGTTTTCTTTTTGTTTTTTAATTTTATTTTATTTAACTTTACAATATTGTATTGGTTTTGCCATATATCAAAATGAATCTGCCACAGGTATACATGTGTTCCCCATCCTGAACCCCCCCTTCTCACTCCCCATACCATCCCTCTGGATCATCCCAGTGCACCAGCCCCAAGCATCCAGTATCGTGCATCGAACCTGGACTGGTGACTTGTTTCATGTATGATATTATACATATTTCAATGCCATTGAATGCAATTTAGTTTCAACTGAATTGGAAAGTATACCAGCAAAGTTCTTATTTTACTGGTACACTAGTTAAATTAAATTATAGTGAAAAAAATATTGCCAGTGCAGATTTTTATTTGGATCTATTGCTTTTCAAAATTTTTTTTTATCAATGTGTTTTAAATAATCTACTACTGTGATTATGTACTGTCTCTCTTCTTGACATGGAATTAAAGTCAGAATCCTGGTTATTTAAATAGAAAGAAGGAAGGTAGAAAAGAAAGAGAGGGAGTGATGAAAAAAAAATTATACAAGGCACTGAATAATTCATAAACCAGATTCTTTGAGACATACATTTATTAAAGTTTTATCAATCTTTTCCATATAAATAATGATTTTAAAGTCTAGAGATGTAGTTTTCTCAGACATTGTTTTATATATTTGATTTATTAACATTTATTTTTATATTTGAAAGAAAATATTTTTTTTGAACTGTAGTTAATTAACAAAGTTGTGTTAGTTGCTGATGTACAACAAAGTAATTCATTTATATACACACACACACACACACACACACACACACCACCCACACATATTGCTATGCATTTTCTTTTTCATTATGGTTTGTTACAGGATATTGAATATAGTTCCTTGGGCTCTAGAGTAGGACCTTGCTTTTTTACTTGTTTTATATAGAGTAATTTGTATCTGCTAATCAGAAACTCCTAATGTACTCCTCCTCTATCCCTTTTCCCCTTTTGTAACCATAAGTTTGTTTTCTATTAACTTTAGTATGTTTCTATTTCATAAATAAGTACATTTGTGTCATATTTTGGATTCCATAAGTGATACCATATAGTATTAGTCTTTCAATTTCTGACTTACTTCACTTAGCATAGCAAGTGAAGTATGGTCCATTTAGGTTGCTGCAGATGGCATTATTTCATTCTTATTTATGACTATGTTCCATTTTTATATATATACCAATCTTCTGTCCAATGTGCTGATGGACATTTAGGTTATTTCCATGTCTTGGCTATTGTAATAGTGCTGTAATGAACATTGGGGTGCAGGAATCTTTCTGAATTACAGTTTTCTCTGGATATATGTATAGGATTGGAATTTCTGGCCAGAATACACAGAGTGAGTGAGTGAAGTCACTCAGTCGTGTCCAACTCTTTGCAACCCCTTGGACTGTAGCCCACCAGGCTCATCCCTCCATGGGATTCTCCAAGCAAGAGTACTATATAGTCCATGGAATTCTCCAGGCCAGAATACTGGAGTGGGCAGCCTTTCCCTTCTCCAGGGGATCTTCCCAATCCAGGGTTGAACCCAGGTCTCCCACAGTGTGGGCCGATCCTTTACCAGCTGAGCCACAAGGGAGACCAGAATACACATAAGAACTGTACAAAAAAGATCTTCACGACCCAGATAATGATGTGATCACTCACCTAGAGCCAGACATCCTAGAATATGAAGTCAAGTGGGCCTTAGGAAGCATCACTACGAAGAAAGCTAGTGGAGGTGATAGAATTCCAGTTAAGTTATTTCAAATCCTAAAAGATAATGCTGTGAAAGTACTACATTCAATATGCCAGCAAATTTGGAAAACTCAGCAGTGGCCACAGGACTGGAAAAGGTCAGCTTTCATCCCAGCCCCAAAGGAAAGTAATGCCAAAGAATGCTCAAACTACTGCACAGTTGAACTCATATCACACGTGAGGAAAGTAATGCTCAAAATTCTCCAAGCCAGGCTTCAGTAGTACCTGAGCCATGAACTTCCAGATGTTGAAGTTGGATTTAGAAAAGGCAGAGGAACCAGAGATCAAATTGCCAACATCTGCTGGATCATGGAAAACTATGAGAATTTCAGAAAAACATATACTTCTGCTTTATTGACTGTGCCAAAGCCTTTGACTGTGTGGATCACAATAAACTGTGGAAAATTCTTCAAGAGATGGGAATACCAGACCACCTGACCTGCCTCTTGAGAAATCTGTATTCAGGTCAGGAAGCAACAGTCAGAACTGGACATGGAACAACAGACTGGTTCCAAATAGGAAAAGGAGTACGTCAAGGTTGTATATTGTCACCCTGCTTATTTAACTTATATGCAGAGTACATCATGAGAAACACTGGGCTGGAAGAAGCACAAGCTGGAATCACGATTGCCTGGACAAATATCAATAACCTCAGATATGCAGATGACACCACCCTTATGAAAGAAGCTAAGAGGAACTCAAAAGCCTCTTGATGAAAGTGAAAGAGGAGAGTGAAAAAGTTGTCTTGAAGCTCAACACTCAGAAAACTAAGATCATGGCATCCGGTCCCATAACTTCATGGCAAATAGATGGAGAAACAGTGGAAGGCTAGTTTTTTGGGTTCCAAAATCACTGTAGATAGTGACTGCAGCACAAAATTAAAAGACACTTATTCCTTGGAAGAAAAGTTATGACCAACCTAGACAGTGTATTAAAAGCAGAGACATTACTTTGCCAACAAAAGTCTGTAGGCAAAGCTATGGTTTTCCAGTAGTCATGTTTGGATGTGAGCATTGGATTATAAAGAAAGCTGAGCACTGAGGAATTTATGATTTTGAACTGTGATGTTGGAGAACATTCTTAAGAGTCTCTTGGACTGCAAGGAGATCCAACCAGTCCATCTTAAAGGAGATCAGTCTTTAGTGTTCATTGGAAGGACTGATGTTGAAGCTGAAACTCCAATACGTTGGCCACCTGATGCAAAGAACTGACTCATTGGAAAAGACCCTGATGCTGGGAAGGCGGGAGGATTGAAGGCAGGAGGAGAAGGGGACAACAGAGAATAAGATGGTTGGATGACATCACAGACTTAATGGACATGAGTTTGATTAAACTCCTGGAGTTGGTGATAGACAAGGAGGCCTGGTGTGCTGCAGTCCATGGGGTCACAAATAACTGGACACGACTGCGTGACTGAACTGATGACAGCCCTAATTTTAGTTTTATGAAAAACCTCTGTACTGTTTTCCATAGTGACTGCACCAATTTACATTCCTACTAGTGGAGGATGGTTCCCTTTGGAGAGAAAGGAATATTTAAATTTCTATTAACATGTGCTTATTATAAAGTTTACATAAATATTGTAGTTTATTTGATAGGCAAAAATTACTTGTACTTATTCAAGAATATGATAATATTTCAATTTCTTACCTAGTGTATTAAAGTTCTTTCAATAATAACTAGAGAATAAATTTCAATTTCATTATCTGAAAAGGTTCTTATTCAGGTCATGTATTTTTTTTTAATACTATTAAAATATTTAAAATTCTACATGTATAGAAACCTTAGTATTATTCAAGTATAAAACATTACAGATTAATATAATTTTGTAAAGATGAAAAATTACAGGTAGGCTGGGTGTATGATTTATAAGGATTTTGGTTGAAAAGTATTTTGATCATTCCTCTAAGTAACTTATTACTGAACAGATTTCTTATTTGGATAAAAGGTCCTTCACTTACATTCATGTGATTTGCACTAGCTGTTGGCTTTAAGTAGTAGGAAATATTTGTAATAAACAACAACAGCAACAGTAAGTATAGTTTAAATGTCTCTCAGTTTTCATTTGAGGTTGACTGGATGAGGTTGAATAACTCATAGTTTTATATATGTACTTTTTTTTGGAGGTTAATTATATGTGTTTTTAATTTTTCTACAAAAGTATAATTAACAAATAAACTTTGATCTCAGTGAAACAATTTTTAACTAATTTCATACTGTTTTATGTCATTAAAGGCTTAATCTGTAGTATAAATGTCAGTAGAATAAACATTTTACAATCATTTGTGAATATTGCTTTTGGTTTGAGTAAACAACAGAAGATTTATCCCTTACGCATTTTAAATATACTGCTTTATTTAAAATAATCAGCATCATTATTGTCATCAACACCATCATCATCACTATCATTTTTACTATGATCTCTACTGTAATTATCACCATGATATCATCCAAGGTAAGGAGCAATGGCTGTGCTTTGCTGGAGCAGCCGTGAAGAGATACCCCACGCCCAAGGTAAGAGAAACCTAAGTAAAACGGTAGGTGTTGCAAGAGGGCATCAGAGGGCAAACACACCGAAACCATACTCACAGAAAACTAGTCAATCACACTAGGACCACAGCCTTGTCTAACTCAATGAAACTAAGCCATGCCCGTGGGGCAAGCCAAGATGGGCAGGTCATGGTGGAGAGACTTGACAGAATGTGGTCCACTGGAGAAGGGAATGGCAAACCACTTCAGTATTCTTGCCTTGAGAACCCCATGAACAGTATGAAAAGGCAAAATGATAGGATACTGAAACAAAAACTCCCCAGGTCAGTAGGTGCCCAATATGCTACTGGAGATCAGTGGAGAAATAACTCCAGAAAGAATGAAGGGATGGAGCCAAAGCAAAAACAATACCCAGCTGTGGATGTGACTGATGATAGAAGCAAGGTCCGATGCTGTAAAAAGCGATATTGCATAGGAACCTGGAATGTCAGGTCCATGAATCAAGGCAAATTGGAAGTGGACAAACAAGAGATGGCAAGAGTGAATGTCGACATTCTAGGAATCAGCGAACTCAAATGGACTGGAATGGGTGAATTTAACTCAGATGACCATTATATCTACTACTGCGGGCAGGAATCTCTCAGAAGAAATGGAGTGGCCATCGTGATCAACAAAAGAGTCCAAAATGCAGTACTTGGATGCTCTCAAAAATGACAGAATGATCTCTGTTCGTTTCCAAGGCAAACCATTCAATATCACAGTAATCCAAGTCTATGCCCCAACCAGTAATGCTGAAGAAGCTGAAGTTAAATGGTTCTATGAAGACCTATAAGACCTTTTAGAACTAACACACAAAAAAGATGTCCTTTTCATTATAGGGGACTGGAAGGCAAAAGTAGGAAGTCAAGAAACACCTGGAGTAACAGGCAAGTTTGGCCTTGAAATATGGAATGAAGCAGGGCAAAGACTCATAGAGTTTTGCCAAGAAAATGCACTGGTCATAACAAACACTCTCTTCCAACAACACAAGACAAGACTCTATACATGGACATCACCAGATGGTCAACACTGAAATCAGATTGATTATATTCTTTGCAGCCACAGATGGAGAAGCTCTATACAGTCAGCAAAAACAAGACCAGGAGCTGACTATGGCTCAGACCATGAACTCCTTACTGCCAAATTCAGACTTAAATTGAAGAAAGTAGGGAAAACCACTAGACCATTCAGGTATGACCTAAATCAAATCCCTTATGATTATACAGTGGAAGTGAGAAATGGATTTAAGGGTCTAGATCTGATAGATAGAGTGCCTGATGAACTATGGAATGAGGTTCGTGACATTGTACAGGAGACAGGGATCAAGACCATTCCCATAGAAAAGAAATGCAAAAAAGCAAAATGGCTGTCTGGGGAGGCCTCACAAATAGCTGTGAAAAGAAGAGAAGCAAAAAGCAAAGGAGAAAAGGAAAGATATCAACATCTGAATGCAGAGTTCCAAAGAATAGCAAGAAGAGATAAGAAAGCCTTCTTCAGCGATCAATGCAAAGAAATAGAGGAAAAGAACAGAATGGGAAAGACTAGGGATCTCTTCAATAAAATCAGAGATACCAAAGGAACATTTCATGCAAAGATGAGCTCGATAAAGGCCAGAAATGGTATGGACCTAACAGAAGCAGAAGATATTTAGAAGAGATGGCAAGAATACACAGAAGAACTGTACAAAAAGATCTTCATGACCCAGATAATCAAGAGGGTGTGATCACTGACCTAGAGCCAGACCTCCTGGAATGTGAAGTCAAGTGGGCCTTAGAAAGCATCACTACGAACAAAGCTAGTGGAGGTGATGGAATTCCAGTTGAGCTATTCCAAATCCTGAAAGATGATGCTGTGAAAGTGCTGCACTCAATATGCCAGCAAATTTGGAAAACTCAGCAGTGGCCACAGGACTGGAAAAGGTCAGTTTTCATTCCAATCCCAAAGAAAGGCAATGCCAAAGAATGCTCAAACTACCACACAATTGCACTCATCTCACACGCTAGTAAAGTAATGCTCAAAATTCTCCAAGCCAGGCTTCAGCAATATGTGAACCGTGAACTTCCACATGTTCAAGCTGGTTTTAGAAAAGGCAGAGGAACCAGAGATCAAATTGCCAACATCCACTGGATCATGGAAAAAGCAAGAGAGTTCCAGAAAAACATCGATTTCTGCTTTATTGACTATGCCAAAGCTTTTGACTGTGTGGATCACAATCAACTGCGGAAAATTCTGAAAGAGATGGGAATACCAGACCACCTGACCTGCCTCTTCAGAAATCTGTATGCAGGTCAGGAAACATAGTTAGAACTGGACATGGAACAACAGACTGATTCCAAATATGAAAAGGAGTTCGTCAAGGTTGTATATTGTCACCCTGTTTATTTAACTTATATGCAGAGTACATCATGAGAAACGCTGGACTGGAAGAAACACAAGCTGGAATCAAGATTACTGGGAGAAATATCAATAACCTCAGATACGCAGATGACACCACTCTTATGGCAGAAAGTGAAGAGGAACTCAAAAGCCTCTTGATGAAAGTGAAAGTGGAAAGTGAAAAAGTTGGTTTAAAGCTCAACATTCAGAAAACGGAGATCATGGCATCCGGTCCCACCACGTCATGGGAAATAGATGGGGAAACAGTGGAAACAGTGTCAGACTATTTTTCTGGGCTCCAAAATCACTGCAGATGGTGACTGCAGCCATGAAATTAAAAGATGCTTACTCCTTGGAAGGAAAGTTATGACCAACCTAGATAGCATATTGAAAAGCAGAGACATTACTTTGCCAACAAAGGTCTGTCTCGTCAAGGCTATGGTTTTTCCTGTGGTCATGTATGGATGTGAGAGTTGGACTGTGAAGAAGGCTGAGCGCTTAAGAATTGATGCTTTTGAACTGTGGTGTTGGAGAAGACTCTTGAGAGTCCCATGTGCTGCAAGGAGATACAACCAGTCCAATCTGAAGGAGATCAGCCCTGGGATTTCTTTGGAAGGAATGATGCTGAAGCTGAAACTCCAGTACTTTGGCCACCTCATGCGAAGAGTTGACTCATTGGAAAAGACTCTGTTGCTGGGAGGGATTGGGGGCAGGAGGAGAAGGGGACGGCAGAGGATGAGATGGCTGGATGGCATCACTGACTCGATGGATGTGAGTCTCAGTGAACTCCGGTAGTTGGTGATGGACAGGGAGGCCTGGCGTGCTGCGATTCATGGGGTCGCAAAGAGTCGGACACGACTGGGCGACTGACCTGATCTGATCTGATCTGATAAAATAATATGTAAATTAATATTTTTCTATTTCAATTACCTACCATTGCTAATAGAGCTCTGTTGATATTCTGAAAAAAAAAATATTATCTATGTGTATGTGTGTGTGTGTATATATATACACTATATATGCTATCTATGGCATATAATAGATATGCCTTTTAAAAATATAAATTTTTATGGTTGCATAAAGTGTTGTGTACTAGATGCTGTACATGAAGTTAGAAATGGTGCATGTTTAATTTACATAGGTGTTCCTGATGGCTCAGACAGTAAAGAATCTGCCTGCGATGTGGGAGACCCAGGTACAATCCCTGGGTTGTGAAGATCCCCTGGAGAAGGAAATGGTAACCCACTCCAGTATTCTTGCTTTGAAAATTCCATGGACAGAGGAACCTGATTGGCTACAGTATATGGGGTTTCAAAGAGTCAGACATGACTAAGCGTTTAACACACTTTAAGTAACATCCTTCACAATATGTAGTGGGGATGTATATGGTTTTAGAAAGATTTTTGTTGCTGTATTTTGTTTGTTTGCTTTATGTTAGTTAGGTAACTATTTAGTTTTGTATTTAAAGAGAGTGATTCAAGCTTTTTCTTTATGTGTTAAGGGTAAGGTGGGAGTAAGGAGAGGGAGTTTTAACTCAGGAGAGGAAGAAGTGGTTAAGAAAAATAATACAGGGTATGGAATAAAGTTCAGTTCTGAGGAACTGGTCTAAATCTGGAATAATGTGTCTGGTAAATAGTTTTTTGGTGGGAGTAATAAGAATAAAGGGGCTTCCCAAGTGGCGCTAGTGTAAAGAACCCACCTGCCCATGCAGGTGACAAGACATGTGGGTCGATCCCTGGGTTGGGAAGGTCCCCTGGAGGAGGGCATGGCAACCCACTCCAGTATTCTTGTCTGAAGAAGCCCATGGACCTAGGAGCCTGGCGGGCTATGATCCATGGGGTCATAAAGAGTTGGAAATGATTGAAGTGACGTTACACACACAGTAAGAATAAGTGAATAAAATGATAAGGTTATTAGAACAAAGGGGATCAGCAGTAGAAAAAGCAGTAAGTTGAGAGAGCTTATATCTAAGGGCCTTTATTTCCTAAGTAAAAACAGAGGTAAGATCAGCTCTTGCAACCTCTTAACACTTTCTCCATCTCCTAAAGGGAAAAGTAGAGGCCTGAAGAAAATGAGCAAGTTTTCAAATGACAGCAATGTAGGATGATGGGAAAGTGAATAGAATGGAGAGATTTGGAAGGATTGAAAATCATTGCTAAAGATATTTTACACTGGACATCAGCTTTCCACCAGTATTGCTTTTAACTGTAGATTGAATTTAAGCAGAAAGAATATCTTTACCAGCCATTTAAAGATAGAGTTACAGAGCTCAGATTGCCCAACATTCAAAACTACATGATATTTCTTATTTATATGTTATATGAAAAGAGGAGGAAATACTAAATAAGGAAAGCTCAGGAAGGTCACTTAAGTACCTTCTGGGAATATCAATGAAACTGCAACAACCAGGAATTTATCTAAGTGAAATCCGCCATGTACTCTGGAATCTGACATTTGCTGTGTCCTAAGGCTGCAATTCATGGGGTTGCAAAGAGTCGGACACGACTGAGCGACTGAACTGAACTGAAGGCTATCCCCAGGTTATTAAATTTATTTCTATCTATTTCATTCCAATCCCAAAGAAAGGTAATGCCAAAGAATGCTCAAACTACCGCACAATTGCACTCATTTCACATGCTAGTAAAGTAATGCTCAAAATTCTCCAAGCCAGAATTCAGCAATACGTGCACCGTGAACTTCCTGATCAAGCTGGTTTTAGAAAAGGCAGAAGAACCAGAGATCAAATTGCCAACATCCACTGGATCATGGAAAAAGCAAGCGAGTTCCAGAAAAACATCGATTTCTGCTTTATTGACCATGCCAAAGCCTTTGACTGTGTGGATCACAATCAACTGTGGAAAATTCTGAAAGAGATGGGAATATCAGACCACCTGACCTGCCTCTTCAGAAATCTGTATGCAGGTCAGGAAGCAACAGTTAGAACTGGACATGGAACAACAGACTGGTTCCAAATAGGAAAAGGAGTAAGTCATGGCTGTATATTGTCACCCTGTTTATTTAACTTCTATGCAGAGTACATCATGAGAAATGCTGGACTGGAAGAAACACAAGCTGGAATCAAGATTGCCGGGAGAAATATCAATAACCCTCAGATATGCAGATGACACCACCCTTATGGCAGAAAGTGAAGAGGAACTAAAAAGCCTCTTGATGAAGGTGAAAGAGGAGAGTGAAGAAGTTGGCTTAAAACTCAACATTCAGAAAACGAAGATCATGGCATCCGGTCCCATTACTTCATGGGAAATAGTTGGGGAAACAGTGGAAACAGTGTCAGACTTTATTTTTCTGGGCTCCAAAATCACTGCAAATAGTGACTGCAGCCATGAAATTAAAAGACGCTTACTCCTTGGAAGGAAAGTAATGACCAACCTAGATAGCATATTCAGAAGCAGAGACGTTACTTTGCCAACAAAGGTCCATGTAGTCAAGGCTATGTTTTTTCCCGTGGTCATATATGGATGTGAGAGTTGGACTGTGAAGAAGGCTAAGTGCTGAAGAATTGATGCTTTTGAATTGTGGTATTGGAGAAGACTCTTGAGCATCCCTTGGACTGCCAGGAGATCCAACCAGTCCATTCTGAAGGAGATCAGCCCTGGGATTTCTTTGGAAGGAATGATGCTGAAACTGAAACTCCAGTACTTTGGCCACCTCATGCAAAGAGTTGACTCATTGGAAAAGACTCTGATGCTGGGAGGGATTGGGGGCAGGAGGAGAAGGGGATGACAGAGGATGAGATGGCTGGATGGCATCACTGACTCGATGGACATGAGTCTGAGTGAACTCTGGGAGTTGGTGATGGACAGTGAGGCCTGGTGTGCTGCAGTTCATGGGGTCACAAAGAGTCGGACACGACTGAGTGACTGAACTGAACTGAACTGATCTATCTGTTTATTCTGACCATCGGTATATTTCTGTAGCAACAAAGAAGCGGTTCTATAGTTTCTTAAGAGTCTAGATCTCTAAGAATTGATAAATTTGATAGTATGTCACAAGAATATTTTAAAGAATCTTTATTATGATGATTTTATCCTAGACTTAGTTGAGGAGAAAATGAAGTACCTAGTTTCATGTATAAAGTCTCCAATGCATAAAATACATAGAGCCATCATATTACTGTGTTTTTTCATTGGATCATCTCATTTTAAGCCACAGTTTTAGTTACAAAGTAATGCTTCTCACCTTCTTTCATCTTTTTCCTTAGCTCAGCCACCTATCATGTACTTCAGACTTGCTTTTCTCAATGTTCAGCATATCTTAAACTATATTCTGAGTCCCCAAACCAAACTGTACTTTCTCTAGTATGCCAGAAAGCCATTGTTCTCTACTTCTTCATTTGCTACTTTAAATCAATTATTAAGTCCCAGTATTTGATAATGGAGATAATTGATAATTATCAATTACTTGGTTTATCCAAATATTCGGGTTGCCTGACTTCCCTGGTGGCTCAGACGGTAAAGCGTCTGCTTACAATGCCGGAGACATGGTTTGACCCCTGGGTCGGGAAGAGCTTCTGGAGAAGCAAATGGCACCCCACTCCAGTACTCTTGCCTGGAAAATCCCATGGATGGAGGAGCATGGTTGGATACAGTCCATGGGGTCACAAAGAGTGGGACACGACTGAGCGACTTCACTTTCACTTTTTGTTCAATATTTGAGTTACCCAAATAATCAGGTTATCTTCAGCTCTCATTTGACTACTACTCCTCTCAATTATCTCTGTCTGTATCTTTATATCTTCAGTCTTGATGCCATTTTCCAGGCTCTTTGACTTTTGATACCATCTTACTAAAACATACCCTAGTCTTTAAAATCTTTAATGACTTTCCATTACCTTAGGATAAATAAGAATCTGTTTCCTTAACATGCTTATCAAGCCCTCCATAATCTGCTGTATGCCCACCTCTTTTGCTTCATGTCTTGACACTTCCAGTGTACTGAACTTTTTGTCTACCAACTTATTTCTTTTCTTTTCTTTTCTTTTTTTTTTTTTTTAAGTTTAGTACCATGGTGTCTCAAATATCTGTGTCTTTTTTAATGCTACCCCCTCTTCTGCCTGGTACATTACCCTCTGAGCCCTATGTTTTCCTGGACGAATTCCTACTTACCCTACAGTTGTAAATTTAAATGCCCCCTCTGTGTTCTTACAGCATTCTATATTTCCCCAGTCTTAGGATCACTCTTGTGATAATGGCTTATTCATTGACTGTTTAGTTGACTCTGCCGTCCTACACTGCTCTGAGAGCACAGATCAAGTCTACCTCCTTCAGGTGGTACACTGTCTGACACAGCCTCTTGATAAATGGTTATTAATGAATGACTAGAATGTTATGAGTTCAAGTTCAATATAATAGTGGATATTTTTATTTTTACTATTCAGAATTTCAGTTTATATCCTAATGTGCTCTTTTAAAATACTCCATTTCAATATTTATTCTCATTTTTAGGACAAGGTCTTTGTTTATGTCTCTGCAAATAAACCTATATATAAATTAATTTATGAAATACATATTTGGATCAAGACTGTCATTCAAAATGCTCCACACTGGCTACTTCCAAATTTCACACGTAATATTCGTGGGTTTTATGTAAAACTATTCATAATATATTTTTTAACTATTTAATTTTCCATTACAAAAGCCATAATGGTGCTTTATTAGGTCTAAACACACAAATGATTTTAGCTTACCTTTTAAGAGAACTCCTCCGTTTGCCGTAGCAACTGTGAAATTTGAATAATATCAACATAAAAGGCAATATCATCAGCTTTGTGCTGGTGTTTGAAAGTCCACATGATTATTTAAAGAATAAATAAGGCAAACTTATGCCTCTGGTCATGTTTCATCTTGCCCACACCCAGACATTCTTCTCTTCATAAGCACATTTACATCCATTGCTTACCACCAGAGACAGAAATCAATAATAATGAATAATACTATGTAACTCAGTCAGAAGAGGCATAGTACAGGGACTTTAAAGTGAATTACATGGAAATCCCCCTGAAATGCCGCAGTAGTCATTGATAAATGGGATCCTTAGAGTGCAGCGCATGCCACCCTAGCTTCAGACAGCATGATGGTTGCCCGTAAGTAAATCTTTTTCATCACATGTAGCTATTTCTTTAAACTTTCTCTCCAGTTATGGGCAACTGTGAACAAATATGGCATATTTACCTAACAGCCTCCAAAGAAGAAAGAATTATATATAATTTTAAACTGATGATAGCATTCAAAAAGAGAAATTGTTGCCAATTCCAATTTTGGTCTGTAATAGATTGAAAAGTTTAAAATGATTCTTCACCATAGATCATCTAAGAAGCACTGATTTATTTCATTTATAAATAAGAGCTCTAGTGAGAAATTAAAGTTTTGCCGTTTGCTAATAAAGTCTATAAGACCTGTGAATACCATTTTTTTTGTCTGTATTAAGAAAAATTTGCACAGATGGGCTTTCTTAATTCTTAAATAGTATTCAGGTTGGACAAGAAAATAAACCTTAATCACCCCTAGAAAGAAAATAACTGACTTGTTTCAATTATCTTACCCTAAAGAAGGCTCCTGCTAAGTCGCTTCAGTCATGTCCGACTCTGTGCAACCCCATAGACGGCAGCCCACCAGGCTCCCCCATCCCTAGGATTCTCCAGGCAACAACACTGGAGTGGGTTGCCATTTCCTTCTCCAATGCATGAAAGTGAAAAGTGAAAGTGAAGTCACTCAGTCGTGTCCGACTCTAGCGACTCCATGGACTGCAGCCTACCAGGCTCCTCCGTCCGTGGGATTTTCTAGGCAAAAGTACTGGAGTGGGGTGCCATTGCCTTCTCCACCAAAGAAGGCTAGTAGATCCAAATTATGTGAGTTGTATCTTTTATTTCTACTTAACATTTAGGACATAATGCTACCTTACAGACTCTTGAACATAGTATATATTAGTAATTCTCTTTTATCTAAATTACCACACAATCATATAAGAAAACTCATCTGAAAAGAGCACAATAGTATTTTTATTTTTCAGTGTAGTATTTTATGTAGCAATCTGTTATATATAACATATTTTTGAGTGTACAAGAAATTTTAAGAAGAAATGATACCATCTAGCTGTTATAGCTTTGTAAATAAGAGTTTGCAGAAATATGTACATTCTAAAGATGTTATAGCCTTGATCAAATAGACCCAAATGTTTTTTTGAACATGTTTGTCTCTTATAGTTTGTGTTTTCTAATCCATTCAGCATGGAAATTAAAAAAAAAAAAACTGGAAAGAATAATAGTTAAACAAACTTGAAAGAATAATAGTTAAAGAAACAATATTTATCTAGCTGTCCCTTAACAACTGTTTTGGAACCTTTATCATATTTCTGAGAGTCTTCAGGGAAAATCTCATCTATGCTTAGAAATACATGTAGCATTTTCTGTTTTCACTTTAATCATTCATACTGGTTTCTTCTCTGGCCCTTTGAGATAATGTTAGGTGTTGAGGCTTCAGAAATCCTGAAAAGTCTTGTCTCTGCCGCTGTGACTGATGCCAGTAGGATATCCTGTCACTATTGACTGAAGTTGTTCTGAGGCAAAGCTGAACCTCTCTGAAACTTTCCTCCTCTTGCAAGAACTAGCACAGTGGTGCCAAAGATGTTAGAGTGTTTTGCAGACACAGTTGTTATAACAGAAACAGTACTCTGGCTAAAAAGGGACATTGTTTTCTTTGAGCTTTCTGTCAATACTGTTGTTGGAATAGACCTCAGACTCTGTAATGTACTCCTGGCAGCTGATTGTCTGTTAAATCAGTTCCTTCAGGTTTTAAGTTTGCTGTGTGTGTGTGTGTGTGTGTGTGTGTGTGTGTTTGCTTTTGATTTTGATAGCTTGCCTGTTTACTTTTAATTCAGAGCTTTTGTCTGAACCAAGCATGGACTCATTGAGGATAGGGCTAGAAGAGATACGAACAACCTGCATAACAAATCTAACAGGATCCTTTTCTGGGGCAATTTCAATGCACCAAGCTTGGGATTTGACTTTCAGTGATCTACTTTTTACCTTCATTTGACCCTCAAAAGTCAAATACATCCTGCATCTTAGGTTGCTCACAGGTTAGGTACAGGTGGATTTGGTACAAGAGTAAGCATTTCTTAGAGGATCATTTGCTAAATGGGATGTTCACGAACCTTAGCCTTGCTTTGTTCTTCACAATATATGCTATAAGATTATACATCATCATACATTTTGTCATTGTTTCTTTTTTCTTCTATCTGCTTCTTGACCTTTTTCTATCCCATGTGTCCATTGTTCAGGTCTCCTACTGTGGTTTCTTCTCACTGAAAAATGACAAAGTTAGCTGAATCATTTGGCCTTAATTAATTAAAAAAGGAACTGAAATTGAAAATTATGTTTCAAGTCATTTTTTTTAAACTATTTTTACTGTTTTTCTAAATGCCAGTGAATTTTCAACATTTCATGAAACTATTTTCTTGCTGTCCTGGTAATGTTCATGTAGCACATCTCTGTCCCAAACTCACTTGGAAGTGTGCTTTAAATCATGATATATTCCAAATCTTTGAGAATTGTTTTCTTTGTGATAAGAAAATAAATTCTTTGGTTTTACTCACAGAATAGTTGATTGAATTTATATGATTATTCTTCAATTAAACCACCACATGTACCATTTTAGTACTTCTTCTGTAAGTCCTTCCTGAGTTAACAGCTCAGTGTAAAGTTTAAAGAGCTACTAAGTAGATTTAAACAATCTCATTTAAAGGAAGATACCATGCTTTTGCACCCCATTAATTGAAAGATATTAATAAAAGGTATGGCTTATTAGGCAATAAGAATGAAAGCTCAAAGTGTTCACTTTTCCTGCAGTGTCTGAGGTTGGCATGAAGTCTTTGAGGAAATTATTGTTTTAAATTAATTTAAAAATTGTATATACCCTCTCAATTTCTAAAACAAAAATATGATTGAGAGATTATTTTCTCTTAATGATATTTCTAGAAATATTTAAACAAGTGCTAGTAGTAACCAATGCTGTAAAACTGGTAAGATTAGAGTGGACTCCCAGATAAACTTGAAAAAGCCCATATTAAATTTGACTTTTAGATAAACAGTGAATAACTTTCATAAGTGTGTCCCAAATATGCATGAAACAGTTACTCTAAAAACTATTATTTATCTGATTCACATGTAACTGGATATCCTCTATTTTTATTTGCTAAATCCATAACCCTAAACTGGGAACCAAAGAAGACAATCACAAAAGTGATTACTAGTGAATTTATTTAAATGGCTTCAGTTCAGTTCAGATGCTCAGTCGTGTCCGACTCTTTGCCACCCCATAAACCCCAGCACGCCAGGCCTCCCTGTCCATCACCAACTCCCGGAGTCCGCCCAAACCCATGTCCATTGAGTCAGTGATGCCATCCAACCATCTCATCCTCTGTCCTCCCCTGCTCCTCCTGCCCTCAATCTTTCCCAGCATCAGGGTCTTTTCAAATGAGCAGCTCTTCGCATCAGGTGGCCAAAGTATTGGAGTTTCAGCTTCAACATCAGTCCCTCCAGTGAACACCCAAGACTGATCTCCTTTAGGATGGCTTAGTTAATTCTTTTTCTTCATTAAGAAAATAGGAATTATCTCCATGATAGCTCATGCATACGCAAGAAAAATGCCTGTTTAATTAGTTCTTGCTCTAGTTATCAGTAGATCAATAAAGACAGTATATCTATTTTGTCAATTTGGTTTATTTCTCTCTCTCAGTTCTTATCTCATGGTAACAAAGATTTGGAACTACTGACTAATTACAGCTTAGGCAGGCAGGATGTCTTGGCTATTTGTATGTAACAATTCAGATGCAGAACACTATTGCCTTGTTAGAATAAATGCTATAATTGTAATGGTGCTAGTGGTAAAGAATCCAGCCAGTGCAGGAGATTCCAGTTCGATCCCTGGGTTGGGAAGATTCCTTGGAGGAGGAAATTGCAACCCACTTTAGTATTCTTTCCAGGAGAATCCCATGGACTCCCATGGAGCCTGTCAGGCTGCAGTCTCTGGGGTCACAAAGAGTCAGACACAGCTGAGCACACAGCACACACTACTTACTCTCTACCACATACAACCAGACTTTCAATGTATATGTTTGTATATCTACAGTGTAACAATAACCTTATATTTTTGTAATTAAATAATTATTTGATATATTTATAGCATGGAGTATTTTTCTTCTACATTAATCAAAAATAAAGAATACTGGCTTTATATTTAGGAGTCCTTAATATGGCTACAGTCTGGAATTGATAAGGTGGAATTGTAAGTAGTATTACATGAATGTTGCCTTTGAAATGATTGTGTTTAAGGGGGAAAGTATTATGATCAGTACACATCACTACTGGTGCAAAAATAACTCAGAGGACATATCTAATACCACCAAACCAAGCATTATTTGCTAACAAAAGAGAGTATTTTTCTAATCTGCACACAATGATGTGTAATACTTACCAAGCATGCCAATAAATAACAATTTGAATAAAAGAGAGCATGAATATTAGCAATACAATCTTATTGGGTCACATAATCCTCCTCTAATACACAAACATAATCTACTTGTTTCTTTGGTGCTTGTTAACAGTTTTCTGATTATTCATGTGTCCAAAAGAAAATTAATGCTCGAAGCTCTAAACCTGGTGAATATAATGAGCATGGCTCCCCATGGATCTGAAAAAATTAGATTGTTGGTTTGAGACAGATGCAGCTATAACCAGAGGGAATACTTTTGCATTCACATCACAATGTAGCAGAAACATCATTTAGAAGCTTTAATACATATTAATAATCTGTTCAGGATAATTATAAGCTCCAGCAAACAAAAAATAAAGATCCAGGAAAAGAATGAACTCAGTACTAGAAGCTCCACTAAAGACCGTTATAGACATAGGGTAATTTCATAATTAATTTTAGTATAAGGACTAAAATAAAATCCTATGTAAATGCACTAGAAATGCATTCCAAGCAAGGTCCAAAGAAGGAATACAGAGTGATACTTTTCATAGTATAAAGCAAATGAAAGGACCATGAATCCAGTAGTCATAGTTTTCTTATTTCTTCATTAAGTATATTCATATTTGTCTCCTCAGAAAGTAATTTATTAGTTCAGAATTTTATTTGATCTATCTCACTAAATTTAGTAGCATATTTACGACATAGGGTTTTTTAACACACACACACACACACACACACACATATAAGTGCTTAAGATATTTGGTAAAGATATCATATACTAAAGGCAAGCTTTGCTCCAGGAGACTCATAAACATTGTTTTAAAACAAGTAAATACTAAATATAGATATAATTTACCCAGATACTTTGGGAAGCAAAGCAAAAGGAATCTTTATTTATTGAGTACCTACTACATGGTACTTGAGTGTCTTTAAGGCCCTTAGAAAAGTCACCTAAGTTATCATACCCATTTTAAAAACAGGTGTGTGGCCTTAAAAGGAATATAGGACTTGTCCAAAGTCACAGAACTAATAATCATAAAAGGCCAGCTTAAAGCCCCCAATCTGATGCTTAATAGTCATATAATTTGTTTAAGATACTTAATCTCTGTAAATCAGTCCTGAATATTCATTGGAAGTACTGATGCCGAAGCTGAAACTCCAATACTTTGGCCAACTGATGCAAAGAACTGACTCCTTGGAAAAAACCCTGTTGCTGGGAAAGACTGAAGGCAGGAGGAGAAGGGGATGACAGAGGATGAGATGGTTGGATGGCATCACTGGATGGACATGAGTTTGAGCAAGCTCTAGGTGTTGGTGATGGACAGGGAAGCCCGGAATGCTGCAGTCCATGGGGTCACAGAGAGTTGGACATGACTGAGCGACTGAACTGAACTGAATCTCTGTATGTCTCAGTTTCCTATTCTATAAAGGAAAAGATAATAATTACCTCTACAACTTGTTATGGTAATGAGTAAATCAATTAGTAAACATAGAGCACTTAGAACTGTAATATGTTACCAACTCTTTTGTGACCCCATGAACTATACCTGCAAGGCTCCTCTGTCCATGGGATTTCCCAGGCAAGAATAGTGGAGTAAATTGCCATTTCCTTCTTCAGGGCACCTTCCTGACGCAAGGATCAAACCCAAGTCTTTTGTGTCTCCTGCATTGACAGGTGGATTCTTTACCACTAGGCCAACTAGAAAGGACCATTCTATAAAATAAAAGATAATAATTACCTATACATTGGGTTATTGTCATGAGTAAATTAATTAGTAAACACAAGCTCTTAGAACTGTAATAGCATGTAGTAAATTCTATAAGTGTACGGGTCTGCAGCTTGTTTCACTGCACTATAAACTGGACATTGAATTTATGCAGCTAACAATATGCAAACATTATTAGCAGTAAAACTGTTCCTTTATATAGATTTATTCATTGCCTGTTGCAAGGTTGACTAAAACACCTGCATTTGATATTTCTTGACAATTAACTTCATTAATTGAAAAATAATGAATACATAAATCATAAGTGTATATTATTACTATTGCTACCTGGTTTTTCAAATACTAAATATAGGCCAGTATTGTGCTAAGCAGCATTCTGGAGAATGCACAGAAAATGGCAAATGGATAATTGAGGTCTGTGAATTTTTAAAAAGCCAGAAAGCTACATCACTGATATATGAAGAAGATCCAAAGAAATAATTTTTAAAATTAGTTGAAGAACTGAGATAGCAGCTGTGTCTAATTGGATATTTGGCAGTAATGGAAATGCACTGTACCTACTCTCTAATACAGGAGTCACAAGCCACATATATAGCTATTGAATACTGAGAATGTGGTAATTGGGACTGATGGACAAATTTGTATCTTATTGTATTTTAAATAGTTTAAATTTAAATAACTACATGTGGCTATTGGGCGGCACAGCTCTCAATAGACTGCAAGGAAGAGCCCAGGCCTTTGCTGCTTAGTGATTGAGACAGCCATGGTAACAGAATTCATAAGGAGGGTCCTTGGTCATTCATTCTGTGGGAAGGAAGTAATCCGAGTCTAAGAAGGAAAGCGGGGTATCAGATTGGGCCAGTGAAAACTAAAGTAGGAAGAATTTGCAGAGATCTCAAACTTATAGTCCTTGGTCTACAGTATTTGAAAGTATAGAAAATTTACATAAAAGCCTCAACTTCTAGCTTCTCTGAAAAAAAAAAATAGAAATATATGGAACAAATTAACCTCTATGAGGCAGATTTTCATCATGTGTGAAATGTAAAAGCTAGATGAAAAGACATCATTCCATCCTGAAAGTATACCCTATGATTATACACTATTCTGTTAGACATTTCTGGTTTTTATTCTGTTTAGCATAGTTGTATATAGCAATTGTCTAATAACTCCAAGGTCATATCTTCTGTCCTCAGAAAGTTCAGTTAGTTTCAGACTATTGACTAGGCAGCCATCTCATAAATATTTCTTTGCTTTTGGGGAAAAGTGTGTTTCTGCCAAGTGTAAGTGTTTATACTAAGAAAAGTAAAAGTGCAGATTTCTTTCACTGTGGTTATTATTGTAATCTTCACACATAGATGGTACTCAGTAGAAGTGGGACCATTACATTTGCCACTGCCTGGATGAGCTTGACTTTGTCATAAAATGTGTAATTAACTTCTCAGATAACTGATTACAACCCTAAGCTGTACAAATACATTAGGTAATCTTGGAATAAATTGCTCATCTTGACTCAGTGCCCTAGACACTCTATTTGTTCTGCATAGATACTTTATCCTTAAACAGTAGTCTGTATACTGAGTTTACCTTAGAACCAGGAAGACATGTGTTTGACAATAAGTATTGAGGTAATAAATACATTTTATTTTCAAGGTCTTTATTCCTTCTGGTTATTGATTTACAACAAAGTCTTGCAAATAAATATTCAATAAGAACTCCCTGGAATTTAGAAATAATGCCTGCAAAACGCATGATAAATGGCAAATCTCATATAAAAAATGCCTCAGGTTCATGTTCTTTAGTTTGACTCTATTTTTCTATGAGATTCTAAAAATCTTTGAGCTGTCAAAGTGTTTTTGACCACCTCTCTGTTTTGGATAATTTCAGCCCGATTTTTTTTTTTTTTTAAGATTACTCAGTTTACTGAAAATTCTTTCTTTGAAGTTGTATACATTCTGTAACAACTTAAAATACCATAGATTGTTTATAGCATTGTTTTTAGATGATCACATAATAACACAGATACATTTTGGTAATGTATAGTATCAAGTACATGAATCATTGGTACATATAAATCTATGCTGTAAAAGTTTCTCTCTTACCACAGTTCATTCTTTTGTCACATAGATCTTTTTTTACTAATATTATTTAATCTTGATAAATGTTGCATTCTAGGTAACACTTATTATTTCTGAACCATAAATATTACAGATGAGTAATCTTGTCACCTCAATCAGTTCTGACTTAATACTCCTACATTTATACATTATGTTTTGAATAGTATTAGTCATAAAGCAATTTTCTATTAATAGAGACAAAGAATGTGTGCTACCTTTACATAAACAGTATAGTTTAATACTGCTGCTGCTGCTGCTAAGTCGCTTCAGTCGTGTCCGACTCTGTGCGACCTCATGGACAGCAGCCCACCAGGCTCCCCCATTCCTGGGATTCTCCAGGCAAGAATACTGGAGTGGGTTGCCATTTCCTTCTCCAATACTATAACTTCACAAATTCCCTAGTCTTTATATTGTTTATATGATATAAATTTCCTCAAAGAACTTTGTCTTGGGAGTGAATATTTGAATGTGCTCTTTCAAGTATTGATATCTTTGGTAGGACAGACAATGCTAGAATAAGATTTGATCCATCTATATTCTATAATTCCAGAATAAAGAATTTAATGAAAATTGAGGCATCATTTTTACTGTAAGTAATAGTCTAGGAGAGACTAAGAAAACAAAGTGAAGACTAAGAAAAGGAGAAAAAGACAGTTAAACACATTGGAGTGTCAGAAGGCGGCACAAGCCATGCACAAAACTACTATGAAAAAAAAATAAAAGATACATTTCCTTTTGAAAAGCAGGAAAACTTTTGAAGGCAAGTGCCATTCATGTCAGACTTTGAGTAACGAATAGGATTTTGACAGATAAGAAAGGGACATAGACCAAGAGGGTAGGTTAGAGTTAACTTCTAGATGGCTTAAATAGCAGCTGAATTTTATTGCAAAAATTAGGGAGATACTGAAGATGTTTAATTTACAGGGATATGGAAGATGTTTCTTAATTGTTATTAAGAGCCTACTTCTCAAACTTTAGTATACAGCAGAATTACTTGACAGCATTTTGAAACACAGAGTGCTTGACCTCTCCCCAGTGTTTCTGATTCAGTAAACTTGAGTGGGACCTGAAAATTTGCCTTTCTAATTAGTTCCCAGATGATGCTGACCCAGCTTGTCTATAAAAGTTTCCCTCAGTGGTTCTCTGCAGCCTCCCAGGTAAGGGAGGAAAATAATATTGAACTGTTTTTTTGTTTGTTTGTTTACTAGCAGCTAGCTAGTAATGCATATTGAAGTTCTCTGATAGATAAATCCTGAAAGGAAAACCATATAAATAGACAAAGTTGAGTCATGAATTGAGTAAATGATAGTAAGATGCTAGAAACTATTAATATATTAATAATACTAGCCTACTTGTGTGAGTTGGAGCCCTGGGAGGAAACGGAATTGATGAAGATAGTTTACATAAAGAGTGTTTAATGAAGAGATATAGAAATACTGACACAGTTGAGGCAGCTGGCCATTCCAGTGCCAAGGGGAAGTGAAAATAGTGTTCTCAGAATCCATGGGGAGCTGGAGCCATGGTGCAGAGGCTAGTTCATGCAAAGTTCTGGAGTTTAAGAGGGATACAGCTATTATCAAAGAAGTATTGAAGCAGGAAAAGAGGTAGAAGGAAATACCTCAGCACCTCTCTCCCCATGTACTCACATCTCCTGCCGGTGCCTCTTTTTGGTCAAAATTCAACTTGAAGCCACTATGTGAGGTACATCCAGAGGCAGCAGCCAGTGTGATCAGTATCCAAGGCACAGGTGAGTCCCCAGAAGACAGGAGTATAAGCGAGGGACTTTCTTCCCTTGTGTTAATTTTAAGCTCTACTTCCAGTTTTATTTTATGATTTTGGGCAACAACAAACTGAGTGTCGAGCAGCATAGAAATGAGATGAGCAGTCCAAATGCTAACTTACGAGGGACTCACAAGTGTTTTTAGAGCTGCTTCATCAATTGGACAAAAGTTCAAATATTCCTACTACAGTAAAACCTTAGGCAGAAGCTCTCATAACTCAGAAATGCTGTTAAAATCCTGTAGTTTGCTCTGAATATAAGAGATTAATGTTCAAGCTGCAAAGGGACAATTTTCTCTTTCTTTAAGGCCCTGAGCCTATGTTATTAATCCTGAGGAGGCAGTAAGAACTTAGTTGTCCCACCATCAAAGAGCAAATGCCTTTAGAATTGGTGTAAAGACGTGGAGGTAGTTTGATGTGATAAATACAGGCACCATTTTATAATTCTCAGCCATAAACAAGAGATCGCCTTTATTGTCTCAATTATTTTAGGATCCCTTTTTGTAGTCTCTCCAGAATTTCTGAAGCAAAAGCAGAGGCAGAATTCATTGTCTGACGGTAAGACGGTACTTGACATTGTATATAATATAGGGATCGCAATTGTCTTAGCCTTTTTAAGTCCTTTGACTTTTTCTAAATGCATCCTAAGTATAAGGTAAAGTAAGTAAATCATTTTTCACCCAAAATGCCACATGTCTAACTCATTCTGCATTTTTGTCCATATAGTTTATTTTCCTGAAAACTATTCTTTCTTATTTTATGTCTGTTGTTAAAATATGTAACTTTCATCTCAAATAATTGTCTTTCCATGAATCCTTCTTTGATTCTTTCAGCAAGAAACTTGAATACCCAGAGCACAATATGTTACTTTTAAGCCACTTTGATCTTTCTTTATATTACAGTTTAAAATAACTAAACATTTTGTACCCACTGTTTGAAGCACATTTTGCCATTTGTTGCTGTTATTTATCAAGAAATGTTTGTATGGATTCTGAGTGTGGACTATCGGAATAGCTGTGAATTTCTGTAAGTTGTTTTAGGGTCATTTTATCTCTCTAGTCTATTCTGTAAAATGATTCCTATATAATTTACCTCAAAGTGTTTTTTTTAGTGACATTCAAATGAGCAGATAATGATGAAAATTATCAAATGGAAGAGTATATGAATGTAAATATATTAACTAGAAATCTTAGTTTACTAATTATTATTTTTAGTATCTTTTACATGGTAGGAAAGCAGAAAATTTGTATTAAGTTGAATAAAATTAGAAATTCACAGAAAGCCGTGCTGGAGTTATAAATCCTTCATCATCCTGAGTGCATAAAGAAAGGAAGAGGGAAAAACTATCCTAATTTTTGTTTTTTTTCATGATAGCATAGACAGAGCAAAACATATACCTATGTATATGTGTGTAAATATGTATGTGAGGCTTGTTCCAAAAAAGGTGTTCATAAAATACATCTTTTATGAAGATGTATGAGAAATGTCAAAGTGTTCCAACAGAATAGTCAGATGAAAGAGGTGAGAGGCACTGATGTCAAACGTAAAATCAGGCGTGGAAAAGGAGATAAAATCAGGATTCCTATTAATATCCTACACATATGCCGTTAGAACGGCATCACTTGCTAGAGTTCGGCCAAGAGATTAGTTCTAAATATTCTAGAACCTGAAACAAAGTTTTATTGTATTTGTACCCGCCCCCCCCCCCCCCCCCCAATATTATGAGATCCAAAGAGAATGGGGGAAAAGGACTATTTGGTCAAGAGAAGCACAATTATTTCTGGAACTGAGTCCAAAGAAAGAATTGATCCTTTAGCCTCTTTAAGATAGCATATCTTAATGTGCTGAAGGTGACATTCTTGGAGTAAGCGGATGGTGTGGTTGGGTAGTTCCCTGCATTGAAATGGAGGCACCATGCCAAGGCAGAGATCTCTAAGCCTACACCACGGGGGGTCATTATCATGGAGATATGTGATTTTCTCAGGATGACAATCAAAAGACACACTTTCATATACTCAAGAAGAAGGAACTGTGTGTTTTTCAGAAAATCCACCATAAATCTTGTTGCTCTAAGCTGAGCTCTTGATTACTGTTGTCAAGTGGATAATGTGATGGCGAGTATCCTTTTTCTGGTCTAGGGACATTCAATTTAACAGTTAGTCCAGCAGAGTCTACAATTGATAGATTTTGACAGATGCCTAAATTAAAGGCCATTAAGTGGGAAGGTTGATCTCAGTACAGGTAAAGAAGGAATTCTGTAAATATCTGGGAAATTTAACCTCAAAGTGTTAACAGTTTTCTCTCTGAGACTGTAGGAAGGAAGGGATTATTGGGTATATTCTTTATTTATGTATTTCATACTTTAAAATATTTTTACAGTATAATATATCACCTTGATGTTAAAAAATATTTTAGAACCTCAGAGCAAATTAAATCTAAATGTAGTAAGTGATTCTGAGTTCTCTGCACAACCAACTTAATGTCTTTTCTCAGCCATAAATCAGTGGTTCCCAAACTATTGACCACAACTCACCGGTGGAATGCCATGAGATAGAAATTCAATGATAACTACATTTTGGAAGACAACTTTATTATGCCATCCTCTTGGTAATTCATGAAATGTGTGGCTTTTTAAAAATCCTTTGGTATTAAAGAATCATTTTTGGATTTTGTTTATCCAGTAGAGGTTGGAAGTGAGCAGGACAGCTCTTGTGAGGGACTCCTGAAAGCATATGTGTGTGAAATGGATGTCTGGCTGTCACGAGATTGGATGGACATGACTGATAATTAGTCACCTGGGACCAGGGATGCTAAAAAATGCTATAATGTATAAGAACATTTCACAAAACAAAGACATCAAAGTGCTTAAAATACTAAAACTTCCTTCATTGAGAGATACTGCTTTTAACAAACTCATTTGACATTAAACAGTATTTTGTAACATTCTTATTACATAATGTACAATGGTAATTGTTCTGAAATTTATGTTTTGATTTATGACTGTAAAGCCATAGAATCCAGTGTACCCTTCTTGACCTTCCATTTGGTTATCTTAAAAAATGTCTCAAAGAATGTGTCTTAAAAAAAAAAAAAGAATGACATATTCCCACTCCCCACCAAAATGTCCACTTCCTCAAATCAGAATATTTGTTATCTTGGTAAACAGAACCATCAGCCATTCTTTTGTTCAAGAGAGAAACCATGAACCTAAATTTTTGTTTACATCCCATAGCTTCTTTAGTCTATTGTACCTACAAAGTATATTTTTATTCTTTATTTCTAAAACCATGAAGGCCAAAAACCTGAAGTGAGATTATAATGACTAAATATTAAAAAACAAGATACTTTCCTTTAAAGGAGGAGAAAAAAATAGAATACAAATGAAAAATAATTTAGAAACAATGGAACCCCAATTTTAAAGAGACAGAGTGAACTACAGTTGGAGATTAAACAGTTAACTGAAATACAAGAGTAGCCAGCCAAGTCATGGTGTCTCTGCATCCTCTTTCCAACCCATTCCTCATCTCTTCCACTGCTCTTCTCAGCTCTCTCCTCAACTCACTTCCCACAGAGATTGCTTTGCTCAGAGACAGGCTACCCGCCTCACCTGTGATCTGCAGATTTGTGGTTGTCACGGTGAGCAGGAGTCATCAGAGGAGCCTTTCCCCTGCCCTGTTAAGAAATGTCAGATATTGCCTAAACAAAGTTTTGAGACTAGAGGAAAAAAAAAAAATCTATCTACTGATAGTTACTTACTTTTAATTGTATTCCAATTTCACTATTGTTTTAACACCAAGCTTCGTGATCAGTTACTTTATTCTGTATCCCCACTTGTTCCTCTTCTTCCTCCTGTCTGCTTTCCAATTTCCCTCCTTTTAAAAAAAACAAAAACAAAAAACCTACTTTAACATTTCTGTGAGTCTTTGCTGTATTTCCTATGAAAATGAAAGGAAAGAGGACTTAGATTTATGTGCATATTGTAAAATGTGTATTTTTAAATCCCTTAATCTTTTTCTTAACTAAAAAATTATATTTGATTGAAACAGAAGTTACTGTTTTCCCCAACTTTATTGAGATATAATTGACATATAACATGGTATAATTTTAAGATGTGCAATGTGTTGATTTGATATATTCATATGTTGTAAAGTATGATGGTAGTATACTAACCATGGTAGTATACTCACCATGGTAGTATTAACTAACACTTCCATCCCTTCCATCCCATCATACAAACACATTTCTTTTTGGTGATAATAATATAAAAGATCTACTCTCCTAGCAACTTTTTGGTTTATAATACAGTTTATATTAGCTATACCCACCATTCAGAGAAGGCAATGGCACCCCACACCAGTACTCTTGCCTCATGGGGTCGCTAAGAGTCGGGCACGACTGAGCGACTTCACTTTCACTTTTCACTTTCATGCATTGGAGAAGGAAATGGCAACCCACTCCAGTGTTCTTGCTTGGAGAATCCCAGGGACGGGGGGAGCCTGGTGGGCTGCCGTCTATGGGGTCGCACAGAGTCAGACATGACTGAAGTGACTTAGCAGCAGCAGCAGCAGCAGCATACCCACCATTCCCTACAAAGTAGCTCCTCAGAACTTATTGGTCCTACACTGGAATCTTGAACCTTTTAACCACTATCTCTCCATTTTCCCCCACCTCCCAACCCTTGGTAACCTTTCTTTACTTTTTCTCTGGGTTTGTTTTTTCAGATTCTACATATAAGTGATATCACATAGTTTGTTAAAGTTTGCTATTTTTTTAATTTAATAAGTAATTACTGAATACCTATGTTTAATTAAAGATGGACATTTTAGAGTGTTATTTTTAAAATAGTTCATTTTTATACAGCATGTATACAGACACACAAACAGCCATGTCTCTGGGGAGTCAAAATATGAAAAAAATTTTTCTTAAACATTTTTAGACATCTCACATTTATAGTGAATATATGTTACTTTTGTAATTAGAAAAATAAGTAAATATATTTCAGTGCTGCAATTCTTTATGTGGAGTCCTGACAACCATATCATAGAAATAATGTCCATTGAAAGGTACTCTGACCATAGGTAGTTTTTCAGCCAAGCTGAGAGATCTAGCTGCAAGTACTGACACAAGGAAAATTCACTGCTTCTATGTGCAGGAGCAGTGCAGATTGTCCTTGTTTAAATGTCTGAAGCTTATTGCTAGTGTAATAAATTTTCATTACATTTAATTTACAGTAAAGAAGTATATAGTAAAGAAATGAAACATCACTCATTTGAATCCTCTATAAATGAAAGATGACATACTATTTCCTGTAGTACTTGTAAAGAATGTGCAAAGAAAGGAGATTGTTTTATATGAGAGGTTCAATTCAAAATGGTAACTAATATTGCTTAGCCAAGGCTACAGGTATGTAATTAGCAGAAGGTTAAAAAGTACAAAGCAAACAAACAGAAAAAAAAAAAAAGCAATTCATGTGAATAGAGTAATATTCTTAAAAATATACTTTTGATTCCATGTGCAGTTGAAATAATTTATTATTCTTTTTAAGTGGGATGAATAAAGAACAAAATTTATAAATAACAATTAGTAATAATGGAATAAAAGTGATCACGCATTCTTTTTTTTTTCTACTTTTGACCAACTTTATTTTTCTTACTTTTTTTTTTAATATAAATTTATTTATTTTAATTGGAGGTTAATTACTTTACAATATTGTTTTGGTTTTGCCATACATCAACATGAATCTGCCACAGGTATACACATGCTCCCCATCCCAAACCCCCCTTCCTCCTCCCTCCCTGTACCATCCCTCAGGGATGGTACTGGGCATCCCTCTGGGTCATCCCAGTGCACCAGCCCCAAGCAACCAGTATCATACTGGAGCCTATTATACAGAGTGAAGTAAGCCAGAAAGAAAAACACCAATACAGTATACTAACACATATATATGATCATGCATTCTTGACTTGATTTTCCAGCATAAGCATTCTTTTAATTGTGGATTAACTATTGATTGGTTAAAGCAGTGTTGGATTAGCAAACTTAAGAGATCCATCCTTGAGTATTTTCCCCCTTTTTTGCTCTGTTTATTGTATAGATTACATCTTATCTCTCTCTCAGTAAAATAACACTGTGAAATGAAAATGTAGATTGCAAGGGAGCACTGTTTCATTAACAGAGTAAAGGGAACGGTCGTATGTATGTATCTTTTTATGGTCAGGAAGAGAGAGATGTTGGAGTCTTTTGCGACCCCGTGGACTGCAGCCCGCCAGGCTTCTCTGTCTGAGGGATTTTCCCAGGCAAGAATAGTGGAGTGGGTTGCCATTGCCTTCTCCAGGGGATCTTCCTGACCCCTGGGTTGAACCTGTGTCTTCTGCATTGGAGGTGGATTCTTTACCACTGAGCCACCTGGGAAGCCCCAGGAAGAGGATAATGAGACCAAAACCAGTGCTGGCCAAAAGACAACTTGAAATGTTAGGTTGATCAGTGAACTATAAGCAGACTAATTTTAATTTTTAGGAACACCTAAAAATGACAGATTTAAAAATGATAATTTCTTGGTCTCATACAAGAATCCTTTCCATATTATTTAAGCAAAAAATAAGATCCAGTTCTACATAAAAAATTTTACTAGCATGTGACATTCTTTTTTTTCTTATTATGTGTTTTGGATATCAGCACATTAAGCCTAGCTCATTATTTCTAATACCTATACAATAGCCCATCATGTAGAAATGGTAAAATTATATTTTACTTTTCCATTATTCTTTGGAATTTAGGACATTTCCATTTAGTTACTATTTTTTTTTTAATGATGCAAAGATGTACATTTCTGCATATGTTTTATGCACATATGCACACATATATATCTATACATTGTGTGTGTGTATGTATGTATATATTTAATGTGTATATATACACTTGATTAATTGTATCTGTAAAGAAAATCCTTAAACATAGAATTATAAACGTGTATTCATTATATATATTATATATACATAATATGCAAGCTATATACATAAAGATTATATATACACATATATGTTGGAACAATTATATTTATAAGGACAATTATTAAAAGTAGAATTACTATGCTGAAAGCTATACATGCTTAAACTTTGAAAATATTTACATAGTCAAATTTGTGTTCTTTGTTGTCATTCACACAAAAGCCTGCTTCACTCCCAGACTAAACAAAAATTAAAAATAAAAAAAATCCTATTTTAATCTAGCATTTTATGGCTTAAATGTTCATATTGTATTTTTGATGCTGTTTCTTAAATTAAATTTTTTTTTTTTACTACGGAAAGAATTGAGGGGCATACAAATGTTCAATGAGAAAAATCAAAGTTGTTTTGATACAATTTGTATCAAATAGCCACTTCCTTTTTCCACTCATTTCTGACTATTAATCAGAACCTATCTCTGCTCCTAATTCTTGGCTCTGTTTTCTTCCTGTGACCCCCATTCCTGCCCCTCCATAATTATTACTGGCATTTAGACTTCAGATTCCCCCTGTGAACTTGAATCTGTTTCACTGCTGAGACTATAGGTGAGACTTCAGCTTTGGGTAGGAAATCACTGCTTAATTTTAATCCCATAGAAGACATTTTAGATATATGTTGGTGTCCAAAGAAAGAGGTGTTTAGACAGCTATTGTGTAGGTAGCCTAAATTTATTTAAGCCATACATTAATATTACCCAGAAAATAAGCTCAAATCCATAGGAATCTTAAAGTGACTTTTCTTTTCATCTATATCAAACTTCTAGCAACAACATGTACATGTTAATTTCCACTAAAATAAACACTAAGGCCTCATTTTCCCCTTTTTGCATACATTTATTACTTTATAAGCTCCTATCTCAAAAAATTTATTATAAAGAAGTTATTCATTGAGCCCTGACTGAAAAATCACTTGTATTAGTTAACTGTATGATAACAAATACTTCTGGAGAAGGGAATGGCAACCCACTCTGCTATTCTTGCCTGGTGAATCCCATGGACCGAGGAGCCTGGCTGGCTACAGTCCATGGGGTCGCAAAGAGTCAGACACGACTAAGCAACTAACACTTAACTTAATTACAATTAAAAGGTATTTATTATATTTATGTGAATATTAATTTTGCCTTCTAATTAATTGAGATAAAGGCAAGAATGACCTATTAAAATAGGTAGATGGCAGTGATTAAACCATGCTGTGTATATCAAATACACATCATATAAAATGTGTAGCTCTTAACAAATAAAAAAATAATATTTCTCCCACCATTTATTTTCTTTAGACATTTAAAAATATATTTCTCATCTTTACATTTTGTTCCTCAGTTTTCTATACTTGCATAAAAATCTTTCTAATTCAGGAAAACATATATAATATTCAAATATCAAATACTGTGTTTTTATCTATACAGTGTTACAAAAAGGGACTTAAATATAATTGCAATTAAAATATAATTTCTGTTATTTGATGGTAGAGAGTCTCTATTCTCAGGGATGCTGCTGCTGCTGCTGCTAAGTCACTTCAGTCATCTCCAACTCTGTGCGGCCCCAGAGACAGCAGCCCACCAGGCTCCCCCGTCCCTGGGATTCTCCAGGCAAGAACTCTGGAGTGGGTTGCCATTTCCTTCTCCAATGCGTGAAAATGAAGTAGCTCAGTCATGTCCAACTTCTAGTGACCCCATGGACTGCAGCCTACCAGGGTCCTCCGTCCATGGGATTTGCCAGGCAAGAGTACTGGAGTGGGTTGCCATTGCCTTCTCCAATTCTCAGAGATAGGCAATAGTAAAAGAGAGGGACTGTAATGAGTGTCTCATGTACAATTGTACATAATGACTTAATAATCTAATATCCTTTTGAAGAGCATCATTATACACTCTCCTTCACTTTTGTGATGGGCAAACGACTTCCAGAAATCCTACTCATGATGAAATCCTGCATTTTAAAAATTTACTGGCAGTCCAAAATAGAATGATTTGTGAAATGAGCTTATATGGTAGAATAGCAATTCTTTATAGTAATTATGGGTTCCAAAAATCTCTAACTTGAGTTTCAAGTACACATTGCACTATGTATGGTCATAGAAAATCAAATAACGTGATTCCTTGTAACTCTCCATGAGTTCATTCCACGCTTAGTGATCCATTACTGATATAAAAAGAGCTTAAACAAAAATTGCTTGTGATAAAACTCTTAATAGTAGCTAAAGTCTGGGATATTTAAGACTTAACATGCTTAAAGGATACTTTTAAAAGGCTAAAAATTGACCTTAGAGGCACACAAGAGTAGACATGGACATCTTAATAGCTTTTCTTAATACTGTAGTAACTAGGAGTGACTGTCATTAATGTTGACTCATTTAATACACAATTTTTTTAATTGAGAGAGGGTGAACACAATAAGAAATGAACATATATTTGTTCATTGTAAGACATTTAACAGTTTCTAGGGTTCAACCAGGAAGAAAAAACTATGAGTTCTAAAAGTGATAATGATATTTAGAGGCAGACATAGTGGATCTAGAAATAATAAAAGTAACTGGGTACATTCCGGACATTGAATTGAGTCCATTATATGCCATACCCTGTGAAATTTTAACTGATGATAAAATAAAAAAAATTTAGAGGAGTTAAATAACATACCCAATGTCACATAATGAACAAATGATGAAATCAGGAAGTCAGTCCTAGCGATATGATTCTGGAACTTAGTTGAAGCTACATTCAGGTATAGAATAACAGACAGAAAAAGAAAAAAAAAACAAAACAGTTTTTCGAGTTCAGAGACATTATGGTAACTTTGTTGGTTGTATTTCTTCTTTCTCATCTATATTATTTCTTAATTACTAAATGGCTAGATTAAACAAAATAAACATAATCGCAGGACACAGGCAGAAGTATAAATTGATGAGAGAGTAGTAACCAAATTGTGTCATCTTGTGGGCAAAGCAGATTTAACCACCACATCTCTATACTAATGACTTAAAGAACTCAAGTACCAGAACTGAATCATTGCAATGAGAAATATCTATTCTGGGTACATGAATAATAATTATTAATTTCATAATTTTATGAAATGTTTATCTTAAAGATACAGGAGAAAGAAGCACTACTTCATTTGTAATTTAAGAAATATATTTCAGTTCTATATTTCTATCATAGCTTGATGATTTTTAATGAGTAGAACATAGAATCGGTTATCAGAAGCCTGGAGCATTGGCCTAGTCTACTATTCATTTACTCTTTGACTGTTTGTATTAGTCACCTCTCTAACCTTAAGTATGTGTCCTCCATTGTAAACTTTTAATCTCTGCCTTACCTACTTCAGGGGCTTGTTTTCACAATCAGTAAGGGTGTTTATATATATCACAGATGTGTATGTGCTTGTTGTGCTTACATGTACATGTATATATATGTGTAATTGAAAAAATACATGTACTAAACCATTTAGCAACCTACTACTCTTCCTGTGTATAAATTAACTTCATTTAAAATAGTTTTTTCACTGAAATAATGCCTGGCACTATCACAAACCCATTGATTAATAGTATAAAATTTGTGTTTATATAAATCAAAATTACAAGGTACGAAGACATATGCCTAACAAAGTCACTTTGCCAATCTCATTAGCTCTGCTTTGTTTAGACTAGTAGAGCAGCACATTCTTTGGAAGGAAGCCTAAAAAACTACTGTGAAAAGTTGGAATGAAAGATAAAGCAACAGAGTCTGGACAAGATACCAGCAAAAAGTTAATCTTGTCTTCTGAGTCTCTGTTTCTCTCTGAATTTCAGTTGGTTTCATAGTACACATGACTGTTAGCTCCCCCCGCACCCCCAATTTTATGTTTCCTTATTGGAGCAGCTATCTCCTTGCAAACAAGTTTGAAATGCCCTCTGTATTGTTACCATTTTATTCCTTTCTTGTAATAATATTTTCAAACAGGAGGAAAAAGCATAAGCTTTCACTTGACTGAGAGTATATTCAGTTCAGTTCAGTTCAGTTGCTTAGTCGTGTCCGATTCTTTGTGACCCCATGAATCGCAGCATGCCAGGCCTCCCTGTCCATCACCAACTCCCAGAGTTCACTCACATTCATGTCCATTGAGTCGGTGATGCCATCCAGCCATCTCATCCTTTGTTGTCCCCTTCTCCTTCTCCCCCCAATCCCTCCCAGCATCAGAGTATTTTCCAGTGAGTCAACTCTTCACATGAGGTGGCCAAAGTATTGGAGTTTCAGCTTTAGCATCATTTCTTCAATGAATACCCAGGACTGATCTCCTTTAGAATGGACTGGTTGGACCTCCTTGTAGTCCAAGGGACTCTCAAGAGTCTTCTGCAACACCACAGTTCAAAAGCATCGCCTCTCAGCTTTCTTCACAGTCCAACTTTCACATCCATACATGACCACTGGAAAAACCATAGCCTTGACTAGATGGACCTTTGTTGACAAAGTAATGTCTCTGCTTTTGAATATGCTATCTAGGTTGGTCATAACTTTCCTTCCAAGGAGCAAGCGTCTTTTAATTTCATGGCTGCAGTCACCATCTGCAGTGGTTTTGAAGCACAAAAAAATAAAGTGTGGCACTGTTTCCCCATCTATTTGCCATGAAGTGATGGGACCAGATTCCATGATCTTAGTTTTCTGAATGTTGAGCCTTAAGCCAACTTTTTCACTCTCCTCTTTCACTTTCATCAAGAGGCTTTTTAGTTTCTCTTCACTTTCTGCCATAAGGGTGGTGTCATCTGCATATCTGAGGTTATTGATATTTCTCCTGGCAATCTTGATTACAGCCTGTGCTTCATCCAGCCCAGCGTTTCTCATGATGTACTCTGCATAGAAGTTAAATAAGCAGGGTGACAATATACAGCCTTGACGTACTCCTTTTCCTATTTGGAACCAGTCTGTTGTTCCATGTCCAGTTCTAACTGTTGCTTCCTAACCTTTTGTTGACCATGATGGCTACTCCATTTCTTCTAATGGATTCCTGCCCACAGTAGTAGATATAATGGTCATCTGAGTTAAATTCACCCATTCCAGTCCATTTTAGTTTGCTGACTCCTAGAATGTCAACATTCACTCTTGCGTTGTCCTGTTTGACCACTTCCAATTTCCCTTGATTCATGGACATGACATTCCAGGTTCCTATGCAGTATTGCTCTTTACAGCATTGGACCTTGCTTCTATCACCAGTCACATCCATAACTGGGTATTGTTATTGCTTTGGCTCCATCCCTTCATTCTTTCTGGAGTTATTTCTCCACTGATCTCCAATGGCATATTGGGCCCCTACTGAGCTGGGGAGTTCATCTTTCAGTATCCTATCATTTTGCCTTTTCATACTGTTCATGGGGTTCTCAAGGCAAGAATACTGAAGTGGTTTTCCATTCCCTTCTCCAGTGGACCACATTCTGTCAGACCTCTCCACCATGACCTGGCCGTCTTGGGAAGCACCACATGGCATGGCTTAGTTTTACTGAGTTAGACAAGGCTGTGGTCCATGTGATCAGATTGACTATCCCTTAGAAGAAATGGAGTAGCCATCATGGTCAACAAAAGAGTCTGAAATGCAGTACTTGGATGCAATCTCAAAAACGACAGAATGATCTCTGTTTGTTTCTAAGGCAAACCATTCCATATCACAGTAATCCAAGCCTATTCCCCTACCAGTAACTCTGAAGAAGCTGAAATTGAACGGTTCTATGAAGACCTACAAGACGTTTTAGAACTAACACCCAAAAAAGATGTCTTTCATTATAGAGGACTGGAATGCAATAGTGGGAAGTCAAGAAACACCTGGGGTAACAGGCAAATATGGCCTTGGAATACGGAATGAAGCAGGACAATATTCTAGTTTTTCCCCTTTTTGAAATTTCACTCCAAATAGTTATTTCTTTATTAGGGTACATGTTGAGTGATAGATTTATAAAAAAAAGAAAAACTATGAAGATTTAGAGGTGTTATTTCACACATTTCTGTTTTGAAAATAGAAATTCTTGGAAAAAATTGACAGGCAGAGGACAGACCATAGGTCAGTATCTGTCATATGCAAAGAACTCTTAACAAACACCAGGAAGCACACGGAGCACCTGATATAAATCATATTAGAAAGCAAATAAAAGGAAATACATTCAGCTAGACAATTAATATGAACAGCTATTCAGACTTACTAGCTATCAGAATGTAATTTACGCTTACAATGAGGTGACACTTTATATCCTTTGTGTGTGTTTTAGTCGCTCAGTCATGTCTGACTCTTTGAGGTCCCATGAAATGTGGCCTGCCAGGCTTCTCTGTCCATGAGATTTCCCAGGGCAGAATATTGGAGCCGGTTGCCATTTCCTACTCCAGGGGATCTTCCTGACCCAGGGATCAAAGGGATTGAATCCTGTCCCCCTATCTCCTGCATTGGCAGGCAGATTCTTTACCACAAGTACCACCCAAGAAAGCTCCTTGTATCCTTTAGACTTGTAAAAAATTGGAAAAACTTATAATAGCTATTGCTGGCTGGGATGCAGGAAAAATGTTTATTTTGCTGGTATAAATATGTATATTGCTGGTATAAATAAATATATTGGTATAGCTGATTTTAAAGTATGCTGCTGCTGCTGCTAAGTCACTTCAGTCGTGTCAGACTCTGTGCGACCCCACAGACGGCAGCCCATCAGGCTCCCCCGTCCCTGGGATTCTCCAGGCAAGAGCACTGGAGTGGGTTGCCATTTCCTTCTCCAATGCATGAAAGTGAAAAGTGAAAGTGAAGTTGCTCAGCCGCGCCCTACTCTTCGCGACCCCATGTACTGCAGCCCACCAGGCTCCTCCATCCATAGGACTTTGCAGGCAAGAGCACTGGAGTGGGTTTTAATAGGTATACTGATTTTAAAGTATAGTGTTTTCTGACTGCTGTCAAGATCCAATTGACCAGAGGTAATAAGGTTCTATTATAACTGACTTAGGTTTCTCTCAGCTCAGTCGGTAAAGAATCTGCCTGCAATGCAGGAGACCCCAGTTTGATTCCTGGGTGGTATTCTTGTGCTTTCCTGGTGGCTCAGCTGGTAAAGAATCCTCCTGCAATGTGGGAGATCTGGTTTCGATCCCTGGCTTGGGAAGATCCCCTGGAGAAGGGAAAGGCTACCCACTCCAGTATTCTGGCCTGGAGAATTCTATGGACTCTATAGTCCATGGGGCCACAAAAAGTTGGACATGACTGAGCAACTTTCACGTTCATAACTGATGTGGGGCTTCTCTGGTAGCTCAGATGGTAGTGAATCTGCCTGCAATGCAGGAAACTTGGGTTCCATCCCTGGGTTGAGAAGATCCCCTGGAGGAGGGCATGACAGCCCACTCCAGTATTCTTGCCTGGAGAATCCCCATGGACAGAGGAGCCTGTGGAGCTAACAGTCCATGGGGTCGCAGAGTTGGACACGACTGAGCGACTAAGCACAGCACAGAAATATGAATACCCCTATCTAGTTAATTAAGACATTTATCACTTCTCATAGTTATCTTTTTAAAAGAACATGTAACATTTTAGTGAGAACAACCATTTAAAAAAAACATTCTAGTCACATTTGTTAAAATATATATACTCTTTGACCCAGCAGCCTGCTTCTTAAAATGCATCATGCAGATCTGAAATCACCAGTGCTTAACTCTACATGTACAGTTCTTCATTTGAAGCATTGTGGGCGGGGGGCTGGGAAGGGGGGCAGGCAGGCGAGTAGTTTTCTGAAGTGTAGTCATTTTTTATGAGATTGTATACGTTTACCAGGTAGTATTGTTTGATTCATTTCATGTCATGGCTTTGAATATTTTGATTTGTGCGTTATGTTATACACATTGTTCCATTTATGTGAATATTGAAAGATCAGTTTTTAAACAATTACACAGTAAAACAATTGTTCATAGTAGTAATATTTTGCAGAGATGCTGTCTTCTAAATTAATATTACAGTTGGATAATCACATTTAAAAATCTACCTCAGGAAAGATGTCAGTTCATAGGAAAAGATATTAAATTCTGCTTCATGCTTCATCTAAAACTATAAAACCAGCTTTAAAAAGCTGTTTTCTATGAACACATGCAAGATAATTAGTTGAAATAACTTTTTGATATAACTGTTATAATACTAGTTTTGATTTCTTTTTTTTAATTAATTAATTTATTTTAATTGGAGGCTAATTATAATATTGTGGTGGGTTTTGCCATACATTCACATGAATCAGCCATGAGTGTACATGTGTCCCCCATCCTGAATCCCCCTCCCACCTCCCTCCCCATCCCACCCTTCAGGGTCATCCCAGTACACCATCCCTGAGCACCCTGTCTCATGCATCGAGCCTGGACTGGCAATCTGTTTCACATATGGTAATATACATGTTTCAATGCTATTCTCTCAAATCATCCCACCCTTACCTTGATTTCTGTGTGAAAAGTTAAAATTTTCTATATATGATAGGAAATCTGATAAATACATGTTAAATACTAAACAAAAATGTATTGAATTTTAACAACTTCTCTACCATCTTTGTTATGAAATAAATATCTAGAAAAATTAGTATGGCAGAATTGATTAAAATAATAAATACATACATATATATATTTTGGTACTACTTTTTATCTATGTTATTGGATTCTGTTTGGAGGCTGGGAATAAGGAATTTCAAGATAAAAATTATATACTGAAGAAAAATTATTGTATTATAATCATGAGAGCTTAAGTTTCTCACATTTTCCAGTAAAACCTTCATTCTGGTGATATAGAGGTATTTTTTATAGTGTAAAAAATACATAATGAGTGATAAAATAAAGGAGATAGATATAAACTAAATCTAAAGAAGAAAAAAAAGTTTTAGGATTTAATTTAATACCCCTTCCATGTATATTTAACATTGCAATTAAAATTTCACGTACAATTCTGACTCATAAGCTGTTTGGAGTTAACTATCATGAAGCATACGTTTCATGCTTCCAAAGCTATTTTAAAGTGCTCTGTATATTCTATATGTACTTAAAACTTGAATTAAACAATCAGATATTAGAATTGTATGTATATATTTACTTTTCTACTTCTAAAAAATGTTTAAAATAGCTTATAATAATGTATTTACTTTGTATTTTGTAATTTTGTAATGGTAAAGCTTATAGGATAAAAATCAAGAAAGAGTCGATTTTTCTTTCTACTCTGCCTTTCCCTCAGTGTCCAGAATAAACAGACTAGTTCTTCAAAAGAAAGACATGTTTTCAAGTAATTTAATCCTAAGTCATCTGATTATATGGATGATAGAGATAAAAACAATGAATAAATGCAGTCATAACCTTGTCATGTCACCACGGGCAATGCACCAGTTTCTGGACATAATTAACAGTCTCCCACCACCACTTACAAAACTTTCAGAACTTCAGTGAAGGAATTACTTCTATCAGCCTTCACTTTACAAAAAAAGGAGGGGGGAAAGAGGTTCTAAATTTGGTGAAACCATTTCTGCAAGAGTATGAGGTCTAGATATGTAATGCTTAAATTTAGCTTGATTCAAATAGAGAAATAATAATAGCTAAAGGATAGATTGAAAGCATATTCTTTAGGATATTTTTCTTCATATAGTTTCTCTCTACCAGATTTTTTAAATGAGCTTGAAAGAAAATGAATCAAGGTTAATATCTTTAGTTGGAGCCTTGTATACATAATTTATGTTGACTTAGATATTACACAAGGAGATGTTAGGGAGTTAATGTGTATTCTAACTATAATGGAGGGCCATACAACCCACATCTCTGCAAGGATAATTCATGGCTCAATTATGAACAATAAGGTGCCATCTTTTTCTACCATTAGCATATTCTAAATTTGCAAAATATAATTATTATATCTATGTGAATGATAACCTGTAAATTCCTTAGCTATTTCTTCAATGCTTCAAAAAAAAAAAAAAAAGCATTTTAAGTACAGATCTAGTTTTATCATTGGATAAATCTAGAAAACGTATTGTGCTTAGTTGTTCAGTTATGTCTGACTCTTTGAGACCTCATGAACTATATAGCCCACCAGGCTCCTCTGTCCATGAGGATTCTCCAGGCAGAATACTGGAGTGGGTTGCCATGCCTTCCTCCAGGAGATCTTCCCAACCCAGGAATCAAACCCAGGTCTCCCACACTGCAGGCAGATTCTTTACCATCTGAGCCATCAGGGAAGCCTGTATTAGGCTCATGATAATTCCTAGGAAATTTGTACTTACTCTTTAATTGTAATTTCTGTAAAGCTTTATTTGATGATCTGTGTATAGCCTAGAAGTTAAAACAGGGTAGCTTCTCCTGCATACTTCTTTCTTGTTGTTGAGCACTTGAGGACCAGAAATAATTTTCCTAGACACTTTGGTAGCAAGGATGCAGAAGATCCTAGAGACAGCATTTAAAGGAAAGAAACTTTTGTGCTATTTCACATAAATATGTATCTATCTATCCATCTATCTATAGATAGAGATAGATAACTAAGATGATATAACAAGAACAGCTCTTCATATTTTTCCCTCCCCGTATAAATAAATGACTAAAATATTTTGATCTGATATTTTTATTCAAGGCAGTATTAGAAGATATAATTTTGATAGCCAAGCCTTCAATCCTCCTTTAAATATGTGAGATTATACCTTCACTGTAATTGCTTGTGATTTTGAAAATCTATGAAACTTAATAAGATGTGAATGGCTTGTTTACATATAAAACATAAAGTATTTAAAAGTATAGTAAATTGGTGGTTAAGCTCTGTAGGTGTTCTCCTCTGGCAAAGTTGTTTAGCATATATAAATCACTAAAATAATAGAAAATAACCCAAGCTCAAGTTAGGAATGACTATTTAAGAAAATAATTTTAAAAGTAGTTTGAGATTCAGAAAAAAATGCCATTGAAGAAACCGTAATCTTTTGGAAAAAGCTTTTCTGAAATTTGCATGTGACTAAGAATTGTGATAGTACTTTGGCCACCTCATGCGAAGAGTTGACTCATTGGAAAAGACTCTGATGCTGGAAGGGGTTGGGGGCAGGAGGAGAAGGGGACGACAGAGGATGAGATGGCTGGATGGCATCACTGACTCGATGGACGTGAGTTTGAGTGAACTCCCGGAGTTGGTGATGGACAGGGAGGCCTGGCGTGCTGTGATTCATGGGGTCGCAAAGAGTCGGACACGACTGAGTGACTGAACTGAAGAATTGTGAAGTCCCATAAATTATTAAGGACTGAATTTTACACACCTGCTGTCACGACTAGCAATAGGGCAAATCTCTCCAGTTTGGCTTTATTTGCATTAGAAAATGGAAGAGGAGTGAGAAGTAATTACAAAAGTCATCTTCCCAAACCTTGCTGTTCAACTTTGAAATGCAAATTCCGTGCAGTGATCATAGAATATTGGCAGATGATGACAGGGAATTGCATCACAAATCCAGATAGTCCCCAAACCTAGGGATTTCTGATTGGTCCTAGGATGAATTCATGTTCATTTAATTTTCTTTCCTCTCCTAAGACTAAAGTTCTGGATATTTGATCCATTTACTTTTCTATTCTTGCAATCCTATAGAAAGAAGGCTAACATAATTGGAAAATAATTGGGAAGTTACAAAATTATAGCAAGAACAACACTTGCAGCGATAGTTGGTTGTGGTCTGGTCTTTGTTGAAAGGCAAGTGAAGTTCGAAGGGCTGTTCTTTGTATTTGTCTTTTTAAAATGTCTGTGTAGATAGCTCTTGAGTTGTACAAGCTTACCTACTCTCTGCATTGTGATCTCACAGAGTTGCATCAACTTTAAGGGCAGATAGTTTCACACTGACAGTGATTGTCAGTATGAAAGTGACTATAAAATTAATATCATTTTATTCAGTGTCACAAGGTCATCACATTATGTGTGTGAATTTAAATAAGTTCTACTTTCTGTCTGGCTCTTCAAAACAACCCCAAGTGGACAATATATTAAACTGAATGCCATGCAACCTACGTAAGTTTCTCATTATCATCCATTAAATAAATGGCCAAGGTAGCATTTGTGCCAAGTTTGTCTGACTGTAATATTCCCATCCCCTTTCTGCTGCTTCGTGTCAAATACTAGTTTCCTAAAATTCTCTTTCTTCACAAACAGGCTTCTTTGTCTGGTACTGCTTTTGTTATACTGCTATTATGGTCTTATATCGAGACAAGGATCTCACATCTTCAGATGAGTTTTTAATTTTTTAATACATGATACTTGTTTTAGGCATTCCAATCATATTCTCTCATTCTTACCTACTTAAGTATTACTTCTCACTTCTTTCCCAGAAGTCTTGTCCCACTAACATTATTGTCTGGCTCACTTACTCGCTATAGAAAACACATTTTTCTCCATCCTTTTGGGAAGTCTCCTTTGCTCCAGGCCTTAGAAGGCCTGGGCTTCCCTCATGGCTCAGAGATTAAAGCGTCTGTCTGTAATGCAAAGACCCGGGTTCAGTCCCTGGGTTGGGAAGATCCCCTGGAGAAGGAAATGATAACCCACTCCAGTATTCTTGCCTGGAGAATCCCATGGACGGAGGAACCTGGTAGGCTACAGTCCACAGGGTCACAAAGAGTCGAACACGACCAAGAAACTTCACTTTCACTTTCACTTTAGAAGCCCTAAGCTTATATACTAGTTTATGAAACATGATTAAGTATGATTTTTTTTTTCTCATTTTGTAGATGAGAACACTGAAGCTTATAAAGTTTAAATGCTTGCTCAGGGTTACATAGCTCTTAAGTGGAGGATCTGAGAATTGTACTCGGTCTGTATTTAAATAGTATGCAATATTACCTTCCCTTAAGTGAGGAATGTAGAAGGTTGATTTATCATAATTTGTATCCTGCTCTATAATAATTACTACAGTAATTTTTCCTCCCAGTACAGGATACCAATCTATTCCCCATGCAAAGATAAGAAAGGTTTGCTAGTAATGTAATGGTTTGCTAGTAATGTAATGTAAAGGTTTGCTAGTAATGTTTTTATAAAAAAGAATATCATGGAATTTGAAAGAATATTATATTTCTTTGGTAAAATTTTAAGATTGCTAAGCAACCACCCTTTGAAAACTTTTTGTTGTATCATGTTGTAATGTGGTTTATATTCTCTCTGTATTATTCATAGCAATTTCCTAAACCTCATCAGTTTTTGAATTTGCTTATATATAATGAAGAAAGACTTTTCTTTAGAACCAAGTTTTTAAGGCAGAGTGTGTGTATGTAATGAAAGATTTGATTTTCATTTATATATATATTACATATATATAATACCTATCCTAACTTTGAATACTGAATTTTTTGCTACTTTGGTAATAATTTAATAATTCTTAGTAGTTTGAATAAAAAGATTTGAGAACCACATATGAGTGATAAAATATAAGTATGTTCTTTGTTTTTGTTTGTTTGTTTGTTTTGTTCTTTGTTTTTAAAGGAAAAGGACAGGAATTCATTAGCAAGATAGAGGAGTAAACTCAGAAATCAATAACCCAAGAAAAGACAACAGAAAATCAACCAAATAAGAATTTATAATTTCATTAGAGACATATTGGTCATTGTTTCATTATATGTAACTATCTTAGAAAAAACTAAGCCATCTAGCATGAATTTAATTTGACAAGTTTTTCTCTAGACATTTATAGAAGATACGAACAGTAAACATGTTTGTGTTTTAGGACAATCATAATTTTTTTAAAAGCCTCTATTATAGATCTTTAAAAACCTCCTCATTAGTCTGAGTAGTGACAGGTTCACACAGACCTTTCTATCACCACTGAAATGCCGACAAAAATAGTAATTGCTTTTTTCTCTAGGATCAATTTTCTTGCCATAGTTCAGGCTGCTGAACAATCATTCCATCAGTTGTTTGGTTGTGGTCCTTGAATAAACTCCATTTTTTCCCGTGGCTGGAATCAGCATTTGATTCAGGAAGATTTACTAACACTTTATAACTCTGATAGTTTTCTTCTTTTATTAAATATCTTTAAAACTTCTTATAAACTTTTATAATAGTAATAAAAAATATTCAACTAGCTATCATCATGCTGTTAAAACCAACATCTTTTCCTATACTTTAGTTGAGGAGCATCAGGCATTGTTTAGTGTAGATAAGTAAAAGAAAAACAAAAAGTAATTTTAAACAGAGTTATGAATCTTAATAAACAAAAATGATTGGCTAGTTCTTTTTCAAAGCATGATTTTGTTCTTCACCCATGGCCAAATTGGGATAATTTACTGAGAAATATAAATATAATGTTCCTTAAAAGTAGAAGAATGAGTTTTCAAAGCTACGAAGATAAAATGCAAACTTGACCTTAGAATTTATGTATCCACTGGGAAATTCTCTGAAGCAAGTTCTTTTAAATGTCATTGAATACGTTCTTAACCTCTACAGCTTTTTCCACTACTGCGTTGTTCTGCTTCATTTATTTTTGCCTCTCCTATCACATCCAAGCTCGCTTTTCTTCTTCAAGGTGGTTAGTTGCTTGCTTGTCTCAAGTTTGCTTTTCTGTACCCACTCTCAATGCTAGACTTGTGTCCTCATCCAGATACTTAATGTGTTCCAATGATTTAAATGGGGATTGGTGATAGTAGAATATTTATATATGCTAATAACAGCTGGTGAATTTTGATAGGAAAATGTTCACCTTTATATACTGACCATTTTTATGATAACATTTTCATATATTCTCCCTCAGGGACTCTGTCTTCCTCTTGTAAAGTGTGAAATATTTTGAAATACAACATTTTCATAAATGTCCAATTATGCTATAAAAAACAGTTCTTTCCTGAATTCTATGTGAAAAAAAAATCCAGTATATTTTTACCATTTTAGCTTGCATAAGCATGATTCTTAGTAAGAATAAACTTAAATCTGATGACTACTTTTTCTTCATACTCCAAAATGATGACTTTAAAATATATTTTAGCTTATAGATTGCAATGCAGTGACAAACATCATCTCATTAGATATTTATAATAAGCCTCTAATATCCTTAGGACTCCTATTGTTAATGAAAAAAATATCATGAAGTTAAATGACTTGTGCAAGGCTATATCAGTTTGGATATTTTCATACAAAGATAATAAAAACCCAATTCAAACTCACATAAATAATAAAGAAAATTGTTATTCACATAATAGAAAAAGCAAGATTCAAGGTTGACTTAACACAGTGGGTTCAGCGCTGGAGCTACTTCCTTGGAATTTTCGGCCTTTGCCACCATGAATTCTTTTTTTGGGGGGAGTGGGGGTGCTGTGGTGGAGGGCTTTAGAATGGGAATGAAATGACTAGAGGAGATACTGATTTCAGATTTCTTTGAAGAAATGTGAAGCAAGGAGAGAGACTTTCTGTGGCTGCTGTAAGATTAAATTCAAATTTCCAAGAAACCATACCTAGCTTCATTTCACCCCGTGGCCCAGATTTGGCCACATGCTCACTTCTGCTGTAATTCACGTTGACAGAGGTGAGTCATTCATTGATACATCTCTATTATTTCTCCTTCATAAAACAATGATTATAAATAGAACAGTAAATAGTTACTTGTGTGCGGTTAGCAATTTAATTTGTCTCACATGTGGTAGAACATGAGTGCCTCAGGGTAGGCTTTGTGTCTTTATTGTTTCCCAGGTGACCAGTGGCACTCACTCATTCTCTCCCACCCCCCCCCCCGCCCCTCCCTCCTCTGGCCAACCCCCCCCCCCCCGTGTGTTCCTTTGCAGTATCTCTGAGCCTGTTTCTGTTTGGTTCTGTTCTGTTCACAGTGTATGGTTTGGTAGGTTCTGCATGGAAACGACTGATATGAGGTATTTCATGTAGCATAATACCCTCTAAAGGTCTCTCCAGGTTCCTGCAGACTGTGAGATTTCATTCCCTTCTGGTGGTTGAGTCCCATTCCTCTGTTAACCACGTCCCTTCAACATAGCAGGTAGTTGATAAATATTTGGTTATTAAATTAATAAAAGATATGGGAAGTTCTTGTAATTACTTTTGTATGGCCGCTAGTATTTTACTTAGGTAGAGTGGGGACTGGAGTCCATCTACTCTTCCTGGGATAAATTTACTTCAGAAAGTATTTTAAGCTGTTATCCTTGTTATAAAGGGTCTTAGTACATTCCTTCTCTCTCTTTCTCTCCCACCCTCAGCTTTCCCTCCTTCATCCCTTTTTCTCTGTCACTCCCCCATCTGTCTCTAGTATTTTACTGTTAATATAACAGATAAAAATACACCATACTTACTCATGAACAAAACCAGTCTGCAAAAATAATCTTGGGTCTCATTCTCAAACTTACTGCATTAGCAGAAGTTCAGTAATTCTGAGTTAAACTTTGCTGCTCCTTTAATTATTCAGGCTCTTCCAGAGTTCATAACCCCACATCAGTGATGTTGCCTTGATTTGATTCATCATACAGGTTCACTTTATCCCTCTAATATGCTAAAACTCATCTTCATAGACTATCTCAGACAAAAGCTCTTCAGACTTTGTTTTCTAACATTGTAGCTCCCCATGCTAAACCACTTCAGTGCATACACAGCCTTCTCTCTGGACTACACATAAGTCCATCACATCTAAGCTGTTTGCCTCTCTGATGAGCTGATCCATATAAAAGTCAAACAGATGGTTATTATCTTAGTTCTCAATACAAAGAATCCACATAGAGCTGTTTGGTCCTAAGTTTGTTCATAGAAAAGCAAACTGGACTCACTATTTAGAAGCATGCTATTTTTGATAATTTTAAAATGATTCTTTTGTCATTCTTCTCATTAAAGAAGAGAAAAAGAAAATCACCAAATATAATTTCTGGTAGGATTCCCCACAATATTAAGTACTTCTCATGTTTTACTTTGTTTTTGTTTTTGGAAATACACTAATTTATGTAAGTTGGCCAGGGAAACTTGAACAAAATCCTGGGAATAACTGATGATTTCATTAGGCTCAGTTTAGTACTCTATTAGACTATACTGAGTTATCAAAAAATATTCACATTCCTGTTATTGAAAAACATTATTTTTGAAATGAAAAACTAGTATCTGGCTATGACATTCAAGTAAAATTTAAAAAAAAAATTTGAAGTTTTCTGTACCAAACCAGAACAGAAACATAGGAAAATGCTAATGTATTTGTCAAGAGGAGCTGTGTTTCAGCACACCTCTGCACCTACTCTGCTGGTGTCTTAACTAGCCATGTGGACACATTGCAACACCTCAAAGTCTCCATAGCTTAATCTGAAAATCTGGGAGAATAATAATACCTAATTTCTCAGGTAGAACACAGGATTAAATAAGATAAGGAGTGTGGTGTAAACACTTAGCTTAATTCTTACCTCACAATAAATACTAAAGGTTATTAACTATTATTATTCTTCCCTAACACATATATTTACAGATGAAAATAGATACTTACATGGTAATTATCAAACTTTTTTACTTGAATTAAATGCTTTCTGGAAGCTTAGAGATACACTTAAAATTTTTATCTAGATTTTATTTTCTTACCCTTGAGCAGCTACCGTTTATCTTGACTCCTTTCATTGCTCTGATTTTTTTCTTATCCCCAAAGTGAAGATACAGTTCTGCATAGTTCTAACCTTGCATGGAGAGATCAGAATTGAATGAACTGAAATAACTTCCTGAAACATTGCCCAGATTTCAGCCTAAAACTTAGAGAGGAAGAAACAGTAACTAAATGTAAAAATGGTCAGCTGAATTTTACCCATTTTAACTTATTTCATCTTCTCAGCATCCCTACAACAGTGACAGGGAAGTTTTATTATCCCCCTTTACATAATCAGAATTAGTTCCTGATGAGGTTAAATGACCTCCCTAAGGTCTCATGTTTGGGAACTGGCCAGACAGTAACTCGATTATAAAACATAGTGCTGTTTTGTTTCTACTGCATTATCTCCCCATTATCTTCCAAAACATAGCTTAATCTTTTAAAAAAATACATTTTACTTATCTTTTCTTTCACTCTTCCATCTTTTAACTAGGCAAAGCCATGCTCAAACAATGCCACCATTGTGAGGATATAGGAATTACTGATGGAAGAATGAAGTATTAGGACATACAGGGGACTATTAATTTTTCTAACACTTGATTATTCATCTTTTGTAATGAAAGTATCCCAAGTTTGCCAAGAAAAGTAACAGAACACTATCTAAATAGTTCATTCTTGTTTCATGAGTTCTAAGAATATATGTTTGGTATTTCATTAGGAGGAGTCACCAAACTCAGACACAGTTGTATTCATGGCTGTGGTTAATATTACAGTGGAATGATACACAATGGATTATTAACGGAAAAGATACATTGGGCAGAGTCTGGAGGTTCCATCTACTAGATTTGGGAAGTCTTCCCTCTCAGGGAGTGCCACATCAAATGTTAATTGTAGGGACACACCTGCAGTTTCTGCCCAGGGAAACCTGCTAGAGACTGGGTCCATGGTCTTCAGTGGGAACTGGTCTACTGTCATTCTTTGCCCAATGATTAGCCATACTCATAGAAATTCCTGAATCCCAGAAGGAAAACAGATGTTCCTTCTGCTTTCAGGCTGGTACAGTGAATTCAATCCCCGAGGCAATCAAAAATGCCTTAGCAATGTAGAGAAGATCAAAAGCCAAGTTCTCCAACACTAGCTCAGGGCCACCCCTGCAAATAGGCTCTTCTAAGGAATGTTAGAAGAGGAGACCTGCGCAGGAGACCTACTGTGTTACTCTGTCCTGTACACTGTACAGTGCCAATATGTGGAGGACAGTAAAATACAGCAGGATTCTGAATCCAAATATACAATTATAATATGAGAAAGAACCCTAAATAATGGCAGTAGTCTGTTATCAGTTCAGTTCAGCTGCTTGGTCGTGTCTGACTCTTTGTGACCCCATGAACTGCAGCACTCAGGCCTCCCTGTCCATCACCAACTCCTGGAGTTCACCCAAACCCATGTCCATTGAGTCGATGATGCCATCCAACCATCTTATCCTCTGTCGTCCCCTTCTCCTCCCGCCTTCAATCTTTCCCAGCATCAGGATCTTTTCAAATGAGTCAGCTTTTTACATCAGGTAGAATGATCCTAATAGTCTAACTCCAGGTTTTCAAAATTTTCTGCAGAATTTTGTGTACTATGTAAAGACAGATCAAATCAAGATGGTTAAATATGACATTTATTAGGGAAGTTCAGGTGGTTCAGTGGTAAGGAATCCACTTTAAAAAACTGTAGACCCAAGAGATGTGGATTTGAACCCACTCCAATATTCTTGACTAGAAAATTCCATGGACAGAGGAGGCTGACAGACCATAGTCCATGGGACCCCAAAGAGTCAGACATGACTAGGCACCATCCACACGCACATAGCACACTCAGGTAAATAAATAAATAAAAACGACATATAGTGCTTTTGAAAATCTAAGACCTTAGTGGTTTAGAAGGATGAAAATGGATATTTAAAATATAGAGTAGATGCTTGGGGCTGGTGCACTGGGACGACCCAGAGGGATGGTACAGGGAGGGAGGAGGGAGGAGGGTTCAGGATGGGGAACACGTGTTTAAATTTTGAAATTTAATTTTTTTTTAATAAATAAAAAAAAGAAAAAATATAGAGTAGACCATGTTAAATGCTTTAATCAGTGTTCAAAGGATTAAGGAAGTATAAAGAAAGGAAATAAGAATTTTCTTTAAAATGATTTAAGAAATCTCCAGGATGTAGTGACGTTTAAGCTGTATCATCCTGAAAGATTTTTATGGCAAGATAGTACAAAGACATTTTGTTAGAGGGAACAAACATAGAGCACTGTGAATGTGCAAGATACCAGAGTATTCATACAAGATATGTCTACTTTGTACACTGTAGTGTTACACAGTAATATATGTGATTACATGATTAACATAATGCTAGATGTTATTATAATTATAAAATCAGCATTCATTATAATATTAAGCATAAATGAAGTCAGACTTGTAAACTGAGCTGAAGTTGCAAGGGTTTTAAATTCCCTACCAAAGGGATTGGTTTCCTCACTTTCTAAAATTGGAGCTATACCATTGGTTATTAGGAAACAAATTATTTCCCACAATATCAAAATAATGTGATAGCATTTGTATTCATGTTTATCACTTAGGACATTACAAACGTTTTTAAAGCTGTATGCCAAGAACTATGGGTGGATGAAGACCAAAATATTTATTTCTTATTGTAAATCACAACTTACTTATTTTTTGATGTTCATATAAATCTGATATTTTACTTACTATCTATGCAATACAGAACAATAAAAAGTTTAGCCAAACATGATTGTTCTATGTTTAAGCAAATTCCTTGAAGAATTGTACTAAATTTAATTAAGATTTCAAATTGATTGAACTTAGTATCTGATGTACAAATATGTATAGACATGGTAAATAATTTTTTACCCAATCATACTGAAAATTTTATATTCATCTTTTTAGACTCATATTTGATTATGCCTTCCTACATTAATATGATTGAGTTAAAGTATTAGGGTTCAATATGTAGTTCAGTTCAGTCGCTCAGTCATGTCCGACTCTTTGCGACCCCATGAATCGCAGTACGCCGGGCCTCCCTGTCCATCACCAACTCCCGGAGTTCACTGAGACTCATGTCCATCGAGTCAGTGATGCCATCCAGCCATCTCATCCTCTGTCGTCCCCTTCTCCTCCTGCCCCCAATCCCTCCCAGCATCAGTCTTTTCCAATGAGTCAACTCTTCGCATGAGGTGGCCAAAGTACTGGAGTTTCAGCTTTAGCATCATTCCTTCCAAAGAACATCCAGGGCTGATCTCCTTCAGAATGGACTGGTTGGATCTCCTTGCAGTCCAAGGGACTCTCAAGAGTCTTCTCCAACACCACAGTTCAAAAGCATCAATTCTTTGGCACTCAGCTTTCTTCACAGTCCAACTCTCACATCCATACATGACTACTGGAAAAACCATAGGCTTGACTAGACAGACCTTAGTTGACAAAGTAATGTCTCTGCTTTTTAATATGCCATCTAGGTTGGTCATAACTTTCCTTCCAAAGAGTAAGCGTCTTTTAATTTCAATATGTAGTAATTTATTCTGTTAGGTGCTAAGTATACTTATATCTAAAAAATTGAGTTATGTAGAGTGTATAATTATTGTATTAAGCATTGTTTATCTACTTTAAAATTATCTTTTCATTTTATTTCTTTTGTAGTATTTTATGTTTTTTCATCAATTTTTTTTTGTTTTTTTGTTTGTTTGTTTGTTAGTTTTCAATAGGAACAAAATTTTCTTGGGATGGTATTAGAAATAATTCAGAAATAAGATGTAAGAAGACCACTTTATTCAGGATATTATTCATGTAAGCTATTTTCAAAAATATCAAAGAGCCACCAAAATGGGTCACATTCTCCAAATGATAGATTTGGGTTTTGGAACAAATGTTGCGTACTTCCTTCCTTAAAAACCATGCCATTCTGAGGAAGAACTAATTATCTTAAGGCTCTGAGTCAACTGTTGCCAAATGGCCTCACAGTTAGCGACAGAAGAGAAATGAAGCACAGTGCAGTAAACCTTAGGGATTCACCTGGCCTCCTTCACAGCCAAGATTGTTCCTATGGTGTCAGACAACAATTAAAGAACCTGCAATTGAAGGTGACTCAGAAAAGGGCAAACAGCAAAGTGCAACTCTCTCAACCAGGTCATCCACAGCACAGGAAAAGAATAACCAGAACACAGTGAGAGAGTAGGAAGAGGCTAGAAACATTTTGAAAAGCAGATGTGAATTGGTAATTATCTTCCGAGATATCTAGAGAAGTAGAGCGAGTACTGGCATTATGTTTACCATAACCCTTCACTATATGTAATCTTGAGAAATCATATTTTGTCTGTAGCCTTCAGTTTCTTCACAAATAAAATCAAGGCAAGGGGTAAATAATTTCTTAAGCTGTTTTTAAATGGCAACATTCTATAAATCTTTACATAAAATCATATATCTATAAAGTATTTTAATGTAAGTACCAAAAGAAGCACATCTTTTCTACACAACACATTGAATAGACCTGGCATATAACAGGCACTCAGAGCAGTATTTGTTGAGTGAATAAATAAGCCAGAAAATAAAAGTGAGAGGTCAGTGGGTTGGTTAAATGGCTATCAGCCGAAGGAAAGCGTATGTTAACGGGACAGCGTTGCATTAAGACTTTGTTTCTCTCTTCCTCTTTAAGGCAAACTGTATCCTTGGTGATGGCAGGGCAAGGCGGGTAAGAAGGGATACCCTAGGATGTTTCAAAGTCTCTTATAGGTTTTCACATTCCTGTTTGGAAAAGCTGAAAACTGGTTTGAAGTCCTTAAGACAAAAAAAAAGAAAAGTACCATTTCTGACCAGTTCTCTGTCATTCAAATAACTCCAGACCTTCCCTGATCAGATTGCTATTTCATGACAACAGAGCCTAACGTTTCCTTGGCTACACTTTCAAGTTGAATAAATTAGAGAACAATATCATTAGAGTTAATAAACAGTATTTAATTTCAAAATTCATCTCTCCAACTGGTACATCGTGGCTAACCCTTGCCAAATGTAGCCATAGCATTTGTTTAATCAGCTTATTACTATAACACATCACTGGGCTAGCTTGAATGGAAATCCGATGATTGCACTTCATGTATTTAAAACATCACCTGATTTTCAGAAAATGTTATGTTATCATCAGATTGGGAGGTTAATTATATACTCCAAATAGTTGTAACATTGTCTTCCTAATGTTTATAGATTTCCAAGCCAGATCCAGTTTCCAGAAATGCATGATGAAAATGCAGTTAGATTAGAGTAGATACTATAGGGAAATGGAAATTGTCATTTTATTTTCAGGTTGCTCTTTGGGTTTGGGAGGACATTAAATTACACTATGGAACATTGATCTGTCAAGTGAAAATTTAAGCTGTGGTGCATTTTCTGATGTGCAGTCTAAGACTAAACATTTATTTTTCTGGTCTGTTTTGCTGTTCCTAGAAATTAATAATGACAGAAATAAATACATTTCATATAGTAAGATCTCCAGCAGTGGATGTTGACACAATCTGATTTATTTGTTTAATATTGAGACTTCAGTAGAGTTGCTCAGTTCAAAAGCATTATGGATATTATATTTAAAAGTGGAAACTTTAAATGGATATTTTATGCCAATTTGCAAGGTAATAATTATTAAACATATAAAATATCTACAGCAAAGTTTAAGTAATACACTCATACTGACACTGGTTACTTGCTTGATATTTTGAAGAGCTCTTAGAATAGAAGGAGATTTTTAAAGAAAACTGGTGATACATTAGTTTTATGCAGGCAGAGGCCACAGCTATTGATAAAATTCTTGAGCTGAAATTGTTTAAACAAAGAGCTCAAATATTAAAACTGAGAGATTTAAAGCTTAATTTTTTATTTTTATTTATTTTTTTTAAAGAAAATAAAATTGCAGTGTTTTAGAGTTAAAAAAGATATGACTATGTAGCGTAATTTTCTAATTTTCATGAAAAAGAAATGTGATCTCAGAGGTCCAAATAACTTCTCAAGATCAGTGAGAAAAAGGAACAAGCAAGTTTATTCAATTATTTTTTTCTGAATGGATTTGAATTGCAAATATTAGTATCTATATATTAATAACATATCTATAACATTTTATTTATTTAACATGTTTTATGTTGGAGCATGGTTGATTAAGAATGTTGTGTTAGTTTCTGGTGTACAGCAAAGGGATTCAGTTATATATATACATGTATCTATTCTTTTTCAAAGTCTTTTCACATTTACTTTATTACAGAATGTTGAACAGCATTCCCCATGCTATCCAACAGGTCCTTGTTGGTTATCTAATATTTTAAATATAACAATGACAAAAAGATAACCCTATAAACCATCAGTCCCCAACCTCTTTATCCCTAGGAACCATTTTCATGGAAGACAATTTTTCCATGGACTGGCAGTGACAGGGGACGGTTTGGGGATGATTCAAGCACATTACACTTACTATGCACTTTATTTTTATTATCATACATCGGTTCCAACTCAGATCATCATGCATTAGATCCTGGAGATTGGGGATCCCTGCTATAAACCTATGAGGGTTGTGGGGGGAGATCATTACAAGATGGTAACAGCTGGTAAAAAATGTTGAAAGCAATAAATACTCAGATTTTGAGAAAATGTTGAGAGAAAATTCCAAATTTGTAATCATAAATTTAAACACAGCACTCTGTTTTTCTCCAGTAACATATAGTTATTAGATGCAGTTATACCTTATGTAGGTGATGTCCAGAGTTTAGCTTTGCTAGGGAAATATAACAGAAATGAAAAGGATCCAAATTTTGTAAGGTTTTTGTGTCAACCTGATGATAATCATGGTCCTTGGATTCTAAGCTGAAAAAGAAGGAAGTTAGAGAGGAACAATGAGAAAGTGGCAGGCTCAAGTGACTGAAGATCTCCATGAGACTGAAGAAGTTTTGGATGAAAAATTTGGATTAACAGTGAGAAGCTCTAAAATTTGAGCACTTTTTTTAGTTGTTAAAAATGGCAACTCTATATGCCATCCACAAGAAATTATTATCAGTAAAGATTCAAAGAAAGCTTTGGGAAGGATAATGAGCTGCCTTTGAAAATGTATCAGTTATGTGCTTTAGGCAGTTAAAGTGGAGATCCTATATCTACAGCCTTTAATTAAGTATCTTTAAGCTGATTCTTTTTTATATATAATTATATTATTTATTTATTTTTGGCTGTACTGGGTCTCCTTTGCTACATGGGCTTTTCTCTAGTTACCGAGAGTAGAGGCTACTCTCTAGTTGAGGTACATGGGTTCTCATGGCAGTAGCTGCTCTTGTTTCAGGGCACGGGCTCTAGAGTATGCAGGCTCCATAGTTGTAGCTCTCAGGCTCTAGAGTCAGGATCAATAGTTGTGACACATGTACTTAGTTGTTCCACGGCATGCGGGATTTTCCCTGACCAGGGATCGAACCTGTGTCTCCTGCATTAGCCACTGAGCCACAAGGGAAGCCCTGAGCAGATTCTTTTAACTATATGGGTTAATGGTTTTCATTATAAGAATGATGGTCCTTTCAATCCCTCAATTCAGTGTATTCAAGGCACCCTAAAGTTCTCCAGCTAAGATGCCTGAAATTACCCGAAACATTTTGTGTGTATGAGTAAACAAAGGCATTAGCACCATATTTGGGGGAGAGGAAATGGGCTTGTTATTCTAGAATTTTCCTTGTAAGAAATGGCATAACTGAAGAATGTGAAAGGCAAATAAGAAAAACTTTTCATTAATAAGATGATAACTTTAGAATATACAGAATATAAACATGTCCATACCTGAAATCTCAAACTCTCCTAAAAGACTGAGTTAAAGAAAAGTTGTTATGACTTGCATGAATGGTTAAAAAAATAGCCTTTGTATGACTACTAGAGAATAAAAGGATGATGGATTATTTGTTTTCAAATTATTTTAATAGCTAAAATATATTTTCCTTATGTGGTCAAAACATGCATGCAAGTGTTCATGTGCCTAGAGACCTTGGCAATTAGGGGTCTTAAGGTGTTTCCAGAATATTTGTTTGCTTGGCTAAGGCAAACAAATGAAAAATAAAAGATACAACCCATTTCTCTTTAAATGTATGCAAGCCATAGTACTCAAATAAATAGACTTAAAAGGCAAGTAATAAGAGAAGCACAATTCATTTTCTTGCTTTTGAAATACAAAAAATTCATATGGATGTTCTATCACTAATTAACTCCTAACTGCTTGTTTGACTTTACAAAAAAAAATGTTTCAGGTATATAGCAAAGTGTTTCATTAATATATATACATATATTCATTGTTTTTCTGATTCTCATTTTTTCTTTAAGATAAGTTTATTTGTAAATTGCTCTGTGAGTCATCTATACTATTAAGATGTCTTTCTTGTCAAGATTTCTCTTCTTGATGCTCTCTGTATTTTATATTAAAAGATGCTTGCTCCTTGGAAGAAAAGCTATTACAAACCTAGACAGCATATTAAAAAGCAGAGACATTACTTTGCCACCAAGGCTCCATATAGTCAAAGCTGTGGTTTTTTCCAGTAGTCATGTATGGATTTGAGAGTTGGACCATAAAGAAGGCTGAGCTCCAAAGAACTGATGCTTTTGAACTGTGATGTTGAGAAGACTCTTGAGAGTCCCTTGGACTGCAAGGAGATCCAACCAGTCCATCTTAAAGGAAATCAGTCCTGAATATTCATCGGAAGGACTGATGCTGAAGCTGAGGCTCCAATATTTTGGCCACCTGATGTGAAGAGCCAACTTATTGGAAAAGACCCTGGTGCTGGGAAAAATTGAAGGCAGGAGAAGAAGAGGATGACAGAGGATGACATGGTTGGATGCATCACCGACTCAATGGACATGAGTTTGTGCAAGCTCTGGGAGATGGTGACAGACAGGGAAGCCTGGCATGCTGCAGTCCATGGGGTCACAAAGAGTTGGACACAACTGAGTGACTGTGTGGATCACAATAAACTGTGGAAAATTCTGAAAGAGATGGGAATACCAGACCACCTGATCTGCCTCTTGAGAAATTTGTATGCAGGTCAGGAAGCAACAGTTATAACTGGACATGGAACAACAGACTGGTTCCAAATAGGAAAAGGAGTACGTCAAGGCTGTATATTGTCACCCTGCTTATTTAACTTATATGCAGAGTACATCATGAGAAACGCTGGACTGGAAGAAACACAAGCTGGAATCAAGATTGCTGGGAGAAATATCAATAATCTCAGATATGCAGATGACACCACCCTTATCGCAGAAAGTGAAGAGAAACTCAAAAGCCTCTTGATGAAAGTAAAAGTGGAGAGTGAAAAAGTTGGCTTAAAGCTCAACATTCAGAAAACGAAGATCATAGCATCCCATCACTTCATGGGAAATAGATGGAAGAGTGGAAACAGTGTCAGACTTTATTTTTTTGGGCTCCAAAATCACTGCAGATGGTGACTGCAGCCATGAAATTAAAAGATGCTTACTCCTTGGAAGGAAAGTTATGACCAACCTAGATAGCACATTAAAAAGCAGAGATATTACTTTGCCAACAAAGGTCCATCTAGTCAAGGCTATGGTTTTTCCTGTGGTCAGGTATGGATGTGAGAGTTGGACTGTGAAGAAGGCTGAGCGCCAAAGAATTGATGCTTTTGAACTGTGGTGTTGGAGAAGACTCTTGAGAGTCCCTTGGACTGCAAGGTGATCCAACCAGTCCATTCTGAAGGAGATCAGCCCTGGGATTTCTTTGGAAGGAATGATGCTAAAGCTGAAGCTCCAGTACTTTGGCCACCTCATGTGAAGAGTTGACTCACTGGAAAAGACTCTGATGCTGGGAGGGATTGGGGGCAGGAGGAGAAGGGGACAACAGAGGATGAGATGGCTGGATGGCATCACTGACTCGATGGACGTGAGGCTGGGTGAACTCCGGGAGTTGGTAATGGACAGGGAGGCCTGGCATGCTGTGATTCATGGGGTTGCAAAGAGTTGGACACAACTGAGCAACTGAACTGAACTGAACTGAGCGACTGAACAACATATTTTGTATCACCATGGCCTGGGATATCTTTCTGAGACAGTGAATCCAATTTGAGTTTTAGTGACAGTGACAGAAATTAAAAAGGCATCAAAGATCCAGTCTATTTAATGTATATAGGTTATAACAAAATATTGAGTATAGTTCTATGTGCTATGTACTGTAGGTTCTTGATTATCTGTGTTATATATAGTACAAGCTCCTAGTTTATCCCTTTCCCCATTGTTTTCATTTGGTAACCATTGGTTTGTTTTCTAAATCTGTGAGTCTGTTTCTATTTTGTAAATAAGTCCATTTGTATCATTTAAAAAAATTAGATTCCACATATTAGTGATACCATACTATTTGGTCTTCTTTGTCAGACTTACTTCACATACTGTGATAATCTATGTCCATCCATATTGCTGCAAATGGCCTAATTTCATTCTTTTTTATGGCTCAGTAATATTCCATTGCACAAATGTACCACACCTTCTTGTTCCTCTGTTGATAGATATTTAGTTTGCTTCCATGTCCTGGCTATTGTAAATAATGTTGCAATCAACACTGGGGTCTTGTATATTGTTTCAGAAGGAAGAAACATATAAATTCATCCTATCACTTCAGTGAAGCCAGAAACACTGAGGTAATATACAGAGGCTACTGGCCAGAGAAGTGCAGCCTCAGCAAGAAGAGGGCACCGTGGAGAGGTGCACCCAACAAGTCAACTGAGACCCCAACTCTGGGTCATAAGTGAGCAGTGAGCATTTTGCAGAGTCCCTTAAGTGATCTAATTCATAAACTCTTTACTTAAAGGAAACTTTAAAGAATTGAGATGAGATGTTGAGATTTCTATTATTAATAATAGTGGCTCTGATGAACAAAAAGGTATCTAATGCAGACTACAAAGAAGTGTGACACAGGAAAGTGCATGGATAGAATATGAACCGGTCAAGCAGATGAATGAAAAAGTTAAATAGAGGCATTTCCAGCTTCTCTTGAATTTTCATCAAGATATCCTGCTTAAGAAGTAATTGACAGTGTCAGTATCGAAAACCCATTTAGTATCATTTAGAATTCATTGATCCTTATGAACTCTTGTGTTGGAGAAGACTCAGAGTCCCTTGGACTGCAAGGAGAGGCAATCAGTCAATCCTAAAGGAAATCAGTCCTGAATATTCATTGGAAGGACTGATGCTGAAGCTAAAATGCCAATACTTTGGCCATCTGATGCAAAGAACTGACTCATTGGAAAAGACCCTGAAGGTGGGACAGATTGAAGGCAGGAGGAGAAGGGGTCAACAGAGGATGAGATGGTTGGATGGCATTCGATGGACATAAGCTCCGGGAGTTGGTGATGGACAGGGAAGCCTGGTGTGCTGCAGTCCATGGGGTGGCAAAGAGTCGAACATGACTGAGCAACTGAACTGAACTGAGAATTCATTATATGTAATCATATGTAACTATACCATTTTATAAATTGGCATTGTTCTCAATTCATAGTCTAGACTCAGTCTTTCTGAACTAAACTTTAATTTTCTAAGAATTATGATAAAGCTGAATGATTACTCTAGATATAGATAGAATCCAGTAATCCATGCTGTTTATTTTAATTGAACTTGGTTTGTTTTTCCAGACTTGCATATGTTAGTTTAGTGTTTATCCTGAAATAATCATTGTCATCTTGGTAGAAAGGGAATACTGTCCTGTTATGAATTATGCTTCGAGGGATATTCTGAAATCAACAATTTTTCCTAAAATTCTTATAAAGTCAATTTGTTACTGATTATTGCTTAGATATTTAATTGAAAACCTAACAGCACACTTGCCTTGGTCTTGCAAAAGATTTAGTGTGATGAGAAAATGCTGAAAATTTAAAAATTATAAATGAATTTTTAGATTTTTTGTTGATTTAACTTTAATAGGGATGTCAACATTTTATCTGTTAGATCACTAAAGCTAGCAGACCATACAATTTACAAATATAAATTAATATAGAACAGATTTGGAGAAGGCAATGGCAACCCACTCCAGTACTCTTGCTTGGAAAATCCCATGGATGGAGGAGCCTGGAAGGCTGCAGTCTATGGGGTCGCTGAGGGTCGGACACGACTGAGAGACTTCACTTTCACTTTTCACTTTCATGCATTGGAGAAGGAAATGGCAACCCACTCCAGTGTTCTTGCCTGGGGAATCCCAGGGACAGGGGAGCCTTGTGGGCTGCCATCTATGGGGTCGCACAGAGTCGGACATGACTGAAGTGACTTAGCATAGAACAGATTAGGTAAAGCTTTAGATGCATGAATAAATTGAAAAATAAATTTCCATTTATTCCACAAATATTTAAATATTTTAGCACTCACCGTTCTCCAGGCACTGCTTGAACAATTGGGATAATCTAGAAAACACAGCAACAAAGATTTGATGCTTGCCTTTGTAGCACTTAAATACAGATTGGAAAGATTGGTAATATACAATAGTGATAGATGTATTCAGTATATTAAGAGATTTAAGTGTCCCTTGCAGTGAAGTAGGGAGGGAGTAGAATAAAATTCTGAATAAGGGGATAAAGTAGACCTCCCTGAGAAGGTAAGATGTAAGTATACACCTAGAAGCTGTGGGTTTGGTTGTGCAAGCATCTAGGTGAAGAGAGTTCCCCCTGGGATGAGCACCTGGTTCAGAAGTCTATGTTAAAACAATGCTTGGCATGAACAAGGACTACACTGAAAACACAGATTCTGTATACGGGTGATATGAATAGGTTTAGAAAGAGATGGGCTCAGGCATTATAGAAATACAGATTTATAGACAAACATGTTCTATCTATTGGTCCTCTCTCTTGAACTACTTTAGGAAGTTCTCTCTTTTTATATTCCATAGTAAGAATATAAAACACAGCTTACTAGACAGAATACTATTTCAATTAGCTTAGCCTAATCAAGGGATAGATTTTCAAAATTTTGCAGTGCCACATTCCACTCATTAGGAGTCCTGGCCATATCTGTTAAATTTCGTAGTTAGACTGATGTTACCACCATGAGGGTTTCTAAAACATTACAATTTTCATTGGCAATATCTGAGATTACTTATTGTCTGAAACTGTGTCTTTAATTTTCCACTTAAGAATTAGAATAAAACATAGAGGTTGTAAGAAATAATATTACACAAATCTTAATAGAAATTCTATGTTGTTGATTAGTCTCGTATCAGAAATGAAGAGACACTTTCATCACAAATGATGAGCCAGCTGTGAACATCAGAAATACTGGAAAAATTCTAGTTTTAGGGAAAATTTCATTGTATATAAACTCATGGAATATGAGGACCCAAATCCCTGGAGCAGAAGAAATTTAACATGCAGTATACCAAAATGAGAACTGCTAGAAAACTGGAGGTATGGAAGTACTATACTTGTGTAATATTTTAGTTAGCCTAAAGCAACGATAATCACAGACAAGCTCTATGCAATGTTATTTATGCCCACATAGTTGAATTAATTTTCTTTTAATCTTTGTCTGCCCCAGGATATTTCAATTGAATTTTACATTTCTTTCCAAGAAATCAGGAACTCTGGAATCCAATCTCATTTACTTTAACTTTTTTTCTCACAGTTATTTCCAAATCCTAAATGAATTCAAAGCCAAAAATTTATCTTTCATTTACTTCTTAAATATGTAAAGATGACATGATATATGTGAACTTAATATACTTCTGTGTTTAGGTGTACTCATCTACTTATTAAGCACATATTGGTCTTATCACATTAGACATTCATCTCAATACATGTAAGACATAAAATAATAGTTCCTTTTGGAGGCAGTATGTATACTGGTTGCAAAAGGAGCTCTAAGTCAAATACTCTGGGCTCAGTAATTAACTCCACCTCCTTCTAGCTGTGTCTCCTTAGGCAAGTGAATTAACTTCTCTGCTTCAATGATCCTATTGCAAAAATGGGAATTAATAGTGGTTCTTACAATAGAAAGTGATTGTGAGGAATAAAAAATGTCATGTAAAGTGCTCAGCATTATGCCTGTCATCTAGTAAAAATTCAACAAATATATACTGTTTTTAATATGTGGACATTTTAAAGTATCCTGTGATGTAATTTCAATATTACTTTTAAAATATGGAATGGTTTTCCATTTTTAAAATGACAGAGGAATGGGCCAAAGTCACCAAAAGCAATGACATATATTGGTTTTTGAGAAGGAAAATAAAGAGCAATGTAAAGTTTCCAGTGAATGAATTACAGATACCATGATACAGAGTTTCAAAGGTGACCAACATGACTAATTTAAAAAAGAAAAAAAGAAAAACAGTTTGATAATTTTTTGCACTTGAATGTTTTCTTTTCTTTTTTGTCTTTGGATGGATTTTAGTTCAAATCTTAATGAGCTCTATAGAACTTTCAAACAGCTGAATACAAATCTCTCTATGACATAAATATTTCAATATAATATAAGAAAAACAGTTTTCCCAATATAATGGCCTAAAAAAGTTATAATAGACCACAAAGAATATTTAAACTATGTTCATTAACTTTAAAGGAAGACTGGAAATTATATTTAAGAGTGAATTCTTGGAGTTTTTAAGTAGGGTCACCAGCCTTGGGAAAGTTTCTGAATTTCTAAGTTTATTCTGTAAACCTATGACTAGTCACATATCTCAGTACTATTACTTACAAAATGAATCTTAAATATGACTAAGGTTAGAAAGCCATATTTACAACTAAGGTCTTTTTTTTTTTTTTTAAATCAGCAATATAACTGAAACTCAACACTGAATTTAAAGTGTGTGCAGCAATCTGATAGAGGAAAATTTAGATATCCAAATTAAGAAAACCAGAATTTATAAACCAGATAAGTTTGAGAGTATTTTTATCAAACTGCGTTCAAACTTATTGAAGAAGAAGTGAAGTATCTCAGTCGTGTTCGACTCTTTTTCATGGACTGTAGCCCACCAGGCTCCTCTGTCCATGGAATTTTCCAGGCAGGAGTCTTGGAGTGGGTTGCCATTTCCTTCTCCAGGGGATCTTCCTGACCCAGGTATCAAACCTAGGTCTCCCACATTGCAGGCAGATGCTTTACTGTCTAGGCCACCAGGGTCAAACTCATTGGAATTTCTTAATTTCTTGAATAGTTTATCTGTCTCACTAAGAAGCCATACTAGAAAGATGCATAGTAAGAACCTGTAAGAGAACCAGACTGTCTGTCTTAAAATTAAAGCACAGCTCAGATAGTAGATTTTAAAGCTCTACAAGTGGCCATCCAGTACAACTCTCTATATCTTTCCATCCCCACATCATTTTCTTGATAGATAAACTGGTGGCTCAGTTGGTAAAGAATCTGCCTGCAATGCAGGAGACCCAGGTTCAATCCCTGGGTGGGGAAGATCCCCAGAGAAGGAAATGACAACCCACTTCAGTATTCTTGACTGGAGAAGCCCACAGACAGAAGAGACTGGAGGCCTACAGTCCACAGGGTCAAAGGAGTTGGACACAACTTAGCGACTAAACAACCACCAAACTAAAAGAGTTCAACATTGTGTTCATCTTCCAAAAGTGTGTTTTCTTCCCCGAAATCATGCTACTATTTAAGAAGAAATGCAGTGGTAAGAAACAGGAAGGCTGGAAATTCAGGTATTGGTACATGGAAGGACTGCCCAGACAGAACTACAGAGTTTTTAAATTTTGTAATTGAGGAGACAACTATTTGAGTTTGGAGAGAACAGGCAGCTAGAATTTGTAGGTCTGATTACCAGAAAGGAGGAAAATACACAGAGAAGAGCTCTAGAAATCTACATATGTGTTACTCTGAGAATTTTATTTGAAAAACAACCTTCACATATGTCAAGTGAAATTTGAAAAGGCTAGGCAAAGAATAACTGCTAGAAAAGAATGATTACAAGAGAATTTTAAATAGAATTCCCAACGTTTCCTTAGGTCTGGGAATCTTTTGAATCTCTTTCAGTCAGAGTAGTGAATTTTCTTTGAACACATGGAATATTCAGTAGAGAGCACAGAAGGGTTGAGCTTTGGTAATATAAGATAAATAACTCTAAAGACAACTTCAGACTTAGGCTAAAATGTCGTTAAAACAAGTTTTGTAGTTAGTTGGACCCACAAATAACTTAATCATTTGCAGAAACAGTCCTAACTCCTTCTAAGAGAATAAACAAATCTAACACTAAGCAGAGTAAGATCTCAATATCTGAGAACCAATAAAAACATTATTGGACATAAGGAAAAATAGGAAAATATGACTAATAACTGGGAAATAATTGCCAATAATAATAGAAATGGAAATGGCGTGATAGAATTAACAGACAAGAAATTCAAAACACCATTATAAATATATCAAGGTGTTAAAGAAAAGCGTGATAATTTACATTCTTCAAAAGAAAAGTACAATATCAGGGTATTTTGCTCAAATTGATCTTATATTTAGACATGTTGTATGAGTGTAATAATGATAAGAATTATAACAAAAGGACCAGATAGCAGTTGCTATTTTGGAATATGCTGTTCCTCCTGGCTCTTTGCTAAGTGCTATACACATGTTGCCTAATATAATCTTTATAGCAACTACATAATAATCATTACATTTATTATTTTTTTCAAGTATAAAGAAGAGGTTGAAAAGTATCATGTAATTCATTAGAGAGAACACAAAAGAAGATACCAAAGCAAAGATTTAAGCATGTCTGTCTGAATTCAAAAGTACATCATAACAATGTTTCCCATATCCTAAAAGTTATGAGCATGAGTTTCATTTTAGAATTTATTTTTAGCCTACACTGCCAGGTTAAGAAATGTTCTCAGGTTCTGTTTTATATTTTTTATTTCATATGAAATTTCAGTTCAGTTCAGTCACTCAGTCCTGTCCGACTCTTTGTGACCCCATGGACTGCAGCACGCCAGGCTTCCCTGTCCATCACCAACTCCCAGAGCTTGCTCATGCTCATGTCCATTGAGTTGATGATGCCATCCAACCTATCATCCCCTTCTCCTCCCACCTTCAATCTTTCCCAGCATCAGGGTCTTTTCCAGTGAGTCAGTTCTTCGCATCAGCTGGCGAAACTATTGGACTTTCAGCTTCAGCATCAGTCCTTCTAATGAATATTCAGGACTGATTTCCTTTAGGGGGGACTGGTTGGATCTTCTTGCAGTCTGAGGAATTCTCAAGAGTCTTCTCCAACACCACAGTTCAAAAGCATCAATTCTTCAGTGGTCAGCTTTCTTTATAGTCCAATGCTCACATCCATACATGACTACTGGGAAAACCATAGCTTTGACTAGACGGACCTTTGTTGGCAAAGTAATGTCTCTGCTTTTTAATATGCTGTCTAGGTTGGTCATAACTTTTCTTCCAAGGAGCAAGCATCTTTTAACTTCATGGCTGCACTCACCATCTGCAATGATTTTGCAGCCGAAAAAACAAAGTCTGTCACTGTTCCACTGTTTCCCCATCTATTTGCCTTGAAGTAATGGGACCTGATGCCATGAACTTAGTTTTCTGAATGTTGGCTTTAAGCCAACTTTTTCACTCTTCTCTTTCACTTTCATCAAGAGGCTCTTTAGTTCTTCTTCACTTTCTGCCATAAGGGTGGAGTCATCTGCATATCTGAGGTTATTGGTATTTCTCCTGGCAGTCTTGATTCCAGCTTGTGCTTGATCAAGCCTAGCATTTCTCATGATGTACTCTGCATTTATGTTAAATAAGCAGGGTGACTATATACAGCCTTGACATACTCCTTTCCATATTTGGAACCAGTCTGTTGTTCCATGTCCAGTTCTAACTGTTGCTTCTTGACCTGCATACAGACTTCTCAGGAGGCAGGTAAGATGGTCTGGTATTCCCCTCTCTTTCAGAATTTTCTACAGTTTGTTGTGATCCACACAGTCAAAGGCTTTGGCATAGTCAATAAAAGCTATTCAAAGTGTATCCTGCAAATGCAGATAATTTTCTGCACTCAGAAATCAGTCTGTCATTTATTTATAAAAATAACTATTTGTCAGGTTGATTCTAGAGCCTTTACTAGAATCATTAGTGTAATAGTCATATTTTTTAAACAAAGTGGAGTTATTTAATATTTTTGTTCTTATTTTTTATCAAACAATTCAAGAAATGTTTAATATATGAGATAATTTAAAAACCACTTGAAAATGTGTTAAACATTAACACTCCAGTTTCTCATCAGATCTTATAAATCTTTTACATTTTTAAACATAAATGCTGTCACCAAATTTAAAAAATACATAAATACATCCTTATACAATAAATATGCAGCTTGGAGACAACAAAAACACAGAGCAGTCTGTGTTAGTTGCTCAGTGGTGTCCAGCTCTTTGCAGCTCCATGGACTGGGATTCTCTGTCCATGGGATTCTCAAGGCAAAAATACTAGAGTGGGTTGCCATTTCCTTCTCCAGGGGATCTTCCCACCCCAGGGATCAAACCTGGGTCTCCTGCATTGCGGGTGAATTCTTTACCATCTAAGCCACCACGAAAGCCCTGAAGAACAGTCTAAGACTTCACAATTTGATCAACTTTTCAGCCTATTTTCCGTCTCTTATGCACAACTCACAGTATATGCCAACTAAACCATTCACCTTTCATAGACCTCTTAGTGCAGTGGTTTTCGAACTCTTAATATGCACGTGAATTGCCTGGAAAATGTGTTAAAATATATTTACCTGCTCTGCTAGTCTTGGGTGGAGTCATCATTAGAAATGAATATGCTATAAATCCAGACACCAGACGTTGTGTAGCCAGGTTTTTAGAGTGCTGCATGCTGTTCTGCTTTTCCTCTTCAGCCTCTACCACTGTTTAGATGTGATTCTCCTCTGTGGTCCTTTATGTATTTGCTGATTCATTGACTGAATTGTCTCTTTCATCCTATGCTGAGAGAGAATATTGTATACCTGGTATCATTATCCTGAAGTTTTATCTTCAGTTTTGTGTGTGTAGTCGGTGATCTCCTAAACTTTGAGGACTATTTATTACTGATAATCCTAGTATCTAGCATGGTGTCTGACCCATAGTACATACCAAATAAATATGTATTGTAAAATAATTTATGGGCGTGATTGAGAGAGAAAAAAATAGAAAAAGGAAGGAAGGTAAAAAGAAAGAATTAGGTACTATGATACCATATGTCACTACAATTTTCATATTGTTCCTTCCACATACAAAACTACTACAATAAGGAAAATAACAGTAATTGAAACTTTTATTGTATTTGTTGTTGTTGTTTTGAAAAGTTGTTCAGTCGTGTCCAACTCCTTGCGACCCCATGGACTGTAGCCCATCAGGCTCCTCTGTCCTTGGGATTCTCCAGGCAAGAATACTGGAGTGGGTTGCCATGCCCTTCTCCAGGGGATCTTCCTAACCCATTAACTTGGGTTTCCTGCATTGCAAGCAGATTCTTTATTGTCTTAGCCACCATGGAAGCCCTTTATTGGATTTGCGGGAGGGAGCAATTTGTTCCATTCTCTCACTTTCTAAATAGCAGTATTTCTAGGGAGGATAGACAGATGGACAGGCTGACTCTAGTGCCACAAGCATATTTGCAATAGGCATGCGAAGAAAGAGGGAGTCTTCTCTCATTTAATTATTCTTAGTATTGGGGATTTAACGTGAATCCCTCCTCTTTTAATGTAAAAAGCATTTATGATAATAGAAGATGAGAAATTTTTTCAGGAGATAAAATTCTGAATATTTCCTAGATGATCATCAGTGCTGCAAATAAAGCTAATTCTTTTTATCAACCTTAACTCAGATCTGGGCTCCAGGATGTGCCAAGTGCAGAACAATAGAATAAAAGCTTACTACCATAGCAAATCCTTTTAGATTGTTATTTCACTGAGGGACCGACAGTCATTACTAAAAATAAAAAATGCTTTATATTTTATTTTTACTTAATGTCTTGGGATTTAGCAGGAAGTGCATTGATACCATATTTGAAGACTTACTCAGTTATGGACATTATCATATGTATGAAATATTAATCTGCCTTCAGATCTTCTTTGTTAAATGAATTATTTCACTTCAACATTTCTCACTGGTACTAGTTACTTCTTTGCCATCAGTAATAAATGTAGTTTTTTTTTGTTTTTTTCCCTCTTTCAGGGTTTGAACTTGAAAAGATTGGAGTCAGTACAAGGAGGGAGAGAGGTAAGAAAATCAAAGGGAGAGGGATGGAGAAGAAGAGAGAAGGGTTTCAGTGTTGCCCTGATGTGGTGGGTGATGCTGACTGATGCTGATGATGTTAAGGATGATGGGGATGTGTTGAAAGGGATTTTGATAACATCTCATTCACTCTGGCAAAAACACATTTTACACATGTTTATGTAAATGAGTTATTTGTACTTGCTTCTCTGAAACTGAAGAAAATATCCTGTCTCCAATGAGGTAAGTGTTTTGTTTCTGTTAAAGCGGATTTTTAAAGCAGGAGGGCCCTCTAGACAGGGCAGAGAAACCTTTTTGAGCAAAGATTTGATGCAATATTTAAAGTGATTTACTGAAAGATTAGCATAATTCTAACAATGAAAACATTTTATGGCATCTGTGGTTCTTCACTTTCGTGTCCAAGGGTTTTGGCATATGCTGCTAGGTGGGTGTGCATTGTTCGATGGTGTGAAGTTGCTCTGGTAAGACTAGTGATTCTAAAATTTCCTTTAATTAGTGTCTACTCTACATGCTTTATACAGAAGGGAAATTTTTAGTAGTATCAAACAGAATATCATATTATTTACGTGATATATATTATTATCTAATTTTAATTAGATAAAATCCTTTTCAGTCTAAACGTGTAAATGCTCTACTTTTCTCTGTGACTCACGTTGCTGGGTGTAGTGAGGTGGTGGGATATTTAATTCAGTAAATCAATATTTTCTTGTTACTCAAAAGGTAATTTTATTTTTGGTGATATTTACAGAATAATTTGGGTCAAAAGTGAAGACACTTAGTCTATAAAATGAGAGAATGATGTAACCCTCCTTCCCATCTGTGGTTTCTGTTTCTGTAAAAACATATTTCTTATGTATTTAATGCATGATGTTTGCCCCTCTTTCTTTGCTCTTCTAATTTCCAGTTGTGTGTTTTTAGTATTTGGCATTTTAGTTCCTAGTTAACTGTCATGTGGGGCCTCTTTCCATTTATTTGCTATTTCTATCCAGAAGAATCTATTCCTTTAGAGGGATGCACAACAGTAGGATCACATTGGCAAAAGAGCTGGGGAAGGTGAAATGTAGTTAAATCTCTAGAGATATGTTGTATTGTAGGACAGAAGGTAAAAGCATGTACTGTATAAGGAAGATCTCGGAGCCATTTACAGGTTTGTGAGGGTAACTACTGTCTGTCAGTTGGAACTAAAGTGGATCTAGTTAGAGAAAGAACTCAACTCCTCATGTTCTAAGTAAAAGTTCACACCTGAGCAGGACAGTTGTGATTTATTTCTGCTGATTTGGTGTGTTTGAGGACGTACAGTTTCAACTCCTCACCATTGTATCCTAGTCCAAGAGCAATCATGTGTCTAAAGAAGGGAAATTCAGATCCATGTAGCCATGTGATGACATTGCTAAATGGCAGCAAAAATCATTTTTTGAGTTAAGATTTTTTAGTTTTTTCATGTTATATTTAAAGGCTTTTACCGAGAAGAGTTGCTGTTAAATTTTATTGCTTATTTTTTATTTCTTCTGATTTTATTTTATTATAAATATACTTATGGGTAAGGAATATGTCAATAATGTATTTTAAATTAAAATTTTTTTCTTGAAGGTATTTTGTGGTTTGTGTGAAGGCCAAATTTTTAATGACCTACAATTTAATATATACATCTGCATTGAGGGGACATCCTTGATTTGGGCCTCCATTCTTGGTTAGTGGAGTTATTGTGAAGAAGGTAGAATCATCAAATTAATGAAAGCATTATTATGTCTTCACTTGACACCTCCTATCCAGGAAGAAAAGTCAACTACAGAAGTCAAAACAGCCACTTCACTCCCTGTCTGGGCAATACTGTGTTACTTGGGCTTATTTCTAGTCAACCTAACACTCACCTCAGTTTTCCCTATGATTATAAAGTCTAATCCATTCTATGGTAAGACACTTTAGGGAGGTATCAGACAAGAGGAGAAATATGTTGTGAACACTGTTTATCAAGTTTCAGTGGTAAGTGACCTATACATAAGAGTGTAATTCCTTAAGAGTGTCCTGATCTCTCTTGCTTATGAATTGTGACAGGCATCTTTCTGATTCCTGCTTGCTGTGTTCTGTTACATGTGTGTATTATGAAGATGTATATATAAAGTCCTTGTGATTATGTTAAATTGAAATGTGTGGATTTGGAAAACTCTTACTCAAAATACCCTCTTAGAATTTTTCATCCTAATGCTATTGTGATTGATGAAGACAAAATGACAATGATTACTTCTTAAGATGAATTAATTTGTCTTAGTTCAAATGACAGATGTTCCCAATAGATGTTGACGGATGTGATACTAAGGGCCTCTTACCAAATATTTATAAGGTTTAAGAAGTGTCCTTTAAAATGTTCTGTTTACCATTTGAGACTTTGCATGGAGAACTGAAGCAGGCAGGAAGTAATATGCTGTCTAGCTAAGTGGTAAATATTGTTAAAAGGCTAATTGCTAGACAGGAAGGCCAGATCTGAACACTGCATGCTGTATAAAAATATAAATTAAGAATAATTGATTAAAATACAAATTTCCTGAAGGAAAAAGATATGAGCAGTACCTAAATTGCTTGTATTGTTGTAAAACGTTTGAAAACACATATTAGTTGTATTAAAAAAAAATAGTTACATTTTTTAATGTATTTATACATGCATGTAAATTGAGGATGCTGATCATAATAAGTAATAGCAAGGTTGTTTAAAAAGGGAAATTAGTGGAATGCTGTGTAAAATGTCATCGTATAACTGAAACTTCTATCTGTGAGTGAATTTCTTGCCTCTTGTGGATCTTATAACTCATAAAAAAATCCTCAGTGAAATTTCACTGGATATGACACATGGACAAATCATATTTCTTTCCTTAAGGAAACTCTGTTCTCCTATATACAGTATTTTTACTGTGAATTGTGGCTAAAACCAGGTTGCTATCAGTTTTTTTTATAAGATTGTATACCTTTGATAGCTTATGGTGAATGATGTCAGATTCGTGATCTCTGAAGAAGATTTTTGCTTCAGGACTTGGGACCAGGCTTGATCACTCAAGAGCTTTTGTGTAGCAGAGTTTTATTATAGTGAAAAAGGGACAGAGAAAGCTTCTGACACAGAGATCAGAAGGGAGATGGGGAGGACCACCTTCCCTGGTCTAAGCAAGGGAGTTATATACTTTTTTAATTGGTTATTACAATAAATCAAAAGAATGTCTCAAGGTTGTAAAAATTTTACTAGACCCACACCCACAATTTACATTTTAAGATAACAGGATTAGAATTTAACAATAGAAAGATTTTACCAGATCCACTCCCATAGTATACATTCTAAAATATCAGGATTAGTCAGAAGGTTTTCAGGAAGGAGAAACCGTCCTCAAGCAGGTTACATTGTTATATAATCCTTAGTACAGAGTTTGAAGTTGTTGTATAATCATCAGTTCCAGGCTTAAAGAAGAAAACGTTTTATGTGACTAAGACTAAGAAATGTAGAGGGGAAAAAAAAAGACTTTTTTCTTCTCCTCCTTGAGAGCCCCAGACCCCTTTCTCCTCCTTGGGGACCTAGGACTTCTTATCAATTTGCTTAGGAATTGACTCTCTCACCTTTGTTATTTTAAATATTAGTATTGTATTTTCCAAAGTACACTTTTTGTTAACTTAGTAAAGATTCATATGCACATGCACCTGTGTGTGTATGTGTGCATGTGTTTGTACAAAATAATTTTGAATGGCAAGTTGTCTTTTCTTCTACCCTACCTGAAAACTACCTGACCATCCCTATTCTGAATATCTTATATCACAGGGCTTCCATTGTAGCTCAGTCGATAAAGAATCTGCCTGCAGTGCAGGAGACCGAGTTTGATCTCTGGGTTGGGAAGATCCCCTGGAGAAGGAAATAGCAACCCACTCCAGTATCCTTGCCTGGAAAATCTTATGGACAGAGGAGCATGGTGGGCTACAATCCATGGGGTCGCAAAGAGTCGGGCACTACTGAACGACTAACACTTATATCACAAGTCTAAATACACATGATAGGAGACTTTATATGGATAAAGAAAGCTGTTATGGTTCGAAATCTAAATCAGGATTAAGCATTTAATTTCAGAAATTATACTTAATGTTGCAAGCTAAGGTGAGAGACAGTGATTATCAGAACTTTTGGATTGTGGCTGTGTTATTGGAAGTTACAGAAATTCCAGAGCCACTGATGCAATGGAAATAAAGTGCAAGTTTGTAATGAGCAGGAATCACTTTTATATAATTGGCAGAGCTCAAATCTCCCCAAGTAACAAACAGAGTAAGTAGAGATCATGTTACCATCCTTAACCTGGAATTCTGAAGAAAGATTAATATTGGTACACTTGAACATTTTAAATAAGGAGTTTTATATTCCTATAAGACAGATTTTGAAAATGCTTCTTAAACATCTGAGAGAAAAGGAACATTTTCGATAATTTCTAGATGCATTCCTTAGAAATAGACCCCCCAAATTATAGACACATGCATCCTTTTATGAGAAAATCCCCTGTTGTGATTTGAAAATTGATTTTCAGTTTCATTTGGTTATGTTTGACCATGCCAGTGATACTTCTTAAAATTTGGATTTTACTTGGGGGATTGCAAGTACAAATAAATAGACTCTGATGGACACATAGTTAGAAAACAGTGGACATACCAAATCATTAAAAGCTGATTTATGAATGTGTTACTCTCAAGAAAATCATGGACATGGCTTACAACCTACCTGCTTTGTAATTCAGAATGCTTTATCAACTTTCTCTGTTGGACTGTAATGTTCCCAATCCTCTCTTTGCCAAAAACCATAACTAGGAAATTACAGATGATATGAACTTCTAGTATGTAAACATAATCATCAGAGATATTTGAAAAAGGTAGAAAAATAAAATGTTTAGTTAAGTGCTAGTCCCACAAGCCTACTTTATATTTAAATGTATTCATCATTTGAAACAATAATTCATGATTTGCTGCTTATGTAAGGTATCACTTGAGCATACAATATTCCTAGGGAAATTTATTCTGATAAGTAGTGGATTGTATGCCTTTGCTAATCTAATTGGATTATCTAATTGGATAGGCTTTGAATTGTGTATCAAGTGTCTGCATCCAACGTGACAGACCCGGGTTCGACCCTGGGTCGGGAAGATCCCCTGGAGAAGGAAATGGTAACCCACTCCAGTTATTCTTGCCTGGAGAATCCCATGGATGGAGAAGCCTGGTAGGCTACAGTCCACCGGGTCACAAAGAGTTGGACACGACTGACCGACTTCACTTTCACTTTCACATATTACATATTTTTGCATGATGTAAGTCATTTTAGAAGTTCAGCCTCAAAAGGGAGAATGTTCAAAGAATCAGATCAATTATACCCTGTATTTCAAAAGAATTTATAATAGATATTATTAAAAGTGAAACAAAATAAAAATCACCATTGATTTATTTTTCGGTTTATAACTTAGAATTATTACACAGGTTATTTTAGACCTAGGTTACTGCTTAGGTTAAGAGAACTTGCTACTGTTTCTCCTAGTTCCAACAGACCACTGGAGGGAATCGTTTTCAAAACAGAGAAAGGAAATAGAATATGTGAATTTTAAGAATAGAACTAAAATTGAAGAAAATGTGTTGTCTTTCTTAGAAATAAGAGCAAAAAGTGATGAAGTCCCATTGTTCTCTTGAAAGCTAATGTTCTATATAATTTGAAATTATAGACAACTATATTTCTTTTATAGCTTGGTGAAAATCTTCACTGAGAAATCATGATTGCCAGTTACCTTTAGTAATTTTTCTGCAAAATTTGCTACATTTGTGTGTTTTCTTTATTGTTCAGCATTCAGAATAGGCTGTTTTCACTTTGGTTGAAATTTAACTATCCCATTCTTGGTTGACATAGAGTTTTGTAGAATAAGAGATTCTTTTAAAGCCACAGTGATGACACAATCTGGGGGAGAAATATGTATTGGCTAATATTATAGTTTTCTTTGAGATATAAAATCTATGGCAAAAATAACTCTTCCTTCATAATAAGAATTATTCAATAGTTCAGTGGCTATAATTTGTCACTAAGGAATATCTGATTTACAGTTCAGTTCTGAGATCAAGAGACCTTTTAAGGACTCAGTAAAAAAAATAAATAAATAAAATATCCCTTTTTTCTCCCCTTTCTCGGAATTGACAGGCAATAAATGAACTGAAAAATCTTTGTGCTTGTAAATCAATATTTAATTGAAAGAATTACACTTTAAAGACCATAATGATTATTTCTATTTCAAAAATTTTTAAAAAGGATAAAATGAGTTAATATGGGTAAAGCTCTTTGAGCAGTGCCTGCCATCTAGGAAGCATCAATACATGACAACTGTTACTATTATTTCTATTTGTTCTTCCTTTCATCTTTCCTTCTGTCAGAGACAATTTGGGTGTCATGTTGTTGGGAGATTTTACTGTCTACACGAACTATTCAGTGCTGTGGCAACCAGTGATATCTAAAGCCTAGCCTTAGGTTTTACATCTCAAATTGGTTCTCAGATGACAAATTCTTGACAGGACAACAAATAAAATATACTTCGAATCTGTCATTGAATCTCAAATATTCTTAAGTCCATATTTCATATTACATATGAGAGAAAATTTTATTTACCTTTTCATTTATAGCATTGTTTACAGAGAGCGGTGCTTAAGCACTGCAGGTTTCATAAGCTATTTTTCACATCTTATGTTTTCTATATTTCATCCTATTTTTCTTCCATGCTTATAGACCATTGACATTTTAAGAAACTATCCAAAAGAAACTTATTGGTTAAGCAAAACCAACCTTATCAACTCTACTTCTGTAAGCAAGAATACATTCTTAGTTGTATCTCAAATAAGGAAATCACAATCCATAAAAAGTGCACACTATTCATTTTTTTAAATCTTTCTTTTGGAAATGTTTAAATGATTATCTAGAGATGTATGTACATAGTGACAGAACAATTTTTCTTAAGAGAAGCAGAAAAAAGAAGAAAAGAGAAAGGGGAGAAGGAGTCAGCTTTGGACAAACATGAAACCATCATTATGGAAGGACAAAAGAAGCCTTAGATATAGGAAACCCATTAGCACACACTTTGAGAGCCAAACAGGAGTATAAACAACAGGCTTAAACAATAATTTGAACTCCAGTGAATTGCATCAAGCATCAATACAACAATTAAGTTCCCCGAAATGGACTCTACAGTTGCAGACATATTGGATGGAATTACACCAATTAGAGAGATAAGCACATGAGCTAAAATAGAAAGCAATCAGAAATTTGATCTATAGGGCCAAATAAACTGAAAAACACATTAAAATTTTTCTTGGGCAACTTCCTATTTTAAGAACCTGGCTGAAGACCAGGTGAGGAAATTAAACTCCCTAACTCTGAGCAAAATGAGACTAACTGGAATCAACCAAGATAAGACTGGGGAAGATCCTCACAAGATTTTGAAAAGAATGCTCAGGTAAAGTTTATCTAAAGAGAATCAGTCTAACAAAACCTAACTCGAAGCAGTCCAACCTCATGAATCCCTTTATTGACTCACAACAGAAACCATGAAAACAGACAGTCATGTTATAAACAACAGAGCAGGTGTTTTCATCTAGAACAAGAATTTTCAAAAAATTTATTAGGCTATCAAAGTATTACTAAAATCAATTCTCATTCCTAGGAGGCATAAACTCTGCATTTGGGAGAATGCCAAAAATAACTTAAAATTTAGACCAAATGCAGTGCATACCTCACCCTTGCTGTCAGAGAGACTCCTAGATGGAAACTTCAATGATCTTGGAGGAACAGGTTTCAAGCAGAGGAGTTTAAGTCAGGTTGCACAAGGCTTTCACTGGGAGTTCTCCTTTATCTCCACAATTTTTGACTATTCATCTGACAAATGACTATGAAGAAAACAACTTTTGATCAAGCAAAACTGAGTTTGTTAGAACTACTGGCAAGAAAAAAAGAATACTACATTGACAAAATTTTAATAGATGTCTAAATGAGGGTTTTAGGAGAGGATATTTGGAGGGTGTTTATAGGCAGGATGATTTAAAAGCAAGTCTTATGAGGTAGGTAATAGGTCGAGATTAGGAAAGTTAGTTAGAGTTTATGACACTCTGTCTTTGCGTTGATGTGCACAGCAGGTGAAGTGAATGGAGATTTTGACCTCAGAGTTTTGAAATGCACTATATTTTCCTCATTTATGAGATTTTTTCCAGAAATACTTGTATACAGTTAAAGATTTGTAATTTTAAAGTGGATTTTACAAAAAGGTGAGGACTAAGAAGGATTACTGTAGAAAGATTTTGACTTTCTAATCAGTAAAAATGTAGATGTCTGCTCTTATAAGGCACATTTATTATTTTTAGAATCACAAACCCTGGAGATGTTTTCAGTTGAAAAGGCAAAAACAATTATGATTTTTATTTCACAGCCTTATATTTTTATTTGAAAGCAGTCAAATGCGTCAAGATCTTTGTGGATTGCTGTTTTTACTTGTGTTTATAACCTATTAATGCAGTTATTTTTTGCCATTTACCTATGTCAGTTATAAAAGGAAAATACTACTCCATATAGTTGAACTGATTCAGCCTGCTTTCATCAGGTAAGTATTTATTCATAAATAAATGAGGAGATGTATGATTCCTTTTTTATTGTAATTATAAATAAAAGTCATGTCCACCTCAAAAATATACAGAAGATAAAGTTTTATTATCTTGATATTCATCTGGTACTTGGTAAGAGAATTTCTTTTCTATTTATATTTATGGTATCATATAGAACAAACAATCCTCATGTAAATATTCAATTGTTGGCTTTGTTGACTATTTAGAATCTTATAAACCTACAATGATCCTCACTACTTCTCTTCTCTTCTCTGAAAACCTTCCCTGCCTTCTCTCTGCTTAAAACTAGATTCCAAAATCTCTTTCCATTCTTCCTTCATCCCTCCAGTTGAGGACATTTATTTGACATGTCTGTTTCTGTTTACTTCCTGTCCTCACACCCACTTTGACACAGTTTTCTGGACACCGATGCTCAGTCAGCCCAATGGAATAGGAACACTCCTGATTAGTTCCATTGCGGTCCTTTAGTTATATCAGAGGACCCTTCAGTTCCTTATCAGTGGTCAACACATTGTTGTCTAGCATGTAATCTAAAATTTTTAAATAAGTTTGCCAATAACTGATATAATAGTGTATTTATGATATTTTGATACTAATTATGCTAATGAAGTATAAGCAGTTGTTTTACTTATATTAAAAATGTCAAGACTAGAGTGTTTCAGACTCACACAGATAACAGTTGTGTTCAAAATAATAGTTGTAAGTAAAATTGCTATTGCTTGCTATAGTAGTTTGCTAGGTCTGTCATCACAGAGTACCATAGACTGGGAAGCTTTAACAATGGAAATTTATTTCCTCACAGTTTTGGATCTAGAAACCCAAGGTCAAGGTATCCATAGGTTTTGTTTCTCTGAAGCTTTACTCTTTGGCTTGCAAATGGGTGCCTTCTCCTTGTGTCCTCAAGTAGTCTCTCTTTTGGGTGTTCATATCCCATCGTGTCTTTGTGTGCCCAGATTTCCTTTTATAAGGACCCCAGTCACAGTGGTTCGGCCCACCCTAATGGCCTCATTTTATGTTAATTAGCTCTTTAAAAGCCCTATCTCCAAATGCCATTGCATTCTGAACTATTGGGAATTAGGACATCAGCATATGAATTGGTAGCAGGGAGCGCACCATTCAGTCTATAAAACACACTAAAAGCAATACTACTACTACTACTACTACTGCTAAGTCGCTTCAGTCGTGTCCGACTCTGTGCGACCCCATAGACGGCAGCCCACCAGGCCCCGCCATCTCTGGGATTCTCCAGGCAAGAACACTGGAGTCGGTTGCCATTTCCTTCTCTAATGCATGAAAGTGAAAAGTGAAAGTGAAGTCACTCAGTCGTGTCCAACTCTTCACGATCCCATGGACTGCAGCCTACCAGGCTCCTCCGTCCATGGGATTTTCCAGGCAAGAGCACTGGAGTGGGTTGCCATTGCCTTCTCCGACTAAAAGCAATACAACCATACAAATCCATTTCCCTCAAAATATAAGCTTTATCTTTGCCCTTTTCCTATTTGCTCTGGTCCTCTTCTCATCTTGTCTCTTAATTAACTAAAATTTGGTTACATTTAAATTTCAACAACAATATCAACAGTAAAAAAAGAATAAAATAACCCATGTAAATAATTTGTCTGAAATTCTAGTACCCCAAATGCTCTGAAAACTGATTTTCCCTCACCAAAGAAAGACTCTCAAAACCTAAAAAATAGAGTCTTGTCTTTTCACAATGTAAAAAAAAAAAAAAAAAACAACAAAAAAAAAACTGAGTTACCCTCAGTCAGTGCTTTTTTTTTTTTTTTTTTTTTTTAATTTTATTTTTAAACCTCAAACACTGTATTAGTTTTGCCAAACATCAAAACGAATCCGCCACAGGTATACATGTGCTCCCCATCCTGAACCCTCCTCCCTCCTCCCTCCCCACACCATCCCTCTAGGTCGTCCCAGTGCACCAGCCCCAAGCATCCAGTATTGTGCATCGAACCTGAACTGGCAACTTGTTTCATACATGATATTACACATGTTTCAATGCCATTCTCCCAAATCTTCCCACCCTCTCCCTCTCCAACAGAGTCCATAAGACTGTTCTATACATCAGTGTCTCTTTTGCTGTCTTGTACACAGGGTTATTGTTTCCATCTTTCTAAATTCCATATATGTGCATTAGTATACTGTATTGGTGTTTTTATTTCTGGCTTACTTCACTCTGTATAATAGGCTCCAGTTTCATCCACCTCATTAGAACTGATTCAAATGTGTTCTTTTTAATGGCTGAGTAGTACTCCATTGTGTATATGTACCATAGCTTTCTTATCCATTCGTCTGTTGATGGACATCTAGGTTGCTTCCATGTCCTGCCTATTATAAACAGTGCTGCGATGAACACTGGGGTACACGTGTCTCTTTCCCTTCTGGTTTCCTCAGTGTGTATGCCCAGCAGTGGGATTGCTGGATCATAAGGCAGTTCTATTTTCAGTTTTTTAAGGAATCTCCACACTGTTCTTCATAGTGGCTGTACTAGTTTGCATTCCCACCAACAGTGTAAGAGGGTTCCCTTTTCTCCACACCTTCTCCAGCATTTATTACTTGTAGACTTTTGGATCGCAGCCATTCTGTCAGTCAGTGCTTTTTGTATGCTTATTATTTCTGTAAGCACTTGGACTATAAAGAAAGCTGAGCATGGAAGAATTGATGCTTTTGAACTATGGTATTGGAGAAGACTCTTGAGAGTCTCTTGGACTGCAAGGAGATCTAACCAGTCACTCCTAAAGGAAATCAGTCCCGAATATTCATTGGAAGGACTGATGCTGAAGCTGAGTCTCCAATACTTTGGCCACCTGATGCAGAGAGCTGACTCATTTGAAAAGATCCTGATGCTGGGAAGGATTGAAGGTGGGAGGAGAAGGGGACAACAGAGGATGAGATGGCTGGATGGCATCACTGACTCCATGGACGTGAGTTTGAGTGAACTCCCGGAGTTGGTGATGGACAGGGAGGCCTGGTGTGCTGCAATTCATGGGGTCACAAAGAGTAGGACATGACTGAGCAAATTAACTGACTGACTGAAGCACTTATCACAACAAACTTTTGAAATAGCCACTATTATCATTCTCATTTCAAAGAAGAAAAATTCAAGACAAAAATAGTTTAAATAACTTGCCTAAGTCTTATAATTAGTAACTTGGTGAAGCCAGAATTCTAACCTAGGAAATAGGTTTGAGCAAAAATTTAGCATTACACTATGACTTATAAGAAGGGAAATTAATAGATTTACTACAACTGATTATTTTGACTGTTTGAATTCCTCATGATTGTTATCTAATCTTAATTGCTAAACAACCATATTCCCTGTCTTTCTCTGTCTTCTTTTCTGCTCACTTATTGTATTAGATATTATCTCATCCAAGAACAAGACCATAATTTCTCTTGTGTTTTGGTTAGCAAATTATTTGACTATAAAGAATAGAAGCCTACTTAAAACTTGTCATTATAAATTGAATACTGTCAGGTGCATCCATTTTCAAGGAATATTTCTTGATCTTTTTGGAAAATATATAATCAGTTATTTTTCTCTGTTATCTAATTTTACATCATTCTACTTTCTGTGTAAATTAATTATCTTCTCCACTTTTTTTTTTTTTTTTTGCATATACTTTGTCTCTCTTGGTGGTGGTGGTTTAGTCACTAACTTATGTCCGACACTTGGGATGCCATGGACTATAGCCTGCCAGGCTCCTCTGTTCATGGGATTCTCAAGGCAAGAATACTGGAGTGGGTTGCCATTTCCTTCTCTCTTGACTACCCTTAAATGATGGTCTCAGCCATCTACTCAGGAGTTGGGCAGTCTCTGCTAGACAGTGTGGTCTAATTTCCCCTAGCTCATCTACAAAGTTCAATTAAAGTATACTTATACTTTAGCAACAGGAACTAGGATAAGAAAAATGACTTTTAAAATATTTATCTCTTTTTTCCTTTTATGATATTCAAATGATAAAAGCACCATTAAACTCATCTTTTGAATTTACCACTTGTACTGTGGTAGAGTATTCTCATGATCCAGATATTCTCCTAAAGACAGTTGAATTAGAAAAGATACACTAGTAGTAACCCATCTAGAATGAAGGTTGGGCCAATATTTTCATTTTCTTCTATTATTTTAAAATCAATAGGGATTTCTTTAGTAAAATTCAAAATTTATCTGAAATAAGCAGTTTGCAATTTTCCTAGGGTGTCTTCTTAACGGAGTCCTGATAATCATGGTGAAATTATCTTCCCAATTGCCCTTCTCTAAATCTGTTACATAGAGAGGGTGAGTCTTAGCTTTCACTGATCAAAAAAAAAAAAAAAACAAAAACATATCCTATGAAAGAAGATAAATGTTGCTGATATGGTAAATTAAAAACAGTCTCTATGCAGATTTATTAATCTAATGTATATCTAATCCATTATATTTATTAAACCAAATCACTGCCAATATGTGAATCCTGAACATTAGCATGACCTGTACTTTTCTTTTGTAGGCTAAAGGGAGTGTGATCAGACAGTATTCCACATGGAAAAATTCACAGTGCACTTGTTTGACCATTTCTGTATGGCAATAGGGGTAGACAATCACAAATAGGACCCAGGAGAATATCCTCTGCGACAGTTGATAGAAAATATAAGGCTTATCTGAATTTGTGTTCTCATTTTTAATTATTCAAAAGTGTTCAATTGAAAAATGAATATGTTAATGATATTTAGCCATTTTAATTCATCCTCCTATTTATAACTGAGGCTATTGTCAAACGAAATCATGAATATAATCCTGTGCTTGATTATGTACAAGTTATTTAAAATATCAGTTCAGTTCAGTCACTCAGTCGTGTCCGACTCTTTGCGACTCCATGAATTACAGCCCGTCAGGCCTCCCTGTCCATCACCAACTCCCGGAGTTTACCTAAACTCATGTCCATCAAGTCAGTGATGGCATCCAGCCATCTCATCCTCTGTCACCCCCTTCTCCTCCTGCCCCCAATCCTTCCCAGCATCAGGGTCTTTTTCAATGAGTCAACTCTGGCCATGAGGTGGCCAAAGTATTGGAGTTTCAGCTTTAGCATCAGTCCTTCCAATGAACACTCAGGACTGATCTCCTTTAGAATGGACTGGTTGGACCTCCTTGTAGTCCAAGGGACTCTCAAGAGTCTTCTCCAACACCACAGTTCAAATGCAGCAATTCTTCGGCTCTCAACTTTCTTTATAGTCCACTGTCACATCCATACATGACTCCTGGAAAAACCATAGCTTTGACTAGACAGACCTTGGTGAAGTAATGTCTCTACTTTTTAATATGCTGTCTAGTTTGGTCACAACTTTTCTTCCAAAGAGCAAACATCTTTTAATTTCATGGCTGCAGTCACCATCTGCAGTGATTTTGGAGCCCAGAAAAATAAAGTCTGCCACTGTTTCCATTGTTTCCCCACTATTTGCCATGAAGGGATGGGATCAGATGATGAGATCTTTGTTTTCTGAATGTTTAGTTTTAAGCCAACTTTTTCACTTTCCACCTTCACTTTTGTCAAGAGACTTTTTAGTTCTTCTTTGCTTTTTGCCATAATGGTGGTGTCATCTGTGTATCTGAGGTTATTGATATTTATCCTGGCAGTCTTGCTTCCAGCTTGTGCTTCATCCAGCATGGCATTTTACATGATGTACTCTGCATATAAGTTAAATAAGCAGGGTGACAATGTACAGCCTTGAGGTGCTTCTTTCCCAATTTGGAACCAATCTGTTATTTTGTATCTGGTTCTAACTATTGCTTCTTGACCTGCATACAGATTTCTCAGGAGGCAGTTCAGGTGGTCTGTTATTCCCATCATTTGAAGAATTTTTCATAGTTTGTTGTGACCCACAAAGTCAAAGGCTCTGGCATAGTCAATAAAACAGAAATAGATGTTTTTCTGGAATTCTCTTGCTTTTTTGATGATTCAGCAGCTGTTGGCAATTTGATCTCTGGTTCCTCTGCCTTTTATAAAACCAGCTTGAACATCTGGAATTTCATGGTTCACATGCTGTTGAAGCCTGGCTTAGAGAATTTTAAGCATTACTTTGCTATCATGTGAGACGAGTGCAATCGTGCAGTAGTTTGAGCATTCTTTGGCATTGCCTTTCTTTGGGATTGGAATGAAAACTGACCTTTTCCAGTCCTGTGGCCACTGCTGAGTTTTCCACATTTGCTGGCATATTGAGTGTAGCACTTTCACAGTGTCATCTTTCAGGATTTGAAATAGCTCAATTGAAAATCCATCACCTCCACTAGCTTTGTTCATAGTGATGCTTCCTAAGGCCCACTTGACTTTGCATTGCAGGATGTCTGGCTCTAGGTGAGTGATCACATCATCATGACTATCTGGGTCATGAAGATCTTTTTTGTATAGTTCTTCTGTGTATTCTTGCCACCTTCTCTTAATATCTTGGAATGAATGTCATATCTTGGATTGAATGTCATATCTTGGATTGAATGTTGCCTATTCAAGGAAGAATTCTCCAAGGATTCCTACTTGCAAAAATAGTTCTATTACTTGGTTCTATTATGTTATTATATTTACCTTTTTATTTATATTTCCACCATTCTGTCACTTAGACTGAGTTCCTAGAAAACAGAATCTTACTCTGTGTCCAGCCATAAAACCTGGAATAGTTCCTGATATATAGTAAGTGCCCAACAAATGTTTGTTGAGTTAAATCTTGATTTTTTTCATTTCTTTTTTTTTTTTTTAGAATCAGTAAGAATGGGGTTTAGAACATCTATGCTAGTCTAGGTGATTCATTTCTTTTGTCTTTCACATATTTAATTAATATAGTTTAGTTTCATTTATAATTATTGAATATAATAAGCATATTTAAATTATCCTTAAATTATCCTTATTTAATTAGCCTACTTAAAGATTTAGATGCTGAAACTTGTTATATTTTAGGTTACATTTTAGGTTGTTACATGAAGGTTGTTACATTTATTTTAATTTGAGGTATAAAATTTTGAAATAATGAGAAAAATATTTATAAAGCCTCAGTTGTGCAAAATAATATAATGTAGTTGAATTTTTTTTTAATATGCCAAGTTTCATAATTTCAAAGCAGAGATTCAAGTGAATCTTAAATTGTATGATGGGGCTAATTCAGCTGATTAAATTATCCATTATTCTTTTTCAAGATTAAATTCTGAAGGGTCTTCAGTCCTTGTTCATGAAGACCATGAAGAATATGTTCATCTCATGTGACCAACCTGAGGCTTCCCAGGTGGCTCTCGTGGTAAAGAACCCACCTGCCAATTCAGGAAATGTAAGAGACACAGGTGTAATCCCTGGGGGTGAAGATCCCTTGGAGAAGGAAATGGCAACCCACTCCAGTATTCTTGCCTGAAGAATCTCATGGACAGAGGAGCCTGGTTGGGTACAGTCCATAGGGTTGCAAAGAGTCAGACACCAGTGAAGCAACCTAACATTCATTCATTTAGACTGCTGTGAACTGTAATCCCCTTTTGCACAGATAAGGCTGATTCTGATGGAGAGAGGATTAGCTGATTTTCCAAATTAATTTATATTAGGGCTCCCTTGGTAGCTCAGCTGGTAAAGAATTCTCTTACAATGTAGTAGGAGACCACAGTTCAATTGCTGGGTTGAGAAATTCCCCTGGAGAAGGGATAGGGTACTCACTCCAGTGTTCTTGGGCTTCCCTGGTGGCTCAGATGGTAAAGAATCCACCTGAAATGAGGGAGACCTGGGTTTCATCCCTGGGCTGGGGAGATCCCATGGAGTAGGGAATGGCTATCCACTCCAGTATTCTGGCCTGGAGAATTCTATAGACTGTACAGTCCATGAGGTCCCAAAGAGTCAGACACGACATATTTTGGAAGGCCAAAAATTTGTAGGTATTTAACTAACAAAACAGCATGAATAGCTCTTCTTTCAAGGTAACAACACTGCAAGTATAGAGTTAATATCCTAAATTTGTGAGGTAGTCTATAATTAAAAAAATAAATAAACCAACTGGGCTCTTTTCCCAGAAAATCACTGAAGCACAAAATACCTGTATCAGGAGAGAGGAAAAAAGAAGAGAGAAAGAACAGAACAATAAAACTAAGAAAGAAACCTAACTGACCAAATTTAATGAGAGAAGTAGAAAAATTATGCATTTTATAGGCAGTCAAATAAAATTGCCCATCCAGCCTAGGAAGGACTACACTCAAAGCATAAAGCAGAGTTTTCAGTTAAGAGAGGAAAATCCAAACAATTTATTTCTGAGACTGTGGGGAAATAACTTTATAGCTTTGCTTTTAAACCTTAAATATAGCTTAAGTGTATTTTTTAAAGTTATGTTGTAGTTAGTTGAGATATTCCTATTTCAAAAGCCATTTTGTTGTCTGTTTATAACTTACTAAGGGACCGTTCTCAACAAACTAAGGCTGAGTCCAGTTCTTATTTAGGACTTACTAGTTAAATTATGGTATTCCCTAAGGTCTTAATCCTGTGTCTTCACCTTTCCTCTTGGCACACTTTTCCCTGGTGATCTTATCCACCCTAATGGCTGCAATGTTGGCTACATGCTGATGTTCCTGTCTTTGTCTCCATCTAGATGTCTCTGCTGACCTCCGTCAGTTCACCTATTGGATATTTCTATTCAAATCTTTCTTAAGTTTTAATAATATGTACAAAGACAATTTATAATTTTTGTTTTCTTGCCTCCCCAAAACTCAAGTTTCGGTTTTTTTTTTTTAATTTCACTTAATGACATTATTTCTTAATAGTCCATTTGAGAAAACATAAATCGATTTCATTTCTTCCTGCTTTTGTATGTTTTCACTTGTCGCAATCATTACAGTCTCCATTCTACTTCAGGTATATCTCATTAATGTTTCCTCCTGCCTGTCCCTTTTCCACTGAACAAATTTAGATCTTTGTTACCTCTGAAGTACAAAATTATAATAACCATTTAATAGATTCTCCAGCTTCTCTTCTCTCCCATCACCAATCTTTCCTTCACGCTTTTGCCCAGGTATAATTAAAACCTTACTCACTACAGAATGCTACTATCTTCCTGTCATAGGAAAAGAAGGGCTAAACTATTTATCGCATCAACCAAGACTTTAGCAAATAAGCCTTACTTACTAACATTTTAGAAATAATCAAATTTCCTCATTTCTCCTTCAGTTAAATTATAATGAGGGAATTTCATTCATTGTATAAGACCCAGCCAAAATGCCATCTCTCTTGTCAGAGTGAGTTTTCTATTCTGTTCAGTTAAGTTCAGTCACTCAGTCATGTCTGACTCTTTGAGACTCCATAGACTGCAGCACGCCAGGCCTCCCTGTCCATCACCAACTCCCGGAGTTTATTCAGACTCATGTCCATTTAGTTGGTGATGCCATCCAACCATCTCATCCTCTGTCATCACCTTCTCCTCCCACCTTAAATCTTTCCCAGCATCAGGGTCTTTTCAAATGAATCAGTTCTTCTTATCAGGTGGCCAAAGTATAGAAGTTTCAGCTTCAACATCAGTCCTTCCAATGAATATTCAGGACTGAGTTCCTTTAGGTTTGACTGGTTGGATCTCCTTGTAGTCCAAGGGACTCTCAAGAGTCTTTTCCAACACCACAGTTCAAAAGCATACATTCTGTAGCATATTTGTACTTTTTTCTTACTGCTATTGTAGAAATAATTATATTTTTTAGAGTAATTGGCTGACATTTGTCTGGGTGGCAATAGCCAGAGCTTTTCTAGAGTAGGTGTTGTGTCTTTCACATCTTGCAATCCTCAGAACTTGATTTAAGAGCCTAGAAGACAGGAGATATTTAAAAATCATTTGATGATGGAATGAATGCATGACTTATTGGGAAGTTCTGAGAAAGCCTTCTTGAGGTTTGCAGGAATTACCACTAGATGTCACTAGCACATTTCCAATAACAATACCTGCAAAGGGAGAACTAACCTTTACTGAGCACCTACTGTGTGCCAGGCCCTTTTAAATGGTTCTGTAAAGTAGGAATTATGATCACAAATCTACCTTGGAAGTGGGTGCTTGGAGTGATTAACAGGTCATAATGCTAGTACAATGTAACTGCAGAAACTGTTCATCGCTCAGCCATGTCCAACTCTGCAGTGGTGGACAGTAGCTTACCAGGCCCCACTGTCCATGGGATTTTCTCCAGGCAAGAATACTGGAGAGGGTTGTTCAGTGGGTTGTTTATTTTCTTGTTCAGGGTATCTTCCTAAATCGAACCGCAATTTCCGACACTGCAGGCAGACTCTTTACCATCTAAGGCACAGGGAAGGCCCAGTACGGTGTAAAGATGGGATTAGAATATCCAGGTGTCTGCCGTCAAAATCTATGGGTTTCCCACAGTGGCAGCCACATTCTGTTTTCTGTTTTGATAACTGAGCCTCTGGCCTTCAAATGATAGATATAAAAAGCATATGCCAAAATTTTTTTTTAACAAATTAAATCTTTACTGACAAAAGAAGCAATTATCAGGTTAGATGTTCTTAAGACCTTTCAAGTTAAAAGTCAGAGACTTTGCTTCTCGAATAAGTTTTTCCTGAATAGTCAGTTGGAAAACAAACTACCATTTAGAGAAAACTTTTTAATTAAACATGGATTTTGAGCGAAAGTGGTTAGATTGTTTTTTAGTACTTTATTTTTTTTTCAATTAACACTTGAAAATTCATGTCTACTCTTTGTAAGGTGATAAATTTAGTAATTTAGGCTAGGCACATGGATAAAATATAGTCCCTACCTTCAAAAAGCTTGCAAAACTATAATATCTCCTTAATTCAAAGTCAGGAACATCACAGTGCTCTTACTATGGAGGGTATTTAATATGAGACTCTGAAGTTTCAATAATATTTAGAGACCCTAATCACTTTGATAATGTGACCGTTGATTCTTGGACCATAAATACTTAAAGCACATCCCTGAACATGATGAATGTCTATTAGTTCCTGCCTGCTCAACTCAAGACATCATGGTATCTTTTTAGATCCAATTCTGCCTATACAGAATCCCAAGCAAGACCCAGAACTTGAGGAGATGTATATTTGTAGAATCTCCAATCAGAGGAGAACAGTTATAAGAAAGTATGATGAAATGGTGCTTCGACTTGAATGTTTGACTTGCACTTGAGTAGACCCCCGTCATCCTGTCTTTCTAATCTGGGTAGAGGGCACCAAGGCAGTCAGCCATTATGCAAACAAAAGAAAGATGATAGGGAGGTGGCTCATGCGAACATGCATGCTAAGGCACTTAAGTCGTGTCCGACACAGTGCAACCCTCTGTCCATGGGATTCTCCAGGTAAGAATACTGGAGTGGGTTGCCATGCCCTTCTCCAGGGGATCTTCCTGATCTAGGGATCAAATCTGAATCTCTTCCATTGGCAGTTGGGTTTCTTTACCACTAGTGCCACCTGGGAAGCGGGGAGGTGGCTTTATACCTCCTCATAATTTTACAGCTTCTCTTTAGTTTAGTCAGCTTCAGTACCATATCAGACTGTTTAAGCTTTCTGCCAAACTCAGTAGTGGTCGTTAATATTTTTGCTTTTTCTATTGCTAATTATTGATGGGAGTCAAACCATCAACTAATTTTAAATTGTACATTTATATACAATGTGATTAAGTTTTGACAGATTTTTAAAGATGAGGAATTAATGTAGTCATGGAAACAGTTTATCTTCATCACTTAATGTTTTATGTGTAGTGAGCTTGACTTTTATGTAAAATTAAATTAGGTGATTTAAAGTTATCAATATAAAATAATACATTTTCAATTTATTCCAAAAAACTAGAAATAATATCAAACCTCTGTATTAGAAATACATAAAGAAAAGCATAAAGTCAAAGTTAAAATGCCAACTGAATAATAAATGGTTTTTATGTGATTTCTACAGAAGTATATCTCTTTAGAAAACAAGCAAAAATACCCATCAATGTTTATCAATATTTGCATTGAATTAAGAGAGTTTTAAATTATGTGAGGTCATTAGCAACACATTTCTCAAATAAAATTTGCCCAATTTGTACATCTTTCTTATCAGAAAATAGCAACAACTTATTTAAAAAAATAAAAGCAATAAAGTCTGGAGAAATACTCTGTGTATTCACTCCTCACGTCTTTTGCTTTCTACTTTTGCCTTGGATAGGGTACACACTCAAAGCATTTCTTTATCTAGATATAACTCATAAATAAACATTTGGATTAATCAAGAAAGTTAGATGAAATAAGTTGGACAGAGTAAAGCAAATACCAAACAATTTTAATTATATGTGAAATCTAAAAAAACCTAAACAAACAAAACAGATTTATAGATACAGAAAACAAACTGGGGGTCACCAGAGGGGAGGGAGGCAGGGGGTTGGAAAAAACAGGTGAAGGGAATTAAGAGGTACAAGTTTATGAAATAAATAATTCACGTTGATATATAGCATAGGGAGTATAGATAATAATATTGTAATAACTTTGTACAGCAACCAGCTTACTGTAGCAGTTTATCCATAATGCATATAAATGTTGAATCACTATGTTGTATACTTGAAACTAAAAAAAAAAAAAATAGAGGAAAATTTGGTGGTCACTCAGTGGCTTCCTTCTCCTGCTCCCTAAGCATCCTTGCAGTTTTGCAATGAAAACCAAAGAAAGAAAATGTGAAACACTGTGGAAGCTCCAGGAATCCATAGCATATAGATTGCACACCTGGAGAGACAAGACAGTTTAGTGAGGAGAATGGCCTGGAGCAAATACCAGCTGGGTCACTTACAAGATCCTGTAATAGCAATGGCAAAGTATTAGAAATTGTGCTTCTGTTTTCTCATCCTTAAAATAGGAGGTAATAACAATATCTACCTCATAGGGTTATTGCGAACTTTAAAAGAGCTTGAGTATGCAAAGCCATTTGAACAAGATATCTATATAATTAATGTTTTCAAGGTGTTTGTTGCTGCTGCTGCCTTTGTTGCTACAGTTACAGAAAAGTGCAGATCAGAACTGTTAGGGACAAACTAGCCAATAGATTTCTTGTTTTTTTCCTCAAGTGATAGCACAAAACCTGGGGGTCCTTTTATAATTGCAATTAACTAGATTCACTGAATGGAAAGTTTTGGAAATTTTTAAAAAATAATTTCCAAAGGAAAAAATGAGTTAAAATCCTAATCATAAATGAGATATTAGTGATTTTTAGCTTATTATAATTATTAAGCTATTTTCATACAGTTAAATTTTTATAGAGTTTTTTTCCTTGTTTGCTCTGAAGGAAAACTGAGTAGAAAGTCTGTTTGTGAAGTCTGTCAATGATTCAATAAAGAAACTTTCTCCATTCAGGTCACAAACCATAAAAAGGGCACCAGCTGATGGCAGAATGTTCTAATTGCAGGTAAGAAGCTAAACGGAAACAATCGACTTTTAGTGCTCAGCTGACAAATTGAAATAATAAAGTATCATACATTCCCACAACATCCATTTATCTATGTAAACCTTGGTTTCCTATAAATGAGCCTTGAGTCTTAGCGGAGTTGGTGATGGACAGGAAAACCTGGCGTGCTGCAGTCCATGGAGTTGCAAAGACTCAGACATGACTGAGTGACTGAACTGAAGAGTCTTAGCAAGACTGAAAAACAATTGGAGATTGTGAATATTGCTATTGAATATATGTTTGCAGAGGCATCTTAGTATATTATGCCTGAAACCAGTCAGCATGGGTTCAAATCCTGACTTCACCTTTTATTATCTGTTGAATTGACCTAAAACAAGATAGTCAACTTCATGCTCAGGCTTCTTGTATAGTACCTACTCAGAATTACTGTGGAGTAAATAGCTTGTATTTATAAGGTTCTTAGGATAATAACTGATGTAGAGTAAGTGCCGTGTAAAGTGCTTATTAAGTAGATAGAAGTACTTTATTGTATATTCATATCAGCAGATTTTATAAGTTGAGAGCAAAACCATGTTTTAAAGATACGTTAGTGGTTTCCCGGGTGTTTCATACAGGGTCGCATAGTTCAAGCTCTAAAAGGTACTTTGCTTTAGTAGCCTTACATCGCAAAAGGGAATTTTATGGAGTCCCACTTTCCTGGTAGCTCCAACAGTAAAGAGTCTGCCTCTGATGTAGGAGACCTGGGTTCAGTTCCTGGGTCGGGAAGCTCCCCTGAAAGAAGAAATAACAACTCACTCCAGTATTCTTGGCTGGGAAATCCCACAGACAGAGAAGCCTGGAAGGCTACAGTCCATGGGGTAGCAGAGTCGGACACAACTGAACGACTAACTCACAATCAACCAGCACCATGAGGCAGAAAACAAAAATGGCAAAGAGCATCAGTTTTTGTGGTGTTGACCACACTTGAAAAATTCTGACTTTGCTACTCATCGCTTCCATGTCCTTTGAAAAGTTACTTATCTTCTTTAAAACCTATTTTCTACTTCTTTATTTTAGCTCAGTACTAAGAAAAGAAAAAAATATATGTAATTTGTATCATCCTTATTTACTTGCTATTGAAATTCAACGACTCCTTCTCTATCATCCGAGTGATTGACTTGCCGTCTTTGATGTATCAAAATATAGGCCCCAAATCTGTTACCGATCATTTTATATTTGGATGATTCTAAATTTTATTGTATGTTAGATAGCAAAGCATCTGTATTAGTGATGTCCAATAAATATTTGATTTTCTTGTTGATATATTCTAGACTGAATTACTTTCTTTTAATCATTGTTTGCTAAGCAAAGAGGCATGTGATTGTACGTATGGGTACTCCAAAAGTAGAAATTTCAGGAAATTCTAATGAACATCTTATCTGTCTTTCTTCTCCTTTGTGGTTATCTGTTTATGGAAGAGGTAACAACTGTAGTTATAGAGATTAATCTTCAAGTTTCTTGGAAACTCAATAACTTCATAGGAAGCTAAAGCACTGAATGGGAAATACAATTTTGTGGATAAACACTTTTTATATTTCCCCAGGGAATGCCTTCTGTTTATACGAACAAAAGCTTCATTCATAATTATGCTCCAGTGCTCTTTGTTTTGCATGACAACTAACTTGCAGTTTTCTAGTTGATATAAGTGTTAGTGTCATTTTGAAGATGAGTATTATGATCAACTCGTTTCCAACACTTTTTTGGTAGAAGGTGTTTTATATAGTGAATTTAAGAAGACTGTTCGAATTTTGAAATCTTGATAATACAGCCTCATTTCCTCCACAGGCAGTCTAGGTAAGGAAAATATGCTCTAGGATTCTCAGTGAATGTGCCAGTCAGTGTTTAAAAGATAAATTTCCTCCTTTAACAGAGATAGGAAAAGTGTTACTGAAGTTGCAATCTGCAGTTTTGATACTCATGTATAAAAGGGGGCAGATGTTCTTTTCTACCAAATCATTCCCATAACACATTTACCCAATATTTGGAGATGAATATGCTTACTTCCAAGCCTTGACAGAAGGTTTCAAGAAAATGTTGATTAATATCCATTGATGAACAAAGAAAATTAGCCATTTAGAATGTAATGCTCTTTCAACCTTGTCTTAGCCTCTTTTGTCTTACCTATTTTGTTTGACTCATAGTATTAACCCTAAAATGAACTATCATTTTTTATATATTTTCATACAATTGAATATATATATTATATATAAGTATATATTTAATAAATAAATATTTATATTTGGTCAGTAACAAATTCCTGAGAACATTGCTAGACCACCCACCTTTTAACATTAACCTTGATTCATATGTACAGAATTTGGAAAGCTGCTAAATATATCTTTGAGATGTTAAGAAGAGGATAAAATAATGTTTAACAGAGTTAGTGGAACTAAGTTTATAGAGGTACACAGATAAGTAAAATAATCGATATATGTAAGTAACTAGTCAGATAGATGTATCTATACGTAAAGTATGGTATGTCATTTATGTTTATAAACATGTGTGAGTATGGTATGTTTTTTAAAAACTAATTCCTAGTTACTATGAAAAACTTACTTAGCAGGCTATATCAGGGATTGGGAAGTTTAGAAAAGTGAAGAATGTCCAAACCTTATGGTGTTTCATGAATTGTCTAATTTCACCTACATAATTTCAAAAGATACTGCCCAGTGCAACTGAATTTACATGATGACTAAAGTAGTATGAGCGTGGTTTAAGTATAAGGGATGTTACTTATAAGTTATATAAGTATATATAAATGGGGGTCATATTTACATATTAATAATAATGTATAATATTAAATTCTTGCTGTGATCAAAGTACTCTATTAGAGTTAAATAAATTTTTGAACATGATTCCTGACCTCAACAAAGTATGCTGCTGCTGCTGCTAAGTCCCTTCAGTCGTGTCCGGCTCTATGCGACCCCAGAGACGGCAGCCTACCGGGCTCCCACGGCCCTGGGATTCTCCAGGCAAGAACACTGGAGTGGGCTGCCATTTCCTTCTCCAATGCATGAAAGTGAAAAGTGAAAGTGAAGTCGCTCAGTCGTGCCCGACTCTTAGCAACCCCATGGACTGCAGCCTTCCAGGCTCCTCTGTCCATGGGATTTTCCAGGCAAGAGTTCTGGAGTGGGGTGCCATTGCCTTCTCCACAACAAAGTATAGTTGGAACAAAATATGTGTATGATTTATGGAAGTAACTTTATGAGACATAGGCTTCAGAGAAAGACAGAATTTCACTATGTAATTGTCTTCTTATTCTTATATCAACATGGTAATGACAAAAGCTGAAAGACAGTGAGGGCAGAATTAATATGAAGGATGATTGATTTCACACATCTTAGATACTAATTCAGTGTTACCTGAAAGGAAGAAACCAAGATGATTTCAAAGTTTTAAGTGTGATAGGGCTAACTATTGGAGAAATATAAGGAACTCAGGAGAAATATAAGGAACTCAGGAAAAATGTGGGATGATTGTTTAGTTTTAAATAGTTTTAAAAGATGGAATGAAGAGTTGTGAAAATTCCCACTGTTAAGTTCATGAAAGGAATCTGTCAGAAGACAGAACAGTTCTAGGATGGCATCTTCAAAATGGGATAGTTGAATCCAGGAGAGAAATTGAGATCTTCAGGGTGCAAGAAAAATATGCAGATCACCAAGAATGGATCCTTGACTGTATTTAAATGTTCAATATGGTTAGAGAAGAAGCCTGACATGGAGATAGAAAAACAATCAGAAACAATTAGATACAAAATAACATAAAGATGGTGTTAGTAATCAAAGAAAGATTTCAAGAGTACCTCAAATCCATCTGTTTTCTTTTTTGTATTCTTTTGTATATTGTAAATCCCTCTTTCTTCCCCCATCCCTTTCCTCTCCTCTTCCGGTTTCTCTACCCCAACTTTACCCTGTTCAGTTCAGTTCAGTCACTCAGTCGTGTCTGACTCTTTGTGACCCCAAGAATCGCAGCACGCCAGGCCTCCCTGTCCATCACCAACTCCCAGAGTTTACCCAAACTCATTTCCATCGAGTCGGTGATGCCATCCAGCCATCTCATCCTCTGTTGTCCCCTTCTCCTCCTCCCCTAATCCCTCCCAGCATCAGAGTCTTTTCCAATAAGTCAACTCTTTGCATGAGGTGGCCAAAGTACTAGAGTTTCAGCTTCAGCATCATTCCTTCCAAAGAAATCCTAGGGCTGATCTCCTTCAGAGTGGACTGGTTGGATCTCCTTGCAGTACATGGGACTCTCAGGAGTCTTCTCCAACACCACAGTTCAAAAGCATCAATTCTTCAGCACTCAGCTATCTTCACAGTCCAACTCTCACATCCATACATGACCACAGGAAAAACCATAGCCTTGACTAGATGGACCTTTGTTGGCAAAGTAATGTCTCTGCTTTTGAATATGCTATCTAGGTTGGTCATAACTTTCCTTCCAAGGAGTAAGTGTCTTTTAATTTCATGGCTGCAGTCACCATCTGCAGTGATTTTGGAGCCCAAAAAAATAAAGTCTGACACTGTTTCCACTGTTCAGCCATCTATTTTCCATGAAGTGATGGGACCAGATGCCATGATCTTCATTTTCTGAATGTTGAGCTTTAAGCCAACTTTTTCAGTCTCCACTTTCATTTTCATCAAGAGGCTTTTTAGTTCCTCTTCACTTTCTGCCATAAGGGTGGTGTCATCTGCGTATCTGAGGTTATTCATATTTCTCCCGGCAGTCTTGATTCCAGCTTGTGTTTCTTCCAGTCCAGCGTTGCTCATGATGTACTCTGCATATAAATTAAATAAACAGGGTGACAATATACAGCCTTGACGTACTCCTTTTCCTATTTGGAACCAGTCTGTTGTTCCATGTCCAGTTCTAACTGTTGCTTCCTGACCTGCATGCAGATTTCTCAAGAGGCAGATCAGGTGGTCTGGTATTCCCATCTCTTTCAGAATTTTCCACAGTTTATTGTGATCCACACAGTCAAAGGCTTTGGCATAATCAATAAGGCAGAAATAGATGTTTTTCTGGAACTCTCTTGCTTTTTCCATGATCCAGCGGATGTTGGCAGTTTGATCTCTGGTTCCTCTGCCTTTTCTAAAACCAGCTTGAACATCTGGAAGTTCACGGTTCACGTATTGCTGAAGCCTGGCTTGGAGAATTTTGAGCATTACTTTACTAGCATGTGAGATGAGTGCAATTGTGCGGTAGTTTGAGCATTCTTTGGCATTGCCTTTCTTTGGGATTGGAATGAAAACTGACCTTTTCCAGTCCTGTGGCCACTGCTGAGTTTTGCCAATTTGCTGGCATATTGAGTTCAGCACTTTCACAGCATCATCTTTCAGGATTTGGAATAACTCAACTGGAATTCCATCACCTCCACTAGCTTTGTTCATAGTGATGCTTTCTAAGGCCCACTTGACTTCACATTCCAGGATGTCTGGCTCTAGGTCAGTGATCACACCATCGTGATTATCTGGGTCATGAAGATCTTTTTTGTACAGTTCTTCTGTGTATTCTTGCCATCTCTTCTTAATATCTTCTGCTTCTGTTAGGTCCATACCATTTCTGTCCTTTACCGAGCCCATCTTTGCATGAAATGTTCCTTTGGTATCTCTGATTTTCTTGAAGAGATCTCTAGTCTTTCCCATTTTGTTGTTTTCCTCTATTTCTTTGCATTGATCACTGAAGAAGGCTTTCTTATCTCTTCTTGCTATTCTTTGGAACTCTGCATTCAAATGGGTATATCTTTCCTTTTGTCCTTTGCTTTTCACTTCTCTTCTTTTCACAGCTATTTGTAAGATCTGCCTAGACAGCCATTTTGCTTTTTTGCATTTCTTTTCCATGGGGATGGTCTTGATCCCTGTCTCCCATACAATGTCACGAACCTCATTCCATAACTCATCAGGCACTCTGTCTATCAGATCTAGGCCCTTAAATCTATTTATCACTTCCACTGTATAATCCTAAGGGTTTAGGTTTAGGTCATACCTGAATGGTCTAGTGGTTTTCCCTACTTTCTTCAATTTAAGTCTGAATTTGGCAGTAAGGAGTTCATGGTCTGAGCCACAGTCAGCTCCTGGTCTTGTTTTTGCTGACTGTATAGAGCTTCTCCATCTTTGGCTGCAAAGAATATCATCAATCTGATTTCGGTGTTGACCATCTGGTGATGTCCATGTATAGAGTCTTCTCTTGTGTTGTTGGAAGAGGGTGTTTGTTATGACCAGTGCATTTTCTTGACCAGTGCACTAAAAAACTCTATTAGTCTTTGCCCTGCTTCATTCCGTATTCCAAGGCCAAATTTGCCTGTTACTCCAGGTGTTTCTTGACTTCCTACTTTTGCCTTCCAGTCCCCTATAATGAAAAGGACATCTTTTTTGGGTGTTAGTTCTAAAAGGTCTTGTAGGTCTTCATAGAACTGTTCAACTTCAGCTTCTTCGGTGTTACTGGTTGGGGCATAGACTTGGATTACTGTGATACTGAATGGTTTGCCTTGGAAACGAACAGAGATCATTCTGTCGTTTTTGAGATTGCATCCAAGTACTGCATTTCGGACTCTTTTGTTGACCATGATGGCTACTCCATTTCTTCTGAGGGATTCCTGCCCACAGTAGTAGATATAATGGTCATCTGAGTTAAATTCACCCATTCCTCAATACATTTTCACAATATACATTATTAATTTTAGCATCTAATTATAAATAGGAATTCTAAGTGAAAATATACTTCTTTTTAAACTTTTAGGTGATTCACACCAATAAACATTGATTAAAATAAACAATCCTTTACTTAAAAAATGTGCTTTATAAAATATAATTTATACTTGCAATACAATTGGTTATAGTGTCTATTTACTATATCATAAATTTATTTGCAAAGAGATGTGCAATAGATCTATTACCAAACAATTTACTAGAGTTAGATATTTTTTAAAGTTTGTCTTTTTGGTTATGAGTAAATTCAGAGAAGTAACTATATACAGTTCATTTCTGAGTCATAACCCTAGGATCTAGAGTTCAAAAAGTTCCTGAATGAATAATCTTTTTTTTTTTCCATTTTTCACTTTAAAGGGCAACACAACCCCCAAGTATTTTATTTCTTAAAATAAGATAGAACATAGACTTTCAGGATAGAACATAGACTTATTACATATATGCATTTGTATTTTACCTGCTAGAAGCAGCTATATTTGAAGTTTGAAATGTTACCATACTTACTTATAGAGAAAACTAAAATATTTGTATAATTGCTTCTGCTCAATAAACAGGCAGATTCTTTACCACAGAGCAATCTGGGGGAGCACCAAGATAATTTACTACTGGCCCTCATTGGTTGAGCTTAGTGATCAATATTTCCTTGAAGATTTTTAGTTCATTATTAATGTCTAACGTATTTCAGCAGCTTGACATTTTTTCTGAATTTTCCAAATATTTTGGTGCCTCAGTAATGTACAACTTGAAAAATCATATGGAAATATCAAACATGTTTTCTATCAATTAAACATGATTCTCAGAAGATTATTTTTGAAATGATGCAAAGAACAAAAGCTAGGAGAAACTCTATCAAGTATCATCTGAAACAAGTGGTAACCACAGGTCATCACTATAAACATAGATCATATTCCTTTGGTAGTTTTTGCTTTCATATTCCAAAGAGATAACAGTACATTTAACTAATTGCCAAGGTCAAAGACAAATAATATTGTTCTATATCCTTGCCCCTAACTAAACATATTAGGAAAGAGCATTTATTAATATAAAAAGTGAAAATCTGACCTCCATATCCTTCCCTCCTGAAAGCCTACAGTCACTAAATAGAGTCCTGATACAGGACAATTCTTACCTTGAAGGAAGGCAGTAGTGTTGATTTTTTTATTTTTTAATTGGGGTATAGTTGTTTTAAAATATTGTCTTAGTTTCTGCTATTCAATGAAGTGACTCAGCTATACATATACATATATCTCCCCCCTATTGGACCTCCCTCCCACCCCACCATTCCACACTGATGTGTTGTCTTTTCATCTTATTTATAGTTTTATTTGCTGTGCAAAAGCTTTTAAGTTTAATTAGATCCCATTTTTTGTTTTTATTTTCATTATTATAGAAGGTTGGTCAAAAAAGATTTTGTTATGATTTATGTCAGTGTTCTTCCTATGTTTTTCTCTAGGAGTTTTATGATTGACATTTTATAACGAAAAATATTAATTTCTGAATCAAGGCTATTTCATTACTTCAAATGACTTTCTCTAAATTTGAGCAGAAAATTCATGGAACTTTGCCAAATTCTTATATAAGGCAGAAGATTTCTACTCTATTGAATAAATACTAGAGAACAGTGGGAAAAATTATATCTGGACCTTTATTGTGCCACAAACGTGTTTGTTCAATGGTATCTTATGAAAAGCAAGTATATCTCATTTCTGTTCTTGTACTATATCTGAGCCAATGAACATACCCATGAATTTTATGAACAAATTGATTTTCCTTCAAATAACATAGTTTTCATTAAATATTTCACATTTGTCTCATTACTCACTTGGAGTTTGATTAGTTAGATTCATTACAGAGCTGCAACATAAAAACATTTTTCACTCAAGAAATTACTTGTGATAAAAAATACAAAAGACTCAGTAAATTATTTACCAAAATACTTTAATTCTTTGTTGTAATTTAAATGCTTTTCTAGAAATCAGAATTTTTGCATGAGTGTAGTCATTTAATAAGTGAAGGGGGCTATTTAATATAAAATGAGATAATCACCATTGTACCTAATTATGGCATGTCATTTAAATGTCACATGTTATAAAATGGAATCAGGAAACCTGGAGTCTGACATGAGGGCTGGTGCAGACTAGGCATCTACTAAGTACTTTTTAATATTATAAATCCTAGTTTGACTCTAAGGAAGTTGCTTAAACTCTCCATTTCCTTATAATTAGATGCATTGTATGTTAAAGCTTCTTTTTTTTTCAGAATAACTAGACAAAATCCCTAATTCTGTTCCCTTACAGTTGCTTCTGTATTAGTTGAAGAAAGTTAAAATTCAGTTGTTTAATTGTGTCACTGTAACAATTTATAAAAGGAGAGTACCTTAAAATTGGCTGTATGTAACTGAGACAGATTAATGAAATTACAGTCAGTATTTTGAAATTAACATTGATATAGTGTCAACCTAATTTAATTAAACCCAGAGCTAGTAGACTGGCATTGCCTCAATATTTTTTGCTGTCCATACTTTTGTTTATCTAATTATATGCCATTATAAAGAGTTCATATTCACTGTGAGCAGAACACACTGGCACAGATTAAGTGCAATAATAGAATTGCTTTGAATGATGGCATCTGTCTTTTCCATGACTCCTATGGATCTCATTGCTAGAATATGTTACTAAAATATATTTATCTTACCTAAAGTAAAATTATGCAAAGTTTCCTGATGCACACATTGTATATTAATTGTTAATGTATTTTTTTTAATCTAAATGTTGTTAAACTGTAGTAGAGTGTTAACTGCCTTAAAATTTTCAGATATTATCATAAATCCTCTTCAGAAGGGAGGTACATCAATGCAAATGAAAGTATAAATATAATAGCATAAGAAATCTTTCATTGCTTATCTTAAAAATTATGTCTAGCTTATTAAATTAAGGATGCATATTTTCCTATGAACTGAATACATAATTCCTCATACCTACATGCCTTTACACATGCAGCTATCATCTCTGTTCAAAACACAGTTCAATGTCATCCTCACTCCATTGGCATTTTCCATCTGAGGAACGCTGAGAAAGACTTTAAGATTTGACTCAAGCGTCACCATCTCTCTCATCCCCCTCAGACTGACTTAGCTGTTGCTCATCTGTGCTCCCACTCTGAGATAGTCTTGTCTCGATTATGGTACATAGTGCAATGTATAAACGTACCTATTAACTCATAATCAGTTCTCAATTTGATAAACTTTGAATATAAGAACCATGGCAGTATTTTTTTAATTCTTTGTATTGAAGGATAGTTGATTTACAATGTTAATTTCTGCTTTACAGCACTGTATTTCAGTTATATATACACACACACACGCACATTCTTTTCACGTTCTTTTCCATTGTAGTTTATCATAGGATATTGAATATAGTTTCCTGTGGTATACAATAAGACCTTGTTGTTTATTCATTCTATATATAATACTTTGCATTTGCTTGTCCCAAACTCCTACTCCATCCCTCCCTGACTATTCCTCCCCCTTGGTAAGCACAAGTCTGTTCTCTATGTCTGTGCGTTTTCCTGTTTTTATACTTAGCACCTAGAACAATATCGGCCATAGAAGTAGACGCTCATTTAATTTGTATGAATGAGCAATTGAATCAACAGATTTTCATGGTTGGTTTCCTAAGTGTCAGTAACCAGAGTTGGGAAGAGTTGCATAAAGTTAAGCATCATGAACTGAGAGTCAAAGTCTTTTTCTGAGGTGGATTTACATTTTATGATATCAAACCTTGATCCACTGTAAAATTTTCACTGACATATCTTAAGCAAGGGAAAAGCCTTCTTTTATGATTTAACCTGATTCTGTTATCCTCCTTTGAACTATCTTTCTATCTCTACATGCTACTTATTTCAAATTCAGTGCCTCACTAAATCACAAGAGGCCTAATAAAAGTCTAAGTTTAAGCCCGGAATATATAAAATGTGTAGTCTTCTAAAAACCTTTTGCTTTCATGTGCATTTTAGATAGTAAATAGACTGAGAGAATATTTGAATAGATAGATACTTAATATCTATCCCTTTATTTTGATGATAGGAGAAAAATTCACAGATAAATCATAGATCTCTGAATAGGTTCTATCTAAAAGTAAATTTTTCATATATAATGTTTTAAAACAACTTTTTTCTAATAATAAAGGTAATTCAACTTTACTGTCATAACTGTAGGAAATATGTAAAAACAAAATGAATAAAATAAATCTATCTATAAAATTTACCATACAAAGATAACAGTTAACTCTCCAGCAAATAGGAGATTACTCATATTTTCCTTTTTTACTTACACAAGAAAATTTACAAGAGGAAATTTAAGTGGAGAAGCATGCCATAACTCCAACACACTGTGCATCTTTCAGTAATTTTGTTTTTACGTATTTTTTTGTTTTTCTATATCTGTATGTAGTATAGGTGAACATTTGTATTTTTATATTTTCAATGATAAGAATGTCCAAACCTTTGTCAGTTCCCACATTACCAAAAATTTTTCACAAAATGTGGTTTTATGGCTTAATCAGATCAGATCAGTCGCTCAGTTGTGTCTGACTCTGTGACCCCATGAATTGCAGCATGCCAGGCCTCCCTGTCCATCACCAACTCCCAGAGTTCACTCAGACTCATGTCCATCGAGTCAGTGATGCCATCCAGCCATCTCATCCTCTGTCGTCCCCTTCTCCTCCTGCCCCCAATCCCTCCCAGCATCAGAGTCTTTTCCAATGAGTCAACTCTTCGCATGAGGTGGCCAAAGTACTGGAGTTTCAGCTTCAGCATCATTCCTTCCAAAGAAATCCCAGGGCTGATCTCCTTCAGAGTGGACTGGTTGGATCTCCTTGCAGTACATGGGACTCTCAAGAGTCTTCTCCAACACCACAGTTCAAAAGCATCAATTCTTCAGTGCTCAGCCTTCTTCACAGTCCAACTCTCACATCCATACATGACCACAGGAAAAACCATAGCCTTGACGAGACGGACCTTTGTTGGCAAAGTAATGTCTCTGCTTTTCAATATGCTATCTAGGTTGGTCATAACTTTCCTTCCAAGGAGTAAGCGTCTTTTAATTTCATGGCTGCAGTCACCATCTGCAGTGATTTTGGAGCCCAGAAAAATAGTCTGACACTGTTTCCCCATCTATTTCCCATGACGTGGTGGGACCGGATGCCATGATCTCCGTTTTCTGAATGTTGAGCTTTAAACCAACTTTTTCACTCTCCACTTTCACTTTCATCAAGAGGCTTTTGAGTTCCTCTTCACTTTCTACCATAAGGGTGGTGTCATCTGCATATCTGAGGTTATTCATATTTCTCCCAGCAATCTTGATTCCAGCTTGTGTTTCTTCCAGCCCAGCGTTTCTCATGATGTACTCTGCATATAAGTTAAATAAACAGGGTGACAATATACAGCCTTGACGTACTCCTTTTCCTATTTGGAACCAGTCTGTTGTTCCATGTCCAGTTCTAACTGTTGCTTCCTGACCTGCATGCAGATTTCTCAAGAGGCAGATCAGGTGGTCTGGTATTCCCATCTCTTTCAGAATTTTCCACAGTTTATTGTGATCCACATAGTCAAAGGCTTTGGCTTAATACCATAGAGTAAACTAAATAATCAAAAAAGAAGGGAAGATTTCAAACATGAAATTACTTGGACCTAAAATAAGACAAAATATGTGTCATTTTATTCATTAGGTGATAGTCATAATTTAGAATGACCAAGTACTTTTAATTTTTCATATATTCATTTATAGAATACACAATATGAAAAAGAATATATTTGTAAATGAATTTGTATAAAGATTGCAGACTGTTGAGATAAAAGCAACTGTTCTGTCATAAGTTTGGGATCATCAGTTATGCTCTCCTTATTACTAACTGTGTAGCTCTATATACTTCACAGTAAAGTACTCAACACAATTATTAATAGAGTGAAAAGTACATTTGAGATTGAAGATGTGGTACCTGTATGCAAAAACTTAAAGTGGACAAGATTTTCAGGATACATTTTTTGTTGTCATTCAGGAGCAAAATAGAGTCACAAAAGCATAAATGTCTAGGAAGATGCCTTATGACAAGGACCATTTATCCTGAGTTTGGAAAGAGCTCTTTGTAATTGACTCAGTCCCTGCTGCCATCATTCCCTAGAGAACAACAAGCTGAACCCTGTGTCCTCTCATAAAATCAGGGAGATGTGATTGGCCAGGAAGCCTCAGTACTTTCACTATTTAAATCTGCAAATAACATACAAATCCTCATGATTCCTCTCGGAAATGACCAAGGGGATCTTACAGATAAAGTAAGTTCAAGCAGTATATGAAAAAGAATTTAAATATCCCCCCAGAAATGTGAATTTAATCAGTTTTACTATTCAGGAGACTGTGCTCCTTCTATTTCAAAACAGGTGCCTGTAACCATACTGTCCATGTGCCGAATAACCGGCCTCCCCTCGTTTGTCATTCTGCTGCAGGTGCATTTCCTCAGAAAGGCCAAGAGCTTAAGTATTATCATTCACACAGAGATCAATTTTCTTTTGACAGCAAAGTGTTGCAGGCACAAATTTGCATTTTCAGTGTGGTAATTTTAAAAATTTCTACAAATTGGAGATTTTGAACGCCCTTGCTACTTTTTTGTAATCTCTTATATATTTTGCTCATGGGAAAAAAAGAAAACTCTCAGTTCTTTGATTAGGTGTTTTCACAATTGTATTTATTTGTAAAATTATCTCAAAGTTAATAAAATATTTCCCAACTCAGGGTAATTCTGCCTCCTGAGTGATGACCAAAGGGATGTACTGACTGGTCTTGGTTAATCAAAGAATTAGACAAATGTATGTGGTTCAGTCAAGTCCTTGAACTCCTGCTGCTGCTAAGTCACTTCAGCCGTGTTTGACTCTGTGCGACCTCATAGACGGCAGCCCACCAGGTTCCTCTGTCCCTGGGATTCTCCGGGCAAGAATACTGGAGTGGGTTGCCATTTGCTTCTCCAGTGCATGCATTCATGCTAAGTCGCTTCAGTCGTGTCTGACTCTGTGTGACCCCATGGACAGCAGCCCACCAGGCTCCTCTGTCCACACAGTTCTCTAGGCAGAAGTACTGGAGAGGGTTGCCATTTCCTTCTCCACCTACTAGGTAAAAGGTATTGTTATAGATATAATGGAATATTGATGTGCCTCAGATGTCAAAAATCATATTGCTTTTGGGCACGTATAAGGTCACATTAACATAAATGCTCAAATTCCCATTGCACTTACAACACTCCTGAACTCTTAGCCCTTTTGGAAAGTGCTCTGATAAAATATTTATGGCAGGCCGCAGAGAATGTGAAGTGCTAGGTTTAATCCTGTTAGTCCTATGGCTGCTCTCCCATGTGAAACTGAGGGCTATGCCAAGCCTATCATCCGGGCTCTGCTGTGAGGATGCTGCTTGAAACATCCTCCACTAGCATCTGCTGTGACCCAGTCTCACATGCTGTCTCCTCCATCAGTCCCCTCTGTTTCTGCCTCTTTAACCTGTGTCTGTCAGGTCAATAACAAAAACCAAATCCATTATATTCTTTCATAAACTTTAGCGGTTCCTTCATTTTGTGAAGCTCTTATATTCAATTTTGTTCTCTTCTTCAACTTAAAAAGATTTTTACATTTCACAAAAGTAAATAGATTTAAACATCAATACTTTGTCATTCCTTCCTGAATTTTCTATAGGCTCAATCAAAGCCTCTCCTACTTAAAGAAAAAAAAAAAAATTATACTCTGGTCGCCTAGTTGGGGGAGTTAGGAGATGCAAGTATGATGTGTTTATGTTTCAAGTATTTGAAAGTAAAACTGGAACATTTCTTCCTTACATAGCAAGAAGGCCTAGAGATAAGGTAGACTCAGAATAGTGAATTGAATCATACAGCGAAAACATGCGTTCACCTCCACTTCTCTGTAATTTTTTCCCCTAATTATTACTATATAACTGAACTAATTTCAGGTATCACAATCACAGTCAACAGTGTCCAAAGGTAAGAGCTAAAGCATTTTTTTTAACTTTCTTTATAAAAACTTTATGTAGAAATTACACCCAGTAGATGCTTCCTCCTGTGTCAGTGGATAAATCCTTAAACCAATCTATTCAGAAAATGATCAGTGATACAGGAATGGAACCATCCTAGATGAATGGTTCCTAGATTCCTCCAGAGAAGAGGCCACCTGATATGTGAACAAAATCAGGTTTGTATTAGCAAGAAAGAAATTGGGGAAAGGGTAGTAAGCACCTAAGTCAGACTGAGAAGTGACAAGATAAGAGCTGTATTTTAAAGAACTATGGAAATGAAGTATGGGATAAGGTAGAGGGTGTACAGACAAGTAACAAAGAAATAATAAGCGGTTAATGTAACAATGAGACACAATGAAAAATTAAAGTGTAGAGACAAAGTAAGAGTGAGCAGAGGGATAGGTTTGAGAAGAATTTCAAATGGAGCACAGTTATCACCAGTGGTCTCTTGGACATGAAGAATGAGGGAACAGACAGAGATAACTCCAGTATTGAATACGGAAATTCAACAATATCATTAACTGAGCTGATAAGAGTAAAGTAAGGGAAAATGGCTATAATATTGCACAGTAATATGCTGATCATCATCTTGAGAAAATGATGGGTACATTCTCTTTCATCTACATTGAGAAACTTAGATAGAAACTGTATTGATTAGGAACTTTAAAATTCTAGACATCAAATTTTCCTGTTGAAGTGAATTTCTTTATTTACATGTCATGTTTTTCTAATCCTTGTTTAAATTCAGTTCAAAAAATGTTTTAGGAATAATAATTTCAATAAATATTATTGACTGTATAAAGAGCTCTTAAAAACTCTTCTCAGGTTCTAACATACTTTTTTGAATACCTATTTAAGAAAAATCAAGTAGTACAGTGTAAAAAGCAGGTGATGTATCTTTGTAGGTGGTTTAATCATTAGGTCCTATGTCAGCAGAATTTGAGAACTTTTTTAATAAATAACAAAATTCAAGTTGCTTGTTTCTATTTGTTTTAAATACCTAATATTCAGCAAGAAAGAATCACTGTTTAGATCTATCCTGTATCATGAAAAACGTTCACAGTATGTTCCAACTTGAACTTTCATAGACTGTCCAATTTATACCTGAAGCTCATAATATTCCCCAGTGTGACTAGATAAGAAAGGAAATTGTTTTATACCTGAACAGGCTTTTGTCAATCCTAAAGATTTATCATAGTGGTCTGCTCTTTCCCTGTGTGTCCTTTCTCCTCCTTCTTGGTCTTTGTGGTCATTTCTGCCTCTCTGTGTCTTATACAACCTCTCATCTTTACATTGTAAAATATTTTCTATAATTAAAATATATGTATCTAAAATGCTATGAGAAATAAATTTGAGATGTTTAATAGTCTCAACTAACACCTCCCTGATTCTTTCAAAGGCTTACTTGGTTATATGACTGAACAGCTGACCAAAAACCTTGTATGTAGCAAGAAAAGCAATTAACTATTTACCCACAATCAGAAAGGAAATAACCAATTGTCTAACATAAATTGCTAATATAAGTAATGACTAGTTAAAGATCTGAACATACAACAAAGTTTGGGAAATTAAATTGTTCTTGGTTATCTTTTTTATTAGACATACCAATCTGTTAAAACATTTATATACCTCATTTTTTTCCATTACTGTATCTAAAAGGTTGATGCATCATGAATAGACATGAAATAGACATTCATAAACTATATATACACAAAAATAATAAAAACATATAATCCTTGTGGCTCTTTATATGTGTACATGTATATTAAAAGAACATACAGTTCTTTTGTATTTTGAATCTGAATATGTAGAGATACATATTATAAAAAGCAGTGCTTTAGAAATACTTCCTTTGGTTTTGATAAGCAATGGAGTGAATAATGGAATGATATCATCTAACATCCCACCCAAGCTTCCCAGCTGGTTCAGTGGTAAAGAATTTTCTTGCAAGTGCAGGAGACACAGGTTCTATCCCTGAGTCATCATGAAGATCCCCTGGAAGAGAAAATGACAGACCACTCCAGTATTCTTGCCTGGAAAATCCCATGGATGTGGGCTACCATCCATGGAATTGCAAAAGTGTCAGACATGACTCAGCATGCACGCATGTACAATGTGCTACCTATATTCACATTTTCCTGACTGTCCTTAAAATGTCATTCATAGCTTTTTTTATTTTATTTTTTCAGCATAAGATCTAGTTAAGATTCATGTATTTTATTTTCATGGTACTTTAATCTTCGTTCATCTAAAATAGTCCTTCTTTCTTTTTGGATGTCTTGTGCCATTAACATTTTTGAAGATTCTATCTATATTGTGTTGTGTAGAACACTTCTAAATCTGGTTTTGTCAGATAGTTTCCTCATTGTTTGATTCAGGTTATTTGTGGAAAGGATAGATATAGGTAATATGTATGCAAACAACATATAATGTCCTTGTTCTGCAGAGATACATACGGAATTATTTAAGCATGAAGTATAGTATGCAACTACTTAAAAGACTATGTCTGTGTGTCTGTGTGTGTATCTGTCTGTATCCATCTAGAGAGAACGTGAGAGAAAGAAAATCAGATAAGAGCAAGAGACAAAACAAGTGGCAACATTTGGTGAATCTAGATGAAGAGTATACCAATCATCATTGAATTAGTTTTTCAACTTTTAAGTAGGTTTGAAACATTTCAAAATTTAAAAACTGGAGAAATGATAAGTGAGACAGTGAAAGGCGCATGATATAGAGTTGATCCCCTGAGGCAGAGCAGCCATTCAGCCACTTGCTGGTTCTGGTGATTTTGGATAAATCATTGAGAATATCTTAATTCATATATCTCAACTTTAAAATGAAGATGAAAATACTGAGTTTATGTGCTGTTTTCAAGATTGAAAGATAAAACAGACACCAAAGCTTTTCACACAGTACATCTGAATACAGAATTCCAAACAACTGCAGATTTATCAAAATGGAAACCCAGTGCATTCAATTATCTTATAAAGAGACCTGGGAAATGAATAAGAAGTATATTCATCATTTTTAAAAGTGACAGAAGTTCAAATTGGTTTGTTTTTCTATTAGAGAAATGAATTTTGCATAGTTCAAATGACCTTGGTAGCTAAATAAAATGAAGTTCAAGGGTGACTAGTGTATAGCTTATTAATTTAGGAAGTCAATAAAAAACCCACACAAATATAAGATGAATAAGAATTCTTATAATGTACAAAAGGTCAGAGAGGGCATTAATGTAAGTGTGTGAACAGTGCAGGGCTGAATCTAAATTAGGAAACTGACACTGGGATATGTAAATGCTACTATTATAGCAGTAGAAAACTCCTTGTAACTTCAGATTGATTTCACAATTGCCCTGACACTAGAATGAGGTCTGAGGAATTCATCTGTTCATTCTCTGGGCAGATGTTTATTGAGCAACTTCCCCCTCCCCCAAGACATCTGTTAGTGTTACAATATAAAAATGAATGAGATGAACATCCCTGCCATCAAGGAGTTTACACTCAAGTGGAGCAAATATAGGCAGTTACACTTACGTCTTCTCTTGGGGTAAAGACTAGATTTGGGTGCTCATTTCAAAGCAGCATCTAAACATTTCTTGGAATATTGGGACAGTTTTGTGGAAATAGTTACCTTTGAGATAGAACTATTGGTTTAGAATAGATGATTTCACATGTAAAAGGGGAAAAATACTACTCCTAATCTTAAAATATATGACATTTTAGAGACTTAATACTCCTTAACTCTTAGAATGTATAGTCTAGGTCAACAATTAACAAGAAAAATGAAATAATTTTCTTCCTAATATAGTTTAGGTTTGTATTTCTTGGGGATTATCCCTGGTTGGGCTGAGGCTTTACCTGTGTTTGAAACAAACTCACTAGCATATTGAAACTAAATTCCAAATTTTCAAATTGTATTTAAAAGATTGAAGAGCCCTGGATATTGTTGTCCAAGTGAAGGTTTTTTGCTCTCATTCTTCCTCTTTCTTATCTTCTGTTCTCCTTTCTTTTCTTTGAAAAATATTAATTGATTTTGTTCCCTTTTATTCTTCCCTTTCAATCTCTTTCCTCCATTCTCTTTTCTTTCCATTCTTTTGAAGTTAGATCATAAAAGCCAGGAACAAAGAGAATTCAGGACTTAAGAGGTGTCATCATTACCTGTAGGCCTGAGGACTCAATAGGGTGAGAAAGCAGGTAAAAGAGTCTGAGGTTGATTACACAGGCCATGTGCAAGCAAATAATTATACTAATGATAATGGGCATTGACTTCACACTCTTAGAGATTTACAAATACGAAAGTAGTGAGGGCAGATTGACATCTATGATGTTGGGTTGGACTTCAAGGCATTGACATGACCTTTTGATTTTTAATACAGAGAGAAAAATTGATGTAAATGGGTATCTTTTTTTGTGTGTGTGCTTATGAAAAAAAAACAAAAACAAAAAAATACACATATTTCCTAGGTTTGTCTTTTGAGAGAACCAGGAGGCAATGACATCCAGATGCAATGTTTTCACTAAGCACCCAGATTTTAAATATGAAAGACACAGAGCTCTTGGGATAATGATTGGTTGCAGGGGTGGAGCAGCAAAAGTCCAAGTTGAGTCTACACATAAGCCTGCTTTACAAACCAGTACTCAAAAGATGCAGGGTTGTTGTCAAAAAAAATAGTGAGGCTAGCCTGAAGAATCTTCACTGATCGAATCTAAGACACTTTGAGCAACAAAATAAATACTGATAGAACAAATTGTTGCCTATTGAATAAAACAGAAACCCTTGAGACCCTACTGACATAAACATAATTATTAATAATCAAATGAGAGATGGTAAAATTCTTCCTTACTATAGAATTTGTTCAGTTGCTCAGTTGTGTCTGACACTTTGTGAGCCCATGGACTGCAGCATGCCAGGCATCCCTGTGCTTCAACCATCTCCCGGAACTTGCTCAAACTCATGTTTGTATCTTTTTGGGCTCCAAAATCACTGTGGAAAATGTCTGCAGCCATGATATTAAAAGATGCTTTCTCCTTGGAAGAAAAGTTATGAGAAACCTAGACAGCATAATAAAAAGCAGAGACATTACTTTGTCGACAAAGGTCTGTGTAGTCAAAGCTGTGGTTTTTTCAGTAGTCATGAATGGATGTGAGAGCTGGGCCATAAAGAAGGACAAGCACTGACGAATTGATGCTTTTGAAATGCTGTGTTGGAGAAGACTCTTAAGAGTCTCTTGGACTGCAAGGAGATCAAACTAGTCAATACTAAAGGAAATCAGTCCTGACTGTTCATTGGAAGGACTGATGCTGAAGCTCCAATACTTTGGCCACCTGATCTAAAGAGCTGACTCATTAGGAAAAACTGTGATGCTGGGAAAGATTGAGGACTTCCCTGGCTCAGATGGTAAAGTGTCTGCCTGAAGATTGAAAGCAGGAGGAGAAGGGGATGATAGAGGACAAGATGGTTGGATGGCATCACCAACTCAATGGACATGAGTTTGAGCAAGCTCCGTCCAGGAGATAGTGAAGGACAGGGAAGCCTGGCTTGCTGCAGTCCATGGTGTCACAAAGAGTTGGACATGACTGATTGACTGAACAACAACAATCTACAACTTATATTCAAGTAAGTAATAATTCAATAAAAATATTACATATACACATAGGAGAGAGAGAGAGGCAAAGTAAAGCTGGAGATGGAGGAAGACAAGGAAGAAGAGAGGGAGTTGGGGAAGGAGAAGCAAAAGATATTCACAAGTAAATGTCCTCGGTACTGGATGAAGGCAATTATTTATGTTATTTTTCTCTTGTTAGTAACCAGTTATAGACTATGTCATGCTGCAGTTCATGGGGTCACAAAGAGTCAGATAAGACTGAGCAACTGAACTGAACTGACTGATGTTTGCTTATAAAACCCTTCTAACTCCCATCATGGAACTCTACTGTGTTCCAAATGTTGAATTATAGGCAGGTGATTCCTTTGCCTTTAAAATTATTAATAAAATTTAACCAAGCTTTCTCTTTTCTCTCTCTCTCTCATTTCTCCCTTCCTTCATCTTTTTCACTTTTTCTTCTGTTCTTACTTGCTTTCACTTTTTTCTCACATTCATTTATTTTTAAATTTTTACTATTAGTATTTTAGGTCTTTTATGCCACTTTATTCCCTGATTGACATGAATAGAAGTAATGGAGATACATTAAAATAAAACAAATGAAATGTAAAACTTTTTTATTCCTAATTTCTTATTCCTTATTTAAACATGCATGGGTACATGTGTGTATTGTATATATTCTTATATGTTCACTACCTTACGTGATTCGAGGAATTTGAGATTTTGTTCTTGTTATTTTGAATGATTTCCTACAAGTTATTTATTTTCTCCATGTCTTAATTTCTAAAATTTTAGAATGTAACTAGTGAAATTGATTCTTTTTTTAAAAAATGGTCAGTTTATTACATTGATGACTGTGAGCTTATAAAGTATGGTCTGCTTTGATAATGCACAGCAGTCATCAGTTCATTATAAATGAGGAAGATTAGAAAACCATCATACTAGGATTAACAGATCTCAAATATTTGATAATCCCTGTAGTAGTCATGAGTCTAGATTTCAAAGAGACCTCCAAAACTTCAAAGCCAAGAACATTGGTATTCTTAGTGTCCATTAAATTCTTTCCCATGTTGTCACCAATTTTGGAAGTGATACTCAGCCAAAATCACCATGTCTGAAATTCAGTAGCAGAAATGTGATTAAGTGTCTCCTCTGCTTTCTTAAACAGTTTATAAGGATCTGTTATTAAAAAAAAAGTGTTTCACTATCTTATTAAATAAATTATATTCAAATAAATTAAAATGATCAGAATGGAGTGACAAGTTCTTTTTTTTAAACCTTGTACTCTGAATCTATTCAAGTATATTTTATGGTAAATTTATCCTGGTTAGTAGTAAGATAGTTTGAAGCATTTTCTAGGATGCAAATACAAAATTTCATTTATGTTAAAATCCATTTATGTTAATCCCAGGTGATCCTGCTCCCTTAAAAAAGCTTTTGTTTTAAAGCAATATTCTATAACTCAGTAGTTTGGGAAAAGAAAGCAATTGGAAGAGGTAATGGTAGGTAAGAGAATACTGTTAAAGAAGAGTCTTGTAAGCCTCTTCCAAATTTGCTGTCAGGTGGAGAACATCCTTAGGGAAAGTGGCCAGAAATGCAGATAAAATTGCTATATTGGGAGATTTAACCACATAGGGAAATGATCCAAGTACTATTTATTAATCCTCTATTTTCTGCTAAGCATTGTGCTATATGCTTTCCTCAGAATAGCCATTTGAGAAGGATTTATTTCTTCAATTTGTAGGAGAAGCAAGTTAGAGTGAGAGAATTTAAATCATCTTTCTAAATGCGCTGCCTGAGATTTGCATTTTTTTTTCTTTTAACATACATTGAACAGAAAGAGAAAAAAAAAGATAAGAGGCAGGAGAATTCAGAGAGGGAATAAATGTATTCACTGTAGTGGGGATCTTAAGAGAAGTGGAGTATTAGAGTCCTGAAGCATTCTTGATTAATAAAAGCTGTCTTTCAATACCTCCAGCAAAATGCAAAAAAATATCACAAATATTTAATGTAGCATTTAAGAGCAGAGTTGATAATTACAACCTAGAGAATTAAATTAGGAAAATTATGTTAAACTAGACAGTTACCTAATATATAATACAGATTTGCAGTAGGCAAGAAGAATAGTGATTAAAACTAAGGGCAACACAATTTATTTCCTAAAACCCTTTTGTACAAATTTGCCAGCTACAATTTTTCAGCTTGTTCATTGAGACTAGTATTCTTTACAGGTTCTTGTTTTGAAAAGGAAAGAGTTCCTGAAAAAAGTTCACTGAGGAGAAATTACATTTGCCCTGGGGATTTGTAAAATATTTCTTATTGAGTTTGTAAAAGTCAATGATTCCTATTAAATAGTTCTTCCATGGATGCACAGAAATAATGAATTATTCTTTATTCCTTAAAACTGCTTAGATAATATATACAAAATTTTTATTTTTTAACTTAGACATCAGGGCCTTTTTTGCAAATTAGATAATTTTCTTCCTTTTAGTGCTCTGAGAATCAGCTGGAGTGTGTGTATAAAGTGGACAGTTTCCCATAAAACACCAAGCCATTTTAGACACCAGAAGATAGAATCAATAGCCATAGCTAAAGGGTTCATGCCCACAAGACAACCATCTATTTCAGGTGCCAGTTGCAAACTGAGGTTGTTACCTGTGTTTCTGATAGTCTGGCTACAAATTGGAAGTTCCAGTATTTCCCATTTAGCTCAAGATACCAATGACAAGTCCAGGTTGTTACCTGTACCTCTGACTTACAGGTTATAACACACTATATATGTTTTATATATATATACACACACACATACATACACACAGGCTATGACACACTCTCCGTGGGTTCAATTAATTTCCTAGAACAACTCATGGAATTCAGGAAAACCTGTTTAGTCACTAGATTACCAGTCTATTAAAAAGGTCATTAAAGGATATGAATCAATAGCTAGATGAAGAGACACACAGGGCCAGGTCCAAACTTAGGGAGCTCTGTCCTCGTGGCATTTGGGGCCTGGCATGGTGACACATGGTGTGTTCTGGCTCCCCAGTGTGGAAGGTCCTTGAACTCCCTTCCTTTTGTATTTTTATGGAGGCTTCGTTATGTAGGCATGTTTGATTAACTGATTGGTCATTGCTGATTGAGTCAAACTTTAGCCCCTCTACCCTCCCTAGAAATCAAATCAAAATCTGGGACTGAAATCTACAACCCTGTCTTCATAGTGTGTGCTCCTGGTAACCAGCTCCCATCTGTAAGTACTTTGCAAAGTTATCTTCATTAATTTAAATCCAGTTGTGGTGGATAGGACTTGTTATGAATAATAAAACATCTCTTTCAGTTTTATAGCTCTGAAACTCTGAAGAATTTTCAGGAAGTAAAGACAAGAGCCCAATATTATAACAAAAGATGCTACCAAAGTTCTTGTGACTCAGGAAATTCCAAGGATTTGGAGAGCCAGGAACTGTGGATGAAGACCAAATAGATATGAGAAATATATTTTGGTCATCTGAATATCCAAATACATGCATACACACATATATATATATATATACACATATACATACATATATATGTATAGAATATTTATGTACCTACATATATATACACATACATGTATAATATATATTATACTTATAAATGTGTGCTAAGTCACCTCAGTCATGTTTGACTCTTTGTGAACTTATGGACTGTAGCCTGCCAGGCTCCTCTGTCCATGGGTTCTCCAAGAAGAATCCTGGAGTGGGTTGCCATGCCCTCCTCCAGGGGATTTTATGAATAATATGTAAATATAATATAATATATGTGTGTGTGTGTATATATATATATATATATATATAGGTACATAAATATATTATAAATCACCATATTCCACCCCTCATGCCAAACGATTTGATATTTTAAAATATTGTATAATGATGAGAAACAGATAATAGAGAAATAGGAAGTTAATAGATGATTCATTTTAGAGTATTTGTTATAGCTTTACAAATAATCTTCAAAATATTAAATACATTTGACTTAAAATACTAAATCTGATTTTTAATAACAGTCTTTCAGGACTGTGATAATAAAATTTTTCTAAGCTTTTGTTTAGATTTTCAGATTCAGGATAATAATTTTTAGAAGTTATGCAATTTTTTTTGTAATTTACTCTTTGTTTTTAGTTTTAGAATTATTTACATTCCCCTTATATTAATCAATCTGAAAAAATAGCATTTTTACCTTTTGTAATTTAACAAGTATTACTCTATCATGTTTGATTAAGAGGGGATTTTAACATTCCATATAAGCTTCATTTTCCTCCAAGTGAAAGTTAATTATTCAGTTGAAGTGAAACTATTTGTGGTAATAAGTTAGAGACTGCAGACCACATTTTTACATTGATTTCCTTTAGTGACTACAATTCAGTCCCACCTGATGTTCTAAAGTCTCCTGTTATTGAGAAAGCCATCTAGTTACGTCCTATTTTAATCCTTAAAATATACAGGTGAAAATCAGAAAATATCATAAGTTATCATGTAGTTAAATATATTCATTGCACACTGTGACATGTGCCAAGAGACACAAAATGTTACATGTGAAATAGTAAAGATAATGCCTATCCTTCTAAAGCTCTTTCAAAAATTGCAAAACCAGACAAAGACAACACAAAAAAAGAAAACTACAGGCCAATATCCCTGATGAACATAGATGAAAAAATCTTCAACAAAATTTTAGCAAACAGAATTCAGCAACACATCAAAAAGCTCATACACCATGATCAAGTTGGGTTTATTCCAGGGATGCAAGGATTCTTCAATATATGGAATTCAATCAGTGTGATACACCATATTAACAAATTGAAGGATAAAAACATATGATTATCTCAATAGATGCAGAAAAAGCCTTTAACAAAATTCAGCACCTATTTATGATTAAAACTCTTCAAAAAATGGGCATAGAAGGAACCTACCTTAATATAGTAAAGCCCATATATGATAAGCCTACAGCAAACATTATTCTCAATGGTGAAAAACTGAGAGCATTCCCTCTGAGATCAGGAACAACACAAGGGTGTCCACTTTCACCACTGTTATTCAATATAATTCTGGAAGTCCTAGCTATAGCAATCAGAGAAGAAAAAAAATAAATGAATTCCAGATTGGAAAAGAAGTAAAGCTCTCACTGTTTTCAGATGACATGATACTGTACATAGAAAACCCTAAAAATGGTATCAGAAAATTTCTAGAGCTAATCAGTGGATTTAGCAAAGTTTCAGGATACAAAATGAATACACAGAAATCTTACTTGCATTTCTATAAACTAACAATGAAAAATCAGAGCAATTAAGGAATCAATCCTAATCACCATTGCAACAAAAAGAATTAAATATCTAGGAATAAACTTACTGAAGGAGAAGAAAGAACTGAACAGAGAAAATTATAAGACACTAATGAAAAAAATCAAAAATGACATGAACAGAGAGAGAGATATTCCATGTTCCTGGGTAGGAAGAATCAATATTGTGAAAATAACTATACTACCAAATGCAATCTACACATTCAATGCAATCCCTATCAAATTACCAATGGCATTTTTCACATAACTAGAACAAAAAATTTCACAATTCAAATGGAAACACAAATAGCCAAAGTAGGCTTGAGAAAGAAGAATGGAGCTGGAGGACTTGAGCTTCCTGACTTCAGGTTATACTACAAAGCTACAGTCATCAAGACAGTATGGTACTGGCACAAAAACAGAAATATAGACCAATGGAAAAAGATAGTAAGCCCAGAAATAAACCCATGCACCTATGGGTACCTTATTTTTGAAAAAGGAGGCAATAATATACAATAGGGCAAAGACAGCCTCTTCAATAAATGGTGCTGGGAAAACTGGACAGCTACTTGTAAAAGAATGAAATTAGAGCACTTCCTAACACCATACACAAAGATAAACTCAAAATGGATTAATGACCCAAATGTAAGACCAGAAACTATAAAACTGTTAGAGAAAAACATAGGCAGAATACTTGATGACATAAACAAAGCAAGAACCTCTATGACCCACTTCCTAGAGTAACGAAAATAAAAAGTAAACAAGTGGAACCTGATTAAACTTAAAAGATTTTGCAAGGCAAAGGAAACTATAAGCAAGGTGAAAGACAACCCTCAAAATGAGAGAAAATAATAGCAAATGAAACAACTGACAAAGGATTCATTTCCAAATTATACAAGCAGCTCATACAGCTAAATACCAGAAAAACAAACAACCCAATCAAAAAGTGGGAAAACACCTAAAAAGACTTTCTCTAAGGAAGACATACAGATGGCTAACAACCACATGAAAAGATGCTCAACCTCGCTCATTATTAGAGAAGTACAAATCAAAACGACAATGAAATCTCACCTCACACAGGTCAGAATGGCCCTCATCAAAAAGTCTACAAACAATGAATGCTGGGGAGGGTGTGGAGAAAAGGGAATTCTCTTGTACTGTTGGTGGGAATGTAAATTGATACAGCCACTATGGAAAATGGTATGGAGATTCTTTACAAAGCTAGGAATAAAACCATCATCCGTTCAGTTCAGTTCAGTTCAGTCACTCAGTCGTGTCCGACTCTTTGCAACCCCATGAATCAGAGCACGCCAGACCTCCCTGTCCATCACCAACTCCGAGTTCACTCAGACTCACGTCCAGCAATCCCACTCCTAGGCATATACCCTGAGGAAACCAAAATTGAAAGAGACATCTGTATCCCATTGTTCATTGCAGCACTATTTAAATAGCTACACCATGGAGGCAACCTAGATGTCCATAGACAGATGAATGGATAAAAAGTTGTGGTATATATACACAATGGAATATTACTCAGCCATAAAAAGGAACACATTTGAGTCAGTTCTAATGAGGTGGATAAACCTAGAAACTATTATACAGATTTAAGTGAGTCAGAAAGATAAAAATACCATAATCTAACACACATATACAGAATCTAGAAAAAATGGTACTGAAGGATTTATTTACAGGGCAACAGTGGAGAAACAGACATGAAGAATAGAATTATGGACATGGGAAGAGGGGAGGAGAGGGTGAGATGTATAGAAACAGTAACATGGATACCTTATTACCATATGTAAAATAGATAGCCAAGGGGAATTTGCTGTATGACACAGGAAACTCAAACAGGGGCTCTGTATCAACCTAGAGGGGTGGGATGGGGAGGTGTTTCCAAAGGGAGGGGATATATATATATATATATATATATATATATATATATATATATATATATATATACATACACACACACACACACACACACACATATATATATACATATATATATATATATATATACATATACATATACACACGTATACCTATGGCTGATTCATGTTGAGGTTTGACAGTAAACAGCAAAATTCTGTAAAGCAAGTACCCATCAATAAAAAATAGATTAATTTTTAAAAAGTAAATGGATGAAGGAAAATATACCATGCTGATACTAATGAAAAAAAATAGTAAAAATAGTAAATGAAGGGATATTTTAAGATTTAACAGGCACAGTAAATTCCTAGACAGGACACTTTCACGTCTAACTACTTCATTCCTTCAAACATAAAGTTTTCTAATACTCTCCAACATTTTCTTTAGCAGAGGGAGAAATTATTTGAGGATTCCAATAAAAGTACATCTATCTAGAATTCAGGGTTGTTTTAATTGCATGCTTTACTTTTAGGGTCACATAATATCATAGAATATAGAATCAAATGTCTTTCATAATGTAAGTGAATTTATAATACACAGTGCAAAAATCCTTACCATAACAACCCTTAGAGATAATTCTTGTATTAGTGATGGGACACTCTGTACCTTTCAAGGAAGTCTAATTTATTTTTATATACCTATAATTGCTCTAACATCCTTTTTTTCAATTGAGACTCATTTATTCATAGATCAAAAATTTATTCAGCTTTTGAGATAATTGCAGACACAGTTCTGGGAGCTTGAATTCTATCAGTGAGCCCCATAGGCTAGGCTCCTGCCCTTGAGGAGCTGGGAGGAGGTAATTTAATGAAAAATAGTTTACAACCCAGCAATCCCACTGCTGGGCATACACACTGAGGAAACCAGAATTGAAAGAGACACATGTACCCCAGTGTTCATCACAACACTGTTTATAATAGCCAGGATATGGAAGCAACCTAGATGTCCATCACCAGATGAATGGATGAGAAAGCTGTGGTACATATACACAATGGAATATTACTCAGCCATTAAAAAGAATACATTTGAATCAGTTCTAATGAGGTGGATGAAACTGGAGCCCATTATACAGAGTGAAGAAAGCCAGAAAGAAAAACACCAATACAGTATGCTAATGCATGTATATGGAATTTAGAAAGAAGGTAACAATAACCCTGTATGCGAGACAGCAAAAGAGATGCAGATGTATAGAACAGTCTTTGGACTCTGTGGGAGAGGGTGAGGGTGGGATGCTTTGGGAGAATGGCATTGAAATATGTATAATATCATATGTGAAACAAATCGCCAGTCCAGGTTCAATGCAGGATACAGGATGCTTGGGGCTGGTGCACTGGGATGACCCAGAGGGATGTTATGAGAAGGGAGGTGGGAGGGGGGTTCAGGATGGGAAACACATGTATACCTGTGGCAGATTCATGTTGATGTATGGCAAAACCAATACAATATTGTAAAGTAATTAGCCTCCAACTAAAATAAATAAATTTATATTAAAAAATAAACGATATTTATCTACAACCTCTTTTTATCAGACAGTATAAAAAATGAAATTTAAAAAGAAAGAACTAATGACATAGGCTTTACTGCAATTTGAAATTGGATGATGAAATCATATCATTGCCTGATTTTCCTTTATTGTTGTTAAGTATTAAGTATTGTTCCTTGTTTTTGTTGTTGTTCAGTTGCTAAGTCATGTCCAAATCTTTGCAACCCCATGGACTGCAGCATGCCAGGGTTCCCTGTCCTTCACCATCTTCCAGAATCTGCTCAAACTCATGTTCCTTGAGTTTGCATCCAACCATTTCATCCTCTGTCACCCCTTCTCCTCCTGCCTTCAATGTTTCCCAGTATCAAGATATTTTCCAGTGTGTCAGCTCTTTGTGTCAGGTGACCAAAGTATTGAAGCTATGTCAGGTACAATTCTAAGTTATTTAATTTTTTAAACCATTCTAGGTACTATGTTAACATAATCTCCAATTTGTAGATGCATAAACAGGGACACAGAGAGTCACACACAGTCAGTCTATTAAGTATCAAACCCAGGATTCAATCCCAGACAGTTTTGTTCCAGAGATCATGTTTATTATTTAAGCAATATATGCTTCCATTAACTTTTATAGCTTTAAGAAAAAATCCTGAAACCTAGATGCTTAAAACAATATCCCTTCATTTTCAGTTTGTCAGAGTAAGTTTGAGATGCACTCCAGGTATCCGTTTAAAGTTGTGAAGAACTTTGTAAATATCAGCCTGTAGTTCTGTTGTGATATCAGAGATAAGCATATACTTTTGGAGTCATGGACTGATTTTCATCTAATTATCCTGGTTTTGTCTTGTGGACTGACATAGTACATATTATATCTCTCTTCTCCTTGCTTGGTCCTCATATATTTGAACACATATCTCCCTTTATTCCTTTAGTCTTTTACTGAAACTGTTAAACAAAACATTGAAGATAAGAGAGAAACTATTAAAATTAAGGAAATATCAACATATTCAATTAGGAATAAATGACAATTTTCCAATAAAGGAAATTCACAAACAAGATCATATTTGGCTAGAATCATATAAACTTGTGCTTAAAATCATTTTTAACAAGTGAACACTAATACTAAGGAATATTGTAATATTAAATTATAAATATTTAAGAGTGTGCTAATAAACTATTTTTAAGTTTCTTTTAGAAATAATGCTGAAATATTAATGTGCCGTCTGGGACTGCTTACAAATAATATACAATAGGTAGTTGGGAATATAGATAAAAATACTCTTCATGAATTGGTAATTGTTTGGGTTATTGCCCAGTAAGAGTTTATTATACTATTCTACTATTGAATATGCTTGAAATTTCCCATTACAAGAATTAAAAACAAATTGAAATACAAAGAAAATATTTAAAAATTAATAAAGGCTATAGTTGGGGAGGAAGAAATTTTCCTCTATCCTTCTAACTTTTTCTAACTGGTCTAAGCATTAAATTGACATAAAACAGATTAACAAAATTTTAATAGCAAACCAAATCAAACGAAAGTTTAATACACCATGTATACACTGGAGAGACTCAGGAAAATTGAGTAACTCACTTATGGCTGAAATTCTCACTTTAAATACCATCTTCAGCTAAAGATAAAGCAGGATGTAGAATGTAGTGGTTTAAGTGGTTCAGGATTTCAAAGCGGGGGAAGCAATTCAGAGAGAGATAGAAAAGTAAATATTTGGTAGACAGCTGTTAGCTGGGCCACGCAAAGACAATGGGACACATAATGGACTCTGATCTCTAGGCCCTGTCAATTTCCCCCACCACACCAGTCCAGTATTCTTTGCGAGTTATTTCTGGTGATACTCCTGTTCCGGGAACAGGCCCTTTACCTAAAATATTTTAGGCAGTTAAGGGCAGGGAGCAAGAACACCTTCCCGAGGCCTGTTTCTTAAAAACAATCAGCCTAAATGAATCCTCATGCCAAAGAGGCATATTGCTTCCCTACAATATCATCTTCAGATGCTATCTAGTCTGACTGTTTAGATGCTAATTTCTACTTTATAAAATATCTGTTATTTAATCATTTATTCTATCCTTTCTCTAATAATAAAAATTTATTTTTCTTTTCAGAAATTTACTTATTCTTTGTTGTACATGCTATGTCCCTGTAATTTCACATATTTATTTCCCATTTTCCAAAGCATTTTTAGAGACATAAATTAATATATTTTAAGTAAAAATTTTAAATCTCATGAAATATTGCACAATGATGAGGGTGTAACTGAGAAGACTAACTACAAATAAATGCTATAAAACAGGAACTTCTTCATTTTCTAAAGTCAGATCCATCAATCTACCTGCATTTTCACACATTTTTTTTGGTCTTCCCTTCTCTTAAATGCAAGACACGTTCCTCTTGTCAAACTGTTTCTTCATTTTTGCTGTAAATTTCATTTGCTGCCACCTTCCCTGGAATGTCTTTTGGTTTATCATGCCAGTCTTCTGTATCTTAACCTTACTCCTTCCATTGATTTCTTTTTGTAGGGACATGTGTCTCTAGTAAATACTTAAAAGTCCCTCGTCTTCCACTTACAGGCACACGTCATTTGATTGAGCTTCACTTTATTGTACTTTGCAGATAGTGCATTTTTGTGTTTTGGTTTCTGTTTGTTTGCTTGTGTGTTTTTACAAATTGCAGATTTGAAGTAACCCTGAGTTGAACAAGTCTATTGGCACCATTTTTCATCAGCATTTGCTAATTTTGTGTCTTTGCATCATATTTTGGTAATTCTCACAGTATCAAACCTTCCCTGACAAAGATTATGACTTCCTGACGGCTCAAATGATGGTTACCATTTTTTAGCAATGAACTATTTTAAGGTGTGAATATAATTTTTTGACATAATCTATTGCATACTTAATAGATTACAGTATGTGCTGTGTGCTTAGTCACTCGGTCGCGTCCTACTGTAGGATCAGTTCAGTTCAGTCGCTCAGTCGTGTCCAACTCCTTGCGACCCCATGAACCGCAACACAACAGGCCTCCATGTCCATCACCAACTCCTAGAGTTCACCCAGACTCACGTCCATCGAGTCAGTGATGCCCTCCAGCCATCTCATCCTTTGTCGTCCCTTCTTCTCCTGACTTCAATCTTTCCCAGAATCAGGGTCTTTTCAAATGAGTCAGCTCTTTGCATCAGGTGACCAAAGTATTGGAGTTTCAGCTTCAACATCAGTCCTTCCAATGAACACCCAGGACTGATCTCCTTTAGAGTGGACTGGTTGGATCTCCTTGCAGTCCAAGGGACTCTCAAGAGTCTTCTCCAACACCACAGTTCAAAAGCATCAATTCTTCGGCACTCAGCATTTTTTATAGTCCAACTCACATCTATACATAACTACTGGAAAAACCATAGCTTTGACTAGACGAATCTTTGTTGGCGGTCCTATAGTCACACAATAATCAGGTAAAAAGGGGGTACAGGTCTTTTAGATCCTTGTAGTTTTCTCCTATATAACTTTACCTAAGAAATAATATTTGAATGTAGTTTTCATCATTACACTTTTAGGTTAATTTTGCTAATTTCAATTTAAAGTTTTGAAATTTACTAAATTTACATATATTTAAGAGTAAAAAAAAAATGTATCTAACTTCCTAATCTTAAAAATGTTATATAGGTTTATTTTTCTTGAAGTCATCATTATATAGATACAAAATAACATAGATAAAATATCATTAATACTAAGAAATACCTATATGCTGCTTGCCATACTGGGTAATCTTCCATCTGAATTACATGTATTGCTTTATTTAATCCTCACACAATTTCCTGAGGTAGGTAAAATCCTTAATCTATATATTAGTAAACTGGGACACATGGCTTAAATAATTTTCCCCCAAAATTGAAGCCGGGTAGTCAGACTCAAATTCTTTGCATAAACTGCATCTCTTAGTAGGATGGTGATGATGAATGTTTTTATTTCCATCATCTTTATTTTATCATTTGCTCTTAGTAGTTTAATTTCTTTACCACTTTTTCTTATTTTGTCCCTACTGGGTCAAAGTCTCCTGTTCTTTATCCCACTAAGCTTATTCCAGAATATTAGTTCCCATCTACTTTTACTCCAACTTTTATGTCCTGAGTAAACATTTCTTTAATTCTTAGCTTTCGCATGTTGTTTCCTTTTATTTCATATGAGACTGCTGCTGCTTGCCACTAAGTCGCTTCAGTCGTGTCCGACTCTGTGCGACCCCATAGACAGCAGCCCACTAGACTCCTCTGTCCCTGGGACTCTCCAGGCAAGAACACTGGAGTGGGTTGCCATTTCCTTCTCCAATGCATGAAAGTGAAAAGTGAAAGGGAAGTCCCCCAGTCGTGCCCAACTCATAGCGACCCCATGGACTGCAGCCCACCAGGCTCCTCCATCCATGGGACTTTCCAGGCAAGAGTACCGGAGTGGGGTGCCATTGCCTTCTCCGTCATATGAGACTATGTACTAGAAAAGTTCCTATTAAATTTATTTATTCCTACCTCTGGTCTGGGGTATGCTGGTGTTCAGAGAGTTCTGTAGAGGATGATAGTGGTGGGTCCTTTGTTAGGAAATCAGGAATCATATTTGATCTAGAACAGGGTTCGGCAAAGTACAATCAGTGGGCCATACAGAGTTGCTGCATGTTTTTGAAGGCCTACCATTAAAAATTCTTTTTCTGTTTTTAAATGGTTGAAATAAACATAGTATTTTATGACATGAAAAATTGTACACAGTTCACATTTTAACATCCATCAATATAATATATTAGAACAAAAACATGCCCCTTTATTTATGAATTGTCTACTTTCACACTATAATAGAAAGAGAGTTGAGTGGTTGGGGCAAGCTGTGTGGCCCACAAAGGCTGAAATATTCACATATAGTCTGTCAACCCCTAGTCTACAACCTTTCTGTTCCTATTTATCACTCCTTCCTGACAAATATATTCAGGGGATTAGATCTGATAGAGTGCCTGAAGAACTGTGGACAGAGGTTCGTGACATTGTACAGGAAGCAGTGATCAAGACTATCCCCAAGAAAAAGAAATGCAAAAAGGAAAAATGGTTATCTGAGGTGGCCTTACAAACAGCTGTGAGAAGAAGAGAAGTGAAAGTCAAAGGAGAAAAGTAAAGATATACCCATTTGAATGCAGAGATCCAAAGAATATCAAGGAGAGATAAGAAAGCCTTCCTCAAATAGAGGAAAACAATAGAATGGGAAAGACTAGAGATCTCTTCAAGAAAATTAGAGATACCAGGGGAGCTTTTCCTGCAAAGATGGGCACAATAAAGGACAGAAATGGTATGGACCTAACAGAGGCAGAATAAATTAAGAAGAGGTGGCAAGAATACACAGAAGAACTATACAAAAAAGATCTTCACGACCCAGATAATCATGATGGTGTGATCACTCACCTAGAGCTAGACATCCTAAAATGTGAAGTCAAGTGGGCCTTAGAAAGCATCACTACAAAGTTAGTGGAGGTGGTGGAATTCCAGTTGAGCTATTTCAGATCCTAAAAGATGATGCTGTGAAACTGCTGCATTCAATATGCCAGCAAATTTGAAAAATTCAGCAGTGGTCACAGGACTGGAAAAGGTCAGCTTTCATTCCAGTCCCAAAGAAAGGCAATGCCTAAGAATGCTCAAATTACCACACAATTGCACTCATCTCACATGCTAGGAAAGTAATGCTCAAAATTCTCCAAGCCAGGCTTTAACAGTATATGAACTGTGAAGTTCCAGATGTTCAAGGTGGATGTAGAAAAGGCACAAAACCAGAGATCAAATTGCCAACATCCTTTGGATCTAAAAAAAGCAAAAGAGTTCCAGAAAAACTTCTACTTCTGCTTTATTGACTATGCCAAAGCCTCTGACTGTGTGGATCACATCAAACTGTGGAAAATTCTTCAAGAGGTGGGAATACCAGATCACCTGAACTGCTTCTTGAGAAATCTGTATGCAGGTCAAGAAGAAACAGTTAGAACTGGACATGATAAAAAAGACTGGTTCCAAATCAGAAATGGAGTGTGTTAAGGCTGTATATTGTCCCCCTGTTTATTTAACTTATATGCAGAGTACATCATGAGAAACGGTGGGCTGGAGGAAGCACAAGCTGGAATCAAGATTGCCGGGAGAAATATCAATAACCCTCAGATATGCAGATGACACCACCCTTATGGCAGAAAGTGAAGAGGAACTAAAGAGGTTTTGATGAATGTGAAAGATGAGAGTAAAAAAGTTGGCTTGAAACTCAGTATTCAGAAAATGAAGATCATGGCATCTGGTCCCATCACTTCATGGCAAATGGATGGGGAAACAGTATCAACAGTGACAGACTTTATTTTTTGACCTCCAAAATCACTGCAGATGGTGACTGCAGCCATGAAATTAAAAGACACTTGCTCCTTGCAAGAAAAGTTATGACCAACATAGATAGCATATTAAAATGCAGAGACATTACTTTGCCAACTAAGGTCCATCTATTCAAAGCTATGTTTTTTCTGTTAGTCATGTATGGACATGAGTGTTGGACTTAAAGAAAGCGGAGTGCCGAAGAATTGATGCTTTTGAACTGTGGTGTTGGAGAAGATCTTGAGAGTCCCTTGGACAGCAAGGAGATTGAACCAGTACATCCTAAAGGAAACCAGTCCTGAATATTCATTGGAAGGACTGATACTGAAGCTGAAACTCCAATACTTTGGCCACCTGATGCAAAGAGCTGACTTGTTTGAAAAGACCCAGATGCTGGGAAAAATTGAAGGCGGGAGGAGAAGGGGATGACAGAGGATGAGATGGTTGGATGGCATCACTGACTCAATGGACATGAGTTTGGGTAAATTATGGGAGTTGGTGATGGACAGGGATGCCTCGCGTGCTACAGTCCATGGGGTCGCAGAGTCGGACATGACTGAGCAACTGAACTGAACTGAGTGAATTGAACTGAACTTCTGCCAGGAGGAGTTCAGTCCCTGCTAGAGAATGTTACCCAATCAACCTACTGCCAGCTCCGACCTCACTCATTTTCAGTCTCTCTCTACTTGTATAATTTTCCTTATGGAAAAAGATACCATTTTAGGCAGAATGACCCCATATTTATCGATCATTGTTAATATCCTTAAGTATTTTAAACTTTATTGTTGTTCAAAACCATACTTGTTTTGCACAACTGAAGTACTAGCGTGATTTTTAAGACAGTATTTTGAAAAAAATGTGTAATTCTATATGTTACAATTAATAAATAGTTTCCTTTTCACAGTTCCATTGGCTTTAAATTATAATGCACTTATCTAATTATACATTATTGTATTTATTAAAGTTATCATCTTTCCAATAGTGATTTTTATTTTCTCATAAGATTTAAATATGCTAGCTGGCATATAATCTTAACAGATACTTTCTGTTTGTTCTTTCATATTCAGTATACAGAAATCTTAAACTGTCTCAACATCAAATACAATTCAACAAGTGATAGCATGCTTCATTTATATTTATGTCTCCATCTATATGGTAATGTCACAGACACCACTTAGGGAACCTCCTCCCACTTGGCTATGTCTTGTCTTACCAGCATATGTAATTTTTATTGTAAATGAAATGTCAAACCTAATGACCTAAATATGACACCCAATCTGAGAATCCTATCTCCCTGGCATATGCGTGTTCTTTACAGGTAGCATAATCACTCAAACATCTTTTTGATTGCCCATGTTCCTTTTCAGAGTCTTATATTTAGCAGAGAATAGGCAAGGCAGATCTCCAAAAGTTATTAGATTGAAGCATTTTTCAGGAAATAGAAAGATCTTATTCTTCACTTATGCTTGAATTTGTACTAAATTATGGAACAAAGTTGAAAGTAATATATTCCCCTTCTCAGAAAGCCAGATTTGGTAAAATACCATGTTGATTCTGATATTTACATCTACTGAGCCTACTGTCTTTCAGAAATGAAAGATGGTATTAGATCAAATAAAATTACAGTGTTCGATTCAGGAGCACTAGTGTTGAATGCTTCTTACTCAGTGCAGCAAAGAAGCAGTATTTTGCACTTTCAAGCTATTTAAAAAATCCATCAGTTCTTATTAAGCATTCTATTTGAAGTTTATAATACACCGAATGCCATCTTGTGCCCTCCCTTGGGTAAACATATTTTTATTTTATGAGGGTTGCCCTTGTTGGCCCAGAGCGCCCTACAAAGCAAAATTTTCTTACAGTTTAGGAAGAGGGGTGGTATTAGTTTTGGTCCCTTTTTAGAAAAATCAGCAATTATCTTTGCTTCAGAACAATTGTCTTCAAGTTTATTCACTGTCTCCCAACTTGCTTTTTTCCCCCCTTATTCTTAGAGGAAATTCTGCTCTGATATTGTAGCATTATATACTACATCAACTCTACTGTATGGGTTATAACAAAATTTTGTGCTCAGTTTACCAAAACCTTCCTGTGAAATGCAAAGGGAAAATTTGGGGATTTAGAAAATCTGTCTCTCTCATGCACACACACACACACACGCACGCACGTGTGCACATACACACACACCCCCCCCACAACTTTTCAAGACTATTTTTGCTGGGGTCTCAGTTAAGTTTTATTTGAATCTCAGCATTGAATAGTTACTCCTGTTATTCCTCGCTTGATGATGTGGTTTCCTACAAAGTAATAAATACCATTTAAACAATTAATGGCAGAGTCACAAGACACGTAGGACCAAGGAATTACTGGGGGAAAAAATATATTGGTTTACTATTTTAAAAATATCTCTTTTAAATTCCTTGCCAGGACTATAACTTTTACCTCTAGTCATCATCTCTTCTTACTCTCATTCAAGGCTTCATGCAGTAAGCTTCCTATACTATAGCTCAGATCATATGTCCTTTCTCAGACTCTCAATTATTTCCTGCCGCCTGTTAATTAAGGATGTAGCTGAATTTTAGCATTTGAGATGTTACTAATATGTCCCTGACTAGCTTTAAATTTGTCTTTCCTCTCATACATTCCCTGGGACTTTGGGTAAGACTATATCCTCTGATTAGAATGTGCCTTCTATAACTCTGCCTGTCAAAATCACAACCATTTTTTAATGCCCATATTAAATCAGTGCATGCTGAGAGCCTTTGACCTCCAGTAAAATGGGAAACCATATCAACTCATTTTGTGTTCCACACTGACACTTGTGTTGCTCTCCTATATTCTTGTCATTATATAGTTTGCTAGGAAGTACCTTCCTTCTATGGAAGTACCGTCCATAGAAAAGTGCCAATATTAAAAACAAAATGATACTATGCCAGTTAGTAGTTCACATATTCTTTTAAAATAAATCTATTGCTTATTATTAGATCCCAGCTGAGAATTATTATTTGTCTTCCAAGAACAGAGGATTCTCTCCATTAATATTATTTTCTAATTGAGAGCAAATATACTACTCACAGTCTTTAGTAGTTTGTCAGAGAGACTGTGCAGCAGAGAATTATTTTTAAAAATTAGAAACAGTATATATGTTAGAAGCTTTCTGTACTTTATAGATAAAAATAAATTCTAAATGCAACTGAAATAATTTTTATGGATACTCAATCAAAATTTATGCCATAATTTTATTATACAATCATGATTTTAAGATGATTCATTCTAAAATTTTAAAATGTCTTTAAGGTTTCATTTTTATTACTTGATCTCAGTAAATAAGTAAAACAATCTTTAGTAATTAAACATAATGAATTGGTTGCATCTAAGTGTCCCTTTGATAAGGAACATGTTGGTTTACACAAGAACTAAAATAAAATTTTAAAAATCCGAATTGTACTTATCCTGCATGTCCTTTAATTAACTCACCAAATATTTGTTGAGCATTGATTGTGTGCCAGACACAAGCTGCGCCACACACTGGTGATAGAAAGTGTGATCACAATAGACATGTTCTTTGATGTTACACAAATGTTCATTTCAAACTGATATTAGTTACTCTATGGAAGAATATTGCCCAGACAGAAAATCTAATTATTTTTTCAATTGGCCATGAGTAAATAAATAATTGTCACATCTTATGAGCAGTTAATTTTTAAGAATGATGTTTAACGTGAAGCTTATAAAGCAATGTACTGCACATACTTAATAATCATTCTGACTTATAAGTCAGTTTTTGTATATCACAGTGGCATCTTAAGTTATGTTTAGCATTTTTTCCTCTCTATGTTGTATCATGTAACTAGCAGATTTTAAAAGTTATATGAGAAAATATTTTCAATGAAAATATAGTTTGTTTTAATTTTTATGTAAGATCAGCCTTATGTATAGAGAATTTTGGTTTACTAAAAATTCAACATGGAAACATAAATTAATACTCTCATTTCTTTGTCTAATTCTCCATATTTTCATTCAACTGGTCCAGACAAAATTTTTAAATATCTGAAAAGCATTTCCTTAAATGCCAAAACACACCCAGTTTTTCACCTTACTATTAATAGTTTTCATTAATTTTCCGTAAATCTTTACAAAGACCAGATAAAATGTTAAAGCAGAGTAATTATATATATTAAATGTTATATTTTTCAAAAATGACAAACTGTAAAATCCACGCTGTTGAAAACACTACTACAGACTTCCTTAGTGGTTCAGTTGGCAAAGAATCTATCTGTAGTGCAACAGACCTGGGTTCGATCCCTGGATTGGGAAGCTCCCCTGGTGGAGGGCATGGCAACCCACTCCAGTAGTCTTGCCTGGAGAATCCTAGGGACAGAGGAGCCTGGCGGCCTGCAATCCATGGAGTCTCAGAGAGTCAGACATGACTGAGAAACTAAGCACAAACAAATGGTGTGTTAAGTTAGTTTTTACGCACTAAGGTACAAGTATAAATGTCTGTAAAATATAAATTGTTTCATACATGAATGTATTTTTCTATTACGTGTTATTTACTGATATTCTGATTATCAGATTTAAATAAGTATAAAAATAAAATGTACAATAGGAATTAAATAGGGTGCTTAAAGTTGATAACTAAAATATTTCATTCATTCATTTTAATTGATTTAAATATGGCAGTTGTGTTTCATGTGTATTAGACACAAAGCAGTCTATAAGGTAAAGCTCAGTCTATGTAAATATCTAAAATGAATTGTTATTATATGTGCATTCTATGGACAGTCTAATTGCATTTGTAACTATCCAGTTGTTCATTCAATGTTTATAAGTAGAAGGGTTGAACTGCTAGAACTAAGGAAACTGAGGATTAGGGTCTACACATGATTTGCCTAATTCACAATTTTATTAAGATCAATATGTTCAATTTAAAAATGTCATATCTCAGCCTGTCTTGCAAGTAGTATTGAGCATATCCCACTGTTATGATCTGTGTGGATTAAATACAGGTTGAACCTCTTTAAAAATTAGGCAGATGCAGTTGGCTTTTACCCTTTTTGACTTTGACACATCCATCTACTTTCTGTGTGAAATAGTTGAAGTTGCAGAACACATCTTGAAACTTTGAAAAACTCCAAGGATCTAAAAGACCTGTACCCTGAGACCTTAAGACATTGTATAAGACCTGGATGCCTACTTATTGACTTAAGGTTGCATTAGGGAAAACACATCCTGATTATGTGAAATACTCTGTTATTTGGATATTTTGTTACATCAAGACAGACTCAGTCCTTAAATGTAGTACATATTTACAGGTACATGGTGGATCCTGCATTGTATACAAATCCAATAAAAAGGAGTAAGAAAGTATACACCAAAAGATCAAGAAAGTACAGATAAAAGTACATACAACTGGAAACATACAGCAGTGATACTTATTACTTAAATGAGCAGAGTGGTGAGTAACCCCCAAATAGAAAGGGGAGGATAACTCACATTTCATTTCATATTTTGGGTGTAGAATTTTTTGAGTGTAATAGCACCTGATTCAAGGCAGCTCTAAGTTTAAACCATTTTAACAATTCATTTAAAATGATGATTTAGAGTTTATTATTCATACTTTACTCTTGAAAATAGAAACTCAAAACCTTTTTTCCTAAAGACTTTTTAGTAGATAACCCCTGTAAGAGTGTACACCCACTCTGTTTTCTATAACTGATCTTTGCTGGTGAGTGGGGGGAATTTATAGCATGTAAATGTCCCATGCTTTTACAACACAAGCCTGGAGCATACAACCTGCAGGCAATCCACCACGTTCTGGTCCAGGAAATGAATGACTATTTCCTAAGGCAGCTACTAGTGCTATCCAGTTCACCAGTCATGATAAAGTTATATGATCTCTAATCAGCTTCCCAAGCACAACCCAGCCTCAGCACACTGCCTGAGCAAGGAATGAGATAATGCTGAGCACGTGGTGTTCCTGATTCTTCACTGGTAATTTCTGAGTACTGCCTAACAAGCATGCACAGGTTTGTAGTCTTGGCAACAAAGGTTCAAATCTGTCTGAATCAAGGACATTTTTTCCCCATAATAGACAGAGTAGAAACACCTTTGCAAAGTAATCAGTTCACTTCAGTTCAGTCCAACTCTTTGTGACCCCATGAATTACAGCACGTCAGGCCTTCCTGTCCATCACCAACTCCCAGAGTTTACCTAAACTCATGTCCATCGAGTCAGTGATGCCATCCAGCTATCTCATCCCCTGTCATCCCCTTCTCCTCCTTCCCCCAATCCCTCCCAGCATCAGGGTCTTTTCCGCTGAGTCAACTCTTCGCATCAGGTGGCCAATGTATTGGAGATTCAGCTTCAGCATCAGTCCTTCCAATGAATATTGAGGACTGATCTCCTTTAGGATGGACTCGTTAGATCTCCTTGCAGTCCAAGGGACTCTCAAGAGTCTTCTCCAACAGCACAGTTCAAAAGCATCAGTTCTTTGGCACTCAGCTTTCTTCACAGTCCAACTCTCACATCCATGCATGACTACTGGAACAACCATAGCCTTGACTAGATGGACCTTTGTTGGCAAAATAATGTCTCTGCTTTTGAATATGCTATCTAGGTTGGTCATAACTTTCCTTCCAAGGAGTAAGCATCTTTTAATTTCATGGCTGCAGTCAGCATCTGCAGTGATTCTGGAGCCCCCAAAAATAAAGTCTGACACAGTATAATAGCTTATTATCACCTCCCTAACAGGACTCTGAAGATTATAACTAGGAAAAAACTCTGACAAAGGATATATATTGTAATAAACACATTTCATCCCTAAATATTTGTCCTTTCACCCAAAAGGAAAATATAGCTGGAATTCTAAGCTACAAAATTATGCCTGGAGACCCAAAAGTCTAAGTTATTGTTTATACAAGTTCAACTAATTGTTTGATGTAAATAATTACTTAGCACATGATATCAGCAGACATCTGTTTGCTTAATTTTAGAGAGGTTTCTCTTGAGTAGTCTAGCTTCATAAATTAATGCTGAAACTTGGCTGAGTCAAGAAATAAACAAAATAAACATTGATTATAGTCTGAAGCCACAGAAATATTAAAAGTCACAAAAATATTTCTTAAATGGACTTTTAACAAATTGTCAGCTTAACTTACGTTCTGCCTACTGAACTTACAAACATGCATAGTATCCTGGAATTTCCATTTTCAGAGTTTTGTCTAAACTATCATAGTTCCCCAGGCCTCAAATAATTTGATTTTACTGAGCTCAATTTTTCATTTCAAGGATTATGACACTTCTCTGTGCTATTTTTTATGTAAATTATATATCTCATATGAAAGAGTAGAATATCTAGGCCAAATTTGAATGTGATATTCACCTGACAATTGAATGTATTAAAATAATCTAATATACATAATTATTTTGTTAACCTATGAATCATAAAACTGTCACCATGAAAAATAATAATTTTGGATAGGACAAGTTTAATACATTTTAATATTATTTTTCATTATTTCAATCCATTTAACTTTTTATGATGTTCTCCTTGAGAAATTCAGGGCTTACCTTTGCTACCTACTACATGGTTTTTTCCCCTAAAGATATTCATTTTTCTTTACATTCAATAAAATAACATTTTCTGGTTCTGATCATTATACAATTTATAAAAATTACATTTTTAACCTGTTTCATAATGTTCCAATGATATGAATTGATATTTTTTAAAGTATTATATGAAATACAGAATCAGTATAAAATAATCATGACCCTCACAATGTTGTATCATATTATTAATAGATTTCAGTTTAGAAATAAGAACTCTGAATTCTAAGACTTCACTGTTTTGTGACTTAAAAGTCAAAATAATTCAGAATATTAGAAATAAATATATATGGTTAAAAACAAATTTTGCCAATGTATGCAAATAGATGAAAACATATTAGATGTATTGATATTCAAAAATAGATATCAATACTACAAAAGTTCTTTAAAATAGATTTATTCAACTCTGGCCCCAGAATTCATTTTGCATATTTTAATAGCATATTTTACTCCATATTTTTCCCTTGCCTAGTATTAAATTTAGACTATTGAAAGAAACTAATTTTTTTTTAATTTTATTATATTTTTAAACCTCAAACACTGTATTAGTTTTGCCAAACATCAAAACGAATCTGCCACAGGTATACATGCGCTCCCCATCCTGAACCCCCCTCCCTCCTCCCTCCCCATTCCATCCCTCTGGGTCGTCCCAGTGCACCAGCCCCAAGCATCCAGTATCGTGCATCGAACCTGGACTGGCAACTCATTTCATACATGATATTACACATGTTTCAATGCCATTCTCCCAAATCTTCCCACCCTCTCCCTCTCCCACAGAGTCCATAAGACTGTTCTATATATCAGTGTCTCTTTTGCTGTCTCGTACACAGGGTTATTGTTACCATCTTTCTAAATTCCATATATATGCGTTAGTATACTGTATTGGTGTTTTTCTTTCTGGCTTACTTCACTCTGTATAATAGGCTCCAGTTTCATCCACCTCATTAGAACTGATTCAAATGTGTTCTTTTTAATGGCTTGGTAGTACTCCATTGTGTATATGTACCATAGCTTTCTTATCCATTCGTCTGCTGATGGACATCTAGGTTGCTTCCATGTCCTGGCTGTTATAAACAGTGCTGCGATGAACATTGGGGTACACGTGTCTCTTTCCCTTCTGGTTTCCTCAGTGTGTATGCCCAACAGTGGGATTGCTGCATCATAAGGCAGTTCTATTTTCAGTTTTTTAAGGAATCTCCACACTGTTCTCCATAGTGGCTGTACTAGTTTGCATTCCCACCAACAGTGTAAGAGGGTTCCCTTTTCTCCACACCCTCTCCAGCATTTATTGCTTGTAGACTTTTGGATCGCAGCCATTCTGACTGGTGTGAAATGGTACCTCATAGTGGTTTTGATTTGCATTTCTCTGATAATGAGTGATGTTGAGCATCTTTTCATGTGTTACTTAGCCATCTGTATGTCTTCTTTGGAGAAATGTCTATTTAGTTCTTTGGCCCATTTTTTGATTGGGTCATTTATTTTTCTGGAGTTGAGCTGTAGGAGTTGCTTGTATATTCTCGAGATTAGTTGTTTGTCAGTTGCTTCATTTGCTATTATTTTCTCCCATTCTGAAGGCTGCCTTTTCACCTTGCTAATAGTTTGCTTTGATGTGCAGAAGCTTTTAAGTTTAATTAGGTCCCATTTGTTTATTTTTGCTTTTATTTCCAAATTTCTGGGAGGTGGGTCATAGAGGATCCTGCTGTGATGTATGTCAGAGAGTGTTTTGCCTATGTTCTCCTCTAGGAGTTTTATAGTTTCTGGTCTTACGTTGAGATCTTTAATCCATTTTGAGTTTATTTTTGTGTATGGTGTTAGAAAGTGTTCTAGTTTCATTCTTTTACAAGTGGTTGACCAGAGTTCCCAGCACCACTTGTTAAAGAGATTGTCTTTAATCCATTGTATATTCTTGCCTCCTTTGTCAAAGATAAGGTGTCCATATGTGCATGGATTTATCTCTGGGCTTTCTATTTTGTTCCATTGATCTATATTTCTGTCTTTGTGCCAGTACCATACTGTCTTGATGACTGTGGCTTTGTAGTAGAGCCTGAAGTCAGGTAGGTTGATTCCTCCAGTTTCATTCTTCTTTCTCAAGATAGCTTTGGCTATTAGAGGTTTTTTGTGTTTCCATACAGATTGTGAAATTATTTGTTCTAGCTCTGTGAAGAATACCGTTGGTAGCTTGATAGGGATTGCATTGAATCTATAGATTGCTTTGGGTAGTATACTCATTTTCACTATATTGATTCTTCCGATCCATGACCATGGTATATTTCTCCATCTGTTAGTGTCCTCTTTGATTTCTTTCACCAGTGTTTTATAGTTTTCTATATATAGGTCTTTAGTTTCTTTAGGTAGATATATTCCTAAGTATTTTATTCTTTCCGTTGCAATGGTGAATGGAATTGTTTCCTTAATTTCTCTTTCTGTTTTCTCATTATTAGTGTATAGGAATGCAAGGGATTTCTGTGTGTTGATTTTATATCCTGCAACTTTACTATAATCATTGATTAGTTCTAGTAATTTTCTGGTGGAGTCTTGAGGGTTTTCTATGTAGAGGATCATGTCATCTGCAAATAGTGAGAGTTTTACTTCTTCTTTTCCAATTTGGATTCCCTTTATTTCTTTTTCTGCTCTGATTGCTGTGGCCAAAACTTCCAAAACTATGTTGAATAGTAATGGTGAAAGTGGGCACCCTTGTCTTGTTCCTGACTTTAGAGGAAATGCTTTCAATTTTTCACCATTGAGGATAATGTTTGCTGTGGGTTTGTCATATATAGCTTTGATTATGTTGAGGTATGTTCCTTCTATTCCTGCTTTCTGGAGAGTTTTTATCATAAATGGATGTTGAATTTTGTCAAAGGCTTTCTCTGCATCTATTGAGATAATCATATGGTTTTTATTTTTCAATTTGTTAATGTGGTGTATTACATTGATTGATTTGCAGATATTGAAGAATCCTATTGAGTAAAAAAAAAAATGTGACGTACATTTACCTTTTGGCCTTGATTATTTGCAAAATGAAATGCTCATGGAAACAACATACGTTTATTGTCTACTGACTATGTTTAAAGAGCTCCACTAAGTAATTAGACATGAGGTTAAAATGAAGATTTCGATACATTTATTCTTTGCAACTTTAAAGCAATTGAATGAATGTTCTCCGGTATCTCTCCAGTCTCCTAGGAAATACACATTAGACAGGGAAAATCTCATAAATAAATACATAAATGTGTTAATGGGCTTTCAGAGGCATTCGGAGTTCTTGCTACACTCCAGAAAAAGACCAGTGAGTGTGTCACTCCTCTCTCCAGGGAGCCTGGAATGTAGCTGCTTTATGTGTGTTCCTGAGTACAGGGCAGGTTATTTCTTCTACTTCAACTTCCTGTTTTGCTTTTTCACTCAAAAAGGGCAAAGAGAAAAAGGACAAGTGGGAGAAAATAATTTAATAGGCAGCTAATCAATAAACTCATGTTATATTGTCATTTTTTCAAAAAGCCTTTAATAAAATTAAAGTCAAGCTAAATGTATATTTGATTTTGTTAATTGTTCAATAGTCTTAACTTAAATTGCTTCCCCAGGTGGTTGATAAACTGACTCTCTGAAATAAGAGTAAATTATAAAATTGATATTAAAAATTTAGTGCTTACTATAAAATCAAACTAAAAATGCATTAGAGTAGGCAAGGGAAGGAAAATTTTACTTACAGAGAGAGTTCCTACTCAGAAGAATAGATTTTTCCCTTATTTAAGTTTTCCATAATGGTTATGAGTGAAAGCCACTCAGTCATGTCCAGCTCTTTGGAACCCCATGGATTACAGCATGCCAGACTCCTCTGTCCATGGAAATCTTCAGCAAGAATACTGGAGTGGATAGCCGTTCCCTTCTCTGGGGATCTTCCCAACCCAGGAATCGAACAGGGCTCTCCTGCATTGCAGGCAGATTCTTTACCAGCTGAGCTATGCTACCAGGGAAGCCATAATGGTTAGCATCATAATTTCCCAATAGAATTATCTTAATATAGTTACAATAGTTCCAAAGAGTAAAAGATTAAAATATTTTTTTTACCCAAGTTGAGGAGAGGAATGAATATAAATGATCCATATAAAAATGCAAAATATAAAGAACATCCATCATAATTCCTCATCTGTAGCTACTGACTAGAGTTGGTTTTGCATAAACCTTATCACTTGGGTGATCTATTTGTTTTTGTGTAAATAAAGTGAATGAATTAAAAAATACATATGAAGCTGTACATAAAATTATGTACACAGATCTGGAAATAAAATTAGGATTATTTTAAATTGCAAATAATAGCAATTAATGATTGGGGATCAAGTTTTCAAATGTTTATGCCTTTAAATTTTGTTCTATTATTTTTAAATGTAGCATTCTTTTATGACATCTTTTCAGTTGATTTTATAAAAAGTATATATAATTTGTATTATTGCTCATTTGTCTTTGTGTTAGAATGAATGTTTAATTCTTTCTGAAGAGAATGTTGCCCTGCAAGATGGACTTTTAGTGGAATTAAGTGTGAAGCAAAGTTTTCAAAAAAGGAAATCCATCCCATTCTTACTCTGCAGGGAACTCACTAAGAGACTAGCAGAACCTCTTCCCCTTAGTAACCATAACCTTGAACTCACTGTTGCTCAAAGTCTTTTACAGAGCTTGCCTGAGGGAACATGATCAGTTCTTCCATTTCTTCTCCCTGCAACCCCAAGAATCTGATGAAGTCTGTTGATGCTACCTGGAAGCTGCCTAGCGAAACACACACTTACAGCCTACACTGTGCCTCCCAACACACACACCAATTGTCCAGAGATTCAGGGGTTTCTCAAACCCCTACCCTGTTATTTTGAGATCCTCTGGACTCAGAAGATGAACTGGACTACATCTTACTAGTGCTCTGAGAAATCCCTTTTATCAAATTATGTTCTCTTAAGAAGCTATCGACCTTTACTGAGGTGCATTTTAACAAATAGTGCCATAAAATCCATCACAGTGTTTACTGTCAGGATAGTTTGAGAGGGCTGTTTATTACATTAAACAGTAATTTTCTGTAAGGACTCACAGGAAAATCTTCTCCATGGTGTCAGCATCAGGAGTAATTAGAATTAGGCAACTGGTTTGTTGCCTCATGAACACTGCAATTGTTCCTTTTCCCCTTTTCTAGAAAGTTCTGTGGCCCTACTTTAAGCCAGTCATAGGAACTTTAGAGGGTGTGTATTGTTGATTGCTTTAATTGCTGGCCCTATCTCATTTTCCTATTAATATTTTCATGCTGCTTCACTTTTAGATTTTATTTGTACCATGCTATATTTTCACTTTGGAAGCTGCTTTAACTCTGTTTTAGACATGGAGGGTATGAATAATAAAATATTCTGGGTTTACTTTTTGTTAATTGTTTTTCTTTTGGGAGGAGAGAAGGGAATCTAGAGAATTTTTATGGTTCTAATATTTCTCTCCATAAAAACACTCAGAAGTTAAATGTAGAGGGTTAAGACAAATGCTTGCTCCTTGGAAGAAAAGCTTTGACAAACCTGCTGCTGCTAAGTTGCTTCAGTCGTGTCCGACTCTGTGCGACCCCATGGACTGCAGCCCACCAGGCTTCTCCGTCCATGGGATTCTCCAGGCAAGAACACTGGAGTGGGTTGCCATTTCCTTCTCCATTGACAAACCTAGACAGCATATTAAAAAGCAGAGACATTTGCCAACAAAGTCCATATAGTCAAAGCTGTAGTTTTTCCCGTAGTCATGTATGAAAGTGAGAGTTGAACCATAAAGAAGGCTGAGGGCTGAAGAATTGATACTTTCTAATTGTAGCACTGGAGAAGACTGGTGAGAGTCCCCTGGACAGCAAGGAGTTCAAACCAGTCAATCCTAAATGAAATCAACCCTGAATATTCATCGGAAGGATTGATGCTGGAGCTTAAGCTCCAGTGTTTGGCCACCGGATGTGAAGAGCCGATTCATTGGTAAAGACCCTGATTTGGGGAAAGATTAAATGCAGGAGAAGAGGGCCACAAAGGATGAGTTGACTGGATGGCATCATTTATTCAGTGTACATGAGTTTGAGGAAACTCTGGGAGATTGTAAAGGACAAAGAAGGCTAACATGCTGCAGTCCATGGGGTCACAAAGAGCTAGACTCAACTTAGCGACTGAACAACAGGAACATATGCTTATACCCTACATATAAAATCCTAGAAAAAGAACTGTTAAATAAACACATACATACTTACTACACAAACCTCACACAGGATTAATATAAAGATGTTTATCAACCTAGTAATTTATCATATTTATATCAAAACCAGAGGAAATAGGCTTTGACTGCAGGAAGAGGAGCATACATTAGTCACGCACACGGGTTATTCACTTAACAAATATATTGTGTGCCACTGCAAAACAGAGCACTGGGCTTCATGAACACAGAGGTGCATAAGTCACCATCTTTGTCCTCAGGAGACTTGTGTGACCAGGCAGTAATGAGCATGGTATGTATTGATATAAAAAGAACATAAACAGCCTGTCTGGGTTTGAAGCCAGAGTCTGCAACATATTAATTGTATGATCCCTCTAAGCTCCTTTCTTAGTTGTGAAGACAAATGACACATGTGATGTGCTTAGAAGAGGAGGCAGTTGTTATTTATTAGATCTCAGACTATTGAAACTAAGAAGCCAGACACATCATTGGAAGCTGGAGGCAGGTGATCTTAAGACAAAACACACACACACACACACACACACACACACACAAACAAAAACAAACCTGAAGTACTACACATATCAGAGACCGTGGAACCTGAGAACTGGGGCAAAGAACTAGATTGGCCAGTTTGGTATAGGGCCGAACAGTTTACAAAGTGCTTGCACATACAGACTGTTCTATTTGTTGCTTACACATTCCTATTTTCAGGATGAAAAAACTGAGCTTCAGGGAATTTTAGTCCCTTTAGATCGCCTAGCTGGAAGTGCAGTACTCTTTCTACCCCAGAAAATTAGATAACATTTAGCAAGGCCTTTCACTTTAAAATATTTTCTTATTATATGGATCAGATAAACCGCAGATCGAAACACAGCCAGTAAAATATAATTCCATATCACAAAAGTCTGTTGAAATAGCCATTGTAGACAACAGATATTAGTATCCTCTCCCTTAATACCTGTAAGACTTCAAAAAAAGTAAAAGTAAAAAAACCAAAACCCATTGTTTAGTTCCTATAGAAGTGCTTCATGAATCTTGAGAAAGTTATTGTTTTAATAGTGTCATTATGGTACAAATGTTTATTTTTTTTCCTCAGTTTTTAGAAAAAAATTGTCTATAACAATTCTATAACAGGTTTATTATCTGTGGTAATTTTTCAGTGTTGATGTAATTTTTTTTTATATTCTTGGACAATTGTATCCTAATTATATTCTAAACTAAGTTGCACAAAGCCTTGTACTACTTTTATTTTGCCAAATATTCTGAAAGCTTAAGGAAGATCTTATTAAGAGGTCATGAGGCAAATATGATAAAGCTGATCTGTTCCATATGTTACATATTCACAGTAATAGCTAATGCTTAGTAACTTGCCATTATGATGCTTTTTATAATTGCTGATAAATTATTTTAAAAGCTTTTTAGTGTACCTGGTACTTAAAGTGGCCTCAGGGACTGACTTAGTCTCATTTGAGTTGTATCCTAGAATGTCAGTTCAGTTCAGTTCAGTCACTCAATCGTGTCCGACTTTGTGACCCCATGAATTGCAGCACGCCAGGCCTCCCTGTCCATCACCAACTCCCGGAGTTCACGCAGAATCACGTCCATCGAATCAGTGATGCCATCCAGCCATCTCATCCTCTGTCGTCCCCTTCTCCTCCTGCCCCCAGTCCTTCCCAGCATCAGAGTCTTTTCCAATGAGTCAACTCTTTGCATGAGGTGGCCAAAGTACTGGAGTTTCAGCTTCAACATCATTCCCTCCAAAGAAATCCCAGGGCTGATTTCCTTCAGAATGGACTGGTTGGATCTCCTTGCAGTCCAAGGGACTCTCAAGAGTCTTCTCCAACACCACAGTTCAAAAGCATCAATTCTTTAGTGCTCAGCTTTCTTCACAGTCCAACTCTCACATCCATACATGACCACTGAAACAACCATAGCCTTGACTAGACAGACCTTTGTTGGCAAAATAATGTCTCTGCTTTTCAATATGCTATCTAGGTGGGTCATAACTTTTCTTCCAAGAAGTAAGTGTCTTTTAATTTCCTGGCTGAAGTCACCATCTGCTGTGATTTTGGAGCCCCCAAAATAAAGTCTGACACTGTTTCCACTGTTTCCCACCTATTTCCCATGAAGTGATGGGACCAGATGCCATGATCTTCGTTTCCTAGAATGTCACCTGGCATTAAGTAGATATTCTGTGTTCAATCAATGTCACTATGAATGAATGATCTAATATTTATTTGCCTAAAGTATTTGTAACTCAAGCATTATACTAAAAAAAATGTAGATGCAACAAAACATTCTCTGGGCTGTGTGCCTATCAGAAGAGTCACAATATACCTACAGTTATTAACATTGTGTTGGTTAGATCTAGCATACCTACCTAAATGTGCTCCAAAAAGGGAGATCTGTCACTCTTACTTTGACAGGAAAAAGGAAAATGGAACTCCAGGAATTACCAGAGTGATAGAGTAAAGAAGTTATAGATAGAATGTCTAGGAATATAATCTGTAAGAATTTCACTTTTCTAAAAGTTATCTGAAAACCTCCCAAAATGTCTCCCTGATGATTTTATATCTATGCATGGGGTCTGTAGTGTCACTTAGCTGACTAAAAAAAAAAAAAAAAAAATAGACATTAAAAAAAATAGACATCTACTTTGTGATACGTAGTAGATAAATGTAGCTCCTAAAACTTGTCATAGCCTTTCTTGAATAGGACATTGCATTCTTGTTTTTATCAGCAAACATAATTTATAATTACAACTTTTCTATTCTTCATTTGATATAGGTTGAATCCAAGTTTTCCAAGAGGTTTTGTGTCCTGGATTTAAAATCAGGTTTAGAGCACACAGATGTACTTATTTTGATGCCACTGTATTCATTCTTAATTAGGACAGGAGATGCTGAACATTTATTTAGTGATAAAGTTAATACTTTTCTCCCTGTAGCATCTGGTCTCCAGTGGCCTGGAGTCATCGTCTAACCTGAATTTGAGAATAGTTGAGAAACGTTGTTTTATATGACCTCGTTTGAATTATTGTCATTGATAGAGCAAGTCTCTTTAAATTCATCTTGAAATTGCCTGAATATCTTGGTGTCCTTGGCCCAATATTTTTGTGAACCCAAGTGAAGTATCTGAGGAACAAGAAAAATTCAGTTTGGTTAGTGTTTTTTTTTTTTTTTTAAATTTCAACCTATATTTGTTCATTCCCAAAGGACTATATATCTATCTATGTATTTGTATATATGCATACATACACACAAACTTATAATTTACAGATATACAGATTTTTTAAAATGATGTAAAACATAAATTGTGTTTGTTACTTCAATTTAAAGTTTGTTCAATAATTTATTAACTTTTGAATTTAAATGAGTGGTTTTATTTATTTTTATTTTATTTTTAAATATATTTAAATTGTTTAAATTGTTAAAAGTTTTAAAAATATTTAGAAATATCAAGTCCAGGATAACTGAATAATATAACCTGAACATGCAGTTATATGCTAGATTCAAAATACCTGGAAATACAAACATTTTGGAGCAGGTACTGGCAACCCACTCCAGTATTCTTGTCTGGAGAATTTCATGTACAGAGGAATCTGGCAGGCTACAATCCATGGGGTCTCAAAGAGTTGGACACGACTGAGTGACTAAGACATACACACACACACATTTAGAGTGTTATATGCAAAAATTTCTAGATGGTTTGTTTTGTGAACAAGAAGATATTATTTAGAAAACTAACATCTGTTGTATGTTTAAATTATCTACAAGGCTTGAATTCATTTAAAATTTAAGTGATGGACCTGTTTTTAGACTTTAAGTGCCTCTTAGAAGCAGTTTCTTTTTTCCCCATTCAGGGTTAAAAAACCAACTAATTCACCTAGTAACTATTTTAAATCTCTGTTCTCCTTGGCCTCTCTTATCAATCACAGTTCTGTTCAATATCAACCATTGACTCTACCAACTGAAAACTAAGGGTATGCAATATAAATTGTCTTAATTTTTGCTCCTATCATCTCATTTTTTCATTAATATTACTCACTCATTGAATCTCTTTTCCTCTACTCCCCTTTCTTTATCCTAGAATATGATCTGGGAGTCCCCTCATAGCACAAAAGAGACTGGCTCAAGTGTTCTCCTTGCCTGTCCTGTGGGCAGGTCACTGAGTAGCCCATACAGCTATCTGCTGGGCATTGCAGTGACTGTCTAGTCATTTGAACAGCTCCTTGGCACCCACTGTGGAAATCTGTGAACCTCGCCATAAAACTCTGCTTCTCTAAGGGTGCCTGCATTCTGTTATTTCTTTAACCTAAGCCTCATCTTCTTCAGGCCCATTGCTTCATAGAGGGCATCTTTTCTCCCTCAAAGATCTCTTAGGGTAAACAGGAGGCACAATCCCAGGGAAGCTTTTCTAGTCATATACAATACTCGATGCATGTTATCAGGTTTTATCTTGAATTATCAGGCTTTTATTGAGAGTTTTCATAACGTTGGGGACTCTAGCATCATCTGACCTCTTCCATATCTCTGGAAGCTTCCTCAAACATCAGTGTTTTTTCCTCTTCTCATATGTCAAGAACTGACCTTCCTGTATTTAATTTCTCCTATCCGCTATCCTCTATATTGTGTCTTACAGCAAAACTGTTCTTGCAGACCTGGAAGCCTTGCCTTTGATATATAAAGGGAATCTCTTGAAGCCTTACTTTCAAGTCTATGTATCTAAAGATGTTAAAAAAAGATTCTAAATAGAACTCAGAGCTAAATAATGATCTCTCTGACTGTGTTCATATAGTCTCTCTATGGGAAAGAGTATCAAGGAGTTAGGGGATGGGAAGAGTTAAGTCAATATGATTTATAGGGAGTAAAAAAGTACATCTGTTTCATGATTTCAAAGTATTCTCTCAAAGTGCATTGCATATTATTTTATCCTTAAAGTCTTTGAATCAGATAAACTTAGTTTGAGTCCTAACTTCATTGGATACTTAAGTTTCCTCCTCTGTAAAATATCAACAACAATGCTTATCTGGTTGTTAACAGAATTATATAAGTTAATTAGAATGATATCTAAAAATAATAAATGCTTTATAACCTGTTCTATTAACATTACTATCAGAATAGTTTTTAATAGGTAGTAATTAATGTTGTTTGATGATTCAAAAGTAAAAGTATAGGTAAATCACTATCATCATATTTAGCTTTCAGAATTACTTCTCACAGTAACTCTAGAAGTTACTTCTTTTGAGCTTTCCTTTCTTATTCCAAAGCCAACTCCTTTATCTCTGCTCTGTGTAACATGATTTCCTGCTTCCTAAATAGGCCTGTTGCTATTAAATATTTACTTTTGTAGTATATTCAGTTTCTCTGTTTCTTTTGACTCTTTCTTCTCATATTTAAATCTCCTCTGTTCAAAAAAAAAAAAAAAAAAACTTGCTAAGTTCTGCTTCAGATTTTCTTCTTTCTAACACCAAACTTCTTGATACATATTTTGTTGTTGTTCAGTCACTCAGTCATGTCCGACTCTTTGCCACCCCATTCACTGCAGCATACCAGGCTTTCCTGTATTTCACCATCTCCCAGACCTTGTTCAAACGCATGTCCATTGAGTCGGTGACGCCATCCAGCCATCTCGTCCTCTGTCATCCTCCTGCCTTCAGTTTTTCGCAACATCAGGGTCTTTTCCAATGAGTTGACTTTTTATATCAGGTGGCCAAAAGCATCATCAGTTCTTCCAATGAATATTCAGGATTTATTTCCTGTAGGATTGACTGGTTTGATCTCCTTGCAGTCCAAGTGACTCTCAAAGTCTTCTCCAACACCACAGCTCAAAAGCATAAATTCTTTGGCACTTTTCCTTCTTTATGGTCTAGTTCTCACCTACATACAGGACTACTGGAAAAACCATAGCTTTGATTTTACAGGCCTCTGTAGGCAAAGAAATGTCTCTGCTTTGTAATATGCTATCTAGGTTCATCATAGATCTTCTTCCAAGGAGCAAGTGTCTTTTAATTTCATGGCTGCAGTCACATCTGCAGTGATTTTGGAGACCAAGAGAAGGAAGTCTGTCACTGGTTCTATTGTTTCCCCATCAATTTGACATTAAGTGATAGTCCCAGATGCCATGATCTTCATTTTTTGAATTTTGAGTTTTAAGCCAGCTTTTTACTCTCCTCTTTCACCTTTACCAGGAGGCTCTTTAGTTCCTCTGTGCTTTCTGCCATAAGAGTGGTGTCATCTACATATCTGTGGTTATTGATATTTCTCTCTGCAATCTTGATTCCAGCTTATGCTTCATCCAGCCTCACATTTTGCATGATGTACTCTGCATAGAATTTAAATAAGCAGGGTGACAATATACAGCCTTGATGTATTCCTTTCTCAATTCTGAACCAGTACATTGTTCCATGTCCAGTTCTAACTGTTGCTTCTTAACCTGCATACAGGTTTCCCAGTAGGCAGGTAAGGTGTTCTGGTATTCCCATCTCTTGAAGAATTTTCCACAGTTTTGATCCATAAAGTCAAAGGCTTTAGCATAGTCAATGAAGCAGAAGTAGATGTTTTTCTGGTATTCTCTTGCTTTTTTCCGTGATCCAATGAATGTTGGCAATTTGATCTCTGGTTCCTCTGCCTTTTCTAAAACCAGCTTGAATATCTGGAAGTTTGCAGTTCACATATTGCTGAAGCCTGGCTTGGAGAATTTTGAGCATTACTTTACTCAAAAGTAAGATGAGTGCAATTGTGTAAGATGAGTGTGAGATGAGTGCAATTGTGTGGTAGTTTGAACATTCTTTGGCATTACCTTTCTTTGGGATTGGAATGAAAAGTGACCTTTTCCAGTCCTGTGGCCACTGCTGAGATTTTCAAATTTGCTGGCATATTGAGTTAGCTCTTTCACAGCATCATCTTTTAGGATTTGTAATAGCTCAGCTGGAATTCCATCACCTTCACTAGCTTTGTTTGTAGTGATGCTTCCTAAGGCCCCCTTGACTTTGCACTCCAGAATGTCTGGGTCTAGGTGAGTGATTACACCCTTGTGTCATTAAGATTTTTTTGTATAGTTCTTCTGCGTATTCTTGCCACCTCTTCTTGATACCTTCTGCATCTGTTGAGTCCATACCATTTAATGTGGCCTTTTTTTTTGCATGATATGTTCTCTTGATATATCTAATTTTCTTGAAGAGATCTCTAGAGTTTCCCATTCTATTTTTATGTATAGATTGTACATAATATGTATTGGATACATATTAGATATGTGTATTCTTGTGATTGCCCGGCATCTGAACCTACTCACTAATATTGTATAACTCCTTTACTTTAGGCATCTTGGTAAGAGAAGGAACATTTCTCACTAGAGAACCTGAACATGCCACTTACTTCTCTAGCTTCCTTTACTACCAGTGAGGGGACACACGACCCAGGCTCTGTTAACCTAGTGGTCATATGCCAAAGACACAGTCATAGCTAGTCACTTTTAAGGCAGTTTACACATTCTCCTGGAGTGGAAGGACCCAGAACAGTAGTGAAAGTGGTATTAATGGTACCATCCTTTGTCTAGAGCTGGCTGACTTGAAAGTGTGAACTTTACTATCTGGAACTGACTTGTGATGGTCGTGTGCTTTTTTTGAATCCTGACTGTGGTGTGCATGGCCCTGAGCTTGGTTACTGAGCCTTTCTTTCAGTTCTGCTAACACTCAATATTCTTTTAATAAAAACCTTTTCTGTCTCACTCAGCCAGAGTTGGTTTCTGTTTCTTGCTACCAAGAACCCTGACTGAAATCAAAGAGTAACCTACTATCACTACTTCATCCCCTTTCCCTCTGTTCTGCCTTTGACTCACTGCCAACCAGATTTCATCTGCACTGAAGCTAGTCTTTTCTAGGGAAAAGTGACCTGAGTATTGCCAAATAAAAAAAGCTTCATTCCTTATCCTGCAGAGACTCACCATTACACAGCATTGACCTCCCTTTTCTGTGAAGCATTATCTTCCCCTCCTGATTCTTTTCCTATTCTTGAAGCCTGCCTTTCAGTATTATACTTTGTCTTCTTTCCATGGACTTGGCTGTATTCCCTGATTTGCTTATTTTGTCATATTCCTATAATTTTCCCTAGAATAATTTTTCCACCTCTGCAACTTCAGTTTCTCATTGAGATTTCCACCTCAAACTTGATATGTCCCAAATTTAACCTTCCCACCAAACCTGCTCCAAGTAGGAAATTCTGTTTTAGTTAATGGCATGTTCTCAGTTACTGAGAGTTGGAAAATATTACTTTTTCATTTCCTTTTTGTCCTTACTTCTCATTAGCAACAAAACTTGTTGCTATCTCTGGAATCGCTTATACCACTTTTTTTTGGTACATCCCCTTGGCAGAACCTTGGTTTCACTCTCAATATATTTTAATTGCCTTCTACTGTTTTTGAATCTGTCTTCTTTGAATCTACTTCACATTTTTGGCAGCATTATTGTCCTAAGGTATAGCTGTATGATTTTTCTTTGCTAGTCAGAAAAAAGTGTAGTTTTTACAAAACATTGTCTAAATTATTTATTATTAAATTTCTAATAATTGTTCTGTTAATGCCTACTGAGGACAATGTCCAAAGTATATTGGTACCATTTATACTCATAAAAATGGACTTTCTGGCCCACATTTTAAAAACTAAGTTGTAGTTAACATTCAGTATTGTATTAGTTTCAGGTGTATAATGTACTGATCCAGAATTTTTATACTTTAAGAAATGATCACTGCAAGAAGACCAGTTGCCATTCATCACCATAGAAAATTGCTACATTATTGACTACATTGCTCTGACTTATTTATTTTATAGCTGAAAATTTGTATCTCTTAATCCCCTTCACCTACGTTGTTCATCCTTCCTAGCTCCATCAACCACCCTCAATCCCATCCATAGCCACCTGTTTGCTTTCCATATCTATATGTCTATTTGTGCTTTTTTTTTAGATTCCATATATAAATGAAATCATGCAGTATTTTTTCTCAGATTTATTTCACTTAACATATTAACCTTGAGACACGTCCATGTTGCCATAAATGATGAGTTCATATTTTTATGGCTAATATTCCATTGTATGTATATGCTACATTTTTCTTTATCCATTTAACTATGAACGGGAACTTTTCCATATCTTGGCTGTTTTAGATAGTGCTATAATGAACATACATCTTTTTGAAATGGTGTTTTTGTTTTCTTGGATGAATACCTACAAGCAGAATTGCTAGAGCATATGGTAGTTCTCTCTCTCTCTCTTTTTTTTTTTTTCCTTTTGAGGAGCCTCCGTACTGTTTACCAATATACACCCCACCAACCATGAAGAAAGGTTCCCTTTTCTCTATATCCCTGCTAACGCTTGTCTTTGCCTTTTTTGTAATAGGCATAATAATGTGTGAGGTGGTATCTCATTGTGGTTTCAATTTACATTTCCCTTACTATTAGTGATGTTGAATACCATTTCATTTGCCTGCTGATTATCTGTATGTCATCTTTGGAAAAATGTCTACTTAGGTCAACTTCCCACTTTTTAATTAGGTTGTTTGGTTTTTGATATTGAATTCCATGAGATTTTTATATGTTTTGGATACTAGCCTTCATTGGATACATTGTTTGCAAGGATCTTCTCCCATCCAGTGTGTTGCCTTTTCATTTTATTGGTGGTTTCCTTCACTGTAAAAAAGCTTTTTAGGTTTATGTAGTCCCATTTATTTATTTTGGCTTTTGTTGCCCTTGCCTGAGGACACACATCTGAAAAAATATAGCTAATACTAATGTCGAAGAGGTTACTGCCTGCGTTTGCTTCTAGGAGTTTTATGATTTAAGATCTTTCATTGAAACTTGTAATCCATTTAGAATTAATTGCTGTATATGGTATAAAAAAAGTGGTTCAATTTTATTTTACATGTAGCTGTCCAGTTTTCCCAACGACACCGTTTATTGAAGGGCTGTCTTTTCCCCGTTGTATATTCTTGTCTACTTTTCCTAGATTAACTGATCAAACAAGCATGGGTTTATTTCTGATTCTCTAATATATTACATTGATCTATGTATCTGTTTTTATGCTAGCACCATAATGTTTTGATAACTGTAGCTTTGTATGTGATTTGAAATCAGTGGACTAGGATATCTCTGGTTTTATTTTTCTTTATCAAGATTATTTTGGCAATTCAGGGTTTTTTTGTGGTTCCATACAAATTTGAGGATTATTTCTTCTACTTCTATGAAAAGTTCCATTGGTATTTGACCAGGATTGCATTGAATCAGTTTATTGTTTTGGGTAGTATGAACATTTTATTGATTCTTCTAGTTCATGAGCATGGTGTATCATTCCATTTACTTGTGTCATCTTCAATTTCTTTCACCAGTGTCTTACAGTTTTTAGAGTACAGGTCTTTCACCTCCTTGGTTAAATTATTAGATGTTTTATTTTTAATGTAGGTGTTTTATGAGGTGCTTTAGTTTACCAGGTGTTTTACTCTTTTTAATGTAATTGGAAACAAGATTGTTTATTTCATATTTCTTTCTGAGAGTTTATTATTTTTTTATAAACATGCAAAGGATTTTGTATATTAGTTTTGCATTCTGTAACTTCACTGAATTTATAGTTCTAATAGTTTTTGGTGGAGTTTTGTAGCCTTCCTATATGTAGTATCATGTCTTCTGTAAATAGTGACACTTTTACTTCTTTCTTTCCAATTTGGCTGCATTTTATTTATTTTTCTTGCCTAATTACTGTGGCTAGAACTTCAACTTTCATGTTGAATGAAAGTGGGGAAACTGAGCATCCTTGTCATGTTCCTGATCTTAGAGGATAAGTTTTGAGCTCGTCACCATTGAACATGATGTTAGGTGTGGGTTTGTCATATATGGGCTTCATTATATTGAGGTATATTCTCTCTGTACCCACTTTACTGAAAGCATTTTTGTTGTTGTTGTTGTTGAATTCAGCATGCTAATATTGTGTTGCAGACTTCTGCATCCATGTTCCTCAGGGATATTGGTCTATAAATTCATTTTTGTGTGACATCTTTGTCTGGTTTGGTATCAGAGTAATGCTCACATCATAAAATGAGTTTGGAAATGTTTTTTCCTCTTCACTTTTTTTCAATAATTTGAGAAAGATAGGTTTTAAATCTTCTATAAATGTTTAGTAGAATTCACCATTTGGTGAATGCAAAGCCATTTGGACCCTGACTTTTTTTGTGGGGAGGGGGGCTTGATTACTTTTTCAGTTTCACAACTAGTATTCAATACATAATTTTTTTTTAGTTATTCCTGATCCAGTCCTGAAAGATTGCATATTTCTGGGAATTTATCTATTTATTTAAGGTTGTCCAATTTATTGATGTATAGTTGCTCACAGTAGTCTTTTATGATTCTCTGTATTCCTGTGGTATCAGTTATAGCATCTTCTTTTATTTTTGATTTTATTCATTTGGGCTTTTTATTTCTGTATTAATGTCTCAGACTAAAGGCTTATCGATTTTGTTTACCTAAAAAAAACTAGCTCATTGTTTCATTGATCTTTTCTATTGATCTTTTTTTTTTTTCTTTTTTCTTTTTTTTTTTATTTTTTAATTTTATTTTATTTTTAAACTTTACATAACTGTATTAGTTTTGCCAAATATCAAAATGAATCCGCCACAGGTATACATGTGTTCCCCATCCTGAACCCTCCTCCCTCCTCCCTCCCCATTCCATCCCTCTGGGTCGTCCCAGTGCACCAGCCCCAAGCATCCAGTATCGTGCATCGAACCTGGACTGGCAACTCATTTCATACATGCTATTTTACATGTTTCAATGCCATTCTCCCAAATCTTCCCACCCTCTCCCTCTCCCACAGAGTCCATAAGACTGTTCTATACATCAGTGTCTCTTTTGCTGTCTCGTACACAGGGTTATTGTTACCATCTTTCTAAATTCCATATATATGCGTTAGTATACTGTATTGGTGTTTTTCTTTCTGGCTTACTTCACTCTGTATAATAGGCTCCAGTTTCATCCACCTCATTAGAACTGATTCAAATGTATTCTTTTTAATGGCTGAGTAATACTCCATTGTGTATATGTACCACAGCTTTCTTATCCATTCATCTGCTGATGGACATCTAGGTTGCTTCCATGTCCTGGCTATTATAAACAGTGCTGCGATGAACATTGGGGTACTCGTGTCTCTTTCCCTTCTGGTTTCCTCAGTGTGTATGCCCAGCAGTGGGATTGCTGGATCATAAGGCAGGTCTATTTCCAGTTCTTTAAGGAATCTCCACACTGTTCTCCATAGTGGCTGTACTAGTTTGCATTCCCACCAACAGTGTAAGAGGGTTCCCTTTTCTCCACACCCTCTCCAGCATTTATTGCTTGTAGACTTTTGGATCGTAGCCATTCTGACTGGTGTGAAATGGTACCTCATAGTGGTTTTGATTTGCATTTCTCTGATAATGAGTGATGTTGAGCATCTTTTCATGTGTTACTTAGCCATCTGTATGTCTTCTTTGGAGAAATGTCTATTTAGTTCTTTGGCCCATTTTTTGATTGGGTCATTTATTTTTCTGGAGTTGAGCTGTAGGAGTTGCTTGTATATTCTCGAGATTAGTTGTTTGTCAGTTGCTTCATTTGCTATTATCTTCTCCCATTCTGAAGGCTGTCTTTTCACCTTGCTAATAGTTTCCTTTGATGTGCAGAAGCTTTTAAGGTTAATTAGGTCCCATTTGTTTATTTTTGCTTTGATTTCCAATATTCTGGGAGGTGGGTCATAGAGGATCCTGCTGTGATGTATGTCAGAGAGTGTTTTGCCTATGTTCTCCTCTAGGAGTTTTATAGTTTCTGGTCTTACGTTGAGATCTTTAATCCATTTTGAGTTTATTTTTGTGTATGGTGTTAGAAAGTGTTCTAGTTTCATTCTTTTACAAGTGGTTGACCAGAGTTCCCAGCACCACTTGTTAAAGAGATTGTCTTTAATCCATTGTATATTCTTGCCTCCTTTGTCAAAGATAAGGTGTCCATATGTGCGTGGATTTATCTCTGGGCTTTCTATTTTGTTCCATTGATCTATATTTCTGTCTTTGTGCCAGTACCATACTGTCTTGATAACTGTGGCTTTGTAGTAGAGCCTGAAGTCAGGCAGGTTGATTCCTCCAGTTCCATTCTTCTTTCTCAAGATCGCTTTGGCTATTCGAGGTTTTTTGTTTTTCCATACAAATTGTGAAATTATTTGTTCTAGCTCTGTGAAGAATGCTGTTGGTAGCTTGATAGGGATTGGATTGAATCTATAGATTGCTTTGGGTAGTATACTCATTTTCACTATATTGATTCTTCCAATCCATGAACATGGTATATTTCTCCATCTGTTAGTGTCCTCTTTGATTTCTTTCACCAGTGTTTTATAGTTTTCTATATATAGGTCTTTAGATTCTTTAGGTAGATATATTCCTAAGTATTTTATTCTTTCCGTTGCAATGGTGAATGAAATTGTTTCCTTAATTTCTCTTTCTGTTTTCTCATTATTAGTGTATAGGAATGCAAGGGATTTCTGTGTGTTGATTTTATATCCTGCAACTTTACTATAGTCATTGATTAGTTCTAGTAATTTTCTGGTGGAGTCTTGAGGGTTTTCTATGTAGAGGATCATGTCATCTGCAAACAGTGAGAGCTTTACTTCTTCTTTTCCAATTTGGATTCCTTTTATTTCTTTTTCTGTTCTGATTGCTGTGGCCAAAACTTCCAAAACTATGTTGAATAGTAATGGTGAAAGTGGGCACCCTTGTCTTGTTCCTGACTTTAGAGGAAATGCTTTCAATTTTTCACCATTGAGGATAATGTTTGCTGTGGGTTTGTCATATATAGCTTTTATTATGTTGAGGTATGTTCCTTCTATTCCTGCTTTCTGGAGAGTTTTTATCATAAATGGATGTTGAATTTTGTCAAAGGCTTTCTCTGCATCTATTGAGATAATCATATGGTTTTTATTTTTCAATTTGTTAATGTGGTGTATTACATTGATTGATTTGCGGATATTGAAGAATCCTTGCATCCCTGGGATAAAGCCCACTTGGTCATGGTGTATGATCTTTTTAATGTGTTGTTAGATTCTGATTGCTAGAATTTTGTTAAGGATTTTTGCATCTATGTTCATCAGTGATATTGGCCTGTAGTTTTCTTTTTTTGTGGGATCTTTGTCAGGTTTTGGTATTATGGTGATGGTGGCCTCATAGAATGAGTTTGGAAGTTTACCTTCCTCTGCAATTTTCTGGAAGAGTTTGAGCAGGATAGGTGTTAGCTCTTCTCTAAATTTTTGGTAGAATTCAGCTGTGAAGCCGTCTGGACCTGGGCTTTTGTTTACCGGAAGATTTTTTATTACAGTTTCAATTTCCGTGCTTGTGATGGGTCTGTTAAGATTTTCTATTTCTTCCTGGTGGAGTTTTGGAAAGTTGTACTTTTCTAAGAATTTGTCCATTTCTTCCTCGTTGTCCATTTTATTGGCATATAATTGTTGATAGTAGTCTCTTATGATCCTTTGTATTTCTGTGTTGTCTGTTGTGATCTCTGCATTTTCATTTCTAATTTTATTGATTTGATTTTTCTCCCTTTGTTTCTTGATGAGTCTGGCTAATGGTTTGTCAATTTTATTTATCCTTTCAAAGAACCAGCTTTTGGTTTTGTTGATTTTTGCCATGATCTCTTTTGTTTCTTTTGCATTTATTTCTGCTCTAAGTTTTAAGATTTCTTTCCTTCTACTAACCCTGGGGTTTTTCATTTCTTCCTTTTCTAGTTGCTTTAGGTGTAGAGTTAGGTTCTTTATTTGACTTTTTTCTTGTTTCTTGAGGTGTGCCTGCATTGCTATGAACTTTCCCCTTAGGACTGCTTTTACCGTGTCCCACAGGTTTTGGGTTGTTGTGTTTTCATTTTCATTCGTTTCTATGCAAATTTTGATTTCTTTTTTGATTTCTTCTGTGATTTGTTGGTCTATTGATCTTTTTATCTCTATTTTGTTTATTTCCACTCCCATCTTTATTCTTCTCTTTCTTCTACTAAATTAGCTTTTGCTTTAAAATTAGCAAAAGAGACACAGATATAAAGAACAGACTTTTTGGGCTCTGAGGAAGAAGGCAAGGGTGGGATGATTTGAGAGAATAGCATTGAAAATATGTAATTTAAAATATGTATGTAAAATAGCATTTACCATATGCAAAATAGATGACCAGTCCATGTTCAGTGCATGAAACAGGGCACTCAAAGCCAGTGCACTGGGACAACCCAGAGGGATGGGATAAGGAGGGAGGTGGGAGGGGGGTTGGGGATGGGGGACCCATATATACCCATGGTCGATTTATGTCAGTGTATGGCCAAAACCACCACAATATTGTAAAGTAATTAGCTTCCAATTAATTTAATTTTAAAAAATCAGCTGATTTTCTAGTTCCTTTAAAGGTACATTTAGATTGTTTATTTAGGATTTTTTGTTTGCTTCCTGAGATAGCACTGTGTCACTGTGAACATCCCTCTTAAAACTGCTTTTACTGCATTCAATAGATTTTGGACATTTTTGTTTTGATTTTCATTTGTATCATGGTATTTTTAAAATTTCCTCTTTGATTTTTTTTTCTTCATCCATTGATTGCTTAATGAAGTGAAAGTTGCTCAGTCGTGTCCAACTCTTTGCGACCCCATGGACTATACAGTCCACGGAATTCTCTAGGCCAGAATACTGGAAATGGGTATCCTTTCCCTTCTCTAGGGATATTCCCAACCCAGGGATTGAACCCAGGTCTCCCACATTGTGGGTGGATTCTTTACCAGCTGAGCCACAAGGGAAACCCAAGAATACTGGAATGGGTAGCCTATCCCTTCTCCAGTGGATCTTCCTGACCCAGGAATTGAACCAGGGTCTTCTGCATTGCAGGCAGATTCTTTACCAACTGAGCTATCAGGCAAGCCCAGTAAGCTTAGTAGCATGTTGTTTAGTCTCCACATTTTCTTTTTTTCCAGGTATTGTAGTTGATTTCCAGTTGTATAACATTGCTGGGAAAATGCTTGATAAGCAGTTATATATTTATCTCTTCAGGTTCTTAATTGTAAAATGAAATATTTTAAAATAAATTATCAAGTGTTGAAGTCAGTGTTTTTGAGACTCAGTAGTCACTGATTACAATGATTTTCACTAGTATGTATAGGTTAACTATGCCAAGGAAGCTATTAGCACTCAACCCTGTTACACGTTTCAGCAGTTCAAAACCCTGCAATGAGTAGCTCAGTTGGTAAAGAATCCACCTGCAATGCAGGAGACCCAGGTTTGATCCCTGGGTCAGGAAGATGCTCTGGAGAAGGAAATGGCAACCCACTCCAGTACTCTTGCCTGGAGAATTCCATGGATGGAGGAGCCTGGTAGGCTACAGTCCATGGGATCGCAAAGAGTCGGACATGACTGTGTGACTAACTTTTTACTAATGAAATTAGTAAAAATGAGATCCAAAAACATCTGTTTAAATGGGTGTGGGCAGGTGATTATTTTTGGATGTGCTCTGTCATAGCCAGTGTGGCCAATATTAAAATGTTTCTTACATGTTTAAGATCTCCCCATGGACTTCCCCAAGTATTGGTATTTCTACTCGCATAGAAGTCAAATACATAAAGATTTGATATTTCATCAGGCACACTGCTGACTTAGAAAACTGCGGAGAGTTTACCTGAGTTCTCCAGCTGGCAGTGGTAAAAATCCACCTGCCAATACAGGTGACACAGAATCCTGGGTCTAGAAGATCCCCTCTAGAAGGAAATGGCAACTCATTCCAATATTCTTGCCTGGGGAATTTCATGGACACAGGAGCCTGTCAGGATTCAGTTCACGGAGTCATAAAGAGTCAGATATGACTGAGCGTGCACATATGTAACAATTTACTGTCTTTATAGGAGTTTTTTGGTCACAGTGTTACATGTAACACTACAGAGCTTTTTCATGGTCTACTCAAGAATATTAATATAATCCATGAGTGATAGAAGGAAGAAATTGATTTCATGAGAAGATAGATTCTAAAATCGAATGTCTTAGATTTTTAAACCTATTGTTACCATGTGCTCTGCTGCTCAAGATTTTGTAATGCATCCTTTTTAGTTATTTTCATTATTGCTCACTAGTATGCAAACAGTACCTTTAGTGTAATGTTTGATATAAGAATATTCAAAGATATACCTTCTGTCTCTATTTATGTGGATTATGGGAGCCATGGTCACCCACAGTATTTAGACTCTGTTGCTTTCTCACAATACTTGTTTTCCACTCTGCAGTTATTCACAACATTTCACTTACAATTCTGTAATCACTTCTCCCTGTTCTTAAGACAGAGCCCCTGTTCGTTAAAGGACCACCAAAAGCCCCAGCATTTCTCTTCTCCCTTGTTTCTAGCCCAAGGAGCATACAGCTTCAGGATGAGTCTATCAATTCCCCAAATTTTTTAATTTACTCAAAACAGAAGCATTCATCTTAATTAAAGTTAACTATGTATTCAACATGAAAAAATGAAAGAAAAAAAACCACAAAACTTCAACTGCAAAACCTAAGGGTCAAAGATTAGATTTGTCTCTTAAAAACATATATTAATGTGTTATTTGTCATAAAAGTCTTCTTAAATATAATTCTAAGTATATTTTACTTGTGACTAGATCTCAAGTGTTAGCACTGAAAAGAATCACTTGGGTTGACCTCAGAGCCCCACAGTTTTCATTAGAGGAAATGAGAGAAGAGAGAGGCACACGCTACACCGCAGGCATGGTGGTGATGCCAGAAGAAGGAAGGTCTGAATGACTCAGAGTGAGAGGTTGTGGGATACAGAGGGGAAGACAGAGGCAGAGTTTGGAAGGTCCTGACAACCCACCTGACTACACTCTACTAATCCATCTAGGCATTACTGTATTTTTTATTAATAACTATAAGAAACAAGATATTGGTAAACATATAAACTTGATGAATTGATCATTTGGTAAATTGTTGCTTTCAGTGAATTTCCCATTTTGTGAAGTGGCTTTCAGTGCATTGAGCCATCTATTTTAAGACAACTTTCCCCTTCCCCTCATTGTTCTAATCATGCTTTATATGGGCTCCTCTAGTTGCATTTTCTCTTACTTAGCAGCATTTCTAAACGTTTCCTGTTGTCCACAACCCACTCATTATTACTCTTCAGAATAAACTCGTTTACCCTTCTGTTCTCTGGAGAGTCTTCATTAGTTCCTATATTGATCACAGATCCTAGTTCATACAAGAAATACACTCTAACAGTTTTCCACACAAATGGATCTATTAGTGTAGTGCTAACCCTTGAAAATGAAGAATTGACTTAGAAGCAACACAGCAGCAGCAGCAGCAGACTGTAGGCTGATCCTTAAGAATAATACCTGAAACCACACCAAAGAACTGCACTGCCAAAGGATCTGTCTTCTGTCAAGAACAAGCAGCTTTATTATCAAAAATTTGCCACCAAACCTCCCAGAACCACACAACCTCTATCATGATTCATGTCAGCAAAGCATCTGCAGCTGCCCTTGCTGTCTCCAAATGTAAATATGTTTTGATTGGCAAGACAGGAGTCATCCTAGCTTCTGGGGTGAATTGAAAATGGAATTTGAAGCTTTCCATTCAACTTCTTGATAAGAAGGCATTCTGAAAGGGCATTGAGAGAGTCAGTTCGGTGAATTCCTTAAATTTGCCCTCTAGCAACATGTGCTCTTGAGCCCTTGAAATGTGACTGATGTGCCCGAGGAACCAAATTCCTTACTTTATTTAATTTTAATTTATTTAAATTTAAATATAAAAATTGAAGTAATGCAGTATATTTTTCTGTTAAACATAACTTTATTATAGTTTGGGGAAGATCATTTCACTTTAACTGTTGCACGGAACAAGATATCAATGGTTAATCCTAGTGTGCATTCTTTTTTAATTTTTTTTTAATTGTGGTTACCAGAAAATTAAAATTATCTGTGTGCTTTACATTATGCTTCCATTGGACGTTGCTACTCTAACCTCCTACATAGGGCTTGGTCTCACAATTTTTCCACAGAGTACCCCATATTTCCTTAATTTTGACATTCACATTTTTTAAAATAATAATTGCTTCTCTATGTGTATTATCCCTTGGCTTGTAAAATTAGTGAGAGGAAATACTGTATCTTCTTGTCACCATTATTTTCCCCAGCACAGTGCCCATAAAAAGTGGACAATAAAGTTATACCAAATGAATTATATTGAATGAAATAGATGTTAAGAAAAAGAGCTAGGAATCCATGAAGCTTAAGGTAAACCTTATGTTAAAATTTCATTTTTTTTAAATCTCTGAAAGCTATTACTTTAAAATAAGCAGTTGAGATTAACCATTAATTTTGATAGTTGAAAATTAACTTATAAAGTATTAGCTCATAAATTCCAAATGACTAATAATTGAACATATCTTTCCTTTATACTTTATAGTATTTTTTATTAGTTTTCTTTTTTAAAGGACAGATAGAGGAAAGAAAAAGAGCTTTCCAGAATTTTTCATTAGAGATGCCACACCAGGACTATAATTTTAAAAACAGATTCTCATATAGATGCAACAATATGGCATAACACAATGCCACCTATAGAGTGTCTCAGGGAGTATAAAATCATATTTTGCTGTTTCAGTATGAGAGGAAATTTATAGTGTTAATTTTAGCACACATAAGATATTAAACAGTTATTTCAACAATGTTACAAAACATAGATAATAACATTATTGACTCTAATAAGAAGGCTTTTTTGTTTTTAATGAGGAAGGCCTTTGGAAAATAATATTTAAAAATTCTCATTATTTAATGAAAACAAGGGAGGAAACAATTTTTTAGAACCTTAGAAGAGTAGTAGTAAAGAAAGTGGAATCTGTACACTCATGTATATTATATAAACAAAAAGTGCATGAGCCACTGGGGATGAAACATGAAGGTGGGAGTGTCAGATGTCACAGGATAAATATGGTACTAAAAGGAATATCAATATTTTTCAAAATAAATTTTGAAGAAATTGGGGCACAAAAAGTTTTTGAAGAAAAGTCAGATCTGACAATAATGAGGAGCAAATTTAAATAAATCTACTTTAAAAGATGTGTCAGTTCAGAGGAAGTTTTAGTCTAAAGGAACTTTGGGAATTTAAGCAGAAGGGTCTTTATTAGCTGATGTAGCAAAGTAACGTTTCTGAATCAGTGAATTGTTTTCCACATTTTAAAATTAATTGAAGAAATATTTAAAAATCTGTGTTGTTATTCTTAATTGATTCAATAGTAGTAAACAAAGATTTTATATTCCAGCAAAAAGCACATCAGTGCTCCTAATGGCAGAGTTCATTAAATAATTGGGTCTATACATATCTTTTCCTCCTCAAGTCTATGTTTTTGAAATGTTTGCAATAGGTATGATTAATCTCTTTGTTGTTTTATTTAATTTCTACTGTCATTCTTTATGTTTTGTGTCTTTTCTTGGCAATCTTACATTTGCAAAAGAAACTATATTTAAAAAATTTTTTGTATATAACTAAGGAAGTTCCATATCACTGAACGTTTAAATTGTCTATTTTTGCAAGTTTTTTTGAAAGATCATTTGGGTGATGTATTTTTATGAAGCTAATAAAACACATGGAAAATGTCCATAGAGAGTAAAAGTGGATCAGTTAAACAGCAAAAACATTGCATTTAGTGTGAGTCCCTTATAAATGATAAATAAATTAATCAAATAGTACCATGCTTTTTAGTAAGTGCACAATACTGTGACAAACATGAGACAATAAAAAAATAATGTGTGATTTGTGTACGCCTTCAAGGAGAATACAGTCCAGAAGCATCTCCCTTTCTATCCAAAGCCATGTCCATCTGTAAATATTCCCCAAATCTAGGTGGCAAGAATCTGTGAAAGCAGACTTGGAGGCAGCCCATACCTTTGGACATTTTAGGGTTCTCATGAACTTGTAATTCAATAAACAGAAGCATTAAAAGCTAGAGTTATATCTTAAACATCTTGCTGAAACTATATTTTAATGCTTAAAAAGTGATCAATTATTTGAAAGTTAAGATTTTTATTTTTCAATCGGCATATAATCTTTCATGAACATTTTTATTAGCCTGCCATGAAACAAGTAAAGTGAATGATTTGTATCAATTTGTAATTGATACAAAGGCAAGGAATGAACATTTCACAAAATCAAATGGCAATGAAAAAGTAGTATATGTATCGAATATTAAATTCTATTTAATGATAGATTTATAGTATAGTTACATAGTTTTACTCATACAGATATGTTTGATTATATCTAATTGTTAAAAAATTATTAATGAGTAAGTTAAAGTATAGCCAATATGAGTGTATTAGTTATCAACCAACTACTATTGTGATAATTGTAAGATCTAGTTTTTTTCTTTTTTAGTTTTAATTTTATTTTATTTTTAAACTTTACAATATTGTATTAGTTTTGCCAAATATCGAAATGAATCCGCCACAGCTATACATGTGTTCCCCATCCTGAACCCTCCTCCCTCCTCCCTCCCCATACCATCCCTCTGGGTCATCCCAGTGCACCAGCCCCAAGCATCCAGTATCGTGCATCGAACCTGAGATCCTCAGACTTTTAAAAGTATCTGGTTTTCCAAATGGAGCAGAAAAGTATTAGTAAGAATAATTTATAAGCAACATTTACTGGAAGTTTTCTATGCATCTGACAATGAGTTAAATACTCTAAGTGGACCAGCCTTAGGAATATCTACAACAGACCTACTTTTCAGCATCCTCATATGTAATGCTGCTCTCCAAATAACTGTTTCTGTTTGGACATGCCACATTGTAAAAATTACATTTATCTATTTTTCTAAGTGCTGCTAATCAAATGGCTATCTGACAGTGATGTGGCAGTTTGGCTCAAGCCTGCATCTCAAAGCAAAGTGAGACTGGATCTTCCCCTTTATATGTAGAAATAAACTATAAACTCAGCCTCTATGAATAAATGAATGAATGATTCCTGTTACCAAGCAGGACTCAGTCAAAAAGCTTACAGCTATTTCAGGTGTAGATGAGAGAGATGAATTAAATAAAATACCTGTTGCACATGGAAATACAAGCTGCCATTATCAATGTGAAGGTTTATACATGTCCTAGACTCAAATTTAAATTCATACATTGCACTCAGGAGGCAAATCTTGCAGTATCAGATATGCTTTGAAATATTTTTTTATACTGGATAAAATATATCAGTTTTCCCTATTAATTGAACTACCATTGTAAACTCCTGATTGATAATATTACAGAATTATAGATATGATTACCTATGAATTTCTGATGTTCATAGAGTATTGATTAGTGACATATATGTGGGGGTCAGTATTATTGAATGTGGTTGTAAGTGCTATTTTGCAGAAATTTTACTATTTCCTTCCCAAGGGATTTCAATATATGGAGTATTTTTTTTAAAGATAATCAAATTGAACTGTGGTTATCATATTGAAGAAAGGCAATGCCAAAAATGCTAAAACTACCATACAATTGCACTCATCTCACACACTAGAAATTAATGCTCAAAATTCTCCAAGCTAGGCTTCAGCAACATGTGAACCATGAACTTCCAGATGTTCAAGCTGGTTTTAGAAAGGCAGAGGAACCAGAGATCAAATTGCCAACATCTGCTGGATCATCGAAAAAGCAAGAGAGTTCCAGAAAAACATCTATTTCTGCTTTATTGACTATGCCAAAGCCTTTGACTGTGTGGATCACAATAAACTGTGGAAAATTATGAAAGAGATGGGAATACCAGACCACCTGATCTGCCTCTTGAGAAATTTGTGTGCAGGTCAGGAAGCAACAGTTAGAACTGGACATGGAACAACAGACTGGTTCCAAATAGCAAAAGGAGTATATCAAGGCTGTATATTGTCACCCTACCTATTTAACATATATGGAGAGTATATCATGAGAAACGCTGGGCTGGATGAAGCACAAGCTGGAATCAAAATTTCTGGGAGAAATATCAATAACCTCAGATATGCAGATGACACCACCCTTACGGCAGAAAGTGAAGAAAACTAAAGAGTCTCTTGATGAAAGTAAAAGGAGAGTGAAAAAGTTGGCTTAAAACCTAACATTCAGAAAACTAAGATCATGGCATCTGGTCCCAATACTTTATGGCAAATAGATGGGGAAACAGTGGAACAGTGGCTGACTTTAGTTTTCTGGGCTTCAAAATCACTGCAGATGGTGATTGCAGCCACGAAATTAAAAGGCACTTACTCCTTGAAAGGAAAGTTATGACCAACCTAGACAGCATATTCAAAAGCAGAGACATTACCTTGTCAACAAAGGTCCATCTAGTCAAGGCTTTGGTTTTTCCAGTGGTCATTTATGGATGTAAGAGTTGGACTATAAAGAAAGCTGAGTGCAGAATTGATGCTTTTGAACTCCTCCTGCCTTCAATCTTTCCCAGCATCAGGGTCTTTACAAATGAGTAAGGTTGAACTAAGGTTGGAGAAGACCCTTGAGAATCCCTTGGATTGCAAGCAGATCCAACCAGTCCATCCTAAAGGAGATCAGTCCTGTGTGTTCCTTGGAAGGACTGATGTTGAAGCTGAAACTCTGATATTTTGGCCACCTGATGCGAAGAGCTGACTCATTTGAAAAGACCCTGATGCTGGGAAAGATTGAGGGCAGGAGGAGAAGCGGACGACAGAGGATGAGATGGTTGGATGGCATCACTGACTCAATGGACATGGGTTTGGGTGGACTCCAGGAGTTGGTGATGGACAGGGAGGCCTGGCATGCTGCGGTTCATGGGGTTGCAAAGAGTTGGACATGGCGGAGCGACTGAACTGAACTATCATATTGAAACAATTCAAATATAAATATACTGATAGATTAAGTATGATATGATTATTTACAGGTTATTACAATTTATCAAATTGTGAGTTCACAGTTTTTTCCCTTATGACGAGTGCTCATAGGATTTACTCTCTTAACAACTTTCCTATGCCTTACACAGCAATGTTAACTATAGTCCTTATGTTGTAATTACATTCCTAGTAGTTAGTTATCTTCACAGTTCTTTTTTTTTAATCGAAGGATAATTTCTTTACATAATTTTGTTGCTTTCTGCCAAGTATCAACATGAATCAGCCACAGTTATACATATGTCCCCTCCCTCTTGCACAATTCTTCAGTTCAGTTCATTCGCTCAGACATGTCTGAATCTTTGTGACCCCATGGACGGCAGCATGCCAGGACTCCCTGTCCATCACCAAATCCCAGAGTTTACCCAAACTCATGTCCATTGAGTCAGTGATGCCCTCCAACCATCTCATCCTCTGTCATCTCCTTCTCCTCCCACCTTCAATCTTTCCCAGCATCAGGGTCTTTACAAATGAGTAGCCTGGCTTGGAGAACTTTGAGCATTACTTTACTAGTGTGTGAGATGAGTGCATTTGTGTGGTAACTTGAACATTCTTTGCCATTGCCTTTCTTTGGGATTGGAATGAAAACTGACCTTTTCCAGTCCTGTGACCACTGCTGAATTTTCCAAATTTGCTGGCATATCGTGTGCAGCAGTTTCACAGCATCATCTTTTAGGATTTGAAATAGCTCAATTGCAATTCCATCACATCCATTAGCTTTCTTCATAGTGATGCTTCCTAAGGCCCACTTGACTTCACACTCCAGGATGTCTGGCTGTAGGTGTGTGATCACACCATTGTGATTATCTTGGTCATGAAGATCTTTTTTGTACAGTTCTTCTGTGTATTCTTGCTATGTCTTCTTAGTATCTTCTGCTTCTGTTAGGTCCATACCATTTCTGTCCTTTATTGAGCCCATCTTTGCATGAAATGTTCCCTTGATATCTCTAATTTTCTTGAAGAGATCTCTAGTCCTTCCCATTCTGTTGTTTTCCTCTATTTCTTTGCATTGATCACTGAGGAAGGCTTTCTTATCTTTCCTTGTTATTCTTTGGAACTCTGCATTCAAATGGGTATATCTTTCCTTTTCTCCTTTGCTTTTCACTTTTCTTTTCACAGCTGTTTGTAGGGCTTCCTCAGACATTAATTGCTAACAAAGTACTGTTTAATTGTAAAAGTAACATTTTGAATAATAGCATTTGATAGAAAGAATGTAGAAAATCTTTTATTTTATAATAATTTAATATATGGTTAGTGCCTCTAGTTGTCAAATTATTGACAAAGATATAATTTTTTTAACTATTATTTAATAACTAAAGATTTGAATAGGGAATAATATGGTTGTCAAGAAGAGTTTATTACTTACATTTATAATGTGAGACAGTCAATCTAGTGATTTTTCCTTTATAAATGTAAAGCCTAAGAATGGTCTCTGTCCTCAAGAAGGAGACTTTAGAAATAAAGGATTGTACAAGGTACAGTGTAAACATAGAGTGGAGAATCAACAAATTGGAGGAAGTGTGGAAAGACCTTTGAACTGACTTAAAAAAATGTATTTATTTTTGACTGTTCTGAGTCGTTGTTGTGCTTAGGCTTTCGCTCGTTTCAGCCAGTGGATCTACTCTCTAGTTTTGGTACATGGGCTTCTCATTGTGGTGGGTTCTTGGTTCTCTTGTAGCAGAGCAAAGTCGAGGCCACGTGGTTTTTACTAGTTTCAGCGTGTCGACTTCAGTGGTTGTGGCACATGGGCTTAATTGCCCTGTGGCATGTGGGATCTTCCTGGACCAGGAACTGAACCCATGTCCCCTGCCAGATATGAATATTTGCTTTATATGTGGATTTTCTACAAGTAAATTAACTGAAGAAATGCTGCTATTTTAATCAAACACATCCCCGTAAAACTAAAGCATCATGCTTTCTCTGGAATGCATCTTTCTTTCAGCACATGAACATCATGAACAGTATGCATTCTCCTAAAATATACATCATTACATTATTAGTTGCTAGAAATATTTTCTTTAATAAAAATTTAGTTTGAGGTGTTATTTTTGACATAACTAAAGAAAAATTGCACTGGAATTGTACTGTTACTAATATTTTTTGGAAATTACTTATTTTTGAAAATAAAATGAAATATTTTTATGATCTTTGAAATGAAAGCCAGCACATAACATCTCTTCTATACAGACTTAATGCCCTTCCATTGCTAAAGGACATTTTAATCTATTAAGCCTCCCACACAGATAAATCAAAACAATATTCATTATGGTATGTAAAAATATTTTTAAATTGCCTGTGATTTACAAGACCATTTATTTTGAAATTGAATGTGGAGTCCAACATTTAATTATAAAAAATTTGAAGGCACTCTTAAGTTATTGAGATATTCTGAATATACTTGATGATTTAGTAATTAAATTTTCCCTTTAATATTAAATTGAAGTTATAATCTTTAGCTGACAGCTTTGCTCATTAAAAAGCACTTAGGCTGATTACTGTCTATAGAATATACATGCATTGTTTCAGGAGGAAATGCATGACCTCAATTATCATTAATATCACTTTCTTTATTTGATATATTTCAAGACTATAGAAACACTTAAACATATTATCTTTAATTACAGACATTTCATGCCTCTTTAACCCCGGTTCAATAAAAATTAGGTACATTTTATATTAGTGATGTTGAGAACAACTAGCAGCAAGAATTCTCGTCATTTCCATGTAAACTGACGGTGGGTAATAGAGGGCAGTTTAGTTTTACTCGTCAATTTTCATTGACGTTTTTCCTATACCAGAATCTGTAGCTTGATTCATAATTTCTTTTTTGTTCTCTTTCTCATTCCTTCCCTTTCTCTCTCTCTCTTTCTTTCAACCAGTTCTTCCAAGATTCTCTTTATTTTTCTATTTTTGTCATTGCTAGCGCTGGAGGTTTAACAAATACTTTTTGCGGGATGATTAAGCATCTCATTCATTTATTCAACAAACATTTATTGAACACAGCTGTCTACCAGGCAGTGTGAAAAGTACTGGGAATGGAGCAAAGACTGTGATGACATGAGCCCTAGCAAAGAAGACAGTCTTTAAATACAAAATAAAAATATAGTAACATCTCATAATGTAAGAAATCCAGAGAACTAAGGGAAAACAGAACAAAGGTACCCAGTATAATGTAAGCATCCAAGTAAAGCACCTTGCAGAAGTAATGTTTAAACTAGAATCTGAAGGAATAGTTCAGTCAGGAATGTTCTGGGGAGAGCAGCCACGTGTGTGAAAACATGGGATTACGAGTATTGTCCTTTGAAGAAAACTGAAGAGTTTTGCTATGGTTTTGTAATAGAATTATTCCTGGAAGGTTAAATTTTAAATTTTTGTACTTGTTCTATCAAAAGAAGAAAACAGTCAAAAGTTTTTAACCACATCCACTACCCAATTGGGTCAGTGAAAGTGAAAGGGAAGTCACTCAGTCATGTCTGAATCTTTGTGACCACGTGGACTGTAACCCACAAGACTCCTCCGTCCATGGGATTCTCCAGACAAGAATACTGGAGTGGGTTGCCATTTCCTTCTCCAGGGGATCTTCCCGACCCAGGGATCGAACCTAGGTCTCCCACATTGCAGGCAAATGCTTTAACCTCTGAGCCACTAGGGAAGCCCAATCAGTAATCATTCTTATATCTCCCTAAATAGGTCCATGTATTTGAAATGTGCAATTATCCCCTTATGCATGAAAGGTACTGAAAAGAATAAAGTGTTCTTCAACCCTGGGTATATTTCTACTGGCTATCTAATTTTACATATGATAATATGTATATTTCAGTGCTGCTCTCTCAATTCATCCCTACCTATCCTTCCCCACTCTGTGTCCGTAAGTCTGTTCTCTATGTTTGCATCTCCATTGCTGCCCTGCATATAGGATCATCAGTACAATCCTTCTAGGTTATAATATATTTGCATTAATATATGATATTTGTTTTTCTCTTTCTGACTTCACTCTGTATAATAGGCTCTAGTTTAATCCAACTCATTAGGACTGACTCAAATGTATTCCTTTTTTTACTGCTGAATAATATTCCATTGTGTATATGTATCACAACTTCTTTATCCATTCATCTGTCAGTGGAAATTTACTGTATGATGCAGGGAGCTCAAATCCAGTGTTCTGTGACAATGCCTAGAGGAATGGAATGGGGTGACGGGAGGTCCAAGATGGAGGGGACACATGTATACCTATGGCTGATTCATGTTAGTATATGGCAGAAACCAATACAATATTGCAAGGTAATTACCTTCCAATTAAAAATAAATATGTATTTTTAAAAGACAAAAAAAAATCAGCAACCATATTTAAAAAAAAAAAAGAAAGTTAGGTATAGCTTTAGAAGCAGACTTCAGTTTGAGGCTAAAACTTACTCCTAGGAGCTCCATTATTATAGGGATATTTGTTTCTCTTGAAAACATATTTCTTTTTTTTTTTTTATTTTATTTTTAAACTTTACATAACTGTATTAGTTTTGCCAAATATCAAAACATATTTCTTGAATACAGCTACAGCAATACAGACAAAGCCATGTTACCTTGGAGGTGCATTTCTGATGGAAAAATAGTGTACTGGAGACAGAGGGGTGACTTTGATGGATCCAGTAAAGTCCTCTAAAGAAGCTTGTATCCTGTTTAAGTAAGAGGGCTACTTATACAGTCACACCTATCTGATCAGAAGGTAGAGGATTAGCATTTGACAGCAACAACCTATGAGGCAAGAAGCTGGTGAACATGAATGTGAAAGTCACTCAGTCTGTTTGCAACCCCATGGACTATTCAGTCCATGGAATTCTCCAGGCCAGAATATTGGAGTAGGTAGCCTTTCCCTTATCCAGAGGATCTTCCCAACCCAAGAATCGAACCCAGGTCTCCCCCATTGCAGGTGGAACGAAACTGGTAGCAATGCAAATCAGATATCCTGACTCTGTACTGTTTGGTTGTTGTTGTTTAGTCACACAATCCTGTCTGACTCTTTGCAACTCCATGAACACCAGCATGCCATGCTTCCCTGTCCTACACTATCTCCCATAGTTTGACAAATTCATGTCCAGTGAGTCGGTGATACCATCCAGCCATCTCATCTTCTGTCATCCCTTTCTACTGCCCTCAATCTTTCCCAGCATCAGTCTTTTCCAGTGAGTTGGCTTTTTTTCATCAGGTGGTCAAAGTACTAGAGCCTCAGCTTTAGCATTAATCTTCCAATGAATATCCAGGGTTGATTTCCTTTAGGATTGACTGGTTTGATCTCCTTGGTGTTCAAGGGGCTCTCAAGAGTCTTCTCCAGGACCACAGTTTGAAAGCATCAGTTCTTTGGTACTCAGCCTTTTTTTGGTTCAACTCTCACATCCATATATGACTACTGGAAGAACCATAGCTTTGACTACATGGACCTTTGTTGGCAATGTGATATCTCTGCTTTTTAATATGCTCTCTATGTATTAATATGTTCTCATAGCTTTTCTTCCAAGAAGCAAGCATCTTTTAATTTCATGGCTACAGTCACTGTCTGCAGTAATTTTGGAGCCCAATAAAACAAAGTGTGTCCTATTTCCATTTTTTCCCCCATCTATTTGCCATGAAGTGATGGGACCAGATGCCATGCTCTTAGTTTTTAGAATGTTGACTTTTAAGCCAATTTTTTCTTTCTCCTTTTACCTTCATCAAGAGGCTCTTTGATTCCTCATCATTTTCTGCCATTAGGGTGGTATCATCTCCATATCTGAGGTTGTTGATATTTCTCCCAGCAATGTTGATTCCAGCTTGAACTTTATCCACCCTAACATTTCACATGATGTTTGGTAGTGGACATCTAAAGGGCCTCTAGTTTTCTCCACATATACCTTGGGAAATTGTTGAGTCATTTTTTATTTCATGTGCCTTTTGTGGTTTGCGCCTTCTCTCAGACATTTTTATACTTGCCTCTCAGTTCTAAACAGCTAGATTTTCAGATGTGGTATATCCTTCCTTTACTTCTCTCTATCCAGAAAAAAAAAATATGTGCATGGATTTTTGGCATGACAGATACAAGATGGTTAAGGGCAAGTACATTCTACATAAAGGAAGTGTTTAAAACGGTGGAGGCATGAATATTAAGAATATAAATAGACATGTAGTTGGATGGCAGTTGTTGAGACTGTGTTGACTCTAGTAGTTAGGGACAAGTGAGATTTTGAGAGTTCAAAATCACAGAGGGACTGCAATAAGCAAAAATTGATATTTTGGGAAATAAGTGATATAAAATTTAACTGACACAGTGTTATTTGGTGATAAATACTTAGAGGCTAGAAGTAGAAGGACTGTGTTAGTCAATTTATGTCAGCAAATTTAGTGCAGAGACATGAACATTTCAAATAGTTCACATAATTGCTTTGCTCAACAAATGTTAATGGTATATTTATTCCATCAAGGGATTCTCTAAACACTAGTGTAAAGGGTAAGCAAGACAGATATATTCCTTTCCTTCACAGAAACTGGTTAGCCTTTATTATAAATTTTTGATTATTTTAATTTAGCTTTTATTAAATTCAAATTTTAAAAGTATTGAAAGTACTCACCACAATGGCTACAACTAAAAAGATTGACAATACCAATGTGGTAATTGAGATACAGATCAACCAGAACCAGAAATTTCATACATTGTTGGTGGAGTGTGAAATGGTGGAGCCTCTTTGGAAAAATGTTTTATTTATTTATTTTTTTTGCTTTTTAATTTTATTTTATTTTTAAGCTTTACAATATTGTATTGGTTTTGCCAAATATTGAAATGAATCCGCCACAGGTATACATGTGTTTCCCATCCTGAACCCTCCTCCCTCCTCCCTCCCCATACCATCCCTCTGGAAAATGTTTTCTTAGTAAACAAAACATAAGTGTTTTGTGCTGGTTTTAGCTTATTGATAAACAATGTTGTGGATGGACCTGCCCTTGTGATTCTTATTATGACTGCAAGTAAGCATTAAGAAACTTTGTGGGTAAAATGGTTTATTACTTACAAGTCCTGCAAAGCTTATGGCTCTCCTGGGGCTGCACAGCAAGGTCACATGTAGAGTGAGTGAAGCCAGAACACAGGTCTGGGGTTTTGCCTTTATTGGACTTGATGGTTGGCCCTAGAGTTTTGAGGGCTCAGTTATTATTGATGAATTTAAAACATAAGAGCAGAAATGTAAAACCTGGAAAGAGGGGAAAAAAAGGTGGACCAAATGGTTTTGAGAACAAAGGAGCCTTAGTTGGGAGAGGCAGCCTGGCTTTTGATTCAGACCTGTGGCTGGCAATGTGTTATCAGAGATAGCCAGTATTGAAGGGAGCAATCAAAGCTTGTCAGGCATTTGCATCATAAAAAGAGAAAACCCAAATGTCAGGGCTTATTCTCACTACAATATATCTTCCTGATGACTAAGCAAACCTGATTTTAGGTGTTTACTTTAAAAAAAAAAAAAAAAAGCTTATATTTCCAAATAAATATGTATCAGAATTTTTAAATTCTTTATATATAATCACTAAAATCTGAAAGCCAACTAAGTGTCCATCAATGAGAGAATGCAAAGCAAATTCATATGAAATACTACCAAGTAATAAAAAATAATGAAACTGTGATCCGTGAAGCCATATGGATGAATTACAAAACAGTATTCTGAGTGGGATTTTCTGGTGGCTCAGAGGGTAAAGAGTTTGCCTGCAATGTGGGAGACCTGAATTCAGTCCCTGGGTCGGGAGGATCTCCTGGTGAAGAAAATGGCAACCCACTCCAGTATTCTTGCCTGGAAAACCCCATGGACGGAGGAGCTTGGCGGTTCCATAGGGTTGCAAAGAGCTGGACACGACTGAGCAACTTCACTCCCACTTTCATTCTGAGTGAGAGAAGCTTTATGTAAGAGATTTCATGCTATATTATTTCATTTATATTATATTCTAGAACAAGTAGAACCAATCTTTTGTGACAAAAAAAAAAAAATTAGAACAGTAGTGACCTCTGGGAAATCAACATGCTACTGCTACTGCTAAGTCACTTCAGTCGTGTCTGACTCTGTGCGACCCCATAGACAGCAGCCCACCAGGCTCTCCTGCCCCTGGGATTCTCCAAGCAAGAACACTGGAGTGGGTTGCCATTTCCTTCTCCAGTGCATGAAAGTGAAAAGTGAGAGTGAAGTCGCTCAGTCGTGTCCGACTCTTAGCGACCCCATGGACTGCAGCTCACCAGGCTCCTCCGCCCATGGGATTTTCCAGGCAAGAGTACTGGAGTGGGGTGCCATTGCCTTCTCCAAAATAAACATGAGGTGATACTAATTTTCTATTATCTAATATTCTGTGATAGCAATATGGATTATAAATGCTTATGTACTTCATCATATTTAAATTTTACATCAAAATAAAAGAAAAGGAACTATGAACAAAAAGCAAAAGAACTTAAAGTAACAGTGTGAATTTGCTGTGCAACATTTTGGTGAAAGAAATGCTATTGCACTTTATTTGTTTTAGATCAAATTCGATATCAGCTATTTTGTAAGACAGTATAGTAAGCAGTTCCATCTTAGTTATTTTCTTTAAGTTCTGTCCAATACTTGAGATTATTTAAATATTCGAGGAATTTGCACGATACTCATAAAATGAGAGACTATTTTGGTTCCAGCAGTCTATGGTTTAAATATTGAATTGGCTAAAATGTTCACATGGGATTTTCTGAAATGTCTTATAGAAAAACTAGAAGGAACTTTCTGGCCAACTCAATACTTCATCTGGTTGCTATACTGCTGTGAAGTTTTGTCCTCCGTCTTCTTTTGAGCACTGTTGTCTGGGTAGACTCATAAATGGCAGGTCAAGTGTGAACATAGTGATTAACCTTCAAAATACCCCATGGCATGCCTCCCTGATCGTATTTTCGAGATGGAGAGGGGTAAAGTGTATGCCATTTGGTAAAATTTCTACACCATCATCCTCTTCCTGGAAGTAGCAAAATTTCCTTTCTCCTTCTCAAGACTGGACACGTAAGCCTTCTTCTGTAGTGTCGGCTCCTTGTCACTCACCAGCTGTACCTAGTAACTTTTATCTTTAATGTTAAAAGAAAAAAAGGCATTAATAACACTTTGAAGCAAGGGCTTCCATGTTCATCAAACCAACACCTAGCCAACTTTGTGGTATTGAGGAAGGAAAAATGCCTCTCACTCTTTGATTGATCCCTTGTTTCAAAACAAGGAACTCAGAACACAAACTAGTATGTCAGTAATTTATCTGGCAAGAATAATATAGTTGCAAAAGCATGACACACACACTAAAATAAAAAGCATACACCAATAAATGACTAAGTTGTTTGTGTAATAGAAATCTTCTAAGCTAAATAATTTTATACTCTGAACACATCACCTAACTGGTATTCTAAGAGTAGAATGGGGGGAAATTCACTGGTACTCTAGGAAGCTGAATGGGGGAAATTCTAGTAGGACAAGATGAGTTTTATAAAGATTGTCAGTACCAAGTTCACACCTTTGGGTCTAAATGATATGAAATATATGAAGGAGTAATGTAAAAAGGCCAGAATATCGCCTTTATTAGTTAGTAGGAATAGGTTTCTTAACATTGGCCCTTATAATTAGGCAAACCTATTCACCTAAGAGCTGGAAAACCTTTGTTGTGGGAAACCTTCCTTCTCCAGGATTATGAACAGATTCCCATAAGAAGCAAAGAGCTGAGTCAAACATAACTTGTTTACTTTTCCCAAATATAGTACCCATATAGCACCCATGCAGTCATGGTCTCTTGGGAGGAGAGAACAAAGGGAGAAAGGAGGCCAGGAGCTACACGGATGTCTTGTTGTTGTTGTTTAGTGGCTAAGTCGTGTCTGACTCTGCAACCCCATGGACTGTAGCCCGCCAGGCTCCTCTGTCCATGGGATTCTCCAGGCAAGAATACTGGAGCAGGTTGCCATTTCCTCCTCCAAAAGATTATCCTGACCCAGAGATTGAACCTGTCTCTTGAGTCTCCTGCATTGACAGGTAGATTCTTTACCACAAATACTACTTGGGAAAAGTCTGCTCCTGTAGAGAGAGACATCAGAATTGGATCAAGAACATTTCCTCATAGCAGTTGTAATGAGAGTTTAGTAAACGCTAACTCATTGTTCGGGCATTAATTTGATGCTGAAGTGACTATCTGAGAGGAGAAAAACATCATGCTTAGCCTAAGTATACTATGATTTTTGACACATTTCAATCTTTCTGTTTCAGACAAATACTTAAGTATAATGTTTAAATGAAATGGCAAGTTCCTAAACAAAAGACTGGAATAAAAGAAAGGATATTAGAAGGAAAATGAATGAAGACACACGTGGAAATGTTTTGGCATTATCTGTTCTAGGACAAATACAATAGTTGAACTCATTAACTCCATGAGGATGAAAATGAGGTTAGGCTGTCCAAGAATAGACCATGTAGGTGCTTCTGGAATCTGAAGTCTAGTAACTCAGGTCAGCCAAGTAGTCCTGAGCAGATATAGATGTAAAGGCAGAACAAAGAACTAGCTGTTATAAATTAATAGAAAAATGAGCCAAAAAAGAAAAATGAAATTGATAAACATTGGCACAAGGCAGGGTTCAAAGATGCAAAGGACAGAGCCAAGGACTGAGTTCCCATCTATCACTTATTTAGTTAAATAATATATTGAAGAAGAGCAGATTTTGAACCAAAGCTCTTTTAGGTACTGAGAAAACAAACACTGAAGGAAGCAAACAAAATCCTTGGCCTTTTGGAGCTTACATTTCAGTTCAATGAAACAGATGATAAATAAATTAGTAATGTATAATATGGCACCCCACTCCAGTACTCTTGCCTGGAAAATCCCATGGACGGAGTAGCCTGGTAGGCTGCAGTCCATGGGGTCACTAAGAGTCGGACACGACTGAGTGACTTCACTTTCACGCATTGGAGAAGGAAATGGCAACCCACTCCAGTGTTCTTGCCTGGAGAATCCCAGGGATGGGGAAGCCTGGTGGGCTGCCATCTATGGGGTCGCACAGAGTCAGACATGACTGAAGTGACTTAGCAGCATCAGCAGCAATGTATAATATATATTTAATAAATATAAGAAAGTGAAAAGTGTAATTCAAATAAATCAGATTAGGCTAATGGAATGTGAGTGTGGGTGGGATCAGATTGAAACTGAAAGGAATCTTGGGAAATGTGTCCTAAGTACAGAAAATAACAGTTGCAAAAGTCTGAGGCAAAATTCTCCTTGCTGTGTTCAAAGAACAACTAGTGCTTTGAAGTTAGAGTGAGAAGAAAGATAAGAGACAATGTTGGAAGTTAGATATTGTTTGGGATATGGAGGACTTTGTAGGTCCACGTAAGAGTATTGTTCTTTATTCAAGTTGCTGTTGGAAGCCCTTTTTCATCTTCTTTTTTTGTTCTTGAACATTTTAATCCTAAAACCATTAGGTGGGACACAGTGAGGTAGGCACAGGTAGATCAGCACAGGTCAAGAGATGTCCTCGTGGGATTACTGAATAACACGGGACATTAGAGTCCCACATGAGAGGGGTGAGGGGCTGATAATGTGATGAGGAATCCAAAGTAATGAGGGGGAGTTTCCATATGGACCAACGGCACAGTAGGGGATCTCAGAGCCCAAAAGTGATACTGAGGGTGAAGGCAGATTTGTTAAAACTGTGGGACTTGATAAAATAAGTAGAAATATTAAGGATAATTAGAATCAGATTTCTGTTTACTAGAATTAGAGATATAGGTATGATGCATGGTTCTATATGTGTGTATATGTTATATGTGTAGGTATGTTATATATGTATGTATTTGTGTGTGTCCATAAAAATATCTGTATACATATATTTTCTGTCTCTGTCCACTGAGAATAACTGTGAGCAACAGTACCTCAATACCAGTGATCATAGCTAGCACGCAGATATTAGCTTCTAAATACCATTATCCACCAAAAGAAACTAGGACTCATTGGAGAGATGGTTGGTTCTAGAACTTAGAGAAAATACAAGATAAATCCAAAATAATGTATTGTGCCAGAAAGCAAAGAAATGGTCAAAGAATAATGATGACATTTCAAAATGACACAGAAACATCCTTGAAAGGCCTGCTATTGGCCAACTATGTTGCAATTAAGTATCAAGTAAGCTCATTGAATAAATAGGAAGTTGTGAACTCATACAGCTATATATAAAAGGGATAAATCAAAATCTGATGAGAGGTGGCACATTTAAATAGCTTCAAAGTATCTTCCCATAAAATGCTTAATAAGTGAAAGAAGAATAAATTTCCTTGAAGTTAATAAAATAACCAAAGTGGCATCATTGATAATGGGACAAATCAAAGTAGTAACCACGCGTTGTGACTTCTATACTATCCCTCCCAAATAAGCATACTCTGAAAATAAAAGAGAATAATTCATCCCCAATAAAGGGACATTTACCAAATAACTTCAGTGTTCAAGAGTGTTGAGGACATGAAAGTTAAGAAAAAATTGAGGCGCTACAGTAAACTGAAGGAGATAAGAGGCATGACAAATGCAGTGCATTGTCCTGACCTGAGTCTGTGCTATAAAGCACATTATTTAGACAACTGGTGACACTTGAATGAGGTCTGTGGATTAGATTGTAGTAATGTCAAGGTCAGTTAAGTTCCTGAAACTGATGATTGTACTTGGGTTACAAGGCCCTTTTCTGTGTGGAAAATGCACACTAAATCTTCAGGTGTAATAGAGCAGGCATTAGGTTGGCAACTTATTCCAAAATAGTTTAGGAAAATATTATCTTCGTATTGAGCACTTTATAACATTTTGTTGGGCATCCCGTATAAATTTAAGGTTGTTAAAAATTGAGGTTAAAAAACCTCAATTTAAGGTTGAATAGAAAAGGCAAATTGTGATGAGAAACCATTGGTGATTTTGTCTAGGGGGTGAAATGATCATTATGTTTGAAAAGAAACATCATGACTTCTGTGTAGGTGAGATCCTCGGGATGAGGTTGGAGAATGGATAAGTGGCAAAAAGAGAGCCAAAGTGAAATACCTTTGAGATAGTTCAGCGAAGGATGGTGTCAGCTTGAACTAGGGATATAAGGGAGGAGGGGTGAGCATCCATTGGATTTGTTATATTTTGTAATGAAAACCTGCACAACTTGCTGGACGTGAGTATATAGGAAGAACAAAAAGTATAGACAAGAGTAGATAAAGTCCTTTGGCTCAGAGGCTTTGGTTGCTGCAGCTGCCTTTAATCTGTACATTTTCCTACTTCACTACTGCTGTTCCCATACCTTAAAGTTGTGATCATACAGCAACAATATTCTGAAAATAATTTAAGTTACTGAGAAATAAAACTAGTTATGAGTTATAGAACTATGCCATTTTCAAAAGCCTCCACAAAGATATTATTGTTATATTCCATCAGCAAGAGTGTGCAAAGCAATGAAGCATAGGGACTGCAGTGAGTCCTTTGCCATTAGACAGAAAAGGCTTTAGGTTCTAGCTCAGTCAAGTTACTAGAAAGTTGTTTAAACTCTAGAAACTCAGTATCCTCATATGTGTAATAAGGAATAATAATAATATATATTTTCTAGAATTATATAAGGACTACCTGATAATGTAACATGGCTGGCCTTGAGCTAAATATTACTGTTATAGTCATTAGTATTAGTAGTAGTTGTAGGGGTACAGTAGCAATGTGTGATACCTGCAAAGACTTAAAAGATTGTGTTTTTAGTTTGAAATATTTATTAGTTTTTTAAGATGTGTGTGGGAAAGAACAGGAAACATAGCAATTGCTATCAAAGATTATCTTCAGAATTTGTGACAGTGGTTAATTGCTTTCAAATCTTTTAACTTATGCACATTTCCCCTAGTTTATGTATTTTCAAAGATTGACAAAAATATTTTAAAGATTCAATAGCACAAAGTCCAGGAAAATTGTCTTAAACTGTATCAGTGTTTCTAATAGGTAAATGTGTGTGCCTAAAATAGTGTTTCTTATTTTAGGCACACACATTTAGTACACTATTCACTCCAGACAGGTGAATCTTCTTGTTGCTTGGAGTAGAACATACTCCCTTCGATGTCTTCCTTCCTAACCCAGTTTTGTAGTCCGTGTTTACTGTGCCTAACTAATCATTATGCTAAGGCTCGTTAGCATAATGAACAACTGAAAACAGTTGTTCTTAATTGTAAAAGTGAACTGAGCCCCATTAAGCTCCTGCCTGGATGCTTTGGAGATCCTTGGTGGTTTGGGATGTGGGGATGCATCCACATTCTTTTGGTGTCAGTCCTTTTTATCATTTCTCTCTAAGGCTGTCGCTTCAGCATTTCAGTTGTTAAGTGGTTCTAGCGTATGTCTGATACAATTTTCTAACGACTGATGCATTGTTATCACTGCTTATTATATATCAGCAGGAAATGCTGCCTGTGTCTGAGAATTTGGGACCAATGGGATTGTATAGACAAGACAGCAAATGTAGAATTAAATAGTAAGAAGTATCTCAGTTCTGTCCATTAACTTGTGATATTTAATTTTGTATGAATTAAAACTGAAAAACTGAAAAACAAAAACAATGGAAAGTACATGAGCTCTATAGTTAACCCACAAAGAGATTTAAAACCTTGTTGACTATTTTTTTTAATTGCAGTAGTTCAACTTTTTATATAGATGGTTGTACATTTATTCATGCACTATATTGTGGATGGCTGCTTTATGCCTTTGGACGCTGGGGATAATGTAGACATAGTCTCTCTCTCATAGACCCTAGAGTCTACTTTACTGCCAACAGTGTTGCTTTATTAGGTGTCCCAGTTTCAAAGACACAAGTTATTCTAGTGTGATATATTAGAAAGAATTAGTGTTAACATCCATCCATGTTAAAACTGGGTGAAATTCTTGCTACCTTTTGTGAATTACTTAACCATTGTGAGTTTCAAGTATGACAAATATAAAATGAAGTATGCTGGTACCCTTTATAAAATGTGCACTGCATTCTAGATATCTATAAGGCTTTTATGAAAAGTCCTGTGAATAAATTTGAGCCAGAAATCAATCTGAACAATAAAGGGAATGTGAAGCTTGCAGACTGAATTTATACCCAAGTAGGTTCACAGACACCCCACTCCAGTACTCTTGCCTGGAAAATCTCATGGACAGAGGAGCCTGGGAGGCTGCAGTCCATGGGGTCTTGAAGAGTCGGACACAACTGAGGGACTCCATTTTCACTTTTCACTTTCATGCATTGGAGAAGGAAATGGCAACCCACTCCAGTGTTCTTGCCTGGAGAATCCCAGGGACGGGGGAGCATGGTGGGCTGCCATCTATGGGGTTTCACAGAGTCGGACATGACTGAAGTGACTTAACAGCAGCAGCAGGTTCACAGAACTCAATGTATTTGACGCCAAAGTCATTGCATAATGGAAGCATATCATTCTTTCCTGATGTCAGGAATGTAAGTCTATGAACCTGATTTTGGGCTTTACGCTAAATCTATTTTTTGCTGTCAGGTTGGTATATCACAGCATCCTTGTCCTACCGACCAGCCACATGGTTGCAGGTTCTTCCATGGGGAAGGCATGATGGTTTACCACTCTGTTTGTCAAGTTGCCTCACATAGCAGCCTTCCTAGGTCCGTAGAGATGCCAGAGAGCATTTGTCTGCTTGAGTTATAGACAAAGCCTTTTCACTACTTTGAGGACTAGATCTTGAATGTTGGTTCACTGGGGATCTTTGGGGTTAGAAAAGAGAGCATAAATTTTACTCTTGTATTATTTTCCTCATGCCTGTCAACAATGGAATGCCAGAGGTATCAAAGAATCAGTAACAAGGCAGGAATCAGTGTGTAAATTTCTTTTCATTCCAATTATTCTATCCATCCAAGCAATATATAAAAAATTGTTGTCTTCAGTTTCCCTTTATTCATCTACAAAGGGATAAAAATGCCCACTTAATATCTAATGACATCACAATACTTTTTGTGTGCCTTGGTTGTACATTTTGTGTTTTGGTTGTCATTTGAGGTTAAATAAAAAATAAAACGCCATCCCGACATCCTATACTTGGGCATTCAGTTAATTTAAGTACTCTTCCCCTATAAAGAGATAATTAGCTAATTTAAGTTGTTAGTGCCCACCTCTATTTCTAACAGTCCATTTTATATCCTTATATGCTCTAAAACCTGCTGAAACTATCTTATTTTTCTACTTAAAAATACTGTTCATCTTTCTTTATTAATTTTTCTAGAGCAGAAGCTCTTTGTTGTTCTTATTCACGTTGAAACAACTGTAGTTAGAATGGTACCTAAAAGACAGCATACTACCTGTTTTACTCAGCATACTAGTTGAATAAAAAGTCAGTCTCCTTTAAATGAAAGGAAGTTATATGTTCTAGAAGTGATTAAGAGAAAACAAGAAATCATCACCCACCACTTTCTGTAGGAAGAGTTTATTAAGGATGTATCTCACAAAATAATTATTTTATTAATTTTTAAGTAAATTTATGTTTTCATTTTAGTTAAATCCTCTTTTTCTTTGAGATTTCATTAATCAAGACATGCAGTTAATTTCATATGTGTAATATTTTAATTAACAACAAAATTACTGAAAAATCACGAAATTCTGAAATATTTTATTTTCTATAGAAAATTAAAATTTATTTAATAAAATTTTAGAGTATAGGGGATTATTTAAATTTTTTTCTTTGATTGCAGGTAATACATTTTTATATGACAGATACTGTCATTTATTAAAGGACACTTAATTAAAGGATAAGTGTCTTTTAATTAGAATGTTTAATTAATTAGTCCATCCCATTTATTATGGTACAATATACCATAGAATCTTACATTTGGGAGCCTTGATAAAAATTATTGAATTTATAAAATTATTGTTAATTAAACACTAAAAAGTAGAACCACTATAAACTAGATAGTAATGTATTTGAATTTCTCTTGAAAACTTCCATTGACAGCTATAAAGGAAATATAACTCTAAAGAAAATACTATATATTGATTAACATACAGTCCATGGAATTCTCCAGGCCAGAATACTGGAGTAAATAGCCTTTTCCTTCTCTAGGGGATCTTTCCAACCCAGGGATTGAACCCAGGTCTCCCACATTGCAGGCAGATTCTTAACCAGCTGAGCCACAAGGGAAGCCTAAGAACACTGGAGTGGGTAGCTATTCCCTTCTCCAGTGGGCGTTCCAGACCCAGGAATCAAACCGGACTCTCCTGCATTGCAGGCAGGTTCTTTACCAACTGAGCTATCATTAAATTATCATTTAATTAATTTAATGTTAATTAAATATGTTAATTCTTCAGAGCCCCATAGAAATTATGAATTTATTGAAATCCTCTGATAAATACAGATCATAGGGGTTTTATTGTTCTATGGATTTCTGAGATGGCAAAACTCCCCAATAACTTGGAAATTACTTGATTTTTGATCTCTAAACCTTTTTGACTTCATCTGCTCTGTTCCTTTTTTTTCCCTTTTACAACAAAATGGTGTGTATTCTGAATCCTAGTCTCTGTCTCCTTCTAAATAACTTTGTATCTTCACTTAGCAACCTTTTCTTGATTCCTCAACTAATTCCTTGATTTTATGCTCAAAAATTTCAAATAAGATATGTACACCTGGGTTGCTCAATTGCAGTAATTCTTCAGTCCTACAGCTGGTGAAGAGGGACCTTCCGTGCCTTCAGCCTGCAGGCCTGCCTCTGGCTGTTGACTCTTCTGTCAGTTTATCCCAGTGTGCACATAAATGTTACACATTTTCTCTCTGAGTAACGTGATGTGATTTAGTTGGGAACACAAATCTATATGCATACTGTCTTGACTTTATGGCATCCTGTTGTCATTCTTTACATTACATTTTTACATTAGTAGTCTTTCCTATAAATAGGATACATTCTTTCCTATGTTATTTTACCCTATTGCTTTTTCGTAGAGCTTTTTTATACATTTTAATGAAATATTAATGTGTTAGTTTACTCATTTGTCTATTTCACCAATGAATGAATGAATGAAGCAAATGCAATATGCTTGGGTCTCATCTGTTTCATCATCACCTTGTTATCTATCATTCAGAATGCAAGTAATATTGCTATGAAAGAGAGAAAAATAAGAGAAATTGAGTAATCCAGGATTTAAGAGGAGTGACTACAAGTTGATAAACTTTTTAACATCTTAATATATGAGGAATTAATGATAGCTTTCACTGTTACACTTGGAAGGAATTTCAGTGACTTACTGAGTACGTCTCTTGTTTTTGTATATTTAGCATGGTTCACCCTTGTTCTGAAGACAGAGTATTCTCTTCGTTTGGGACACTGCACCTTCCACTCCAGATAAGAAGGTGAATTAATGTTGCCTCACCTCTATTACCATGAATCACCAAGGCTGACCCATCAGGTTATCAAATACCTCTGGGAATTATGATTGACCCATAGCTGACAGATACCTCAAGCAGGGCCAATTAGAATCATCTTCGTCTTGACTGACATAATATCAGTACTAAAATATTGAATATCTTGAAAACCTAAAGCTACTATGACCATTTTGCCAACTCAAAGAGAAGACCTGATTAAGAACCTAGCAAATGCAGAGGGCAAAGATGTGAAGTATAGAAGAAGGAAAGAGTTCTCATGATCTCCTTCCAACTCCGGGATCCAGTTAAGTCTAGACTTTTCAGTCTTATAAATAAAATCTTCTTACCTAAAGTAATTTGAGTTGATGTAATACAATAAACATTTTCTTAAATTTATTCCAGTAATTGCTCAAAACACATCTCAAAATCCATTTTCAAAATAATAGTTATCAAAACCAGTATGCATCCCACCTCACCAATCTCTATATTGGCCACTTATCTTTGGGCAATCAAACATAATGATAAATGGTTAAACATGGACTTTAAATAATGATATTTATTTATCTAAGCTTTAATGGAAGAGAGATAGGGATGATCTATGAGAATTTCCATCAACTTGATGCTTAGGGCAAGAGACCTCTGTTAGTAGCATGTTATTTTTATCAGGAGTGCTACTTCTAAAATAGTACAATTTATTTATAAAACTATTAGAGACTATACATTTTTACCAACCTGAATCTATTAATTTTAATCACAGGCCTGTGCTTGCCAGCATTAGTATCTGCCATTCATATTTCTTATAGGAAGAAGTTCAATTGGTTTAAAAATTCATATGAAAAATGATTCTCAGACTTTATATTGATCAGTTTATTTTTATTTTTTTATTAATTTATTTTTAAGCCAAAATATGTTTCTTAACATGTAAACATACCTGTAAGTTCATGTATAATTTCTTAATATGGGTATACTCAGTTCTGTCTGACTCTTTGCAACCCCATATACTGTAACCTGGCAGGCTTCGCTGTCCATGGGATTTTCCTGGCAATGATACTGGGGTAGGTTACCATTTCCTTCTCTAGGGAATTTCTTAATATAAATTAATATAAATTTTTATTCTAGTGAAGTCTGGAATTGTTCTGAATGAGGTAAGAAGGGGAGATTGACAGTTAGGCCTTCACTTTTGTGTCACTTTGGGGGAAGAATAGGGCCTAATGAAGCTGTTTTAAATCTACTGGGATTTAAAAAGTATGGATCAAAGTGAAAAGATGACAAGGAGATTGATATTTTACCCGGGTGGTATATGTTTGTCATCATCATATCATTTGTTATATATTGCTTTTTAAATGTTAGAAATTGAGAACCAAGTTTTTGTTGTGTTTTGTTTTTCTGATTGTTGCTTCTGGAAATGTATACTAGTTCCTTGCGTGCTGGTCTGTTCACCGAAAAGGTGGCAGTAACCTGACAGGTATGACAATAATTTTATTTGCCTGAGCAATCACATAGTTAATGGAACATTAAAAAAAAATTGATTCTTATGATTAGTTGGTTAACAAGAACAATTCTTCAGAAAATACAGTGTGCTAAATGATGGGATACAATGGAAGTTTGGAGGAGTTGCCTTACATGTCCACACAGTAATAATTCAGAAGCATCAAGAATAATAGAAGTGGGTTAGAAGGAACTGACATATGGAATTTTTTCTTTGGTAAGTAGTTTACTGGTCAGTAAACAAATTTCCAGTCCCATGACTACAACGGCTTCTTTCTCTTTTATATTGTTGTCCTACTTCACATGACTCCAAAGCAAGTTCCCTAAAAAATGTGCTGGAAATAAAAAGACATTGAAGCAACTGCATTTTAGGTAAGACTGTTTACTGCTGTGAGACTGGATATCTGCCAACGGCCCTGATCAGTGACACAAGTGGTGCTGATCTGCCAGAAGTTTCGTTATCTGCCCCTAGCACCTGATGCACGTTAGATTTATTTCTTCTACAGCCTACATCTTTCATTTTTTCTTAGTGATTAGCATGTACAGTTATTAAGCACCTGAGTGGTGAGTATGATAAATGCCAATTAAGGAAGCCTTCACTCTGCAATCGTCAACCAAGTTCCCGTAGAAGAACAGGTCACTCTCTGGATCCCCGTTCTGTTTCAATGACCCCTCTCTCTCTCTCCAACAGTACTAGAGTGTTTGAATTATTATAAAGCAGGTAAAGTAAATGAATACAGCTATGTATCAACCTGATAAACCTCAAAACAGCTGCATAATTATTTACACAGCACAGTACCATTTAAGTAAATTTGTATTTATACATTTATAGATATTTATAAATAAATGCACATATAATTAAAGCAATGGTTCTCAAGGTATAGTTCAAAACCCCTAAGGCCATTGAAATAAATTTAGTAGGTCTAAGGTATTAGTAGGTCTGAGAAATTCTTCTTTTCCCAGTTACATATCTGTGTCAGGCCAGATTTTCTCTTTGTATCACAAATAAAACCACATATCACAGTAATTTTAATTTAGAAGTGGATATGAGAGTCCTGCTTTCTTCTATTTAGACAAACATAAAAATTCTTTCAAAAATGTAAAAAAAAATACTATGCCTAGTACTATTTTCTTTTTTTGTAAGATTTAGTCATTCTTCATAAAAATGATATTTATAATAATGTGTAATTGGCCTTATTTAAAATAAATGAGCAAATAGATTTTTTCAGTTTTAACTTCTATATGATAAATATAAATAACCAACATAAAGTAAACTCTTTGAGCTCCTTAATAATTTTAAGTAAGTAAGTGGGTTATATGAGAAAAAATTTTGAGAACTACTTAGTTAAAAATAAAAATGTAGACAGGAAAGAATAATACACACCAATTTTTTTATAATGATCTTTTTAGAGGAAGGAGGGAATTACTCCTACTTGGGAGGAGAATAAAAGTTAAATTCGATTTTATCAATTATGTTCTGTTTCTTTATGAAAACTTTGAAGAGGCAATGACAAATATATATATATTTGCTATTGTAGCTATTTTAGGGGAGAGGGACAGTGTTTGCTATATTATTAGCTTGACTTGACTGTCAAAATTTTCTTTTCTATAATTGGTATGAGGAATAGTCCTTTTAGTTGTATGATATATATATTCTTACGAAGTTTTATTTTGCTCAAACACCTTAAGAAAAATCCACATGTTTTTAATGTATGAATGTCTGGGAGGAGAGAGTCCATGGGATCATAACAGTGCAGTTAAAGAGAAGCAATGATGATCTGTGTTCACAAGTCAACATGGACTCTTTCCTTTTTTTCCTTCATTTTAATAATATGCTTCTTTAGAACTACTGTTTTAAAATGAGAAACCAATAGCAATATTCAATGTTAAAACATCATAAAACACTTTTAAAATAAGAGTCACATTTCAGTTTCTGGTTCAGTACTCTGAAAAAATTTGAACAAAGTTGATTTTTGGTAGCCTACCGATGGAGAAGGCAATGGCAACCCACTCCAGTACTCTTGCCTGGAAAATCCCATGGACGGAGGAGCCTGGTAGGCTGCAGTCCATGGGGTCGCTAGGAGTCGGACATGACTGAGCAACTTCACTTTCACTTTTCACTTTCATGCATTGAAGAAGGAAATGGCGACCCACTCCAGTCTTCTTGCCTGGATAATCCCAGGGATGGGGGAGCCTGGTGGGCTGCCGTCTCTGGGGTTGCACAGAGTCGGACATGACTGAAGCGACTTAGCAGCAGCAGCAATAGTATATCAGTTTTAGTTAGATAATTTTTATCTACGGTATTATACATATTTCAGGCACAAAAGTAGTATCAGGAATCAAACATATATGTGTGTGTGTTTTCTTTTTTGCTAGTGGCTTTATGAATATGTATATTGCAAAGCTTATGATACTGTCTCATTCTGAGATTTTCCAGAAATTTTCATGTAATATCCTTTGTTTTGTATCATAGAGAAAATGAGTTCTAGCCAAGAACATGGAGAGAGCCCAGGTTAGGGGTATGAAAACCTAGGTTCTTATTTCATGTTTTGCCCTGATGAAAAGGCATTGTTTGCCAGATCTCTTAAGATGGAAAAATCACAAAACCACTTTAGGTAGCTCATAACAGAAGGATTTTTAGTAAAGATCTAATAGGATGTCTCAGGGAAAAATAGAAACAGAAAATGAGGCCGAGTTCATGTAACCAGGACCTAAAATTTGTGATTTCAAAAATATAAAGCTAGGTATATTGCTCTCTCTAGAGATTGCTTTTCCTTTTGGCCTCTATATTTCTGTGTGTCTGATGCATTTTTCTCTCTGAAGACTACCTTCTCTTACTTATTCAGATCATGAACCTTTTTGTTAATGCATGGCTTTGGTATACATGTTACCCACTGTAGCATTGACCAGATATTCACTATGTCTTACCCATTTAAGAGTAACCTGAGGTCACTGGTAGGGAGCTTCCCTGGTAGTTCAGTTGGTAAAGAACCTGCCTGCAGTGTGGGATACCTGGGTTCAATCCCTGGATCAGGAAGATCCCCTGGAGAAGGAAATGGCAAACCACTCCCATATCCTTGTCTGGAAAAATCCCGTGGACAGAGGAGCCTGGCGGCATGCAGTCCATGGATCGCGAAGAGTTGGGCACAACTGAGCAACTAACACTGGGTCACTGGGATGGTCGGGTGGCTTGTTTTTACAATGATTCAGCGGCTTTAAAAACAATCCATCTCTAAAATCATTGCATGCAATGTAGATAAGTATGGAGATAGTCATATTTCACACCACACAGCTAAATTTGAACAAAATTCTTTTGTTCAAATCTCAGCATGGCACAAATCTTATATTCCTTCATACATACATACCACATACACACCCATATAATAAAGTTAATATTGACTGTATATTGTTCATCAAACATGTCACCTGAGGGTTGGGATCAAAAAGCTAGTTTTGTTTCATTTTGACATTTACATTCACAGAAAGTATGTGTCTATTTAGTCATTTAATTCCACCTATTGAAGAGGAAATACTTTTGGATGAATTCAGACTATGGAAGAATTCTCTTGCTAAAACAGATGCTCAGTCTTGGGTTAATCAGTATATAAGGCATGTTGAAGAAACTGAGTATGTCTGAAAATTAACTGACATAGTCAACACAGATATGTAGCTAAGAAGTAAATTAACATTTCTGAAGGATTAAGCTTACTGCTATGATTACTTAAAATCCCAGAATTCTGTGAGATAAAAGTATGTGAAGATATGGAGTGACATGATGTTACATTACATTGTATCTTACATAACCTGTCAAGTTGATGTCAACCTGCTGGTAATTACTTTAACAGTTCTTATTTCTATTTTTAAATATTTTCCCCTTCATAACACACTTGATTTCTTCCAGCATGTCAGTAATCACAGCATGTCAATTCATTTTTATTATGTATAAGAAACAAGCTTCTGCTATTTTAGTATAAATATAAAATTTCCTGAAGTAAATGTTCACGAGTTGCTTTGCTGAAAACAGTCATAGCATTGAGGTGCAAATTCTTTGTTTGACTGAGAATGATCTATAACTGAAAATTTCCTCTATCTCCATTTTAGGATACATAGACAGTATTGATCAAACCACATGTATTTATTGAACAGATTCATGTACTAAGAGCTCCAAATAAAGTTGTGTCTATTCTCTGAATGCAATTAATACTTGTATATTATCAATTAAAAATAAAATCCATAGGCTTGACTTGGTAAATAAATCCACTAATGTGTTTGTCAGGTAATGGAATTATAATAACTTAATTTTTTCTTATTAGTATAGTGTTCTATTAGGGTCAAATACCTATAGTTCAAACTAATCTCTAAAGCAATTATTGTCTTTTTATGAAGTATTTCAGTCGTGAATATAAAATTAAGGCTAAAAGACAGTCACATTCATCACCAAACATTGTGGATACAAAGATGATCAAGTCATCTAGTCCTTGGACTCATTGTATGTATGCCATAATGCCAGAAACTATTAGTAAACAGCTAGACTACACTGTAGTAAGGACATGCTCAGAAAACACAATGTACTATATAGATCATCATTTATAAGAGCAAATTAGGAATAAAACATATTGCCCAAAAGGGGATTTGTCAAATAAATTATAAATTGATTATTATAGTTTACAGTAAATAAATATTCTGGATCCTTTAAATATGATGTCTTCTAATATGTGAAGAAATGTACACAATAATCCTGTTACAGAGTACAGCAGGAAAATACATGGATTCTGTATAATCTCAGTTACACAAGTATATATAAAAAAGGAGAGAGAGACTGTAGAGGAGGGAAAGCATAGCTGCTATTGTGGGCTGGTTGTTTAGATCTCAGAAGTGGAGAAGCAAAGGCAGCAGAAAGAAGGCAGTATATGCATGAAGGAGAGCAGAGCAGAGGCATGTAGCTCCAGAATGAAAGAAACTGAGTAATAGCAGTCCTGGTTCCAAATACCTGGTTCCAGTTCCTCTCAAGTGCAATAGTTATAATACCATCCATGAGTTTGTTAAAAAAAAAAAACCTCCTGGAATCTTTAATATGTTCCTATTTTACTCAGTTCAGTTCAGTTCAGTCACTTAGTAGTGTCTGACTCTTTGCAACCCCATGAATCGCAGCACACCAGGCCTTCCTGTCCATCACCAACTCCCGGAGTTCACCCAAACCCACGTCCATCTAGTCGGTGATGCCATCCAGCCATCTCATCTTATGTCATCCCCTTCTCCTCCTGCCCCCAATCCCTCCCAGCATCAGGGTCTTTTCCAATGAGTCAACTCTTCACATGAGTTGGCCAAAGTACTGGAGTTTCAGCTTCAGCATCATTCCCTCCAAAGAAGTCCCAGGGCTGATCTCCTTCAGAATGGACTGGTTGGATCTCCTTGCAGTCCAAGGGACTCTCAAGAGTCTTCTCCAACACCACAGTTCAAAGGCATCAATTCTTGATGGCACTCAGCCTTCTTCACAGTCCAAGTCTCACATCCATATATGACCACTGGAAAAACCATAGCCTTGACTAGACGGACCTTTGTTGGCAAAGTAATGTCTCTGCTTTTTAATATGCTATCTAGGTTGGTCATAACTGTCCTTCCAAGGAGCAAGCGTCTTTTAATTTAATGGCTGCAATCACCATCTGCAGTGATTTTGGAGCCCAAAAAAATAAAGTCTGACACTGTTTCCCCCGATTCCCCATCTATTTCCCATGAAGTGATGGGACCAGATTTTCTGTTACTTGTAGTCAAAAGAGTTTTAACTAAGTTGAACTTTTCCAATAAAAACAGCATGAAAGTCACTATGGATCTTATATGTTCCTTGTACTATACTGTTTGATCTCGAAGAACAGTTTGCAAATGTGTTTGCTTAATAATCTCAAACAACTCTCCTATCATAATATTTATTACCCTTCAAATGTAGGGTGTATGTTTCTAAATTTGACTTGAAAACTCAGTTGCTTCTTTTCAGTCTCTAACAAGGCTGACCTTCTAGAGGGGAGTACCTTGAATTGCAAAACACATTCCTTGAGCACTGCTGTCTAATAGACCTTTCTGTGATGATGGAAAGATTCATTTCATGCTGTCCAACATAGTGATCACTAGACATAGGTAATAGTCGAGCACTTGAACTATAAGGAGTGTGATTGGGGAATTGAGTTTTTAAATTAAAAAAAAAAAAAAAAACGTTAATGTGAAAACAAGTAAGTGCATGTTGCTGGTGGCTGCTACATCAGACAGCACAGCCTAGGAAAAGTAGGGACATAATCAATGCTATATTAGTGTTAAAAATCACAACTGTCTCTTATTTTCTTGTGCACATTGGGTGTCCCCTAGTTTATTACTTTTTAGTAGATACATCACAAACTGAATCTATAAAATAGTCATATATATATAGTCATATATTGAAATATATGGAAAACTTAAATTCCAAGTAGGCTTCCTACCTCAAATAATATTAGTTCTACTGAAAAATAAGTAGAAAAATACCAAGCAAGCAGAAAAGAAAAAGCAAAGACATATCAAAAAGTAACTAATAGATAATGAGTTTCTACTCTTTTCTAGGGAAGTACTATTCATTCAGAAAATCAAATAATACAAAATGTAAAGACCTGTCTGAAAGTACTTTGTAATTATAAACCACCATTGTCAGGCACAACTTATAAACATTTTTGGATAATATTCCTGATCTCAAGAGTTGGTAAAGAAAATGGGACTTAGAATAAATAAAAAATAAACATCATCACATAAGATAGGATAAAATGAATATTTTTTTAACTAGTAAGTGCTGTAATAGTTGCAAAGAGAAAAAAATCAGTGGCACAGGTGACCTAAAAAAGCATAAATGAAATTTATGAAGGACTTAGAAAACCAGCAAGGTGATAAAGAGAGTTTTTGAAAGGGAAAACATAGTAGAAGATGGCTAGTGAGATCTGTAAGGCTATACAGGAAACCAGTAGTGGAAAGTCGGACAAGGAAGATTGCAGACACACACTGGATTAATCCAGGAGCAATGAGGAGTTTATATTTCATTGCATATATAATGTAAGTCTCTAAGGTTAGAACTGACCAGTGTACCTAGGGTTGCCCATTTAGCAGATACAGATGTGACTAGTATCTCTCTTGAGCTTCTTAAGAATTCTCTCTGCAACTCAGATTTATTTTGTTTTATAACTAATAATAAAGTTGATCCTTTCAAGAATAAAATATTTATTGAGTATGAAAAATTAATACTTAGCTACTTTTTTATAACTAAAAAATGCTTTCCAAACAATTTTTATATTTGGAAGGAAGTCAGCAATGCAGGTACCTCAGAAGTTGGTCCAAGTTTTGTTTCAGGGTTCGTGCTTTGACTGAACTGTTCCTAAAAATAATTTTTGCACCAAATGTGAGAGTGAGCATGCGTTTATGCTAAGGTGCTTCAGTCATGTCTGACTCTTTGCAACTATATGGACTAATGTAGCCCCACCAGGCTCCTCTGTCCATGGGATTTCCTAGGCAAGAATACTGGAGTGGATTACCATTTCCTCCTCCATGGATCTTTCTGACCCAGGGATCAAACCCACGTCTCATGTCTCCTGTATTGGCAAGCAGGTTGTTACCACTAGTGCCACCTTGGAAGCCAAAATTTGAGAAAAAAGGCAACAAAAACCTTATCTGGCTTAGAATTCAAATTAACTAAAATATTGTGAGTTAATATTGATTCAAATTCACTCACATTTATTATATACCATGCTGCTGCTGCTAAGTCACTTCAGTCGTGTCTGACTCTGTGCCACCCCATGGACTGCAGCCTACCAGGCTTCTTCGTCCATGGGGTTCTCCAGGCAAGAACACTGGAGTGGGTTGCCATTTCCTTCTCCAATATACCATGCTGCTTACATACATTTAACAAAATGGCAGTTTTGTACAAAAGTATGCAGAAGTCCCTGGTGGCTCAGATGGTAAAGCGTTTGCCTGCAGTGCGGGAGACCCGGGTTCAATCCCTGGGTTGGGAAGATCCCCTGGAGAAGGAAATGGCAACCCACTCCAGTAATGTTGCCTGGAAAATTCCATGGACTGAGGAGCCTGGTGGGCTACAGACCATGGGGTCGCAAAGAGTCGGACACGACTGAGCACCTTCACTCACTCACTCATGCAAAAGTCCAACAACAAGAGACAAAATAAAACTGAAGTACACTGTAGAAGGCAAAGAGATAAGGTTTATATTTAATATTCATTCTTAAGTAAGTCTATAACTAAATAGCAAAAAGCCAAAAGATTTTCCTATGTTCTTAACGGTGTCCAATATGACTGGTATGACAGGTGAGGTATTTTGTATCTGCACTGCCCATTGGTATATATGTTATTAGTGAGTATTTAAAATGTGACTACAGGGACTAACTGAATTTTTATTGTATTTAATATTAAATGTTAAATTTTAATATTAAATTTAAATACAGTAAGTTATGTAATTTTATCCATGTAGACAGCCAATTCATACCACATTGGTCAAATATCTCAAAACTTGGGAAATCCAAAGGTCAATAAGTCTTGAAATTAGTAACATCATAGTATCTTCTCCTTTAAATGTGTCTCATCTCTGCTAAAATAAACAATAAACTGTTCTAATTCCTTCAGACTATGAGAAGAGACTATAAGATGAAAGCTAATTTAATGATAGACTTGATGTTGACTCACAGGGATTAACAATGGAAAATATGTGTAATAGATGATATTAGAAGAGATAATATCAAAAATCTGCAAAGTCATCCATTGAATTCCTATTTAGATACTAGTATATGGCTTCTAATGAAAATAATTTTTACATAAAATCAGAATGTGTTAAAGACAAAATTTCTTAATTTTCTTTGTAAAAATAATAGTTTTCAGCAGTTCAAATCCCAATAAGATAGGATTCATGAAATAAAATGGTATTGTGATAGGATTTTATCTTGAAGGAGATATGTGTTATATACATATATTTTGCAGTCTAAGACTGCACATTGAAATTCAGGTATATTCATGATGGATACACATGTGTGTATGATGGATAATTTTTTTCTTTAATAATTAAAAAGAAAGGTAAAATAAAACCGGATGTCAAAGGATAAATGAAATACTCAGTTTTAAAAATATTTTCTGACATAACATTTTGACTAAATACTGGGGTTTTTAACCCCTAAATAATATTAGGGGTTCTGGTACCAGAACCCCTAAATATTAATAGATGACAGAAGATCTATATGCCGTTTCTCTCTGCCATTGACATGTGTGAGTGCTTTGCAGTTATAACCTCATGTGAATTAGTTCTGAATATCCTGTGTATTTGTGTGCAGATTTATAGTCAAAGTTTGGTTTAAACCCTAATCCTGATTCTGTTAATCTGTGTGACGTTGGACAACTGCGTTACATTGTATACTCCAGGAAAATTTTGTAATAAGATTGGAAAAAGCCTGAAATACAAGGTCATTCTTTTGGTAGAATCTAAGTATCTAAGCTTCTGAGTTCAGATATGGTACTACAAGCTCAGTCATGTCTGATTTTTTGTGACCCCATGGACTATAGCCCACCAAGCTCCTCTGTCCGTGGAATTTTTCAGGCAAGAATATTGGAGTGGGTTGCCATTCCCTTCTCCAAGGCATCTTCCCAACTTAGGGATCAAACCTGTGTCTCGTGCATCTCTTGAATGGCAGGTGAATTCTTTGCCACTGAGCCACCTGCACAGAGAGAGCACAAGGGAAATTATGTTTGGTCTAGATTGGGTAAGTGTGGACAATTTGTAAATTAAAAAACAACAAAAAAATATGGGCAGAACAAAATCCCTAAAGTGAATAAATAAAGAGAGAAAAGGGATAAATAATACAGTGAGAGATAAATTAAAGTAGTGATTAAGAAAAGATGTAAGGCAAAAAATGATGACTCAGAGATGTCACAAAACATATGGAGGATAGGTCTATTGATATTTACTAAGTTTTAATTTCTGATGTAGTGATTTGTATGGCACAGCTAAGGTAAACCCTCGGAATTTGCAAAATAGAAAGAATGAAGAATTTTAAAAACCTGAAACTGAAAGAAAAGAAAAACTTGTGCCAATGATTTAAATTAAACATTATATTCTTAAATACAAATAGGTCAGAATTCTACATGGCTTATATTTGAGGTGAATGAATAGATCTAAGTACATCTGGGCTGGACTACAGAGAGCATGCTCCTTAACGGCATTATCAGTGGTAAATCATTTTATTGTGTAGATTAAGGGAATGGTGCACTTTGAAGTAAGACTGCACAGTTTGTACTGTGCAAAGATGACTTCAACTCTCCTGTCACATATATGACATGGAACCAAGTTAAATATATATATTTTTATCCTTCTTTTTCTTGGTGTGAGAATGTTGCATAGATAAATCTAAGTGCATCTGAACTCCACACTGGAGCTTGCTATACAACAAATTATGTTCTCTACTGATTCAGAACATTATATACTCTAGGTCATTTCAGATTGAATATATTACTTCAACAGTTACTAGCCATGTGAAGAGAAAGTCATTCATTCATGTCCAACAATTTTGCTACCCATGGACTGTAGCCCACCAGGCTCCTCTGTCCATGGGATTCCCCAGGCAAGAATACTGGAGTAGATTTCCATTTCCTTCTCCAGGGGATCTTCCCGATGAAGGAATTGAACCCGAGTCTCCTGTATTGCAGGCAGATTCTTTACCGACTGAGCTATGAGGAAAGCCCAAATAAAAGCCATGTGATATTGAGCAAATATACCTCATCCACAGTTGTGTGATCTGTTATATAGCCGTAATAATCATAATAGAAATAGTTAACACGTGAATTTGAGGATTAAATGAACTTATTCACATACAGTTTTTAATAAAGTGCCTGACATATCTAAAGACTCCCTATAGCTTTATAACTTATAAGTTACTTCCTGTAGCTTTATAATTTATAACTTATAGACTATATGGTTACCGATTATTTTTTCTTTATAAACATGAATGTAATTACATAAGGAACTTTAACCTATTAATGAACTGTTTCTTAGAATTTATTTTTAGTTATCTAAAACATATAATACATGAGTACTAGAGTTATATCAGTTCAGTTCAGTTGCTCATCGTGTCTGACTCTTTGCAGCCCTGTGAATCGCAACACACTAGGCCTCCCTGTCCGTCACCAACTCCCGGAGTTCACTCAGACTCACGTCCATTGAGTCAGTGATGCCATCCAGCCATCTCATCCTCTGTCATCCCCTTCTCCTCCTGCCCCCAATCCCTCCCAGCATCAGCGTCTTTTCCAATGAGTCAACTCTTCGCATCAGGTGGCCAAAGTACTGGAGTTTCAGCTTCAGCATCATTCCCTCCAAAGAAGTCCCAGGGCTGATCTCCTTCAGAATGGACTGGTTGGATCTCCTTGCAGGCCAAGGGACTCTCAAGAGTCTTCTCCAACACCACAGTTCAAAAGCATCAATTCTTCGGTGCTCAGCCTTCTTCACAGTCCAAGTCTCATATCCATACATGACCACAGGAAAAACCATAGCCTTGACTAGATGGACCTATGTTGGCAAAGTAATGTCTCTGCTTTTCAATATGCTATCTAGGTTGGTCATAACTTTCCTTCCAAGGAGTAAGCGTCTTTTAATTTCATGGCTGCAGTCACCATCTGTAGTGATTTTGGAGCCCCCCAAAATAAAGTCTGACACTGTTTCCACTGTTTCCCCATCTATTTCCCATGAAGTGATTGGACTGGATGTCATGATCTTCGTTTTCTGAATGTTGAGTTTTAAGCCAACTTTTTCACTCTTCACTTTCACTTTCATCACTGGGACGACCCAGAGGGATGGTATGCGGAGGGAGGAGGGAGGAGGGTTCAGGATGGGGAACACATGTATACCTGTGGTGGATTCATTTTGATATTTGGCAAAACTAATACAATTTTGTAAAGTTTAAAAATAAAATAAAATTGTAGTTGGAAAAAAAAAAAAAAAAAGAGGCTTTTGAGTTCCTCTTCACTTTCTGCCATAAGGGTGGTGTGATCTGCATATCTGAGGTTATTGATATTTCTCCCGGCAATCTTGATTCCAGCTTGTGCTTCTTCCAGCCCAGCGTTTCTCATGATGTACTCTGCATATAAGTTAAATAAGCAGGGTGACAATATACAGCCTTGATGAAATCCCTTTCCTATTTGGAACCAGTCTGTTGTTCCATGTCCAGTTCTAACTGTTGGTTCCTGGCCTGCATACAGATTTCTCAAGAGGCAGGTCAGGTGGTCTGGTATTCCCATCTCTTTCAGAATTTTCCACAGTTTATAGTGATCCACACAGTCAAAGGCTTTGGCATAGTCAATAAAGCAGAAATAGATGTTTTTCTGGAACTCTCTTGCTTTTTCAATGATCCAGAGGATGTTGGCAATTTGATCTCTGGTTCCTCTGCCTTTTCTAAAACCAGCTTGAACATCAGGAAGTTCACGGTTCACGTATTGCTGAAGCCTGGCTTGGAGAATTTTGAGCATTACTTTACTAGCATGTGAGATGAGTGCAATTGTGTGGGAGTTTGAGCATTCTTTGGCATTGCCTTTCTTTGGGATTGGAATGAAAACTGACGTTTTCCAGTCCTGTGGCCACTGCTGAGTTTTCCAAATTTGCTGGCATATTGAATGCAGCACTTTCACAGCATCATCTTTCAGAATTTGAAATAGCTGAACTGGAATTCCATCACCTCCACTAACTTTGTTCATAGTGATGCTTTCTAAGGCCCACTTGATTTCACATTCCAGGATGTCTGGCTCTAGGTCAGTGATCACACCATCGTGATTATCTGGGTCGTGAAAATCTTTTTTGTACAGTTCTTTTGTGTATTCTTGCCACCTCTTCTTAATATCTTCTGCTTCTGTTAGGTCCATACCATTTCTGTCCAATAAAACCAGCAAATAAAGGAATCGGCAAGTAGAATATAAAGTGAAAATGACATAGTTGTTTCTCTTAAATGGAATCTACTTATTAACTCAGAGAAGAACCTGAGAGCACTTATTTTAAAGTTTCTCGATTTTAGTAATATTCTGTTGTGTATGTCTGTGGCTTCCCTGGTGGCTCAGATGGTAAAGAATCTGCCTGCAATTCAGGAGACCCAGCTTTGATCTGTGTATGTGTATGAAGACAAAATTTATGATCGCAACAAAAGGCATTTCTTAAAATATTTAGTTAAATTACAGTTTCTCAAAATAGTGTCGATGAATTATTTTTTTTGCTTCTTTAGAAGATACTGTATATTTAGTAAATTATGAGAAAAAAAATATCAAATTGATTCCAAATCTATTTCAGGTGGTTAATGGTTATGCATTTTATAAGGAGATCACTGTGAATAAGACAGACTGGGTGCAAAAGCAAAGAGAATAAAATAAAGAGGATGTGTAGATTCATCACCTTTATGATTTCTGTTTTTAGCATATAAACATCAGCCAGTCAGTATTTATTTCTGGGCAGGCAGTCCTGTGAGTTTTTTGCCATGCCTGTCCACACTATAGTTTTTACCATACCAGGTACCAACATACCCTGCCCAGACAACTTCCAAGCTCCTTCTCCAGTTATTAAAGGAACCCTGGGGAAAGGAACAGAAAATATATTGAAAAGATTAAAAACGTGTCATAATTTAAGTAAACTTATATTGAGGAATCCTGCTACTTGTCTTCTTAAAGTAAGATATAATTTAAATATAAGAATTATCCAGTGTACTTGGAAACTAGCAAACACATTTTTTTTGTAATGTAAAATGTAAGGGATACATTTTTATTTTTAAAAGTGAACACATGTTTCTTCTGTTATAAAAGCATATTGTCAAGATTGTTTACAAAGGAAACATGCAAATACACACACATATATGGAAAATCCCATGGACGGAGGAGCCTGGTAGGCTGCAGTCCATGGGGTCGCTAAAAGTCTGACACGACTGAGCGACTTCACTTTCACTTTTCACTTTCATGCATTGGAGAAGGAAATGGCAACCCACTCCAGTGTTCTTGCCTGGAGAATCCCAGGGATGGGGGAGCCTGGTGGGCTGCCGTCTATGGGGTCTCACAGAGTCGGACACGACTGAAGCAACTTAGCAGCAGCAGCATATATACTAAAAATTTAAATATTTTCAGCTTCTTACCAACTTTACAGTATATCCACATTAAAATATGCATAAATATAAGCTGATTAAGCATAACAATCTGAAAATAAACAAAAGTAATTTTTAAAGAACTAAACTTTAAAATAATACAGTTGAACTTTGAACAATGCAGGGATTATTTGCAGCAGTCTTCTGCACAGTGGTAAAATCTGTGTATAACTCTTAAAATGATTGAGGTGGATCTGTATTACCTGATAATAGAAAAAATTGAAAATACAGAAGAGTATGTGTAATTTTCATTCTTGTAAAAATGTATACACACACATGGATGTATATGTGTAAAAATTCTAAAAAGATACTCAAGAAAGTATGAACAGTAGGAACTTCTGAGGAGTGGAACTCTGAACTACTTCAGATTGAGGGGATTGGAGAGAAACATTCATTGATTAATTTATATCCTATTCTGTTTGAATTTTAAACATGATGCTTGTCTGTCTTTTATAAAATAAGGGAGAAAGAGAGATGATGGAAGGAAGAAAGCAAGGAAGGGAGGGAAGAAAGAAGAGTAAGGTCAGAATTATTCTAGTCCAAAACAATGAGGGAGCACCCTTCTCCAAGAGACTAGACTTTTAAAAGTGACTAGTTTGTACTCCGGAGAAGGCAGTGGCACCCCACTCCATTACTCTTGCCTGGAAAATCCCATGGACAGAGGAGAATGGTAGGCTCCAGTCTGTGAGGTTGCTACGAGTCAGACACGACTGAGGGGCTTCACTTTGAATTTTCACTTTCATGCATTGGAGAAGGAAATGGCAACCCACTCCAGTGTTCTTGCCTGAAGAATCCCAGGGACGGGGGAGCCTGGTGGGCTGCCGTCTATGGGGTTGCACCGAGTCCGACACGACTGAAGCAACTTAGCAGTAGCAGCAGTTTATACTCACTTGTACTGGTTTGTACTCTAAAGAGTCTTTGTTAAAGAAAACATCATTTTATTTTATTAAATATGTGTGTTAGAGATAGCACCTTTGGAAGCTGAAATGAAAGACATAATGAAATAGTAATTTGCAGATAAGTACCTTCACCAAAGGACACTTTGCTGGAATTCAAGGAGAGTCGCTGAACAAGAATTTTATTTACATTATTGAATGGAATGCTTCCTTCAAGTCTCTGAAGCACAAAACCTAATGCCTAATTTAAAGGATAAGTTCATGTAAAATGCTGATTAGGTCATTATCAGAATATACCATTAAAATGCTATTAAGGTTTTTCTCTTTGCTAACTTTCCCTTTTTCTAATTTGAAACATGGTGCAATATTGTCCCATAGAAAGGTTTATAATTTGAAGCCCAGCTTTTTAGTCAAGTACTGAAATCAAATTCCAACCTGTAAACTAAACAAAAGAAAACCATAACTAGATCTTCTGATCTCAATGGGTGAGCCATTTGGTCTATAAATTCAGTTTAATGACCAGATTAAAGCATATTTTAAGTTTTTTTTTAACTTTTGCAGATATAGCATTTAGTTTCATAATTGAATAAAAATGTATACACTGTCAAAAATTTATAGCATAGTGAAGCTATTGCTAATGCATTTAGGATAAACTTTATCAGTTACCTACATTTTGAGTTTTTTATTTTCTTCTATAGGGTATTCAATGAACTTTTTTAGAAATGCAAATATGTTTTCTTATTTTATATTCTGAAAAAATATTTTCCAACAATAGACAAATTGTACAAACACTGACGGCACTAAGTAAGAAGGTAGAATGAAAACTCAAAATGGGGAATACCTTTACTTTTCAATTATGTAAAATCCAGTTGTCAGAAGTGCCTTGAGAGTTTCAACCTAATATTCGTTTTCTAGCCAGATCTCTGTGTTCACTCCAGTCTCATCTTCTCTTTCCATTAACTTTGATAAACAAGAATTATAAACCCTTAAAATTCAATCTCACCATTCAACATTTACTCTGATTCTAATTTAATTCTTTGAAGACACTCATCAGTTTGCTTTCTTTTTTCTCTTATTCTGCCATTGCTCTAGTAGATGTTTCAATTAAAAATAAATCCTGGGATCTGAGCAGATAGCTCAGTTAAAGACGAAGAAACTCCAAAACACCTCACCACACAGTGGAGATTGTAGTGTGACCTAACCACCAGAAATAGCTCCGTATTGCAGGATGTAGGCATGTAGGCTATATTCTAATTGGAAAATACAAGCTAAGTTTGATTACTATAAAATAATTTGTACAATATGAGATTACAAAGTTATGCAAGCATAACTTGTACTTTTGGCTATTTGTAAGTCAGATGGAATTTTGAAGTTTATAGGAATAAAATTAAAATGTATATTTTAGTGATACTATATTTTGAGTAAATCTAATCTCTAATCTCTCTTTCAGCACTCTTTCCTTCAAATATGAGAAAACTTTAAACATTTCCCCTCTGGTATCTTCTCTTTTTAAAATCTGGAAAAAATAAATAAATAAAATACAATCTGGGTGTTCCCATTTCCTCCAATATTCAATTGACATGTTTCTAGACTTTTCACCATTCATTTTTAGAAATTTTTATGTTATCAATGCTCCTATTAAATGATGGCACATGGAATTCAACAATCATCTGTGGTATGATTAGACTACAATATCATGGCATTAGTCTGTTCCTCTGAGAGGGAAATAGTCTAGTGGCTAAGAATGCGATTTCTGGGGTCAGACCAACAGGCTTTGAATCTTGGTTCTGTCATCTTCCATGTATAGTTTTTTAATCCACAAAATGGAAAAAACAGTACCTTCAACAAGGGTGATGTGAAGACTGAGTCAGTTGACATAAATCAAGCACTTAGAATTATATGTAATATATAACAAGCACTATTTAAGCCATTATTTTAATCTTAAATATTTTATCCCTAAAATCTAAGCTAAAAAATTACCATTGTTTGTGCGTGTGTGTCCGCATTCAATCATATCTGACTTTTGTGGCTTCGTAGACTGGGGCCATCCAAACCCCTCTGTCCATAGAATTTTCCAGGCAAGTAATACTGGAGTGGGTAGCCATTCCCTTCTCCAGGGGATATTCCTGACCTAGGGATTGAATCCACCTCTCTTGTTTACTTGCTCTTGGAAGATAGGTACACATTCAAATTCATATTCACTCAAGGTATCTGAACTTCCTAAGTGGCTCAGTGGTAAAAATCCACCTGACAATGCACGAGACACTAGAGATGTGAGTTTGATCACTGGGGTCAGGAAGATCCCCTGGAGGAGAAAATGGCAGTATTCTTGCCTGGAAAATTCCATGAACAGAGGAGCCTGGTGGCTGCAGTCCATGCAGCCACAGTCGGACATGACTGAGCACGCACATACTTAGCTTAGCTTATGCCTATAATTTAAAAAAAGTAAAAATTCCTAGCATATTTTTATATGAGTTACTGGTAAAAGCCATGACTTCTTTTCCTCAAGTGAATTCCTCAAGAATTCTTAGAAATACATTGAAATTGTGTATAATTCTTGGTGTAATCAGAAAGAATAATAAAGCTTCTGATTTGTGTTCATTCAGTCTTAGCAGTGTTTTTGCTCCAGCCTTGGTTTGATGACTACACTGTTTTTAAAAAAATATGAAACAGATTGTGTTTCATTTTACTTGATTTTATTTGTCTACCACTGTTCTAGCTTTGTGATAGATAGGATTTAAATTGGGGGAAAATCAACATATCTTTTTATAGTTTAAAATAAAAGTTCATGTCTTGTATTTTTCCAAAGTAGGGCAACCTCATTTTTTCTGACTAGGAGACAGGCTTGGTGTAGAAACTGTACTGAGGTTATTAGGGAGTAATCAGGTCAAATATTAAAAGGCATTCTTTTGAATTCTGCATGGACATTTGTTCATTTGTGATTTAATGATATTTAACTATAAGATGTAAGTATATTCTCTAATATATGAAATATTGGGAGAGAGACTTTTTCAGATGCTGCTGGATCAAATATAATTGCATTTTTAATGGGTGAATATTAATTATTATTCATAGGATGATTGCTTTTGTCACCATGACAACAATTCTCTTTAATCGAGGTAGGCACATTTCAAAAGACACGCTAAACTGAGAATGGGCTGGATAGTTTTCCCTAAACGAAATGTAGACATGATGAGAATTGATGCAGGCATTTCCAAAGTAATGAACAATCTTTTGTGAATATTCACAAGTAGAATTAGCAAATTTCACCTAATTTCTGCTTTGCCTATGTGGCTTACTCACATCAATCCCAGCCTTATCCTATATCAAAAAATGACAGAAACCAAGTAACTTTGTGGGTAAATGTTAGACTATGTCTTTCTGTATAATTGCTCTCTTTCTACCTTTTACCAGTTTCACTTTTTTGCTATTACATTTTTTCTTTTCCTATTTTATCATTCCCTGTTTAGCCAAATTTACCTCAGGGACTTTATACATGAAGATAAAAATCTGCTCAAGAGGCAGACTTTTCCATTGTCAAAACCTTGAATTAGACCATGGCTTAAACATATGGATTGTTCTCAGTAAGAAAGCTAAAGTGATATAATTATCTAAAATGGAAATGTCAGTCTGTGGCATTCAGTACTAAACTTACTTTAAAAATTGTAGTGTGCATAAAAATCACTTTGAGAGCAGATTACAATGTAGACGCAATAGATTCTACCCTGTTTGACTTCAATTCTACCAATTTGGGAGCTCTGGAGTTAACTCTGGGTTGATGATTGGACAGTTACTTAGAATGGCAAATAAGGAGATGTCGGGACTGAGAGTGCTATAGCAGGGCCTTTTCAGTTCTCTAAACTCCTGATCCTTGTTCAGCTGTTGATTCAGAAACTTGAAACACTGAGGTAATTGTAGTCTTTGAAATTGCTTTATATATTTCATAGGCTGTTTGTATATAGGAAGTGCTGAGATTATTTTTAATCTAAAATTTAATATTAAATTTGTGCTGTGCTAAGTTGCTTCAGACGTGTCTGATTCTATGCAACCCCATGGACTGTAGCCTGCCACACTCCTCTGTCCATGAGATTCTCCAGGCAAGAATACTGGAATGGGTTGCCCTTTCCTTCTCCAGGGGGTCTTCCAGACCCAGAACTCGAACCCATGTCTCATGTCTCCTGCATTGGCAAGCAGATTCTTTACCACTAGTACCACCTGGAATATAACAAAAGTCTTTCACCCTTAGTAAGAGGCTTGTTACACAATAGAAAAATAAAGCTTTTGAAGAGCATATTCCAATTGATGAGTTTAATGAAATCCCAAACATTTTCATTAATTGAATTTCATGCATTTCCTGGCATGAAGCCTAAATACCTCTTCAACCATATGAATGATGTACTTCTATGGTTCCCCAAATAGTTGTACTTTTCCCCAAATAGTATAGACTGTATAAAAATGTGCCTTTTAGGAAGCTGACATAAATCACCAGTGATGATGAACCAATAGTGAATCTAAAATACTTGTAATTTAGCCTGTAATCAAGTTCTTGCTAAAATATAAAAGGATATAGGGCTTTCATGGAATCCATAAGTCTGAAGATGCTTTCATCTGAGAATAAAAATCAAGAAGGTACTAGATCTCTGTTTATCTGAGGTTAAAAGCAAGACAATGACTAGCATATAAAAACAAAATATGGACCTAAAATTTTATGTGAAATAAAATCCAGAGTCCCCCAAATCAGGTAGTCATTGTAAACCAGCAATTATGATACAGAAGGGAACGTAGTGGCTCATGCTTTATCCGAAAAATTATTTGTCCTCTTGCCAACTTTAAAAACTGATGATCAGACATGCACAATTCAGTGTATGAAAGAAAATAGTAACAGGTTTTTGCAAAGTGAAAAAACAGTACTAATATTTGTGCTTTTATCCTTTGTAGAGTAAGAGAGAATATGGAGATTCTTCTATAATATTTAATGATTTAGAGTAATCTAGATATTGAGATATATGTCAAGTTAAAACAGGTATATTTAGTGAAAATTAAATTACAGAGAAAAGCAAAGCCATACTTGGGGAACATGCCTTAATGGGGTCTCATTGTTCCAGTTCAAATCCTACAATTTGCATGTATTCTCAGAGAATTTTTTGGTGATTAATTAATGATAACAAAATTTATAGGAGAAATATTATTGCTATGAGCAGAGCACTCATAGTCTCTGTAGCAAATTCCTTTCTGTAGAAAAGTCTATAAGTGTGCTTGGTCATAACTGAATCACAATAAATAAAGAAGGAAAGAATCACAGTAAGGAGAAGTCACTGGATAAAGGTGGGTGGAATTAAAGTCTAGTACATTGTGTTATGAAACCTCATGACTCTATCTCCACTGTAAAAATATTATTGCAGAATAAACTAGAATCATCTTGTCAATTACCTTCAGAGACCTCCCCTGTCAACTATATTCTGAGATTTTCCTTTTTCTGGGTTCCAATCAGACGATTATTGTAATCTTTTTTCTTTTTTCCTTCAGATAATGAACATATAACTATTTTTTTCCTTTTACCTGGGTTGGGTTTTGATGAGATTAATAATGTGGATCATTCCTTCAGCTGATATTTAAGAGGCAACTCTTTACCAGGAGCCAGGCTTCTCAAATTTCAGATTCAATTCCCTAGGCAAATTGTTTCAGATCTGGGTGTTCTGGTGAGAAGACCAGAAACAGCATTCTGAGAAATGCTGCCCTAAGGAATTCTGTAGATAATCAAACTCATCCACAGTGTGTGATTTCACAACTTGAAGTCTGAAATTTGTCAAATCACTCTGAAGGCTGTCTTACTAGTGACTAAAAAAAAAAAAAAAAAGGCATGTACTTATGATAAGAATGGCTTAAATGAAGCCAGAAATTCAAAGTTTAAACAATTTACATGGTTACTTTAATCTCTAGACAAGTAAAAATCCCAAGTCAATCAAGTACCTCTTCTCCTGCTCTAAACAGAGGGTGGTATTTAGTCTTCAGCCTGGAACTGTGTTAATATCATTCAATCAGCTATACAATTTGGAAACTAATGTTATAAAGCATTGAGTTCAATGTGTCTTTTATCGGAGATGGAACAGGGCCATAGTGACACAGTTATCAGACCTGGTTAGAATCCCAGTCTTGTGGTGTTTAATTTGGTCATTTTTAAACAATAGAACATTAAGGAGCCAGAGGGACAAATATATAAAATGCCAAACTACTGTCAAAGCCAAATGTACATTTAAACTCATACAACATCACAGCTTTTACATTGACCCATTTTCTAAAAATAAAAGTCCACTTGGACAATATTAAATGTATTTTAAGTCCAACTTTTAGTAAATATAGTCATGGAAACAATTATAATTTATTTCACTCAAGACAGAGAAATTCATACACAAATGGTAAAATGATTTAGTGGGAGATACGTCTAGTCAAGGCTATGGTTTTTCCTGTGGTCATGTATGGATGTGAGAGTTGGACTGTGAAGAAAGCTGAGTGCCAAAGAATTGGTGCTTTTGACCTGTGGTGTTGGAGAAGACTCTTGAGAGTCCCTTGGACTGCAAGGAGATCCAACCAGTCCATTCTGAAGGAGATCAGCCCTGGGACTTCTTTGGAGGGAATGATGCTAAAGCTGAAACTCCAGAACTTTGGCCACCTCATGCGAAGAGTTGACTCATTGGAAAAGACTGATGCTAGGAGGGATTGGAGGCAAGAGGAGAAGGGGACGACAGTGGATGAGATGGCTGGATGGCATCACTGACTCGACGGACATGAGTCTGAGTGAACTCCGGGAGTTGGTGATGGACAGGAAGGCCTGGCATGCTGCAATTCATGGGGTCGCAAAGAGTCAGACACGACTGATCGACTGAACTGAAAAGTTGTTAGATATTAGACTGTCATTTGAATTTTATAAAAATAAGCATATTTGATATCCTATCTAAAAATGTGGAGAAGGTAATTCAAAAGAATTTATCTACATGTTCATTTATCTATGATGTTTAGTTATTAAAATATTTACTAAGTGTTTCAAAGAAATATCCTGTATGCTTTGGAAATAAGTGTGCTTTGAGCCCCCAAAAATTAAAAAGTGCTTTTTAAATTTTATTTCTACCTATCACATGATGGCTGCTCAATACAAATGTATTTAATCAGTATATAAGTAAAATTGAGAAATATGCTCCCTAGTTTTTAAGAGTTTATTCTATAAATTATAAGGAGATACATAAAGACAGAAAACACATAAAAATGCATAAACTTTAAAAGTCAGTATATGTCGCTTTTTACTTCAGAAAGATAGATAATAGTTGATACAGAAGTTCAGCTAGGGCTTCTCAGATGGAGCAGTGGTAAAGAGTCTGCCTGCAATGCAGGAGACCCAGGTTTGGTCCCTGTGTCGGGAAGATCCCCTAGAGAAGGGAATGGCAACCCACTCCAGTATTCTTGCCTAGAGAATTCCGTGGACAGAGGAGCCTTGGCAGGCTATAGTCCACAGGGTCGCAAAGAGTTGGACATGGCTGAACAACTAACTGGAGAAGGAAATGGCAACCCACTCCAGTGTTCTTGCCTGGAGAATCCCAGGGATGGGGGAGCCTGGTGGGCTGCCGTCTATGGGGTCGCACAGAGTTGGACACGACTGAAGCGACTTAGCAGCAGCAGCAGCAGAACAACTAACACACACACACATAAAGTTCAGAGTCATAAAAGATATCCAACTTACCAGAAATTAGGAAGGTTTGGGGAAAGCAGTGAGTACAGACTAAACTGAATTCGAGTGAATAATTTAGTAAATAGGTTTTAACTTCGCAATGTCACCAACAGAAATAAGACCAGACACTTACTCAGTTTTGTAGGACATTTGAATTCTGGAATAAGGCTTGAATGCTTTCATTTGGACCTAGACAGACTATTGAGTCACATAAAGTTATAACTGAATCATTTTAAATTCAAAATTTTCACATTCTTTGTAAGTTACAAGTCTATCATATTTAACATAAAACTGCTTATTTTTATCACAACAGAATCAATGAATATCATGTCTTTTCTGATTATTTTTTATACCTGTCAATTCTTGTACAAAACTCTTTTTATATTTTGATATAAATTAGAGCTTTTTTTCAGGGTTTAAGAAAAGATATGTTGACAGCTATTATAATTAGTGAAGGAAATGTTACTGATTTTTTTCCATTTGATTTCTGAAACTCTATAATTAGATGCAAAGTCCTGTTTTGGAGGGCCAGGAAAAGGAACTGTCATTGATTCACTTGAAATAAATGGACAGAACTGGAAAGACGAGAGAGGAGAGATAGAGAAGGCAGGGAAGAGAGAAAGAAGAACAAGAGGGGGGGTTCAGAAAATGCAAAAAGGAATATTAAATAGTTCACTGTGCAGTCTGTAATATGAACGGTCTCTTCCTTCTCTCCCTTGGAATCTTCAGTAAATTCTGCTGTGCTGCTCAGTGCTGGTGTATGAGTAAACTTATTTGGTAACACTTCACTTCAGTCACTCAGTCGTGTCCGACTCTTTGCGACCCCATGAACCGCAGCCCGCCAGTCCTCCCTGTCCATCACCAACTCCCGTAGTCCACCCAAACCCATGTCCATTGAGTTGGTGATGCCATCCAACCTAAAAGCATTCAAAAAAGGGCCAAGTAAATTTTAAGTAAGTTGCCATACTATCAAAAATATATCTTGAATGTGTATTTTGTGCCAAGCAGTCTCTGGGGATTGAGAGGCAATTGAAATGGGCAAAGTGCTTTTCTCACATTATGTAGTAGGCAGAATTCATAGATGACCCCAGTTACCCAAGGCCATATAACATCCCCTCCTCTTGTGTGTGGATGTGACTGTGAATTTGATGGATTGTCACTCCCAGGATTGGAGTACTAATATGTTGACTTTGAGGTAATCAAAAGGAAGATTATTTTGAAAGGGCCTGACCCAGTAAGAAGACCCCTTTTAAGGTCCTTCCTACAGGAAGAGATTCAAAGCTTGAGAAGGCCCCTAGAGGAGGCCACATAGCAAGAACCTGAAGTGGCATCTAGGAACAGAGAGTGGTCCTCAGAACAACAGACAATAAATATTGGATTGGCCAAAATTTTCATTCAGATTTTTAAGTAAAATGGTATGAACAACCTGAACGAACTTCTTGGCCAACCCAATACATGGAGACCCCAGTTACACAGCTGTAAATAAATGGATTTTTCCAAAAACCTGAGGAAACTTGGATGTAGATGTATCCAGTTGTCATCTTACCTTCAGGCTTGTGAGACTTGTGAGCAGAGAATCCAGACTCCTGAGCCATGGAAATTGTGAGATAATTAGCTTTTGTTTCTTAAGCTACTAAAATTGTTATCAGAAATAGATATATATCTAATACAAACTCATGCTGCCTTCTCTGAGAATTTTTCTGTTTTCTCTGTGCTATTATTATTTTAATTTAAAATAATCAAATGAGAGAATCCAATTTTTGCCCAACAGTCATCCAGTCCTAAATATACATTAATAGACCCCTCGGAAGTGGCAACCCACTCCAGTGTTCTTGCCTGGAGAATCCCAAGGATGGGGGAGCCTAGTGGGCTGCCGTCTATGGGGTCGCACAGAGTCGGACACGACTGAAGCAACTTAGCAGCAGCAGCAGCAGCTAGCCATCCCATTTCAAATTCTGGTTTCCTGGTTAGATTAACCAGATGGTTAATAGTAACAGCATTTCCTGAATACTATTCATGTTAGATATTGTTTTATGCATCTTCCATGTATTGATTCATCTAATCATCACAGACATTATAGTTAACCTCCACTCTATGGATGAGATAATGGAGGTACTGAGAAGTTAAGTAATATGCCCAAGATCACACAGTTAATAAGCAGCAAAACTAGGGTTTGAAAATCCAGGCACCCCGGTTTTAGAGTGTTTGAAATTAATCATACTGCATCTCCTGATGCACCTTTAGAGAAAAATACCTGAACAAGTCCTCGCACATTTGGATATATAATATTGTGAAGTCAGACGCTTCCTAAGTTCTCCGATAAGTTCAGAGTTTGCCCTGTGAGCAATTCTCTTGCTTCTTAGGCAAGATTTCTTAAGTGTCACATTGATTAATAATTCTGAGAAGCTGTACCTACACCAACAATCACAGCTCTCAGCAAAGTTTCAGAGATGCAAATGAAAAATCAGTGCTTTTGGAAATTTATGTTCATAAATTAGTATTATTAAAAAATAATAAGACCCTAGTTCTGAGTGGCCATTATATAAAATGTCACATAGAAAGAAATTTTTTGTTCTAACAAGAAGAAAATTATTAAGAATCCAGATATAGTGGCATTTCACAGGATTTTCAATATTGGGAATTTTTGCCATAAGTAAAATCTAATATTAATGCATATGCAAATCATTGTGATCCCTATTTTAGAGCTTTCTAAACTGTCATTATAAGATACTATTATCTGTCTTGCTCCCATGGTTTTCTATAATAAAGCATTTCAGTGACTGCAAATTAATGAGCATAACAAAAAAATTTCAGGAGCATCATGGAACTCACAAAGAGTAATTTTCATTAATATTATCCTCATGAAAACATGTCAGTTAGATTATAGTAAAGCAGCATGGCCTTATCACTAAATTAGCTAAATTAGAAAATATTTTGGAGATACTCATTTTTTCTCTGTTGGCTAATAGTTAATGCAATGTACCCATTTTAGAATAGTAGAACACTTCAGTCTCTATTAGCAAAATACCTTTTATGTAGTTTTGGCATAGCTATTATCTTAACTATACATATTTTCTCGTTGACTTTAATCTCCATAATATACCTCCACATTTTGCTTTTTAAATTTTATTTAAGGTTAATTCTCCTTTTATATTTTAAAATGGGAAGGGAATTAACTCAAGTATTATTTGGAAATGTATTGAATCTCTAGAAAGTGTTAGCGATAGTGCTAGAAAGTGGATATATTATAATAAAAATATCATTATTCATAGCATCATGGAGATTTTAGCCTAGAATGAAACTCTGTTTATATGTATATTTCTGTATATATTTTATATACACACAGACACACACTAGGTGTGTATATGTGTGCATGTAAGTATATGTCTTGGTAAGCAATATAAAGGAAAATATCAATTTGATGAAAGATATAAATAAAGAAAAAGTACTTGAAATAGTGTAAAGTTTGGGTAAATCTCTAAGCAGAGGTAAAATGTGAGATGGAACAGGCATTTGAAAGGCAAGGAAATATGTTTGAAACAAGAAATGGAAGTATCAAGATTCTGAGGTGAGAAACGCTTGACATTTAGAATGGTGGCTAGTGAGTATGTCAGAGAATAGCAGGAAATTGATTTGGAGAGGTATATGTTATGGAATTTAAGGTTTTAGAGATTTTACTTTCAGTAGAATGGAAGAACAAATACTATTAATAAAACAAATTCCAGTCAGTCTACTACCTAATGTTTACCTTTATATGGGTTTTGTTTTTAGAATTCAGTGTTATAGTCTTCTACCCATATCTTACACTTTTAACAAAAAATTAACCTGAAATGGATCATACATCTAAGAGTGACATAAAGAACTTTAAAACTTCTAGAAGAAAATAGATGAGAAAATCTACATGGTTTTAGGTTTAGTGATGAGTTGCTTTTTTAAAAAAATTGACTTTTGGATCGCAGCCATTCTGACTGGCATGAAATGGTACCTCATTGTGGTTTTGATTTGCATTTCTCTGATAATGAGTGATGTTGAGCATCTTTTCGTGTGTTTGTTAGCCATCTGTATGTCTTCTTTGGAGAAATGTCTATTTAGTTCTTTGGCCCATTTTTTGATTGGGCCGTTTATTTTTCTGGAATTGAGCTGCAGGAGTTGCTTGTATATCTTTGAGATTAGTTGTTTGTCAGTTGCTTCATGCTATTATTTTCTCCCATTCTGAAGGCTGTCTTTTCACCTTGCTTATAGTTTCTTTTGTTGTGCAGAAGCTTTTAATGTTAATTAGATCCCATTTGTTTATTTTTGCTTTTATTTCCAATATTCTGGGAGGTGGGACATAGAGGATCCTGCTGTGATGTATGTCGGAGAGTGTTTTGCCTATGTTCTCCTCTAAGAGTTTTATAGTTTCTGGTCTTATGTTTAGATCTTTAATCCATTTTGAGTCTACAAGCAATAAATGCTGGAGAGGATGTGGAGAAAAGGGAACCCTCTTACACTGTTGGTGGGAATGCAAACTAGTACAGTCACTATGGAGAACAGTGTGGAGATTCCTTAAAAAACTGGAAATAGAACTGCCATACAACCCAGCAATCCCACTGCTGGGCATACACACCGAGGAAACCAGAATTGAAAGAGACACATGTACCCCAATGTTCATCGCAGCACTGTTTATAATAGCCAGGACATGGAAGCAACCTAGATGTCCATCAGCAGATGAATGAGTATTACTCAGCCATTAAAAAGAATACATATGAATCAGTTCTAATGAGGTGGATGAAACTGGAGCTGATTATACAGAGTGAAGTAAGCCAGAAAGAAAAACACCAATACAGTATAAGTCCTGGTGGCTCAGACGGTAGTAACGCATATATATGGAATTTAGAAAGACGGTAACGACAACCCTGTATGCGAGACAGCAAAAGAGACACAGATGTAAAGAACAGTCTTTTGGACTCTGTGGGAGAGGGGGGAGGGGATGATTTGGGAGAATGACATTAAAACATGTATAATATCATATAAGAAACGAATCGCCAGTCCAGGTTCGATGCAGGATACAGGAGGCTTGGGGCTGATGCACTGGGATGACCCAGAGGGATGGTACGGGGAGGGAGTTGGGAAGGGGGTTCAGGATGGGGAGCATGTGTACACCTGTGGTGGATGCATGTTGATGTATGGCAAAACCAATACAATATTGTAAAGTAAAAAAAAATAATAATAAATTAATTAAAAATAATAAAATTTTAAAAATTGAGATGTACTTGGCATACAATATTATATTGGTTTCAGGTAAACAACATAGTGAGATGACATGTATACATTGTGAAATTGTCATCACAATAAATCTAGATACGATCTGTCACCTTACAGAGTTAATACAGTGCTATTCCCTATATTTCCCATGCCATACATTATATCTCATGACTTATTTTATAACTGAAAGATTGTACTCAGTCGCCTCACCCCTCTTGCCACACCCAAACCCTACTCCCCTCTGGCAACCACCAATCTATTCTCTTATATATTATTTTCAATTTTGCTTTTTTTTGTTGTTTTACACATTCCACTTATAAGTGAAATCATTTGGTATATTTTTTTCTCTGTCTGACTTATTTCACTAAGCATAATACCATCTGGGTCATCCATGTTCTCAAAAATGGCAAGATTTCATTATTTTTATAGATGAGTAATATCCTGTTATGAGTATTACACACACACACACACACACACACACACACACACACTTTATCCATTCATCAGTGACACTTAGGTTCATTGCATGCCTTTGCTATTGTAAATAATGGTGCAGTGAACATAGTGACACGAGTATCTTTTTGAATTCGTGTTTTCCCTTTCTGTGTATAGATACCCAGTAGTAGAATTGCGAGATCATATGGTAGCTCTATTTTTAATTGTTTGAAGAAACTCCATACTGTTTTCCATATTAACTGCACCATCCGTCAGAATAGTTTCCTTTTCTCCATATCCTTGTCAAACTTGTTAGTGAAGTCGTTCAGTCGTGTCCGACTCTTTGTGACCCGACCCCATGGACTGTAGCCTACCAGGCTCCTCTGTCCATGGAATTTTCCAGGCAACAGTACTGGATGGGTTGCTATTTCCTTCTCCTTCAAACTTATTATTTCTTGTCTTTTTGATAACAGCCATTGTGACAGGTGTGAGATGATACTCAGTGTGGTCTTGATTTGTACTTTTATGATGATTAATGATGTTGAGCACCTTTTCACATGTCCTTTGGCTCTCTCTGATATCTCTTTTGGAAAAATGTCTGTTCAGGTCCTCTGCCCATTTTTTAAGCTAGTTGTGTTTTGTTGCTGCTGTTGTTTGCTTTTTTGTTTTAATGTTGTGTTGTATGAATTCTTTGTGTATTTGGATATTAACCACTTACCAGATATGTCATTTGCAAATATTTTCTCCCATTCAGTAAGCAACCTTTTTGTTTTGTTGATAGTTTCCCTGCTGTGCAACAGCTTTTTAGTTTAATGTTGTCACATTTGTTTATCATTGCTTTGTTTCCCTTCACTTTGCTGTCAGATCCAAAAAAAAAAAAAAAAAATTGATAAGTCCAATTTCGAGGAACTTACCTTGCTGCATATGTATTCTCTTTAGGAGTTTTTACAGCTTCAGGTCTTATATAGATTTTTAATCCATTTTGAGTTAAATTTTGGATATGGTATAGGCCAGTGATCCAGTTATTGTATTCTTCAGCTCTGTGACTTCTGCTTGGTACTTTCTTATGTTTTCTCTCTGTTGAAGTTATTACCATTTTCTTTTATCTTTTGCTGTGGGGAGCATTCATCTAGTATTCAGGTCTTTTTCAGAGGGAAATGATGCCTATGTAGCTGTTTATGTGAGGAGGTGAGTTCAGAGTTCCTTAATCTCCAACTTGGACTCCTGGTGATGAGTTTTAGAAACAACACATGGTTCATGAAAGAAAAAAAAAAGGATAAGTTGAACTTGATTAAGATAATAAAAATACAGGTCACAGACTGGTAATAAATATTTGCAAAAACTTAACTGATAAAACATTTGTATCTAAAGTATACCAAATATCTTAAAACAGTCATAGGAAAACAAACAACCCAGTTGAAGATTTTCTGAAATCCAAACACTTTAAAATAAAACATCTGTTTTTAAAAAGTCCTGGTTGTAGTTTTGTAGTTTTTTCAAAATTTGAAGGTTTGAATTGGTTGACATAAGCCACTTACATGATTTTAAGTGGCATATGCTTTAAAAGACTATCACTACTCCTAAGTCGCTTCAGTCGAGTCCCACTCTTTGCAACTCTATGGATTGTAGTCCACCAAACATCTCTGTCCATGGGATTCTCCAGGCAAAAATACTGGAGAGGGTTGCCATGCCCTCCTCCAGGGGATCTTCGCAACCCAGGGATCGAACTCTTGTCTCTTATATCTTCTGTATTGGCGAGTGGGTTCTTCATCACTAGGTCCTCTAGGAAGCCCTTTAAAAGACTATGACAGTACTATTATTGTAGCCAAGGAAAACATAATGTCTTCTTTTCTTTTATCAATATTTTATGTTTTTCTCACTGAGGCGGGTTGTGGCAGAAGATCTACAAAAGAAAATATGTTTCCATTTTAATCTTAGAAGGTCTCAAATTGCAAAAACTGGTGGAACCCCAGAACTCTAAGATTCACTTTCTATGACCATTTCTAGAAGGTTGGCTTTTTTAGACCACTTACCCCTTTCTATTATCCTGCTTTTTGTTTCTAAAGGCATACCAGATTTATTTTACCTTATACTTAACACTAGGTTTCATGTTCCAGGATTTTGATTGAGTTGTTTCTTCAGTTAGCAGTCTGTTCTTTCCTTTCCTCATAAATCAGTCTTCGTCTTTGCCAGAAAGTCTTTCCTGGGTCATGAAGTTGGACTTCGGCTTTCTCTGTTGTCTTGGTGAAAGTCACTCAGTTGTATCCGACTCTTTGCAACCACATGGACTATATGGTCCATGGAATTCTACAAGCCAGAATACTGTAGTGGGTAGCCTTTCCTTTCTCCAGGGGATCTGAACCCAGGAATCGAACCCAGGTCTCCAGCAGTGCAGGCAAATTCTTTACCAGCTGAGCTGCCAAGAAAGCCCTCCATATACTCAGTATTAATTAAATAAGCAAATATGTATTGAGCTTCCACTGCATATCAGATACTCTATATGCTGGGCATCTGTTCATGGATTATCAGCTGAAACTGTCAGCTCCTTGAGATATAGAACTTGTCCTGTTCTTTACCCTGAGGACCTGGCAGGGTTTTTAAGCATACAGTTTGTGTTTTGGAGTAGAGGGTAGGGAAGTTTGTGGTCCTGAGTGAAGAACAGGTCTCTCTCTCAGAATGCAAAATTTTCAAAATCAAAACTTCTTTCATGGATTTAACTCATTTTCATGCCCTGTGACACATAATTTTCTCTCAGGTTATTATTTTTCTTCAACCCTCTTGTCATTATCAGTGCCCGGTTTCTGTTCTAGAAGTCCTTTGTGATGAAGTTGCCCATTATGATAGGAATAAAAAAAAAGTTTGCCCAAAGCTTTCATATATATCTGAGAATTGATCTCAGATTGCTCCCATCATGTATTCAAATAGCCTGAGGAATAAAAAGGAAATTCTTAACAGGTTGGATTTATGTTTCCAAAAGATAATTTACAACAGATAAAACTCTGTGTTTGAGCATATAGAATACTTCTATTTTGTCTGTGTGTGTGTTTGGGTGTATGTTCTATATTGCCATATACTTGGCAATTTAAACAAAATTATGAAATAAAATGTAGGCAAAATATTATTTGTTAATATTTTATATTTAATTTTACAGATATTATAATTGTGTGTGAGATGAGAATATTTCACTTATTTGAATTCTCCAAAATTCAGAAGTATGTTTTAGGCATTCATTCACATTTAAAAGCAATTCTCAATATTGTGTAGTCTGGCTTTATAAAAGGTTACTTTTAATATATGGCAGTCTAGATACCATGTTATAATTCTTCAAGGAATAACAATAATCCTGTTAAACAGCAGTATGTAATTTTAATATACATATGGCCCATGTTTGGTATATCATGAAGTAATTACTTAAGTAATCTACTCAGTATGGCGTATGCCTATATGTTTGTGGGTTCTCATATAAATATTTAGTAATATTCAAAATTACAGACTAAGTTCTATTATTTAATTCAAGTGTGTTTATACATAAAGGTTACTCAATTGTATTTATTTAATTTTTAATTAAAATAATGGAAATATTATACATATAATATGGTCATATATACAATATAATATTCAGACACAATGATCACAATTTCATTTGTAATTTATGAGAGATTTTAATATTGTCACTCATCACTTACTATCAGTTCAGATCTTCCTTCTGATTTGCTTTCCTATTAATGACAACATAATTTTTCAGGTCACCAAGATCCAAACTTCAAAATTATCTTTGACCTCATCTTTTCTTTGCCATGAAATCAAGCCAGTCATAGAATCTTATCAATTCTTTCTTCTTCATTTTATATACGTATTCCCTTTCTAATGCCACTTCTAAATTTCAGGTCTTTGTATATACATATAACTCTTTTCAGCACTCCTTCCCAGCCTCATATTCTCTTTCCTTCTATGCATACCTTAGACTTCAGCTTAATATATACCCCATTCCCCAAACATCCCTCATTTCTCAACATCCTTCCTTTGTTCATGCTAAATGATCCCAATTATCATTTTTTACAGAAAATCCTACTCATCTTTCAAAATTTTGCCTAAATTCCATTTTATAAAATAACCAAACTGAAACTTTGCTTTATAAGAAAGAACTCTAGCTCTTCTTCATCTGCTGTTAACCCTTCAAATAGATAAGCTTTTCTCTAAACAAGTTTAAGGGTGTTCCTCCTTTCATTAAGTTCTCTTCTCCTTCATGACTATCCTACTTAATAAGTGAAAACATCACTTATTTTTACATTAAATATTTTTTATTGTCTTTCTCCTGTCACTAGAATCCAGAATAAAATCCCTGAGCATATAGATTTTTTTTTCCCCCCTGTTCACTGCTGAATCCCCATTTCTTCTCAAACTGTGCCTGTCAGAGAGTAGCACCAAAAGTGTGTTCAATTACTAAATGTCCAGTCAGGAATAATCTTCTCTCATACCTGCTTAAAGTACTTAACATATCCTACATGTATTATTAATATTTTTGCCATTTTGTTAGTATTTTTTAAACTTGCTTAAAAGAGGAGATTTTCATAATTTATCATTCACCTCTTATAGTACATTATTTGTAACAGGTCCACAGTAAGAATTTTTAATATATGTTGCCTAAATGAACTACTCTTATAAATGGTGATGATTAATATGTAGATATGTGAATTTAGTTTCACAAAGTCCACATTTTCAATGTAATCCTTTATAAGAGTAGGTGAGTACTTTAATATTTCTTTCAAAAACACTGTAGGTTACTTTCTTGATTTTCTGCATTACTTTTAAAATGTCAGTTGTTTCAAAACTATTTAAAATTTATTTCTATTTTCTAATAAATTCACTATTCTATTGGAATAGCATATTTTAGGATCTTTAGGATACATTAGTGATACAAAAATGGCATCTTCATTCTTGTTTACCTTGTTATAAAACTGTATTTATCTTTGTGGATTTTTAAAAAAATCTCAAGGCAGGAAGATATAATAGGCACTAATGCCAATACTTATATTAATAAGTCTTCTAGAACATTAATGATCATATTAATAAATGTTCTAGCAGTACTCAGACACATAGAAGTCAAGGCCACAGTTTCTAGAACCAGACCGCTGGGTTTAATGCCTTCCTCTATCCCTGGCTTTTCTGATTCAATCATTTGATAAGAAAAAAAGGAATATAATAAAAATAAAGAATTTGAAGATCTATTATCACCATAGAATTTGTTAGCCTATGTAAAGAACTTAAACAGTGTCTCACACAACAGACCTACATAAGTGCCTGCTAGTTTGGTTATTATGATTGAGAGAATATCACAGTTGAGAGTGATTTTTCAGAACTTTAGTCATGTAATCATCATCCTGTAGAATGATAAATTACTTTCTGCACTCCCAGGGCAGATACATCACTCACAGGCAGACTCACAAAGAAATAAGTTCATGAGCCTGATGTATGAACTTAAAAGTTATAAATGTGTAAATCACAATTCTGGTTTACCTATGTGCAGTAAGAATGCTTACAATACCAGGGAAGCAGATAAGTTGTTCAACCTTGTCTCCATGTGGGTGGGACAAAGGAAGCCGAAAAGCCAAATGTTAATTGAAATGGCTTAGTGAGCATGTTAATTAAAGAAGAAACTGGTGTTTGATTTTGATATGAAGTGGCATTATGCTAAAAATAACGATGCCGGGCAGCATTCTTGGAACTGAACCTCCTCTCCTGGGGCTGGAGGACACCATGTCTTCGCCCATGCTATGCTTCCTGACCTAAAAAACTCTGTTCTTGGTGACATAAGTTTTTGTCAGGTACATTAATGTAGTCAATTGTGATAACTTGTAAATAGCTAGAAATATTTTCTGTCACTTTATGAAGAATTTTCAGCATTCCAGACTGTCTCTGTGTAGTAAGAGGGAATTCTTGCCTCACTCTATGTTCTTACCTGGCTAATGGCATCCTGTTTGGTACCCTTAGTCTTTTTTATATTGTTTTATATTTTATTTTTAAAATTTTAAGTTACTGTGGTGAAAACACTTAACACAAGATCTACTTCCTAAAATAATTTTAAGTCTACAACACACTATTGTTGACCACAGGTGACCAAAATAGTTTGGTAGCACCCAAACTATTACCATGTACTATTTGTATGGAAAACAGAGAAGGCAATGGCAACCCACTCCAGTACTCTTGCCTGGAAACTCCCATGGATGGAGGAGCCTGGCAGGCTGCAGTCCATGGGGTTGTGAAAAGTCAAACTTGACTGAATGACTTCACTTTCACTTTTCACTTTCATGCACTGGAAAAGGAAATGGCAACCCACTCCAGTATTCTTGCCTGGAGAATCCCAGGGATGGAGGAGCCTGGTGGGCTGCTGTCTGTGGGGTCACACAGAGTTGGACATGACTGAAGTGACTTAGGAGCACAGCAGCAGCATGTATGGAATAAGTGAAGAATACATTATTATTAAGACACACAACAGAAAAGAAGTATTGGTATATACTTTGGAATATTACATTAGAGAAAACAATGAACTTCCTGTTAGCTCTTATTTTCTCTTAGTACATTTTGATGTGTCCCAAAGTAGTCCACTGATGCAGTGAAGTTAACAGAAGACACAGCCAAATATGTTTCATTTTTTTCAGAGTGAAAACTCAACTCTTCTATCACCAATCTGAGCTCGACATGAAAGATATATTTTAATATTCATGGTTCAACTTGCATGCTCTGTTTTTATTATGAGGATTCAATAATAATGCACATTTATACACATAGGCATGCACACACACACATACATTTCTGAAAATCTAGAGCCATTTCTTAATGTAAAGCAGGCAACTAAACATATTTATTCCAAGTGGTTAAATAGTCTCTAAAGCAAAACCCCCAAAACAGTATCTTATAAAGAATAAAAAACTTTCTCTAGAAATCTACATAAAGCCTTACACCTATGGTCAACAATATTGTATTGTACACTTAAAATATTTTTAGGAAGTTCTCATGTTAAGTGTTTTCACCACAGTAACTTAAAATTTTTAAAAATAAAGAATAAAACACAAAATAATATAAAAATGACTAAAGGCACATAATTAAAATAACCTTATTGTGCTGTAACCTCACAGTGCACTTAATTTAGGTGTAGATATTTGTGAGGAAAACGTTCAGTTTGTTCTGAATAGAATGGTTCTAATTATTAAATGCCATTGCAGAAAATGCAAATGTTTCTTCTACATAAGCTGCAATTATGCCAAAAAACTACAAGTAAAATATTTAGTGCTAACTTTAAGATGGAAATATGTCTTCCTTATTGAGCTGTAACTTTACTCTGAGAAATATTTCTGGGAAGAAAAGATTAATTTTAATATTTGTGCATTTAACTGGAGACTGTTCATGATTGATGATTTTTGCTGAGTAAGGCATCATTTTCAAAAAGAAAAAGAGGAAATAAACAGGTGAGACTATCCATGGAAAGTGAGACTTGGCACCCACTATTTTAAACTATATAACTTGAATTATCACTCTATTTTATACTGAACACATGATAATATTGTTTAATTTTAATCCTTTAGGTGTCAAAATTCAGAATTTGTTATCAAGTGGAGTCAGTTGGGTAGAAATTAATTTTTTCACAATGTGAGAGGCAAAGTTAGACCATACACAGAATTCTAATGCACTAAAATCACTTTAAAATAACCCTTTAAAAAACTTTAAATAGCTAAGCTTTATGTGCAATAAGATGTAATAAAATATAATTAAAAATTTTTTTTTTTCCACAATATTTTCAGGCAGTATCTTTGGAACAGAACATCCTCTCACAAGAAGGGCCTCACCTCTTTTGCAGTGATATGCTCACTGAGCTAAATACAGTCCCTTCTGCTTGACATGTGAAAATACATTACAGATACATTGAGTTAATATCAGTATTTAATAATAACCTGCATTTCTAAAGCACTTGTTTGCATTTGTAAAGCATTTCCTTGGTAGCTCAGTAGTAGAGAATCCACCTGAAAGGCGGGAGAACCGCAGAAAATGCAGGTTCAATTCCTGGGTTGGGAAGATACCCTGGAGAAAGAAATGGCAACCTGCTGCAGTATACTTGCCTGGAAAAATCCCATGGACAGAGGAGCTGGACAGGCCATAGTCCATGGGATCCCAAGAGAGTTGGACAGGACTTAGTGACTAAACAACAATAATGTGTCATCTTACAACATTTGATTGATTGTTTTATCAATTCTGTGATGCAAAGTAGATATTAAAATCCTTCCATTTAAGGTGAGGTTATTGAACCACTAAAAGATTATGATTATTTAAGATCACACAAATAATTAGTTACGCAAGTAGGTGACTTACCTTAAATTTATTCACTGACTACTTATTATATGTCAGGCCTTATTTAATTAGGCAAAAATAAATCCATAGTACTGGTAGACAACCAGGATCCTCTGTCCATGGAATTCTCCAAGCAAGAATACTGGCATAGGAAGCTATTCCCTTCTCTAGGGAATCTTCCTGACCTAGGGATCGAAGCCAGGTCTCCAGCATTGCAGGCAGATTCTTTACCATCTGAAACACCAGAGAATCCTTTCCTTATAGAGCACTTATTGAATACCAGACAATGTTCTAAGTGCTTTATAAATATAATTTATGTAATCAATTTACAGGTGAGAAAGTGAGGTAAATAGAGGTTAAATAAGTGGTTTGGGGTCACCAATGTATTGAGAGACAGAGCCAACATAAGAACCCATGTGTCTATAAATGCAGTTCTATGATTCTTCTATTTCATATGCCCAGACACCTGAGACCTATTACTGAAAATGATTTTAAATTTTGAAAAATAGGATGCAAGTGATATTTAAATTAAACTTGATACAAAAATAATTGTAAGTAAGAAAGAGATTTGGGAAAATGAAAAAATTTAGTAAATTTAAAAAATACAAATGAGGATAATTGAAAAGTATAACAGCATTATTAAAAAATGTAGATGGAAACAAGATTCAAAGTCATCATGAGGGAAGTGAAATGTTCTATGTATGTTATCTTAAAGATACACCTTCAAAGGACTTGGTGAATTCATTGGCATATTCTTTTATTTAAAAACAAAAATACTAGTTTCATGAATTTGTTTTAATTAAATATTTTGTATTGGATATTTTTTCTCAAAGCATTGATGTGAGCCAGTTTTCTGACATTAATTTTCCTTCTAGTCTTCAAAGAGTATGTACTAATACAGACATGATCAAGATCTTGGTTTTCTTACAAACAAGAGTTTGTTCCACTTAGGAGCATTTGGGAAAGGGAGCAGTTACAAAAATATTAAAAACAGAGAGCAAACAGAGTTGAGTGTTTAAATATGTTTATGCTTTCATATATATTTTTTGTCAGATTCACTTAAGGGTTATTTAGTTCACACAAGAAAAAGCAAGAGAGTTCCAGAAAAACATCTATTTCTGCTTTATTGACTATGCCAAAGCCTTTGACTGTGTGGATCACTATAAACTGTGGAAAATTCTTCAAGAGATGGGAATACCAGACCACCTGACCTGCCTCTTGAAACCTGTATGCAGGTCAGGAAGCAACAGTTAGAACTGGACATGGAACAACAGACTGGTTCCAAATAGGAAAAGGAGTACGTCAAGGCTGTATATTGTCACCCTGCTTATTTAACTTCTATGCAGAGTACATCATGAGAAACGCTGGGCTGGAAGAAGCACAAGCTGGAATCAAGATTGCTGGGAGAAATATCAATAACCTCAGATATGCAGATGACACCACCCTTATGGCAGAAAGTGAAGAGCCTCTTGATGAAAGTGAAAGAGGAGAGTGAAAAAGTTGGCTTAAAGCTCAACATTCAGAAAACAAAGATCATGGCATCTGGTCCCATCACTTCATGGCAAATAGATGGGGAAACAGTGGAAACAGTGTCAGACTATTTTTTGGGGCTCCAAAATCACTGCAGATGGTGACTACAGCCAAGAAATTAAAAGACGCTTACTCCTTGAAAGGAAAGTTATAACCAACCTAGATAGCATATTGAAAAGCAGAGACATTACTTTGCCAACAAAGGTCCGTCTAGTCAAGGCTATGGTTTTTCCAGTGGTCATGTATGGATGTGAGAGTTGGACTGTGAAGAAAGCTGAGCGCCGAAGAATTGATGCTTTTGAACTGTGGTATTGGAGAAGACTCTTGAGAGTCCCTTGCACTGCAAGGAGATCCAACCAGTCCATTCTGAAGGAGATCAGCCCTGGGATTTCTTTGGAAGGAATGATGCTAAAGCTGAAACTCCAGTACTTTGGCCACCTCATGTGAAGAGTTGACTCATTGAAAAAGACCCTGGTGCTGGGATGGATTGGGGGCAGGAGGAAAAGGGGACGATAGAGGATGAGATGGCTGGATGGCATCACCGACTTGATGGACATGAGTCTGAGTGAACTCCGGGAGTTGGTGATGGACAGGGAGGCCTGGCGCGCTGCGATTGATGAGGTCACAAAGAGTAGGACAGGACTGAATGACTGAACTGAAGTGAACTGAGTTCACACAAGATTACCTTCTAGAGTTTTTGTGGATATACAGCTGAGTGCTTTGACCTCACATCTTATATACTGCTGCTTTTAATCACCTTGGTGAATTTACACTTTCTCTTTTAAAGAGATAATACAGTGAGTAAGAGTGAAGGATGTGAAAACTATGCGATGGAAAGTTGAGGAGAAAAGGGGTCAATCATTATCCAAGGGCCTAACATGCTGTTTTCCCTACCATCACTCCTTTGGTATATACACATACCCCCACTCAAGAGCTCAGGGAAAAGAAAAATACAGTTCTGTACAGTACTTTCTACTTCACTCGAATTAATCATACAAGTAAGAACTACTATTTTATAGATTTTGTGCTAGATCTAAAGTTAATCCTCTCAACCATCCCATAAGGGGAGACCTGCTAGAATTTTACTGTGTAGATGAAGCTTTAAAGTGATCAGAAACAAAACTCAACCCTCTGTAATTCCAAATATATGCTCAAAATTGTTATGCTTAACAAGGAGGTCGCTTGTTAAAAAACATTTTCAAAAGTGTTGTCTTTCAAGGTCCTACTTCATGGTTCATTGTCCTAAAGACTCTCAAGAGTGATAGGACCTTTTCAAATTTTGTTTAAATATTACAACTAGTTATCTAGGAAGTTTAAAAAAAAATTCTCATTCCTAGGTCATACCCCATTACCAATTAAATCACGACTGTTGAAAGTGGTACCCAGGAAAAATATTTTTTTGGTAATTTTCCAGATCATTCTAAAATATAGTTATACTTGAGAGCCAGACTTCTAGATAACTTGTTCCCTGGCATTAGTGCTGTACACTCTATCACACCAACATAGTTATCCAGTGTTGACCCAAACATTCCTGGTAATAACCTTGACTGTTAAAAAACAGTTCTTAGGTTAATTCAAAATCTGTCCTTCTCCCTTCCATCCCTTGGTGTTAGTCCTGTCTCACTGGAATAATGCAGTTTTTAGACCCGTTTTGCATGTGGCAATATAGTGGAAGTTGGTTTTATCATCCCCTGAATTTTCTCTTCTCCAGGGATAACCTGGAGATAAGATAAAAATCGTATTATCCTAGCACTTTCTTTCGAATACACTAGTTGGCAGTATGATATCTTGGAGAGACCTTGGGCTTTAGAATCATAATGCCTTTAGTTTACATTCCATATCTGCTACTTACCAGCCTTGTGAACTTGAAAAAGTTATTGAATTTCTCAGCTTCCTTTCTGCCACAAATAATGCTACTTCATGCAACTTTTATGAGTATAAAATGAGATATACGGAGTAGGAGTAAGACTTTTAGAAGCTCTGAGCACTGAGAATTTAGTGATTTATCACAGTCCACTTTATCCCCCACATATATAATTCAAATGAAAACAACACTAAACCAGACAAGAAGAAGAAACGAATGCAGTTAATTTCTAGGGATTTCCCCCTTCATTAATACTGTTATTTTAAAATCATTAATAGCAAGTATACAATTCATTGAATACATATACCCATTTCTTTTTACCTTTATTTTGCTGATGCCCCAAAGGTATGTTTAACCTCCTACTGAGTAATATAAGTACTACAGTGCCCAAATGCAGTTCTGCTTAGTATATTTGAGAAGAGGGCAGACATGTATGACTTTAGACAAGTTGTTTAACTTCTTCCACAGACTTCAGTTTCCTGAGTTGTAAAATTAAGACAATAGATGCCCTGAAGGATTATTGTAAAGGTTGTGAGACTCTCAGGGAATTAAAATAAATGATGTGTAAAAAGTGCTTATAAGTGATCAAAAACAGTAGGTAAGAACATCAGCTCTGAAGCTATTTTGAATTCGAATCTTTTGGTTTACTGGCTCTAAAACCTTGGTCAAATTATATGGTGTCTGTTTCTCAGTTTCCTTCTTGGAAAATGAGGATAAAAATATATCCACTTAGGGTTTCGTGAGTTTTAAATAATTGATACCCTTAATGCATTTATAACAAAATAAGGTCTCAATGCATGCTTACTCTTGTCATTATTATTAAAATAACAATGATTTGTATTAGATGTGAAAATAACCTGGCCCACTTGGTAGGCATTCAAAGTGTGGTGGCATGCTTTCTTTTCAATTGAGGGACTCATAATTGAATACATTACTAAAATTTAGAGAGGACTTGCACATTGTAGCTATTTGCTGAATAAATGTTGAATGAAAGAATGAGTGAGTGAATAAATGAGTGAATGTTATCTCACAACTTGTATAACTTTCCTCATTGTAATTATAGATTCATAGTTCTAATTAGTAGAACCTAAAATACAGCAGTATGTCATTCTCTCCAAATAACCTAAATTCCAGTTAGTATTTAAACTTTTAAAACTTAGAAAGCTATTTTATTTATAAAATACATCTATTTTTATTTACTTTTATTTACATTTTTATGAGTTTCTAATCACATGTATGGTGTTCTTACTATGTCTGAATAGGATGATACTATAAAAGAAAACTTTCAAAAATGTTTCTAACCTAGCTCAACATTATATAACAGCATGATTATTAACCTTCTTTCCCTGTAATTCAAGCTTGAGGCTCTTATTACATGAAAAAAAAATTACTGAGACATTTAATTTCTCAGTTTAGCTCAGCTTAGCACAACCTATATCCCTTTACCTTCAAAATCACTTGCTCTAGTATTAGTGACACTTAGGCTTTCTCCAAGTCATTATGCTCTCTGGGCCTTTGCATCAGCATCTGTTAAATGGGGATGATATTGCCTAGCTCATGAGGATATTTTAAGAAACAAATGAAGTGTCATGTCTGAAAATATCCTGAGATATGCAATGTACATACGGGCTACTATGTGTATATGTGTATTCAGAGAAAGTGACAGATAAACCTGCTGCTTGCTCAAATACTTTTGTGACAAAAGGTACACAAATTAGCTATGCCTAAAGTTCAGGTATTTACCTCAGTAATTTGAGCACTCTGGCAGTGACTATTTCAGAATGCTTATTTTTCTCCAAATATGACTCATGTGAAAATAAAGTACCTGCATTTTTCTACTTGTAACAGGCTAGAGTAGGTTCATTTTAAGTATGATATTTTGCACTTACATTTTTATAGCCTACTGCCAAATTTTAAAATTCAAGTTTATTCATTTTTCTTTATCTGCCTACAGTAAAATAAAAAAAATATTGATTTCCTACATAGATATCACTTGAAAGTTATATTACACTGTGAGCACACAGACTGCAGAATATTTGAGGACACTGAATTCTGTAAAATAACTGACCCACATTTTCAGAGCTATTATCCTAGTGCTCATCTCTGATAGAGTCCCTTAGCTAGCTAACTGTGCTTCTACATTTTTACTGTATAAGCGAAGATGTCATTTGGCATATGTCAAAATGGTACTAAATATTAAGCCTTAGATGAGTCAAAGGCTAGTATACATAAAAAGAAAGGAGAAAACCCGAGGTACTTTAGTTTGAAAAGCAAAATTTGATAGAAAAATGATAGTGATCATTTAAATTGGAAAACCTTTTCAAAGCATATAAATACTGGGAAAATTCTCCGGGTTCCATATTAGGAGTTTCTAGAGATGATAGCTACTTTTTCTTTTAAAACCTTAATATGTGTAAGATGTAGACATGATGGGCTCGGTGCTCAGTTGCTCAATCGTGGCTGACTCTTTGCAACTCCATGGACTGTAGCCTGCCAGACTCTTCTGTCCATGGAATTGTCCAGTAAATAATACTGGCATGGGTTGCCATTTATATAGACATGATATATATATTTAAAAATCCATGCTGATTGTCCAAGTAAAAGGACAACTGGAGCCAATTCAATTCATTTCACAATAATTTTGTTTATTTTCAATATAGACTATATTTTTATTTTTTTTAAGTGTGGAGAAATGAGGGAACCAGGGAAATAATTATACAGCTATGTACTAAAACCATAAATATGCTCCCTGCTGACTTTTAACAAACCACCAGGATGAAAAACTAATGAAGGGTGAGCAAGAGAGTATCTGGTAATTTTCCTAAAGCACATTTATATTGCATTTGTAGAATGTCTTCCTCAGGAGAGCACAAATTATTTTTTATTAACAAAGAGCTGTAAGGAAAAAGTGCTGCTCTCTTTATTTTTTTGAAAGTTTAAATGTTTCTCACAGTTTTATCACTGTTAATACATAATAGGAAAAGAAGAGTAGCTTGTTCAATAAATAACTTGTGGTTGTAGTTAACACATACAGGTCACTTATAATCTGAAGGAAAGTTATGGCCAACCTAGATAGCATATTAAAAAGCAGAGACATTACTTTGCCAACAAAGGTCCATCTAGTCAAGGCTGTGGTTTTTCCAGTGGTCACGTATGGATGTGAGAGTTGGACTGTGAAGAAAGCTGAGCACCGAAGAATTGATGCTTTTGAACTGTGATGTTGGAGAAGACTCTTGAGAGTCCCTTGGACTGCAAAGAGATCCAACCAGTCCATCCTAAAGGAGATCAGTTCTGGGTGTTCATTGGAAGAACTGATGTTAAAGCTGAAACTCCAGTACTTTTGCCACCTCATGGGAAGAGTTGACTCATTGGAAAAGACCCTGATGCTGGGAGGGATTGGGGGCAAGAGGAGAAGGGGACTACGGAGGATGAAATGGCTGGATGGTATCACCAACTCGATGGATGTGAGTTTGAGTGAACTCCGGGAGTTGGTGATGGGCAGGGAGGCCTGGTGTGCTGCGATTCATGGGGTCGCAAATAGTTGAACACGACTGAGGGACTGAACTGAACCGAACTGAATGATCATTTCTAGTGTTTTAAAGGTGTATGGAATTTTCTCAGTAATAAGTGGATTTGTCTAATGGTGTATCTAAAATCACTCTGAAGTATTTTATTCTTTAATGAACAGGGTTTTCTGAAAAGAATTACCTATTTTTTCACACTTAGTTTCCTTTTTTCTTTGTTTTAAAAATCACAATCCTCCATATTTTCTCAAAGAAAAATTCTCACACTACAGTTTTGAGACCTATGTTTTTTAAAACACAATAGACTTTTAAAATTCTATATTTTAAAAGAATTGTTGGATTTGAATAATACTAAAAATATTTCTTACCTAGTTCGATCACTCTTTATATCAGTGACTGCTGTGAGTAAAATCTCATAAAAAAGAAGGTAAATCCTTGATTAATAAAGCATTTTATTGATATATTAAATAGAGAATATAGTATTTATTTGCATGGACATATGTATCGTAATGGGCTTCCCTGATAGCTTAGCTGGTAAAGAATCCACCAGTGATGCAGGAGACCCCAGTTCAATTCCTGGGTGGGAAGATCCCCTGGAGAAAGGATAGGCTATCACTCCAGTATTCTTGCCTGGAGAATCCCAATGGACAGAGGAGCCTTTTCCAATGAGTCAAAGAGGTGAACATGACTGAGCGACTAAGCACACATACACATGTATTATAATAGTCTTTTTCTTACATTTATTTTTCTATTGCTTAGCTAAACTGACTTAAAACAAAATTAGCTTTAATAGCATATAAACTGCTATCTGGATTTTGAATTTACTAAACCATGTCAATTGAAAAAATAATACAATCTAAAAATTGAGAATTATATTTTATTCAGGGACCCATAAGAAAGAAATATTAATGTAATTTACTGACATTTCCTTAGAAATAGCAGTAGAACTTTCAGTAGCTACTGACTTCAACTTTTTACCCATGAGTGAAATGATGGATTTTTATATTGTTTATGGGGTTCTCAAGGCAAAACTACTGAAGTGGTTTTCCATTCCCTTCACCAGTGGACCACGTTTTGTCAGAAGTCTCCACCATGACCCGTGCATCTTGGTTGGCCCTATATGGCATGACTCATAGTTTCATTGAGTTAGACAAGGCTGTGGTCCATGTGATCAGTTTGATTAGTTTTCTTTGATTGTGGTTTTCTTTCTGTATCCCCTGTGATGGAAGATAAGAGGCTTATGGAAGCCTCCTGATAGGAGAGACTGACTGAGGAGGAAACTGGTTCTTGATCTGATGTGTGTGTTCCATAACTCTTTAATCCAATTTCCTGTTGTTGGGTGGGGCTATGTTCCCTCCCTTTTGTTTGACCTGAGGCCAAACTATGGTGGAGGTGATCAAGATACTGGCGACCTCTTTCAAAAGGTCCCATGCACACACTACAGCACTCAGTGCCCCCGACCCTGCAGCAGGCCACTGCTGACCCACACCTCTGACGGAGACTCCTGTGCCGGAGTCCAGCTCCAGCAGCCAGGGAATCAGCCTGAAGGGGTGAGCAGTGTCAGCAGACGATGACGTAGCCTCTGACTCACAGTACTGAACTACATGTTTATTTCAAGCATCAGGTCTTCTTTTATACTTTGACAAAAGCATTAGGTCAGAGGTTTGACATTTTTAGTTTCCCGCACCCAGATTTACTGTCTCCAGAAATCATTGTTGTCCTTCAAACAGAGTTCCTGCTTCAGGGATTCTCTCAGAATCTGCTTTACTATCTATTATCTACTTCTTCTTATGTGTCCTATACTTGTGATTACATTGTAATTCATGCTACATTCCTAGTTTATTTCTTATCTTTCTAAATCCTGTTTGCCCCTAGCATCTTAAGATCACTATCTCCTAAAAAGGCTTCTAGCTATTCTTAATTATTCCTAAACCCTAAACTCAGCAAACTACTTTTGCCATAAATATTTCCCTCATAAACAGGTCTCAGAAAACAATCCTTCCCATGACCTCAAGCTGTGGCCTACATGCTTCTCCTGGAACATTCTTTGTAAAGATCCTTGAACAAATGTTAATGGTTATTTTATAGATTATTTTCTGGGTACAACTGCAGAAGACTTTGTACTTTCTCATGCTTCTCTCAAGCACCTGAACATTCTTTCCAGCCAACTCAACTGAAGAAAGGAAAGAGCAAGTCAGAATCACAAGGCCTAACTCCTTCATCCCGGGACCGTGCCTGCGAGATGAGGAGAGGGGGTTGGGGCCGTGCCTCCATTTTGTCAGTAATGCCTAACATGGCTCCTGACACTCCAAAACACTCACAGGCAAGTCTGGGTCAGTCTCTTGTGGGGTCACTGCTCCTTTCTGCTGGGTCATGGGGCAAACAAAGTTTTGTTTGTGTACTCTAAGAGTCTGTTTCCACAGTCCTGTGTAGGTCCTGTGTAAGTTCTGGTGGCTCTATGGTGGGGTTAATGGTGACCTCCTCCAAGAGGGCTTATGCCATACCTAAGTCTGCTACACCAAGAGTCCCTGCCCATATGGCAGGCCAGTACTGATCTGTACCTCCACAGGTACTGAAATGAAATGATAGATTAAGTTTACTTACCAAACACTAAAATCTGATTCTGGTCTTTAAATTACTTCTTGGGAATTCCCTGGTGGTCCAGTAGTTAAGATTATGTACTTCCACTGCAGGGAAACAGGTTTCATCCCTAGTCTGGGAACTCAGATCCCACAGGCCTTCAGTTCAGTTCAGTCGCTAAGTCACATCCGACTCTTTCCAAACCCATGGACAGCAGCATGCCAGGCCTTCCTGTCCATCACCAACTCCCAGAGTTTACCCAAACTCATGTCCATTGAGTTGGTGATGCCATCCCATCATCTCATCCTCTGTCATCCCCTTCTCCTCCTGCCTTCAATCTTTCCCAGCATCAGGGTCTTTTCCAATGAGTCAGTTCTTTGCATCAGATGGCCAAAGTATTGGAGTTTCAGCTTCAGCATCAGTCCTTCCAATGAATATTCAGGACTGATTTCCTTTAGAATGGACTGATTGGATCTCCTTGCAGTCTAAGGGACTCTCAAGAGTCTTCTCCACCACAGTTCAAATGCATCAATTATTTTGGCACTCAGCTTTATTTATAGTCCAACCCGCACATCCATACATGACTCCTGGAAAAACCATAGCTTTGACTAGATGGACCTTGGTTGGCAAAGTAATGTCTCTGCTATTTAATATGCTGTCTAGGTTGGTCATAACTTTTCTTCCAAGGACCAAGCGTCTTTTAATTTCATGGCTGCAGTCACCATCTTCAGTGATTTTTGGAGCCCAAAAAAATAGTCAGCCACTGTTTCCACTGTTTCCCATTTATGCCATGAAATGATGGGACTAGGCGCCATAATCTTAGTTTTCTGAATGTTGAATTTTAAGCCAACATTTTCACTCTCCTCTTTCACTTTCATTAAGAGGCTCTTTAGTTCTTCACTTTTCTGCAATTAGAGTGGTGTCATTTGCATATCTGAGGTTATTGATATTTCTCCCAGCAATCTTGATTCCAGCTTGTTCTTCATCCAGTCCAGCATTTCTCATGATATACTCTGCATATAAGTCAGCTGCCTTCTAGTATGGTCAAAAAACAAAAAGCAATTACTCTCTTGGAATTGTGATTATCTTAGAACTTTTTTAGTAAGAAACATATCTTTAATATATAATTGAATATAGGAACAACTGAACTGAAAATTAAACTACTGAATAAACCATGATTTAGTATGTAATGATTAACTTTTGTATATTTAAATATACAAAAACCTCATTAATGTACTAACACAAGGATCTAGGGGCTGTGACTTAGCAGAATTTTCTAGATAATTGAAGATTATCATGTTTAGTATCAGAAAATTATTTTGATTGCACATGTTCTCATCAGACCTTCTACCTATCTTAGAAAATGATTATTGAAAATAATTCAGCATTCACATGATCATTCCAGATCATAGGAGACTGTTACTTGATCTACTCATTAAATTGATTCAAGTGTCACTTTCCCTCTGGAAAGCTATGAGGCTGATCTCTGTCTCTCATATTGGCCAGCTCACTTCTTTTCCTTGAATTGTTTGCCCCTAAACCTATGCTTCATGGGGTTGCAAAGAGTCAGACACGACTGAGTGACTGAACTGAACTGAAACCTATTTTAGTTGCAGGTGTCATTTAAATCGCCCAGTCATGTCTGACTCTTTGTGACCCCATGGACTGCAGGCACCAGGGTCCCCCGTCCTGGGATTTTCCAGGCAAGAGTACTGGAGTGGGTTGCCATTTCCTTCTCCAATTGTCACGCGAGTGTATGTTCCTCGGTTCTTTGTCTCGTCACCACAAAAATTTGGAGCAACGGACATTAAAGCCCTCAGCGCATCACAGCTCTCAGGTCTTGGACAAACCATGTTACAGCTCTTAGGCAAATCAGTGTTACAGCTCCATTTTATTTAGAAGATAGCAGGAGAATCCAAGACTCGAAGAGAAGGGAGTGGAGGAGTGAGGGGGGAGGGAGAAAGAGAGAGAGAGAGACAGCGTGCGCACGCGCATGCACGTGGGAGAGAGAGTCCGAGAAAAAGCACTTTGGCTCCTCCTTTTATATGTTTTTTTCCTCCACCTGGGCCTGCCCTATGCAAATTGGACTTAGCCAGGAGTGCTGTTTGTTCTGCCTGAAGTTCTCACTCTGGTCCTCGGACCTTCCTTTGACCTTCCTTGTCTTTTAGCCACTGCCATTTTGGACTCCTTTTCCCTATTCTACCTACCTAACACAATTATTAGATGAACTAGTTAAAATTTAGGTGATCAGATAAAACAGGCAAGTGAAAAGGATGAGCACACGTTGAGTTTTAGAAAGTCTTGAAAATTACAAAATTTGGGGGAGAAATGAGCAAATTCATAGAAAAAAATCAATATTCAGATTGCTTTTTAAGAAACCTAGAGCTCTAAGGCCACTCTAAATTAACTTCAACAGAAATTTGGGGAAGGTGCATTCCTGGGTGACTTTGCAAGAAAGAGGGAGGAGAGTGACTTACTGAACACTCTCATTCAAGAGGCCTTGTCCTATACTAGAATATGGATGAATAAATGGCTTTCCTTGTGTTTTAAGTTGAAATGTTTAACATATGGAGGTACATTTTTTGTAATTCTTGGTTTATAGTAGCTGATGAAGTTGTCCTGATTTTCCAACTCAGAAGACATTGATTTAATGTATTTTATTATATGTTGTAGCCTAACACAAGCTAACAGCAACCCACTCCAGTACTCTTGCCTGGAAAATCCCATGGACAGAGGAGCCTGGTGGGCTGCAGTCCATAGGGTCGCTAAGAGTTGGGCACGACCGAGCGATTTCACTTTCACTTTTCACTTTCATGCATTGGAGAAGGAAATGGCAACCCGCTCCAGTATTCTTGCCTGGAGAAACCCAGGGACAGAGGAGCCTAGTGGGCTGCCGTCTATGGGGTCGTACAGAGTCGGACATGACTGAAGCGACTTAGCAGCAGCAGCAGCAGCAACAAAAGCTATATTCTTTGGCTGTGAAACAATGCTATCATACAATGTCTTCCTTACTATTTAAGCACCATTTTAATTTCAGGTTTACATTTCTCTTATGTTTCTAAATATTCTGCATGTTTGATTACAGGTAGTTGGAATGTTACTGTACCTTCAATATACAAACTTAGATAATAGTTCACATTCAGCCAATCAAGACATAAAATTTGTAGAATTATCTCCTTTCTTTTTTGCCTCCCACAGTCTACATATTTTTCAATTTTGTATTTAACAATCGGTCTGAACAGTAGTTGGGAAAATGGTAAGAAAATATAAAGGAATTGGTGAATGTAGCTAGTAGCAAACCTGAGTTAAGCTTGGACAGTCTCTTAAATGAAATGTTTTTCATTAGTTTTTTTGATCCTCTTTTCTCTTTTTCTGTAAAAAGAATAACATGTATCATAATTGGTACATCTGTATCAAATGAGAAAATAAGTTTAAAAAGAATGTTTACCTCTATAAAAACAAATTTTTTTAATAGGCTGTCCTTAGTATTCATTTATCTTCCCTACTTTTGTAGTGTGAATAGTACTGACATTGAAAAGATTTTAATTTCTATTGATAATAAATGAACACACTGCCAGAAAGAGGATCTAAAATAATTAGAGGAACGCATGTCAAGTCTTTCAGGCCCTCATATTAACACACAGCGCATGCTGCTTCTTATTTCTGCAAATGTCAACCTTCTTTTTGATGTGTCTTTTGGGAAATGGTTTGTTCTGTTTCAAAGGCGTATAATAAAAGAAAAGGGCTTAGGGCAATATTTAAGCAATGAAAGAAACACAGGACATTTATGACTAACTGGGAGGAACTGATTGCCTTTGGCTGTGCCTTGGGAAATCCCCAGGAAATACAGTAAGTTGTGATTACTATTATAAGTTAAAATGATATAAAGCATGCAGAGGAATTTGTGTTTTCCTTGTGGCTGAAAGCATTTCATATTCTCAGTGTGCCATTTGAGTTCATACCCACCACTGTGTTTCTTACTGAAGTACTAGCAGGAGATGTACTTTTGAAAATCACAGAAGAGTAAATTTCAAGAGATTCAATTTAAGAAAAGAAAAGAGAATTTAAAACTAAGTTCATGTAAGACAGAATATTATTTTCACATACCTCAATTAATGTCTCTCATAAACTAGTAGTAGTGACTTAAAATTAATGATGTCAATTTGTACTACAAATGTTTGTTAAAATATCTATGTTAAATGTATTATAATGTGTATAACTATATAACTATGGTAAATAGAAAGTCTTAGAGGTAGGTAAAAAAAAAGAAAGTCATAAATACAGTTTTCTCAGTGCATTTCACTGTGGTTATTTCCTTAAAAAAAAAAACAGAATTGTTTAGATCTCCTATCATTATTTGGAGGCTATAAGATGCATTTATAATTTCCTTATGGGTTTTCATTTCTGAATTTCTACTAGGTTGTGGAGAACATAAAGGGAAATATCTCACAAATCCCTGTTATTTTTTGTTTGTTTGTTTAAAAATCATTTATTTTCCCCCATGGTAGTTAAGAGATCCAACACCAATCCTACAATATTGTCTCAGCTTTATTGCACTACTTTCAAATTTAAGCTGTGGAATTAAATTTCAAATTTAAATTTAAAAGGATTCTTCTTGAAATGAGGTCTAAAATGCTCATGGTAGATATTCAGTCTGACAATCACTATTTTTAGTTATGTAAAGGAAAACAAACTGGGTCCAAAACTGCACTCTATTTAAAGGCACTGTTACCGTGTGCGTCCTATATACTGCCTTGCTTGATTAATGAACAAGTAACTATCACTATATGTCATCCAAGGTGGGAGATCAAGGGCATGTCTTTGGCTAGTCTATAGTACAAGAAAGATTTTAAAAGGGTAATGTTTTAATATGTTCACTTGTGTGTTTTAATGAAAAGTTAAAATAAATACCTATATGAGAACAAAACTAGTAGAGTGTTTTCTTGTGTAATTTAGGTACCTAAAATACACACACCTGAATGGTTTTTGATTTTAAGGAATGGCCAAGCATTTTACAATCTACATATTTCCTGAAATGTGAACACATCTCTGTCATTTAGTGATTAAAGGTAGTTCTGAAACATTAGTCTTATAAGTTTAAAATGCAAATTCCACCAAAAAGTATGAAGGCATGTAGAAATATTTATATGTTTTTCAGAAATATTTGTTTTCATTTGAAATCACATTATTCCACAACATTTAAAATGGTTATATTAACTAAATCCTGCTGTTTCCACATGTATGTACTGTGATGGGACCAAGGTCAAGTTTTCCTTTATCAACTTCATTCTAGAAGTTGAGCATTCTTATAAATGTGCAAGTCTTAAACAAGTCGAAGTATTTTCTTGAACAGCTAATTGTTCTTAAATTATTTCATTATGAAGAAAACTTTAAGAGGACCTAAGGTAGAGCCAGAAATTCTAATTTTATAAAAATGTCATGCTCCCATAGGTTCTAATTATGTAATAGTTTTATAGGTCTTTAATCTTTTATCTGCAATTCTGAGATCCAGAATAACAAACAAGCAAACCAAAAATTCCCTGAAAATTTAAAGTCCTATAATTTATTTGGTAATCAAATCTAGACCGATCTAAATTGACAAGAGGCTGTTTATAATTTTTAAAAGTCATAGTGAGGTTATATTTTTCCTAGAGAAATATTAAGGCCTTTGATTTTGCTTGGCCTTAGACTTAGAGTTTGCTTGGGGTGTTATTTTGCATATTCTGTATAATTCTGAATTCTGAAAAACACTGGACACAAGGCTTTTGGATACAGGGTTATTTAAGAATTTTCTTATTCAGATTTCCATTCCATGTCTTGCTCTGTTTAGCTCTTTGATGTGCGTGCCTGGGGCTAGTAAGTTCTAAATTTTTATTGAATTATGCTTAAGATATCATTTTAACATTTAGCTCAGGTAAAAATGATATTGACTCTTACCCTGATCAGATTGTATATTTCTGCTTTTGATCTTGGTGTTCTGAACTAGGACTATAACCTGTATTTGCCAAATATTTCCAGAGGAATAAGACGGTGTTATGGAAGTTCATCACTTTTTGTATGTATGTGTGCTTTTTAAAGCATTTATTGCATTTCCTTTTATGGATTTCTGGTTTTCATTTGTTTTCCTTATTCCAAATCTTGTGTTTATTTCAAGTCTTATTATAACTAATATGGTTTATAATGAAAATCACCATATTCACATCATTCACAGAATAGCCTCTAAGTGTGTGGCTAGGTCCTCATATCCACTAGATCACAGAAGCTTAGCAAGAGCCAAGTAAGTTCCTGGTTTGAGGGAGCCAAAGGGCTCAGTTCCAGGCCTCTCTCTGTCACATTCTGGCTTTGTAAGAAGGGAATTCACTTACTTCCTCTCTCTTGCTTGTGGGAATGGGAAAGACATTATCTTATAGGTATTAATGTAATATCATGTGCTTCAGATACATGTTTGTCATTTCTAATATAACAGTACATATGAAGTTAGCATGTTCATGCTAAATCGCTTCAGTGGTATCCAACTGTTTGTGACACTGTGGACTATAGCCCACCAGGCTCCTCTGTCCATGGGCTTCTCCAGGCAAGAATACTGAAGTGGGTTGCCATGCCATATTCTAGGGGATCTTCCTGACCCAGGGATCAAACCCATGTCATTTATGTCTCCTCAGGGGTGTTATTAAGCACTGTGAAAAAATAACAATATTCATGAACTATACTGCCTGTGTGAAGAAAGTCCAGGCATGAAGTATTTCTCTGCTAGATTTTCTAAGCTCCTACAATTAAATTAAACACTGGCTTGTTCTTTACTGAACCTTAGATGAATAAACTCATTATTTTGATTTAGATATATTATCACATTTAATTATTTTTGTGTTACTTCAATTCATAGTCTCATTTATAGATGAAATTTTTAACTGACTTTTTAGAAAGAAAGGGGGTCAGAATGAAATTGATGTGGGTAAACTGGATAATGTAGGCTTAGTCATTGTTTCTGCATGCAATGCAGGAGACCTGAGTTTGATCCCTGGGTAGATCCTCTGGAGAAGGGAATGGTTACCTGCTCCAGTATTCTTGCCTAGAGAATTCAATGGACAGAGGAGCCTGACAGTCCATGGGGTTGCAAAGGGTTAAACACAACTGAATGACTTTCACTTCACTTCACTTCAAGCAAATTCCTAAGCATGTTAACTTTTTTGACAGTGCTTAGTTTTCCTAGGGTAATTTCTGATCATTTGTTAATGCAATTCAAGCATTACTTGAAAAGTAAAAAAAAAAATAAAATTTATGACATTTTCTCTCCATTGTTTTTAACTAATACATGTATATTCATTTCCAACACCTGGGTCCAGTAAATGAAGACCTTGGAAATGTACTCTATTGATTTGGCATTTCATTAAAGAAAATAAATTTGTCTATATTGGGTCTCTTTGACGACATATGATAGCATTTTTAATTGTAAAAGATTCTATTGAGGTACAACCACTTTGGAAGGCAGATTGGCAGTTTCTTACAAAGTAAAACATACTGTTATTCTACAGTCCACCAATCACCATCCTTGGTATTTACCTCAATGAGGTGAAGACTTATATCACATAAACACCTGCACATAGATATTTATAGTAACTTTATTTATAATTTCCATAATTTAGAAGCAATTTTCAGTAGGTGAACTGTGGTTCATATAGACAATGGAGTATTACTCGATGCTAAAAAGAAATAAGCTATCAAGCTATGAAAAGACATGGAGGAAACATAGTGCTTATTACTAAGAAGTCAATTTGAAAAGGCTAAATGCTATGTGATCTGAACTATGTGACATTCTGGAAAAACTAGTGAAAAGGTCAGTTGTTGCTAAGGACTGGGGAGAGGGAAGAATGAATAAGCAGAATCTAGAGAAGCTTTCGGAGAAGCCAGTGGCATCCCACTCCAGTACTCTTGCCTGGAACATCCCATGGACGGAGGAGCCTGGTAGGCTGCATCATGGAATCACTAAGAGTCAGAAACAACTGAGCGACTTCACTTTCATGCATTGGAGAAGGAAATGGCAACCCACTCCAGTGTTCTTGCCTGGAGAATCCCAGGGACGGGGGAGCCTGGTGGGCTGCCGTCTATGGGGTCACAAAGAGTCGGACATGACTGAAGCGACTTAGCAGCAGCAGCAGTAAAGGGTCTCGAGGAGTCGGACAAGACTGAGCAACTTCACTTTCACTTTTCACTTTCATGCATTGGAGAAGGAAATGGCAACCCACTCCAGTGTTCTTGCCTGGAGAATCCCAGGGACGGGGGAGACTGGTGGGCTGCCGTCTATGGGGTCGCACAGAGTCGGACACAACTGAAGCGACTTAGCAGCAGCAGAGGAGAAGCTTTAGGACAGGGAAACTATCTGTGTGATACTAAAATGGTAGATATACATCCTAAATATCTATCTATAAAATGGTAGATGCACAACACAAGAGTGGACCCTAAGGTATATGATGGACGCTGGGTAATAGAGATGTATCATTGTAGGTTTATCAATTATAGCAAATGTACCCTTATGGCGGGGGATAGTGATAGTGGAAGAGGGTATGCATGTCTAGGGGCAGGGCTTATAGGGGGAATCTGTAACTTCTGTTCAGTTTTCCTGTGAGCTTAAAATTGCCCTAAAAACTAAAATCTTTTTTGGATGATTCTATTGAGCATAAACATATAACTAAGTGACTCTGAAAAGTGTGATGAAAAATACAAATACAAAAGTCACCTGAGCAAAGTGCAATCAAAAGAAACTTAATTGATATAGAAATAGGCAAGTTGAGGGGAGAATTGTGATCTGCAGAGACAGCCAGAGAATGTATGTGTACCACATAACATCAAATTTGTCACTGAAATTAAAGAAGTATCATACAATAAATTGCTTGGAGCCAGTCAGATAAAAACTTAAAGCCAAGGAATTCTCCCTCAAAATTCTATTGAGTTACTCTGCATTTAACCTAATTGTGACCTTACCCACCATTTATCATAGGAACTAGAAGTTTTAGAAATTAAGAAACTAGCTTCTCTAATCAGAGTATTAATATAGTACCTTTCCATACTGTAGATTTTGTTCCAGTGGTCTGTTCATGGGTTATTATAGGAGTAAATTAGAATACACATCTTTATCTAATTATATAGCTAATGAAGATCAGTCCTAACATATTGTTAACCTTGGAGATATTTTTCTAATATACAGACAATTAATGTTATTTTTAGTTTCTAATATGTGAATTTAATAATCCAGCTTTATAGGAAAAATGAGAGGTTTTTTTTTGTTTGTTTTATCACTTGGACTTGAGACAACTCATTAAAAATTGTAAAAGCAAAGAACAATAGCAATATATTTCTCACAAACGATAAATTTTTGCTACAAATAATGATGGTATTTTTAATCAACCTTGCGTAGTGAATAATGATTTTATGCTGTTGATTCAAACCTATGTCTATATAGCTACGGATCTATGAGATTTAGGCAGATTTCTCTCTGAAATCTTTCTTGCATTCAGTTCTATTTGAATAACACAGGTGTATAACATTGGGAGAAGGCAATGGCACCCCACTCCAGTACTCTTGCTTGGAAAATCCCATGGAGGGAGGAGCCTATTAGGCTGCAATCCATGGGGTCACTAAGAGTCAGACACGACTGAGCGGCTTCACTTTCACTTTTCACTTTCATGCATTGGAGAAGGAAATGGCAGCCCACTCCAGTGTTCTTGCCTGGAAAATCCCAGGGATGGGAGAGCCTGGTGGGCTGCCGTCTATGGGGTTGCACAGAGTCGGAAACGACTGAAGTGGTCCATCTCAAAATGCTAAACTGGAACAGTAGTTAGACGATTCTGGCTTGCATTGTTCAATATGTAGGAGTGAATGACTAACAGTTCACATTTGAGCCTTTATAGCAAGTTTCTGGAGTACTGTGGTTTCTTCGAAGTGTAGGTTGCAATTTTTTGGTCAAATTTACTCAGAAATATCCATCCAGGACAAAACTTATATAAATATACCCTAGGCAAATCCTGGTAGAGCACAGGAAAAGGTCATGTGTCTTCCTCAGTAGATACAGAGATACAACATATTCTTAGACAAAGAAAATTTAAGCAGCAGATTTGCATGTCTTATTTATCATCCATCAATGTAAGCATGCAGACACTTTATAAGATAGTTCTCTCTTTGGTATACCTTTATACAAACCAAGGTCATAATACTCACATTTGCTATTTTTGTTAGAAGATAAGTTCATGAAATGCCAGTAGCAGGGATTATTTTGAAACTCCTCCATTTTAATTACTCAACTAGATTTTTTTTTTTTTTTTTTTTTGGAGCATAGTTGATTAACAATATTGTATTAGTTTCAGGTGTACAGCAAAGTGATTCAGTTATACATAGAGATGTATCTATTATTTTTCAAATTCTTTTCCCATTTAGGTAATTATAGAATATTGAGCAGCATTCCCTGTTCTATGTAACAAGTCCTTGTTTGTTAACTGTTTTCAGTATAGCAGTGTGACCTTTAAAAACTATAGCTTCTTAACTGCTTCTAAATTAAGTCTAAAAGTTACTTGATTCTACAAAGAGTTTTCTCATCAGAAACAATAGAAATAATAATAAATAAAGGTAAAATTTTTAACTGCCTCAAAGACTGTTGTAGAAACTGCTATAATAATGCTTACCATATACTAAACATAAGAACTTCAGAATAAATGTTCAATAAATATCAGTTAACCTTTTTTAGATATTCTCATCATCTGTTAATTATATTTATAATGAACTACTGATTTTCACAGAAATCTATTTTTACCTAATATTTTAAAACCTCTCTTTGAGTATATTATTATATCATTTTGTGATAGAGATCAGTGCCAGGAATAAAAATATACAACTTGAATTACAATATGCATTTGTACAGTGTTTAGTCAACTAGAGGGATATAGTAAGGTTGTTCTAACTTTGGTATCTATCATATACAATTACTATTTTTATTTAATAACTTCTCTCTGATTATGCTGTTTTTCAGTGATTAACTTTTATTGATGCACAGATTAGAGCCATTTTATTTGAAGTCATTATTTTTCCATATAGTTTGAGGTAGAAAAGCAGCAGAGGAAATACTAATACACTGCTTAGTTTAAGAATTTGAGAAAATGTTTTCATCAGCTAAGGAATTGGTGCAAGGGAACCTACTTTTTAAGGAGGCCACTTCCTAAATATCATGTGTGTTCTACATTTCACAAACCTCCCTTTCTGTCAAATTTAATTGTTCCTATCTTTTGCTGTAACATTCATTTTACTTTTTTTTTTTTAGTGTATTACATATCCTTTCTTAATTTCTTACAAATATTTGTTTTGATCTTTATGTTTACCAAATGGAATAACTCAAAAACCTTATTTAATAAAAGCATCTTAAAGTGTCTTTATTTTGAATTTCTTTTCATTTTCTTTATTCATTTCTCCACCATATTCTACTGTTACTAATGATCAGTTGCTCCAAAAAAAAATGTGTTTTATTTACAGGGCACAGCTTATGGAAGTGCTCCTGTACCTTCTCGCAGGCAATTATGTGAGTCTCTTATATTCAGCTCTGTGTTGTAAACATGACAGTCTGTTTCTGTGCTGTAGCATGGCATGCTGACTGAGACCAAATGCCCCCAGGTCAATATGCAATCCCCACTGTTGTGTATTACCTACAGTGTGTTTGTAGTAAATGGTTCTCTTTGCCTTTTCCTTACCTGTTTGTCATTATCCAGCCCATTTAAGAAAACTGCAGTGCCATGTGGCCAAGCGTTCTGAAGCTTCAAGAATGGCTCAAAGTCTGGGGCAAGACTAGAAGTGGCTCTTATTTATTTTCACTTAGCAACAATAATAGCACTTTGTTAACCAAATCAGTAAGCTTTCTTAAATCCTAACTTCCTTTACAGACTTGTTCAAAGGACCCTTATATCATACACAGCTGTGTTTTAGTCATAGCTAATGAGACCTCTTTCCTTGAAAAGGAAAAAAAAAATCCATTACAAAAATACTCTTTCTATTGAATTTAAACAAGCTTGACTTTCCAACCACTTTCTTTCTCAAGTCATCATATTTAGAAAATTTAAAATGATCTGTAAATATTTAGATAGAAAACTTGGATTTTACAAACTGGCTTCCCTGTATTATAAATATATGCACCTTGCAGAGAGTCAGATATTTGCTCTTCATCTCAGGAGATTTCTGTGACAACTTGTCTGCTTTAACATGAACATTTTGTCAATGAGAGATGTATATGTAAATTTAATATGTAGAATCTCCTAAGTGCCATCAGACTTTGAGAATGAGCTATTTTCATCGCCCATTTCCACCTATGTCTTTTCTCTTTTCCCACGCCAGCATCCATCAGAAAATCATGATTGTTTTACCTCCATTATAGAGTGCTATAGCGATACATCACATGATGCTAATTGTTGTGCCTAGCAATAAATGCCAAGTAGATTCATCTTAACATAGTGTTAAAGATGATTCAGAGGTACAGACCTGTTTGTATAGTTTTTTCTTCACTATTGGCAAAAGAAATACATAATTCGGTGACATTCACTGAGAAGGATCTGTGAATCATTTACAAAAAAACACAAAAAAGGAAAGAAAAAAAAGAACTGTGACACTTTATACCATTATAAAGATGCTTAAATAAAAAGCAGAAATATGCACTTTACTATCTCCTTTTCCATGAAAGAATGCTGAAGGTTTAGAATGAATGAAGCTATAGTAGAAAGAGCTGCTAATATGAATAAAAGATGGGATTTAGGTATATTAAATATTCTTCTAAAGTTAAATAATCATTAGCTGGTCTCCAATTATCCCTTGCTGTTATGTCTTTTTACCTATTTCCCTACTGTATGACAATCTAAAATATACTGAAATTATGGTTTATTTTAGGTAGTTACTGGTGCAGTATTGTTACTAAACCCAACCCAACTCTGATCAGTAAAACCAATCTACTGACACCAGGTTGTGGTGAAGGAAAGTGCAGTGCTTATTATAAGACATACAAGAAGTCCAGGGCAGCTAATGCTCAAAAGACTTGAAGTCCCAGAGAGTGAAGTGGGAATCTGAGTTCTTGTTCACGGAGCTAAAGAATGAACTTTACTAACACGCGAACACTCACAGTAGCAAGAAAATAGGATTTATTTTACAGAAAAGTATAAAGTTCTCAGCATAGACACTGAGAGGGAGTAAAGAGTCCCCAAAAGGTGGGACTTACAGCAGTTTATATGCTTGCTAGTATTGATTTGTACATTTTTGGTTGGCTCCTGTCCTTAAAATATGTCATTTCTAACCAGTCAGTTTAAAGGTCACTGTTTAACTTAATATCTTTATGGATTCTTTTGCTCCTCGGATTAAGTTGCCACACTTTTTTATGCCCTCTGGCCATTTTACAAGAAATCAGATATATGGGCTAAAGATTAATGAGCACCAGTTGTCTTTCCCTAGGGAATATGGGAACAGAAGTTAATTACTTCCCTTTCCTGGATCTGAGTGTTGATACTTTATCAGACCAAGGAAAAATTCCAGGAATTCAGGAAAGAGGGTATAGTTTTAGGTTAATGGAGTGAGATGTTTATTGAAAACAAGACCAAGGTCTTAGAGTCCTACACTGACAATTTGTTTGTGAGTCCTACACTCACAATTTCTACCTCAGTAGGTTTCAGGGAAGCATTTTTAAAGCACAGTGAGGAAAGGTAGTCACAGGGTATGTGATCAGCTCTGCACAATTCTCTGGTTGGTTGATGATGAGGTGACAGGGTGCTATCACCGGAGTTAGCATTATCATTCCAAAGGCTCCCAGACCTAAATGCTCATGATCATCAGGTAGTTAATTTCTTCCACTTGGTGGGGGTTTTGGCAACTGTAAAACAACTCAGGAATGTGCATCAGACACTTTTTTCTGTGTCCTTCAAAAAGGAACTAAAGATTCTGTGACTGTCATATGACTGCTTTTCTTACTAATTCTCCTGCCTACCTGCAGGTTCACAGTCTTTCACACACTAATTCTTGAGCCAGACTTTTGTGACTCATAGGACTCCTGGAAAACTATAGCTTTTCTACAAATATGAGACAGGGTCAGGATGTGCAGGGAGGGGTATGTTCTAGGAAGGCCTGATAGGATCATGCTCAGTTACAGTATTAACTGATAAAAATTGAGAACTATAGCCAGAGCACAAACAAGATAAGAAATATGCTGATTTCCTTTAGCCTTTTTTTAAAGTAAAAAGTCATTATTATGCATACAAGTTAGATTACCTTAAAGGCAGGAGTGTCTATGTTATGGAGATAGAGAAGATATTCTTATTAGAGACTTCTGGGAATGTGAATTCATTGTATGTGCCCTGAACTCATGAGTGGAAATATAAAGCTTATGAAAATACAATGTTTAATTTGGACTAAGCTTATTCTTGCCTGGAAATTACATGGACAGAAGCAGGCTACAGTCCATAGGATCACAAAGAGTCAGACATGACTATGTGACTAACACTTTCACAAGCTTGTTTCTTGACTTCTACAAACTCAAAGGTATAATATAAAAATAATACCATATATTTGAGGTTTCAAATAATTGATTCTAGTTAAAAGAGAGTAAATCTTACAAAAAACAAAGAGAAAAATAAAATGATGGATGGTTTCTCTAAGCCTAAGACCTACATTTGAAATGTTTACTGTACCTCTATGGATAAGACCACAAAATGGGTATTACTCTCCTAAACACATGGACATGGAAATAGTAAACTTACAAGCCATGAATTTGTGATGCTAATTATCACATCTCCTTTTGGTCAAGTAAAAGTCTTCAGATCTCTGAATTACCTGTTAGTAAAGACTCCTGAAGTATTTGTGATGTTGGAGCCTATTAAAAATATGCTAAAAGAGTGAATGTTTATTCTACACAAGAACATCACAATATTCATATTAAATATCTTCAATCCTACCCTATCTCCTAAAATCAATGCCTGTATTTATATCTTGTAGCTGATTCTTGATTCTAGTATTTTATATTTTTGACTACGTCAGAAGCAATGACTAATACTTTCTTGAGGTAACAATTAACCAAATTTTTATTCTTTTTTTTTTTTTTATTCAGTATTAAGAACTTCCTTGTTTTATGGTCATCACTTTAACTATTTCAAAAATATACCAATTTATAACAGTTCTCTTTGGTCATAACCTGACACAGAACCAGCGACAAAAGATAAATTATTCAAATGATGAAGTATTGGCAAGGCTGTGATTCTACAATGCGAGGAGTCTCTATCATCCCACACAATATCTTTGTGTTATTTACCATCTTATTTTAGATACAACTTCTGTTTTGTTTTCTTCTTTCTTTGCTGTGCTTGGAGCAATATAGAAAGAGGCTTCACTAGTAGAGAGAATTTGCAGAACGTTTCTTATCACTGTCTTTGAAATATACCTTTGGAAGACATGTCTGGTGGGGTGCTACGAACCTCACATCAATAAAGCAGTGCTTATCTAGTTCTGCATTCTTAGGGAGCAGAGACAAGTATATTGTGTCTATAGATTCACAGTTACATCCACAAATACACTGGGGATTGAGGAAGTCCTGTTCTTCAGAAAATAAGTTTCAGTCAGAAAGAAGATAACATTTAAATGGCATAATCAAACTATCAATATACCACAAAGAGAAGACAAGCTAATACAAAAGATTGGTAGAAAGAGGGAAAAGTGCAAAAGAAAAATGTAATATATGTTATAACCCTATAATTTACAAGGAAAATGTTAAATATTATCTTTTGAGACCAAAAAAATAATGGTTTTGCATTTAATTGAGCTTACAATTTTGAGCTGCTAAAAAGTAAAAAGCTTGCTCAGTTATGATTTAAAAAAGCATTTTCTCTGATTTACAGGTATTTGTGACTATCATAATAGGCTATTAAATTTGTTTAGGTAATGACTATATATTAAAATTATATGTAGATATTCTAGTTTCAGCTTGACATGTAGATAGCTGAAAAGAGCATTGTTCCTACCCTTACAATAACAACAAAAATCCTAGGGAAAATATAAATTCAGTATAAGTTCAAGGAAACTTTTCTTGAACCATCAGAGAGCTAAAGTCATAGTGCGAACAATTGACCTAAGATAGAAGTAAAGACAAGTACCTGGTAAGGGGAGACCATATGTAGCAGACATAATTAGATACCAGTAAGAATACTGTTAAATTTCGGTCAGCCAACAGGCAAACATAGCGTAAGAGAGTATAAATAGAATGAGAATTTGGATGAGAATTTGGACTCACTGGTAAGATCTTCTTGTAGGCCTCGCTAGATTCTCACATTAAAATATTGGCAAGATTCCTGTGAAAGTCTCTCTTGAGCTGAAGGTCTAAAGAAAGGATCTGCAGCTACTATATGAAAGGCACAAAATTTCACCCAGATGCTTCTTTCCTATTGTCCATATAGAACAAAAGCCTACAATATAGGGGGAAAGCAAACCACACCAGTGAAAACCAATTGCAGCTGGGAGAAAAGGATCCTTTATTTATGGAACAGGGACAAGAATACATGATGAACACAGAACTACAGCTGGAGGAGAAGACAGACACCGAGAAGGCCACATCTGTGAGACACTGGAACACACTGCCTTCTTAAAAGTTGGGCTCAATCAGAGGAGCAGAGAATGCTTCACTTTCTGTACCATTGACTAACAAGCAGCGAGTTATAAGTAATTAGAGATAATATGCCTGGGAATGTTACAAGAATATGGAAGAAAACCCTCTCCAAGGGCACATGTGCCAGGGAGAGACTAAAGCTGAGGTGGACCATGAGTTTAGAAAAGCCCCTGGCAAATCAGTTTGTGCCCTAAATCCCAAATATCATAGAGAAAACTGACAGTTGTAGGTAACCATAGCATCACTAGAAAACTCAGTTCAGCTCTATGTTGACCCAAATGTCCATCCTAAAGCCTTAGCAGAGGAATAACATTCCAATTTCCAGACATAAAATTTATTAACATAAGTCTCTAGGGTCCTGCACAACATGTCTGGCTTTCCACAAAAATGGAAGGCATAAAGAAAATTAGAGATACCAAGGGAACATTTCATGCAAAGATGGGCTCAATAAAGGACAGAAATGGTATGGACCTAACAGAAGCAGAAGATATTAAGAAGAGGTGGCAAGAATACACAGAAGAACTGTCCAGAAAAGATCTTCATGACCCAGATAATCACGATGGTGTGATCACTCATCTAGAGCCAGTCATCCTGAAATGTGAAGTCAAGTGGGCCTTAGAAAGCATCACTATGAACAAAGCTACTGGAGGTGATGGAATTCCAGTTGAGCTTTTTCAAATCCTGAAAGATGATGCTGTGAAAGTGCTGCACTCAATATGCCAGCAAATTTGGAAAACTCAGCAGTGGCCACAGGACTGGAAAAGGTCAGTTTTCATTCCAATCCCAAAGAAAGGCAATGCCAAAGAATGCTCGAACTACCACACAATTGCACTCATCTCACATGCTAGTAAAGTAATGCTCAAAATTCTCCAAGCCAGGCTTCAGCAATACGTGAACCGTGAACTTCCAGTTGTTCAGGCTGGTTTTTAAAAAGGCAGAGGAACCAGAGACCAAATTGCCAACATCCACTGGATCATGGAAAAAGCAAGAGAGTTCCAGAAAAACATCTATTTCTGCTTTATTGACTATGCCAAAGCCTTTGACTGTGTGGATCACAATAAACTGTGGAAAATTCTGAAAGAGATGGGAATACCAGACCACCTGACCTGCCTCTTGAGAAATTTGTATGCAGGTCAGGAAGCAACAGTTAGAACTGAACATGGAACAACAGACTGGTTCCAAATAGGAAAAGGAGTACATCAAGGCTGTATATTGTCACCCTGCTTATTTAACTTATATGCAGAGTACATCATGAGAAATGCTGGGCTGGAAGAAGCACAAGGTGGAATCAAGATTGCCGGGAGAAATATCAATAACGTCAGATATGCAGATGACACCACCCTTATGGCAGAAAGTTAGGAGGAACTCAAAAGCCTCTTGATGAAGGTGAAAGAGGAGAGTGAAAATGTTGGCTTAAAACTCAACATTCAGAAAACGAAGATCATGGCATCTAGTCCCATCACTTCATGGGAAATAGATGGGGAAACAGTGGAAACAGAGTCAGACTTTATTTTTTTGGGCTCCAAAATCACTGCAGATGGTGACTGCAGCCATGAAATTAAAAGACGCTTAATCCTTGGAAGAAAGTTATGACCAACCTATATAGCATATTGAGAAGCAGAGACATTACTTTGCCAACAAAGGTCCGTCTAGTCAAGGCTGTGGTTTTTCCAGTGGTCATGTATGGATGTGAGAGTTGGACTGTGAAGAAAGCTGAGGGATGAAGAATTGATGCTTTTGCACTGTGGTGTTGGAGAAGACTCTTGAGAGTCCCTTGGACTGCAAGGAGATCCAACCAGTCCATTCTGAAGGAGATCAGCCCTAGGATTTCTTTGGAAGGAATGATGCTGAAGCTGAAACTCCAGTACTTTGGCCACCTCATGCAAAGAGTTGACTTATTGTAAAAGACTCCAATGCTGGGAGGGATTGGGGGCAAGAGGAGAAGGGGACGACAGAGGATGAGAGCCTGGATGACATCAGTGACTTGATGGATGTGAGTCTGAGTGAACTCCGGGAGTTGGTGATGGACAGGGAGGCCTGGCGTGCTGCGATTCATGGGGTTGCGAAGAGTTGGACACGACTGAGTGACTGAACTGAACTGAACTGAAAGAAAAGCAAGAGGAAACAACACACTCCCTAGGGACATAAGAATCAACAGAATCAGATTTAGATATTATGAAAAGTTGGAATTATCAGAAAGAGAATTAAAATAATAATATGTTAAATATGCCAATGAAAAGTTTGACAACATGCAAGAGTAGATGTGTGATTTCAGCAAAGAGAGTTATAAGGGTGAGTCAAATAGAAATTGTATTTATTAAAAGATTGGCAACAGATGAAGAATGCTTGTGATGGTCCTATGTATAGACTGAATATAGCCAAGGAAAACATCAATGAACTTAAAGATAGGTTAATATAAATTATCCAAACTGAAACACAACGGGGGGGAAATAAGTGGCAGGAAGCCCAGAAAAGAACATTCAAGAGCTGTAGAACAATATCAAGTGGTCTAACTTATGTGTAATTGAAATCTCGATGGGGAAAAGAGAGAGAATACTGAATAATAAAAATATTGAGCAATCATGGCCACAGATTTTCCTAAAAGTATCGGCATTTGGCAAATTACAGGTCCAAGAAGCTTAAAGACCACCAAACAGGTAAAGAAAAGTGAAAAACACACCCAGGCATATCATATTCAAACTGATGAAAATCAAAGATAAAGTCTGAGGTAGCCAGAGGAAGGAAAAAATACATTACATACAGAGAAACAAGGATGAAAATTAAAGTAGACTTCTCATCAAAAACTTCATAAGCTAGGAAAAAATAAAGTGACATCTTTAAAGTTTTGAAAGGAAGAAACAAACTGGAAATATAGAATTCTATAGTTCAGTGAATGTGTTCATTCACTCAGTAGTGTCCAACTCATTTGCAACCCAATGGCCTGTAGTCTGACAGGCTCCTCTGTCCATGGGATTTTTTTCAGACAAAAATGCTGGAGCGGGTTGCCATTTCCTACTCCAGGGGATCTTCCCGACCCAGGGATCAAACCCAAGTCTCCTGCATTGGCAGCTGATTCTTTATCAGTGCACCACTAGGGAAGCCCGGTTCAGTGAATGTGTCTTACAAAAATGAAAATAAAGAATTTATAAGAAAAACAAATACTGAGAAAATTCATTACCAGCATATATCCACTTTAAGAAATGTTAAAGGAAGAAAAGAATAGCACTGAAAATGGAATAAATGGAACTGAAAATAGACATCTTTGATCTGTACTCCTATATGATGTATAACAGGCTATGATTTAATTTGTTAACCTTTAATTAGATTAATTAGATTTAATTATACTTACTACTGAGGCTGGTTACCAGGTGGCAAAGTGGTAGATAATTCACCTGTTAGTGCAGTAGCCACAGGAGACACAGGTTTGATCCCTGGGTCAGGAAGATCCCCTGGAGTAGGAAATGGCAACCCACTCCAGTATTTTTGCCTGAAAAAATCCCATGGACAGAAGAGCATGACAGGTTACAGTCCATAGGGTCATGGGTCACAAGAGTCAGACACGACTGAGTACACACACATAAGTACTTATTGCTAAAGTTTTATCAAAAATAATTATCACCCCTTAGTATTTTCTACGGAGAAGGCAAGGCAACCCACTCCAGTACTCTTGCCTGGAAAATCCCATGGATGCAGGAGCCTGGTAGGCTGCAGTTCATGGGATCGTTGAGTCAGACATGACTGAGTGACTTCACTTTCCCTTTTCACTTTCATGCATTGGAGAAGGAAATGGCAACCCACTCCCGTGTTCTTGCCTGGAGAATCCCAGGGAAGGGGAGCCTGGTGGGCTGCCGTCTATGGGGTCACACAGAGTCGGACACGACTGAAGCGACTTAGCAGCAGTCTTTTCTAACTACTATAACAAAAATGCCATAGATTGGATGGCTTAACCAAACATTTATTTCTCATAGTTCTGAAGGCTGGCTAGTCCAAGATTAAGGAGCTAGAAAATTTGATGTCTTATGAGATCTCAGTTCCTGGTTCATGCTGGCTTTTAACTTCTTACATGGCAGAAGGGGTGAGGGAACTTTCTGATGTCTCTTTTATGAGGGCACTAATTCTATTCATGAGGGTGTTGCATCTCTAAGACCTCACTTCAAAGTATCATCTCATTTAAGAAGAGGTTCAATTTATGAGTTTTGAGGGGATACAAATATTCAGTCTACAGTAATCATAATTTCAGTATTTTTGTAGGTTATCTTATCTTACCTCTCTAATAGTTAATTTATATGTATTTATTTTTGTGTATATATGTATAATTTATATGTCAATACAGTTTTATAATGGGTATTTAAAGTTAATGATGAAGCAGAAACTGGGCATGCAATAAGATACAAAGTAGAGGCAGGAACAATACTATTAAAATCTGAATGATCCAGTAATTCATTTGTTATTCCGTAATTCTATACCTCAATGACTGTAATATGTATTGTCATGTTGTCACAGACTACTCTGACCAAAATCAGCATATTTTTATTGTAGTTAAAACACTAGAACTTATTCTAAAACATAATGACCACACTGAAGGATTAGAAATGGAAATTCTAAATTTAATTGGCAAGGAATATTGTAGGCTAGTACAGTAATAAGAATAAAATAAGTATAATCCTGCTTTCACATTTTTCTTTTAAATAAATAATGAGGTAGGTAAATGAATTGTTACTATCTTTAAGAATTAGGAATAATCAGAATAGTCTCTTAGAACTTTGAGAGTTTTTGAGCATTAACCAACCTCTAATTATTAAAGGAGTAAAACTGTCCTTGCACATTGTCTTATTTTATAATTCTTTACCTTCTACATATTAAAAAATATGTCAGCACTCACAAGTTGCCACATCCTACTAAAGTTTACAGAAAATGATTGGATTACTAATGGCATAGAAATGAAAGTCTAGATTAAGGCAACACATTAGTACCAATAATTTAGTAGTTGTGGCCAATTGATAAATAGTTTGAGGGTGTATTTAACTTAAGCCATTATGACTTTTCTTGAAGACACAGATAGGTTAAAAGTTTCCAAGTAGGGGTAAAATATAAGAAATTATCATAGGCTAATAATATGGAATTATAAATGATCCTAGAGATTAACTATTCCATTCCATATATATCACAAATAAATCCTTGAAAGATTAAATGATTTACCAAAATCCAAGTCTTACTGACAAAGCTGGGCTTCTAACCCATTTTTCCTGTATCTTTTTTCAAGATTCTTCTTAAAATTTCTATCAGGTTATCATCATTTTTCTGCTAAATTTTATGGACTGTTTTCCTCTTTCTATAAAACTAATAAATGATACCAATTAACTTAAGGTGGATGAACAGAATTTATCAGGTACATTAAAGATGTGAGCAATAACAAGTCAAAGGAGATGGAGCAGCATGTGGAGAGGATGGCAGGAGCCAGGCTACAGCTTCTTTGAGCCTCTGTGCATGGCTCACAAGGCTGAAGGATTGAGTCCTTTTGCAATTGAAGTATTTCTTTGCAGTGTTGGAAAGGGCCAGTTTCTCTGCTAAAGGTCAAACTGAATTCATAGCAGCAAGTATTGCTATTTATAATTGAAATGTATTTAATTTACAATATTGCATCAGTTTTAGATTTATAGCAAAATGATTCAGATTATTTATTTTTCAGATTGTTTTCCATTATAGGATATTAAAATATATGGAATATTGTTACCAGTGTTACACAGTAAATCATTGTCACTTATCTACCTTATATATAGAAATGTGTATCTGTTAATCCTGCATTGCTTATTTATCCTTCTCTCTGCTCCTTTCCTCTTTGGTAACTGTCCATAAGTTTGTTTTCTAAGTCTGTAGTCTGCTTCTGGTTTGTAAATAGATTCATTTGTATTATATTTTAAGATTCCCCATGTAAGTGATATCATATAACATATCTTTCTCATCTGACTTATTTCACTTAATGTGATATTAAGTATGGTATTCTCTAAGGCCAGCCATGTTGCTGCAAATGGCAATAATTCATTCTTTTTCATGGCTGATTACTATTCCATTATATAAATATAACACAACTTCTATTGATGGATGCTTTGGTTGTTTCTATGCTTTGGCTATTGTATATAGTGCTGCTATGAACATTGGGGTGCATATATCTTTTCAATTTAGTGTTTTTGTTTTTCCTTCATATATATACCCAGGATTGAAATTGCTAGATTATATGTTCTATTTTTAGTTTTCTGTGGAACCTCCATACTGTTTTCCATAGTGGCTGCATCCATTTACATTCCTTACCAACAGTGTAGAAGGGTTCCCTTTTCTCCACAACCTCTCCGCCACTCACTGTTTGTAGACAATTTGATTATAGCCTTTCTGACTGATGTGAGGCGATACTTCATTGCAGTTTTGATTTGTATTTCTCTAATAATTAGCAATGTTGAACTTTTCATGTGCCTGTTGGCCACCTGTATGTCTTCATTGGAGAAATGTATATTTAGGTCTTCTGCTCAGTGTTGATTGGTGATTGTTTTTTGTTTGTTTTAAGGATAATCGCTTTACAATATTGTGTTAGTTTCTGCTGTACAACATGAATCAGCTATAAGTGTACACATATCTTCTCCCTCTTGAGTCTCCCTCCCACTGCCCATCCCATCATTAATGCATATATATGAAATCTAGAAAAAGGGACTGATAAACCTATTTGCAGGACAAAATAGAGATACAAATGTAGAGAATGGACTTGTGGACACAGTGGGGTAAGGAGAAAGTGGGACAAATTGAGAGAGTAGCATTGACATATATACACTCCCATGTACAAAATAAATAGCTAATGGGAAGCTGCTGTATAACACAGAAAGCTCAGCTTGGTGCTGTTTTTGTTTTGATATTGAGTTGTGTGAGTTGTTTGTATGTTTTGGAAATTAATCCCTTGTTGGGTACATCATTAGCAAATATTTTCTCCTGTTTCATAGATTGTCTTCATTTTGTTGGTGGTCTTAGCTAAGTAAAAGCTTATGAGTTTGATTAGGTCATATTTGTACATTTTTTTTCTACATATTTTGGCTTGGAGGACTTATCTAAGAAAATATTGCTGTGATTTATGTCAGAGAATCTTTTACCTATGTTCTCTTCTAGGAGTTTTATGCTGTGCTATGCTAAGTCACTTCAGTCATGTCCAACTCTGTGCAACCCCATAGACGGCAGCCCACCAGGCTCCCCCATCCCTGAGATTCTCCAGGCAAGAACACTGGAGTGGGTTGCCATTTCCTTCTCCAATGCATGAAAGTGAAAAGTGAAAGGGAAGTCACTCAGTCGTGTCTGACTCCTAGCGACCCCATGGACTTCAGCCTACCAGGCTCCTCCACCCATGGGATTTTCCAGGCAAGAGTACTGGAGTGGGGTGCCATTTTTATAGCATCCTGTTTTAAGTCTTTCATTTTGAATGTTTTTGTACATGACATGAGGGAGTGTTCTAATTTCATTGATTTATTTGAGGCTGTCCAGCTATTTTTTTTTAATTAAGTTTTATGTTACTGACAAAAGGCACTGATTTTTTATTAAAATTTAGGATTTTTTTTATATGTGTACAAGGTTATATTCAAAAAAGCACTGTTAGATTACTCACATAATCTTTAAGCTATTTTAAGTCTACTTTTCAGTTTGTTGTGAAATGAGAGTACTAATAATCTAATATTCATGTCAAAAATTGGATATTATTGGACATGAGCATATATACAAAAATGTTTCTTTTTCTTCTTAAAAATTAGGCCAGGATATTCACCTCCTTTACCACAGGTCAAGAAATATAAATATTAAGTCTTCCTTTGACTGCTAAATGTACTACATAGACCCTTAGGGAGAAGAAAACGTCTCATTGTTACTAATTACAATATTACATAAAAATATTAGTAAGTATGACAAGTTTTGACAATTTGAAGTATTAGTTAAATAAAATGAGTACATTTTGTTGTCAAACAAATCTCATTATTTGGTATTTTTAGTCCACTAAGAATCTTAATGTACAAACACTATATTTATACACAAATGGCTCCATGTTGGCCTAAAACAACGTGTCAAGTGTCTTCCTTAACGTGTTCACTTGGAGACATGTGACTTTTATTGTTGATACCATGTTGACTTGGCATATTGCCTAGCCTTTAAAAATAAAAATATAGAGCCTATATAATAATGCATTCTCTAAGACACATAAAAATTTGCAATTATGATTGGCCTCAGAACTAAAATCAATATGTAATACATTCAAGTCTTCACAAGCAAATTCCCCTAAACTGGAAAAATCTGACATGACTCTTCAAATGTGGCTATATTAGACCTCAATATATTATGATATCTAAGGAATGTGGACATCATCAATTAAAGTAGTCATTGAATCAACCAAAGGGGAAAAATAAAGCGAGAAATAATAAAAAACTCAAGCATTCAAGTACTCCTTCATGTACAATCTGGGAAACACTTGAATTGTTGATCCCTTTGGTAGATATAATTTATTGTGGAAATGGACATAGTTACCAGTTCTCTTGCCTGGAAAATCCCATGGGCGGAGGAGCCTGGTAGGCTGCAGTCCATGGGGTTGCTAAGAGTCGGACACGACTGAGTGACTTCACTTTCACTCTTCACTTTCATGCATTGGAGAAGGAAATGGCAACCCACTCCAGTGTTCTTGCCTGGAGAATCTCAGGGACGGGGGAGCCTGGTGGGCTGCCGTCTATGGGGTCGCACAGAGTCGGACACGACTGAAGTGACTTAGCAGCAGCAGCAGCAGCAGCATGAACTTAGCTCAATGTTTAAGCATTTTCTTGTCTGCTCCATAGACACCCTTCTCCTTATGATTTGTGATCTGCTTTCCAATGTGATTTCTGTTAAGAGAATATGAAGCTGTGGCCCGGGGGCCCTAAGTATCTGGTTTTCTTAACAGTGCCAATACAAATTGGAAATCAATAAATTCACAGTGAATTCTATACAGCTTTCACATAAACCTTGTTCAGTTGAGTCTTTCCCTGGGAAAAAATAAACTAATTCTCAGGCTGTTATGAAAGGTACAGTTTGGAAGAGGTACATTTGTAAGGTACATTTGTAAATGGGCAGAGAAAAGGCTTCCTGGGAGGCACCCACAGAACATTCCCTAAGTAGCCCTTCTTACTAGCACCCACCTCCTCACTTCCCTGACTGTACTGCTAAGTTTCATTGAGAACAATGTTGTGAACTTCTATAAATTGAACTTTTATTTTCTTAGCATCCACTTTTGTGGGATATATTGAATTTGGAAAATTGGTAGGGATAATAGACATATAGAACTCACCTGAATGAAAAATCTTTATTATTACTCTCTAGAACAGATTGAAGTACATCCTTATATTGTCAAGAGTCTTTCCTTAAAGTATCATTTTTATGTATAAAATGTCAATTAGTATTTAAAATTAATGATGTAATTTTAATTTATTTTAGGGTGTTGCTTTTGTTTTAATTTACATGAGAAAGGACAAAAATCATTGCTTACAAATAAATGTGCATTGGACATTGAAATACTTTTATAAAAACTTGCTGGTCAGAATCCATTCAAAATATGTTTATAGCCTCTGCATTTTTAAAAGTTTGGTTGCTGCAAGATGCTATTTAAATTAGAGAAGATGATATATAGTCAGCCTTTATTTTTCTGCTTGAAATTTTATTTACAATTAATGAGTATTGAAAGAGAGACAAAAGTGGCAAAACATTAGCAATAATAAAAAAGATAAGGTGGGATCAGGCTGTTAAGATTAAAAGCTTATAAAATTTACATGATTTTTTTTCACTCTCTAAATATGTAAGAGTATAATTATTCTTCAAGTTCTGAGCTACAAAAGGTCTTCTGTGACCCTTTGGGATTTAAGAGTTTAGAATCCTTTCTCTTATATTTTTATTTCTTCATTTCAATGATGAAAGAATCAAGAGGGCAGATGTTCAGGGAATTAGATGAAAATTGTCTGACTTTCTGATATTATAGAAGATTCAAAAGTGCTATGTAATTCTTTAATAACTAATATTCACTACACTTAGTTAAATGTTCTCATCATGATGGTTTCCAAATCATCACTAATACAGAAAATATACGTGAAAACTGCCTTTTAATGGATTGTAGTTTATGTAAATATATACAAATTATGCTCTTTGCTAAGACAAACATGTTTTAGATATGTTCCTTTGGGAAATCCTATTACCGAGGGCTCCTAAATCATTGTCAAGAAGGGAACCAATGTGTTTGAGCACTGCTGGATATCAGATAGCATGTTAAATGGTTTAAATTACCTTGCTTAATTTTCTGAACAGATCTGAAAGTGGGCCTTAGCCCCATTTTAAAATGAGAACTCTCTCTTAGAGGCTATAGTCCTGTATTAGTTTCCTAGGATTGCCCTAACAAAATTATCACAAACTTGGTGTCTTAAAACAACAGAAATATATTCTCTTTCAGTTCTGGAGGTCAGAAGTCTGAAATCAAGATGTCAGTAGGATTGATTCTTTCTTGAGGCTCAGTGAAGAATCCATTACAAGCCCACTACAATCACTGCTTGTGGCTACAGAAAATTCTTGGTATTTCTTGGCTTAGGGCTTCTTTATTCCAGTCTCTGCTTCCACTTTCTTATAGCCTTCCCACTGTGTGCATCTCAGTTTTCTCCTTTTCTACCTCTTATAAAGACATTGGATCTAGGACCACTCTAAATCCAAGATGATGTCATCCCATCTCAAGCTGCTGCTGCTGCTAAGTAGCTTCCGTCGTGTCCGACTCTGTGCAACCATTAGCTTAATTATGTCTGTAAATCCCTATTTTCAAATCAGGTTGTATAATGAACTGTGGGTTATGACTTGGAAATATATTTTGGGGGTGACTGTTCAGCATACTACAGTGTGCAATGGCAGAGTCAGGTTTTAAATTCTGTTTTGTGTCTTTGGAGTACAAATACATCTCACTGTTCTACACCAACTCAATAACTGTGGCTCAACTTCCATATTAGGCACAAGATAAGTCTCTTAAAAGATGACAAATATACAGTCCCTGCCTTTGAGATTTTTACACACTAGTGAAACATGACATTTTTTTAATTTCAAAAAAGAAAAAAACTTACATTGTCATTTCATTATAATTACAGAGACAAAATACATTTCTAATGAAATGTATTATCCTACACTACTCCTTTGGTTAAGTATATTTTCTGTTTTGCTTATCACTTAGAAATTAGCAAAATGACAAAATTCGATTAGTACAGTCGGAGTTAAATGTTACAAGAACATATAAATAACAGTTTTCAATTTCTTATATCAGAAAGCCGTACAAAATTTAAAGAAAATTAACTTTTAAAGAAAGTTAAGGTTTTAAAAAGAAAACTACAATGTTAGCTATTAGTAAACTCCAAAATACTTTGACCATCTTATACAAAGAGCTGACTCATTTGAAAAGACCCTGATGCTGGGAAAGATTGAAGGCAGGAGAAGGGGACGGCAGCGGATGAGATGGTTGGATGGCATCACCAACTCAATGGACATGAGTTTGAGTAAACTCTAGAAGTGGTGATGGACAGGGAGGCCTGGTGTGCTACAGTCTGTGGGGTCACAAAGAGTCAGACATAACTAAGCGACTGAACTGAACTGAACTGAAACTCTAAAAACACTATAAAGATTTTGAGTACAAAATCTTATTAGAGAGAAAGATATTCTATGATCTAAAAGGTTATATGGTGTTTTGTTTCTGAAGGACAAATTTTATATTTAATTATTGAAATCTGAAAAATTAAATATTTTATAATATTAAAATACCATTTATTTTATGAAGATCACTAACAGTTATAAAAATAGTTCTCCAATAGTTATGAAAATATATTTATATTCATAAATATTACATACAATGAGAAATCTCTAGGTTTCTGTTGTTTTTGCTTACAATGATGATGAGTTTTTTCATTATTTAGGGATGAGTAGCTTTTAAGTGTTAGAGCATCACAGTTATCCTTTTCTTTTGTATTAAATTTCATAGTATGAATTGACCAGCATGTGTTTTACATAATGTCACAGTAATTGGATAAAATAGCTTGCTTTAAAAGCCATTGAGTTTCATATTAATATATTTGAAACCGTGTTTCATAGTAAGATATTCTATAGAAAAAAAACTAAATTAAAAAACTTTAACCTCTTGCCTTTATAGTAACTAAATGAAGATTTATGTCTGTAAGTACAACACACTCTCAAAGTATTTGCAAGACAGTGCGGCTTTTAAAAATGAAATACTGAAGTACTAAAGTAGTTCCTCAAAACTTTCATTTGAAAGCAGGTTTGCTTTCCTGGTGGCTCAGATGGTAAAAAAATGTGCCTGCAATGCGGGAGACCCAGGCTCAATCCCTGGGTGGAGAAGATCTACTGAAGAAGAGAATCACTACCCACTCCAGTACTCTTGCCTGAAGAATTCCATGGACAGAGGAGAGTGGCAGGTTACAGTCCATGGGGTTGTAGTCACAAAGAATCAGACAAGACTGAGTGACTAATACTTTTACTTTCACTTGAAGTTACTGAAATTCCCACAAACTTCAGAGTTGGGAGAGTGACTAGTTCTGAAAATAGATTGCTTATAGATTTTGAAGAAGAGGAATAGGGGTAGCAATGGAGAATGAGGTTTACAGAATAAGGAAGAAAGCAGATAGAGAAAGTGGGAGTCAAAATCTGTAACATTTTCCTTATATTTTACTCCAAAGATAAAATGATTCCACTTTTTATTTTCTTTCCACATTTCTGTTAATCTCCCTTCCTTCATATCCCTGCCCTTTCACAGCCTCTACACCCTTTCTCCACATGGCCTTATGATTCTATGTTTAGATTTGGAAGCAATATGCATTAAATCACAGGCTTTTCTAGAATTAATTCTTAGGATTTTTCAATGGTTTCTTTTCATAAATTACAAGCAAATCAATCTGGCCAAGCAGCTAATAGATAATATATAGAATGAACAGATACAAGAATGAAAAATACATGTGTTCCCCATCCTGTATACCTGTGGCGGATTCATTTTGATATTTGGCAAAACTAATACAATTATGTAAAGTTTAAAAATAAAATAAAATTAAATAAAAATAAAAATATTTGCAATATAAAAAAAAGAATGAAAAATAAAGGATAACTGAATTTTTGAAAATCATTATCTGATGGTGATACAGATAGCTATTTTCTTCCTATCGTATTCCTATTTTTCTTCAGCAAGTAGAATCTGTGTTGATCAAATTTACTGTCATTATCTCATTTGTTTGGTTATGAGTTATTTGTCAGTGCACCTGCGAAATCACCTGGCCCAGTAAGGCTGCGAGATAAGTAAATTAGAATTATTGTCCTGCATATTCAAGCTACAAAATAAACTGAAATGCATAAATGGATGGAGGTCACATAAATGGACTGAGATCGCAGTCAAATGGAGGGTCAGCTCACATGTCTGGGACATTTGAGTACCCTTTAAAAGGGAGTCGTACTTGAGGTGCTTGAAAAATGATAAAGACTCTTTTATGATTCACAAGTTGTAAGTTTTATTTTCACACAATACATCTTATAAAAGAGAATGCAATTTTCTTTGTTTATAATTCTACCTTTGATTCATTTATTCAGCATTTAAAAATTTATGACTCAGAATTTAATTCGCACTTTAGGATAAGTCACTAAGATTTGATTTTTTAATTTGATACATTGAAGAATTAACAGGGAAATTTTGAATAGAATATATTAAGGGAATATAGAAATAGTAAATAATGGATCTATGTATTGATTTCTGCTTTCACAGTTCTTACATGGTAAATCTTTAATATATTCTGTCACTGAAATATAAACTTACTCTGCAATTAAAAAGCCTGGACTTTAATATAATATTTTAAAACAGTATTAATGATTTTATATACTTTATTTTAATTTTGTCATTATTGGCTACCTGGTGTGCTAAGTTGCTTCAATTGTGTTGACTCTTTGTGACCCTAAGGACCATAGCCTGCCATGCTCCTCTGTCCGTGGGATTCTCCAGGAAAGAATACTGGAGTAGGTTGCCATGCCCTCCTCCAGGGGATCTTCCTAACCCAAGGATTGAACCTGCATTACTTAAGTCTACTGCATTAGCAGGCATGTTCTTTACCACTAGTGACATCTGTAACTCAATCAATTTACTTATTGTAATTATCTGTAGACTTAATTTCTAAATAAGGAACAGCACTAAAGAAATCACATTCCAAAATTGGAATTGAGGCATGTTATTTTGACCACTAAGCTATCTCTAGATAGTCCAAATTAAAATTGAGTTTTGTTAGATATCAGTAATAGGTGATAAACTTGAATGTTTGCTTCTGATTCTCCATGTTTGGTTGATCTGATTCAGTTCAATTCTATTTTTTACTTTGATGTAGCAAAAAATAAATTATAGAATATGCAGAAACTAATTCAGTTCTACCAAATTATATATTTGAAAATAATTTTATACTAAAATATATATTACATGTATTTATATAGTATATAATTATATTTTAGTAAGTTATAGGTGTATATGTTATATTTATAAATTATATATTATATATTAAAGTATATAATAATATATAATTACTAAAATATATAGACTGCCAGATAGTTCTTCAGCAGCATTGGGTTTTTTGGGGATCAACAGAAAATTGCATTTTGAGATCCAAAGTCATGGCAAGCTGCATGCAAATCCCCACAGAACAAGGGAAGGGGCACACATTTTTAGAGAAGAAAGGGAGGTTGGAAGAGCTGTGGAAAACAAATTTGGCTGAGTCCTTTCCAGGAAAGAAGACGTGTCTGTCTTCTTCCTATGGAGCTCTGTGTTTGTTATATGGCATGAGTAGTCTCTACCTGGTCTCCAAACAATATTTAGTTGAAGTATCTTTACATTAATTTTTATATTAAATAAATACACACAATAATATTTATAAGGATAGATAGGGATTTCTACTTCTAAAAAGGATAAGACTAGGTTTGTATAATTCCCAGTATAATCCCCATTTTTACATATGAGGAAATTAAAGTACAGACAGATTAACTAACTTACCTAAGGTCATGTAGTCAATTATTCATGGAGCTAACATTTGACCCCATTCTGTGTGTCTCAAAGCAAGTATATAATACCCCCCTAAAATGATACACTATGCAGGTCAGGAAGCAACAGTTAGAACTGGACATGGAACAAACTGGTTCCAAATAGGAAAAGGAGTACGTCAAGCCTGTATATTGTCACCCTGCTTATTTAACTTATATGCAGAGTATATCATGAGTAACACTGGGCTGGATGAAGCACAAGCTGGAATCAAGATTGCTGGGAGAAATATCAATAACCTCAGATATGCAGATGACACCACCCTTATGGCAGAAAGTGAAGAGGAACTAAAGAGCTTCTTGATGAAAGTGAAAGAGGAGAGTGAAAAAGTTGGCTTGAAGCTCAACATTCAGAAAACTAAGATCATGGCATCTGGTCCCATCACTTCATGGGAAATAGATGGGGAAACAGTGGCTGACTTTATTTTTTGGGGCTCCCAAATCACTGCAGATGGTGACCGCAGCCATGATATTAAGACACTTACTCCTTGGAAGGAAAGTTATGACCAACCTAGATAGCATATTCAAAAGCAGAGACATTACTTTGCCAACAAAGGTCCATCTAGTCAAGGCTATGGTTCTTCCAGTAGTCATGTATGGATGTGAGAGCTGGACTATAAAGAAGGCTGAGCGCCAAAGAATTAACGCTTTTGAACTCTTGAGAGTCCCTTGGTCTGCAAGGAGATCCAACCAGTCCATCCTAAAGGAGATCAGTCCTGGGTGTTCATTGGAAGGACTGATGCTGAAGCTGAAACTCCAGTACTTTGGCCACCTAATGCGAAGAGCTAACTCATTTGAAAAGATCCTGATGCTGGGAAAGATTGAGGGCAGGAGGAGAAGGGGATGACAGAGGATGAGATGGTTAGATGGCATCACTGACTCAATGGAGATAAGTTTGAGTAAACTCCAGGAGTTGGTGATGGACAGGGAGGCATGGCGTTCTGTGGTCCATGGGTTGCAAAGAGTTGGACACTACTGAGTGAACTGAACTGAATAAGTCAAAAGTATGGAAAGTTTAGGTATAGGTTTTTTTTATAAATTATATTTGTTTCGGGTGTGCAAAATAATGATTCAATATCTGTATACAAACACTGCAAAATGATTGCCCCAATAAGTCAACATCCATCACCACATATAGTTACACAATGTTTTTATTTCTTGTGATGAGACTTTTAATATGCAAGCCAGTGTTATTAACTATAGTCACCATACTATACATCTTTATGATTTATTTATTTTATAACTAGGGTTTGTCTCTTGCCATTGAGTTATGTGAGTTCGTTATATATTTTGGATATCAATCACTTATCAGACATAAAATTTGCAAATATTTTCTGCCACTACATATATTGCTTTTTCATTTTGTTAATGGTTCTGTTTTCTGTGCAGAAACTTTTAAATTTGAGGTAATTTCATGCAGTTTTTTTTAATTTAGTTTTTTTCCTTTGTGCAGTTTGTAATGAGAGATTTTTATCTTATTTCTTATTCTAGTGATAGTGAATATTGTGTCTGTATTTTTACATTATAAATCAAAATATTGTTAAGATTCAGGGTCAGAAAAGGACACAAGACAGGTTATTTTCTGTGGGCCTTAATGAGGAACAGAGGTTTGTTCTCAAGGTGAGGATACCCAGGCAGAAGGTGAAATTAAGGATGGAAATGGAATGTTCAGTGAAGATGAGGCTTGGAAGAGAAGTCTGGTTTACACTGTTAAAAGTCCTGGCTCATGTGTGTGTGTTTATCCTCTGAGAAATTTCCTGAGGTTTATTTTACATTTTTCTTCTCATCTCTTTCAAAGAGCATGTGTTATATTTAGGATAAAGACAAGTACATTTTAAAACTGGGGTTGTGGAGAAAGCAGGAGCAGAACAGCAGGAATTGAAGTTGCATTTTTCTTCCTCAAAAACAAAAGTAAAAAGGTCAAAAGTGTTCAGACCACTTTGGAAGAATGGGGATAGTATGCTTGTATTCTTTGTGTTATGTGTGTGTACCTGTTGTATGTGTGTGTATGTATGAGAGAGATCAGTGTGCATGGTGTTTGGGGAGTGGGTTTTCAGGTGTGGGTGACAAGGAAGAGAAAATCTTTTAGTGTGTTTCTTTGGGTTGAGATAATTGGATATGAAATAAGAGATTTGAGATTTGGATTTCTGAGTCTAACATTTTGGAGAAAAAGCAATTCCAGAAAATGGCAAGAGGAGAAGCGGGTGACAGAGGATGAGATGGTTGAATGATATCACTGACTCAGTGGACAGGAATTTGAGCAAACTCTGGGAGATAGTGAAGGACAGGGAAGCCCAGTGTGCTGAAGTTCATGGGGTCACAAAAACTTGGATATGACTTAGCGACTGAAAAACAACAAGGCAATGGCAAGATGTAGGTTGCACACATATGCTTGGGAAACTGAAGGAAGATCAAAAAGACTTTGAAAGGAGGAGACTAAGGTTAGAATGAAGGATAGGATGATGAAGGTAAAATCATCTGGGATGAGAACAGTAGTTGCCAAGGATCTGAAAACTTTTGATCACATGATAAATTTCTCAATAGAAGTAAGCGTGTCAGCAGAGGGCAGACTGACCAACACATATAAATACAGGAAAAAAAAAAGAAAAAAAAAAAAACCTATGTAGTCGACTTTCAAGGAGACTGGGGTGTTTGAGAGATGGTGATAAAAATGTTTTAGAATAAGTTTGTTGGACCAAGGGTGTTTAATCTGGAACCTAACTCTTGAGAAATTTGCATGTGAGTTGCAGATGGGAAAAAAAGTGAATCAAAATTCTGTGGACATATTTAGGAAATTAAAAAATTACAGAAGGCCTCATGTATGTTGTTAAGGGAGAAATCCAACATAGAAAAGCATAATTAGGGAATCAAATTTGAATGAAAATGGCACAGATGACAGCTCATAAGGAGTTACACCATTACCCGTGAGTATGAGATACAGGGAAAAGGGGTAGAAAGTAGAAAGAAGTGTTAGAAGAATGTTATCAGTCAGATCTCAATACAGACACCAAAGACTATTTAAAATAGGGAATTACAGATAGTTGGATGGCAACTGAATCAGAAATCAGCAGTCAGCTCTCATTTTCCAGTCAGGCCAGCGTGACTGAGATGCGACAGTCAGGAAGCTGCAGGAAAAGCTGCTGCCACTAATCACAGCTGCCTAGTCTCTAAGTGACCACACTGGAGAACATAACTTTGTGTCTTGGAGTTTCTGTGTCAACCACCATCCCTGTCAGAGAAGTGGTGACTTCCAAATTTCTTTTCCAGGCATTTCACTGGCAGAGCCTGAAACAAATCCAGAACGGTGGAAGCAATGAGAGATGGGAAATGTAGTTTCCAGGACTCAGGCCCCTTAGATAAAGGGAAGAACACAGAAAGTATAGGAATGGAGGCTGGTAGACAAGATTATTTATGAAAATCAGAGGTGAAAATCATAGAAACAACCAGTATTGCAGTCTTAGATAAAACTGCTCTTTTCCTGACCATGCAAGTGGCCCAGATGACCGTGGTAGTTCCCAAACATAGAATGGAATAAATGGCAAGAATTTAGACCGGCTTAGTTCTCCCAGATATGACCTGCCTCTCCCAAGTCCTTGGTAAGTGCTGGTTACAGTGTAATTCAGGGCTTGTAGCACTGATTCTCCTGAGCCTGAAGCCCAGATAGGAAATTCAGACACACCTTTTACAGCAGTGATTCTCCAAGTGTGGTGCCCACACCAGCAACAGGAGCAGTATTTGAGAACTTGTTAGAGTTGTTATTAATAAATCAGAGACTTTGGAGGTGGGTCCCATGATCCTGTGTTCTGACAAGCCCTCTAGGTAATTCTGATCCCTGCTAAAGTTTGAGAACTACAGTTTTAGGTAAAAGAACTGTGGTTATAGGCTTATATTTAAATGTTGAAACTCCATTATGCCCTTAAAAGTAAGGTATGCACCTCATTTGGTGAGATTACACTGAATTAAAAAATGATTTTTTCATAATATACTGGATTTTATGAGTATATACAAATGTCATATCTGTGAGTTTTCTGATTAAATTGTGTTCTAAGGAGCACAAACAATACCACTGAAAAAAATATTTCTTAACTTCATTTAAGAAAGATCCAAATATACCTTTTGATATTCAAAATAATAAGTTGATCCTAAAAGGCACTTAGTATGGGCCAAGCATGGCTCTGACCACCGTACTTATATTAACTTAATAATCACCTATAGGATAACTGTCATTATTACCACTGATTTAGGGATGAGAAAATGGAGAGATGGGCAGAGTAGAGATCTCATATCTAACTAGACTCCAGAGTCTTCTATTTGGTACCAGCTATACTGGACCAACCTAGATAGCATATTCAAAAGCAGAGACATTACTTTGCCTACAAAGGTCCATCTAGTCAAGGCTATGCTTTTTCCAGTGGTCATGTATGGATGTGAAAGTTGGACTGTGAAGAAAGCTGAGCGCCGAAGAATTGATGCTTTTGAACTGTGGTGTTGGAGAAGACGCTTGAGAGTCCCTTGGCCTGCAAGGAGATCCAACCAGTCCATTCTGAAGGAGATCAGCCCTGGGATTTCTTTGGAAGGAATGATGCTAAAGCTGAAACTCCAGTACTTTGGCCACCTCATGCGAAGAGTTGACTTATTGGAAAAGACTCTGATGCTGGGAGGGATTGGGGGCAGGAGGAGAAGGGGACGACAGAGGATGAGATGGCTGGATGGCATCACTGACTCGATGGACATGAGTTTGAGTGAACTCCAGGAGTTGGTGATGGACAGGGAGGCCTGGCGTGCTGCAATTCATGGGGTCGCAAAGAGTCGGACACAACTGAGCGACTGAACTGAACTGAGCTGATACTGGATTAGTCAGAAAACAGTGCAAGGTGATTTTCATACTTTCCAAAAAGTAAATTGATTTACTTGCTTTTAATGAAGTGCTTGCTGTTGTGATATCTAGTCTCTTACTGAAGATACCTTGATAAGTAAAAGTAAAAGAGAAGAACAAAGGCGACAAAACAAGTCATTGCCAAGTTAGGAGCTTAATACCAATGGTTTTCCTTAGCCTAGATTTTTACTTTCTCTTAAAGTAATGGGCCGTTTTGTTGCCTTGACTTTGGAATAAAGTTTTAAAACTCAAGAAGTCAGCAATCCTTTTGAAAGAATTAATAAATGTTTCAGCATAACTAATTCTAGTAATAATGGTGAGGACTTTTATAAATTTATTTCAAATAATATATGAACTAACTACATCAATATTATTTTTCTGTTATCTGGTGTGTGAACCGATTTTAGATAATGGAAATTTCATAAAAATGGTTTATTAAAAAGTGTAGATTTGGTATCTACTCATTATTTTAGATAAATTGCAACTCTGAATAGGACTTGAAGGCACCATTTTTTAGTGGCAGGGAAATAAAGTAATGTATGTACATGGCAGTGAAAATGAAGCCACCATCAGTTCTGTTAGGAAATAAAGTATAAAATCATTCACTGCTTTCAGAGACTGAGACATCTGTGCCTCAGGTAGATACTAATTTAATAGTGTTGCTTAAAATATAGTTAATTATTCAAACACATAAAATAAATTACTCAAATATCTTTATAACAATGCTTTACCCCAGCCCATGTTTAGAAGGATACTAAAACATTTAGTATAGACAACAAAAAATATTTGATTTTGTCACTGAAAATAGTGAGATTTTTCAAGGTATTTCCAAAAGATTTTACCTAAATACTAGTGATAACTGAAAAAGAAGGGAAAGACATAAATGTTAAGTAGTGAAGGTTATTATTATCATAATGAGTGTTTATCACTAAGAAATCTTTCAAAATTATACATCATCAGTGATATACAATAGATTTGATGAACCAGGTTAGCATAAAGGCTCTTTGATTCACACCATGCCCTAGCCAGTATTTAGGATATATTCCAGAGTTTTATTTTTATCTTTATTTGTATAGGTAATTTTTTTAGGGTTGAGTTTTCAGAATTGTATTAAGGAGCATGTAATTGATTGCTGCTCTAGCCTTATCTATTAATGCATCAATCAAAATAAATCTTAAAGAATTGGCTCATGAAGTTATGAAGGCTAAAAAGTCCCATGATCTGAAGGCAGCAAGCTGGAGACACAGGAGAGCTGATGGTCTAGTTCTAGTTGAAATCCAAGTCCGAAGACAGGCAGAGAGAGCAAATTCTCTCTTACTGGGACTTTTGTTCTATTTTTAGGCCTTCACCAGATTGTGTGAGACCCACCAATACTGGGGAGAAAATCTGCTTTCCTCAGTTTACAGATTCAAATGATAATCTTCTGGAAACACTCTAACAGACACAACCAAAATCACATATAACTGAATATCTGGGCATCCGATGCTCAGTCAAGTTGATATATAAAATTAACCATGACAGAGACTGTCTGGAAGTTGTGAAATAAAGTAAAATTGAAAATTTCATTGAAAGCTAGACTTTTATAGCAAAGCTAATGGATAAGAATTTCAGCACAAGGCATGTTAGCATTAATGTATTATATTACCTTCATTTTTTTTTTCAAAATTTGTCCAAAATATCATTTTAAAAAAAGTGAAATAAAATTTAAAAATATTTAAACAGAAATGATACAAGAATAGAACAAGAATGCATTCTCTTATATTTTAATTTTTGTGGAAGAATTTTCCAAAATAGGCTTTCCTGAAAGGTATTCCTAAAATGTACAGGGTTTCTTTTTTTGTTTTGTTTTGTCTTGGGATTTTAAAATAGTTGATAAAATACAGTTAGTTTAAAAGAGAGAATAGCTACAAAAATAGTTAATAATTTTAGTCTTGAGATTACTTACATTTAGAGGAAAGATTTAACTGGGTTAACATTTTGTTGAATAGGAATGCCAGGCATTGCCTTTGTCTTCCTAATTAATGCTTTTTGATACACTAGCTGACTTAACTTTGTCCAGCTAACCTGACCTAGCCGGCATAATATGCGTATCTACATTCTGTGAGCCATATCTCTTGACTCATCATTTCATATACCCCAGATCATCAGAAACCTCTTACCTTAACAACCCAATAGTGGTTCAAGGACTTAGTAATCTAGTTTAATTTGCACATTTTCACACACCACATACTTCCCTTTTCTGTAATGGAGGGCAGCCAGAATTTAATTAGATCACAGAGTTCACACCGCAGGATATACAGTCTTTTAATTAGTAGCATATATTGTTTCAGATGTTCACACAGACACACCATTAACACTATGAACAAATCACCCAGAAGCCCAGAATGTTACTGGAAGCATGTTTATTTATTATTTATTGTTTTCATTTTTTAAAAGTGCACTTGCCTTCTAAATTATGAGGAAGATATAAAAGGAATGTTATTTAAATTAAATGTTATCTAACACTAATACAGAAGTAGAAACCACAATTACATGGTGAAATACATGTGTTTCTTTTTGTTTTGTTTTGTTTTTTTCATGTGTTTTTTAAGACTTATTTCTCAACCGTAGAAAGCAAGACAAACTTCTGTCATTGTCTTTGTTCTAAGGTAGATTATTTTTCTTTGTTTCACTGAGCCATTGTGTGTGATTAATGCCTCTTAACACTATAAAATATCTGAAACCTCACACACACAGGATAATTGGGTCTTTTCCCTCTGCTTTCAAAAACTAAACAGAAAGATATTTTGGTTCAGTAACATTCACACCGTTATTACCTCAATGAATGTCTTGTTTCCCTATGATCTTTCTTCTGTTTATGTATTAGATTGTAGAATTGTTCAAGCATTTGTTTAAAAGGCACAATCTGCAGTTATAAGATAGACATTTTTCTTTAACAAAATTTTCTTACATGTTTTAACCTAGAATTAATTACAAAGCATTAAAATATAAGTGATTTGAGAACAGTACTACAGAGGAAAGACTACACCAATGTAATCAGTATTAAGGGCATTATGTAAAATGTTTCCCACTCTGTGCAGGTTTATTTTTGTATTTTATAAATTTTTGGTCTACTATTTATTAGTATCTTGAAAGTGGACCAGTTAAATTATTATTTAGAGGAGGAGGTAGAAAAATGTTTATAAAAAACAAAACAGCGATAAAAAATAAAACTTTTAAAGAAGCATCACTGTCAGTCTTTCATATGTAATTAATATGATTACTTTGCCTTTTCTTATAGACAAATTTTTGAGAGCTGTCGGTTAACGTGATTTCCAGAGTAAATAGGAGAAATAGTAAAACAAAAAGGGAAAGTATTACAACAAAAATTTTCATTTTTTATTTATTTCAACTGCTTGGATCATATTTGAAGAGTTAAAGTAGTTTATATTTTTGTTTTGGATTGATTTGGTTTACTCAAAAGTGGAGTTTTTTTAAATGGAAAAAATTTACTGTATGCTGCTTGTTTTTAAGTGTTGCTTTCATTAAATTTAGCTTGTTTCTGAAAGCACAAGGAAGCTTAATAGCAAATTTATTTTTCAGTGATTCCTATAAGCCTTTCCCATGTCCTAAAGGCATAATGCCTCAAATTTGTCAGCTTTCCTATTACTAGCAGATACCATTAATAAAAACTTCTAGTTGAAAGTAGCCTTTACCCCATGCTACTGCTGCTAAGTCACTTCAGTCGTGTCCGACTCTGTGTGACCCCATAGACGGCAGCCCACCAGGCTCCCCTGTCCCTGGGATTCTCCAGGCAAGAACACTGGAGTGGGTTGCCATTCCTTCTCCAATGCATGAAGGTGAAAAGTGAAAGTGAAGTCGCTCAGTCGTGTCTGACTCTTTGTGACCCCACTGCAGCCCACCAGGCTCCTCCATCCATGGGATTTTCCAGGCAAGAGTACTGGAGTGGGGTGCCATTGCCTTCTCCATATTTACACATAAATATATCCATTCTATAACCTTCACTGTATTGTTTGAGGAAACATACAACTTGGTTCATTCAAACCTGGGGGGGGGGGAGAAATAAACTGAATGAACTAAAATGCTTGTCCAACTCGAAAATCTTTGTCATTTTTTCACTGTATTTCAAAGCTTTAAAAACAAATTAGTGTGGCATTATTCTCACAGTGACTGATACATTTGCCATTTTGCAAGTAGCAAAGACAGTATTCTTGAAACTCTTAATTTAGGTTGGCTGTTGAGTCAAATCTTACAGAACTTTCAGTTGGGTAAATTGCTTTTTGTTTTTATTTTTTTCCCTTTCTTTTGTAATCTAAGGAAGATGTCAGACTTTACTAAAGGTAAATATTGAGTGAAACGCCAATGTTTTCTATAAAATAGTCTAATCAATTTGTTATAGTAATTAGAGGAAACAGCATTATTCTTGGTTGAAATATTTTAGTACTGAAGATTTTTCATCAGGTATAATCTATCCAAATTTCATTCCTAAATAAGCATAACAACAACCTATGAATTTTCAAATGAGTATTTTAGAAACTTAATGACTTATGAAAGAATATGCTGTTTTATCCATTGTGTATCAACTTTTATTTTATTCATTTTATTTTATTCCAACTTTATTAAAGTAGATTGGCAAGTAAAATTGTATACATTTAGATTGTACAATGTGATTTTTAAAAGGTATACTGTGTAATTATTTAATATACATATTCATTTTAAAATGCAATCAAGTTAACATTAATTACCTCACATAGTTACCTTTTAAGCTGCTGTTTGAGGTTTGGTGAGAATATCTAAGATCTATGCTCTTAGCAAATTTCAAGTTATATCAACTCTTTCTGGGTGCTCCTAGAGCATATCATCATATAATCTCTCTGTGTAGTAGTTTAATGAATAAAAATGGGAAACAATATAAGGAGGAAATCTGAACAGATCCAGTAGATAGTTGTCTTTGCAACCCTATCTGGTTTCACTTCCTCTTCCTACTTTCCTTCCCTTAGAATACAGTTTCTATAATGCCCTTTAAGCGGTGTGTTCCAACCTCTGCCAAATCTTACCTGGATATTTTTAACCAATCATTGTTATGCTATTAAATTGTAAATTGTGTTAGTTGCTCATAAATGTCTGACTCTTTGGGACCCCATGGACTGTAGCCCTCCAGACTCCTCTGTCCATGGAATTCTTCAGGCAAGATTACTGGAGTGGGTAGCCACTCCCTTCCCCAGGGGTTCTTCACAACCCAGGCATGGAACTCCAGTCTCCTTCATTGTAGACAGATTCTTTACCATCTGAGCCACTGGGGAAGCATATTGTTAAATTTTATTTTTACTACAACTGTGTATACACATACCATTCAGTTCCTGCTGAAGGGTAGCTAAGAGAATACTTGAATATTTAGATAGAAACCACATAAAAGTGTTTTGAGTAATAGTGTTTGCCTTTTAATCATTGCTACTTTGTACAGTATTATTTTGAACCTTTAAATTCATCAAAAGAACTACACAAAATATGGATCCTTTACTTCTCTTTTAATGGGGCCCATGCATCACTGACATGTTGCAATAGAAGTTCTGTCTTTTAAATAGCCCTTTAGAGTACTGCTGCTGCTGCTAAGTCGCTTCAGTCATGTCCAACTCTGTGCGACCCCACAGACGGCAGCCCACTGGGCCCCTCCATCCATGGGATTCTCCAGGCAAGAGTACTGGAGTGGTTTGCCATTGCCTTCTCTGTTTAGAGTACAGTGTAATCTTATATTTTCCTCATGATCTGAGAGTTATGAAATGCTTTTAGCAAACAAAAGTCAGTGCTTCTGACTGTTGAACATTCTTCATTTGTAGATATTAACTCCCCAACCACTACTAAATTCTTGGGTTTGAGTAATGATCATCTCTGTCCTAATCTGAGTTTAGTGCACTCCTATTTCTGAAAACATATCCTGTTTGGGTGGGGATACACACACTTGAAAGTGTGAATGAAGACAAAGAGTTTTTTTATACCACTTCTCTAAAGTTGTTTTTTGGGCTGTGGCCCCTTTGTTTATACGTTGGTGAACCATTTTATCTCAGAATGATTGACAAAATGTATACCAGTGAAAGTGCTTACCATGTCCTAGAGGCATAAACAGAAACTGCATCATTCTGGCTATTAAATGTTTTGGGGTACCTGAAAGTACTTTGAAGGAAATGTTCCAGAAAGTAGAAAGAAGAGCCATACAATTAGGAATCACTAAAAGTATTTGCCATTATAAAGGATATCAAAGATACAACCCTAGATTGGAGAGATTTGCAAACATTTTTGTGTACATTATCTGTAAGCATTGTGGCTGAGGCCTGCTATGAACTCAGGGGATTAGCAGAAAGCCAGAGTATTTGATAGTGTACTATGTCTGGTGTGCTACACATTTTTGTAGTGGCTATGCTTTAGTGACTTGTTTGTTCAGACATTCCAAGTTCCAAACAATGTATCTCTGCTGTTGCATGAGCATGCATGTATTTGAAAGTGTGCATGAACAAAGGACTTGAGAATTACTAGCCTAGGGCATTCAGATTATCATTAACCTATTTTACAAGGAATGTTAATCAAATGTTGAGTGGAATGGGATAAGGATAATTAGCCAACAGTAAAGTATAGATAGGTTCATGGTATTAATAATTCAAGAAAATATTTGAAAGCCTGCAGTTGTTTGTAAGATATAATCAAGCAAACAAATGCATAAAACATAATTTAGCAAAATATTTTTTTCTTTAGTCTAGAAATAGATTATTGAGAGCTTACTTTTTGATAAAATGGAAAAATACTCATGGAAAATAATAAATCAAATAGATCATTTGAGCCCTGTTAGAAAATCGTAATTTCTCTGGATACTGTCTCAAAACCTATGGAAAGGTAAGCAGCCCACGTGTTTTTAGGACACTTAATTTGTTTTTATCTCAGCCTGAGATCTTCTCAGATTTTACTCTATTTCAGCCTGAGTTCTCAGATTTTACTCTATAGCCTGTTCTCCTTGTTTTTGTTTTGTTTTGTTTAAATAGCAATATGTTTCTTAAATATGACAAGTGAAAACATTCTTGCTTCCTCCACCATTTTGAGCTGACTATTCTGTTCTATTCTTCAACTATCTTGGAGTGCACATATGGATCTGGTTGGCTCGGTACTTCTTTCTAATGGCAAGGCTGATACCAGTAAATACATCTATTTAAAATAAAATAAGCAGCAAAGCCAGAAGGTTACTGGTGATTCTGTAGAAAACTGTGTGTATGTGGGTGTGTATGTGTGTGTACAAGTGGACTCCTAGACAGATGGGATTAAACAGAGAACAAAACCCATGCAATACATATCTGTTTGGTAGTATACTGATGTTTGCAGAAAATCCTTATCAAAAATTAATGACCCTAAAGGTGAATATTGATTTTCCTTTCTCCTCAGACAATATTTCATTTGCAATATTGACTTGCCAGAAATGAATGTTTGCTTAAAATACAATGTTACATGTAATAGAGCAATCCTGCACAAAAGGCTTGCAACCCCTTGTACTCTACAAGGAACAAAGCAGCTGTAGCTAACAATGGAATGTAAAACCAGAGCCATTCCCTCTTCCTCTCTTTCATTATTTTATATTTAGATTGGACCTTGATTTTTAAATTTTTTTTATTTATTCTTGATATATGGGCTAGAGCTCTTAAATGTCTTGTCAGTGTGAATTTGAATTTGAAACAGGAATACGTAAGAGTGCATGTTTCCTAGGACTGTTGTATAAAGTACCACAAACTGAGTAGCTTCACCAACAGACATATAATTTCACCACTTGTTGTTTTTCAGTCGTTCAGTCAAGTCTGACTTTTTGGGACCCAATAGACTGCAGCACGCCAGGCTTCCCTGACCTTCACTATCTCCTAGAGTTTGCTCAAACTCATGTCCATTGAGTCAATGATGCCATCCAACCATCTCATCTACTGTCATTCCCTTCTTTCCTGCTTTTAATCTTTCCCAGCATCAGGGTCTTTTCCAGGAGCTGGCTCTACTCATCAGGTGGCCAAAATATTGGAGCTTCAGATTCAGCATCAGTCCTTCCAATGAATATTCAGGGTTGATTTCCTTTAGGCTTGACTGGTTCATCTCACTGCTATCCAACAGATGCTCAAGAGTCTTCTCCAACACCACAGTTTGAATGCCTCAATTCTTCCGTGCTCAGCCTCCTTTAGGATCAAACTCTCATATTCGTACATGACTATTGGAAAAACCATAGCTTTGACTAGCTTTCTCCCTTCTGGGGGCTAGAAGTTGGGATCATGATATAGGAAGGTCCATGTTTCCTCTGAAGGCTCCAGGGAAGGATGTGTCACAAACCCTTCTCTTGACTTCTGATGGTTCCTTAGCTTCTGGCAGCAGAAGTCTAATTCTTGCATTGTGTTTTCCTGTGTGCTTGTCTCTCTCCAGACTTCCATTTTTCATAGACACTGTTCACATTGGAGTAGCAGCCCTAATCTACCCTACCCAGCATGACCTTATTAACTTAGCTAATTATATCTGCATCAACCCTATTTCTAGATAAGGTCACATTCAGAAGTACTGAGGATAGGGGGTAAAAATTTTAACATATAGTTTTGGGGGAAAACAATTCAACCCATAACAGTTTAACACATATTTTGGACATTCAAAACTTTTCTTATTTTATTGCATTGGTTCTTCTTTCAAACTTGATTCAACAGAGGTAGGGTTTTCTTTTTTGTTTTCTTTTTTTTTTTGGTTTAGGTTGGGTTTTTTGTCATTGTTTTGTCCTTTTTTTTTTTTTTTTTTGCATGTCCCATTAGACAAGGAAAATAAAGACAGTCTCTGTTTTTCACTCTGTATAATCTAGTAGAGGATACACATATCTTGCGAATGTCATCATGAAAAAAAAAAAAAACATATCAGAGGCAGTACAGAGCAGATGACAATATGGAGACCTAATAAAATCATTGACTGAGGCAGAAATTACCAACTTTGTTAAGAGTGTTAGGTGTAACTTTGAAAAAGTAGACATTTCATATTCCCAAAGAAACTTAGATTACTTCTTAGTTATAAGAAAGAAAATGCAACTGTGTAATGGAATGAGTATTACCCTAAACCAAGGTCATTCTTATTATCACTAAGCATAGGCCAACCAGAAATTATGTGTCTCCCCATATGATACACTATAAAATATGTAACATTACTTCAGGTTTGGTTATAAAATAATGAATTTCAGTTATCAAACCTATACAACTATCAGTTTGTAAGAAATACAGCAAATAGGGAAAAAAACTAATCCATACTATGAAGACTCAACCCAAATTTAGAAGGTACAGTATTCCATAGAACAACTGGCCAATCTATTTGTAAATCTTGTCATGAAAGAGGTATGCAATGCTAGACTAGAAGACACATGAGAGATACAACCATCAGATAATTTCATGGTCCTGGATTATATTCAGTTTGGATAGCTGCAAAGAACATCTCTGTGACAATTAAGGAAAATTTGAATATCAACTGATTATTAGATAAAATAAAAGCTTATTTTACTTGTGGTTTTATTGAGATATCCTGAGAGTTGATATAGAGTACTGTATAAATTTAGGGTATATGGAATAATAATTAAATCTACATACATCACAAAATGATTACTGCAATAAGTTTAGTGAACATTCTTCATCTTATATAGATACAAAATAAAAGAAAAAGGAAAAAGATTTCCTGGTGATGAGAACTCTCAGGAGTTACTCTTAACAACATTCATATAAAATAGACAGTATTGTTAATTATATTTATCATGTTGTAAATTACATCCCTACTACTTATTTGTCTTGTAAATGCAAGTTTTTACCTTTTGGCCACCTTCATCCAGTTCTCTCTCCTCCTACTTCCTACCTCTGGTAACCACAAATCTAATTCATTTTTCTTTCTATGAGTTTGTTTGTTTGTTGAAGTAGAATTGATCTACAACACTGTTAGTTCCCGGTGCATAACACTAGTGATTTGGTTTTTCTATACATTACAAAGTGATCACCATGATAAGTCTAGTTACCATCTGTGTGTGTGCTCAGTTGTGTCCAACTCTTTGAAGCTCCTCTGCCCATGGGATTTTCTAGGCATGAATACTGTAGTGGGTTACCATTTCCCCCTCCAGGGTATCTTCCTCATCAAGGAAGGTACCTCATCAAGGAAGGTACCTTCCACATCTCCTATATTGGTAGGTGGATTCTTTACCACTGAGCCACCTAGGAAGCCCCAGTTCCCATCTGTCACCATACAAATTCATTGCATTACAGTTGACTGTATTCTCCATGCTGTACATTTCATCTCATGACTTGTTTATTTTGCAGCTGGAAGTTTGTACTTCTTTATCTCATTGAACTATTTCACTCATCCCCTCACCTCTCCCATCTGGCAATATAAAAACTTATTGATATGGAAAAGTCACATTTATAATTGAAAAAAATCAGTTCATATAAAATAATTTACAATATGGTCTGACTTTGGTGAAAAATCTAAATTTTATGTACACAGAAAGTTACCTGGAAAGATATATGCTAAGGTGTAAGTAAGTAAAGTTTTTGGATAATAAGAAAATTGCGTTTTTATTTTTGTATTTTTGTTTGCCTGTGTTTTTTAAGTGTTTATAATGACATTTTAACTTTGAAGTGTTACTTTAACAAAAAAAAATCACAACAAAAACAAATTGGGGTGAGTATAAACAGAAGTGTTAAGCTGTTTAAAGGGTCAATCTTATTGCTGTCATAACCTTTTACTTTCCCAAATTTTGCATCCCTTCCTTTCATTCACTCCCTTTTCAGTTCCTTTTATTCACATGATTTGTATCTATAAGCCTAGCCCTGTCCTAGACTCTGGACTAGTTCCATCTTTAGTTGAGATAAGTGAGTCAGATCAGATCAGATCAGTCGCTCAGTCGTGTCCGACTCTTTGTGACCCCATGAGTCACAGCACGCCAGGCCTCCCTGTCCAACACCAACTCCTGGAGTTCACTCAGACTCACGTCCATCGAGTCAGTGATGCCATCCAGCCATCTCATCCTCTATCGTCCCCTTCTCCTCCTGCCCCCAATCCCTCTCAGCATCAGAGTCTTTTCCAATGAGTCAACTCTTCGCATGAGGTGGCCAAAGTACTGGAGTTTCTGTTAATTATATTAATAACATTATTACCAAATCACACTTTCTGGTTATTTTACTCTGAATTTGGAATCTCCTTCTACTTGGGATAGACTAAATTAGTGCCTTTTAGATTTCTTCCATTACTCTTTGATTTCATAATTTTATCAGGCTTAAGTATAGAACTCTACTAAATTGTTTCTTTTGGAAGTGAGGAGAATTTCATAATACCCCTGTGTCCCACTCTGCAATGTAATTTTTACAGTTACTACCTGGAGGTAAGTCACTTTTCATAGATTAAGGGTGTAGTCCTTCAAAGCGGTACCCTCTCTTTAGACACCGGCTTCAAGCTCAGAGCTTCTGAGGACACCTAACACTTCTGATGAACCGACCATAAATTAGGGCTTTCTACTGACCTTCGGATTTGATAATTTGATAGAACAACTTGCAAAATCCAGGAAGGTGCTATATTTACAACTTCAGTTTTATTATAAAGAATAAATCGGAATTAACCAAAATAAAAAACTCATAAAATAATATAGGAGAGGGTGCTAAATAAAGAGCTTCTGTGTCTTCCTTGTAGAGTTAGGGCATTTCCCCTTCCTGATAACAGTATGTATAACTAGCTAGGACTTCATTTGATCTCTGAGTCCATGACAGTTGGATTTCATTACATTAGTATGATTGATTTAATCATTAACCATGTGATTAAATTTCAGTCTCTAACTTGCCTTCCTCTCCTAGGAGGTTGGGCTTATTTACAATCTCAAATTCGTAGCCCTCTAGCCACATGGTTGGTCTTTCCAGCATGGCTATCCCCCATCCTAAAACTATATCAGAGCCTGGCAGGAATCACCTCACTAGCATAAACTCAGGTGTGACCCAAGGGACCAACCCATCATGAATAATGGAGACACTTCATCTTTTGGGAAATTCCAAGAGTTTAGAAGTTGCCCCACAGGAACCAGGGATAAAGATGAACCAAATCCTTTGTTCTACAACACAGTCTAAGAGTAAAGAACTATCATTTTTAACTATCCCTATTCAATATCTAGTTAAAAATGACAGTTCTTAACTCTTAGACTGTGTTGTATAATAAAGAATTTGGTCTTTATACCTGGGCTTCCCAGGTGGCTCAGTGGGAAAGAACATCTGCCTGCCAATGCAGAAGATGCAGGAGATGCAGGTCTGGTCCTTGGGTTGGGAAGATCCCCTGGAATAGGAAATGGCAACCCACTCCAGTATTCTTACCTGGGAAATTCCATGGAGACAGGTGCCTGGTTAGGCTATAGTCCATGGGGCACAAAGAGTCAGACACAACTGAAAGGCTGAGCACACACTCTACATCTGGTGTTCTGCACTGCACTAATCCTATCTAAGCCATTTCAACTACAACGTTGTCTTATTTGCAGCCATTTATTATCATTGTCTCAACCATTATGCCTATTCTATCCTCTGGGCTTTCTCTTATTTCTTCCACCAAGGTCTTCTTCCTGAAGGGAGTGACTATCTTAAATTCTCTCATTTCTTGCTCTGGTCTATCTCACCTGCCTCTGTATTCTAATTCTCGATTCTGGTATTAAGTTTAGAGAGCATTGCTTTTTTTGTTCTCTCTCAAAATGGAGTTCAATTTGCTAAGTGCTCATGTTCTTTTGACTCAGTCGACTTATGTTGTTTTTTGGTTGCGTGTCCTACTCTTTAATGACCCTGTGGACTGTAGCCTTCTAAGCTCCTCTGTCCGTGAGATTTCCCAGGCAGGAATGGATTGCCTGGAGTGTGTTGCCATTCCCTTCTCCAGGAGATCTTCCCAACCCAGGGCCTGAACCTGTGTTCCTTGCATTGCTGGCAGATTCTTTACCACTGAGCCACCTGGGAAGCCCCAGTGAACTCATAGACACTGTATTTTTTTTTTTTTTTAATTCAGGTACCTGTCACAAGGTGATAGTATTGTCCTGGAATAAAATGCTAACCTATTACAATCTAGAAGTGATAACTTTTGAAACAGATCTGTTTATAAATAATTTCTGACAGATAAAACTATAATGTAACTACTGCATTCCTTACTATAACTACAATTTTCACATAGCTATTACATAATTTTTCAAAATCGTGAAATATTTACAGAAGACTAGATTGATTCTGACCCTTGATAAAATCTTATCTTAAACATGTACTCAAATGTAGCTTTGGTTAGTCTCCAGTCTCGAGCTTTCAGGACTTAAAGTATTTAGTAAAAGCCATCCATAGTGCCTACTTCATTCAGCAAAGTGGTCTGAAAGCTTAAACATCACCTGAAGCTATCTGGAGTAGTATTCTACTGCTATTAAAAAGGGCTATCAGACTTATATTATTTTTCTCCTGCCAGAAAAGTGCTAGAAAATTTTTTGTTGTTGTTAAATGAAGATACTTTAAAATAGATGTTTTCCTAATAGTAAACAACCTTAGGATAGTATTTTCCACAACAGCAGCAACAACATCAAAAAAAGATGAGTCTACTTATCATTCTTTCATTAAGCATGTCTTTATAAGAGTTATGTAATTATTATCTAAATTGTGCATTGGAAGCAAATACAGTGTGATATCTTTACTTCTGAGTTCATTCCTTATATGAAAAGTAACCATTTAAATTCCTAGTAAATATCATTAAAATTTTATCTCTAAAACCATGAACTCACTTCCAAGCAGTGAGACTGACTTCTGTATGGGTGTTAAACCAGTGCCACGTGTTCACACCTGGAAAATCCCATGGATGGAAGAGCCTGGTAGGCTGCAGTCCATGGGGTCGCGAAGAGTCGAACACGACTGAGCAGCTTCACTTTCACTTTTCACTTTCATGCATTGGAGAAGGAAATGGCAACCCACTCCAGTGTTCTTGCCTGGAAAATCCCAGGGACGGGGGAGCCTGTGGGCTGCCGTCTCTGGGGTCGCACAGAGTCAGACACGACTGAAGCGACTTAGCAGCAGCAGCAGCAGTAGTGACATTTTATGAAAAGAAATACTAGTTACTGTTTGATTAAAATTAATGCAGAAATACAGATGGACAATCTCAAAAATGACAGAATGGTCTGTTTTTTCCCAAAGAAAACCATGTAATACCACAGTAATCCAAGTCTATGCCCCGAGAGTAAGCTGAAGAAGCTGAAATTGAATGGTTCTATGAAGACCTACAAGACCTTCTAGAACTAACACCCAAAAAAGATGTCCTTTTCACTATAGGAGACTGGAATACAAAAGTAAGAAGTCAAGAAGCACCTGGAGTAACAGGCAAATTTGGCCTTGGAATATGGAATGAAACAGGACAAAGGCTAATACAGTTTTGCCAAGCATACTCACTGGTCACAGCAAACACCCTCTTCGAACAACACAAGAGAAGACTCTACACATGGACATCACCAGATAGTCAATACCAAAATCAGATTGATTATATTCTTTTCAGCCAAAGATGGAGAAGCTCTATACAGTCAGCAAAAACATGACTGGATGCTGACTGTGCCTCAGACCATGAACTCCTTATTGCCAAATTCAGACTGAAATTGAAGAAAGTGGGGAAAACCACTAGACCATTCAGGTATGACCTAAATCAAATCCCTTATGATTATACAGTGGAAGTAAAAAATAGATTTAAGGGATTAGATCTGATAGACAGTGTGCCTGATGAACTATGGACAGAGGTTCATGACATTGTACAGGAGACAGGGATCAAGAGCATCCGCAAGAAAAAGAAATGCAAAAAAGCAAAATGGCTGTCTGAGGAGGCCTTACAAATAGCTGTGAAGAGAAGAGAAGTGAAAAGCAAAGGAGAAAAGGAAAGATATACCCATTTGAATGCAGAGTTCCAAAGAATAGCAAGGAGAGATAAGAAAGCTTTCCTCAGTGATCAGTGCAAAGAAATAGAGGAAAACAATAGAATGAGAAAGACTAGAGATTTCTTCAAGAAAATTAGAGACACCAAGGGAACATTTCATGCAAAGATGGGCACAATAAAGGACAGAAATAGTATGGACCTAACAGAAGCAGAAGATATTAAGAAGAGGTGGCAAGAATACACAGAACTATACAAAAAAGATCATCATGACCCAGATAATCATGATGGTGTGATCACTCACCTAGAGCTAGACATCCTGGAATGTGAAGTCAATGGGCCTTAGGAAACATTACTAGGAACAAAGTTAGTGGTGATGAAATTGCAGTTGATCTACTTCAAATCCTGAAAGATGATGCTGTGGAAGTGCTGCACTCTGTATGCCAGCAAATTTGGAAAACTCAGCAGTGACTACAGGACTAGCAAAGGTCAGTGTCAGTTTTCATTCCAATCTCAAAGAAAGGCAATGCCAAAGAATGCTCAAACTACCACACAATTGCACTCATCTCACATGGTAGTAAAGGAATGCTCAAAATTCTCCAAGCTGCTCTTCAACAGTACATGAACCATGAACTTCCAGATGTTCAAGCTGGGTTTACAAAAGGCAGAGGAACCAGAGATCAAATTGCCAATATCCGTTGGATCATAGAAAAAGCAAGGGAGTTTCAGAAAAACATCTATTACTGCTTTATTGATTATGCAAAGCTTTTGACTGTTTGGATCACCAAAAAATGTGGAAAATTCTCAAAGAGATGGGAATACCAGGCCAGCTGGCCTGCCTCTTGAGAAATCTGTATGCAGGTCAGGAAGCAACAGTTTGAACTGGACATGGAACAACAGACTGGTTCCAAATTGGGAAAAGAGTACATCAAGGGTGTATCTTGTCACCCTGCTTATTTAACTTATATGCAAAGTACATCATGAGAAATGCTGGGCTGGATGAAGCACAAGCTGGAATCAAGATTGCCAGAAGAAATATCATCTACCTCAGTTATGCAGATGACACCACCCTATGGCAGAAAGTGAAGAAGAACTAAAGAGCCTCTTGATGAAAGTGAAAGAGGAGAGTGGAAAAGCTGCCTTAAAACTCAACATTCAGAAAAATAAAATCATGGTATCTGGTCCCATCACTTCGTAGCAAATAGATGGGAAAACAATGGAAACAGTGTCAGACTTTATTTTTGTGGGCTCCCAAATCACTGCAGATGGTGACTGCAGTCATGAAATTAAAGGACACTTGCTCCTTGGAAGAAAAGTTATGACCAAAGTAGACAGCATATTTAAAAGTAGAGACATTACTTTGCCAAATAAGGTCCATCTAGTCAAACCTATGGTTTTTCCAGTAGTCATGTATGGATGTGCTGCTGCTGCTGCAAAGTTGCTTCAGTCGCGTCTGACTCTGTGCAACCCCATATACGGCAGCCCACCAGGCTCTGCCATCCCTGGGATTCTCCAGGCAAGAACACTGGAGTGGGTTGCCATTGCCTTCTTCAATGCATGAAAATGAAAAGTGAAAGTGAAGTCGCTCAGTCATGTCCTACTCTTCATGACCCCATGGACTGCAGCCTACCAGGCTCTTCTGTCCATGGGACTTCCCAGGCAAGAGTATTGGAATGGGTTGCCATTGCCTTCTCCAATGGATGTGAGAGTTGGACTATAAAGAAAACTGAGTGCCGAAGAATTGATGCTTTTGAACTGTGGTGTTGGAGAAGACTCTTGAGAGTCCCTTGGACTGCAAGGAGATCCAACCAGTCCATCCTAATGGAGATCAGTCTGGGTGTTCATTGGAAGGACTGATGTTGAAGCTGAAACTCTCATACTTTGGCCACCTGAGGCGAAGAGCTGACTCATTGGAAAAGACTCTGATGCTGGGAAAGATTGAGGGCAGGAGGAGAAGGGGACAACAGAGGATGAGATGGTTGAATGGCATCATCCACTCGATGGACATGGGTTTGGGTGGACTCCGGGAGTTGGTGATGGACAGGAGGCCTGGCATGCTGCGGTTCCTGGGGTGGCAAAGAGTCAGACCCGACTGAGCAACTGAACTGAACTGGACTGAACAAGCATTCAGCTTATATTAATTTTGCAAAGTTACATTGTACCACATTTTCTAGGTGTACAACTTCATCTCTAAGAATGGCAATAGTAATAAAAGGCTAAACATTTAGTTTTAGCAAAATGATAGCTATACTCCATTGTGTATATGTACCACAGCTTTCTTATCCATTCATCTGCTGATGGACATCTAGGTTGCTTCCATGTCCTGGCTATTATAATTTGAATCAGTTCTAATGAGGTGGATGAAACTGGAGCCTATTATACAGAGTGAAGTAAGCCAGAAAGAAAAACACCAATACAGTATACTAACGCATATATATGGAATTTAGAAAGATGGTAACAATAACCCTGTGTACGAGACAGCAAAAGAGACACTGATGTATAGAACAGTCTTATGGACTCTGTGGGAGAGGGAGAGGGTGGGAAGATTTGGGAGAATGGCATTGAAACATGTGTAACATCATGTATGAAATGAGTTGCCAGTCCAGGTTCGATGCACGATACTGGATGCTTGGGGCTGGTGCACTGGGACGACCCAGAGGGATGGAATGGGGAGGGAGGAGGGAGGAGGGTTCAGGATGGGGAACACATGTATACCTGTGGCGGATTCATTTTGATATTTGGCAAATCTAATACAGTTATGTAAAGTTTAAAAATAAAATAAAATTAAAAAAAAAAAAAAAAAAAAAAAAAACAAAATGATAGCTATATTACAAGAGTCATAAAATATAGGATGATACTAATTGCCACTGGCAGCACTGATTTGTTTAGCAGGATTTTTAGGTATAGAAGGACATCAAGGAGAAAGATGCAGAGATTTAATATGTGTTGAGAATGATGGGAGAAATTTTATTTTGCTTGGAGGTTAGCTAAGTGAATAATTTAATATAGCCATAGCAAGCTCTGGGATAATGTGAAGGACAGGGAATCCTGGCATTCTCCAGTCCATGGGGTCGCTAAGAGTTGGACACAACTAAGCAATTGAACAATAATACATATCATTAACTGTGAGAGTCTAGACTCTGCACAAGTTGTTGAGAATACTGATAAAAAATAGTAAGCCCCATCCCTAATTCTATGAAACACACAAATTACTGGGGAAGACTAATGTTAATTCAAGTACATAAAAAGGAATTCGTAAGTACACACTAAAATAAATGCTCTTAAGAAAGTGCTCTTAAGAGCATAAAACATTCACTACAAACGAGTGGGCTCCAAATTTCTGTTATATAACTCCAAATAGAATTTTTAAAAATTACATACCTTCTCACACATGTTTAACTTGGCACTCGAATTTATTTATCTTAAATTTTACATAGTTGCAAAAGTTATTTCCCACTTATGGGAAATCTTAGCTAATAAAATACAGTGTCACTCTATTAAGCGTCTGGGAGAAGGCAATGGCACCCCACTCCAGTACTCTTGCTTGGAAAATCCCATGGACAGAGGAGCCTGTTAGGCTGCAGTCCATGGGGTCGCAAAGAGTCGGACACGACTGAGTGACTTCACTTTCACGTTTCACTTTCATGCATTGGAGAAGGAAATGGCAACCCACTCCAGTGTTCTTGCCTGGAGAATCCCAGGGACAGGGGAGCCTGCTGGGCTGCCGTGTATGGAGTCGCACAGAGTCGGACACGACTGAAGTGACTTAGCAGCAGCAGCAGCTATTAAGCGTGTTTAATGGAATTCAAAAATGATAATAACCTAAACACTTTTCCAATAATCCAAACCAGTTCTTCCTTAACAGTTGAAAGATGTATTCCTTTTCTGTTACTATTTGAATTGATATTTCCGTTCCATGACATTTAAATATTTTTATCAAATATAACACATTTTTTGCTTATCATACTTATCTATGCATACATATGAAAACTTTAGAATCTGTTTTCCCATACTCACAAGATGCTCAGTACTTAAAAATATTTTCTATGCTGATTTATCAATTCAATTAGTTTTTATGCAATTATATCATAAATTTAGAGAAATAATTGTAAATTGAAAGTTTATTTGAAATACATCTCATGAAATTGAGCATGATCATATTTTTCCATATATTTAATGAAAGAAAAAACATGTAAAGCTACAAATGAATTGATCATGTAGCTAGAAAATTATTACTAGAGAAAAATGAGTATTTTTATGAATAAATAGTATAAATATGGACTCAAATTAGAATATTTTATGGTTGGTTTGTGTAGAACTGAAAAATACTTCTTTGTATAAGAAGTCCTAAATCTGAAAAAGAAAAAAACATAAAACTTTTGTTGGTGGACTTTACCTGATAATCTTGATGAATATTCTAATTCTAAAAAACCTCTGGCAATATTCAAAAGATTTCATATTATTAATCTATACTTCTGGCTTTTCTCTGATAATCTTCCCACTGTACCCATTTCACGACAAACCCTAGAGACGAGTATTAAAGATTGCTGCAATGTTTTATTTTTTTATTTTAATTATGTGAAAAAAATGTGTTCAATATTCCTTACCTAATTTTTTTTTTTTTTACTTGTTCAATAATTCTGGTCTTTTGGCTTTGCACTCTGTTGTGCTTCTCTGTCAAGAACAATGCATTTTTGGATGATGTGGGAGAGTGAGAAGGAGTAGAAGTTAAGTAGGTAAAGAAAAGCTGTTTGGCATGGTTCATACCACCAATTCTTTATATCTGCATTTCTAATATAAAAACAATACAGAAAGACAATAGTTCCTGTGTCAGATTTTACCCTCAACAAAAATATCTTTAAGAAAAAAGTGCAAGAAGTTCAAAAGTTTCTTTATCTGTTAGAGAAACTCTCCCCTTTTATTTAGGACCCAGGAGGTGTCCGGGCTTCTCTGGTGGCTCAGTTAGTTAAGAATCTGCCTGCAATGCAGAAGATCTTGGTTCAGTCCCTGGGTTGGGAAGATCTCCTGGAGGAGGGCATGGCAGCCCACTCCAGTATTCTGCCTGGAGAATCCCCACAGACAGAGGAGCCTGGTGGGCTGCAGTCAGTCCATGGGGTCGCAGAGTCACACAACTGAACGAATAAGCACAGCACACAGCGCAGAAGGTTTTCAGCCCCAGGACAGTGCAGCATAACAAGAGCTGAGGGGTGCGTGTATGTCCGTGCAAACATGCACACAGGTGCCCGTGCATTCACACGCATGGGTGGGTAGAGAGAGGTAGGTATACAGTTTTGGAAAGTATGTTGAATGAATTTAGGTACTCAAGTGGTTTCTTATTACTCTCCTAACATAGTTTACTTATGAATTTGAAGCTCCACAAATGGATACCCCTAAAAGGATCTATGTTCAAACTGTTTTCTGGAAAGTAATCAAGTCTAAAGGTCACTGACCTAGGCAGAAAGTGATACCAGATCTGAGGTTTGAACAGTGGTATAAAATTATCCAAAATTAAAATAATTTATTAATCTTTCTTATGTTATTACATCATCTAAAATACTGGTTTGGTATAAATGTTTATATAAATGATCATGTGCTCATTATAGTGGGCTTTTTAAATTACTTGTTATCAGTCAACATTAGATTATGTCATTCAACTTTGAAATGATACATCAAGGTTAATTTTTTAAACCCTGTTCAAATTACAGAATCCATTCTGACATTGTCATTCAGAACACTGAAGTTAAACTTGGGATATTCCTTTTGCCATAAATCATTATATGTTGTAGTATCTGAAAGCTACCAGGAAAAGAACATATTGTCCAGGGTTTGGAAATGGGCAAAAAAGATTACTGGATGTTCTTTTCAGGGCTCAGCATTTCTACAGGACTCTTCTGGGTTTACATGGTGAGAGAGGGGTGGGAAGGGAGTGGTATCTCTCATTGTCTTTCTAGCAAATAGGCTATTTTGCAACTTTATACAGATAGAAGCCAGTTTGTGGAAAATTTATAATAATTCAGGGATTCCTGTTCATAGTAACACAAGTAAATCATCTGCAGTAGAGATACATTTGTTTCTGCCTGATAAAAAAGTTCACCTCAACACAAAGGTTTATTTACTTCATAAAAAGTATCTGATTTTTTCCTATTAACAATTTCATTTCCACATTCCTGATGGCCCATGTATACAAATTCTTTGAACTGGTCCTAACATTTGTTTCAGTTAACTTGGGCTGCCATGCCAAATAACACAGAGTGGGTGACCTAAACCACAGACATTTATTTCTTATGGTTCTAGAAGCTAACAATCCAAGATCAGGATACCAATAGGATTGTGTTCTTGGTGAGGGCTGTCTTTCTGATTATGTCTTCATATGGCCTTTTCTTAGTGTATTCAAGGAGAGAGAGGGGATATCTCATCTCTCTCTCTTTTTTTTTTTTTTTGAAGGATGTGTGCTTCCATGCTAAGTTGCTTCAGTCATGTCAATTCTGTGTGACCTTAAGGACTGTAGCCCACCGGGCTCCTCTGTCCATGGGATTCTCCAGGCAAGAATACTGGAGTGGGTTGCCATGCCCCCCTCCAGGGGATCTTCTGGACCCAAGGATCAAACCCACATCTCTTACATCTCCTGCATTGGCAGTGGATTCTTTTTCTGGGAAGCCCCCTTTTTTAAGGATATTAATCCCATAACGGATGTGCTACCCTTCCAATCTCATCTAAACCTAATTTCTTCCCAAAGGTCCCACCTCCAATACTGTTACATTGGGATTAAGGCCCTGACCAAAAAAAAAAGGGCAAAAACATTTAGTCCATTTCATTGGTTACTTCATTATTTGGTTACTTATTGGTTACTTCAATACAAAATCTTATTGGTTACTTCATTAATTAATGTGTCAAATGACATATTTGATAACTTTGACATTTTAAGTTTGCTTTAGAGTAAAATTTTGGTTTTGCTTTGTTTTTAGTTTCCTTATTTATTTTTCTCTGTGCTGCATCTTTGTTGCTTTTCATGGACTTTCTCTGATTGTGGTGACCAGTGCAAATTTTTCATTGCAGTGCCTGGGCTTCTCATTGTTGTGGCTTCTCTTGTTGAGGAGCACAGGCTCGGCTGTGCAGGCTTCAGTAGCTGTGGAGCACGGGCTCGGTAGTTGTAGCACACAGGCTTAGCTGCTCACTGGCATGTAGAATCCTCCTGGACCAGGGATCAAACCCTTCTCCCCTGCATTGAGAGGCAGATTCTTGTCCTCTGCACCACCAGGGAAGTTCTCATTTTTTAGTTTTTTAAGAATTTGACACAACAGAATATCATGGAACAAACACTAATTATTATGCTGTGGAATTGTGTATCAAAATAGTAACGATGAGGTCTTAAAATGTATTAATCATGGACTACTATTCTTAAAAAAAGCAATTACGGCCAACTTACTAAGTTAGCCTCAGTGTTACGTACATTCTTTCATTACCCTCCCTTGCTGCATTTCCCATATACAGTCCTATATCCTTTTTTCTTTTATAAACTAACTTGATAAAATGACAAATAGATATTCACATCCAATTATTTCTCAAGCCACCACAGTCAGGTTTCTGTCTCTAGCCACCACTGCATCACTGAAACCACTTTGGCAAAAGACACTATTGACTTTCTAATTGCCAAATCTGAGTAATTTATGGTTTTAGTATTGCTGACTACCTCAGAGTTTTTTGATGCTTTTAAGTACTCCATTATTTTTGAGAAAACTTTCTTCCTGGCTTCCTTGGACCCTTTCTCTTTTTTGCATTTGTTCCTTAACTTTTCCTTGAATCTCTAACTTGGCTCCTGATGGCCCTGCTCACTTGGCTTCAGTTCCTACTTACAAGGCTGGTACATCCAAGATTTCAAAACCACTTTGGACTTGTCTGTTATAATGATGGCACTTGCTGAATTACACCTTTCTCTGATGCTCTGATGTGCCTTTACAATGTAACCTTGTTGCTTCATCACCCCCTTGAGTTCTGCTGGCCTTGTGATTTGCTTAGACAAGTAAAATGTGGCAGGTGTGATATTGCACAGAATCTTAGGAGACACTGCAGCTCCGACTCTTGTCTCTTGGCATGTAAGGAAGCTGGTGTGAAGGATGCAAAGCCGCATGGAAGTGATAAAACAGTCCAAGTTCCCATATCTCTGACCAAGGCCACTTTGTTGCTTCCACTTCAGCCAGACTGCCAGCCGGCAGCTACATGCAGCTACTTGAGTGAGTCCAGGTGAGACGAGGGGGAAAAACTGCTTAGCCAACCCACAGAACTGTGAGAAATAATAAGTCGTTTTTGTTATAAGCCACTGCATTTGAAGTAGTTACGTGGCAGTAGATATTTGGTACAGTTATATTATGAAATCCCCAAATCTTTCTCTTTTCTCCATATACAGTTGTCTACTGAAGAATTCCCGGATGTTCTAGAAATATTTCAATAACATCTTCAAAACTGAATTAATTATATTGTAGCTTTTCCTTTCCACTTCCTAAATTAATGCCTATTCCCCCTGTGATTTCTTCTGTGTTTGTGAAAGACACTTCCACACACCCAGTTATCAGAGAAAGCAATAGAGAGAATTTCTACATTCTTTTCACCTACCATGTTTTAGCTTCTTACCAGTTGACTAGGTCAACTGATTCTACCTTCCTAACTTCTCCTTAATCTCTGTTCTCTTCTCCACTTTCATTTCTTTGACTTAGTTCCTGCTTCACGTCTTCCTTTAGACTTTGCAGTGCTCTTCTGATGGGCTTTCTTGCTGTTATCTGTGGAAGCATAATTATTTGTACTATTGCAAGATTACATTTCTAAAATGCAAAGTACATATGGTCACTTAATTGACTAAAACATCAAAGTTTGACTTAATGACTCACCATTGCCTACAAAATTAAGTCTAACCTCTTCATCAAGGCAAAGAAGGCTGTCTCTGATCTATCCCAGACTAACTCTCTCACTTCCTGCCTCCACCTTATACTCTACTGAAGCTATACTGAACTTCCCAACACACTGATACAGACTTTCTCACTATATCTACTCAAGTTCTTTGCTTTTCCTAAACTATTCTCTCCTCTCTTCACTGCCTTCAAAAATTCTCAGGATAAATTGGCATTTCTTCTTTTATTTCTTTGTTTTTTAATCTGCATTATACCCAATATCAACATTTATTGTAGGATTAATTGTCTTACCTGGTTTTCAAATGTCTGTACATATCTATTTCCCTGTATTTTAGTTAAAATTCCCCTAGGAGCAGAGATCCCTGAAGACAGTGATTCAAAGGCAGTTAAGTGGTTTGGCTGATAAACCTAGGATACTGTTGTCGAGGAGGGGGAGAGTGAGACAGTCAGTAACAGCCAGTAAAAAATGAATATCAAGCCAGATACCACTGTGGGCAACTGGAGCTTAATCTTATAGGAAAAGTCTGAAAAATGCTAGAACACAAGCCTCAGAATTTCCTCGCCTAAAAAGTCAGGAAACTATGGTATTTATTCACAACCTTGAGTCCTTATTAGATGGGACTGTGTGTGTGTGTGTGTGTATGTATGTGTCTGTGTGAGTCTCTGTGTGTATGTATTCATTCCTCCGGTCTGTTCTGAGGCAGAGGCAGAGGAATTTTCTAAGGCTGTTGTTATGGCCCTCAGGAAAAGGGATGCGGATGAAAGGTAGCCCATACGTTGAAATGATACGGCCTCAGAGATAATAGAGAATGCTGTACACTATCATAAACTCCTTTCAGGCAGAAATAATGCCACATTAGACATTTTACTTCCAGTGCCAAACCTAGTCATTTACTGGCAGTATATTGAGACCAGATATACTTTGTGAATGAGTAAGTTATAAAGTAAAAAGTCTGTCTGGTGTCTCAGCAGCTTACACTGGCACTTACTGAGTATTTTTCATATGCCAGGAACTGCTCTATGTTTTTTCTTAGCTCTATATTCTTTATCAATGCATTGAACTGAATTGAAGCAATAATAAACAATTTGGATTCTTTTTGTTTGTGGAAACTCGATGAAAAAACCACACACCAGTGAACCCATCAACTTGATCAGTAATAATTAATTTTCAAAGAATAGAGTTCAATCAACATTTCATTGAGCAGTACAGTAAGCCCAGGCACTTTTAGTTAATGCACCTTATGAGTGGTGTAGCATAGAGGTTTAGAGAGTGGACTCAGTGCCAGACTGTCTTAATTCAGTTGTTGGATTTGCCACTTATCAGCTGTGTGACCTTGACCAAACTATCTTACATCCTGTTCTTTGAAAAAAGCATAATAGTAGTTTTTCAATGACAAGGTTCTTAATGTCTTATAAATTACCAAATCAAAGAAAATAGAACAATTCCAGGTACGTTGTAAGGACATTGTAAGTGTTGTTACTCTTAGTGTTTCTTACAGGAGAGTGAATTCATTGTCAAAGACTCTGAGATTATCGTTCTGTGTTCTGTGTATATAACAGGCAAGAACTGTGTTATGTCTTCTTAGGTATGCATACTCAACTTTTAGCATCAACAGCACAAGATATCATATATAATGAAAATAACAGGGTAATTCCTATGGCGTTTCCTCTAAATAGCTGTACACCAAAAGGCAGTCTTCATATTAGGAAAAAGACCTTAGGCTGTGTTATATTTTTCTGTTATGATTAAGCACAAGCATACCTACTAAAGCAGTGGCCCTGGGCCATGTACTTTTCAGTGTTCCAAACCCGCAGTTCTTAGTGGGAAGTTACAGTAAAAGGGAAGTAGCTGACACGTGGGTAAACAAATGATCTTCTACCAGGCAGTGCTAGAGAAACCTGAGAAACACAAAGCAAGACCTGAAAACTAAGGGAGGAGGAGAATCAAGGATTGGGTTTCATAGATCAGTGTTTCTTATTGCTCCTTTATGACATTTCTTCTTTACTCCCTTTTCCACAAGGAATACTACATTTTTATATTTTAGCCCATTTCATTTCTATAAAAACATTCCATGAGAGAATGTCAAAGATAGTTCACTCTATAGTCCCAGCTAGACTGTCACATACAATTTAAAGTGTTATCTTTGTTTGGAAAACAACAGCGTATGTGAATTGGTAATAGGCTCTTAATGAACACAGAGGTTTCCTTTCAAAAATTTTTCTTCCATTTCTAGAAGATAGGCGCATTATTCTCTCGAGAATATAGCTAAATCAGTCTGAGAATAATGATAAAAGCAGGGTTCATTTTGTGTTTAACTTACTCTGCCTCCAAGGTAGTATTCTATTCTATGTAGTATTCTTCACATAAATGTTATGCATTATCTGATTTTATTTTTTTCTGCTTTAAAAAAATTTATTCAGAAGCCAGTCTCCTCTGCTGTCACGTTTTATAGTAAAAACAAATTCAAGAGATGATTGAACGTGTGACTGGTGGGATCCTACAGTCATCTTCCTGGAAGTCATGAAATTTCTAAAAAGCATCTGCTACCTGCATGGCATATTCCCTCTGGCCAAGACCATGCGTGACATCTCTGTATCTTTCTCTCTTAGTTAAATTTTTTAATTGAAAATAAAAAACTTCAGGGGCAACATGCACAATGACAAACTTGAGAAAGCAGAGATTTCAAATCTAGAGCAGAGCCTGAAACATAGTAAAGACTCAAGGACTTAACAAATGATAGAAGAATACCACTAATAATGTTTGAGGTTGTGGAAGTAAACATCATTCACAAAATTATGCCATGGAAAACAACAAAGATCATCAATCTCAGTTATTCTGTTTCTTCTCTAAAGAAGTGACATACACAATTCTAAGAAAACTAATTACTGAGTTCCTGGGAAATACTGGAACCTTCACTGAAGTTCCCATTTGATCCTCACAACAATCTTATTTGGTTAGTATTATGTGCATATTAAAGGCTTCCCTGATAGCTCACTTGGTAAAGAATCCACCTGCCATGCAGGAGACCCCAGTTTGGTTCTTGGGTCGGGAAGATCCGCTGGAGAATGGATAGGCTACCCACTCCAGTATTCTTGGGCCTCCCTTGTGGCTCAGCTGGTAAAGAATCTACCTGCAATGTGGGAGACCTGTGTTCGATCCCTGGGTTCAATCCCTGGAAGATCCCCTGGAGAAGGGAAAGGCTACCCACTCCAGTATTCTGGCTTGGAGAATTCCATGGACTTATAGTCCATGGGGTCACAAAGAGTCAGACATGAGTGAGCGACTTTCACTTTCACCCGAATTTTACTCATATTTGAGTATGAAGAACCTTTCTCTCTCCCCTGGTCATACTATTAGTAACTGCATAAACACAATTTTAAACTGAGAAATTGCCCCCAAACTAATAGAGTTTCCCAATATCTTGTTATCTCTTCTGATTCAGAAAGTAATTAAAAATTTTTATGATAGTATTCCAAATAATTTTTAATGGAAAAATATTAGAAAACAATTAAACTTTACAGTTTTACAAATTATTCTGTTTTATCCTGAAGTTAGAATGTGAAATGTAAATATCCTCAGCTAGTGTGAGGACAAAACAATTCCCTACTGAGGTATCAGGGATTCTTTCTTTGTTTCTTTAATATATTGAAGCTATGGTGGTGCTCTTGATACCCCCAGCAGGGCCCTGTGGGCTCCTGGACCCACAGTTCTGTTAGTTTGTTTGGCATCACTGTGTGTCAGGCACATGAGCTTGTGCTAACACTGCCACATCAGATTTCAAGGATCTTCCTAAGAGAAGGCCCTATAAATGCCCCTGACCTCAAAGAAGCAACCATGAGCAGTGGCATGAAGCAAGATCTTAATTCCCTGCCCATGAATTGAACCTGGGTAGCCTGGATGAAAACAAGTAATCCTAGCCACCAAACCGGCAAGGGCTAGAGGTTAGAAGGTGTTTTTCCCTGGCTCCTTGCCCCCAGTGAAAAATGCATTTATCATGGAGGCAGAAACTAGAAATGCAGATACCGTTTATTATTAGAGACATAGCATAACAAGTGGTATAGCACACAGAGAAACAGTTTGTTTAGTTGAGATAGAAGCAAGGCAGAGAGACACACCCAGAGAGGAAGGCTGTTGGTGTCCCCCTAGTGAGGAGGAACACAGTAAAAAGCATTTAAGTCATTTATCTACATAGGTCAGTTCTTCCGGGTGGTCTTTGTCTTCCTTCAGGCCAATTATCTGGTTTCTTTCCCCACACCTGACCTACCCTGGGACCCTCCCCTGGGATGTGCCCTCTGCCAAGATGGATCTTGAAGTGAAGGCTTCAAGGAGGAGCAGAACTTATTATGGCCTGCCATTATCCTTTGATTTTTGACCCACAAGGAGCCCTTCTGAATATATGTAGTGTCTTCCTGTCCCAAAAGAGGGGGAATGGAGATCCCTTAATCCTTTACTCAAAAAGGTTTTTCCCCTTGCCATGGACTGTTATCTTAAGATACATACAAGAGGCAAACACTAGCTACTTACCCTATTTCTCTTGTTACTTCCATTTTGGAGGGCAAACAGGAGGCTGATTGTAAATGTCTAACCTGGAGCCCAGCTATTTCTTATGTCACCCCCAGGGAGTGGGCCACATAGGATGACCAGTGGCTCAGCAGTGGTGGACTTTGAAGGTACCAGTAGGACAGCTGTATGTTTAACTTTCTGTCTATAAAAATTCTGCTTCTTTAAAAATACTGTCAAACTTTCTCCTATGGAATGAGGACTATTTCATTTAGTTTCAAAACATTTGCCCATGGTCCAAATGGAGCAAAGCCCTTCAGGTGCTTTGATTTCACCCAAGAGTTCACTAGCCACTGCAAATCTGCCTCCAATTATTTCACTTGTATGACTAAAGTCTCCTTCTCAAGTCTCTGAATAAAATATGCTGCTGGTCTTTTTAGGCCACCACTCTGCAAAAAACATCTGCTTCTTAGTGATCTCAGTGGTTCTAACTATTGCTCTTGCCCTGTTTTGAAGATGGCTGGGGTTCCTTCCAATGGTTGCAAGCTACCAAGACCAACATTTACTCAAAAGTTCTTTAACAAGTTTTTTTTTTTTTCCCCCTTACAAAACTTGCTTTCTATTTGAACTTTAGTTAGTGCTCAGATTTGATATGTACACACCCTCTGCTTTACAATTTGGAGGGGTGATATGTTTAATTTTTGATATATTAATTCTGAGATATTGATTATTAATGGAAGTAATTAGTCATTCTGGTCAAATGAGCAGTTGAATGTGTTGACTAAAAACATATTCAAACCAAGAACTTGAGAGTTATGTTTTATTTGGTGCAAATTTTTAGGACCTTGGGCCTAGAAAGCAGCATCTCAAGTAATCCTGATTGAACCACTTGGAGTAAGTGATGTGGGAGCTAGAATATATAGAAGTTTTGCAGCAAAGAGTAGGTAGAAGAAACAGAATATTGCAGAGAAGCCAATTCTGATTCCGTGTTGGGAACTGTTTCTTTGAATGCTTTTTATTCCTTTTGTTTATAATCATAAATAATGACCTGCCTCAAAGGACCCTGCCCCTCTGCTTGACTGGAAACTGAAGTGCTTTTATTCAGCTCATAGAGAGATGATCTGACCCTGCCCACCTGTGAATAGAAGAGATAACCACCCCTTCTAAAGGCTGTCCCTTCCTGGACATGTTTTCCAAGACTGAAGATCCTTTTTACTTACTCACTGCCTCTCCCTCTCTATTCTGCTTTTTGACTTTAGTTCCTCATTGCCTCTCTCTCTCTCTCTCTCAGACTCTATAAAATAACCTGGCATCCAGTCTCCAACAAGATGGTTACTTCTGAGACATTAGTCTGCCATCTTCTCAGTCAGCCGGCTTCCAAATAAAGTCATATTCTTTGCCTCAATGCCTCATCTCTCAGATTCATTGCTTTGTTGTGCAGCAAGCAGAGCTAGTTTGGACTTGGTAACAACAAGATTACTATTAATCAAGGAAAGCTTAGCTATCTCAAGTTAAGGAATTTAGTACTTTCCCATGCAAAGGAAGAAGCAAGAGCCTGGGATCACTGAAATCATCCTTTTGATATGCACCTCAGTTATATGGGATCAGTATCCTCTGTTTTCACATCATGAGTTTCCTGAGGGCTCACCATAGGGGAGTGGCTGCAGTCTAATGACTACTAGATGGTAGATATTCTTTTACTTCTTGAGTTCCCTCAGGGCTCACCAGCTCCCCTTGGTGGTGGCTACCATCACTGATGACTGTAACCCTCTTTGTTTGCTGATATGGCAGACAATATTGCATTTCTCAAATATATATAAAAGTCTGGAATCAGGATAGAACTCTGGCCTGAAGATCTATGTTTGGGACACATCACTAGACTGATAATACTGAAAGCCAACTTTTCTTTCTGCTTGGCTATTTCCCCCTTACCATTTATAACTATTAAAATACAACATACTATCTTTATAGAAGTAGCTAAATTACATTTTGTTCTACTTTTTCCTTTTGCATTTTTGTCTCTTTCTGCCAGAATAGACTAACCATGCAGTGATTTTTGTATGTTTTATTCTCTGCTAAAACCTCATCTTCTAGGGGAGTGTATCACACATAGTTGCTGCCAATAAATGTTTCCAGCCATAGCAAGCCCCTTAAATTTCTCAGACTGAAATTCTTAAAAAGTTTTCCACATGTTTGTCCTTATACCTACAGTCTCTGGGTCCCTGATCCAGAGCTATTTTCATCTGGGTCTTCTCTGACCTCATTTCCTAGGGTTCAGATGCAGGATGATTCCTTGGAATCAACAATTTCCTTCTAGTTCCATTTTCTACCATACACCCTGTGAATTTAAAATGCAATCATTTGTGCTCTTCTGGGTATGTTTTAAAGTTACGGATTTAGTCTTTTGAAAAGCAATAAGAAAATATATTTCTACACACAGTTATTATAGATCGTCTAGACTTATTTAAATTATCTAAAATTAAGTGCCATATTACTAAGGCAGAGAAATAAAAGAAAATATCCTGGAGTACTGTCTCTTCTTTTTAAACAGCTTGCGAAGAAGCCTGTTCATCTCTGGCTCACTAGAGTGCAGTATTTGTTTAAATGACTTGTAAATGCACACTCTCTTTATACCAGCTGACAAGCAAAGACTTGTGAATATGAAGGAGTTTCCACATTTAGAAATGAATTACTTGTTTTCTTAAAACCAAGATAGCACAGTTCTCCATTCTTACCTTTGGCCCACCTTTCCTGTACAGTTGATCTGTATTGCTTAGTAAATTTGCCTTCTAGAGAGATAGTAGTTAAGCTCAGTCTATACTAAAAGCTTCCCTTGTAGCTCAGTCGGTGAAGAATATGCCTGCAATGCAGGAGACCTGGGTTTGATTCCTGGAGGAGGAAATGGCAACTCACTCCAGTATTCGTGCCTGGAGAATCAAATGGACAGAGGAGCCTGGCAGGCTATAGTCCATGGGGTTGCAGGAGTCGGACAGGACTTAGCAGACTAAACCACCAGGATACTAAAATCAAGGTCAGTTTTCCACTGTTAATTCTCATGAAAGTGAAAGATTAAATTGTTGTGTAGTCATGGTTTTTAGAGACTTGACAGACCAAAAACAAAACAAATAAATTGAGTCAGAAAATTCAAAGCAAGCTTTGGAACCGTAATTTTCTTACTTTGTCTTATATTTTAGAATTAGCTTCATTCCTAACCTCTTCCTTTGTTATTTTTATAGGTCAGTCCCTGAAAGGTAAATTAATTCAATCTGGGACACTGAACTAGTTAGTAGCAGTGGCTGTACTTGATTTCTGTTCCATAAATATTTCCACTCTAAATAGGCTTTTTCACTTAGGTCCTAAAAGGAAGTTATTACAATAACAGCTTAGAATTTTTTCTTGGTGCTTTTATTCTGATTTCTGTTTTGGTGAATTATGTCATTATTAATATCAATTATGAGAGAGGGTCTGCAATTTGACATGATTTGAGAACTTATAGCTTTAGTGATCAAATTTTAGTTCATGACCTGCATTTGACAAAAGAAATTGCTTTTACAGGCTCAATGCCCCTACTATGTGGGAGATAGAAATTACAAGAAAGGTGCTGATTACAATTTGACCTAAAGAATCAGGGATTTCTTAAAAAGCAAGTGTACTCAATAGCAATGGTTTTGCCTCATTATTTGTAGTTGTTCTATTTGAAGTCAGTTTATTTCCTATATTCATGAAATACTTTCCATTTTAAATCTTCATTTTTATTGGGAAATAGATCCAGTTAGCTTTCAGCTATAGTTTGGTTTTTCTTTTTATGTGTATGTATGTGTGTGTGTATATATATATATTTTTTTTACATATATATACATATAAAAATATACATATGTATATATATGTGTGTGTGTATATATATATATATATATATATAAAGATTTTTATTTATTTATTTGGCTTTTCCAGGCCTTAGTTGAGGCATGTGGGATCTTAGTTTTCTCACCAGGGATCTAACCTGGGCCCCCTGCATTGGAAGCTCAGTCTTAGACACTGGACCACCAGGGAAGTCCCTCTTTTTTTCTATATTTTTAAATAAAATCATGAGTGTACTTATTTTTCAAGCGTGCTATCTTCCCTCCTAGAGTAGACAGAACCTCAGAGCGTGAATACTCTCCCAGCTGACTTATCTTACAGACTTCAGATCTCAACATGTTTATCACTTCCTCTGAGAAGCCTTCCAAGATCTCCCTGACCAGTCCAATTCTCATTTAACTCTGTTTATCACATCATATGTTTCAATAGGAATTAATTTACTTTGCAAGTACAACTTTTTTCTTATTTGATTAACATGTTGGTCTCCCTTTCAAAAATGAAATTTCCCTAAGGACAGGAAGCATGAACTTTTGCTCACTATTTTATCTTTCGTATTATTGGATAAATCAAGGAGGATTCAAAATAGGTGCTGAATGAATATTGGATGAATGAATGAATTATTCAAAATGCTGCTGAATACAGAATCATTTATAGCAAAAACAATGCTTTCCCAAAGTTGTTTTGCCTTTAGCAGGGTTACAAATCTACTGAACTATATTGATATTAGCAAAGAAAAATGTCTTTTATTTTTATTTTCTTATAAATAATCTGATATTCTTCATGAATTTCTCATCTGACAGATTTACCCCTGGGTTGACATTGGTGGCTCAATTCAATTCTTTCTCATAAACTCACTCCAGTTCAGTAACTTTAGATATCCGAGTTTGTGTGGATTGCAGCCCTTTCCCATCTCCTCCATAAGCTGGAGTTCAAGTGTTTGTTATAAGATAATATGAGGTCAAAAAGAACATGTGACATTTTGTGAAGAATTTATTAATAAAATTATTATTTCCAAAGCAATTCCTACATGAATTTACTCTAAATTCCTAAAGGTTAGGGAGGGCATTTCTTATTCTTACTTTTGTTTCTCTATAATCTATCACAGTGGCTAGCTCATATATGCTCAATAAAAATTTCATTATATGAATGCATGCGTGCATGCTCAGTGGCTTCAGTCGTGTCCAACTCTTTGTGACGCTATGGACTGTAGCCCGCCAAGCTCCTCTGTCCAAGGGATTCTCCAGGCAATAAGACTGAAGTGGGTTACCATGCCGTCCTTCAAGGGATCTTTCTGACCCAGGGATCGAACCTGCATCTCCTTCAGCTACTGCACTGTAGGTCAATTCTTTACCACTGAGCCACAGGGGAAGCCCCTTTATATGCATGATTCAAAAACATATAAATCCAAAGACATGAATATTTGTCTAAGTATCTGTGGAAAATTATATGTATAGGCATTATTCAGAGTATGTTTTCTGTGTATGTGTCTGCTTTGATTTAATAAATAGTTCTCAAAACATTTCTGATAGCTTGAGTATATATCAGATCAGATCAGATCAGTCACTCAGTTGTGTCCGACTCTTTGCGACCCCATGAATCGCAACACGCCAGGCCTCCCAGTCCATCACCAACTCCTGGAGTTCACTAAGACTCACGTCCATCGAGTCAGTGATGCCATCCAGCCATCTCATCCTCTGTCGTCCCCTTCCCTTCTTGCCCCCAATCCCTCCCAGCATCAGAGTCTTTTCTAATGAGTCAACTCTTCCCATGAGGTGGCCAAAGTACTGGAGTTTCAGCTTTAGCATCATTCCTTCCAAGGAAATCCTAGGGCTGATCTCCTTTAGAATGGACTGGTTAGATCTCCTTGCAGTCCAAGGGACCCTCAACAGTCTTCTCCAACACCACAGTTCAAAAGCATCAATTCTTCGGCGCTCAGCCTTCTTCACAGTCCAACTCTCACATCAATGCCAAATCAATTTTTAAAAACTCAAGGTAGTAGCTCAGATGGCTAATCTCATTTCATTTTACAAGAAACAAAGAGCTCCTTGATCAATTACACTGCAAAGATAGAAATGGAAGTAGGGGTTGTTAAGAAGTTAAATTTAAAACAGGCTTTTAGCATGTTATCAGAAAAAAAAAAAAGAATGGCAATGAAATGTTTCTATTTTCTCTTTTAACACATACAGATATCAAGATAGCAAAGATTAGATTTTATTGAGAAAACTGGGGTTAGTACCAGTAGTGAGTGGCCAAATCTGTAAAAGATGAATACCCATTGGACTTGATAGGCACTGGAGGGCTAGACCCAGCTGTAATCAACAGGAAAAAAATCCAACCAGGCTAGAAGGGCAAGGTAGCTGGCTACCATGAGAACAGGTGTTTGGTGGCAGTCCAGGTTGCCTTTTCAATATAGATAAGCAGATGGTCTCTGTTATGAATAAGTGAAGAGCAGTGGTTCTTAAGCTTTAGTGTGCACCACCCAAAAAAAACATTAAAATGTAGATTCACAGGTCTCATTCTTAGAGATTATGATCCTGTAGGTTTAGGTCTCTGTATTTTTAGCTAGCACCGAAGGCAATTCTGATGCCCTAACCACTTTTTCTAAAACAATTATGGTTTAAGAAACATGAATCTTTTTTTCCCACATATATTGAATGTTTGCTAATGTTTTATACACATAATGATGTTGGGGAGGAGGGAATTTCCCTCCTCTACAACTCAGGAGTTATTGTGCCAGGACTAATAATAAAATTGACAGAAGACAGATTAACAAGAGGAAAAGGAATGCATTTTATTTCTCACACATGGAGATCTTATAGAAACAAGACTTAAGAAGTGTCCAAAGCAAGCAGCTTTTATACTTTTTACCCCAACAATACATTTATGAGAAATTAACAGGATAAAAAATGTTTTGGGTACACAATTAGTGAAACATCTAAACAGAGTTTGGGCATGGGATAGTAAATTAAAGTAACAAGTCTTGTCTATATCTTGTCGTGTGAAAAAAGTGCACAACATCAGAGTTGTGAGTGAAGTTTTATTTGGGGCAAAATGGGAACTATAGTCTGAGAGAGAGTATCTCAGATACCTCTGAGAAACTGCTCTGAAGAGGTCGGGAGGAAGGTCAGGATTATATATGATTTTAGTGAAGGGAAGTGAAGTGAAGTGAAGCTCAGTCGTGTCCGACTCTTTGCGACCCCATGGACTGTAGCTTACAAGGCTCTTCTGTCCATGGAATTTTCCAGGCAAGAGTACTGGAGTGGGTTGCTATTTCCTGCTCTATTTCTTTGCTGCTAACCACGAGGAACAGATGAAACTATTAATGAATTTGGTACTTTTCTAGACATGAGAAGATGCAGTAAATTGGACTCATAAGATGTATTTCTGAGAAAATCTAACTATCTGAAGGCCTGTTCTGCCAGTTTTACCTAGAGCATGGAGTACTTATTTTCTGATCTTCACCCTGAACTCCTTTCAGGGTGTATTGAAACTCAGTGACTGTATTGGCTAGGGGCCTAATTCTTGTAGAGGCCAATAGCAGGTATCGGTTTAGTTGGCAGTAGGCTTAGCCATGAATTCTCTATCTGTAGAGGTAAGTGCATCCTTGTACCTTTAGATGCAGGGAGTGTACCTTTCACATGAGAGATTTATTTCCTGCTTTCAAGGAAACAGAGGGGAGGGTCAGAGTGACCCTCTTGTGTTGCCCAAATCTTAACTTTAATTCAAAATAATCAGTATACCATTAAGGTACTTTGTGGTGTGCCCTACCCTGGGCTCCCAAACAAAATTCATTTGGATTAAGAATATTAAAAAAAAACAAAAAACAGTCATTTAGTGTATTATCTGAGATAAACTTCAAACTATTCCTTTTACAAGCAAAAAACAGATTATCCTTCTTTTATAATTCCAAGAACCTAAAAAAGTCTGATTTAAAGATTTAAGACCTCCATTCTAGTCAATCTGCCATGAATTTTCTGCTGAACATAATAAGAAAAACCTTGATGGTGCAGTGGCATATGGGTCATTCCTTACATAGAATTATCTTCCTCAGACTAGAACTTCTTGTCTTGTGCTCTAATATTTTGTCTCAGAGGCAGGAGGGACTTTCCTCCTGTTTCTGCACCTCTGAGGTCTGACTCGCATGAGACAGACTGAATTATGTACAGTTTAGCTCCAGGAGTTGATGATGGACAGGGAAGCCTGGCATGCTGCAGTCCATGGGGTTACAAAGAGTCGGACACGACTGAGTCACTGAACTGAACTGAACTTGTCTCCAGCATTCTCCTTCAGTATGCAGTGGACACTCGGTAAATACATACTAAAGATATGAATGGATTTTTATATACAGCAACATCAAACTTTCAAATATGACCATTTCTATTTCTTATATATTTTTGTTAAAACTGGACATAATCTAAAAATAATTTAATCATATCCTTTCACTTTATAGAGGAAATAACTAGGGCAACTATGCCTAAGTAATTCATGTACAAATGCTGACTTTGTACATGGGGTGTTTTATTTTACATTTATCTGTTCTATATCCCCAATTTTATTGTTTTTTCTTATGATATTTAATAATTTTGCATTTTTCATTATTTGGAGAGTCCTAGTCTATAGGATCTGTCTCATGCTAGTTTGCTATTAGTCAGAATCTCAAAAGGACTTAATTGCTTATTGTATTCAGCAAAGTCTAGAAGGGAATTCGCAGATGTTATCTACAGACATATACTTGTTCATGTGTGCAAAATGCTGGGGATAAGTTTTAAAAACAAGTTTGATCTTTTAAATTTATATTTCTAATGAAATTAATTTTTTTAATTTAAAGAAAAGTATTACATAGGGCAATATATTTTTCTAAGGGATATAATAGTCTAAGTTTTGAAAACATATTTGGGCTTCTCTGGTGGTTCTAAATAAGAACTGTAAAACTCATATCAGTGATATATTTAGTTGTGAATAATGGACAAACAAAAACTATACTATAGTCATTTAAATAAATCTGGAATACATTTGTTTTAAGCACAGGAAATTTAGGAGTAGCAATATAGGTCTGACACAGTGCCTCAGTGAAATCAGTAGGGTCTGGACTTTTTTTTAGGACTACCGTGTGGTACTGAGCATGTTAAGTTCAACAAAAGGTCATCTACCAAAAGGAAAAGGGGACAGAATGGCTGCCTTTTGTTCAGAAGAAATACTCTATTTCTAATTTCCAAGGTGTCAGAGAGGTCAACACTAGTATTCCCTTTTTGTCTTCTTATTTCCCCAACACAGTAGGTGACTTTTTTAATCATGGTCATCAGTTCAGTTCAGTTGCTCAGTGATGTCTGACTCTTTGGAACCCCATGGACTGCAGCATGCCAGGCTTCCCTGTCCATCACCAACTCCTGAAGCTTGCTCAAACTCATGTCCATTGAGTGAGCGATGCCATCCAATCATATCATCCTCTGTCGTCCCCTTCTCCTCCCTCCTTCAATCTTTCCCAGCATCAGGGTCTTTTCCAGTGAGTCAGTTCTTTGCATCAGGTGGCCAAAGTATTGGACCTTCAGCTTCGGCATCAGTCCTTCCAATGAATATTCATGACTGATTTCCTTTAGGATGGGCTTGTTGGATCTCCTTGCAGTCCACGGGACTCTCAAAAGGCTTCTCAAACACAACAGTTCAAAAGCATCAATTCTTCAGCGCTCAGCTTTCTTTATAGTCCATCTCTCACATCCATACATGACTACTGGAAAAACCACAGCTTTGACTAGATGGCAAATTTGTTGGCAAATTAATGTCTCTTCTTTTTAATATAATGTCTAGGTTGGTCATAGATTTTCTTCTAAGGAGCAGGCATCTTTTAATTTCATGGCTGCAGTCAAGTGAATTCACTAGAGTGATTTCACTAGTCATGGTCATAAGGCTATCGTACATCCAAGTCTTTGCATGCAGGTTTGAGACAGGAAGAACAAAAGGTTCCAAGTTTTATTTCCCAGAAAAAAATTTACTTAGAAAATGAAGTCTTTTATACCAACTGTTGTCACTAGCTTATTGTCTAGAATTGTGTCATGTCCCATCTCTAAATGCAAGTGAGCTGGAAAGAGCAAGTTTATTTAGGTGGTACATTGTGACCTTAGTAAGGGGGAAGTCAAGATTCTCTCTGCAAAACAGGGGAGTGGGTATCAGATAAGAAGCTAGAAGTGGTTGTCACAGGGATTAATTAGATGAAGACAGAAAAAGACCAAATAAACATGAGCCTTGGGTCAAGGTTAATAGCGCTACAGATTTTCAGCATGAAGATCAAATCTTAGCAACAAAATTTTGCTTAAAAAAAGTCTTTTCCTTCATCCACTTTTATTTGTAATACTATACAAAGCTTCCCAGACTTTGCTGCCTTCCATAGGACTAATATGTGAGTCAATTCATTCCTCTTTACTTTTATACGCCTTCAGTTCCAGGAACAATATATAAGGGAACAGTCTTCATCGCAAGGAAATAGAATTTTAGAAAATGTAACAAAATATTTTTAGCCTACAATAGTATTTCCACAAAATAAAATATTTATTAGTTTTAGTTTGGGAAATGAAAATGTTTATTCATTTACTAATATAAAATCTATAAATTATTTTAGAAATTAATGCTTTCAAAACATAGATTTTTATTTCAATGTTTTTTTTTTAACAATGTTAAGTTTGTTTTTCTGAGTTTTGAATTCTAGAATTTCTGAATTTAGAGTATAGGATAACTGTGCATTTAAAATATTTTTATAATAACCTTGCTCAGTAAAGAAGGTCTTGATTGATTAGATTAAGACATGTGAAGAAAATAGGAACGTATAATCAGAGAAAACATTTTCTAAAGCATTTGGATTTTTAGATTTTAGTAAAACATATAGGAATGATTTGTACGGGTTAGTTAAGAATTGAAGTCTAGTTCAGTCGCTCAGTCATGTCCGACTCTTGCGACACCATGAATTGCAGCACGCCAGGCCTCCTGTCCATCACCAAATCCTGGAGTTCACCCAAACTCATGTCCATCAAGTCGGTGATGCCATCCAACCATCTCATCCTCTATCGTCCCCTTCTCCTCCTGCCCCCAATCCCTCCCAGCATCAGAGCCTTTTCCAATGAGTCAGCTCTTCTCATGAGGTGACCAAAGTATTGGAGTTTCAGCTTTAGCATCATTCCTTCCAAAGAAAGCCCAGGGCCGATCTCCTTCAGAATGGACTGGTTGGATCTCCTTGCAGTCCAAGGGACTCTCAAGAGTCTTCTCCAACACCACAGTTCAAAGGCATCAATTAGTTGGTGCTCAGCTTTCTTCACAGCCCAACTCTCACATCCATACATGACCACTGGAAAAACCATAGCCTTGACTAGATGGACCTTTGTTGGCAAAGTAATGTCTCTGCTTCTGTGTATGCTATCTAGGTTGGTCATAACTTTCCTTCAAAGGAATTACCATCTTTTAATTTCATGGCTGCAATCACCATCTGCAGTGATTTTGGAGACCAAAAAAATAAAGTCTGACACTGTTTGCACTGTTTCCCCATCTATTTCCCATGAAGTGATGGGACCAGATACCATGATCTTAGTTTTCTGAGTGTTGAACTTTAAGCCAACTTTTTCACTCTCCTCTTTCACTTTCATCAAGAGGCTTTTGAGTTCCTCTTCACTTTCTGCCATAAGGGTGGTGTCATCTGCATATCTGAGGTTATTGATATTTCTCCCGGCAATCTTGATTCCAGCTTGTGATTCATCCAGCTCAGCGTTTCTCGTGATGTATTCTGCATATAAGTTAAATATGCAGGGTGACAATATACAGCCTTGATGTACTCCTTTTTACTATTTGGAACCAGTCTGTTGTTCCTAAGTCTAGTTAGATACATGTAATGAAGGGATCCTATAAAAAGTTAGCAAAATATTTTGATCAGTGGATATATAGGCACAAATCATATTTAATTTAGCTTTTTATGATTAGTAAACAATGACAGATTTTATTTTCTTGGTTTCTAATTTCATGACTGCAGCCATGAAATTAAAAGATGCCTGCTCCTTGGAAGGAAAGTTATGACAAACCTAGACAGTGTATTAAAAAGCAGAGACATCACTTTGCTGACAAATGTCCCTATAGTCCAAGCTCTGGTTTTTCCAGTAGTCATGTACGAATGTGAGAGTTGGACCATAAAGAAGGCTGAGTGCCAAAGAACTGATGTTTCAAATTGTGGTGCTGGAGAAGACTCTTGAGAGTCCCTTGTACTACAAGGAGATTAAACCAGTCAGTTTTAAGGGAAATTAATCCTGAATATTCATTGGAAGGACTGTTGCTGAAGCTTAAGTTCCAATATTTTTGCCCTCATGTGAAGAGCTGACTCATTGGAAAAGACCCTGATGCTGGAAAGGATTAAAGCAAAAGAATGGGGAGGCAAAGGATGGGAGTTTGAGCATGCTCTGGGAGTTGGTGGTGGCAAATGTGGAGTGAGAAAAGAGTCAAGAAATGACTCTTAAAGACTCTTGGGACATTTTTTATTGTCTGTCTGTTTTTGATTTACAGAAAGCTATCTTTGTTCCCCTACACTATTAAAATAAGCGTTTGATGAGCTAAAAGAGAGACTCTCTTTCCCTTGGAGAAACCATGTCAATTTGATAAAAAGACTGATTTAATTCTCTGGAAACATAAATAAAAATTCTTTGTTATCTTTTCATTTTTCTGGTTTAAAATAGCTCTGTTGCACGGGGATCAACTACCTATTTGCCCTAGAGAGATGTCTGCCTCAACTTATAGCAACTTTTTCTCTAACCCAATATCTCATCCATTAAGGACAAGTTTCATGTTCTCATTACCCGGTTCACATAATGTTAGAAATGGAAGAGATTTTTAAGTCACCTGATCCACCCCCCTTGTTTTACATTGAGGGAATGACACCCAGAGAAATTGAATGATTCAATTTTGCGTTGCTATTTCTTCAGTAGTCCTATTTTCCACTATTCTTACATTCTACTATGGACACTATTTTTTTTCAGAACTCAGTCCTTTGGCATTTTCTCAGGAAATCTTCCATTAACTTGTCAACCAACCTTCATAAATTTGAATTAAAATAATGGAAACAGAATCTTCATAGGTTTTATTTATTTTAGTGTGAATGTTAATTTTCCTATTTAAAAAAAACAGTGACTGACAAAAAGAGTGTCCCATGCAGTAGGCTATAAGCTCTATCAGCCTTGCACTTAATATAACATCTGACATACATTTGTTCACTATGTGTTGTCAGGTTAGATTTGAAACCCAGATACAAGTCCTGTATTTTTCAAGTGCATCAGTCTGTGTCATCAATAGAAACTCTCTGCAGTATATTTCTAACATAAAAAGTTGTTTTCATCTCTGTCAAAATTAGGCTCATACGTGTAAACACCTTAATGAATTTTCAACAAACTGAAGTCAATAAGAATGAATAATAAGACATTAGATTCTCATTAACTTATTTGAACTCTTGCTAGTTTCTAAAAATGTACTATGTTGATTTATGTGACATTTTTATTTGTGTTGAAACCAGTTAGAGGTCATTAAAAACTAATTTAAATTTATGATTAGCCTTATTTTGTGATTCATGTTATTATTTTTAAAATAATTATTTATAGCATAATTGAAAATTTCTTAAAATAATACTTCCCTTGTTAATCAAAATATAATATTCTTTCCTTTTTGAAGCTGGGAAGCTTTGCTTACATTGATGATATTATCACCATCATTACCAACATTATTGAGTGCTTATGTATAAACCTGTGCTACATTTATAAGCTATAGTACTAGATTATAAGCAGTTTTCATTTAGTATAAAAAAGATTCTCATTGGTCTCAAGGCATGTATAATTAAAAGAGAATGATAGCAAAGCAGATATAAATAATAAATTAACTTTTAATCATTTAGATAAAAGGTGGATGTAAAAATACATACACTGGAATAATAGAAAATTGCCATTGCCATCTAACAGTTCTATAATACTTAGGTACCTTAGTCTCTAGTTCCTTTTGTATTTTTTTAATATATAAAACTATTCAATGGATGCATATAATAGCTTTCATATATTCCGATTTAAAAAAAAAGCAGGAACACTTTACCTCAATTGTGACAATTTACGATAATTTTACAGAAAGTGGTAGGAAGAACAAGTGAGAATATTAGCAATGGTAGCATCCATCAGGACCAATATTAGCTCTAATAGGCCAACTACAGGTAGGTGGAACATCAGGAGTTATTTATATTGTTAATTCAGTTAAAGTCACATGTCTGCTATTTTGCTGCTAGATAACTATATAGACTCAGAACCCATTCTTTACGTAATAAAACCTTTTTCCCATAAAGTCTTAAATGAAACTATGTTTATTGAAGGGCATACTCTTATTAAAAAGAGCAATATAATGCACATTATTCTGTAATATGGATAAAAACTTATGAAACTCAGTGTTCCAGATTGAAACTTCAGTGCCAGAACTACTTAAGAAAAACAAACTCTCATGAAGAGTTGTGTTAGATTTCTGTGCTTGTTCTTGTGTTAGATTTTTATACTTATAAGCTTCTAAACATCCATTCTTGTCACAAAGGCAGTCTTCACCAAACATCTGCAGAAACATTTGGAATGCTATTGTTTGAGAGGAATTGTCCAAGTGTGCATGCTTTTATAACATACCATTATGGTTGGATTGATAGTCCTGAAAAAAAGAATTCTGAATACAGTATAATGCACTGTCTTACTCATCTGTCACTGTATATTAGATAAAATGACTTGTTTATCATAGAATGCTTCAGAATGGAAATGTGAGCTGTCCTCTAGAGTTGCAAGTGTTATGTCACCTGAAAAACTGTTCCTTGCAATCAACTTATTTGCTGAGGAAAGCGTTATGAACTCTAGCAAGAATGCTAGCTATCTGTAAATCATTCTTTCCTTTTTACTCTTAAAGCAATTATGTTACCTATAATGTTCACTTGCTATCCCTCACTCCCTCCATTATATCAACTAAAACACAAAGCAGATTTTCATTTTTAAATATATTGTCACTTTACATTGTACTTCCTACTTCTTTTAGAATATCAGTTCTGAAATGAAATAAGCTAGAACACCTCTTTTGAGTTCAAATATAACCACATAGACCCTATTTCACTATAGTGCCATCTTGTAAGTCAATAAGTAGTGTAGTCTGTTCCATATATAAACACAATACAATCTATATTTGTATAAGCCTGTTAGAAAGATTTATAGTTTAAAACAACCAGTTAAATATTAGCTATTAGTTATGAGCTGAGAGCTGATAGCACAAGTAAAAAGGATGTAACAAAAGAACAAGGCAGGATTAACTATTTTCTTTTTTTTTTTTAATTTTATTTTATTTTTAAACTTTACATAACTGTATTAGTTTTGCCAAATATCAAAATGAATTCACCGCACGTATACATGTGTTCCCCATCCCGAACCCCCCTCCCTCCTCCCTCCCCATTCCATCCCTCTGGGTCGTCCCAGTGCACCAGCCCCAAGCATCCAGTATCGTGCATCGAACCTGGGCTGGCAACTCGTTTCATACGTGATATTTTACATGTTTCAATGCCATTCTCCCAAATCTTCCCACCCTCTCCCTCTCTCACAGAGTCCATAAGACTGTTCTATACACAAAAATAAACTCAAAATGGATTAAAGATCTCAACATAAGACCAGAAACTATAAAACTCCTAGAGGAGAACATAGGTAAAACACTCTCTGACATACATCACAGCAGGATCCTCTATGACCCACCTCCCAGAATATTGGAAATAAAAGCAAAAATAAACAAATGGGACCTAATTAACCTTAAAAGCTTCTGCACATCAAAGGAACCTATTAGCAAGGTGAAAAGACAGCCTTCAGAATGGGAGAAGATAATAGCAAATGAAGCAACTGACAAACAACTAATCTCGAGAATATACAAGCAACTCCTACAGCTCAATTCCAGAAAAATAAATGACCCAATCAAAAAATGGGCCAAAGAACTAAATAGACATTTCTCCAAAGAGGACATACAGATGGCTAACAAACACATGAAAAGATGCTCAACATCACTCATTATCACTATGAGGTACCATTTCACGCCAGTCAGAATGGCTGCGATCCAAAAGTCTACAAGTAATAAATGCTGGAGAGGGTGTGGAGAAAAGGGAACCCTCTTACACTGTTGGTGGGAATGCAAACTAGTACAGCCACTATGGAGAACAGTGTGGAGATTCCTTAAAAAACTGGAAATAGACCTGCCTTATGATCCAGCAATCCCACTGCTGGGCATACACACTGTGGAAACCAGAAGGGAAAGAGACACGTGTACCCCAATGTTCATCGCAGCACTGTTTATAATAGCCAGGACATGGAAGCAACCTAGATGTCCATCAGCAGTTGAATGGATAAGAAAGCAGTGGTACATATACACAATGGAGTATTATTCAGCCATTAAAAAGAATACATTTGAATCAGTTCTAATGAGGTGGATGAAACTGGAGGATTAACTATTTTCTGATTGACTTAGGTGCCGGGGTCCAGCCCTGGCTGATCCAGGGTATTCGAAGGAGAGACGGCTAGGCGACCTATTCAAATGTTAATTAGAGATAATAAAGAGGAATAGAATGAGGATAGCTCAGTAGGAAAATTCAGTGGAGAAAAGAAGCTGAGTGGCTTGGTTTACGCAGAAAATCAATATAACCCGTGACACCAGGTTAGCTCTGACCACGGAGGCCGCAGGCGCCCTCTCAAATAGCGGAAGGTGCCCCACCTTAGACACCTTCTCGAGTGGGTCTTAGAAGCCCAGGCAAATAAATGGTCGCAGAGGATATCCACGCTCCAGATGGACACTCAGCTGGAAGTTAAAGGGAAGAATGACATGGGGAGACCAAGCGTTGGTGAGCAAGGCCCATAGCTTTATTTTCAACAGGGGCTTTTATACCCTAAGTTACACATAGAGGATAATAGGGGATGCAAAATCAGCAGTCTTTGATGCTTATCAAAAACCAGGGTTTCTTTCCTGCAGATTTATCGTATACAAATGGTTTAGGTGATTTACATCATCTTCTGGCCAGAGGCCTATTAACATTTTATGACTCTTGACAAGCACTTATCAACAAAGACTTATTTTCTCTAAGAGTAATTATTTTAAGGTTTGGCGCCATCTTCCGAAGATAAGATTACGTTCCTATAGGGTGGATGTGTAATGGGTTTACAAAGGAAAGAATTTACTACCTTAAGGGTCTAAAGTTACTAACACCAGGCCACTACTTATTTTTTCTACATACCAACTATATTAATTAATGCACATTCAAGGATACAATTCAGGGGATGTGAAAACTTGGCAACAAACATTGGCTCATCAATGAAATCTTTTACTAGTTTTATTCTGACAGCTTCTAATTCTCTGAGAGGCTCTAAGCTATTTGAATATCTTAAGCTTCCCATGCCTCTGGAGGCTGGGAGACTGTAAACAATCGTATGCATAGCTGTAGGTGTCCGGGTAAACTTGTCAGGCGAGTTAGAGAGCCATCTGAGGGGTTTGGATTTAAACACTCCTAATTGCCCAGGAACTTTATTAATTGGAGCTGTAAGTTAACTCTTTGACAGAGAGAGCGAGATGGTGGTGGAGGACAGCCCCCAGTAAAGTCAGAGGTGAGAGCACAAAGCAATAAAGTAGGCAGACTCTGGTTTTTTGGGGGGTAGATGCTCGAGAATATCCGGGGGCACTCCCGAGGCTCGATCCCGCCTTTGCGTATGCCGAGCCCCCTTCCTCATGACCTTTGTCACGAATGGAATGTCTCTCGCCGGCTCCCGGCACTTAGGTTTGAGTGATTCCACTAAAACAGATTTAATGAATGACAGACTTTCTCTTTTTCAGATAAGTTTTCCTCACAATAGAAGGAAAACAATTACTGGGTTGTTAATAATAAGTTTTAGAAAATAAGCATGACCTATGCATTACACTAAATTATAAAATTTTCACCAAGTTAAACAACTTAGAAATTTTAGAAGTTAAACTAAAAGAACATTCAGTGTGATTTTTAAATGTTCACGTTTATATAAATGAATTAATGAAAAAATTTGAGAAAATATTTAATCATTCTGTGAAATTATTGAAAATGTTATTTCTGTATAATGAATGCCAAAATTCTGGGCCTGTTTTGTTAGACAACCTGTCTGTTTTACTTCTCGTATTTATCCCCTTTCTACCAAATCTCACTTGCTCATAAATTTTCAAACTATATCTTTTGTTTAGGATCACACTACTCTCTCAATTTTATGTGCTTTCTGGTGTGTATATGCCTGAATCCTGCACATATTTATCCGTAAGGTTTTGCCTACATGTGTTTCTTAGTTCATTAAAAAATAAAATATTAAATAAATGTCTACTATGTGCAATGTGGGCTTCCCAGGTGGCTCAATAGTAAAGATTCTGCCTGCCAGTGCAGGAGACACAGGTTTGATTCCTGGGTTGTGAAGATCCCCTGGAGAAGGAAGTGGCAACCCACCCCAGAATTTTGCCTGGAAAGTCCCATGAACAGAGGAACCTGGTGGGCTACAGTCCATGGCATCACAACAGAATCAGACACTTAGTGACTAAACAACAGTAGCAATTTGCAATGTACTGTATAATTTGCAGTGGAGAGGGGGGAGACATAAGGAAGGAGGTTTCTGTCATCTACAATCTGTTAAAGAGGGAGATAAAGGATAAACACACAAATATAAAGTGTACAAAACAATGTTGTGGAAAACACTTTTAACGATTAGGGAACGCTAAATATATGTGTATTGTTTAATGTACATATATGTGAGCATTTTTGCAGTGTGCCATATGTGCGTTAGTTTCTGTCTTTAAGTGGGTACATATTCATATGCCAGTGTATTTTCATGTGTGTATGATACTTAGTTAAATGGGACAGTCTCCGTGTCCAATTCTATGTCTACGTGTGTTTGCTTTCTCTTTACTGAAATCACAACTGCTTTGTGCTTCCTACACATGTAAATATCAACGAGGAAGATATATCTGTTTAGATTGATAAAAACTCCATTAAAATAAGATATAAAAGAACATAAAATAAAAAAATCTTCAGTGTCTGTACATCATGAATCTGCCCTGAGGGTCTTCTTACTAAGATAAAACAGGGCTTCTAAATAAATCTTTTATTAATTAAAAGGCTGCTGTTATTCTGAGTAAAATTAATACATATTCTCTGTATGAGAATTAGTCTCCATTTGTATACATTTCGGAGTTGAGACTTTTAAGCCTGGAGCCTCTATGTTCTAATAGGCTCTAAGTATTGTGAGCCAGTGAGAAAGTGGTCCCTGGAGTAAGGGAGGGAAGGATCAGGTAAGGCTGGAGGGGAGTCACAGGGTGAAGCTGAGCCCACACTGAGCATTCTTTTTCCCCACACCACCCTCAGGTGAACTTCCCACCCCATCACAGAGTAAGCAACTGGCAGATGGCAGCCTCCTACATCTGCCTTCCCCACTCCCAGTCCCACCCTCCATTCCTTGGGAGCTTACTGTTCAAGGGGAGAATACATTAGGGAGGTTGCTCTGAAGGAGAGGGGATGGGGTCAAAACGACTGACTATGGCATCCTTTATGGCATTTTCCCAGTGACAGGGATGAGACAGTCATCATTCCACTCATTCACTTGGGGGGAGGGAGATGATAAATAAGGAAATATAGAAAGCGACCTTTCTCTCATGGAGAAGGGAGTGGAAATTCTTTCCCTTCTCTAGGCATAAAGGGAGTATTATCATATTTGTAAAGGGAGTAATATAATAATTGTCCATAACGTGAGTAAAGAAAGCAAAAATGAATTCTTCTATCGATAATTTTATGCCTATAGGAGAAGTCAGACGAAGTTTTCAGATGAAAGTAGAGCAGTGGGGAGTTGTCTAGCTGAGTGTGATTGTGGACAAGGTGACAATTTCTTTAGCAGCATCATGAGGAAAAGAGGAAATAAATGTGCTTAAATCATGTTGACTGGGAGTTGATTCAGAGTTCAAAGAGCCAAGAAAAATTGCCTACGTGTGACCATCACTGCCAGTGATGAAGGGTCATTTAAGTTGTGTATACATTTACATTTTTACAGCAGTTCAGTTCACTTCAGTTCAGTCACTCAGTCAAGTCTGACTCTTTGTGACCTCATGAATTGAAGCAGGCAAGGCCTCCCTGTCCATCACCAACTCCCAGAGTTCACTCACACTCACGTCCATTGAGTTGGTGATGCCATCCAGCCATCTCATCCTCTATCTTCCCCTTCTCCTCCTGGCCCCAATCCCTCCCAATATCAGAGTCTTTTCCAATGAGTCAACTCTTCATATGAGGTGGCCAAAGTACTGGAGTTTCAGCTTTAGCATCATTCCTTCCAAAGAAAGCCCAGGGCTGATCTCCTTCAGAATGGACTGGTTGGATCGCCTTGCAGTCCAAGGGACTCTCAAGAGTTTTCTCCAACACCACAGTTCAAAAGCATCAATTATTCAGTGCTCAGTTTTCTTCACAGTCCAACTCTCACATCCATACATGACCACAGGAAAAACCATAGCCTTGACTAGACGAACCTTTGTTGGCAAAGTAATGTCTCTGCTTTTGAATATGCTATATAGGTTGGTCATAACTTTCCTTCCAAGGAGTAAGCATCTTTTAATTTCATGGCTGCAGTCACTTTTGTGATTTTGGAGTGATTTTGGAGCCCAAAAAAATAAAGTCTGACACTGTTTGCACTGTTTCCCCATCTATTTGCCATGAAGTGGTGGGACCGGATGCCGTGATCTTTGTTTTCTGAATGTTGAGCTTTAAGCCAACTTTTTCACTCTCCTCTTTCACTTTCATCAAGAGGCTTTTGAGTTCCTCTTCACTTTCTGCCATAAGGGTGGTGTCATCTGCATTATCTGAGGTTATTGATATTTCTCCTGGCAATCTTGATTCCAGCTTGTGCTTCTTCCAGCCCAGCGTTTCTCATGATGTACTCTGCATAGAAGTTAAATAAGCAGGGTGACAATATACAGCCTTGACGTACTCCTTTTCCTATTTGGAACCAGTCTGTTGTTCCATGTCCAGTTCTAACTGTTGCTTCCTGACCTGAATATAGGTTTCTCAAGAGGCAGGTCAGGTGATCTGGTATTCCCATCTCTTGAAGAATTTTCCACAGTTTATAGTGATCCACACAGTCAAAGGCTTTGGCATAGTCAATAAAGCAGAAATAGATGTTTTTCTGGAACTCTCTTGCTTTTTCCATGATCCAACAGATGTTGGCAATTTGATCTCTGGTTCCTCTGCCTTTTCTAAAACCAGCTTGAACATCTGGAAGTTCACGGTCATGTATTGCTGAAGCCTGGCTTGGAGAATTTTGAGCATTACTTTGTTAGCGTGTGAGTTGAGTGCAATTGTGTGGTAGTTTGAGCATTCTTGGCATTGCTTTTCTTTGGGATTGGAATGAAAACTGACCTTTTCCAGTCCTGTGGCCACTGCTGAGTTTTCCAAATTTGCTGGCATATTGAGTGCAGCACTTTCACAGCATCATCTTTCAGGATTTGAAATAGCTCAACTGGAGTTCCATCACCTCCACTAGCTTTGTTCGTAGTGATGCTTTCTAAGGCCCACTTGACTTCACATTCCAGGAGGTCTGGCTCTATGTGAGTGATCACACCATCGTGATTGTCTGGGTCATGAAGGTCTTTTTTGTACAGTTCTTCTATGTATTCTTGCCACCTCTTCTTAATATCTTCTGCTTCTGTTAGGACCATACCATTTCTGTCCTTTATTGAGCCCATCTTTGCATGAAATGTTTCTTTGGTATCTCTAATTTTCTTGAAGAGATCTCTAGTCTTTCCCATTCTGTTGTTTTCCTCTATTTCTTTGCACTGATCGCTGAGGAAGGCTTTCTTATCTCTTCTTGCTATTCTTTGGAACTCTGCATTCAATTGCTTATGTCTTTCCTTTTCTTCTTTGCTTTTTGCTTCCCTTCTTTTCACAGCTATTTGTAAGGCCTCTCAGACAGCCATTTTGCTTTTTTGCATTTATTTTTCTTGCGGATGCTCTTGATCCCTGTCTTCTGTACAATGTCACGAACCTCTGTCCATAGTTCATTAGGCACTCTATCTATCAGATCTAGTCCCTTAAATCTATTTCTCACTTCCACTGTATAATCATAAGGGATTTGATTTAGGTCATACCTGAATGGTCTAGTGGTTTTCCCTACTTTCTTCAATTTCAGTCTGAATTTGGCAATAAGGAGTTCATGATCTGAGCCACAGTCAGCTCCCGGTCTTGTTTTTGCTGACTGTATAGAGCTTCTCCATCTTTGGCTGAAAAGAATATAATCAATCATGTCATACTTAAAAAAAAATCACAAAGTCATTTTCTGGCCATATTTTACTTCCCATTTGCTGTGCTCTCATTTTTTCCCCTACTTCCCTTTTTCATAGCTTTTGTTGCAAAATGAAAAGAGTCAGATTAGCAGAGCCAAGCTTTTGTGTAACATAGCTGACAGTAAAAGGAAAGGTGTGTATGTAGTAAGAAGAAAGCAGATTTGAAATTTAATTATTATGGTATATTATATGCATATAAGCGTTTGTTAACTGTTGTTAGGCCGCTAAGTCAGGCACAACTGGACAGCTTAACTTTCACTTTTCACTTTCATGCATTGGAGAAGGAAATGACAACCCACTTCAGTGTTCTTGCCTGGAGAATCCCAGGGACAGGGGAGCCTGGTGGGCTGCCGTCTATGGGGTCACACAGAGTTGGACACGACTGAAGTGACTTAGCAGCAGCAGCAGCAGCAGTTGTCAAAACAATCTCCACTTCATCAAGATACATTTCGATACATAGGATCAGTGTAGTTGTATATGCATATTGTTTCTGACACTGAAAATTGGCCTCTGTACACTGTCACTTATGACCAACCTAGACAGCATATTCAAAAGCAGAGACATTACTTTGCCAACAAAGGTCCATCTAGTCAAGGCTATGGTTTTTCCAGTGGTCATGTATGGATGTGAGAGTTGGACTGGGAAGAAAACTGAGCACTGAAGAATTGATGCTTTTGAACTGTGGTGTTGGAGAAGACTCTTGAGAGTCCCTGAGACTGCAAAGAGATCCAACCAGTCCATTCTGAAGGAGATCAGCCCTGGGATTTCTTTGGAGAGAATGATGCTGAAGCTGAAACTCCAGTACTTTGGCCACCTCATGCAAAGAGTTGACTCATTGGAAAAGACTCTGATATTGGGAGGGATTGGGGGCAGGAGGAGAAGGGGGCGACAGAGGATGAGATGGCTGGATGGCATCACTGACTCGATGGACATGAGTCTGAGTGAACTCCGGAAGTTGGTGATGGACAGGGAGGCCTGGCGTGCTGCGATTCATGGGGTTGTGAAGAGTTGGACACGACTGAGTGACTGAACTGAACTGACACTGTCACTGAGTTGAGTCTTGGAGGCAAAGTTTGGGTGAATTAGAAAAGAACAGCTTTATTGTTTTGCCAGGCACAAGGGGCTACCATGGGCTAATGCCCTCAAAACTGTGTGTCCCAGCCCAGCAAGGGAGGGGTCGTGAGAAGTCTTACAGTCAAGGTGCAGGGTTGCTAATAAGAATCAGGGTGCTTACAGGTCCTGCATTCCTTCAAAGGAGAGATTATCTGGTGTCCAGTGGTTTTGTGATGGGCTTCTGTGGTTCTTGAGGTTATTGAACTGTGACATTCCGTTTGGAATGAAGAATTCTTTATCAATTAGCCTCTTCCATTTGGTATTGGTTTTCCTTCTATAGAAGAGTTCAAAGATACTGTTATGTGTACCCTTTGAGGAGGATCCTTTCCCAAGACTGCTCTGTTTTTTTCCCGCATTTTCAAGAACAGTCAAGTTGAGATAACTGACGCTACTGTAAGTGATTTTAAGTGATTTTTGTATATGTCTTGAAATTTTGAACAAAAGTTTTAAAATTACTTTATCTGAACTGAATAGATAATTGAATGATGATACTTATTTTTAATGCATGAATATCCACTGTGTTAGCTGCTCAGTTGTATCCAACTTTTTGTGACCCCTTGGACAGTAGCCCACCTGGCTCGTCTGTCCAAGGAGTTTTCCAGGCAAGAATCCTGGAGTGGGTTGCCATTTCCTTCTGCAGGGGTCTTCCTGACTGAGGGACTGAACCTGGGTCTCCCACATTACAGTCAGATTCTTTACCATCTGAGCCATAAGGGAAGCCCTAATATCCACTGTAGTTTCCTAGTTTACTTCACACACATCAACATCAACTAACATATAAAAGAAGAATATTTTCCTTCACTGTGTCAAGTCTTACCTTACTACCTTCTAATACTAAATACTATAGCTGGATTCAACCCTGCCCACTTCCTTAATCTCAGCTGAAAACATATTAGAGGGCCTAGCCCTTGAAGAAGTATGTCTGAATGTAGTCCGATTCTTTTCATTTAAGTGTCCGATTCTTCCCCATCTTGTGAACTTTGGGCTGCAGCTTTGTCTAACTCCTAATGACTGTAACCAGTTTGTCTAATGGGCCTTTGGCACTCACCCTGTGCCTTGCTCCAACTTTGGGTTATTTCTGAACCTGAATTTGGATTCTAAACTCTAGCCAGGTGAGCTGGAATAAAACCTTCTTGCTCTGTTCCCACAAGACTTTTCCTTCTTAATTGTGGTAGCTTAACACAGATACTCTCAGGAACTTGGGATGCTTTCTAGATATTCTCTGGAATACAACTAGACCTTTTTATAAAGTTGCCAATGTATGAGTGTTTGATTTTTTTTTTTATTAGTCATGTTAGGAGAATTGGGACTTTTTAAAATTTAAGTTTGTTGTTCTTTAGTTTCTAAGTGATGTCCACCTCTTTTGTGACCCCATGGATTGTAGTCTGCCAGGCTCCTCTGTCGCTGGGGATTCTCCAGGCAAGAATACTGAATTGAGTTGCCATTTCCTTCATCAGAGGATCTTCCCAACCCAGGGATTGAACCCATGTCTCCTGCACTGCAGGCTGATTCTTTACCACTGAGCCATCAGGAAAGCCCATATTTAAGTTCAGATATTTTAAACTTTTTGATTCCATAGGAGGGAGGTATATGTGGTGGTGGAGGTAGGGGAAAGCAGTATTTTTGATATTTTAGGTCCAGTCTTGTAACCACCAAACCATACTTAATGCCAACTCTTGAGAAAAGCTTTGATCAGATTAAAACTTAGTCACCTGCAGCTTGAACCCTGGCTCCTTTCTGTAGGTAGATAATTTTATCATCCAGATGCGCTTTGTAAACCTCCCCAGATTTGTTCTGCACCATCTTTCTCTCTAGCTCAGTTTTCCCAACAGCCTTGCATTTATGGTTCTGCTGCCCATCATTACACTGTAACAAGTATTACAAAAGCTGACTTGGGAATGTAAGGATTTTTATTAATGATAATCCTGCAAAAATAGAAAAAATATAAGGTGAATCCTCTGTGTGAGATGAGGCATGAGCTAGCCTCATGAGGAAGATATAACAATGTGCAATTCAAAATAATTCTATTTCAGGTTCTTTAAGACATAGTGTAAAAAAGTCTAGAGAATTTTCCTTTGGAACTTGGGGAGCTAACAAATAACTGTAATTCTGGAAGAATCAGAGTTTGTGATCATATGACTTTTTTAGAAATTAGGTGAGGGCAGTGAAAATAGCATGATAAATGGATTACATAAGCAAGTTGACCCAATATACTGTAATTCATAGATGCAACTAAGAAAAAAGCACAGATTTTTTAATGTCTTAAAATAAGATATCAAAGTGCAATTATGCCAAATGAACTCAAATGCACTTAAAATCTATGTTTATACCTAATGACTGACTTAAAGTAAGATTTAGAACAAATTTGCACGTTAAGTAATTTAAAAGTCTTCATATCATGTAGAACCTGCTAATGTGGTTTTTCAGTAGCTCTGTGGTTAAATGCTAATAGCATATTCCCAAAAGAAAAGACCCATAAACTGGAATCCATAAAAGTTCCCTGTGATGTTCACATGTTATTGTATTTTTCCCTTTGAATATAGATTTTTATCTGTCCTAAAGAAAGCAAAACTTTTAAAATACCACTTAGCAGTCTTTTGAAAAGCAGGCAGTTTGACCAAAATACTGCATTTATTTAAAGACTGCTGTTCACTTACCATTGGGTTTTTCTTCTACTTTCCCCATCATATCACATAATCCATTTGAGAATTATCTTTTTTATTTGTTTGACTTTTGGACTCTATCAGTGCTTCACATCTTAGGTAATAAATTTTTCATATGCAGTACTTAACAAGATCATATCAAGAAAGGGCAAAATTAAAGAAAACAATCTATTAAAAGTTGATTTCTGTATAGTGGCATTTTCTCAATTTTATCATAGTTCTCAATAATTATTTTTTGAATAGTGCTAAAGTGTTAACTCTCTAAATCCTTAAAGAAAAAAATGTAATTGCTCATGTGCAAAATCAATGAAAAATGACTGAAATTATGAAAAAAATTAAAAATTTTTTAAAATTTATTTTTTATTGAAGGATAATTGCTTTACAGATTTTTGCTGTTTTCTGTCAAATTTCAACATGAATCAACCGTAGGTATACATATATCCCCTCCACATAGCTATGTTCCCCCCAAAGATTCCAGTTTACTTATTTCAATATTTATTTTTTAAATGATTTTAAGATCAGTGATTTGAAACTCCAGTACTTTGGCCACCTCATGTGAAGAGTTGACTCATTGGAAAAGACTGATGCTGGGAGGGATTGGGGGCAGGAAGAGAAGGGGACGACAGAGGATGAGATGGCTGGATGGCATCACTGACTCGATGGACGTGAGTCTGAGTGAACTCCGGGAGTTGGTGATGGACAGGGAGGCCTGGCATGCTGCGATTCATGGGGTCGCAAAGAGTTGGACACGACTGAGCAACTGATCTGATCTGATGTAGGTGATTGCTTGTGTGTGCCCAGTCATTTGTCATGTCCAACTTTTTGCAACTTCATGGTCTATAGCCCATCAGGCTCCTCTGTCTGTGGAATTTTTCAGGCAAGAGTACTAGAGTGGGTAGCTATCTCCTAGTCCAGAGGTGATATACTACATCCTTTTTTACTCCTTATAATTTAACTCTTGCAAAATCCATACAATAGAGTTTGTATGATTGTCTTCACTTTACAAATTAGGAAATTATATCCTAAAATGTTAAGAAGCTTAACATAGTGTTACAACTTGTAACTGCTAGTGCTAGAAATTAAACCTGGATACTATCTCAGAGTTAATTCTTTATCTACCAAGCAGCTTATTATACCATAAGATACAATTTTTATTTTGTTTTTAAGGAATCTGAGTGATCAGTAGTTATTAATGTTATGTAAGACTTTGTTTCCATGTAAGGAGACATTTATATAGATGACACTTTGTGTGATTTTACGTATCAAAGATGATTAGTGAGCAACAACATTTTTATACTTTTCTCTTATAAGTAGCCTAACCTATAGAATTCTATCTCCATGTTAAAATTATTTTAGTATAGGAGACTTCAAATTATATCAAACAAATACATTTTTTTAATATTTTTTATTGAATTTATTTATTTAATTGGAGGATAATTGCAATATTGTGATGGCCTCTGCCATATAGCAACATGAATTGGCCATAGGCATACATGTGTCCCCTCCCTCTGGACTCCCCTCCTGCCCCACCTCCATCCCCACCCCATCCCTCCAGGTTGTCACAGAGCACCCACTTTGGGTTCCCTGTGTCATAGATCAAATTCCCACTGGCTATCTGTTTTACCTATGGTAATGTATATGTTTCAATGCCATTTTCTCTAATCATCCCACCCTCTCCTTCTCCCACTGTGTCCATAAGTCTGTTCTTCATGTCTGTGTCTCCTTTGCTGTCCTGCACATAGGATCATCAGTACCATCTTTCTAGATTCCGTACATATGTATTAACATACGATATTCAAACAAGTACAGTTTTGCTTAAGAAGGCTTGATGTGCTGAAAAGAAAAAAGATATTAAAAGTGAATTCTGAATCAGTTTATAGCACTTGTTATATTGTGAGATAGTTAATGGATGTGTTATAAATATTACATTGAATTAATGAGCACATCAATTAATTAATTTAAAAGATTCCTTTATAGAACCTCTTATTTTTGATCATTTTGAATCTTTGTTTTTGAAGTTTTTGGTAAGTGAAAGTAGTTGCTTACTCAAAGTAAATATTTGTAGTGGGGCTACTTTAGGCAGCTGAATTTAGAAATAAAGCTCAGTTTTTGGCATCTCTTTATTTCTTGGCTCTGCTTCTTGCTGTGTTTGACTCATCTCTGGTTCTGCATGGTAACAACATGGCACCCTACATCCTCTTAGATTTTAGTCCAAAGGTAAATACACGCTTTCCTTTCCCAGAATCAACAGCAAAAGATTCATGGTGTACTTTCAGTTCTTAGAGGACAAACATATACAATGAACCAATCGCTGTGGTTAAGAAACTGGTAGCCCTGTTCAAAGTATAAGTAGATTTCACCAAATGTATTGAATTAAAAGTGAGGACAAATATTTCCCCACAGAGGAAAATTGGGATATGGTCTTATGAAAAATGAAAAGATGCTCCTTGATAAAAGCAATTGTCATCTACTGAGCTTTAAGAAGAATATATATGACTATATTAGTTTAGGGATCATAATGTTAACTTTTAAAATGCTTCATTCTTCTTAGTGCTAGGAAAATAGGTCTTCATATGAAAAAGAAAAATTTGACCTTAAAATGCCATCTGTTTGGTAAATCAACAATTTATACAGACTCAACAAGTTATACAGACTACCATACTTTGATAAGGTATAAATAATCATAACTTATTTTGATGCCCTAGCTTAATGAACAGTGTGCGGTGTCTATATCTAATTCACTGTTAGTTCTGTACCTCTTTTGATACTGATTTTGTTATCTTGCATTTAGTACATAGCTATTTCTATATCGATTTATAGTGAGCACCAGGATATGAGCTTGGGGGAACTCAGTGAAATAGATGTCGATCAGTTTAATTTTTTTTAAGCATTTCTGTCTGGCTTTAATAATGTACAAGTAATGTAAAAAGCCATTTAGTTTTTATCAGTTAGTCAGAATCTGTTGGCCTACTTTCAAAAGTTGGTCTCCTGGGCATAATGGACATAATTGAAACTCCTGTTAAGTTTTTCCATTTTAATGAAAATATTAAACCACTTGAGGAGTAGCATGGTGAATTTGCCACCCAGATCTCAGAGGGCTAAGCTCTGAATTAATTCTGCTGTCTTCTACTATTTTATTCTCAACATTTATAAAGTTTATTAAAATGATTTGTTCTCTAACTCTGTTTTCAGATCATTGCTTTCAAGGATGACTTGAGTTTTTATTTTCTTTTCATAATTTTCTCTTTATAATTGAAGGCTACAAAAGGGAACAATAGAGAATGGAAAATAAAAATGCAGTGATTAATTCTATGACTTTGCTTTTCTGAACTATGAATTGAATAAAGCAATATTTGGGTGATAGGCTTAGAACTACAAAGAACTTTGGCTTTTAAAAATTATTAGTTTCAAAATATTACTAACTGCAATTTTTAAAGTAGTTTTAATGTTTCTTTGTAGAGAAAATAAAGCACAATTTAAAGTACAATTTTAATATTTAGGATGTTCATTTAGAATAAAATGATAGTTACTAAATATACTCCATTTACTTGGAAATTTTAAAGCTTTTTACTTGGGCTATTGGAATTGTATACCTCCCAGACATTATTTTCAATATGTTGTGCCTCTATGCTAATTGCTTTCATATATAAAAAATACAAGAGGGCACAGGATAAGAAGCAATGATGAAATTAAATATAATCAGAAAATAAATGTTTTAATTCTGCATTTCCATATCAGTATTTACCTGTTTCACTGCATCATTGTGAGTTGGCTTAAAATACAGTTATTGAAACATTTCATTAAATAGATTTATTTGAAGATATATTGTATGATTTTGAGAGAGTGAAAGTGTCATAAACTTTATGACAATTGAAATTATTAATATAATCACTTTTGAAAGAGAAAGTTTAGTCACTCAGTCCTGTCTGACTCTTTGTGACCCCATTGACTGTAGCCTACCAAGCTCCTCTGTCCGTGGGATTTTCCAGGCAAGAACACTGGAGTGGGCTTCCATTTCCTTCTCCAGAGGATCTTCCTGACCCAGGGATCGAATCCAGATCTTCCACATTGTAGGCAGACGCTTTTACCATCTGAGCCACCAGCAAAGTCTTATTCACTTTTATCAGTTAATAAGTAAATCTAATGTTCGTTGTATCCTTGAGATCAAATACCATCCTAAGTAACTTCTAAAGAGTGTCTTATTGAATGTGCACAGTATCCTTACAAGGTAGGTAACAGTGTCTCATTTTACAGATGAGGTACTAAGTTTTCCAGTAAGTAGCTTGCCTAAGGTCACATAGCGCTGGAGTCAGAATTCAAAGTTATGATATGAAATCTAAAGCCTGCTTTTAAATGAGTATTGACCCGTGTTATCCCCAAACGTCTCCAAAATCACTAATCTTTTTTATGAAAGATAAATATATAAGCTTAGTATTTTAGGTATTATACACATTTATGAAGAGAAATATTATAATTTGGAATGGATAATATTAGTGATAACCTTATTATTAGAAGACAAAAGACTAACAAGTACTTACTCTTATAATATTTTAAATATAAAGCCACAACTATTCTGAGAAATTCAATATGAAATATCTATTAAATATCAAGATTTTTTATTCTTAATATTCAATGTTTATTATTTTGCAGTAAGAGAAAAGTAATGACACAAAGACAAATGCAACAGAAATAATGAAAACTGCTGAGGGTTAGCTGTGTCAAGTACCACTCTTGATAGTTCACGTGTATTGACACAGTACTCACAGAAACATCATAGAATGGTTAGTATTATTATATTCATTTTCAGAGGAAGAACCTCAAACTTGCAGAGGTTTACTAATTTAAATGAATAAGGCCCTACTGTTAAGTGAGTAGCAGGGTTAGAATTTAAACCGAGGCGGCCTCATATACTGGAGAAGGAAATGGCAACCCACTCCAGTATTCTTGCCTAGAGAATCCCATGAACGGAGGAGCCTGGTGGGCTGCAGTTCATGGGGTCGCCAAGAGTCGGACACGACTGAAGTGACTTAGCATGCATGCATGCATTGGAGAAGGAAATGGCAACCCACTCCAGTATTCTTGCCTGGGGAATCCCAGGGACAGAAGAGCCTGGTGGGCTGCCGTCTATGGGGTTGCACAGAGTCGGACACGGCTGAAGCGACTTAGCAGCAGCAACAGCAGCCTCATATACTAACCACTACCTTGTAGTACTCTGTTCAAAGAGTAAGTGCTAATATCTTGAAAAGTCACCAAAATATAGAGATTAAAATACTATTTTTACCACAGTGTTAAGAATATTGAAATTTCATAGGTCATTCCATGTCTATAATCAATTCAATACTAATTTTTATTTATTTTACTTCTAGGATGTCATGCTCCTCCATTTTGTCCCCATCAAAACAAAATGAAAGAGACAGATTACTCAGCATCTCATTCTGTGATAATGACTTAGTTCTGTTGTTCTCATATTCCAAAAAGAAATTTATGACAGGGTAGATTTCTATATATATAATTATTAAAAGTGATTTCATATCTTCATCTAATATGTATCAATTATATATGTTACATTTTATTTCCAGACATAGTTATACATACTTTCCGTGCACCTTTCCCCACTGATAAAAGCATTTTTCTTTTCATTCATTCTATTTGACTTGCATGCATAACAATTGTGCCATCCATGCTTTTCCTTAGGTATAGTCAAGTTGTCATTCAAATCTCTTGGCTAATTTACTACTTGACACCCCAATGTTTTGGAACCTAACAAAAGTCACAGATGGTACTGATTTTAGAATTAGTTAACATCTTGTAAAATACTGCATTTAAAATATGTTACAAATATTTGCTCTTGTCTGTCTGATAGTAGAAACCCTACACTAATAATGAAGATTAACCCTATTTTTTTCTCTTGCCAAACTTCTTATGAACATTTCCTTGTCCTCCATTTTAGCATGTGAGCCAACACTTAGAACATAGTATGTGTTCAATAAACATTTTTTAAAAACTTAAATTGTATTTAACTCTATGATTTAAAACCTTCCCTCATTAACTGAAATAAAATTCCACTTTATCTGCTTAACAGCTCTTTCTGCTCTAGCATAATTTTTTCTCTTTGCTTAGAAAATTAGTAAAAATAATAATAATAATAATAATTCTTATGTCAGAACAGCCTTTGGCAAATACAGTGAAAATAAACCAAATACATGATGATTTAACATGTTATAAAATGTGTTTTGCAGAGATAAAGTAAATCCTTGGCTGCATTTATCTCTATACCATTATGTCCCAAGTGTAGAATCTTGGATTATAGCAGAGATGATTGTAGCTGTTGTGAATTTAAGGGATATTGATTACAGAGGGATGCTCTAATTTCCCTGAACAATGCCTAATATCTCTTCTGAATGTTCATGATTTCCTCTGATAAGGTTTTTACTATGGAGATGATGTGTCTTTATCATTTTAACACATTCAGTCTCCTTCTTCCACAAAGGGAGAAGAGGCACTAGACTAAAGACATTTACTAGACAACAGTGCTTAGCTAAAATTTGATAATACTTTGTCTTATGATATTTATGTTTTATTATTATGGTCTACTTATGGTGAACTCCTCTGGTTTTCCACTTATGATTGTGAAATAAGATTTCAAATACATATGGATTAAAATGTGGTTTAAGATTTAAAAGTAAATAATAGTTCAATGATCTGATATTTGAAGGTAATATAGCAAAGAATGAAGTTTGGGAGACTCGACCATATATCAGTAAAATTGTTGTTGTTCAGTCACTCAGTCATGTCCGACCCATTGTGACACCATGAACTGCAGCACACCAGGCATCCCTGTCCTTCAGTATCTTCAGAAGCTTGCACAAACTTATGTGCATTGAGTAGTGATACCATCCAACCACCTCATCCTCTGTCACTCCATTCTCCTGTTGCCCTCAGTCTTTCCCAACATAAGGGTCTTTTCTGATGAACCACCTCTTTGCATCAGGTGGGCAAAGTATTGGAGCTTCAGCTTCAGCACCAGTCCTTCCAGTGAATATTCAGGGTTGATTTCCTTTAGGATTGACTTGTTTGATATTATTGCTGTCCAAGGGACTCTCAAGAGTCTTCTCCAGCACCACAGTTCAAAAGCATCAATTCTTTGGTGCTAAGCCTTCTTTATGGTCCCACTCTTATATCCATACATGACTAATGGAAAAACCATAGCTTTGACTATGCAGACCTTTGTCAGCAAAGTGTTGTCTCTACTTTTTAATATGCTGTCTAGGTTTGTCATAGCTTTTCTCCCAAAGGACAAGAGTCTTTTAATTTCATGGCTGCAGTCACTGTCTGCAGTGATTTTGGAGCCCAAGAAAATAGAACCTGACACTGTTTCCACTTTCCCCCCATCTATTTGCCATGAAGTGATGGGACTGGATGCCATGATCTTAGTTTTTTGAATGTTGAGTTTTAAGCCAGCTTTTTCACTCTCCTCTTTCACCTTCATCAAGAGGCTCTTAAGTTCCTCTTCACTTTATGCCATGGACTTCCTTGTTGGCTCAGAAGGTAAAGCATCTGCCTGCAATACAGGAGATCTGGGTTCAATCCCAGAGTCGGGAAGATCTCCTGAAGAATGGAGTGGCAATCCACTCCAGTATTATTGCCTGGAGAATTCCATGGACAGAGGAGCCTGGTGGCCTATAGTCCATGGAGTTGCAGAGAGATGGATAAAACTGAGTGACTAACACACTTAACACTTTCACTTTCTACCATTAAAGTGGTATCATCTGCATATCTGCAGTTGTTGATATTCCTCCTGGCAATCTTGATTCCAGCTTGTGAATCATCCAGCCCAACATTTTGCATGATATAATCTGCACATAAGTTAAATAAGTAGGGTGACAATGTACTTATCAGTAGAATAATCAGCATAATAATTATGAAATATAAAATATCTACATTCTATGGAGAAGGAAATGGCAGCCCACTCCAGTACCCTTGCCTGGAAAATCCCATGGACAAAGGAGCCTGGTAGGTTACAGTCCATGGGGTCGCAAAGAGTCGGACACGCAAAATGCGACGTCACATTCACTTTTACTTTCCTCACCTCCTACTCTTCTCTGTCTATAAAAGAAACTGGCATTCAGACCCAGATAAGATGATATGCTGGGGCACTAGCCTGCCATTTTCTAGGACGCCTAGCTTTCCAAATAAAGTTGTATTCCTTGCTTCAAAAAAATAAATAAATATCTACATTCTAGAGTATAATAATAATGATTTTCTTCAATTATTGAGGAAAGAAAAAGTAATCAGATCAGATCAGATCAGTCGCTCAGTCGTGTCCAACTCTTTGGGACCCCATGAATCGCAGCATGCCAGGCCTCCCTGTCCATCACTAACTCCCGGAGTTCACTCAGACTCAAGTCTATCGAGTCAGTGATGCCATCCAGCCATCTCATCCTCTGTCGTCCCCTTCTCCTCCTGCCTCCAATCTCTCCCAGCATCAGAGTCTTTTCCAACGAGTCAACTCTTCGCATGAGGTGGCCAAAGTACTGGAGTTTCAGCTTTAGCATCATTCCTTCCAAAGAAATCCCAGGGCTGATCTCCTTCAGAATGGACTGGTTGGATCTCCTTGCAGTCCAAGGGACTCTCAAGAGTCTTCTCCAACACCACAGATCAAAAGCATCAATTCTTCGGCGCTCAGCCTTCTTCACAGTCCAACTCTCACATCCATACATGACCACAGGAAAAACCATAGCCTTGACTAGACGAACCTTTGTTGGCAAAGTAATGTCTCTGCTTTTCAATATGCTATCTAGGTTGGTCATAACTTTCCTTCCAAGGAGTAAGTGTCTTTTAATTTCATGGCTGCAGTCACCATCTGTAGTGATTTTGGAGCCCAGAAAAATAAAGTCTGACACTGTTTCCACTGTTTTCCCATCTATTTCCCATGAAGTGATGGGACCGGATGCCATGATCTTCGTTTTCTGAATGTTGAGCTTTAAGCCAACTTTTTCACTCTCCACTTTCACTTTCATCAAGAGGCTTTTGAGTTCCTCTTCACTTTCTGCCATAAGGGTGGTGTCATCTGCATATCTGAGGTTATTGATATTTCTCCCGGCAATCTTGATTCCAGCTTGTGCTTCTTCCAGCCCAGCATTTCTCATGATGTATTCTGCATATAAGTTAAATAAACAGGGTGACAATATACAGCCCTGTCGTACTCCTTTTCCTATTTGGAACCAGTCTGTTGTTCCATGTCCAGTTCTAACTGTTGCTTCCTGACCTGCATACAAATTTCTCAAGAGGCAGATCAGGTGGTCTGGTATTCCCATCTCTTTCAGAATTTTCCACAGTTTATTGTGATCCACACAATCAAAGGCTTTGTGGAATTCTCTTGCTTTTTCTATGATCCAGCGGATGTTGGCAATTTAGCAATGTAATAATATGTATATGATAATGGACATAATTTGTAAGTGGTGTTGCATACTGGAAACTTGTCCATCCCATTGAGTAGAAAAAAAATTACTGGAAAAATAGTGAAATATTTTAGGTGCTTGTAAAATTTTTCTTAGGATTAAAATTTTGTTTGCTTTTTAATCACAAATGTGAGAGTCCACAAAAGAAAACAAGAGAAGAAAAAAGAGATTTCATTTTAAGAGACACTGAATCAGTTTTAGATTTTCTTGAGTTACAGTATAACTGCTACTTGGAGAAAACTACATTAAGTAAAATCACAGGAACACCAGGAAAAAGGTAAAGATATATTTCTTATATCTATACATGCAAATGTTTATATATTAATATTGGGATGAAAATTGGTATATTCAAAATATATGAACTATAAAGATAAATGTTTGATATGATTATTCAATAAGAAGTAGTATCATGTAATTAGACAGCCTTCCTAAATGTTTATGGGTAATGAGCATGTGCCAACTTAAATAGAAAATATTAATCAACAATATAGCCTCTCTGAAGATTAAGAAGAAATCAACATAAGTTGTTGAAATGTTATAAATACTAGGTTCCTAGCAGTTATTACTTTCCTGATTGTTTCCAGAGATTGTTGAACTTTATTGGCAATATAATTATCTCAGAGTACAAATTATTTTTAATTAATAATTATTGATTAAGAGAAAGTAGGATAATGAATTGAACTTCTATGCTGTTGATTAATAGACTTATTTATTTATTGAGCAATTTTAGGTTTACAGAAAAATTGAGTGGAAAGTGCAGTGTTCCCGTATATCCCATTACCATCTCCCCAATTTCCCTGGTTTTTAACATCTTGCATTAGTGTGGTACACTTGTTACAGTTGAGCTATAATAACCATAGCTGATATGTTATTAGCAAAGTCCATACTTTATCTACACTCTTGGTTTTATACCTTCTGTGTGTTTTGACAGATGTGTAGTGACATATATCTACAATTAAAACTTCATTGTTTCACCTCTCTAAATATCCTCAGGCTCCATCTACCCCCCTCTAATAGTGCCAACCACTGATCTTTATACTGTCTTCATAATTTTGCCTTTTCCAGAATATCTTATAGCTGGAATGTATGTGGCCTATTAAGATTGGTTTCTTTTACTTTGCAATATGTGTTTAAGATTCCTGCTTGTCATATCATAATTTGATAGCTCATTTTTTTTTAATCATTGAATATCCCGTACTGTGGAAGTACCACTCTTTGTTTATGCATTCATCTGTTGAAGAACATCTTGGTTGATTACAAGTTTGGGCAATTTTTGTTATAAACATCTGTATGCTGTGTTTTGTTTGGACCTAGGTTTTCAACTCATTTGGGTAAATACCAGAGTGGTATTATTGGATCCTGTGGTAAGAGTGTTTAATTAAAAAAAAAAAAACTGTCAGACTATCTTTGTAGCTGTATCATTCATTCCCCTTATACACTGTGTACCAGTATGCACACTAGCATTCACCTGTTTGTCTCTCCCATTTGGGGGCAATATATTGCCTTATAACTTCACTTTTCTGATATATCTAAGAAGAGTTGTTGATTTTCCATTTGTTCAGCCTTTAGATTGTTGTAAGGATAAGTGACAACCTCCAGGGTATTTGCAAGAAATTCATGAATTAGAGTTCTGAGATATAAATTTAAGGTATTACTTTCATTTTGCTTCCTATTTAAACTTTTCTTTAATTATTAAAAATGAGTTCTCATTTCTGTAATAAGTCCAATTCAGTTGCTTAGTCCAGTTCAACTCATTGCGACCCCATGGACTGCAGCTTACCAGGATTCCCTGTCCATCACCAATTCCTGAAGCTTGATCAAACTCATGTCCATTAAGTTGGTGATGCAATCCAACCATCTCATCCTCTGTCATCCCCTTCTCCTCCTGACTTCATTCTTTCCCAGCATCAGGGTCTTTTCAAATGAGTCAGTTCTTTGCATCAGGTGGCCAAGTACTGGAGTTTCAGCTTCAGCATCAGTCCTTCCAATGAATATTCAGGACTGATTTCCTTTAGGATTGAATGGTTTGATATCCTTGCAGTCCAAGGGACTCTCAAGAGTCTTCTCCAACACCACAGTTCAAAAGCATCAATTCTTCGGCACTCAGCTTTCTTTATAGTCCAGCTCTCACATCCATACATGATTACCAGGAAAACCATAGCTTTGACTAGACAGACCTTTGTTGGCAAAGTAACGTCTCTGTTTTTTAATATGCTGTCTATCTGTGGCGGATGCATGTTGATGTATGGCAAAACCAATACAATATTGTAAAGTAAAAAATAATAATAATAATAAAATAATATGCTGTCTAGGTTGGTCATAGCTTTTCTTCCAAAGAGCAAGTGTCTTTTAATTTCATGGCTGCAGTCACCATCTGCAGTGATTTTGGAGCCCAAGAAAATAAAGTCTGTCACTGTTTCCATTGTTTCCCCATCTATTTGCCATGAAGTGATGGGACTGGGTGCCATGATCTTCAATTTTTGAATGTTGTGTTTTAATCCAACTATTTCACTGTCCTCTTTCACTTTCATCAAGAGGCTCTCTTCTTCACTTTCTGCCATACACTGCAAAATAAATTTAGATAATCTACCAATTCACTTTGCTTTAAATGTTAAGATGTGCTTCCCAGGTGGTTGAGTGGTAAAGACTCTGCCTGTCAATGCAGAAACCACAGTAGACCAGGAGACAGAGGTTCAATCCCTGGGTCGGAAGATCTCCTGGAGGAGGAAATGGCAACCCACTCCAATACGCTTGCTGGGATAACCCCGTGGATAGAGGAGCTTGACAGGCTACAAAGAGTCAGCCATGACTGAGTGACTGCACACGTATTCAGATGTTAATATATTTTCCCATTACAATGAAAAATTAAGCATATAAATTCCATATTTATAAGTTGGCTATTAAAATAACATTGAAAGCCATCTTTACTTGCAACATGAAAGCTCATTTAAGCTTTGTTATTTTTACAAATTTTAAAATTTGTTTGGAGTGTAAGATATTAAAGTTCCTCTTTTAGGTATAATTAAATGCCTTTTCTGGCATAAGCATGAGCAGGGTATTAACTTGATGTATAACATTAGAGAACATCTATCACCAGGGGACAGTGCCCAGTAAATAATATTCATGGATATTTTCTTATAGTAAGTGCAAGTTTTAATTTATTTATTTTTATACTTACTGTTTATTGATTTGAATGTTTTTGTAGTTTAGAAATTTGAATACAGGATATAGATGATGTAAGCACTGACAAATACACAAGGGTCAATTAGATTTAGGATTATTGGAAAATATTAATAATACTAATAGATATAGAAGTATAACTTTCTTTGTAAGTTCAAGACTATATATATTGTCATTTTTATGCACACAATAGGCTACTTTGTTAATAGTGATGCATTGGTTGATTTCAACATCAAAAAGTTTGCTTTCATAGAGAATATTAAGAAAAATTACCCTCAAAGCTGATGTTATTATTTTACATAAGGAATAAAATAAATATAAAAAATATTTGTAGAATTAAATAATTATTACAAACAACTAAAAATGCCACATTGTTCAAGGACTACAGATTTTTGAGAGGCTTTAAAATTGATATTGCATGCATATACTTATGTATAGCTCATTTTCTTTTAAACAAGATTTAAGCTGCTTATCAAAATACTGACTGCTTTAGATAGGCCTGAAGTGAAGTGGTCTCAGTTGTTTACTTCTCTGTGTCGAACTGAAGAAAAGAAGGGAATCCACAGCCTAGACAAAGAGTATTTACTTCCTGATACCATCTATACAATTTTTTTGTTGTTGTTCTCATGACCAGGCTATTTTAGAACTATATACATCAGTGATATTTAACACTGAATTTACTTCTTATTTTCTTTTCTATGTAAATATGTAAAAGTAAAAATTATGACCGGAAGGTTATTGAACTGTCCCCTAATTGTAATACTTAGCTGAGAAAATTATAATTTATTAATATATATTAATTATAAAAATCCTTAATTTTTTAGTTTCTTCCCTGGTATTCCTTTCAAATATTTAGATAAGTAACAATATCTTTACTCATCTCACACCAGTCAGGTGGCCATTCTGACTGGCGTAAGATGATACCTCATTGTAGTTTTGATTAGCATTTCTCTAATAATTAATGATATTGAGCGTCTTTTCATATGCCTGTTGACCATTTGTATGTCTTCTTTGAAGAAGTGTCTGTTTAGGTTTTCTACCCATTTTTTTCTACCCAAAGAGAAATTAATCTCTTGTCAGTAGCATCATTTGCAAATACTTTATCCTAGTCTATAGGTTGTATTTTTTTTTTTAATTTATGATTTCCTTTTCTGTGCAAAGGCTTATGAGTTTGACTGGGTCCCATTTGTGTATTTTTGTTTTTATTTCCATTGCTCTAGGAGACATCAAAAAATACTGCTGTGATTTATGTCAAAGAGTATTCTGCCTATGTTTCCCTTTAGTAATTTCATATAATTCAATCTTACATTTAGGTCTTTAATCCATTATAAGTTTATTTTTGTGTATGTTTTTTAAAATGTTCAAGTTTCATATTTTTATATGAAGCTATCCAATTTTCAGCACCATTTATTAAAGAGACTTTTCTCCATTGGGCCTCCATAGTCATAGATTAATTGACCATGTGGGTTTATTTCTGAACTTTTCTGTTCCATTGATCTATATATCTGTTTTTGTGCCAGTGCCATACAGTTTTGATTGCTCTAGCTTTGTAGTATCATCTGAAGTCAGGGAGCCTGATTCCTCCAGCTCTATCTTCATTCTCAAAATTACTATGGTTATTCAGGGTCTTTTTAGTTTCTATACAAATTCTAAAATGATTTATTCTAGTTTTATAAAAAAAGCCATTAGAAATTAGCTATAAATTGCATTGAATTTGTAGATTGCCTTGGTAGTATGGTCATTTTATCAATATTGATTCTTCCAGTCCAAGAACATGGTATATCTTTCCATTGGTATTGTCTTCAGATTCCTTCATTAGCACCTTATAGTTTTCAGAGTATAGGCCTCTAGCCTCCTTAGATAGATTTATTGATAGATATTTTATTCTTTTTATGTGATGGTAAATGGGACTGTTTCCTTAACTTATTTTTCTAATATTTTATTGTTAATATGTAGAAATGTAACAGATTCATGTGTATTAATTTTGTATCTAGCTACTTTACTGAATTCGTTGATGAGCTCTAATAATTTTGTGGTAGTATCTTCTATGTATAATTTTACAATTTATGTATAATTGATGAGTGCTAGTAATTTTATGGTAGAATTTTCTATGTATAGCATCATGTCATCTGCAAACAGTGACAGTTTTACTTCTTTCCCACTTTGTATTCCTTTTATTTACTTTTTTCTTTGATTGCTGTGGGATTCTAAGATTTATAGTTGGCTATGCTATGTATTTGATGTGTGAGAAAGACACTGTATGCTGAGTCTGCAAAATGAGCATACCAATGCCATATTTCTTCCAGATTTGTTCTGATAAACAGATGAGTGTGTGCATGCTAAGTTGCTCAGTCGTGTTCAACTCTTTGTGATCCTATGGGCTGTAGCCCACCAGGCCCGCTGTCCATGGGATTCTCCAGGTGAGAATATTGGAGTGGGTTGACATTTCCTTCTCCAGGGAATCTTCTCAACCCAGGGATTGAACCCTGGTCTTTTACGTCTCCTGCATTGGCAGGCAGGTTCTTTACCACTAGTGCCACCTGGGAAGCCCTAAACAAATGAATACATGAATGTGTGGAATATAAAAATCATTTTAATATATTTAAATTCAGTATACATTAAGATAACTCTTTTCAGGCACTATTCCTGTTAAGTTCTGAGGGTGAAAATGGAAATGGTTCAGAGACCGATCCTCAAGCAGTATGAATAAATAAATAAATGAATGAGATTGGGGTCTATGTACCTGTGCAGAATACTAATTAATGCAACTTTGGAACATGGATTTGAAAAACCTGAAGAGTTCCTGCTGTGAAGACCAGCATTCATTCATTCATCGTTTCAAAGAAATATTTATTGAACTAAGTACCTCAATAGACAAATTTTCAACTCTTATGGGCCTTACAGTCTAGCAGTGGGATACAGAAAACAAACAATTAAATTAATAAATATATACTATATGAGTGGGTGAAAAATTATAGTGGAAAATAAAGCATGACCAGAGGATTTCGGTTTTTTATATTATAAACCTAGGTAGGGAAGGCCTTTATGGGCAGTGATCTGTAGAAACTGATGGAGTGAGCCATAAATATATTCAGGGTAAGGGTAAGAGAATCTCAGGGTTTATATGATATTGGTTGTATATTTGACTAGCATGAACTCGTTAAAGAGCCTATTATGCATATCATTAAAACAAATCCAAACTTGGTTTCAGACCTTCATTGTATCAATCCTGGATTATGCCTTAGTTCCCAAGACATTTTTATTTGCTTAATATGCCCTCTCTTTACTGTTCTCAAATTCTATTTTTCCAACTAATTTTTATTCAGGGGTTATTTCCTCCAAGAAGCCAGTGTAGATAAAATATTATCTTTTATACCCCAAAACATATTTCTGTCATAATGCTGTAGAGTTGAATCCATAAAGTCCTTGAAGACAAGGACTCATGGTTTATCTCTAGAAAAATGACTTACTCTCAATAAAATTTTGCTGAGTTGAATTAGAAATAGAAGTTATCTGGATTGACTGAAACAGAATATGTATAGGTGAGAAAATGACAAAAAATATGAGGAAGACAAGACATAAAATATGAAGGTCCCAAAAATAATGAAGAAAAAACCTGGTGAAACAGCTGATTCAGTAACTAAACTAACTTGTCAACGAATGAATCAAACATGAGGAGTAGGTCGCTGCTGCTTTTATTGTGCCTTCTATTTCCCCTCTTTTCCTGCTATCTCTAAGTAAAACTGTGCAAGGATAGCGCATAGCAGTATCCAACAGATACTTAGGGCTCAATAAAATATCCAAATTTAGGATTAGCTTTCAGAAAAGAACATTTGAAAAATATTCACATCATGTTTCTGATTAAAGGAGGCAATGAATCCTTTAAAGAACTTAATTTAGATATATGCACATGTGTGTACTTTGGTCAGAATCCTACTGCTATAGTCAGTTCAAATGACAGAAGTAGTTTTTGTTTTGTTTTGTTTTCCAGGATAGATATTATTTCCCTCCTCTTTATTTTATGAACAAATGACTTTTTAGTTTGGCTATCATATGACTTTGAGTGAAGACAGAGATATTGTAAATAAGATTATTACCATGGTTCATTGATCCCAGTATTTAGTCTATTGCATTAATCATACCTTAGAGTCTCCTTGATGTCTCAGCACATTTTGATAGAGTATTGACATATTTGAAATTTAACCATGGATTCAAGGATACACATGACCTTTTCAGAAAGTATATGTTATTGTAAGAACTGAATCATTTTCGTGTAGAGATGTTAACTACTACAGTCAACTTCAAAACAGTTCTTACTATTAAGTCTTGGAGTAATTACACTTCAGTTTATGTTTCAAACTTTGAAACACCATTGTTCAGTGGTAAATTTTCTTCAGCTTGAAATTTAAAAGTCAGCTTCATTTATATTTGAGATACAAGAATTCTATCAATATTTTAAACTAAATTTAGAAAACTTTTGCATCGGAAATGCACACTCAACTTTAAAATTTTAATACCATAAGTAAAATGTTGTTATTACATAATAACTTAGTAACTAAATACATTCTTCCCAATGCTATTGTTTACTTTAATAGCAAGACAATGTCACCGGTATTGACAGCCTGTAGGAATTCCCCCTAATAAATGTTATTGTCTACCCAAAGAGAAAATTCCTAACTATATGATGTTATATTAATAATTAATTCTTATATGTAGTCTAGAAAGATAATTTTAATAGATTTCTGAGTTAATATCTTTAAATATTTTATTATGTCTTTCTTCTAGTACAGAAGATCCATAATTCAAGTTATTAATGTATTAAGTTACCTGTTCTATGTCAAAGAAATTACTTTTTTATTATTAATTACATTTCCCTCAAAATTTTAAGATAAGATATTCATCATAAAGTTGTGAATACACTCATGACTAGCACCATTAACTCAGTTTTTTGTCCAGTGTATCTTCCTTAAGAATCAATATTGTACTATAAGACTCCACACTTCCACTGCAGGGGGCATGGGTTCTATCCCTGGTTGGGGAACTTAAGATCCTACATGATGCACAGTATGACCCAAAAAAAAAAAATCAAATTTGGGTACAGATATAGAGAAGACAATTAATGTTACTCTCAGTCTCAGAAAAATAATCTGCCAGCTAAAGTAAAATTGAACCTGGTATCTAAAATATATCAGACAAAGGGTAAATAATATCTTTGGGGAAAATATTACCTGGTTTAGCCAACTTTCATCAAATTTCTCTTTCTAACAGACAGACTTTAAAGAATATTAGTATTTTAGATGTTTGAGAGAAGTTTTCAATGTTGCATATGTATTGTTGGGCATTGGGAGAACATTGCTGTAGCTTGTATATAGGCTAATGTAAGGTAAGCAGTAAATATATACATGTATGGATGCATTTATCCATCTAAGCATCCACACACAAAAAAACTTTTTTCATTTTCTGACCCTGCCGACTGATAGGTAAATTCAAGACAAAGCTATGCTTTGCTAATTGCTTCATAATACAATGAATAACTCATAGTAGTGTCCCATACATATGTGTTTAATTGTTAATGAATAGAGAGGAGGGGAAGAAAAAGAGGTTGATTTGCTATCAGATTAGATATTGAATGGTTAAGTTCTGGTCTTTGACACTGCTAACTCATGACATTCACTTTGTTTTGTTTGTTCTCGGTAAGGTCTTAAGAGTGTGTACCTCTCTAGCAAATGTATCATGAACTATTTTTGTTTCCCTATCTAGAATGAAAGCTTAGAATATTATGTTTAACAATATATCAATGCTTGTACACTGCCCACTATACACTGTAGATGATATTTTACATGAAAAAAATTGTTTAAAAGGCTGCCTTGATAAACCAATAATACCATCACTGTGTTTTGGTTCAGTTGAGTAGAATCAGACTCTTCAGAATTAGCTGAATTCATAATGTATACATTTACTAAATAAACTTACAATTTAGTAACTCATAAGGAATTATTAATTTGATAAGATACTTATTTTACACAGTTAATTTATTGTTTACTTAATGAATTCACCAAAACAACAACAACAATATTTATAGAGTGCATATGTACCATATACCAGTAACTTTGCATAGGGCCACTTTGTGATGGAGAAGAAGGGGGCTTCATGAGCCTAAAAATACAATCAACACAGGGAATTAATAGTCTGAAGGCAGGTCCATATTTAGACATGAGTACACCACCCAGTATAACACAGGCTAGCCCATGAAAGTTCCCAGTGGATGTACAAATGGTATAACTGGTATAACTAATGTAAAATTGGGGATAAGTATGGCTATACTTTTCCATTCTTTTTTGTATACATAATTTGTCTCTTTATTAGTATGGATAGGTACAGATGTTTTCAGTTCATTTGGTGCTGTTCATTCACAGGATGCTGAGTATTTTTGAAAAAGCGTTAAATATGTTCCATTTCTGTCATTTATTGGCAACTGATTATTTCATCAATATTTTATATTAAAAATTTCAAATATATACAAAAGATAGAATGACTAGTATGATAAATTTCCATTATGTGTCCCCTGGCTTCAAGAGTTATCAATAGTCTTCTATTCTACTTCATACTACTACTTGTGTTTTTACACAAATCCTGACATTGTACCATGTTATTATAAATATTTACTGTATATCTCTAAAATAAGATTATTTTTAAACATGCAATATCATTATCAAAGAATATTTAACCATAGTTTTTTTAAAATATCACCAAATATTCAGTCATTGAGTTGGCATCACGAACTCAATGGACATGAGTTTGAGCAAGCTCCAGGAGATGGTGAAGGACAGAGAAGCCTGGCATGCTGCAGTCCATGGGATCACAAAGTCCATGGGATTGCAGTCCATGGGATAGCAAAGAGTCAGACATGACTGAGCAATTGAATGACAAAAATATTCATTCAGGATACACATTCCTCAAATAACCTTGTTCTTTCAATAGTGCATTTGAACCAGAATCCAGGGTCCATTAAAATTGGTTGATGTGTCCTAATAAACTCATCGTGAGTTGAAAATATCTTAAGTTGAAAATGCATTTAATACACCTAGCCTTCCAAACATTAAAGTTTAGCGTAGCTTACCTTAGGGCTTCCCTCATGGCTCAGACGGTAAAGCATCTGCCCGCAATGCGGGAGACCCTGGTTCGATCCCTGGGTCGGGAAGATCCCCTGGAGAAGGAAATGGCAACCCACTCCAGTAGTCTTGCCTGGAAAATCCCATAGACTGAGGAGACTGGTTAGGCTATAGTCCACAGGGTCGCAAAGAGTCGGACATGACTGAGCGATTTCACTTTCACATCACTTCACTTAGTTTACCTAAACGTGCTCAGAACACTTATATTAGCCAACAGTTAGATAAAATCATCTAGCACCCAGCCTATTTTATAATAAACTATTGAAATTTCATGTAATTTATTGAAGACCGTAGTGAAAGTGAAAAACAGAATGGCTGCGTGAGTACAGAATGATTGTTTACCCTCATGACTGCATGGCTGACTGAGAACGGCATCTCACTGCCACTCTCCAGCATCACTGGAGATATTGTACTGCATATAGTTAGACCAGGAAAAGACCAAATTTATAAAACAATGTATAACTCTACCACATGCATATCACTTTTGCACCATTGTAAAGCTGAAAAGTTGTATTAATTAGTTGAGCCATGATAAATACAGGACTGTCTATATATACGGCATCATGAGTTCATACTGACTCATTCAATTCAAATTTGAACTAGAGGGTTTTAACATAATCCTTTTGAACTTATACTCTCATCTTGTTTCTCTTATGCTGAATATACTGGTTCTTAATCTTTAATGATCTGCGTATCATTAAGTTCTCCATTTGGTTTATCTCATTCTATATAAAACTCAGTTTCAGTATTCATGATCAGTACCACATAAACAATATGATTATCAAATACAGTTTGTTTTTTGTTTATGTTTGCATCTGTTTTGTAATTGAAAGTCATGCTATAACTTGTCAATTGTCAGTAATCATAATTAGAGGAATGTCAAAATATAGACCATACATATTAATTATAATCTTTAGTTTGTAAGAAGGAGATTCATAGAAGTTTCCTAGTAAAAAGCAGATTGTTTGTGTGTGTAAGACACAAGTGTCCTGGCAATAGAACTGAAAATTAAGCAATTCTTGAGATTTTATTTCTCTGACTCTTTCTGTAGTCATTTTTCTGGAATCTTCACTTCTCTTTTCATATTTGTTGTCTTCTCTCTTTGCCAGTAGACTTTTCCTTCTAGTCGCAGTTTCTTCCCCCCCCCCCCCCCTTATAATGTTGTCTTATACAGAGAATATTATAGCCACTCTCACACATTACTATGGCATGGATTTTCATCTTTCCCTCCCACTACCAATGGCTTCCCACTCTCAATATTACCTGGTCATTATCTTTGGGTTATTAGTTACCTCATGTGTTGGATGTCCTTGAAATACATGCACTCCATTAAGCCCGCATATTATCCTGGAGAACATCTTTTGGAACTGGTTCTTAAGTAGTTGTGAATATTTTATACAGAGCTCTGTGGATGGCAAATATTCTAAAGCAAGACCTGGCAAGTCTAACATGATTGCAGGAAATGTTTTGAACAGTCAACATGTCTTACTTAGTTAGTTAGTTTGAATGATATTTATTCTTAGCCTCTTTTTATTCTATAAAATATATGGGAATAAATGCAGTATGTACAATTTTATTGTGTGGATAGTTGGTAAAAATAATGATATATTTTCCTATGAGTAGTTGCATTTTAAAGAAATAATTTCTTAACTTGTATGAAGTAATTTTGTTTCATAGCTGTTATTCCCTTCTATTTTCTTCCTAGGGTGCCAGATGAGATAACTAGAACTCTTATGACAAGCATGTGGTCAGATCCATAACTTACACTGAGTTTTGTTCTTGTTCAATAGCAGCTAATATTAAGTTCAATGTTCTCAAATATTTACTCACAGTAATATGCTCCATTTGGTCTACACTGTGATTTTTTGGCTCCTACTTAATAATAGTTCTATGCCCTTTAGCAAATATAACAGCAGGAAAACCATAATGTTCAAAACAACAGACTTGTTTAATATGTAGTATATTTTTTCTTTCCTGTTTGCCTTTACCAGTTTAATATTTCTTCTGGAATTCTTGGCAGACTTACACACTGTTTTTTTATACTGCTTAAAAGTATGCATTTTAGTTGTTTCCCTTTTTAGAACATGTAAGATCTATGTCATAGGATAAACTTTCATAATGATTCATTTTGGTGGGGGGGAACTTAATTCAGCTACCCATTGTCTCCAGGCTTCAGAATTGCTATACACTTTTTACTGATTAAGAATTTGCATTTAAAATATTTTTTTTCTAGTGGTGATTTCATTCCTTTAATTGGTCTTATTCTGGAGGGAAGAAAGAAAAAGAGAATGACTATGAAGCTCAAAATGTTTTCCATGCATTAAGTGTAAAATTGATTCCTATTCTTTCAGAATTAATGAGTTTACTCTGTTGTGGGACCAATTTGTCAATATAGTACAAAAATGGAATCAACTAGAAATAAAAAGGAAATATGAAGAGGTGCCATGGATAAGGAGATGACTCCTGAATCCTGCCATAGTGGAAAACACAGAATTCCTCTGCTTTATTGTTTTCAGCAATATTCTCTCTTTCTTTCTATAAGAGCATCCTAAATCCTCTTTCATTGCCTTGTGACTTTCTGTGTGTCCAATAGGCAGTTTTTCTCGCTATCCCTTTGATTTTGCTTTGGGCTTTGTAACACATGTTGGCCAATGGGATGTGAATTCTGTAAGTTATTTTGATTATTTCCCTTTGCCATGAAAATGACATATCCCAAAAAGGACTGCCTCTTCAGCCTGGGCAATAGGACAAGATCAGAGATCCAGCAGACATCTAATATGAAAGATAAATACTAGTTATGGTAAGCCACTGAGATTTGGGGGGTATTTAACTACACCAAAGCTAAATAATATAATTCTTCATTTTTGCAATATGTATAAATTTTTGAACAATTCCTTTTTTGCTATCATTGTCTCCAGAATAATAGCTTCAGGTTTAAGTTGCTTGAAGTTCTTTATATTTCTTTCTCCTGTGTATCTTCCACAAAGTAGTTTGTTAATAATTGTTTGAAGAGTTAATATTTTAATGAATAGATGGATGACTAATCATCTTTTAGACAAACTTTTTTTCAGTTAGACATTTTTCAGGTCAAAAGTACTTCATACTGTCTCAATCAGTAGCTTTTGAATTTTGGATTGATGAAATGTTACTTCAAAATATAATTATTGTGTTTCTTAAAATTGATATGAAGTTACTTAATTCCATATGTATGTAGACCACATGCTCTGTAAGTACCTGTTAAAAATGCTAATCAATTTGGGATAGAAAATGATAAATATCCAAGTTCTACTACAGAATATGTTCATATTTACAAATTTTGAATGAGAAAAAACTATGTTCTAGTTATTGAATATTTAATTACATAGCATTTCATAGATACTACACAAATTGCCAACATTCAAGGAATTAACATAAAGTAAAATACATGTTTTACTTTACACTCTAAAGCAGACTGGAAAATGTAATTGAAAAATATAGGAACCAAAGCTCAAAGGATGTCAAACCTAAATGTATCATTACATGTAACAGAGTTAATAATTCCCATTCTTGACAATCTCTAATTCCAAGCATTTACAGACTCTGGTAGTCTCAGATTATGAAATCTCTTCTGTACATTAAAGATATCTTCTACCCATGACTAGCACCATAAAACTTATCACCTTAAGGACTAAGGCTACACCTTTCTGTTCCCAATAGTTTTTAAAAGAAGAGAAGAGAGATGGGACATAAAAGAAGGTTAGGACAACCTTTAGAAACATTCCAGATTCTACCTTATAAGGATGAGTTTTGCCCTCAAAGTAATGCAGGCTTACTTGTATCCACTAAGTTTTCTATTGGGTTGGTCAAAAATTTCATCTGGGTTTTCCAGTAAAATGTTATAGAAAAAGCCCAGTGAACTTTTTTGTCAACACAGTACAATAAACCAAGATGTTTATAAAAAGAAATAATACATTTAAAATTGCCTTTAACATATTTCTATATGTATCTATGTATCTGTATAGCTTTTGATCACTTGTGTGTGTGTTACTGGATCACTCGTTCAGTTGTGTCTGACTCTTTGCAAACCTTTGGACTGTAGCCTGCCAGGCCCCTCTGTCCATGGAATTCTCCAGGCAAGAATACTGGAGTGGGTTGCCACTCCCTTCTCCAGGGGAATCTTCCCAACCCAGGAATCAAACCTACATCTCCAGCATCTCCTACATTGGCAGGCGAGGTCTTTACCACTAGCGCCACATGGAAAGCCCAAAAGTGGGCTTGATCACTTGAGCCATTGATTAAAAGTATAACCAGGCCTCTACATATGTTGAGAACTTGGTTCTTCTACAAAATAAGATTTACCATCCCTTCTTATCACACTACTGAGACTTGGAAAGATGATAACCACCATGTACTAAAGGCTTATTCTTCTAATCTTCTAAAATGCAGTGTATACAGTTTTAACCACAGCTAAGATAACCTCATGCCATAGTAATCAGAACATCCAATGATTTCTGTCTCCAATTATCCATATCATATAAGCTCATCTCACTATAGACAAAAATAGTTCTAAAATCCAAGTACAGTTTAGCTTCTTTTGCCTTTACTAGTAATACATTGCAAATATAGTTTTTCTCCTGGTACTGTATCTCATTTCCTCTTTCTCAGTTTCAATGTTCTTTTAAAAAGAAACTTGGTGTTACTTTATTAATATTTTAATTCTCAAAATACATATCCTATGATAGCAACAGAATCAGTGATCATGCAAAAAATTACAGGAGTTACCTCTTATATGACTAACATTCAAAAACTGTATTTAAATTCACTTAGCTTCTCTCAATGGTCCAATAAGCATAACACAGATAAAGGAGATAATTAAGTCCTCTGCATGAAATGGAATGGATTCTCATGAATAGCAACTTCTAAAACTGAATCTATACACTCTGAATGAGAGAACCCATTTCAGGCATGATTGTAAAGTATAATAGTGAGGCCATTTGTCAAGCTGAAGCCATGGAATGCTGAGTATTTCAGAAATTCTTCCTATTACTTTGGAATTCAAGTATAGTAATGAAACAGGATTTGAGTTTCAGGTAAAATAAAATAATTACGTTAAAGTTCAGGTAAGACAATTGGGGAAAGTATCTGGCCTGCAGGCACAAACATTGACGCCGTTTGTGCTTTTGTTTAAGATTTTTATTATTTACCTTTTGAAACTTTATATATATTCACATTGTGAAAAATAGGATTGTGTGTGGTTGGGTGTGTGTGTGTGTGTGTGCAAATAGGGAAGAAAATGTTGTAGGCCACTCCTCCTAGTGCCCATACATTTAGTTCTGTTACAGATGATGTCATATTCACTTATTGTGCATGAGCACTTTGGCCAATTAGATGGTAATTGTATGTTGAGTTTTATCAAGATATTCTCAACCTGAGGTACCCCACTAATTAATTCTTCAAGCTCCCTTAACCATGTCTAGCTCTCTCAACATTAGGGCAGATTCTTTGAATTTATTATTCTATTTAAATAAACTAAATTTAACTGGAGTTATTCTATAATGTTAATAATAGTGAAACTTTAAAAGGTTCAAGACAAATAGTTTAATTTTATGTTTTAGAACCAACTACAGCTGTTTTTACACTACAACCGCAGAGTTAAGACAGAAACCATATGGCTCGCAAGGCCTAAAACATTTACTGTCTTGTTTCGAATAGAAGAAAGTTTTCTAATCCCCATTATACTTTATATGTTCATATGTGAAGGTGGGAAACAAGATTAACATACATAAAGAGAAGATAAAGGAGCAGAGCCTGAATTCTTTCTTTGTGTTACATTGTAAGGATTGTTGCCATCTTGAGGGACAGACAGCTATTAGGCCCAGCAGGGTGATTTTCACTTTTCTAAATCACAAATAGTACAAATGTCTGTAATGGATCTTAATATTAGACTCAATTTTAAAATCCCCAACTGCTGTAGGAAGATTATGGATGGTGGGTGAGGAAACACGCAGTTTTTGTTAAAGAACGAGCTTTGGCTCACAGTGGGTAATCCATTCCTGTTCTACTTGCTGTAGCTAAAGTAAAATTTTTTGTTCAAGTTTCAACTACTGTGCAATGGATATTTGCCCTAAATATTGCTGGTTAATTTAGTCCTCTTTTGTGGGAGAGGATCCCAATGAGTCATGGTAAATAAATGATAGTGAACTGGAACTTTACTAGAGCATGGAAAAAGTTGCACCTAGGTCTATAAAAAGACTATTTGTAGTTTGGCTGAGAGACGTCATGGGTAGTGGAAATGTATTTCAGGCAACATACCTTACTTTTTGGAAAACTGTTAAAGTGACTTCTGCGTAAAATTCAGGAAATACTTAGAATATTTAATGAAACATGCAAATAAGTGTTTCTGTTATATATTTTATGAGATTAAAATGCAATATGATATCAAGGAATATTTTTCAAATATATTTCTGAAATACTTTTAAATAATCAAATGTGTGTTTTTTTTTTTAAATAAATGCTATTAGGATAACAAATCATCATTTAGTGTGAGATAAAGTTAGATACATTCCTTACACCATGTACAAATGTAAATTCAAAATGGTTCAGAGAACTAAATGTAAACATTGAAATTTTATGTTCTAGAAGAAAATAAGGACATATTCCTATGTAAGCTAGGTATAAGGAAATGCTTTCTAAATTGATTCAATATTCAGACACAATAAAATTAAGGGCTAAATTTCACTAGATAGGAATAAAAACTTTCACAGGACAAAAAGCACCCAAGTAACATCAAAGACTAAAATTGGGAGAAAATATTTATCAAAGATAAACATAGATAATTTCCTAAGTGGCTCTGAAATATGTGAAAAGATATAATCTTTATTCATGGTAAGAGCAATGAGAATGCTACACTGAAATACCCATGATATTGGCAAAATTTTAAAAACTTAAAAATACACTCTGTTGGCAAAATGGTGGGTAAACAGGCATTCTTATACATTCCAGTTGGTAATGAAAATTGACCCTAAGGAACCATTTGGCCATATCTAAGAAAATTACATGGAAATTTATCTTCCAACCCAGAAATCCTAATTTTAGGAGTTTATCCTGAAGATCAGTTCAGTTCAGTTGCTCAGTCATGTCCGATTCTTTGCGACCCCATGAACTGTAGCATGCCAGGCTCCCTGTCCATCACCAACTCCCAAAGTTCACTCAAACTCATGTCCATCGAGTCGGTGATGCCATCCAGCCATCTCATCCTCTGTCGTCCCCTTCTCCTCCTGCCCCCAATCCCTCCCAACATCAGAGTCTTTTCCAATGAGTCAACTTTTCGCATGAGGTGGCCAAAGTATTGGAGCTTCAGCTTTAGGATCATTCCTTCCAAAGAAATCCCAGGGCTGATCTCCTTCAGAATGGATTGGTTGGATCTCCTTGCAGTCCAAGGGACTCTCAAGAGTCTTCTCCAACACCACAGTTCAAAAGCATCAATTCTTCAGCACTCAGCTTTCTTCACAGTCCAACTCTCACATCCATACATGACCACTGGAAAAACCATAGCCTTGACTAGACGGACCTTTTTTGGCAAAGTAATGTCTCTGCTTTTGAGTATGCTATCTAGGTTGGTTATAACTTTCCTTCCAGGGGTAAGCGTCTTTTAATTTCATGGCTGAAGTCAACATCTGCAGTGATTTTGGAGCCCAGAAAAATAAAGTCTGACACTGTTTCCACTGTTTCGCCATCTATTTCCCATGAAGTGATGGGACCGGATGCCATGATCTTCGTTTTCTGAATGTTGAGCTTCAAGCCAACTTTTTCATTCTCCTCTTTCACTTTCATCAAGAGGCTTTTGAGTTCCTCTTCACTTTCTGCCATAAGGGTGGTGTCATCTGCATATCTGAGGTTATTGATATTTCTCCTGGCAATCTTGATTCCAGCTTGTGCTTCTTCCAGCCCAGCATTTTTCATGATGTACTCTGCATATAAGTTAAATAAGCAGGGTGATAATATACAGCCTTGACGTACTCCTTTTCCTATTTGGAATCAGTCTGTGGTTCCATGTCCAGTTCTAACTGTTGCTTTCTGACCTGCATATAGGTTTCTCAAGAGGCAGATCAGGTGGTCTGGTATTCCCATCTCTTTCAGAATTTTCCACAGTTTATTGTGATCCACACAGTCAAAGGCTTTGGTATAGTCAATAAAGCCAAGCTCCTTATGTATCCTGAAGATACGTACTCAATAATACAAAAAATATGCACACAAGGTTTTTTCACTGAAGCATTAGTTGTAAAATATTGGAAATTACTGAAATATCCAAACTTAGATAATTAGTTGAATTAACTACAGTAAATACATACAATGGAGTTTTATGCGTCTGTGAAAAAGAATGAGAGAGGTATCTGTGAAATGATATAGGATGATTTTCTAAGAGACAATATTCAGTGAAAAAGCCAAATGCAACAGATAATATATACTGTTAACTTTTAACTTTAAAAAATGGAATTAAATAAATATACAATCTTTCTTTGGTATCTGCAGTGGATTGGTTCCCCGCTTGAATACCAAAATTCAAGGATGCCCGAGTCTCTAATAGGAAATGCTGTAGTATTTGCATATGACCTAAGCACAGCCTCCCTAATTCTTTAAATCATCTCTAGATTACTTATAATACTTGATGCAATATAAATAGTTGCAAATACAATGTAAATGGTTGTCTGCGTGCAATGAAGTCAAAATGTGTTTTTTGGAACTTTCTGGAAAATTACATATTTTTTTCCCCAAATATTTTCAATCTGCTACTGGCTGAATCCTTGCTTATGGAACCTGCAGATAAGGAAGGCCAACTATATCTACTTATATGAATAAGAAGAAACACATTGAAGCCTAAGTCAATCTAAGTGGATGAAATATGGATTAGAGGAATAGGGGAGGAAGTGACTCTTATCTGAGTATACTTTTCTGTAGCTTGTAACTTTGGATTTGACCATACACCCTCTTGTCCCCATGAAGTGGGGGAGTAGTAGATAAAGTGATTTTTTGGGGGTGGGGATTTGCTTATATTAGTGGTATTGGTGAAGCCATATGGAAATTCTGAGATTATTTTATGTGTGTGTGTTTTTTTTTTTTTTGAAAAAGATAAAGATTTATTCTTTTCTTTTTTTTTAAATTTTATTTTATTTTTTAACTTTACAATATTGTATTGGTTTTGCCATATATCAACATGAATCTGCCCCAGGTATACACGTGTTCCCCATCCTGAACCCTCCTCCGTCCTCCCTCCCTGTACCATCCCTCTGGGTCGTCCCAGTGCACCAGCCCCAGGCATCCAGGACAGTTCCCTGTGGAGCAACCTAGAGCCTGAGCAGTATGTGTGTTTTTTAAAAGAAGGGAGATACAAATAGAAAAAGGGGAAAGGCAAGGAAAGACCCCATGAAATACATTGGTGTTAAAGTTATCATACATATATAACATATATACATATGTTTTCACTTGTGATATGTATAAATATACAAGTGGTGGTGGTGTAGTCACTAAGTCGTGTCCGACTCTTGCGATTTCATGGACAGAGGAGCCTGGCAGACTACAGTCTATGAGATTCTCCAGGCAAGTATACTGGAGTGGGTTGCCATTTCCTTCTGCGAAATATACAAGTATATGCATATAAATAAATACATACACTCTTATAGGCTCCTTCAGTGAACAGATTCCCATAGCACTTTTCATACATTTCTATTAGATCCCTTATTGTGATATAAGTATTTGCTAATATCTCTGTTCTGTTACTGTTCTATGAACTCTATGAAATCAAATGCTCTGTTTTATAATCTTTGTATTCTCAGAGCCTAGTGTTTGCCTGGCACATAATAGAATCCAGGTAAATATTGGTATAGAATGATCTGAATAAATGAATTAGATTTAAACTTATTTCAAACAGAAAGGATGAGAGATAATAATACATTTTGACTACTTTTGTTTAAAGATTCCAAATCCATTAAAACTGTCTCAACTTAATGTGGACTTATTGAGCCCTGGTACCATCTCTACAGTTATGTTATTCTGGTTACGTCCTTAGACTCTGTGTTATTTTTGAATGTTCTCTCTCAAGTTGACTCAGACATGAAAGTCTCTGGATCCTGCTTGCAAAAGACATCTTCATTCATTCCTTCCTGTCCACAGCTTTTACCTTAGTCCAGGCCCTTTTATTCCTGAAGTATTCTAACAGCCTTCTGTTTATTCCCCTAACTTTTATTCTTCACTTACTATCTACCCTCCCTATTGAACATTCAGTTACCAGAATCCTGTTAGGTTAATCTTCAAAAATACAACATGCTGTATTTTCTGCTCAAAGATACCCATCATCCACTACCCCTAAATTCCGATTATTCACCTAGAGCTGGTCTTCTTAGGCCTCAGTGCACATGTCTGTCAATTTCTCACTTATGCCTTCATTCCTACTCTTTGTTATGCATGGATTCACCTCCCTTCTCCCATTCATTTTTAACCTTCTACCTTTACTTCAAGGATTATTTCATCCTTAGTGGTAACTTTTTTCTCTCTAGCACTGTATATCTCTTTATAATTCTTTTAGTTTACTCTTCAAATAGTTATAAGTCAAGTTTAGTGAATGAATTTGAATCTGTCTTCATTAATAGACTGAGATTAGAGTTCATGCTTAGATATTCAGTAAACATATATTAATGGTAGAACTGTGTTTATATTTATGTTAAATTACTATATAAAGGTTATTAAAAGTAATTCTACAAATAGAAATCAAATGGTAAGCATTTCTTAATTTGATTATATATTTTATTAAATTCCTAATTAATGACACATTGTATTTGTATAAACATTAAAATGGATAGATTTTACCTATCTAAAATCACTTTGGTTGTTTACCAAAGTGATTTTAGATAGGTAAAATCTATCCATTTTGCTTGAAGTACATTTTTAAAGAAATGGTACCATTTTTTGAATGCCTAAAAAGAAATACCTTAATAAATTCTCTCTTAAGAAAATCCTCTTCTCTGTTTCCCTATACCCATAACTCTAAAAGTGAATAAATGTAGTTATCTGCAAACAAAATGCTCCTATAAATAATGCAAGGACTTCTTTGTGAGTGTGTGCATGCATAAGACAGTTGTTGAAACAATATAGCAGTCCCTCTATAAATTTCTGTGCTCTCAAAAGGACTGTTCACATTACTAAAAATTTTCATCTCATAGTGATGATGATTGAATCTATGTGTCTAGAATTCATTTTACCAAACATCTATACAACAGAGATCTAATGATGTTTCAGTTCAGTTCAGTTCAGTCATGTCTGACTTTTTGCGACCCCATGAATCGCAGCAGGCCAGGCCTCCCTGTCCATCACCAACTCCCAGAGTTCACTCAAACTCATGTTCATCGAGTCGGTGATGCCATCCAGCCATCTCATCCTCTGAATGATGTTTAGGGGACTTGAAATAAAGAACATTATTAAATAGGGATAGCAGTGGATTTCTTCTTTTAAGACATGGTAACCATTACCAGGGCCTCCCCAGCGGCTCAGTAGCTCGATTTCTGGTGGAGAAAATCCCCTGGAGAAGGAAATGGCAACCCACTCTAGTATTTTTGCCTGGAGAATCCCATGGACAGAGGAGCCTGGCAGGCTACAGTCCATGGGGTTGAAGAGGAGTCAGTAATTGGACACAACTTATTGACAAAGCAACACAAAACACCACCATGCATACTGAAACTTACATGATGCATCATTCTTCTAATTCTAGTTGGGTTGCATGTGATTATAAGAGTAAAATCATTGCCATACTGAGAATATGGAGCACAATATTCCATATCAGTTATGAAGCAATGACATAAGTTTAAACATGAGCTATTTTAAAGCTGTGCACTTCTGTTTATAATAGTTGTTAGATAAATTCCTCAGTTCAGTTCAGTCGCTCAGTCATGTCTGACTCTTTGCGTCCCTATGAATTGCAGCATGCCAGGCCTCCCTGTCCATCACCAACTCTGGAGTTCACTCAAACTCATGTCCATCAAGTCGGTGATGCCATCCAGCCACCTCATCCTCTGTCATCCCCTTCTCCTCCTGCCCCCAATCCCTCCCAGCATCAGGGTCTTTTCCAATGAGTCAACTCTTCGCATAAGAAGGCCAAAGTACTGGAGTTTCAGCTTTAGCATCATTCCTTCCAAAGAACACCCAGGACTGATTGCCTTTAGAATGGACTGGTGTCCTTAATTCTTTGGTAATTAATCCATAACATATATCTTTTGATCTTAAGAGAAAAAAACTAAAATAAGTTTATATATATCAAACACATAAGTGAATTGTCCATACTATAAAATAATGTATTTCATTGGCAGTAGTTTTCCTATTTTTTTCTCTGCCACCAGGCATTTAAACTTTATTTAAACTAATTTTTGAGATTTTTAAGTATTTTAACATTAAAAAAAAATGTATTGGAGTACAGCTGATTTTGTTGTGGTCATTTCTGTGGCACAGCCAGGTGAATCAGTTATAAATATATCCACACTGTTCTTAGATTTTTTTCCCATATAGGTCATTACAGAATTTTGAGTAGAGTTCCTTGTACTATACAGTAGGTTCTCATTAGTTATCTATTTTCTATATAATAGTGTGTATATGTTAATCCCAATTTCCCAATTTATCTACCCACCCCACTCCCCCTTGGCAACCATAGGTTTGTTTTCTATTTGTGTGATTCTATGTCTGTTTTGTAAATATGTTAATTTGCATCATTTCTTTAGATTCCGCATACAAGTGAGATCATATGATATTCTTCTTTCTCTGTCTGACTTACTGCAGTATGACAATCTCTAGATCCTTCTATGTTGCTGCAAATGGCATTATTTCATTCTTTACATGGCTGAGTAATATTCCGTTGTATATATGTATCATAGCTTCTTTTCCCATCCTTTTCCTCTTTAAAATCTCCTAAGCTTTCTACTAGTTAGAAGTATAGTGATCATACCCATATTTAATAATTTCATCCTCTTTATATTTTAAATCATATTAATTTTGTCCTTGTGTAGTAACCTGCTCCTTATGACTATTTTCTGAATCTTCTTCCATTCTATAAGTTCTTCCCTACCTGATCATCTTAATTTTTATAAGAAATTTCAAATCAGATATCAGTGCTGTACATCTTTTTTTAGTAAAGGACACATCAACTCCTGTTAACACAGATCTGAAAATATCAGAAATAAATGTGGTAAAATACATCATCTCTTTCTTACTGTTTCTATGTATCAGCAAACTGAAAGATAAGTGAAGAAGTTTTTCAAAGATTTCCTATTTTAAAAAGTACTCCTTACATAATCTTTTTCTCAATTACATCTATGCTCTTTCTTAATGTTTTAAGGTTTATCTTACTTTTTTAGCTGAAGTATTCATATCCATAGAAACATTAATATTTTGGACAATAACATACTTTAGAAGCTAACTTATATTACTTCTGATATGCAAATATTAATAACTTAATGACTTGTTTCTGACACTATACTGAGAAAAAAAGGCAAGCAGGTAACTATAGGGTTGCTGTTGCTGCTGCTACATCGCTTCAGTCGTGTCCGACTCTGTGCAACCCCACAGACGGCAGCGCACTAGGCTCCTCTGTTCCTTGGATTCTCCAGGCAAGAACACTGGAATGGGCTGCCATCTCCTTCTCCAATGCACGAAAGTGAAAAATGTAAGTGAAGTCGCTCAGTTGTGCCTGACTCTTAGCGACCCCATGGACTGCAGCCTACCAGGCTCCTCCGTCTGGGATTTTCCAGGCAAGAGTACTGGAGTGGGTTGCCATTGATTTAAAGGTGGACCTGAAAATAGATGTCTCATGGTTTCCTGCATTGGATTCATTGTTTCATTCACTCTGCTTTGTTCAAAGCAAAACCACTTTACATATATGTACTATGAACTTCTTTTCAAACCATATTGATTTATCAGCTGGTTTTGAATGATCTGCTCTATTAGTGATCTTGGTATATGACTTATGCTCACCATGCTCTAAGCTCCAAGAGTCAGGAGCTGTATTCAATCTGGCTCATTCCTATATTCCTAGCCTTAAGCATGCTGTCTATTAAGAGGATTCTCTTTTGGCATATCGGTGATAACATATGCTGTCATTGCATATATACATATGGTTGTGATTATGCTAGTATATGTGTATAAGTTCACATATATTATATGACATCAATATGCCCATAGTAGTAGGAATACTGCCGGGGTCCAGCCCCGGCTGATCCAGGGTATTCGAAGGAGAGACGGCGTAGGCGAGGATCAGGATACAATAGCTTCAATTAGATATTAATTAAAGATATAAAGAGTAATAGAATAAGGATAGCTCAGTAGGAAAATTCAGTGGAGAAAAGAGGCTGAGTAGCTTGGTTTACGCGGGGGACCAATAAAACTTCAAGACAAGAAGTTTGCACCACTTACGTAGGCCACAGGCGTCCTTCCGTTCTCCCGAAGGAGAGGAGACACTGAGGCCTCCCCGGTCAGATCTTAGAAGCCCAGGCATAATTAGTAAGCATGGTGGGTTCCGCGCTCCAGATGGAGACTCAGCCAGAGTGAGAGAGAGACATGGGGAGACCAGTCTTTCAAGGAACTGATCCCAATTCTTTATTTTCCATGGTCTACTTTTATACACTGAGATATTATGCAAAAGTCACGCGGGGTCAGCAGTCCTGACTTTTATCAAAGTCAGGTGCTTCATACAAATGTATACAGAGGTCTTAGGGGTGTTACATCATCTTCTGGCCAGGGGGCCTGCTGACAATTTACGACCCTCTCCTTGTGACAGCGGTCAGTCAACCAGGACACTTATTTCTCCAGGGGTGATTATTCTTAAAACAGACGCCACCCAAATAAAGTTACATTCCTATAGGGTGAGGGTGTAGTGGGTTTTAGTTAAGGAAAAAATTTACTTAGCCTAAGGTCTAACGTGATTAATATCAAAGGTTGATACTTATTTCTTCTATATATTCATTAACGTGTGTAAGGGCAGGGGATATGGAGACTTAGCAACAAACATTGGCTCAACAAATGAAAAAACCCTTCACCAATACAATTTCTAATCAGCCCATTATACTTATACTAATAGCTTTCTAACTTTTCTAAGGAACCTGTTTTTAGAAGGTTTAAAGCATCTCGTGCCTCTCATGGTTGGGAGGCTGTGAGCAATCACATGTGGCCGGACAAGCCTGTCAGGCAGGCTAGAGAACCTTCAGAGGAGTTTGTAGGTTGAAACACTCCTATCACGCCCAGGAATTATTATTAACTGGAGCTCTAAGTTAACTCCTTCTCCGAAAGAGGTGGTGGGGGACAGCCCCCCGTAAAGTCAGAGGTGTAGGGGAGAAAGCAAAGTAGTAAAGTAGGCAGGCTCTGGTTATGGGGGTAGATGCTCGAGGATTTCCAGGGGGACTCCTGAGGCTTGATCCTGCCTTTGCGTATGTCCAGCCTCCTTCCTCATGACCTTTGCCATGGGCGGAGTGCCTCACGCTGGCCCCCAACAGAATACCTTCATTGAATTTATGTAATACGTATAGTGCTCTTTTTATTTTGTTTGCAAGAGTACACCTGCACCCTCCATGTTGTCATCTGATTAAGATTTACCAGTGATTTATGCTATCTGCATGTGATAAATCTCCAGAACTTAAAGAGGTTTTCTTAAAATATTTGTTATTCATTTATATTTTGACATATTGTTTGTACTTTCTAGGAAGAGGGAAATTATAGAAAGCTGCAAATGAAAAAGAGTGATCAATAAGGAAAGAATGAGGTGACGAGAGCTGCCTAGCTTGTTTTCAGAAGTTGATTTCTAGATTAGGTAATTTTTTCCTGGATATAAAAACATTTTTTATTATTAAAAAATTTCTGAAAATATTCCCTAAAAATATACATCATGAACTGCTTTGTACTGAATGATAAATAAGCATGACAGTTGTTTAATTTCACATTCCTTGCCTAAACTACATTATAAATAAAAATAATTTAAATGTTTGTATAATATTTTAAAATTAATGAATGGGAGTTTACATTTTTTGTTGATACTATACCTAAATTATTCGTGTTGCTCTACAAAATAGCATGCAGAAGAAACACTGTGTATAATTGTCTCATGAATGAGAAAATGAGGTCCAAAATGGGGTATAATTGACTTTCTGAAAACAAGAATTAATTTTTCCTCTCTACATGTATAAATGAAAGATACACTCATATATAAAAAGTATGCACATATGTATCAAGAAAAGGTATGCTGCTACTGCTGCTGCTAAGTCGCTTCAGTCGTGTCCGACTCTGTGTGACCCCATAGACGGCAGCCACCAGGCTCCCCCGTCCCTGGAATTCTCCCAGGCAAGAACACTGGAGTGGGTTGCCGTTTCCTTCTCCAATGCATGAAAGTGAAAAGTGAAAGTGAAGTCTCTCAGTCGTGTCGGACTCTTAGCGACCCCACGGACTGCAGCCCACCAGGCTCCTCCATCCATGGGATTAAGTGAAGTCTCTCAGTCGTGTCCGACTCTTAGCGACCCTATGGACTGCAGCCCACCAGGCTCCTCCATCCATGGGATTTTCCAGGCAAGAGTACTGGAGTGGGGTGCCATTGCCCTCTCTGAGAAAAAGTATACATATATATAAAATATGTACATGTACCTTTCTAATGTTTATAATCATTTAGATCTTTGGAGACATAGTCTTTATCACTGTTAGTTCCTTAGTCTCAGAAATGTGTTTATTTGAGTGCCAATAAGTCAGTCAGTTCAGTCACTCAGTCGTGTCCAACTCTTTGAGACCCCATGGACTGCAGCACGCCAGACTTCCCTGTCCATCATCAACTTCCCGAGCTTACTCAAACTCATGTCTATAAAGTCCATGATGCCATCCAACCATCTCATCCTCTGTTGTCCCCTTCTCCTCCCACCTTCAATCTTTCCCAGTATCAGGGGTCTTTTCCAGTGAGTCAGTTCTTCGCATCAGTGGCCAAAGTATTAAGTTTCAGCCTCAGCATCAGTCCTTCCAATGAATATTCAGAACTGATCTCCAACCATTCTTCTCCAACACCACCGTTCAATAACTACATCCTAACCACTCACAGAATCATCTCCTTACAAATTATGTACATTTTAGTAGAGCTTTGTAAAAGAGTGTAAACAGTATATAATAATTTATAGATATTAATAATGATCAGTTTAAATATTAGCAATATAGAGAGATAATAAATGTAGTAGGCTAAATTACCCAAACTAGTTGGCAATGTTAAATGTACATACGTGCACACACACAGACTCCCTATACAAATTAAGTGTATTTCACTTTTGTTTGTGATATTTATGTCTTCTCTATATGTACTTAGGAGGAGTCACTTCAAATTAAATTAGAATCATACAAATACTTTTGTGAAGTTTTCTATCAATTGTATAATCAAGTTCAAGATGAGAATAACATAACCAGTCTATTTTTTCAGGTGTAACAGGGATGTTTCACATACTCATTGTATACATATCTCTAAGTTTTTCACTTAATGTCATATCATTATAGTTATTATACATGAAGTAAACATATTTTTCTAGTATTAAACATTTGGAAATTTAGAAATAATGTATTATATATAGACATTATTATGAGGATGGGAAAATGGTAAACTGATATGTTTAGATTTATTCCATGATATTGTTGATCTAACACAAAAAGATTGCCAGTTATTTCTCCTGAAAAAATGGATTTATTTGAGATTAGCCATAAATTATATTTTGAGGTCTGCAACCATGATAAGCCACATGAAAGTCCTCCTCCCCATGCCCTGTCCCAGCCTAGACATGGCATGGCAAGGAAGGAGAACTCTTAGAGAGGTAAAAAGAAATTTCAAAAGGAGGGCTTTAATAAACAATGAGTCCATTGAAGGAATTGAGAGTCTATAGCACAGTGACTTTTCATTAGGTGAGCTGTGGCAGTCTCTCACTGGCTGAGCTCTTACCAGGCAAGAAGAGGAAGTCTTTCTTCATCTTGGGCTCTGCTCTTGTGGCAGGACATGGAAGTTCTACCTTTGGGTCTCCCGACTCTATTTAACTGAGGATTCTGTTTATTATTTTTTTCTTTACAGTATAAATGTGAATTTTTCACATTTTGTGATATATTAAGAGGCAGACATACAATAAACAAGTGGTTCTTCTCGAATTTGAGAGTGTATTAGAATGACCTGGAGGGCTGGTTTGTCACAGTGAAGAGATTACTGATTCCATCCCCAGAGCATTTGATTCAGTAAGTCTGAGATGAGGGGTGAGATAGGGCAGGTCGACACATTTTTCAGGTTTACTGATGCTACTGGTTTGAGATCACATTTTGCAAACCAAGTAAACAATTTACAATTTTCTGTTAAAGTGAGCACAAAGTTGTTTCTGCCCAGTAAATTGCAATTGTGAATGGGCTAACACCTTTGCATTTCCACATTAAAAGAAACTGACTAATGTGTCTAGATATTGATATTGACATTCTAAATAGACATTACATTTCACATGACTGAAAGCTGTATATCCAAATAGATCTTCCTAACATGGTTAAATCTTGAGTTTAAAATAATCAGAATCAGGAAAACCACCCCAAATTTGTTAGATTCTGTTTGTAAAAAAAGGGGAATATTCTCTGCATCCTTATGAAATTCAAAGAATATCAATAAATATTAAAACCTATATTAAGTAGCTCTGCTGAACTAAAACATGTATTTTTAAATAAGTGCCCATGATGGACTATTTAGATAAAATCTTTATTTATTTTTACTATACTGTATTTTACAATGAAATTTATATTTAAGAATCCAGATTCAGAAAATGCTCATCTAAAAGAAACCTCAAGACAAATGGATATGTATCATCAGTCTTAAGGGGTGTTAGAGAAAGTTGATTTGTGTTGGTGAAATTTTACGTGTGTACTCTTGCAAACACCTGAGTGCTATTCAGTTAATTGGGTTATAGCTCATGCTGATTGTGTTTTTCCCCTGCTGTATCTAATTTCTTCTTTTCCCAATATTTTATTCTTTGGTTTTGGTTTTGAAGGTGTATAGAAATTAAAGAACTCTAGTTTTTTAAGAGCCCTAAAGGGAAGTATGCTTTTGTGTTAGTCATTTTTGTGAACACCTGTGCAGTGTTGAATTTAATTGGGTTACAGCTGGTGCTGAGGGAGAGTCAACTCAGCGTTTGCAGACTGACTAGAAATTTGACATAGCATGTCACTGTTTTTTCTTATCTCCTTTGCTTTCTCTTTTAATACACTTGCAAGTTTGCTTGGATCTGAGTTTTAAGGAAAGCTGAATGGGGCTCTTACAAATCTATGATTAGTGTAGTAGCTTATACTGCATGCTAATGACCTCAGAAAAAGTCTATCTGCATTCTAAAATCATACAGCCCCTCAGTATCAGATGATCCCAAACCTGGGAAACCATCTGGTCTACTTGTTTCTGGTAACTCAGGAACATTTATCATAATTGTTAAATTTTGAGAGATTAGCCTTACAATGATGTGGTTTTCAAGTGAAAAAAACAAAGCATTGAAATGAAAGGTCTAGTAAATCATTAAATATTATAAATACTTCCAACAAAGTAAATGAGACTAAAAGGTATTGAGAGTAATTTATCTTAATTATGTCAGTATTATCATTAGACTAAGTGCCTAAGTGTGACCAATAATAATAATCTATTTCAAATAATTGTTAAAGGTAAATAGATCAGTTTGGCAATTTCTTTAAAAAACTTAATGTAACTGCATTTTTCTACTAAGTCAATATCTAGACAGCTATAGATTAACTCAGCAGTTAAATACCAGATGTGTTGTGTAAAGGGCATTTTGGAACTAGGGGTAGGTAGCAATAGACTGGTATTTCATGGCACCAAACATTAGAATCAATAATTAGATCACATTTATTAAAAAAAAAAAAAATTTGTCTTATTATTTCAAGGAAGTCTAGATGCTTAGCTGGTAAAGAATCTTCCTGCAATGGGGGAGACCCAGTTTGATCCCTGGATCAGGAAGATACCTTGGAGAAGGGAATAGCAACCCACTCCGGTATTCTTGCCTGGACAGAAGAGCCTAGCAGGCTCCAGTCTGTGGAGTCACAGAGTTGGACACAACTGAATGACTAACACACACGCATGCAAATTTAATATGTTTAAAATCTATTTTGTATAACAAAAAGGAAAATAAGAAACACTGGCTAAAATTAATGACAAGTAAAAAAAGTAGCTGAAGTATTCAGTCATTAAAGTCATTTCTGGGACTTCCCTGGTGGTCTAGTGGTTAAGGCTCTATGCTTCCAATGCAAGGGTTGCAGGTTCCATCCCTGGTCAGGGAACTAAGATCCCACATGCCTCATGGTGTGGCCAAAAAGAAAAAAGAATCATTTCTAGCACATCAACTAAAAAGCGTCTCGGCTTATTGCTATGTTACTTTAAATCTATAATACAAAAAAAGAGAAAAAAATGGGGTTTATCCCACTGCATTTTTCCCTTGCAAATTACACTCTGATGAATGACCTACATTTTCTTCATACCCTCTGTGATAAATTAAGCATGTTGTATCTATTAAGAGATAACTTTTTAATTCAATAGAGCTATTAAAAAATACCAGTTATAAAGGAATAAATGCAAGTATGACCCTGATACTTCTTCCCTGATACTCTTGATCTGTGATTAAATCAGTATTTCCCATGTTTATAAGAAAAAGCTTTCAAACTGGAATAAACCATGCATCTTGGTCAAATTAGTCAACCTGGTTTTCTTTATGTGCTTATCTAGCCAGCAAAACTTCCAGAGACTGCTCTCAGAGACGCTCAAATAGACTGAGCTTCTAACTGCTGGTCGGTTACACCAACAAAATGTTTCCCGGAACCCATACAGACACAGGATAAAATGTAGTGCTGGTGGCCTACTTTGGGTCACACCTTTATGATCCCCTTATAGGGAGCTGGCTCTATTAAAATAGTGTAGCCATTATGACGGAGAAGGCCCTGGTGACCCACTCCAGTACTCTTGCCTGGAAACTCCCATGGACGGAGGAGCCAGGTAGGCTGCAGTCCATGGGATCACTAAGAGTCGGACACAACTGAGCATCTTCACTTTTACTTTTCACTTTCATGCATTGGAGAAGGAAATGGCAACCCACTCCAGTGTTCTTGCCTGGAGAATCGCAGGGACGGAGGAGTCTGGTGGGCAACTGTCTATGGGGTCGCACAGAGTCGGACACGACTGACGTGACTTAGAAGCAGCAGCAGCAGCCATTATGAGAGGACAAACTCAAAAAAGAATTTACTTGCCCGTGAAGACAGAGTGCAGGTTTAACTACTTTCTAAATGGCACCCAATAGACCATACAGGGTGCTTCCCAGATGGCACTAGTGGTAAAGAACCCGCATGCCAATGCAGGAGACATAAGAGATGTGGGTTCAATCTCTGGGTAGGGAAGATCCCCTGGAGGAGGGCATGGCAACTCACTCCAATACTCTTGCCTGGAGAATCCCATGGGAAGAGAAGTCTGGCGGGCTATGGTCCATAGGGTTGCAAAGACTCGGACACTACTGAAGCAACTTAGCATGCTCACAGAGCATGCAGAGCTGCTGTCCATCAGCACCTTATCATGGAAATAAGATGGACTTGTAGGCTTAGGTAAGTCTGATGAGTCCCTCTCAGAGTAAGAACAACTAAAAAATTTGAGGAGTCCATAGAATGAATTAATACAAAACAGTAGACCACCTAATTTGTCCTGGGCATCTGACATTATCAAGTTTATCCAAGTTTCTAGGGGGAAAAAGCAACAACAGAATGTATTGTGTGCCACAGGAATCTTGTTTATATTCATGCAAAGATGCCGGAGACTTTAAGGAATGGCAGTAAGTAACTGAGGGGAGAGAGAAATTCTCTGCTTGACTGGTTATACTTCTCCAGAGTAGGTAACTTGGTCTTAAGGAATTAGATTATGTGTGTTAGTAGCTCAGTCATGTCCCACTCTTTGTTACCCTATGGACTGTAGCCCTCCAGGCTCCTCCACCCATGAGGTTTCCCAGGCACGAATACTGGAGTGGGTTGCCATTTCCTTCTCCAGGGGATCTTCTCTTCCCAGGAATCGAACCCAGCTTTCCAGCATTGCAGACAGACTCTTTACCATCTCAGTCACCAGGGAATTAAGACTCTCTCAAGTTTTCAATTTTATAAAACTCAACTACCCCCAGGTTCACAGATCCCAAGCTTTGTCAAATGTGTAAACAGCGTGAAATGCAGCCAGTCTTTTTGGCACAGGATAAAATACAAAGAATAAATGTTTGCTTGGCTCTTTATCCTGCCATCATGCCTGCCCCTGCTTCTTTATGCCGCTCATATCCATGTATTAGTTTCCAGAGTAATTCAGCCGTTGAGACTGAGACCTGTCACTTGAAATAAATATGAGTTATTTACAGAAACTGCTGCTATTTAACACATTGCCTAAGGCAACTAACTGGGTTCTGTGAACTCTGTGCAGGTTTTATTGACCTGTTTTCTCTTACTGTAAAGTAAGTTTGTGATTATTATATGAAAGTAACCATTATGTGAGTAAATGTGGTTCCTAAATATATTTATGAAATAAAGAAAATGGTTATATAGGCAAAAAGTAATAAATGTATTTCACCTGTGGGTTAAATTCTGAAATTATCTTGGTGGGAACTTTTACACCTGATGGCAGTATCTAAATGTTAAACTTTAGACTCTGAAACTTGGTTAGCTCTTAGTTATATATTTATGAGATCTGCTGTGATAGTAACATTTTAAATGCAAACCCGTGTTTAGTTGAACTTTCTCTTTTTGGCAACTTGTATTAGAATGTACCTACAATCTCAGTAAGCTGGCCAAATCAGGGCTTAGCAATGTATTTTTCAACTCCAAACAATAATAATTTAGACAACTGTGTTGTCCTAAATTAACTCACCCAACTGTATGTAATATTCCATGAAGACATACACTTACATAAAACATTTTAAACCATTATTTGCGGCTTTTGATATTTATTTGAGAAAATAGGCTTCTTCAAGTGTTCCAAGTGAAATAAAAACATTAAGAGATTTTTCTTTGCACCTAACCATTAGTTCATCAGTTCATAAATTACTTTTTAAGTCAATTAAGAGTCTAGAACTGTGATAAGTGAGTGACTATGGAGATGAGTTAAAGCCTGATGAGATAAATGTAATTTTTCCTAAGATACAGCAGAATCATTGTTAGGGAACACTGATGTTCCTGAGGATCTTCCCTGTAACTCAGATGGTAAAGAATCTGCCTGCAATGCAGGAGACCCAGGTTTAATCCCTGGGTTGGGAAGATCCTCTGGTGAAGGGAATGGCAGGCCACTCCAGTATTCTTGCCTGGAGAATCCCATAGACAGAGGAGCCTGGCGGGCTACCGTCCGTGGGGTTGCAGAATTGGACACTACCGAGTGACTAACACTAGTACTACTACTACTGACGTTCCTGAAAACCTCACAGGCAAACATGAACCGCAAATATGATTCCCCTTTGCATTCCCACCCCATCAGACACCCAGCTAGATAACATCCTAGATATGTGCCTCTCCCTTGCTTGTTCTGTATGTGAAAATTCCTCTGCCAGCAGCTCTCATTTCAAATTGCTAAAGATTTCTTGAAATTGCCCTCCTCTCTACAATCCATGTCCGTGATTTATTTTTAGATCACTATTCAATTATTTATTTCTACATTTAACACATCTAGACTGGGCACTACTGTGCATCAATTCTGACCTAGTTATGATGGAAAGAGAGTGACTGTGGTCTTAGGTAGCTTATTTGGGGGGTTGTGGGTGGGAGACACACATAAACAGATAATGATGTATGAGGATAAATTATATAGTAGATATAATATACAAGAAGACTTATATCAAATATCCTTTATTCTAGATCTTTCTCTCCTTTCTTTAGTATATCATATGCCTAGCTTACATGCTAGTCCTTCTGTACATGCATGCTAAGTTGCTCAGTCATGTCTGACTCTTTGTGACCCAAGAGACTGTAGACAACCAGGCTCCTCTATCCCTGGGATTCCCCAGGCAAGAATACTGATATGAGTTACCATTTCCTACTCCAAGGGATCTTTCCAACCCAGGGATCAAGCCTGTATCTCTTATGTCTCCTGCATTGGCAGACAGGTTCTTTACCGCCAGTGCCATCTGGGATGCCCAGTCTCTCTGAGACCCTCTCATTATTCCCAATGTCTAGTCTACCCACCCATTCTGTGTGTTTTCATATGACTTCTATAATTGTACTTTCACTACAAATCTACACAGACGCAGTAGATTAGTTCTGTGCTTGTCTCAATTTCCTGTCAGATTGTAAGTTCCTTAAAGAGAGGTACCATGCCTGGATTATTTATCAAATTCTCTGAGGCTGGGAAAATATTGTGTGCATGAGATAGTACAATTCTCCCTGGGCATTAGATAGAAGTCTTTGAAAAAGCAAACTTAAGAGTTGACTTTTAATAAAGAATTAGAAATTTTCCGAGTAGAAAGGGGGGTGACAGTGGCAAAGTAAAAGCAAATGTGATGACTTGGAACAACAGAATAATGTGATGTGACGCATGAACTCAGTAGTTTGGTGTGGATAGGGTGTCATGTTTGGGGAGGAGATCAGGGTGGGCACACATGAATGGCCAGGAAAATGAAGTGCCTTGTATATTTTTCAGAGAGGTACAAACTTTATCCTATGTGCTGAAAGTTTCAGAATAAGGTTGTTGGACTCTATTTTTCACTTGGAGTCTGTGTAATGTTGGATAATTAAAACTGGTTAGGACTCAGCTTCCTCATCTGTAAAATTGTGATTATAAGGATTAGTTTGAGGATTAGTTGTATCTCCTTAAATGCTTAGCACAACATGGACCCATGGTGCTGTATAAGCTACCTAGTTTTACTGTCATGTTCTTTATTTTCATGAAGTATTCAAGAGCCATGGGAAAATATTAAAGCCATTAAGTAACATAATACGTGTACTTTTTAATTACAGAAAATGAGGGAAGGGTTGGAAAGGAAGAAAATTATATGAAAAAGACAATTTAAGATGTTTTTATCATAAGTTGAGTTTAGTTAGGAGAAGGCAATGGAAACCCACTCCAGTACTCTTGCCTGGAAAATCCCATGGATGGAGGAGCCTGGTAGGCTGCAGTCAATGGGGTCGCTAAGAGTCAGACATGACTGAGTGACTTCGCTTTTGCTTTAAGTTTAGTTAAACTCTAAAAAGTTTAGATATGGAATTTAAAATAGTTTAATATTAAAAGTTAAACATTTTTCTCTTAAACTGTGAAAAGTATCCAAGGGAATGGTGTCTCATTTAAAAGATTTAAAATAGAATAGATAAGATAAAATTATGGAAGAGTATATGGTGAAAATTAAAGATAAGAAGAAATAATACCACTAAGTTTTTAGGTTTATGGTTATTATCATTCATTAAAAAATAATTCATTAAGGCAAAAGGTTATATTTGTTATTGCATTGTTACTACCCATTAATAATAAAGCATGTTGTAGGAGAAATGATAATAATCACTTTAATTTAAAAAAATGGAACTGGAGGTAACTACTATGAACAACTATTTAGAGGTATTTAATAGGCAATTTCATGGCTGAAATCACCATCTGCTTACTCCTTGGAAGGAGGGTTATGACCAACCTAGATAGCATATTCAAAAGCAGAGATATTACTTTGCCAACAAAGATCCGTCTAGTCAAGGCTATGCTTTTTCCAGTAGTCATGTATGGATGTGAGAGTCGGACTGTGAAGAAAGCTGAGCACCAAAGAATTGATGCTTTTGAACTGTGGTGTTGGAGATGACTCTTGGGAGTCCCTTGGACTGCAAGAGACCCAACCAGTCCATCCTAAAGGAGATCAGTCCTGGGTGTTCTTTGGAAGGAATAATGCTAAAGCTGAAACTCCAGTACTTTGGCCACCTCATGCAAAGAGTTGACTCATTGGAAAAGACTCTGATGCTGGGAGGGATTGGGGGCAGGAGGAGAAAGGGATGACAGAGGATGAGATGACTGGATGGCATCACTGACTCGATGGATGTGAGTTTGAGTGAACTCCGGGAGTTGGTGATGGACAGGGAGGCCTGGCGTGCTGCAATTCGTGGGGTCGCAAAGAGTCGGACACGACTGGGCGACTGAACTGAATTGAATAGACAATTAAGGGCTCCCTTGGTGGTTCAGTGGTAAAGAACTCACCTGCCAATGCATAAGACACAGGTTCTGTCCCAGGGTCAGGATGATCCTCTGGAGAAGGAAACAGCAACCCACTCAAGTATTCTTGCCTGGGAAATCTAATGGACAGAGGAGGAGCCTGGTGGGCTACAGTCCATGGGAAAAGAATTAGACATGACTTAGCTACTGAGCACACACACATGATAGACAATATGATAGTAAAACAATGTTAAACAAAGTTCTGGTCCCCAACGAAATGTGTTGGTACCAGAAAACTAAAGAACAGCATACTACATCTGTCATCAAGTACATTTTACTACCACTACCACTGCCCCCATCCCCGACAACCAAAAAAAGAACTGATCTGAACTATGCTTAAGTGCTTAGTGACAGAGTGAAATTTTATTTTGGCATGAGTTTCTTAGGTCAGAGCTAGTCAGAATAATTTGAGGGTCACTCTATGAGAAGTACTAGTCCAGAGCTTCATTCAGAATTCTGAATTCAAGATATTAATTTAGAAATATAAATTATATTAATAATAGATAAGATACTGGAAGTTGTAGGAATGCTAAGAGAAATCATGAAATGTGGGAGAAAAACAGTTCAAGAAGTGGGCTTATAGAACATGAAAAATGAATAGCCATCCATTTCTATGTCACTGAACCTTTTACAAGGTAGTGGTGGTTAGTTGCTAAGTTGTGTCCAACTCTTGTGACCCCATGGACTGTAGCCTGCTAGGCTTCTCCATCCATGGGATTCTCCAGGCAAGAATACTGGAATGGGTTGCCATTTTCTTCGCCAGGGGATTTTCCCAACCTAGGAATTGAACCTGGTCTCCTGCATTGCAGGAAGATTCTTTACCAACTGAGCTACAAGGCAAGCCCCTAGTTTTAAGAAGTGGGTTTAGAAGAACATGAAAAATGAATAGCCAAAGACTTTGAACAAGAAGAGTATGATGCATTGACGAAAAATTGGGGAGAATTCTGAGAGGAAGAACAAGTTGGTTCACAGAATGAGTGATATTGCTTGAAATAAAAATTAACTTATGGGTTCCATAGTTCAGAGAAAAGGTCAGTTTTCATTCTAATCCCAAAGAAAGGCAATGCCAAAGAATGCTCAAACTACTGCACAATTGCATTCATCTTATATGCTAGCAAAGTAATGCTCAAAATTCTCCAAGTTAAGCTTCAACAGTACATGAACTGTGAATTTCCAGATGTTCAAACTGGATTTACAAAAGGCAGAGGAACCAGAGATCAAATTGCCAACATGTGTTGGATAATCGAAAAAGCAGGGGTTCCAGAAAAACATCTACTTCTGCTTTATTGACTACACCAAAGCCTTTGACTGTGTGAATCACAATAAACTGTGGAAAATTCTTAGAGAGATGAGAATACCAGACCACCTGACCTGTCTCCTGAGATATCTGTATGCAGGTCAAGAAGCAACAGTTAGAACTAGATATAAAACAACAGATTAGTTCCAAATCAGGAAAGGAGTATGTCAAGGCTGTATATTGTCATCCTACTTATTTAACTTATATGCAGAGTACATCATGCAAAATGTTGGGCTGGATGAACTACAAGCTGGAATCAAGATTGCCAGGAGAAATGTAAATACCCTCAGATATGCAGATGACACCACCCTTATGGTAGAAAGTGAAGAACTAAGAGCCTCTTGATGAAAGTGAAAGAGGAGAGTGAAAAAGTTAGCTTAAAACTCAACATTCAAAAAACTAAGATCATGGCATCCTGTTTCATCACTTCGTGGCAAATAGATGGGGAAGTGATGGAAACAGTGACAGATTTTATTTTGGGGGCTCCAAAATCACTGCAAATGGTGACTGCAGCCATGAAATTAAAAGATGCGTGCTCCTTGGAAGAAAAGCTATGACCAACCTAGACAGCATATTAAAAAGCAGAGACATTGCCAACAAAGGTCCATCTAGTCAAAGCTATGGTTTTTCTGGTAGTCATGTATGGATGTGAGAGTTGGACTATAAAGAAAGCTGAATGATGAAGAACTGATGCTTTTGAACTGTGATGTTGGAGAAGACTCTTGAGAGTCCCTTGGACTGCAAGGAGATCCAACCAGTCCATCCTAAAGGAAATCAGCCCTGAATATTCATTGGAAGGACTGATGCTGAAGCTGAAACTCCAATACTTTGGCCACCTGATGAGAAGAACTGACTCATTGGAAAAGACCCTGATGCTGGGAAAGATTGAAAGCAGAAGGAGAAGGGGATGATAGAGGATGAGATGGTTGGATGGTATCACTGACTCAATGGACATGACTTTGAGTAAACTCCAGGAGTTGATGATGGACAGGGAAGCCTGGCATATTGCAGTCCATGGGATCGCAAAAAGTCAGACATGACTGAGCAACTGAACTGAACTGATAGTTCAGAGATGAGTTATATTAAAAAAAAAAAAAAAAAAAAAAAAAAACAGTAGAATGATACAGAGGTAAATCCAAGCTGCTTTACATGCCAAGTTACTTCAACATTTATAGGAAGTGAGAGGAAATTTTAAGAGTTTATCACTGTGCGTTATACCTGTATAACAGTTCGGTTTTACCCCTGTCTTTCTACCTGTCTCCAGAGAGGTATTGCTTTCTAACCACTGACCTTTACATGTGCTTATAGTCTGCTTCCTGCCACTCCTCCCCCCAGGCCAGGCTCAGAGTTTAGGTTTCTCTGACCTGCTAAGTCAGCTAACACTTGTTTATCAGATTTAGCCCCAACATTTTTGATATTTCCTATTTGTTTTGATTTTTCCTTCCAATTCCCTTTTCTTCTCTAGCCTTGTTTTTGTTCCTCAGCATTTTAGTGGAGTTTGGGGAGAGTGCAAGTATAAACATGTGCTCACACCCTGCATTTGCCTACAAGTCCAAAACTGACATGTGAAGTAAAAATATACTCATGCTGAAATAGCAGTGCTGCTTTTTTTCAGTGATGAGTCATTTCCCTTTCCTCTCAACTCCTAACTCTTTTTCTCTGAAGTGCATTTTCATTATTTCCTATTTTTATAAAATAAATAGGTAGAATGTAGATAGTTCTGAAATCTACATTTACCTGCTTCTCTTTGTCTGATTCTGAGTAATATGATTGTTTTTTTTTTTTCCCTTGTGTAAGACACTGATTTAAACCTCTGTCTTTTTCTCCCATCATGGTAGGACTACAGTTTCTGTTTCTCTAGTAATATGCAACTGCTATTACTTATTGTCTTTGCAATTTGTTTTACCCTTTCAAAAACTGAGTGTATAACAAAGGATTACTTATTGTCTTCTCTTTCTCAGACTAAATAATCTTTCAGCTTTCCTTTAAATCTTTTTCCCCTTTTTTGCTGATCTCACTAATTTCTATTTCTCTGTCTTTAAAAAGTACTGAATTTAAATTGCATTAAGAATGATCCAGATTCAGAGCATCACATTTCTTTCCTTTAATATCTTTTTTTAAAATGAAATGAATTCACTTGGTAGACTTCTAAGCAATTATGCTCTGCATTGCATTCTCATCAATTCTTCTTTGCTATATCCAAAAGACTACCTACCTAAAATATCTGTATCCTGTAGACCATTTATCATAGAGTCCACATCATTTTGAGTAATAATTTGTTCTTAAAATAGCAAGCCATTCATTTGTATTTCATGTTAAATATGAGCAAATGATCATACTCACGAAGAGAAGCTGAAAATATAATTGTGCTTGTCTCTGGAATATTAATACCACTTCTGGCATCTTGGTATTCCCCTTCAAAAAGCATAACTGCAAGTCATGAACCTTATAGAATTTCTGTAGTCATCACCTATATAACATACTTGAAGAGCTAGAAAAATAAAATGTCAGCTCCTCATGAAATACCTATTTTGAATCTATTCCAAAATTCAATTATACAGTGCTTAATTTCCAAGCAAGTCCAGTGCTGCACTTGCCCATCTCCCTGAATCGGCCATTTGGCTTCTTTGTTGCTTATGAAAAAAGGGAGAACAGCACACCACTGTGATACAGACTGTCGATGTTCACACCACTGTCAATATCATCTCATCCAACTGGAAGCAGATTTGAAGACATCCTTCCAAAAGGATGGATGATTCCAAAAGAACTTTTGGATTTCAAAATTCAAATCCAACTTTTGGATTCCAAAAGAACTTCCAAAAGTTCCAAAAGAACTACTTAAAAAGTTACTTGAAGTTATAATTACCACTGTTTGTGCTATGGTGAGATAAACAAAGGGAAGTAAAGAAGGAGGGAGAAAATGAATAGTTGGAGAGAAATTATTTTGATCCAGGCATGGTGCTACCTGTTTTATGTATGTTACCTCAGTTAATATGCATGTTCTTCCTTATAAATACCCATTTCTTTGTTTTTATTTGATTCTCAAAGATATGAAATCTTAGTATGTATTTAATACCCAATGCAGTTTAATAATATAAATTATTAAACTGTTCTAAGATGTATTTGTAAATATATTCTTATCCTATAACAGATCTATGAGTGGCAGATGGAATTATCGAAATGGAAAATAAATGAGGAAATGCCAAATCAGAAATTTAGTAACGTGTCCAAATTAATAAGTTTAGTAAGTCACATAGATAGGTCTCTCTTATGCCAAAACTCACACTGCTTCCACTATACCATACTGTTTTCTCACACTCTGGTTAATTTATCTTTTAATTTTTTCCTTTACCTGAAATTTGCTATTTTTATTATTAGCTACTTATTTTTTAATATAAATTTATTTGTTAATTGGAGGTTAATTACTCTACAATATTGTATTGGTTTTGCCATATATCAACATGGATCCGCCAAGGGTATACATGTGTTACCCATCCTGAGCCACCCCCCCACCCCGTACCATCCCTCTAGATCGTCCCAGTGTACCAGCCCCAAGTATCCAGTATCATGCATCGAACCTGGACTGGCAATTCGTTTCATATATGATATTATACATATTTCAATGCCATTCTCCCAAATCATCCCACCCTCTCCCTCTCCCACAGAGTCCAACAGACTGTTCTATACATCTGTGTCTCTTTTGCTGTCTCGCATACAAGGTTATTGTTACCATCTTTCTAAATTCCATATATATGCGTTAGTGTACTATATTGGTATTTTTCTCTCTGGCTTATTTCATTCTGTATAATAGGCTCCAGTTTCATCCACCTCATTAGAACTGATTCAAATGTATTCTTTTTAATGGCTGAGTAATACTCCATTGTGTATATGTACCACTGCTTTCTTATCCATTCATCTGCTGATGGACATCTAGGTTGCTTGCATGTCCTGGCTATTATAATCAGTGTTGTGATGAACATTGGGGTACACGTGTCTCTTTCAATTCTGGTTTCCTCAGTGTGTATGCCCAGCAGTGGGATTGCTGGATCATAAGGTGGTTCTATTTCCAGTTTTTAAAGGAATCTCCTCACTGTTCTCCATAGTGGCTGTACTAGTTTGCATTCCCACCAACAGTGTAAGAGGGTTCCCTTTTCTCCACACCCTCTCCAGCATTTATTGCTTGTAGACTTTTGGATCGCAGCCATTCTGACTGGTGTGAAATGGTACCTCATAGTGGTTTTGATTTGCATTTCTCTGATAATGTGATGTTGAGCATCTTTTCATGTGTTTGTTAGCCATCTGTATGTCTTCTTTGGAGAAATGTCTATTTAGTTCTTTGGCCCATTTTTTGATTGGGTCATTTATTTTTCTGGAGTTGAGCTGTAGGAGTTGCTTGTATATTTTTTGAGATTAGTTGTTTGTCAGTTGCTTCATTTGCTATTATTTCTCCCATTCTGAAGGCTGTCTTTTCACCTTGCTTATAGTTTCCTTTATTGTGCAGAAGCTTTTAAATTTAATTAGGTCGCATTTGTTTATTTTTGCTTTTATTTCCAATATTCTGGGAGGTGGGTCATAGAGGATCCTGCTGTGATGTATGTCAGAGAGTGTTTTGCCTATGTTCTCCTCAAGGAGTTCTATAGTTTCTGGTCTTACGTTTAGATCTTTAATCCATTTTGAGTTTATTTTTGTGTATGGTGTTAGAAAATGTTCTAGTTTCATACGTTTACAAGTGGTTGACCAGTTTTTCCAGCACCACTTGTTAAAGAGATTGTCTTTAATCCATTGTATAATCTTGTCTCCTTTGTCAAAGATAAGGTGTCCATAGGTGTGTGGATTTATCTCTGGGCTTTCTATTTTGTTCCATTGATCTATATTTCTGTCTTTGTGCCAGTACCATACTGTCTTGACGACTGTGGCTTTGTAGTAGAGCCTGAAGTCAGGCAGGTTAATTCCTCCAGTTCCATTCTTCTTTCTCAAGATTGCTATGGCTATTAGAGTTTTTTTGTATTTCCATACAAACTGTGAAATTATTTGTTCTAGTTCTGTGAAAAATACCATTGGTAGCTTGATAGGGATTGCATTAAATCTATAGATTGCTTTGGGTAGTATACTCATTTTCACTATATTGATTCTTCCGATCCATGAACATGGTATATTTCTCCATCTATTAGTGACCTCTTTGATTTCTTTCACCAGTGTTTTATAGTTTTCTATATACAGGTCTTTAGTTTCTTTAGGTAGATATATTCCTAAGTATTTTATTCTTTTCCTTGCAATGGTAAATGGAATTGTTTCCTTAATTTATCTTTCTCTTTTCTCATTATTAGTGTATAGGAATGCAAGGGATTTCTGTGTGTTGATTTTATATCCTGCAACTTTACTATAGTCATTGATTAGGTCTAGTAATTTTCTGGTGGAGTCTTTAGGGTTTTCTATGTAGAGGATCATGTCATCTGCAGTGAGAGTTTTACTTCTTCTTTTCCAATTTGGATTCCTTTTATTTATTTTTCTGCTCTGATTGCTGTGGCCAAAACTATGTTGGATAGTAGTAGTGAAAGTGGGCACCCTTGTCTTGTTCCTGACTTTAGGGGAAATATTTTCAATTTTTCACCATTGAGGAAAATGTTTGCTGTGGGTTTGTCATATATAGCTTTTATTATGTTGAGGTATGTTCCTTCTATTCCTGTTTTCTGGAGAGTTTTTATCATAAATGGATGTTGAATTTTGTCAAAGGCTTTCTCTGCATCTCTTGAGATAATCATATGGCTTTTATTTTTCAATTTGTTAATGTGGTGTATTACATTGATTGATTTGTGGATATTGAAGAATCCTTGCATCCCTGGGATAAAGCCCACTTGGTCATGGTGTATGATCTTTTTAATGTGTTGTTGGATTCTGTTTGCTAGAATTTTGTTAGGGATTTTTGCATCTATGTTCATCAGTGATAGTGGCCTGTAGTTTTCTTTTTTTGTGGCATCTTTGTCAAGTTTTGCTATTAGGGTGATGGTGGCCTCATAGAATGAGTTTGGAAGTTTGCCTTCCTCTGCAATTTTCTGGAAGAGTTTGAGTAGGATAGGTGTTAGCTCTTCTCTAAAATTTTGGTAGAATTCAGCTGTGAAGCCGTCTGGACCTGGGCTTTTGTTTGCTGGAAGATTTCTGATTACAGTTTCAATTTCCATGCTTGTGATGGGTCTGTTAAGATTTTGTATTTCTTCCTAGTCCAGTTTTGGAAAGTTGTACTTTTCTAAGAATTTGTCCATTTCTTTCACGTTGTCCATTTTATTGGCATATAATTGCTGAGAGTAGTCTCTTATGATCCTTTGTATTTCTGTGCTGTCTGTTGTGATCTCTCCATTTTCTTTTCTAATTTTATTGATTTGATTTTTCTCCCTTTGTTTCTTGATGAGTCTGGCTAATGGTTTGTCAATTTTATTTGTCCTTTCAAAGAACCAGCTTTTGGCTTTGTTGATTTTTGCTATGGTCTCTTTTGTATCTTTTGCATTTATTTCTGCCCTAATTTTTAAGACTTCTTCCCTTCTACTAACCCTGGGGTTCTTCATTTCTTCCTTTTCTAGTTGCTTTAGGTGTAGAGTTAGGTTATTTATTTGACTTTTTTCTTGTTTCTTGAGGCATGCCTGTATTGCTATGAACTTTCCCCTTAGGACTGCTTTTACAGTGTCTCACAGGATTTGGATTGTTGTGTTTTCATTTTCATTCATTTCTATGCATATTTTGATTTCTTTTTTGATTTCTTCTGTGATTTGTTGGTTATTCAGCAGTATGTTGTTTAGCCTCCATATGTTGGAATTTTTAATAGTTTTTCTCCTGTAATTGAGATCTAATCTTACTGCATTGTGGTCAGAAAAGATGCTTGGAATGATTTCAATTTTTTTGAATTTACAAGGCCCAGGATTTGATCTATCCTGGAGAAGATTCCGTGTGCGCTTGAGAAAAAGGTGAAATTCATTGTTTTGGGGTGAAATGTCCTATAGATATCAATTAGGTCTAACTGGTCTGTTGTATCATTTAAAGTTTGTGTTTCCTTGTTAATTTTCTGTTTAGTTGATCTATCCACAGGTGTGAGTGGGATATTAAAGTGTCCCACCATTATTGTGTTATTGTTAATTTCCCCTTTCATACTTGTTAGCATTTGTCTTACATATTGCGGTGCTCCTATGTTGAGTGCATATATATTTATAATTGTTATATCTTCTTCTTGGATTGATCCTTTGATCATTATGTAGTGTCCTTCTTTATCTCTTTTCACAGCCTTTGTTTTAAAGTCTATTTTATCTGATATGAGTATTGCTACTCCTGCTTTCTTTTGGTCTCTATTTGCATGGAATATCTTTTTCCAGCCCTTCACTTTCAGTCTGTATGTGTCCCCTGTTTTGAGGTGGGTCTCTTGTAGACAACATATATAGGGGTCTTGTTTTTGTATCCATTCAGCCAGTCTTTGTCTTTTGGTTGGGGCATTCAACCCATTTACGTTTAAGGTAATTATTGATAAGTATGATCCCGTTGCCATTTACTTTATTGTTTTGGGTTCGAGTTTATACACCCTTTTTGTGTTTCCTGTCTATAGAATATCCTTTAGCATTTGTTGGAGAGCTGGTTTGGTGGTGCTGAATTCTCTCAGCTTTTGCTTCTCTGTAAAGCTTTTGCTTTCTCCTTCATATTTGAATGAGATCCTTGCTGGGTACAACAATCTGGGCTGTAGGTTATTTTCTTTCATCACTTTAAGTATGTCTTGCCATTCCCTCCTGGCCTGAAGAGTTTCTGTTGAAAGATCAGCTGTTATCCTTATGGGAATCCCCTTGTGTGTTATTTGTTGTTTTTCCCTTGCTGCTTTTAATATTTGTTCTTTGTGTTTGATCTTTGTTAACTTGATTGATATGTGTCTTGGGGTGTTTCGCCTTGGGTTTATCCTGTTTGGGACTCTCTGGGTTTCTTGGACTTGGGTGATTATTTCCTTCCCCATTTTAGGGAAGTTTTCAACTATTATCTAAAGTATTTTCTCATGGTCTTTCTTTTTGTCTTCTTCTTCTGAGACTCTTATGATTCGGACGTTGAGGCATTTAACACTGTTCTGGAGGTCTCTGAGATTGTCCTTATTTCTTTTAATTCGTTTTTCTTTTTTCCTCTCTGATACATTTATTTCTGCCATTCTATCTTCTAAATCACTAATCCTATCTTCTGCCTCTGTTATTCTACTATTTTTTGGCTCCAGAGTGTTTTTGATATCATTTATTGCATTATTCATTATATATTGACTTTTTTATTACTTCTAGGTCCTTGTTAAACCTTTCTTGCATCTTCTCAATCCTTGTCTCCAGGCTATTTATCTGTGATTCCATTTTGATTTCAAGATTTTGGATCATTTTCACTATCATTACTCGGAATTCTTTATCAGGTAGATTCCCTATCTCTTCCTCTTTTGTTTGGTTTGGTGCGCATTTATCCTGTTCTCTTACCTACTCTGTATTCCTCTGTCTCTTCATCTTGTCTATATTGCTGAGTTTGGGGTGGCCTTTCTGTATTCTGGTAGTTTGTGGAATTCTCTTTATTGTGGAGTTTCCTCGCTGTGGGTGGGTTTATACAGGTGGCTTGTCAAGGTTTCTTGGTTAGGGAAGCTTGTGTCTGTGTTCTGGTGGGTGGAGCTGGATTTCTTCTCTCTGGAGTGCAGTGAAGTGTCCAGTAATTATTTATGATGTCAATGACTTTTGAGTAACTTTGGGAAGCCTGTATATTGAAGCTCAAGTCTTTGTTCCTGTGTTGCTGGAGAATTTGTGTGCTATGTCTTGCTCTGGAACTTGTTGGCCCTTGGGTGGTGCTTGGTTTCAGTGTAGGTATGGAGGCATTTGATGAGCTCCTGTCAATTAATGTTCCCTGGAGTCAGGATTTCTCTGGTGTTCTCAGGATTTGGACTTAAGCCTCCTGCTTCTGGGTTTCAGCCTTATTTTTACAGTAGTCTCAAGACTTCTCCTTCTATACAGCATCATTGATAAAACATGTAGGTTAAAGATGAAAAGTTTCTCCACAGTGAGGGGCACTCATAGAGGTTCACAGAGTTACATGGAGATGAGAAGAGGGAGGAGGGAGTTAGAGGTGACCCAAATAAGATGAGGTGAATCAAAAGAGAAAAGAGCAAGCTAGCCAGTAATCACTTCCTTATGTGCACTCCACAACTGGACCGCTCAGAGATGTTCACAGAGTTATACAGAGAAGAGAAGAGGGAGGAAGGAGACAGAGGTGGCCAGGAGGATAAAAGGGGGGAATCAAAAGGAGGGAGACAGATCCAGCCAGTAATCAGTTCCCTAAGTGTTCTCCACCATCTGGGACACACAGAGATTCACAGAGTTGGGTAGAGAAGAGAAGGGGGAGGGAGGAGACAGAGGCGACCTGGTGGAGAAAAAGGAGAGTCCAAAGAGGGAGAGAGCAGTGAAGCCAGTATTCTCGCTCCCAAGTAAAAATGAGTACTGAAGATTGGTTCTTAAAGGTACAAAATTGATAACAAATACCAAAAAGCAAAGATTAAAAATCTAGAGTAGAGGTTGTAATTTCAAAAATACAATATTAAAGAAAAGAAGAAAAAAAAGAAAAAAAAAACAAAGTCACAAAGATTATAAATATATATATATATAAAAGTTTGCTTTAAAAAATAGTGTCTTTTTTTTGCAAAGTAATAGTAGGTTATAAAAGTGAAAATTAAAGGAGTAATAGAGGACTTAAAATTTTTTTTAAATGAAAAAAAATGAATGATCATAAACATAGTAAAAATATATCTAGGACTTTCTCTGGTGGTGTTGTAGGTATTATGGGGTCAGTACATTTTTGGATAGTTCCTTGGTCTGGCTTATATTTCTCAAGATCTATAGGCCCCTTCCTATGTAGTCGATACTAACGACAGGATTTTAATCTGTTGTACCTGTCACTTCCAAAGCGGTTCCCTCTGTTTTAGCTTCTTCTGTTTGCTGGTCTCTTCATTGTCTGATTTCCACCCTGACATAAAGGGGGAGGTGGTGGACACTTTTTTTAGGCTCACTCGTTCAGTCGCGCTGTGGGGAGGGAGGGACGCTGCAAACAAGTAACACTGGTGTGTGCTTGCAGTGTCTCAGCCACACTGGGCCTGCCCCCGCTCATGGCGCGTGTGCCCTCCCTGCCCACACTGCTCAGGCTCTAGGTTGCTCCGCTGGGAACCGACCAAGGCCAGCCCTGGGCTGCATGCACCTCCCAGGTCTAAGCCGCTCAGGTTCAGGCACTCGGGTAGTCCTCAGAGGTGCAGACTCAGTCGGGCCTGCGTTTTGTGCCCTTCCCAGGTCCGAGCAGCTCAGGTGGTGAGATGTTTGGCGAGTGCGGTCATTGTGACTTATTGCCTCCCCCATCCGTGCTGCTCGGTTTTCTGGGTGTACAACTGGCACACCTTCTCAGGTGGATGTTAACTGTCCAGAACCCTTGGAAGTCTTAGTTAGCAAAGAAGCCTGCTTGCAGTTTGGTAGATAATGTCTCTCTGGGGCTACAATTGCCGCCTTCCAGCTCTGGCTGCCTGTCATGGGAAGGGGATGGTCTGCAGCCGACTAGTTCTGTACAGTCCTTTGTTCTGTGCACGGGCCTGGCAGTGTCTTAGGTTAGGGCTTTTCACATGGTAGCTATCCCACAGTCTGGTTTGCTAGCCCATGTTAGTTCACTCAGATTGCCCTCAGGGCACTCAGGCCTGGTCCTTACTCTAAGCAATGCAGCACATACCTCCCTGCCCAGCCCCTGCTTGCTAGTGGTGGGTGCAGGCATCTGCGCTGCTTCTCTGCTGGGGTAGTTACCGTTGGGCTCGTAATCTGTGGGTTTTAATTATTTATTTATTTTTCCTCCCTGTTATGTTGCCCTCTGTGCTTCCAAGGCTCACCACAGACTCGGCAGTGAGAGTGTTTCCTGGTGTTTGGAAACTTCTCTCTTTTTAAGACTCCTTTCCCGGGACAGAGCTCTGTCCCTACCTCTTTTGTCTCTTTTTTTGTCTTTTATATTTTTTCCTACCTCCTTTCGAAGACAGTGGACTGCTTTTCTGGGTGCCTGATGTCCTCTGCCGGCATTCAGAAGTTGTTTTGTGAAATTTACTCAGCGTTTAAATGTTCTTTTGATGAATTTGTCAGGGGGAAAGTGGTCTCCCCGTCCTATTCCTCCTCCATCTTAAAAAGAAGATCTATTGGCTACTTATTAAATTACTTTGGCCACCTCATGCAAAGAGTTGACTCATCGGAAAAGACTCTGATGCTGGGAGGGATTGGGGGCAGGAGGAAAAGGGGATGACAGAGGATGAGATGGCTGGATGGCATCACCAACTCGATGGATGTGAGTTTGAGTGAACTCCAGGAGATGGTGATGGACAGGGAGGCCTGGCGTGCTGCGATTCATGGTGTCGCAAAGAGTCAGACACGACTGAGGGACTGAACTGACTGAACTGAATAGAGCATAGCATGGATTTCCCAGTCCTGCAGTTTTTTATTCATAGTCTTATTTTCCATAGAATTATTAATGAAAAAACAACCTTTGTTTATTTGTATATCCTTACAATATGGCACTTTGAAGATGTCTTTTATTTCATACTCACATTTCGTAGCTAATGTTGCAAAGCAGACATTCCTCACTGTAACTGTTATTTATTGATGCTTAAAGGTTCAATGAATTATTCAGCCCCTTTACCCTTCTTGCTTTGCTGCACACCTATTGAGTTTTCAGAGCAGTTTCATATCAATAAATTTGTTCTTGCTTTGCAGCTCCAATTTCATGGTTGGCCTTTTCTAAGCAACATACAAGAAAAATAAATAACCAGAAGGAATAAAATGTGTATACAAATTGCTTTAAATAACTCAATATCCAAATCCAAGTTCCCATGGGTTTTAAAAATTAAGACATGAAAGCATGATTTCAGAAACAGTCTACATGCAAATGTAATCAGCAAAAAACTTGTTAACATGCAGTCTGTATAGAGTGACATGCCTTCATAGGCCTGCTGTACTCAGAATTGAAAGCACTCTTAACAAGTAAGCCTCTAAGTGTTCGACTCACTGCCACTTTGCACCTTATGTTATCACATACTCACAGAAATGTAGACAACAAAACGATGAATGGCTAATCTGATCAGAATAAACAGACGATTGTAATAAAATGGCGGTTGAGGGAAGAAGTCAAGAACTTCAATATTTCTGGTTCCTATGGAAAGGAAACCTTTTCATATCTACTTCAAATTGCAAACTATCAAATCTAGAAAATTTATTTTCATTAATAAGAAAGTTACATCATATTCTTTTCATCATAAAAAATAAAGTGACTTTAATACAGGGAAAGCCATTCATGCTATCCAAAACATGTGTGTCAAAGTACAAGAGTAAAAATTTGTTCTATTTTCAGCTAAAATTCCATTTGTATTTCATTGAGAAAATATATTCTTTCTCAGTGTATTAGATTTATTGATGATAGTGTCTCTCTCTTTTTCAAAATACTGAGCCAAGTATAAACAGTAAATACATTCCAAAGAATATATTTCTATCCATCCATCAGCCCATTCAATTTTCATCAAATATACAGTTAATATCCCAGATAGAAAAAAAGAAACAACATAAAATATATAAAAGACTTACAGTTTATTAAGAAGACACAGATAATAAAATAAGTACTATTGCATGATACAGGCATTATGTTGTATTTTCATATAATTTCTTGTCTTTTAGTTTTTTTTTAATATAGTGGATTTACAGTGTGTATTACTTTCTGCTGCAGTACAGCAACGTGAATCAGTTGTCCATATACATATATCCACTTTATTTTTAGAATCTGTTCCCGTATAGGTCATTACAGAGTACTGAGTAATAGTTCCCTGTCCTCTACAATAGGTTGTTATTAGTTATCTATTTTATATATAGTAATGTGCTGGGAGGGATTGGGGGCAAGAGGAGAAGGGGACGACAGAGGATGAGATGGCTGGATGGCATCACTGACTCAATGGACATGAGTCTGGGTGAACTCCAGGAGTTGGTGATGGACAGGGAGGCCTGGTGTGCTGCGATTCATGGGGTCGCAAAGAGTCGGACACGACTGAGCGACTGACCTGATCTGATCTGAATGTGTATGTGTCAATACCAATCTCCCAATTTATCCCTCCCTTTTCTCTCCTCCATGGTAACCATAAGATTGTTTTCTGCATCTATAACTCTATTTCTATTTTGTAAGTAAGTTCATTTATATCATTTTCTTAAGATTTCATGTATAAGCCATATCATATAAAATGTGTCTTTCTCTGCCTGACTTACTTTACTCAGTATGACAATCTCTAGATCCATCCATGTCACTGCACATGACATTATTTTTTCTTTTTTAGGCCGAGTAATACTCCATTGTATAAATGTATTCATCTTCTTTAGCCACTCCTCTGTCCATTGTTATTTAGGATGCTTCAGTGTACTGGCTATTGTAAATAGTGCTGCAATAAAAATACAGTTTCATTTTTCAAAATTCTCTCTTAAACAAGTACTGGCAATAAAATCAATGTTTTTTGTTTGTTTCCATGCATATTTACATACATGCTATTTTTTAATGACTTTTTTTAAAAAAAATATGGACTGAATCCACTTGTCTAGTACAATAGGAAGGCTTCTGCCTGTGAAGATAGGAAATTTTTAATCTTTAGAATAACTTGATTGAAACATCATCTAATTTAGTCATTCACCAATGACTACCTGCAAATGAATAGCTCAACATCTAAGAATAAGGAACAAGATAGTTTCCTTTATGAAGTTCCCTGCTGTTGTTGTTCAATTGCTCCTTTGTGTCTTATTCTTTGTGACCCCATGGACTGCAGCACGCCAGGCTTCCCTGTCCTTCACTGTCTCCTGGAGTTTGCTCAAACTCATGTCCATTGAATCGATGATGCCATCCAACCATCTCATCCTCTGTCATCACCTTCGCTTCCTTCCCTCAATCTTTCCCAGCATTGGGGTCTTTTCTAATTAGTCAGCACTTCACATCAGATGGCCAAAGTATTGGAGCTTCAGCATCAGTCCTTCCAATGAATATTCAGGGTTGATTTCCTTGATTTCCTTTAGGATTGGCTAGTTTGATCTTCTTGCTGTCCATGGAACTCTCAAGCATCTTCTCCAGCACCACAGGTCAAAAGCATCAATTATTGGGCTCTCAGCCTTTTTTATGGCCCAATTCTTGCATCTGTACATTACTAAGGCCCATTTCAATTATCTTATTTAATTTAATGGGGATTCCCTGGTAGCTCAGCTGGGAAAACATCTGCCTACAATGCAGGAGACCCCGGTTAGATTCTTGGGTCAGGAAGATCCACGGGAGAAGGGATAGACTACCTACTTCAGTATTCTTGGGCTTCTCTGGTGGTTCAGACAGTAAAGAATCCACCTACAATATGGGAGAACCTGTGTTCCATCTCTGGGTTGGGAAGATCCCCTAGAGAAGAGAATAGCTACCCACTGCAGTATTACTGTACCTTCTTGAGATTGATATTATCATTTCCATTTTATACATGAAGAAACTACATGCCCTGGTTTGTTTTTCCCCAGAAGCTGACCCTGAGATGGATTGGGAATTTAAGTAGTTTTATAGGAAGCTGATCCCAAGAAATGCCAGAAGAGTGGGGGCGTGAAAGAAGTAAGCAAAGACAGTCATAAAGAGTGAGATTTTAAGCACTTACCACTGTGGGTAATTGGAGTTCACTTTTACTGAGGAAGGTTGGTGATAGTGTATATAGCTAGCTTCACTTATGTCATTGTAGGTGCCTGAGACCTGGGAACTTTATCTCCTAAGTCCTTGTTTCTCACTGTTCCACTGCTGTTGATCGAGCACTTCCAGCTTACCCACCACAGGGGCAGATAGTGCTCCAGGCCAGAAAAAAGCCCTCAGGCCACAAATGCAGGAGGAATTCTTTAACACAGAGGAGGCTGGGTAGGACAACCATAGCCTCATCTGCATTAAGGTAAAGTTAAAATCAGATGACAGTATTGACAACAGAAATCAGACCAGGTGGGAAACAAAAACAAGTAAATCTTTTTCTTTCTTCTCATCATTGTTCTGACAAAATTTGAAAACTTTTAACCTTTTATGGACACAGACTTTCAAATATGTTTCTATGAAAATAGTAAAATGTAATTAAAAGCACTTTTCATGTAATATTGCAATACAACATACTTCCATTACTTTTAATCATACAACAAGCATCTATTGAATACTGATTCTCAAGAGGGAAGATGAAATTGTGATACACTTGGCTGTATCAGACAGTTTTTTGCAATTTTGTGACAACTTCCTTGCCTCTAAGCAAATATATTGTATTCAATGTTGAATTGCATTCAACCTTTTAAAAATATCTTTACCACAGTCTTTTATTTTTGAGTAACAAGTCCTACCACCTTACAAACATTTGTTTCAAGCTTTTAAATTTCTTCTTCAATTAGATTTGCCTGGCTTTCCTCATGGCTCACTGAGGGGAAAACCTGCCTGCCAATGCAGGAGACTCAGGTTCAATCCCTGAATCTGTAAGATCCCCTAGAGAAAGAAATGGCAACACATTGCAGTATTCTTGCCTAGGAAATCCCATGGTAAGAGGAGCCTGATTGGCTACAGTCCATGAGGTTGTAAAAGAGTCAGACATGACTTAGTGACTTAACAACAAATGTATAATAGGTAGTCATAGTCATCTAAATATTTTCTCTCCTTGTTGCTAGTTTTGCTTCTGAGGCAAGCCATAATTTTCATGGCCTGTCTCTAGAGATTTTGTATAATTTCTGTGCCTTGTGTTTATGAAGACCAGCTTATGAATCTTCAGACAGAACCAAAGGAAAATATTACATATCACAATAGCAGGATGGCATAGCAGTTGGGATAGTCCTTATTTAAACTACCCATTTTTGAAGTTACTGCTTTAAGAATTCTGATCAGACATGATGACTTTCTGATGAGTTAGCCAACCATGATCTGCTCCTGTGTTTTATCTGCATAAGTGGCAATAAAGAATGTCCTCAAATCAGAGCTGAATGTTTACAACTCACATACTCTGTCTTTTCCTGGTCCTTTATTTACTGCATGGTGAACAATTTCATCTATGTACATCATACTCCATTTTGACAAAGCAGTCACCTGAAACTTAAACAAATGTTCTTGATTTGACTTGTCTCTGGATTTGTGTAAAAACACTCAAATACATTAGCTAAGCAAAAAAATATCATCTACAACAGTGAGTCTCACTAAATTTTTTTCCTACCTCAATAAAGATTAAACAGTTGTCCTAATGAACTCTTCATTAGGAACAATTACATGGTTCATTGTTGTTGCAGACATATATTTGAATGATCTTAATTATCATTTAACATGCCCTCACACTGTCCAATTTATTCATCTTAGTACCTTTTAACTTTTATTTACATAGTTTTTGCTGTTCTGTTTACCTCCATTCATTGTAGGTCATTAATGAGACTTAATTTACACTGGCATTTCCATGATACCTATTTTTATATTCTTTTTCCAGATTAAGGTGTTTCTGTAGTTTTCCAATTTTTCTTTTCAAGCCAGTAAAGTTCTTTTCCCATCTCCATATGTTCTATTTAGAAAGACTTTTGAAAGTCATTTTGAAAACCTTTATTCTGGTTACAAATACAGCATTTTATTCTTCCCATATAATAATTTTTATGCCTTCAAGGTTTTATAACATCCTGAAGTGTGATGTGATCAATGAATATTACTCTAAAGTAAAAGATTTAGTAATTTATTGTCAATAATCCTCATATAAATGTAACTGAAAGTCTTTTATCATGTATTCTATAGATGCCTGCAAAATGATGAACATATTAACAGTAAAATTCTTTTCTTTGAAAAATTTTCTTAGCTTACCATAATTAATAGAGTAATATGACTGGAGAAAGAATATATAATAAATGCCTCATCATTTTTATCAGTGCTTTCTGCATTTTTGTTTTTAACTTGAAATTTATCAGTTTCCTATTTTAAAAAATATTACATAGTCAAACACTTTGCAGAAAATCTTCCTGTTGTTTCTGCTGGATGCTTGAATTTGAAGGAAGATGAAAATTAAATTTTCACTTATTATATTCAAACCTAAGCCCTTTTCCCATTTGAAGCATTAAATATGCTCTACTGTTCTCAGCATGCATGTAATAATATGAAGGGCAATACGAACTGACAGGGAATAGAGAATGAAATTTACTTAGATCATTGTTTGATCTGCCATGAAAAAAATTTAAAGGCCTTTTTTATGTTCCCTTGAGTGAACTTCATGAAAGAGACACTGGGCATGTGTGCTTTTATGTTTTGGTTACTTGAGTCTTGCAAACTGAAGAACTTGTTTCTGCAAAAGAAATTTCTAAGGTAGCAAGTGTTCAACCATGTTAATGATAATGACTAAGGCAATGGCACCCCACTGCAGTACTCCTGCCTGGAAAATCCCAGGGATGGAGGAGCCTGGTGGGCTGCAGTCCATGGGGTTGCTAAGAGTCGGACACGACTGAGTGACTTCACTTTCACTTTCATGCATTGGAGAAGGAAATGGCAACCCACTCCAGTGTTATTGCCTGGAGAATCCCAGGGATGGCGGAGCCTGGTGGGCTGCCATCTATGGGGTCGCACAGAGTCGGACAGGACTGAAGCGATTTAGCAGCAGCAGCAGTAATTCATTAGAAAGCCTAAGTATTCTGTGATTTATTTTATTATACAGATGAAATAAAGAGGACATAGGCAGCAGGAATGTGTAGGTTTTGTTGCCTTCATGTAATTTATCTTGTTTTTTTTTCCCCTAGATTGTGGTCAGTAAAATATAAATTTGTTAATTGTCTTAATCATTTTAACCTAGCTTCTTTCTAAGTCTGTTATAGGATTATATGTAGCAAATATGACTCAAGATAATATTTAATCACTAAATTAAATCTGTAGAACTTTATTTATTGAGAAAATAGTGCATATTCTAAAGTTAAGGTTTTAGTTATCTTATTAATAATATATTAACTAGTATGTTGCTTAATGTATGAGACCCCTTTGTCCTAAACTGAAATGATTACAGTTTTGCAGTTAATTATCTGTTGTCAGTTTGAAGATTTGTGATAGTTATATAATTTTACATAATTCTGTGAATGTTGTGTAGTATAGATTCCTAAACTTGCCATCTCACTGATTATTCTCTCCCTGGACTCTTTTAACTTATGTGAAACATTCTTTTATAATATTATGATGTGGAAGAATAATAGCTGTATCTAGAGAAAAAAGAGTTGGATGTTGTTAATTCTGGCTCTTCTACCAATTACTTGTAAGAAATTAAAGTCAGGTTATATGGTTGCCCTAGATGATGTCTTCAGCCACTTCCACATTGAGAGTTTTTTGGTAAGAAATTGCTTTAGTGACCCGTAAAGCACTACAGTGATCACGTGTAGTGACCTCCTAGTTCTTCTGTGTAACTTAATATATCTAACCTACTCTTCTGGGACTTTGAAAGGCTTCAGGCACCTGATAGATATCACTCTCCAGATAAACCTGTCAGAGCTTTTTAATCACTAAATTTATGTGTGTGTTTTTCTGCTTTTCTTTTTCGCTCTTGACTACTGAGTATTTTTAGTATTCCTTTTCCTTTTTCTGTGACTTAATTTATGTGAGCAGTTGTATAATTTGAAGATTTTGTATGTGCCTTTATTTTAGTGGAAAAATAGTTATTTGTGATTATTTTTTCTCTCTCATAATAAGGTTGTGAGTCTTTTGAGAGTTTGAAAATGAGTGTTTTTATTTATTTTTGTGTCCCCCAACACTTAAAATTGGGGATTCCCTGGTGGCTCAGATGGTAAAGTGCTTGTCTGCAATGTGGGAGACTCAGGTTCAATCCCTGGGTTGGGAAGATCCCCTGGAGAAGGAAATGGCAGCCCACGCCAGTACTCTTGCCTGGAAAAGCCCATGGATGGAGAAGCCTGGTAGGCTACAGTCCATGGGGTCACAAAGAGTCGGACATGACTGAGCGACTTCACTTCACTTCACTCTTAAAATTAGAGCTTCTGGCACAATAAAAATGTGTGGAATAAATGTAGTAGCCAAGATTTTGACCTTCATGACTTCATTATATGTGTAAATATGTTATTACACAGAAAAAGAAATTTTGCAGATTGAATTATGTTGCTAATCAGCTGACCTTAAAATAGGGAAATTATTGTAAATTACATTGGGACGGGCCCAGTGTAATCTCTTGGGCCCTTAGTAGCAGGTAAGGGTGACAGAATAGCCCATCAGAGAGCAGGAAGTCATACAGGAAGCCAGATGACCTGAGGCATGAGAAGGACTTGACTTTAATAGCTTTAAAGTTAGAGTGGAACAAGGGCAGGTTGAAAACTGAGAACTGCTCCTGGCCAACTCCACCAAGGAAGCAGGACCTAGTCCTCCCAGCCTGCAGACCTGAATTTTGCCAATCTGCATGTGTCTAGAAGTAGATTCTCCTCATAGAGTCTCCAGTAAAGAAAGTAACCCTGTGCACATAGTGATTTTAGTTTAGGGAGGTCCATGCTGGACTTCTGACATTCAGAATTGTGAGGTAATACATTTTTCTGTTGTTTTAAGCCAAGTATATGGTAATTTGTCACAACAACAATAGAAAACCATACAATAAATTAATGCTTACATAGTTGAAGCGTTTCTCCTACCTTGACCTTTACATTGGACATTATTTCTCTTTCTTCAAGTGTCCCTATTTATCCTTCTAGGCTCATTTAGTCATACCACACCCCAGGAACCTTCTCTAATTTGAGCTTGAACTAATCGTGCCTTCCCTTGTAATGAGTGTTGTAATGCTGTGTGCCACACTACTATTGTATTTCGTGTTGCCTTGTTGTCCAATTCTAAGTCATACTTAATCACACTGTTCCATACTGTTGAATAATAACTGTTATGCATATATGTTTCCCATATTGATTTGCAAGCATAGCTTTAGGACGAGAGTGGTGCTTATGAAATACTGATTGATTCTTCTTTAATCTTCAAACTATTTTTAATCAAATGATGATTGGTGAATGCTTTTAAAAATACAGTATTTTGAGACAGTTCTTGGCCTTGATTTTGTAGGTATAAGAAATGTATTAAAAGAGAAGAATCCTGCACCCAGTAAAACACCAAGAAGTATCCAAGCATGTAAAATCAAAGCATACACAACCAATTTATAGCAGTAGTAGGTCTAGTTCAATTGATGTGACAGTAAAGCAGCTGGTGTTAGTGGAGGATAAATAATTTACATAGGACTGAAGACAGTTAGGAAGGCTAAAGATTTGTGGAAGTAATATCAATGTCAACTCTTTAAGTTACAAGATTTTCAAATAAATGAAAATATGTGGTTATGGCTACTGAAATTTTATTAAAAATTAAAATAAAATTCAATTTGTACTTTTATACTAGAAGATGAAAGAGTTTTGAATAGAGTAATAATGACTATTCTCTTTTTTATTCCATTGGAAAAGCATGCTGAAGCATCTGATTGATTGTACTTCCTAAAAACATACATAAGTAGGTCTGTTTGATGATGGAGAAAGATTGTAGACATCATTAGGAACCTAATAATCAGAGGTTCATTAAGCAAAAATAGGTGGAAATGACACATAATATTTCTTTTTATGCAAAGAATAGACTTGAAGCTAATTTCTAACATATTGCTTGTAGGTCCAAAGAATTTATTTTTCAGATAATGCCACAAATAATGCAGACAGCATTTTGTATTGAAAGCAATGACTTGTACTTTTTTCTAAATAGTTTCTACTGATGGGCCTATATTACCAGCATTTTAAAAAATATACATGGAAAATCTCTTGCCATCTGTTTCAAAGATGTTCTAAGAAAACAAAAGAAAATGTATCCAAATCAGCCAAGCGAGTTCCTGTTTTCTGCACTATTCATGTTAGGGGAGTGAGCAGGTAGAGAGGGGCCATGTGTGAGGGCATTGATGTGGTCTGATCACCAGAAAGCATGTAAGGTAGCCAGAGGCAAGAAACCTGTGTAAGAAAATGATGGCAAAGAGAACATGCCTTTAAACTCATAGATGCTAAATATTTTTATATCATCTTTGTGCTCATCAAGAATGAGAGCCATTTGTCGTCTTTGGATTCCTCATTTTAGGTGCTCAGTAAATATTTGTTCATAAATGAGAACAGAATGTGTTCAAAAGTGGGTTAGATCACTCTAAGAGGGCTTAGTGAACTGAACAGACTCTAAGAAAATCCTTGAGGAGTCAGCAGAATCTGAGGTACTTTCTGGAATGTCCTTCTACAGTTTCCCCCTCCCATCCTACTCAAACCTCTAATATCTGTGTCAACAGTCATTGCAGTTCAGTGGAGCAATTTTGTTCTTTCTCACACGAAATTATCCATGCCCTTCTCCCTGATTCACAGCCACTGTAGTAATTTCTTTTTTATCAGAGTTTTCTAGCTAACTGCCCTTGGCAAGTTACTTAAGCACCCTATGCCTCACTGTTCTCATTAGAAACGTAATCATAGTTTCCGTCTCATGGAATTATTGTCGTGCATAGTTTCTATATGTAAAGCACTTAGAACAAAAGTATGTAGTAATTGCTCTAGAACTGCTTCTACTATGATGATGTTTTATTTTTGAGAGGCTGATGTTATGAAATTCAAGTTCATTAAGAGTAAAATATGCTTTATTTTCACAGAAGTAAATATTATAAAGGTGATTAGTAACTATCCTTGAAATTGATTATATAGAGAAAGAAAATGCTTCATATAAAAGAAACGATAAATTATCACAGGAGTTGATAAATCATTTTTGAGGTCATTTTTTTTCACTTGTGATTATGGTTGCATGTTTATACTATAGCTCTTTTTTATCATTTACATGTAATAGAATCTTAAACATTTTCATCTTTAAATAAATTGAAGGAGATAGTTTTGAGAAAGTCTGTTAGGAAGATTTTGTTTTTACTTCCATCATATTTTCATGTTTAATATACAATAAAATCTCTTGACATCCCAAACATGTAGTAATTATATGTTCTTCTAAATTGCCTGGGAATTAAATACATTCTCAAAAGCACGGTAATTAATGCAAAATGTGTATTTTAAATTTATCCTATAGAAGTAACAAAGTACTGTAATTAATAACAGTAATTGAGGAATAATCTTAAGGACAAAATGGTCACTAATAAGAATGAGTGCAATCCAGTTTTTATCCTAAGCTAAAATTCTCATTAGAATCAAGAATGCAGAGCACTGAGTCATGAAAGGTCAAGAAAATTCACCATAATGTTTTATATAAAAATATTCACAATTAAAAACTACAATCTATTCTATTTAATATTAATTGGATTTTGCAACCTGAAAGATAAATTGTATGTGATTTTTAAAAAAATGTTTTTAATTGAATCCAAAATGTTAACTGTTGATTTGTGATTTGTTTATCTATATTTGCATATGTGTATGGATATTCTGGATACTTTATATTCTTATGAAAAAAATTGAAAAGTTAAATAGACTTTAAATTTATGTTTAAAAGATGTGCTAGCTACCAAACACATTGAGCACTAACCATGAGACAGACACTCTTATAAGTGATTTAGATCACTATTTAAAAAAAAAAATTGTAATGACCATCTTTATCTAATTCCCTCTCTCCCCAGTCCCCTGGCTCTGGTCTCTTTTTCTATGAATGTGTTTGTTTGTGTTGTGAAGTAGAATTGGTCTTCAACACTATATTAGATTTCAGTATAAAATATAGTGGTTTGATATTTTTATATACTACAAAATAATCACCACATGTGTCACCATGTAAGATATTACATTATTATTGACCATATTCCCCACACTGTACATTTCACCCCCATGTCATTTATTTCATAACTGATAATGTACTACTTTTCATCTCTCTCACCTATTTCACTTTCCCCCCCCAACACCATTTCCTGTAGGGACCACTTGTTCTTTCTATCTGTGATTCTGTTTCTATTTTCTTATGTTTATTCATTTGTTTCATTTTTTAGATTTCACATATAATTGATATCATATAGTGTTTGCCTCTGACTTAATCACTTACTGCAATACTTCCTAGGTCCATCCATGTTATTGCAAATGACAGTATTTCATTATTTTTATGGCTAATATTTGGTTGCATACATATACCACTTCTTTATCCATTCATCTGTCTACGGGCAGTTAGGTTACTTTCATACCTTAGCTATTGTGAATACTGCTACACGGAACATAAGGGTGCATGTCTATTTTCAAATTAGTATCTTGATTTTATTTAGAAAAATACCTAGAAGTGGACTTGCTGCATCTTATGACAGTTATATTTTTAATATTTTGAAGAACTGCTACATTGTTTTCCAGAGTGGCTATACCAGTTTACATCCCCATCAGTGCGCCCGGGTTACCCTTTTACCACATCCTCACCAACACTTGTTATTTGTGTCTTTTCGATTAGAGCCATTCTGACAGGTGCAAGGTGATACTCGTGATTTTGATTCAATTTCCGGATGTTTAGTGCTGTAGAGTCTCTGTTCATGTTTCTGATAGCCATCTCTAGGTCTTCTTTGGAAAAATGACTATTCAGGGCTTTTGCCCAGTTTTTTAAATAGGGTTGTTGGCTTTTATAATGTTGAGTTGTATGTGTTCTTTATATATTATATATTTTAGATTTGTCATTTGCAAATATTTTCCCCTTCAGTAGGCAGCCTTTTTATTTTGATGATAGTCTCCTTGGCTGTGCAAAAGCTTTTTGCTTGACTGGGTCTCATTTGTTTATTTTTATTTGTTTCCATTACCCAAGGTGATAGAACCCTTAAAATATAGCTAAGATATTGATATATTATCAGCTGGTGAGCAGGGGTGGGTCCCTTTATAACTGGCTAGTTGGCCTGAGGGTCTCAGGGTTGGTGCTGACAGGCTGGTCAGCAGGGCTGGGTCCTGTCACTGATAGTCTCAAGGAAGAAAACCCAAATGGCTGCCACCAGCATTTATTTCCCCAGGAAGAGTCCCAGTGGCCTCCTGACTCTGGGAGACTTCTCCAAGATCAGTAAATGAGTCTACCTGGATTTCTCTCAAATTATTATACTACCTCTTCACTGGTCTTGAAGTCTGTGAGACATTGCGTGTGCCTTTTAAGAGCACAATCTCTGTTTCTTACACTCACCTAGCTCTCCTTCATGCAAACCCTGCTGGCCTTCAGAACCAGATGTTTGGAGGTTCACCTTCCTAGTATAGGACCCCCAGGCTGGAGATCCCAGTGTTGGTCTTGGACCCCTAGCTGCTTCAGGAGAACCACTGCCATTCTGACTATCTTCCTGTTAGTTGGTTGTCTTCCTGGGTTGGGGTGCAGGGTGGGGTGTCTTACCTATATTGTGTCTTTGCCCCTCCTTCCTGTGTCCTCGTGGTTCCTTCTTTATAGATTTAGTTGTAGAAAATCTTTTCTGCTTGTCTCCAAGTTGTTCTGATTGATAGCTGTTTGGTAAATTAATTGTAATTCTGCTGTACCCACAAAACGAGGTGAACTCAGGGTCTTCCTACTCTGCCATCTGTGTCACTCCCCTTGCAACTATTTTTCCAACAGAACACATTTGAATATTTCTTCTTTTTCAATAATTTTAACTGAGGAAGACAGCTCAGACCCACACCAAATCTTCTCTGGACCTGTTCTCTCTTGACTTCAGTTCCTACATGTATCTTCTCATGAATATGGGCAGATGACTTTAACTGAGTGACTTAGAGAAAGTTTAAAAGAGGTTCCTCAGCCCACTGCCACCTTGGCTGATTCTGCATCCTGCAGGACCCATTTCCTTCTTCAGTTTCCCCAGACCTACAGGCCTGTGGTCTTTTTGATGTGCCTGGGTCAGACTACTTCTCCGGATGATTCCTTACCAAGCAATGGAGAGGTCTTAAAGCTGTATCTTAGATGACTTATTTAAACTCCACCACAACACTATAAATAAGTACTTTTATGACCAACATTTTTTTTTTTAATAAGGAACTGGGACATGGTGTAGTTCGGTTACATCAGATACAAATGGATTACTGGTATCAGAGCTTTAGTAACTAGTTCCAGAATCCATGCTTTTAACCACTATGCTAACTATTTTCATCCAAAATGGATATGAAAGGCTAAAGTTTGAAGGCATTTTTATATGGTCAAATAACAGCATCAACACAATAATTTAATAAGCTTACATTTTATGATAGCATTTTTAAAAAGAAAATGTTTATTTCTACAAGGAATAGGTCAAGAGTGAATGAAATTTCCCCATGGCCTGTCTTGCTGTGTGTTCCTGAAAAGTATTAGCCACTTTTATCAGTTTGTGATTAACCTATTATATAGCATCATGTAATATACTTTTTTTCAAAAGCATATATTTGAGCATTTTTCTTTTCTTTAAAATATATCCCAAAGTTGATGGGTATTCTGCGCCAAGAACTGCAAACCTGAATCAGTTATTTTGGACTCAAATTTCCTGTCTGTAAAAAAACCATTTTTGTCTCTTCCTGTCACACTTATTTTGCTTAGCAAATACCCTCTACATCATTCAGTGTTGTTGCAAATAGATTTATAGATTTTGTTTTGTTTCTTTGTTTATGGCTGATTGGAGAAGGAAATGGCAACCCACTCCAGTGTTCTTGCCTGGAGAGTCCTGGGGACGGCAGAGCCAGGTGGGCTGCCGTCTATGGGGTCACACAGAGTCTATGGGGTCGCACAGAGTCGAACATGACTGAAGTGACTTAGCAGTACTACTACTACTAAGTCGCTTCAGTCCCGTCCGACTCTGTGCGACCCCATAGACGGCAGCTCACCAGGCTCCGCCATCCCCGGGACTCTCCAGGCAAGAACACTGGAGTGGGTTGCCATTTCCTTCTCCAATGCATGAAAGTGAAAAGTGAGAGTGAAGTGGCTCAGTCGTGTCCAACTCTTCGCGACCCCATGGACTGCAGCCTACCAGGCTCCCCCATCCCTGGGATTTTCCAGGCAAGAGTACTGGAGTGGGGTGCCATTGCCTTCTCCAAGCAGTAGCAGTAGTAGTGTATATAAAAGGCTTCCCTGGTAGCTCAGCTGGTAAAGGATCTGCCTGCAATGAAGGAAATGTCAGTTCTATACCTAAGTTGGGAGGTTCCCCTGGAAAAGGGATAGGCTACCCCGTATGCTATTCTTGGGCTTCCCTGGTGGCTCAGATGGTAAAGAATCCACCTAAAATGCACGAGATTTGGGTACGATCGCTGGGTTGGGAAAATCACTTGGAGGAGGGCATGGCAACCAACTCCAGGATTTTTGACTGAAGAATCCCCATGGAAAGATGAGCTTGGTGGGCTACAGTTCATGGGGTTGTAAAGTGTCAAACGTGAAGAGTGACTAAACACAGCACAGTATGTCTGTGTGTATCTTTACCCACTCATCTATCAATGGACACTGAATTTCTTCTATATCAGTTCAGATCAGTTACTCAGTCGTATCTGACTTTTTGCAACCCCATGGACTCCAGCATGCCAGGCTTCCCTTTCCATCACCAACTCCTGGAGCTTACTCAAACTCATGTCCATCAGGTTGGTGATGCTATCCAACCATCTCATCCTCTGTCCCCTTCTCCTCCCACCTTCAATCTTTCCCAGCATCAGGGTCTTTTCAAATGAGTCAGTTCTTTGCATCAGGTGACCAAAGTATTGGAGTTTCAGCTTCAGCATCAGTCCTCCCAATGAATATTCAGGACTGATTTCCTTTAGGATGGACTGGTTGGATCTCCTTGCTGTCCAAGGGACTCTCAAGAGTCTTCTCCAACATCACAGTTCAAAAGCATAAATTCTTCAGCCCTCAGCTTTCTTTATAGTCCAACTCTCACATCCATACATGACTACTGGGAAAACCATAGCTTTGACTAGACATACTTTTGGCAAAGTAATGTCTCTGCTTTTTAATATGCTGTCTAGGTTGGTCATAGCTTTTCTTCCAAGGAGCAAGCATCTTTTAATTTCCTGGCTGCAGTCACCAACTGCAGTGTTTTGGGAGCCCTCCAAAATAAAGCCTTTCACTGTTTCCATTATTTCCCCATCTATTTGCCCTGAAATGATGGGACCGGATGCCATGATCTTCGTTTTCTGAATGTTGAGTTTTAAGCCAACTTTTTCACTCTCCTCTTTCACCTTCATCAAGAGGCTTTTTATTTCCTCTTTGCTCTCTGCCATAAGGGTGGTGTCATCTGTATATCTGAGGTTATTGATATTTCTCCCGGCAATCTTGATTCCAGCTTGTGCTTCATCCAGCCCAGCATTTCGCATGATGTACTCTGCATATAAGTTAAATAAGCAGGGTAACAATATACAGCCTTGACACACTCCTTTCCTTATTTGGAACCAGTCTGTTGTTTCATGTCCAGTTCTATCTGTTGCTTCTTGACCTGCATACAAATTTCTCAGGATGCAGGTCAGGTGGTCTGGTATTCTGATCTCTTGAAGAATTTTCCGTAGCTGTTGTGATCGACACAGTCAAAGGCTTTGGCATAATCAATAAAGCAAAGTAGATGTTTTTCTGTAACTTGTGCTTTTCAGTGATCCAAAGGATGTTGGCCATTAGATCTCTGCTTCCTCTGGCTTTTGTAAATCCAGCTTAAAAATTTGGAAGTTCACAGTTCGTGTACTGTTGAAGACTGGCTTGAAGAATTTTGAGCATTACTTTGCTAGCATGTGAGATGAGTGCAATGGTGTGGTAGTTTGAACATTCTTTGACCTTGCCTTTCTTTGGGACTGGAATGAAAACTAACTGTTTCCAGTCCTGTGGCCACTGCTGAGTTTTCCAAATTTGCTGGCATATTGAGTGCAGTAGTTTCACAGCATTATCTTTAAGGATCTGAAATAGCTCAACTGGAATTCTGTCACCTCCACTTGCTTTGTTCTTAGTGGTGCTTTCTAAGGCCCACTTGACTTCTCATTCCTGGATATCTGGCTCTCGGTGAGTGATCACACTATCGTGGATATCTGAGTCATGAAGATCTTTTTTGTATAGTTCTTCTGTGCATTCTTGCCACCTCTTCTTAATATCTTCTGCTTCTGTTAGGTCCATACCATTTCTATCCTTCATTGTGCCCATCTGTGCATGAAATGTTCCCTTGGTATCTCTAATTTTCTTGAAGAGATCTCTAGTCTTTCCCATTCTATTGTTTTCCTCTATTTTTTTGCACTGATCACTGAGGAAGGTTTTCTTATCTCTCCTTAATATTCTTTGAAACAATGCATTCAAATGGGTATAACTTTTCTTTTCTCCTTTGCCTTTAGCTTCTCTTCTCAGCTATTTGTAAGGCCTTCTCAGACAACCATTTTGACTTTTCCTGTTTCTTTTCTTGGGGATGGTCTTGATCACTGCATCCTGTGCAATGTCATGAACCTCCGTCCATAGTCCTTCAGGTACTCTATCAGATCTAATCCCTTGAATCTATTTGTCACTTCCACTGTATAATCGTAAGGGATGTGCTTTAGGTCATACCTAAATGGTGTAGTGGTTTTCCCTACTTTCTTCAATTTAAGTCTGAATTTGGCAGTAAGGAGTTCATGATCTGAGCCACAGTAAGCTCCCAGTCTTGTTTTTGCTGACTGTATAGAGCTTCTCCAACTTTGGGAGCAAAAAATATAATCACCCTGATTTTGGTAATGACCATCTGGTGATGTCCATATGTAGAATCTTCTCTTGTGTTGTTGGAAGAGGGTGTTTGCTATGACCAGTGTGTTCTCTTGGCAAAACTCTGTTAGCCTTTGACCTGCTCTGTTTTGTACTCCAAGGCTGAATTTGTCTGTTATTCCAGGTTATCTCTTATCTTCCTACTTTCGCATTTGATATACAAAAAAAAAAAAAAAAAAAAAAAAAGGATATCTTTTTTGGGTGTTAGTTCAGAAGGTCTTTTAGGTCTTCATAGAACCATTCAGCTGCAGCTTCTTCAGCATTACTGGTCGGGGCATAGGCTTAGATTACTGTAATACTGAATCGTTTGCCTTGGAAATGAACAGAGATCATTCCATCATTTTTGAGATTGCATCCAATTACTGCATTTTGGACTCTTTTGTTGACTATGATGGCTACTCCATTTCTTCTATGGGATTCTTGCCTACAGTGATACATATACTGGTCATCTGAGTTACATTCACCCATTGCGGTCCATTTTAGTTCACTGAGTCCTAAAATGTCAATGTTCACTCTTGCCATCTCCTGTTTGACCACTTCCAATTTGCCTTGATTCATGGACCTAACATTCCAGGTTCCTGTGCAATATTGTTCTTTATGCATTAGATTTTCTTCTATATATTGGCTATTATAAAAAATGTAGGGGACATTGCTGTGCATATGTATTTTCCAATTAGTGTTTTGTTTTCTACGTGTAAATTTCCAGAACTGAAATAGTTTCTGGATATGGTATGATATAGCTAAATGATATAATTTTTGACTTTTTGAGGAACCCCCATGATGGTTTCATAGTAAGTTAAGTGACATGAAGTGTTAGTCTCTCAGTTGTGTCGAACTCTTTGTGACCCCATGGACTGTGGACTGCCAGAGTTCTCTGTCCATGGAATTTTCCAGGCAAGTATATTGGAGTGGGTTGCCATTCCCTTCTCCAGGGGATCTTCCCGACCTAGGGGTCAAACCCTGGTGTCTGCATTGCAGCAGATTCTCCTGCACTCCTGCAGATTCTTTTACTGTCTGAGCCACCAGGGATGCCATAGTAGCTACACCCAATTTATAATCCCATCTGTAGTGTACCAGAGTTAGCTTTACTCTGCATCACTGCCAACATGGGTTATTTGTTGTATTTTTGATTATAACCATTCTGAGAGGTGTGAGGTTACACTCACTGTGGTTTTTATTTCCATTTCCCTGATGCTTAGTAATGTTGAGCATCTTTTCCTTGGTCTATTGAGCCTCTGTGTGCTTTCTCTGGAATAAAGTCTATTCAGGCTCTCTGCCCCTTTTCCATAGAGTTGTTTGTTTTTTGAAGTTGGTTTATATGAATTATTTTTATATTTTATATATTAACCCCTTGTTGGATATATTGCCTGCAATATGTTCTCTTATCAAGTTGACTCCCTATATTGATGTTTTCCTTCAGTTGTGCAAAAGCATTTTAGTTGATGTAGTCCCATTTATTTTCTTCTGTTGTCCTTGCTTGAGGAGATGGATCCAAAACATATTGCTAAGGCTGATGCCAAAGACCATACTGCCTTGGTTTTCTTCTAGGAGTTTTATGCTTTCTGGTCTTACATTTAAGTCTTTAGACCATTTTCCGCCTATTTAATTTTGGTGTGAGAAAGTAGTCCAGTCTAATTCTTATCCATGAGGCTGTCCAATTTTCCCAATACCCTTTATCAAAGAAGCTGTCTTTTCCCTGTTGTATATTCTTGCCTCAATTGTTGTAGATAAATCGACCATATAATTGTGAGACAATTTCTGGACTCTCTATTCTGTCCCATCAGTCTATACACATGTTGTGTGAGTTTACTTGCTGACGTACCCATGGACAATATCTGGTGTTTGGTAGCAGAAGCTGATCATTTTTGTTACAGGCATGACAGCACTTATCTAACACTACTCATCTTATTTCAGCTGCATGACAGAAGAGCCTAAATATTTACAAAATCCAAGGATAAGCTTTAAGTACGCAAAACTAAGTTGCTTTTCTTCTGAGAGAGGTTTGGTGGAAAATATTTCAGTATCCTCTCATGTTTCTTAGTACTTATATATATTAAAATTTGTGGATTCCTATATGGTTCTTTCCATGTATTTTTAAAAACTTATGATGAACAATTCAGAAATAGTTATCCTAATGATTTTGACTAAATGCAAGGAAAAAAATTTACTCTATTTAAAGACTGTTTGAAATATTTCAACTTTTTTATTCATGTAACAAGACACAATATTCAGTTGGAGTTCATAGTTTCAACTCCAGTCTGTATTTTGGTTTTGTCTTACTTTCTCTTGACTCAAACAACTACCTTGAAAAACCAAATTGTGTTTATGTTATTACAGTAACACAACTTTATAAATGAAAGACACGAACTTGTGCCAGATTAAGCATTAAGCCAGATTAAGACTAAGCATTCCATGGCTTAGCTACATTTCAGTCTTTTTTCTGGTTTCTTCATAAAAAATTTTGGCCCTTTCAAACAATTCTCATTACTAAAGGTTGAATAATTATGATACCACATTCCTTAAAGGATACTGATGCTTCTGTTTTTTCTTGAGGTAAAGATGTTAAACATTACATACAAGATTCAGAAGTTCTGAACACCAGCCTGCTGGTGTGTTTTATTTTATGTCATCTTCCCCTTACTTTATGTTCTCTATGCATATTACATTTATTTCAGTTCCTCAAAACATCTTTCTTATTTAGTAGGACTTTAATTGGGATACTGTATGTAAATCACCTCCAACAGTGCATGACATATATCAACTTTCAATAAGTGTACTATTATTTAGCTATTTTATCTAAGAACTTTTGAATAAAGGAATAATTTAAAGATTAAAATCAAATTCCATCTTCTCCACAAACCTTAACACTTTTAGCGTCAATGAAGTTAATTTTTTGAAGTTAGCAGAAAATATGGGAAAGTTGATAATGATTTCAGATTTGAATTCTTTGAGTTTCTGCTGCTTTGAGATTATATATATATGGTTGTTATTTAGGCAGCTGCAGACATATATCAAATACATAGTGATGTCAATATTAATAAATCTATGGAGTGGTAAATGAGAGAATGATACTTTTGAAAGTTAAGTTATTTATTTAAGATCATACAATTTGTGAAATAGCAGACTGCAATCATGCTTCAAGATCACTCTTGTCAGAACAACTTATGCTATGGCAGGTGTCTCACAATAGTTAAACCATGAGTGGAACTCAGCTAGGGCTGAAAACAGACAGCCAGCCATAGGTAAATCCAAATTAGGGAAAGAAAAAGTCAAAGCCACAGAGAAGGTCTAGTCTAAGGAAGAGCAAGATGCTTGGGAAAAGTACAATGTCTCAAACATCTAGAAAAGAAATTCCAAAAATATATACATGAAAATAACAAAAAATCATTATAATAAATCCATATAGAAAACACCTTTGGTGTCTAGTGACTTCCTGCTGAGGGCTGCTGATGGCCTTTCACGTGAGAGCTGTCTTCCTGGCATTTGCACCTGGGATATGAATGAAGGCCTGCTGAACTTCCTCATGTTTGCCTGTTGAATCAGGTTGGCTACAAATGTATCATCAAAGGCCTGCATATTATTCATTCACTCTCACAAAATGTGTTAGGAACTGAAGACACTGAAGAGGCTGTACTTTGTGTTCTCACCTTTGCTCTCAAATGATGATTTGGTAGAGAAAGGAAGAAATGAGATATAAACGTCTGTTATATTAACTGGTCCAAGAATAAAACTTGTATTCCTGATCTGTTTTTAAAGACAACAAAATGATGGGCCATTGAGTTGAAACTGACTGTATCTCACACCCTGAGAGAAGTATATCTGTTCTGAATATAGTTATTTAACCAAGAAATAGTTTAAACTGTTGTAGATTGAACACATGGAAAAATAAATGTCAAGAAAAAGAAATGATGTGAATAAACAACAAAAATATTGAGGGAGGTAACTTATAAATTATAGCTACTAAATTATTGGTCAAAGCATCACTAGTGTTAAGTAGACTCCTAGAGCATCACAATTTCAGAATTGATGCTTAAAATAATTAATACTAGCACTCAAAATTTTAAGAAATGGAAATACATAATTCTTGTTAGATAAAAATTCTAAGAATTATGAGTGTTTCAGTCACACTGGATTAGATAATCATCAAATTATATAGACATTTAAGAATTCAGAGTGATTTACTTCTTCAAACATCTGAAAATATGTGAATTGAAATCTTTTCTAGACCTAATTGTCATTGGTCAGTTGCTAAGTCATGACCAGTACTTTGCAACCAGTGGACTGCAGCACATCAGGCTTCTCTGTCCTTTACTATCTCCCAGAGTTTGCTAAAAACTAAACTAAAAAGCCTCTTGATGAAAGTGAAAGAGGAGAGTGAAAAAGTTGGCTTAAAGCTCAACATTCAGAAAACAAAGATCATGGCATCTGGTCCCATCACTTCATGGCAAATAGATGGGGAAACAGTGGAAACAGTGTCAGACTTTATTTTTTGGGGCTCCAAAATCACTGCAGATGGTGATTGCAGCCATGAAATTAAAAGACACTTAGTCCTTGGAAGGAAAGTTATGACCAACCTAGATAGCATATTCAAAAGCAGAGACATTATTTTGCCAACAAAGGTCCATCTAGTCAAGGCTATGGTTTTTCCAGTGGTCATGTATGGATGTGAGAGTTGGACTGTGAAGAAAGCTGAGCACCAAAGAATTGATGCTTTTGAACTGTGGTGTTGGAGAAGACTCTTGAGAGTCCCTTGGACTGCAAGGAGATCCAACCAGTCCATTCTAAAGGAGATTAGTCCCCGGTGTTCTTTGGAAGGAATGATGCTAAAGCTAAAACTCCAGTACTTTGGTCACCTCCAAAGAGTTGACTAATTGGAAAAGACTCTGATGCTGGGAGGGATTGAGGGCAGGAGGAGAAGGTGTCGACAGAGGATAAGATGACTGGATGGCATCACCGACTTGATGGACATGAGTTTGAGTGAACTCTGGGAGTTGGTGATGGACAGGGAGGCCTGGCGTGCTGCGATTCATGGGGTCACAAAGAGTTGGACAGGATTGAGTGGCTGAACTGAACTGAGAGTTTGCTCAAGTTCTTGTCTGTGAGTTGGTGATACCATCCAACATCTTATCCTCTTTCATCCCCTTCTCTGGACTTAATAATGATAAACTAATAATAGCCTCACTGAACTGGAGGAGATTCCCCTTACCTGTGCCCTGGCATTGAGTGGGTTCCTCAGGAAAGACAAAAACAAAACAAAATAAAACTGAGACTTACATGCTTTTTATTTCCCCTCCTACAAGTTTTCATTCTCTCTCTCTCTTTTTTTTTTTTTTTTTTTTCCTGCGACTAATGTATACACTTAAAATGCAGGCACATTATGTAAGGGTTAGCTTTATTGATGGAGTGTGATCACTTATGCTTAAATATTTTCCTCAGTCTTAGAGTGGCATCTGTTCTGTTACCAGAGTTAAAAGCAAGAACTGAAGAACATATGAGAATGTGTGTCTTCACATGAAAGCATGGTGGCCACGTAAAATAAGGAGCAAATGCTAAATCATTTCATTGTTCTTTAGCACAGATTCTTCAATAGAAACCTATCACTGCATATTTTCTGCAATGCCCTAGAACATGTAAAATCTAATGAGGTAATCATAAATAGCAGTAAAGCAAAGCGAAACATTTATGAACAAACTGAGCACAAATCTTTTAAGTGCTGAGTCTCTTGTTTTTTAAGCTAATGGACCACTGGGAGTAAAGTGCCAAATGATGGAGAAAATATTATTTATTCATAATTTGTTGCCTTGCTTGTTCTCATCAGCAGTCGTTCTCAATTAATCCAACTGTGAGGCTAGTTACTAAAAATCAGCAGCCTTCTTCACACTGGGGCAAAACATTCATTTCAATTTGGTGTGTTGTGCTTCAGCAAGTGCTTGGCATCAGCCTCTCTAATATAGGAAAGAAAGTATGTTGTTAAAGGCAAAGAAAAATTACAGATGTGTCTCATTTTATATCATGAAAATGAGTATAAAGTCTTTAAAAATATTTTTCTCTTGATATGCTTCAATTTAAGAGGCCGTGTCTGCCCTGAAGTAACTTCTATGAGATGATAATAGTCTCCCCTCTCCTTTAACACAAAATAATTCTGCTGTGTCTTTCCTTGCCTTTTACTGTGCAGTGCTCTACCTTTTCCAGATTTTAATTTAGTTTAGATTTTCTAAAATTTTATCTATTATAATTTTATAATATCTAAGGATACTGCAATGAGTTTTCACTTATATATTGCAACAGTTTTTGTATTGGGAGAAAAGAGAGAAATGATTGTCCAATGTGGCAAGTATAGTAATTTATTTTTTTTTCCTCAAGCATGGTTATCTCTTTCCTTTTATCTCATTCAACAGCAAGGCACTTTCTCAAGAAATAGACTGGACTGGTGTGGAAGTCATAAGAATAAGATAAATACTGGGAGTACAGATGATATATTTTGAATTTTCTGAAAATATGAAGGTCAAATATTGATGGATTCATGTTCATTCTCTTTACTCTCATTAACAAAACATAGCCTAAGTTGGAGAAGAACAAAGCAAGTGGTATCATAATAACATTTTATTGTCTTTGATTGCATGCCTCTTCAAAAACAGTGATTTTTTTTAACTTCTCTTTACATGATATGTACAACTAAGTGACTGAATAACAATGATAAGCAACAGAGCCAACATCATGAAGGGTGACAGAGCAAGGAGCAAAAGATAAGGAGTGCTGGTCACTTAGAGAAAGAAAGTGGGAAAAGTTAGAGAGAGAGAAAGGAGAAAATACCATGTTCTGTGATATGAGGTAAACAGCTTCTGGCACTGTAAAATTATATGTAGCCTTAAAAATTGGGACTTTTTAACACTCTATAATTCTCTGTTGTAACCTTAGGAAGTCGTCTGCTGCTGCTAAGTCACTTCAGTCGTGTCCGACTCTGTGCAACCCCATGGACGGCAGCCCACCAGGCTCCCCGTCCCTGGGATTCTCCAGACAAGAACACTGGAGTGGGTTGCCATTTCCTTCTCCAACGCATGAGAGTGAAACGTGAAAGTGAAGTCGCTCAGTCGTGTCCGACTCTTAGCGACCCCATGGACTGCAGCCTACCAGGCTCCTCGGTCCATAGGATTTTCCAGGCAAAAGTACTGGAGTGGGGTGCCATTGCTTTCTCCTAGGAGGTCTTCTAAGCAGGCTTAAAACATCTGAACTCAGGAAAATGAATGGCAGATAGGAAGAGGTGAGAAAGCTTCACCTGACGTCACATGGCAAACAGTAGCTGAAAGCACATGTCCCATGTTAAGACGCACCACCCATTTCAGTCCAGCATTCCTTCAAGAAGAAATCTATATGTTTCTCCGTGTGTTTGTATGTCCTCTTATATAAAAACAAATATAGTCTATATATTAAATGAATATACAGTGCATAAAATAAAGTCCTCCATCCTTTCCACTTGATATTACATTTTAATTATCTTTGTATTCTGGAACATATTTGACAACATAATTTCACATTTATGATCTATAGTTGTATAAAATATTTTCTTATTGTTAGATACTTGGGTTGTTTAAAATTTGGAGCTGTTATATCTAAAGCAGGTATTTATTGTGAAATAGTTTTATAAATACATAGATTTCTTCTTGGGCTTCCCTGGTAGCTCAGCTGGTAAAGAATCCACCTGTGCAGGAGACCCTGGTTCAATTCATGGGTTGGGAAATCTGCTAAAGAAGGTATAGGCTCCCCACTCCAGTATTCTTGGGCTTCCCTGGTGGCTCAGATGGTGAAGAATCCGCCTGCAGTGTGGGAGACCTGGGTTCCATCCCTGGGTTGGGAAGATCCCCTGGAGAAGGGAAGAGCTGCCCATTCCAATATTCTGCCTGGAGAATTCCATGTATAGTCTATGAGGTCACAAAGAGTCAGACACAACTGAGTGACTTTCACTTTCTTTTCTTTCAGATTTCTTCTTGAATTCAGTTTCACTTTTTTCTTGATTCAGTTCAATTAAAATTGTGCATGGACATGAATATTGCATGGAGCAAATGGCTCCAACCCTTAAGCTGAGGAAAACTGGACTGAAATGGGTGGTGTGTCTTTAGCATGGGCCATATGCTTTCAGCCACTGTTTGCCATGTGACACCAGGGACTTTCTCACCTCTTCCTATCTGCCATTCATTTTCCTGAGTTCAGATGTCTTAAGCCTGCTTTGAAGACCTCATAAGGTAACAGAGAATTATAGAGTGTTAAGATGTCCCATGAGTTTTAAGACTACATATAATTTTACAGTGCAAAAACTTTTGATATGACAACCTTATATAGTAGGCTGTGGTATTTTCTCCTTTCACTCTTCTAACTTATTCCGCTTCCCTTCTCTAAGTGACTAGTGCTCCTTATCTCTTACCCCTCACTCTGCCACCCTCAGAGTGTTGGCTGTGTCACGAATTGTTGTTGTTCACTCGCTTAGTCATGTCTGACTCTTCGCAACACCATGGACTGCTCACACCAGGCTTCCCCATTCTTCACTATCTCCTGGAGTTTGCACAAACTCCTGTCCAAACCCTGCTATTTCCCCTTTATTCTTTATCTTGATTAGTGGTTCAGATGGCCTCACTAATGTGAAGCTTCTCCCATCACAGAGTGAATCTCTATTTCTTCTGTGTGCCTGAAGCACTTCTCTTATAACAATGTTGTGGAAAACCATGCTGTGCAGGTTTGTGCCAAATTTAAATTTATTGGGCTTCCCTGATGGCTCAGAAGTTAAGAACCCACTTCCTGGAATAAAGATGTGGGTTTGATCTCTGGATAGGGAAGATCCCCTGGAGTAGGAAATGGCAACCCACTCCAGTATTCTTGCCTGGAAAATCCCATGGACAGAGGAACCTGGTGGGGTATAGACTATGGGATCAAGGAGTCAGTCCCGACTTAGCCACTAAACCACCATCGATATTTTGGTTCAAATTAATGTTTCATATCATGTTAATGCTGTAATTAACTTATTAGTATTAGCAACTTATATTTTTTGTCTTTCATAATTTTTAAATATTATACTCTCTCTAGACTCCTATTCGTTTCTAAATATATCAAATTTAAATCTGTAACTCCAGGGAATTTTATTCAATAAAATATCAAATAACTAAAATTAAATTAAATGGCTCAAATGGATTAAAACACATTTATCAAGAACAACCAAATACACATTTGGAATGATTTATTTAACCTACAGATGTAGTTGCAAATTAATTTTAATTTACTCAATGTGCTATCTTTGATAGATAGAGTTTCATATTTGGTGTCAAATAATTTTCCCTATTTTCCTTTAATTTTCATACATGCCCACAAGAAAATTGAGGTACATGGAAGTATTTTGTGTTTTAGAGTAATAATAAAGCTTAAAATGATGATGACAAAAATTTGCAGTCATGTGAATGAACATTTTTAATGTTTGTGCAGTTCTGTCTCTCAGTCATGTCTGACTGTTTGCAACCCCATGGACTGCAGCATGCCAGGCTTCCCTGTCCATCACCAACTCCCGGAGCTTTCTCAAATTCTTGTCCATCGAGTTGGTAATGTATTCCAACCATCTCATCCTCTGTCATCCCCTGCTCCTCCTGCCTTCAATCTTTCCGAGAACCAGGGACACTTCCAGTGAATCAGTTCTTCACATCAGGTGGCCAGCATTGGAGTTTCAGTTTCAGCATCAGTCCTTCCAATGAATATTCAGGATTGATTTCCTTTAGGATGACTGGTTTGATCTCCTTGCAGTCAAGAGGACTCTCAAGAGTCTTCTCCAACTCCACAGTTCAAAAGCATCAATTCTTCAGCACTCAGCATTCTTTATGGTCCAACTCTCACATCTGTACATGACTACTGGAAAAAGGATAGCTTTAACTATTCAGAACTTTGTGGGCAAAGTAATGTCTCTGCTTTTTAATATGCTGTCTAGGTTGGTCATAGCTTTTCTTCCAAGAGCAAGCGTCTTTTAATTTCCTGGCTGCAGTCACCATCTGCACTTACTTTGGACCCCCAAAAATACAGTCTCTCACTGTTTCCACTGTTTCCCCATCTATTTGTCATGAAGTAATGGGATAGGTCCATCTAGTCAAGGCTACGGTTTTTCCAGTGGTTATGTATGGATGTGAGAGTTGGACTGTGAAGAAAGCTGAGTGCCAAAGAATTGATGCTTTTGAACTGTGGTGTTGGAGAAGACTCTTGAGAGTCCCTTGGACTGCAAGGAGATCCAGCCAGTCCATCCTAAAGGAGACCAGTCCTGGGTGTTCATTGGAAGGAAGGATGCTGAGGCTGAAACTCCAGTACTTTGGCCACCTCATGTGAAGAGTTGACTCATTGGAAAAGACCCTGATGCTGAGAGGGACTGGGGGCAGGAGGAGAAGGGGATGACAGAGAGATGGCTGGATGGCATCACCAACTCAATGGACATGAGTTTGGGTGAACTCCGGGAGTTGGTAATGGACAGGGAGGCTTGGCGTGCAGCGATTCATAGGGTCGCAAAGAGTCGGACATGACTGAGTGACTGAACTGAACTGAACTGAACTGAATGGGATAGGAAACGATGATCTCAGTTTTTTGAATGTTGACTTTTAAGCGAACTTTTTCACTCTCTTCTTTCATTTTCATCAAGACGCTCTTTAGTTCCTCTTCATTTTCTGCCATAAAGGGGTTATCATCTTCCTATCTGAGGTTATTAATATTTCCCCTGGCAAAGTTGATTCCAGCTTGTGCTTTATCCAGCCCAGCATTTTTCATGATGGACTCTGCATGTAAGTTAAATAAGCAGGGTGACAATATACAGCCTTGACATACTCCTTTCCCAATTTTGAACAAGTCTGTTGTTCCATGCCCATTTCTAACTGTTGATTCTTGACCTGCACTCACGTTTCTCAGAAAGCAGGTAAGGTGGTCTGCTATTCCCATCTCTTTAAGAATTTACATGGTTTGCTTTGATCCACACATTCAAAGGCTTTAGCATAGTCAGTGAAGAAGAAATAGGTGTTATTCTGGAATTCTCTTGATTTTTCAGTGATCCAAATGATCTTGGCAATTTGATCTCTGGTTCCTCTGCCTTTTCTGAATCTGGCTTGAACATCTGGAATTTTTTGGTTCACATACTATTGAAGCCTTGACTGGAGAATTTTGAGCATTACTTTGCTAACGTGTGAGATGGGTGAAATCGTGGGATAGTTTGAGCATTCTTTGGCATTGCATTTCTTTGGGACTGGGGTAAAAACTAACCTTTTCCAGTGCTGTGGCCACTGCTGAGTTTTCCAAATTTCCTGGCATATGGAGTGCAGCACTTTAACAACATCAACTTTTAGGATTTGAAATAGCTCAACTGGAATTTCATCACCTCCACTATCTTTGTTCATAGTGATGCTTCCTAAGGCCTACTTGACTTTGTATCCCAGGATGTCTGACTCTAGGTGAGTGATAACACTGTTGTGGTTATCTGGATCATGAAAATCTTTTTTGTACAGTTCTGTGTATTCTTGCCACCTCTTCTTAATATCTTCTGCTTCTGTTATGTCCATACCATTTCTGTCCTTTATTGTGCCCATCTTTGCATGAAATGTTCCCTTGGTATCTCTAATTTTCTTGAAGAGATCTCTAGTCTTTCCCATTCTATTGTTTTCCTCTTTTTCTTTGCATTGATCGCTTAGGAAGTCTTTCTTATGTCTCCTTGCTGTTCTTTGGAACTCTGCTTTCAGATGGATATGTCTTTCTTTTTCTCCTTTACATTTGCTTCTCTTCTTTTCTCAGCTATTTGAAAGCCTCCTGGGACAACCATTTTGCCTTTTACATTTCTTTTTCTTGGGAGCAGTTTTGATCACTTCCTTCTGCACCATGTTACAAACCTCTTTCCATAGTTGAATTACTGTGACATTGATTGGTTTGTCTTGGAAACGAACAGAGATCATGTTGTTGTTTTTGAGATTGCATTCAAGTTCTGCATTTTGAGCTCTTTTGTTGACAATGAGGGCTACTCCATTTCTTCTAAGGGATTCTTGCCCACAGTAGTAGGTGTAATGGTCTGAATTAAATCTGAATTAATTTAATTCATTCCAGTCCATTTTAGTTCACTGATTCCTAAAATGTTGAAGTTCACTCTTGCCATCTCCTGTTTGATCGTTTCCAGTTTACCTTGATAAAGGACCTAACATTCCAGGTCCATATGCAATATTGTTCTTTATAGCATCAGACTTTACTGCCATCACCAGTCACATCCACAACTGGGCGTTGTTTTTGCTTTGGCTCTATCTCTTCATTCTTTCTGGAGTTATTTCTCCACTCCTTCTCAGTAGCATATTGAGCACATACTAACCTGGAGAGTTCATCTTTCAGTGCCATATCTTTTTCTCTTTTCATATTTTGATTTTCAAGGCAAGAATACTGAAGTGGTTTGCCATTCCCTTCTCCAGTGGACCACACTTTGTCAGAACTCTCCACCATGTCCCTTTCATTTTTGTGGCCCTACATGAACTGACTCATATTTTCATTGAGTTAGAGAAGGCTGTGAGCCATGTGATCAGTTTGGCCAGTTTTCTGTGATTGTGATTTATAATGTACCAGGCACAATATTAAGTGGTGCATTCATTTATTCATTCAATACATGTTTATGGACCATATACTGTTTAAAGTGCCATTGTAAGGATTGAGAATACAATAGTGGAAAGAACTGGATGCAGTTACCACCCTTGCGAGGCTTGCATTCTGGAGAGAAAGACAATATCAAAATTAAAAGTGAAAGTACAGAATTACAGGCAGTAATAAGAGCTATAACAAAAAATTAAAAGGAATAAGGAGAATAGAGTAGTGATGGTTTACTGTTTTATGTAAGGGAAGGGCTTGATAATGTGACGAGAGACTTGTTGGATGGGAAGGAATGGGCTGTATAGATATGTGGGGAAAGATTGTTCCAGGGGAAAAAAATAACAAAAATCCTGAAAAGACAACAGGCTTTGAGTTATATAACTTATTTTTGACACTGACAAAGAGAGTAATATGTTTAGCAAAGATTTTGTTTCCAGGTTTTACTAGTTCCAAAGCTGAGGTACATTAATTTTTCCACATTTTCTAGTATTGAATCTACATGTTTAATATCTTTATCTTTACATGTCACCTTCCTGTGAGACTGCTCCCAGCACAAAGTGAGTCACTCCCTCCTCTGTGCCCTGGACCATATTTAGTCATATTTTTTAAAACAGCAGTCTACTAATGAGTGTACGTCTATGGTATAGTTTATACTGAGGAAAAATGTGAAAAGTAGTGGCTACTGAAATCACAAGTTGACATGTAATTTTGAAAGAAAAACTTCCAAATGTGAAATCCAGATGGGTCTCAGTCATGAAGCATCACTAGGCATTTAATGTGAAATATATCGTTTTTCAGTGGACATCTTACTCTATTTCCAATAAATGAAAATGACATGTTTGTTTATGTAATTGTAAGCATTTTAGAGAAACTGAAAAAAGACTAACATTTTAACATGGTTAGAATTTTATCAACTGTTACAAGGATTAGGTTATATTTTGGAAAGAGTATTATTTGGTTATTATTAAACTAAAAAAGAAGCACATAAGAAGAACCTTAGTGTTCTTAGACCTTCTTCATTTTGCAAAGTTGTAAAAAACAGAGTTCCCAAAATGCAGGGTTACACATAGAAAGCATGAGCTAACTTTTTTATTTTCTTTTACTTTGTTTTATGTTTCCACGGACCAGGTAATTCCTAATTTGCAGATGTGCTTTATTCAGTTGCCACATAACTGTGTTGAAACTTGATATTGCAAAGAGCAAGTTAAATGCTGAAATACAAAATCTCAGTAGCTGGATGATGTTTAATATTTTTATACAAGTTCACTATGCAGTCTAAAGGAAGAATTGGCTCATTTCCTGGTCATACTAGGGAGAAACTCTTCCTGTCACAGAGGTTCTTCATTTCTTCCTGATAAATAGAATAAAGTAGATTTCACAGAAAGTTTTATTTAAATACAGACTGAAATATTATTCATAGTAAAAATAATCAGATTGCATAGAAAATTATTTAATCAGACATCTATGTATAAACCCTCAGGAAAGACACCTATTTTTCATTCATGATGGAGTATTGTTGTTCAGTTACTCAGTTGTGTCCAGCTCTGTGACCTTGGACTGCAGCACACCAGCCTTCCCTGTCCTTCACCATCTCCCAGGGATTGCTCAAACTCATGTCCATTGAGTCGGTGATGCCATCCAACCATCTCATCCTCTGTTGGTCCCCTTCTCCTCCCGCCATCCATCTTTCCCAGCATCAGTTTATTTTCTAATGAGTCAGCTCTTCACTTCAGGTGGCCAGAGTATTGGAGCTTCAGCTTTAGCATCAGTCTTTCCAATGAATATTCATGATTTCTTTCCTTTAGGATTGACTAGATGATCTCCTTTCAGTCCAAGGGACTTTCAAGAGTCTTCTCCAACACCACAGTTCAAAAGCATCAATTCTTCAGTACTCAGCCTACTTTATGGTCCAACTCTCACTTCTATATGTAACTACTGGAAAAACCATAGCTTTTACTATACGGATCTTTGTTGGCAAAGTAATTTCTCTGGTTTTTAATATGCTGTATAGGTTGGTCATAACTTTCCTTCCAAGGAGTAAGCATCTTTTAATTTCATGGCTGCAGTCACCATCTGCAGTGATTTTGGAACCAAAAAATATATTCTGCTACTGTTTCCATTGTTTCCCCATCTATTTGCCATGAAATGATGGGGCCAGATGCCATGATCTTCGTTTTTTGTATGTTGAGTTTTAAGCCAGCTTTTCCCTCTCCTCTTTCACTTTCATCAAGAGGCTCTTTAGTTCTTCACTTTCTGCCATAAGGGTGGTGTCATCTGCATATCTGAAGTTCTTGATATTTCTCCCAGCAATCTTGATTCCAGCTTGTGCTTCATCCAGCCCAGCATTTCACATGATGTACTCTACATATAAGTTAAATAAGCAGGATCACAATATACAACCTTGATATACTCCTTTCCCAATTTGGAAATAGTCCATTGTTCCATGTCTGGTTCTAATTGTTGATTCTTGACCTGCATACAGGTTTCTTAGAAGGTACGAAAGGTGGTCTGGGATTCCCATTCCTTTAAGAATTTTCCACAGTTTGTTGTGATCCACACAGTGAAAGGCTTTAGTGTAGTTAATGAAGCAGAAGTTTTTTTTTGGAGTTCTCTTGCTTTTTCTATGATCCAGTGGATGTTGGCAATTTGGTCTCTGGGTCCTCTGCCTTTCTAAATCCAGCTTGAACTTTTGGAAGTTCTCCATTCATGTACTTTGGCAGCCTAGCTTGGAGCATTACTTTGCTAGCATGTGAAATGAGTGCAATTGTTGGAAAGTTCAAGCAATCTTTGGCATAGCTTTACCTTTCTTTGAGATTGGGATGAAAACTAATCTTTTCTAGTCCTGTGGCCACTTCTCAGTTTTCCAAATTTGCTGGCATATTGAGTACAACATTTTCACAGTATCATCTTTTAGGATTTAAAATAGCTTATCTAGAATTCCATCCCCTCCACTAGCTTTGTTTGTAGTGATGCTTCCTACATCCCACTTGACTTTACACTCCAGGATATCTGGTGGTAGATGAGCGATAACATCATCATGGTTATCTGGGTCATTAAGATATTTTTTGTATAGTTCTGTGTATTCTTGCCACCTCTTCTTAATATCTTCTGCTTTAGGTACATAACATTTCTGTCCTTTATTGTGCCCAGCAGTATGAACAGGTGTGATGGAGTAACAGGGATCAAATTTATTTTGTTTCCTTAACCAGCTAAAAATATGGATTAAATATGCAAAACAACAGCTTTTAAACATTTGACAACAGACTTCACAGTACAGGGATCCCTAACTTATATGCAGAGTACATCATGAGAAACACTGGACTGGAAGAAGCACAAGCTGGAATCAAGATTGCTGGGAGAAATATCAAGAACCTCAGATATGCAGATGACACCACCCTTATGGCAGAAAGTGAAGAGGAACTCAAAAGCCTCTTGATGAAAGTGAAAGTGGAGAGTGAAAAGTTGCCTTAAAGCTCAACACTCATAATATTAAGATCATGGCATCCGGTCCCATCACTTCATGGGAAATAGATGGGGAAACAGTGGAAACAGTGTCAGACTTTATTTTTTGGGGGTCTCCAAAATCACTGCAGATGGTGACTGCAGCCATGAAATTAAAAGATGCTTACTCCTTGGAAGGAAAGTTATGACCAACCTAGATAGCATACTCAAAAGCAGAGACATTACTTTGCCAACAAAGGTCTGTCTAGTCAAGGCTATGGTTTTTCCAGTAGTCATGTATGGATGTGAGAGTTGGACTGTGAAGAAAGCTGAGTGCCGAATAATTGATGCTTTTGAACTGTGGTGTTGGAGAAGACTCTTGAGAGTCCCTTGGACTACAAGGAGGTCAGTCCATTCTAAAGGAGATCAGCCCTGCGTGTTCTTTGGAAGGAATGATGCTAAAGCTGAAACTCCAGTACTTTGGCCACCTCATGTGAAGAGTTGACTAATTGGAAAAGACTCTGATGCTGGGAGGGATTGGGGGCAGGAGGAGAAGGGGACGACAGAGGATGAGATGGCTAGATGGCATCACTGACTTGATGGACGTGAATTTGAGTTGACTCCGGGAGTTGGTGATGGACAGTGGGCCTGGCGTGCTGCGATTCATGGGGTCGCAAAGAGTCGGACACGACTGAGCAACTGAACTGAACTGATCTGAAGTGAGGAGAAACGAATGAGTTAAGCTCTGTGTTGCCTCCAGCTTATTGTGTGCTGTTACAGGCTGAAATGCAGAGAGGAGGAACCAAACAGAGCTTGGTCGTCTCACTACATCAAGGAGACAGAGTCTTAGGGAGCAGGAGGAGCCGTTTTGTTAGAATTGAGAGGGCAGTGCGCTTGAGAGGAGAAAGCGAGCAAATATGTTGGCAGAAGATTGCACTCATGTCTTCATCTCAGTACAGATCAGAGAATTTCTGTGAGGAAACTACTCAAAGCTAGCTAAAGAACCATTGAAAAAGAATAGATAGAACAATTCACAGATCTCAGATAGAGCTAGGAATAATTCACCTCCAAAAGCCGGCTTTTAGTACCTGGGGAAACAGAAAGATACAGCCTCAGAAGTGGAACCAAATTAGACCTACATTAAGGCTGCTATAGTCCTTCCTAACAGAAGGTAAAAGCACGATAAAAGCACCATCAAGTTGTTTCTAAATAACTAGGTTGGAAGCAGCAAGTTTCAAAAATATTTAAAGGATTACCTCTTTTTAAAAAAAAAAAGAATCTGACACCTAGCAGTATTAAAAAAAAAAAAATCCAGATATGCAAAGCATGAAACCAGGACACACAAATAAGGAGAAAAAAACAATCAATATAAACATATCCAAATGACATGGATAATGAATAAATACACAAAGGCATTAAAGAGTTATTATATGCTTCAAATAATCAAGAAACCATGAGTTTGATGAAAAATAAGGAGCATATAAAATAGACCCATTTAAAATTTGAAATATGAAAAATATGTTTGAGAGGAAAAATGTATTGGAGAGATTCAAGAGCAAATTGGACAATAGTTCAATTCAGTTAAGTTGCTCAGTCATGTCTGACTCTTTGCGACCCCATGAACTGCAGCACGCCAGGCCTCCCTGTCCATCACCAACTCCTGGAGTTCACCCAGACCCATGTGCATTGAGTCAGTGATGTCATCCAACCATCTCATCCTCTGTCATCCCCTTCTCCTCATGCCCTAAATCTTTCCAGCATCAGGGTCTTTGTATCAGCTGTATCAGCTCTTCACATCAGGTGGCCAATGTATTGGAGTTTCAGCTTCAACATCACTCCTACAGATGAACACCCAGGACTGATCTCCTTTAAGATGGACTGGCTGGATCTCCTTGCAGTCCAAGGGACTCTCAAGAGTCTTCTCCAACACCATAGTTTAAAAGCATCAATTCTTTGGTGCTCAGATTTCTTTATAGTCCAACTCTCACATCCATACATGACCACTGGAAAAACCATAGCCTTGACTAGATGGACCTCTCTTGGCAAAGTAATGTCTCTGCTTTTTAATATGCTGTCTAGGTTGGTCATAGCTTTCCTTCCAAAGAGTAAGTGTCTTTTAATTTCATGGCTGCAATCACCATCTGCAGTTATTTCGGAGCCCAAAAAATAAAGTCTGACACTGTTTCCACTGTTTCCCCATCTATTTCCCAGGAAATGATGGGACCAGATGCCATGATCTTCGTTTTTGTATTTTGAGTTTTAAGCCAACTTTTTCACTCTCCACTTTCACTTTCATCAGGAGGCTTTTTAGTTCCTCTTCACTTTCTGCCATAAGGGTGGTGTCATCTGCATACTTGAGGTTATTGATATTTCTCCTGGCAATCTTGATTCCAGCTTGTGTTTCTTCCAGTCCAGCGTTTCTCATGATGTACTCTGCGTATAAGTTAAATAAGCAGGGTGACAATATACAGCCTTGACGTACTCCTTTCCCTATTTGGAACCAGTCTGTTGTTCCATGTCCAGTTTTAACTTGCTTCCTGACCTGCATACAGGTTTCTCAAGAGGCAGGTTAGGTGGTCTGCTCTTCCCATCTCTTTCAGAATTTTCCACAGTTTATTGTGTTCCACAATAAAGTCAACGGCTTTGGCATAGTCAGTAAAGCAGAAATAGATGCTTTTCTGGAACTCTTGCTTTTTCAATGATCCAGCGAATGTTGGCAATTTGATCTCTGGTTCCTCTGCCTTTCTAAAACAGCTTGAACATCTGGAAGTTCATGGTTCATATGTTGCTGAAGCCTGGCTTGGAGAATTTTAAGCATTACTTTACTAGCGTATGCTGCTGCTGCTGCTAAGTCGCTTCAGTCATGTCCGACTCTGTGCAACCCCATAGAGGGCAGCCCACCAAGCTACTCAGTCTCCAGGATTCTCCAGGCCAGAACACTGGAGTGGGTTGCAATTCCCTCTCCAGTGCATGAAAGTGAAAAGTGAAAGTGAAGTCTCTCAGTCATGAGATGAGTGCAATTGTGCGGTAGTTTGAGCATTCTTTGGCATTGCCTTTCTTTGGGATTGGAATGAAAACTAACCTTTTCCAGTCCTGTGGCCACTGCTGTGTTTTCCATATCTGCTGGCATATTAAGTGCAGCACTTTCACAGCATCATCTTTCAGGATTTGAAAGAGCTCAACTGGAATTCCATCACCTCCACTAGCTTTGTTCCTAGTGATGCTTTCTAAGGCCCACTTGACTTCACATTCCAGGATGTCTGGCTCTATGTGAGTGCTCACATCATCATGATTATCTGGGTCATGAAGATCTTTTCTGTTCAGTTCTTCTGTGTATTCTTGCCACCTTTTCTGAATATCTTCTGCTTCTGTTAAGTCCCTATCATTTCTGTCCTTTATTGAGACCATCTTTGCAAAAAATGTTCCCTTGGTATCTCTAACTTTCTTGATGAGATCTCTAGTCTTTCCGTTTCTATTGTTTTCCTCTATTTCTTTGCATTGATCCCTGAGGAAGGCTTTCTTATCTCTCCTTGCTATTCTTTGGAACTGTGCATTTAATGGGTATATCTTTCCTTTTCTCCTTCGCTTTTTGCTTCCCTTCTTTTCACAGCTATTTGTAAGGCCACCTAAGACAGCCATTTTGCATTTTTTTCATTTCTTTTTCTTGGGGATGGTCTTGATTCCTGTCTCCTGTACAATGTCATGAACCTCTGTCCATAGTTCATCAGGCACTCTACTATCAGATCTAGTCCCTTAAATCTATTTCTCACTTCCACTGTTAGTCATCAGGGATTTGATTTAGGTCGTACCTGAATGGTCTAGTGGTTTTCTCCACTTTCTTCAATTTCAGTCTGAATTTTGGCAATAAGGAGTTTATGATCTGAGCCACAATCAGCTCCTGGTCTTGCTTTTGCTGACTGTATAGAGCTTCTCCATCTTTGGCTTCAGAGAATATAATCAATCTGATTTCAGTGTTGACCATCTGGTGATGTCCATGTGTAGAGTCTTCTCTTGTGTTGTTGGAAGAGGGTGTTTGCTATGACCAGTGCATTCTATTAACAGAACTCTATTAGCCTTTTCCCTGCTTCATTCTGTACTCCAAGGCCAAATTTGCCTGTATCTCCAGGTGTTTCTTGATTTCCTACTTTTGCATTCCAGTCCCCTATAATGCAAAGGAAATCTTTTTGGGATGTTAGTTCTAAAAGTCTTGTAGGTCTTCATAAAACTGTTCAACTTCAGCTTCTTCAGTGTTACTGGTCAGAGCATAGACTTGGATTACCGTGATATTGAATGGTTTGCCTTGGAAATGAACAGAGATCATTCTGTCATTTTTGCGATTGCATCCAAGTACTGCATTTTGGATGCTTTTGTTGACTATGATGGCTACTCCATTTCTTTTAAGGGATTCCTGCCCACAGTAGTAGATATAATGTTCATCTGAGTTAAATTCACCCATTCCAGTCCATCTTAGTTCGCTGATTCCTAGAATGTCGATATCCACTCTTGTCATCGCCTGTTTGACCACTTCCAATTTGCCTTGATTCATGGACCTAACATTCCCAGTTCCTATGCAATACTGCTCTTTACAGCATTGGACCTTGCTTCTATTGGACACTAAAGAAGAAGTAATTATAGAATTTTAAAAAATATGTTTTATTTGATTATAATTCATTTGCAATGTTGTGTTAGTTTCTGATTTTTTTATATGGTTTATTTTTTTCTATATTTTTTTAAATTTTTTTCTGTATGGTTTATTACAGGATAATGACTGTTGTTCCCTGTGCTATATAGTATTAGTATATATATGATAGTTTGCATCTGTTAAGCCCAAACTCATAATCAGACTCCCCATGCTCCTCCCCCTTGGCAACCACAAGTCTGTTCTCAATGTCTGTGAGTCTGTTTGTTTTATAAGTAAGTTGATTTTTGTCATATTTTAGATTCCACATATAACTGATACCATATGGTATTTGTTATATCTTTCTGATTTACCTCTTTTAATATATAATCTGGAGGTCCATCCATGTTGCTGCAAATGACATTATTTCATTCCTGAGTAATATTCCAGTGTATAAATTGTACCACATCTTTATCCATTTGCCTGTTGATGGGCATTTAGGTTGTTTCCATGTCTTGGCTGTTGTGAATAGTGCTCCTCTGAACATAGGGGTGCATGTATCTTTTTGAATTATAGTTTTGTCTGGATATATGCCCTGGAGTGGGATTGCTAGGTCCTAAGGCAAATCTGGTTTTAGATTTTTGACGAACCTCCATACTATTTTCCATGGTGGCTGGACCAATTTACATTCCTACCAACAGTGTAGGAGAGTTTCCTTTTCTCCATAATCTTCTCCAGCATTTGTTGTTTGTGAACGTATTAATGATGGCCATTCTGGCCAGTGTGAGGTAATTCCTTATTATATTAGTTGTGATGGGCATTTTTCTAATAAAATAGCAGTGTTGAATATCTTTTCATGTGCTTTTTGGCCATCTGTATGTTTTTTGTGAAAAGTCGACTTACATTTTCTGCCTATGTTTTTATTGGGCTGCTTTTTTGTTTTTTATATTAAACTGTATAAGCTATTTTTTGGAGATTAAGCCCTTGTCAGTCACATTATTTGCAAATATTTTCTCCTAGTCCATAGGTTGGCTTTTCATTTTGTTTACGGTTTCATTTGCTCCTCAAAAGTGTATAAATTTGATTAGGCCCATTTGTTAATTTTTGCTTTTATTTCTATTGCCTTGGTAGACTGACCTAAGAAAACATTGGTATGATTACATCAGAGAATATTTTGCCTATGATCTCCTCTAGGAGTTTCATGGTGTCATGTCTTACATTTAAGTGATTAAGTTCTTTTGATTTTATTTTTGTGTATAATGTGACAGTATGTTCTAACTTCATTGACTTACATGCAGCTATCCAAATTTCCCAGCACTGCTTATTGAAAAACTGTGTTTTCTCCATTGTTTATTTGTGCCTATTTTGTCCAAGATTAATTGATCATGGGTGCATAAATTTATTTCTGGCTTCTCTGTTCTATTCCATTGATTAATATGTTGGTTTTGTGCCAATACCATGATGTTTTGATTAGTGTAGCTTTGCAGTATTGTAGTATAAACAGAAGATTTATATTTTTTAGTATAAATAGGTTATACCTTCTGTTTTGTTCTCTTTCCTCAGAATTGCTTTGGAAATTCTGTGAATTTTATGGTTCCATATAAACTTCATATAAATTTCAGGATTATTTGTTCTAACTCTGTGAAAAATATTGTGGGTTATTTGGTATGTGTCACATTAATCTGTATATTGCTTTAGGTAGCATGGCCATTTTAACAATATTCTTCCACTCTAAGTGCATAGGATATCTTTTCATTTCTTTGAATCATTTTCAGTTTTCTTTATTAATGTTTTATAGTTCTCAGCATATAAGTCTTTTAGCTCCTTGGTCAGGTTTATTCCTGAGTATCTTTTGATGCAATTTTAAAAGGGATTGAATTTTTACTTTCCATTTCTAATATTTCATTGTTAGTGTAAAGAAATGCAACTGATTTCTATATGTTAATCTTGTATACTCCTACCTTGCTGAATTCATTTAATCAGTTCTAGTAGTTTCTATGTGGATTTTTTAGGGTTTTCTATGTATAGTATCATGTCATTTGCACAAAGTGACAATTTTAGCTTCCCTGTTTTGATTTGAATGACTTTTACTTCTTTTTCTTGTCTGATTGCTGTGACTGGGACTTCCAATACTGTGTTGAATAGAAGTGGTAAGAGTGGGCATCCTTGTCTTAGTCCATATTTTAGTGGAAAGGCTTTCAGCTTTTCATCATTGAGTATTTTGTTACCTGTGGCTTTGTCTTAAATAGCTTTTATTATGTTGAAATATGTTCCCTCTATACTCACTTTTGTAAGAGTTTTTATTATCAGTTGATGTTGAATTTTTTCAAATGCCTTCTTCTGTATCTATTGAGATGATCATGTGATTTATGCCTTTCCTTTTGTTAATATGATGTATCATATTGTTTGAATTGCATATGTTGAACTATTCTTGTGCCCCTGGGATGAATCTGATTTTGTTGTGACATGATCTTTTTTATGTGTTGTTGAATTTGATTTACTAATATTTTGTTGAGAAGTTTTGCATCCATATTCATCAAAGTTTTGGGCCTGTAATTCTTTTTTGGTAATGTCTTTGTCTGGTTATGGTATCAGGGTGACTTCATGACTTTGGAGTGTTCCCTCTCATTCAGTCTTTTGAAAGACTTTGAGAAGGATCAGTATAAGTTCTTCTTTGTAAGTTTGGAAAAATTTCCCAGTGAAGGCATTTGGTTCCAAACTTTTGTTTGTTAATTAAATATTCTCTTTCACTTCTAGAGATAGGTCTGTTCAAGTTATCTATTTATTCTTGATTCAGTTTTAGCATGCATATGTTTCTAGAAACTTAACCATTTCTATGTTGTCCAATTTGTTGCAGATATTTGTTCATGGTATTCTTTTATGGGTTTTTATATTTCTGTTGTATTGGTTGTTATCGCTCCTCTTTCATTTTTATTTTGTTTATCTGAGTCCTCTCTTCTTGGTGAGCCTGGTCAGAGATTTGTTAGTTTTGCTCAGATGGCAAAGAATCTGCCTCTAATGCAGGAGACCTGAGTTTGATCCCTGGGTCAGGAAGATCCCCTGGAGAAAGAAATGGCAACCCACTCCAGTTATTCATGCCTGGAGAATTCCATGGACAGAGGAGCCTGGTGGGCTACAGTTCATGGGGTCACAAAGAGTTGGACATGACTGTCTAACACTCAAAGAACCAGCTCTTGTTTTTATTGATTATTTTCCTATTTAAAAAAAAATCTTTATCATTTCCTTCCTTCTACTGATTTTAAGGTTTTTTTGTTCTTCTTTTAATAATTCTTTCAGATGGTAGGTTTTATCTGAGATGTTTCTTATTTTTGAGAAAGGATGGTATCATTATGAATTTCTCTACAAAAACAGTTTTTGCTGCATCCAATACATAGATTGTGTATGATTGTCAGTTATAGAACTTGAAGATAAAACTTCAGTAGTAAGAACTTTACTTGAAGTACAAAAAGAGTCCCAGTTTAATATTAAGTGTTTGTAGCAAGAACTAGTATTAACAAGAGGTGAACATTTCTGCTCAGCCTAAGTGGAGTGGTCTAGTGTGATTCAAAGAAATCCTCTGATTGGACCAATATCCATCCCTTAGTTGAATTCCTAAGGCTTTCTTACCATTTTTCCTAATAAGAATTTGCATCAGAATACTCTATATATTGGAGAAGGCAATGGCACCCCACTCCAGTACTCTTGCCTGGAAAATCCCATGGGTGGAGGAGCCTGGTAGGCTGCAGTCCGTGGGGTCGCTAAGAGTCGGACACAACTGAGCGACTTCACTTTCACTTTCCACTTTCATGCATTGGAGAAGGAAATGGCAACCCACTCCAGTGTTCTTGCCTGGAGAATCCCAGGGACGGGGGAGCCTGGTGGGCTTCCGTCTCTGGGGTCGCACAGAGTCCGACACGACTGAAGCGACTTAGCAGCAGTGGCAGCAGCAACTCTATGTACTATGAATTATGGATAATTGGTATTTAGATCTCATTATGGAATGTATGCTTAGATGTTCTCAACAAATCCTGGAAAGTAGCTTCTGTGATAGAAGTCCCAGAATAGTGACCCCAAACTGACACATAGTATCCTTTCTTTGGTCAACAGAATTAAAGTAAAATTTGCCTTCAGCTAAGACATGTCTTCATATTGCTATAGATTCCATGAAACCCAGCCTCTAAAATAATTTGAACTTGTGACTCCAGCCTTTTGAAGGTGTTTTACAGGGTTCCCTGAACTGCTTGTAGTCTACTTGAGTATAAGAAACAAAGGTAAAAAGCAGATACGCATTTCCTTCTGCGTAAATTTACATTAGTTAGTGTTATTCCACTGGTCATGTCCGATTCTCTGCAACCCCATGAACTGTAGCCCACCAGGCTCCTCTGTCCATGGGATTATTATTCTCCAGGCCAGAATACTGGAGTAGGTAGCCATTCCTTTTTCCAGGCGACCTTCCCAACCCAGGGATTGAACCCAGGTCTCCTGTATTGGCAGGTGTATTCTTTTACCAGCTGAGCTGACAGGGATGCCTGCAGTGGACACACTACACATTAACTCTGCAGTACCAGAAATACTAAAATATATTCATATAGCTGTTCATAGTCATATGAAGTACATATGTCAAACATTAAATCTTGATATATATCTTTGTTTCCTCTTTAAAAATATTTCCAGAAATGATGCAACCCTAATGACAACAAAGAAAGGTGAATAACTGCAAATTGTTTTCCAAAATGTGCAAGGGGACTATTGAAGCTAAACCTAAGGAAAACAATACAAATGTCTTAAAACAATTGGATGAATTTCTTCATTATTCAGTCACAGCAGGCTCTGTGTTTGACCTGCAAAGCTAATAAAGACTGGAGCTCTCACTTTCTTCTTGACAAGCACTGTTGAGCTCTTTGGTTGCAGTTCAAGCTGGAGAGCATTCCTAATAAGATTTTTATCTAGCTCATTTTCTTGCAAATGAAAGCTCTCCCTTGCCTTGTCCTTAGTTATGGAAAATAAGATCACTAACCTCACATATTGGTGAATGCAATAAAGATTTAATTGTTCAAATAATCTTCCAGCCTTCACATATCAAATGCTCTTTACACTGAATTTAAGCAACCTTTGCATTAGTCTCCCTTAGATGAAGTTACCTCATTTCATTACCTGTCACTTCACTGGATTTTAGAATTAATAATCTATTTAACTAAAGAAATGTGTTTAAAAGAGTAAGGGATTTGAGCCAAGTGTGCATTGTAATTTCTCTATGGTCATTTGAGCATTTAGAATTCTGTGTGATAATATTTTAAAACAATTCTGCAAATTCAAAAAATAAATGTATCTGTACTTCCTAGCACTGGAGATTTTATGCCTTTCCCTGGTAAAATTAGTGTTCCGCAAATCAGCAGAGCCAGAAACAAGTTCCCAATCAACCCGATAACACTGTCTACTTGAGAAAGTGATCAAGTTCATTTACAGGCAGTTTCTTTTGTTCCATTTCACTTTGTGTTTTACTTTCCTCCAGGTCATTTGTATGTCAGGCCACAGAAAATCTCTCAAGACTGCTTCTTGTGAAATTGAGTGGCCCTTTTTATTTCCTTGTTACAAGTGTTTACTTTTTCTAGAGCACGTCTTTTCTCCTAAAGAAAATTTTAGATCCGTTTAAGTGTCTTTGCACCTTTCTCTGCCTAGATTATTGACTTTTAAACCTAAGCATTTGGAGAGTACAAATTCAATGATGTATGCTAAGATTTCCATCTATTTTAGACAAATGGCATCCACCACTTCACCTTTGCCTACCTGCTCAATGCTATCATCCAAAGAACCCAAGCATATCTGGCAGGTGTTATATATCTTGGCTGAATCTACATTGATTTTTCTAGCATAGTGAGATGAGTCTATACTAGGGGTGAAAAAATTGGAGAAATTATATAAAGGAAAATGTGTCTGGTTTTATTACTATTCCATATATTTTAGTTTTACAGTCAATAATTCATGACACTAATAATGCCTGGGCACACAAATAGTTAGGAAAGAAAATTTCTAGTGATTAGTGAATGCCAACTTGGTGTCTAGTGTTACCAGCATTATGATCTCTTCAAGGCTCTAAGGAGAGAATCTGTACCTTGCTTCTCCAACTTCTTAGAGCAGCATTCTTTGCATTTCTGGGCAGCTGGTCCCTTCCTTCATCTTTAAAACCAGCAGAGTCTCATCTTACTTCAGTAGTCCCATTACCCTTGTCTCTCTAGTCCTGTTGCATTCTGCCTCCTCTTTTATAACACGCCTAAATTTAGAGCACAACCAGATAATCCAGGCTGATCTCAAAATCCTTAATCACCTATGCAAAGTCACTTTTTCCAAAAAAGTTAAGACTCACAGGCTTCAGATATTAGAACCTAGATCTTTTTGGGAGTTATTAGTCAGTCTATCACAGAGTCTTTAGCTGCTTATCTTGGAATTTTTCTTAAGTCATTAATTGTGAATGATTTAATTGACACTATGAAAGAAAAGCCATGCAGTTTATTAAAGAGTTAATCTAAACATTTATATATGTTCAGTTATCAACCTTCAGTTAAGATGTTGTGTTTATTTCAATATTAAGTCTCTTAAAACTGGTGAAATCTTAGTAAACAGAAAATTCCCTTGGTCTAATTTTCTTCTTTCAGCATCTTGATTTTAAATTGTCCACTGTTCCATTTGCTGTTAGTGACAGTTTAAATTGGCGTTATATTTAAGGTAAGGAAAATATTTTCCAGTGACCTCTATTTTTCTAATTGTTTTGAATGTAAAATGTAAGTGCTAGATTTTGTTATATAAGTAAAAAGATCTAAAATGTTTCAAACACTGAAGAAAAATTTGAACATGCTAAAAATTATAAAGGAAAAACATTTTAAGTGAAAATAACACCATCAGTGGAGGTGAAAGAAAGTTCATGTGTCACTCACATATCATGGGACCTGACTTCCTACAAACTGAATTGTGTTCTTTCATCCTCTCATAATTCTTATTTTACAGTCACTTTCTTTCCAACCAAATTGGAGGCAGGACCCATGGATTATATCCCCCCAGGCCTCTCTGTCCATGAGATTGCCCAGGCAAGAATACTGGAGTGGGTTGCCATTTTCTTCTCCAGGGGATCTTCCCAATCCAGGGATTGAACCTGCATCTCATGCATTGCAGGCAGATTCTTTACCACTGAACCACCAGGGAAAACCCAGGCATTCCCCATACCAACAAGCAATTCTTGGCCACAAGCAGAGTGTCTGAGAATTCAACTGAATTTTGACACTACCTACTTGGAGATAGCACCAGATTCCACAGGTTAAGGGCTCACTAAAGACTATACCCCAACCTCATCCACCTTCAACTTCAGGTGTCAGTTGCAAGTTCAGATTATTATAATACCTGTGCTTCTGAACTATGGGCTTTAGATTGGGAGTTCTGTTGACCCTCTTTTTGGGTTTCAGATGCCATTCACAAGCCCAGTTGTTATCTGTTCTTCTGACCAACTGGATGTAGGTTGGTTACCATGACCTTCTTGGGTTCAATTAATTTGCTAGAGTGGCTCTCAGAACTCAAAGAAATATTTGACTAATTAAATTGTTGATTTATTGTAAAAGGCCATAACTCAGAAACAGTCAGGTGGAAGAGCTATATAAGGCAAGGTGCGTGGGAAGAGGTGTTGAGCCTCCATATCTTCTTCATGTACTCCAGTCTCCTCCAGATTTCTCTGTGATCACCAGCCCAGAAGCTCTCCAGATCATGTCCTTTTTTTTTTTATGAAGGTTTACTGTTAATCATGCCTATTAATACTTAGGTATGATTTACTAATCATGCCCATTGATACATAGACATGACTGATTAAGTCATTGGCCACTGGCAATAGGTTCAATCTCCAGCTCCCGTCTCCTCCCTAGAGGTCAAGGGGTAGACTTAGATGCTTTCCAAAAGTCACATCACTAACAAAACAACAGACACCTTTGTCACTCTCTACTCTTAGGAAATTTCAAGGGTTTGGGGACCTGTGAACCAAAACTGGGAACAAAAATCAAATATATATTTCTTATAATAAATCAAAATATCACAAAATCATATTAAGATTGAACAGTGAAGGGGAGTTCAGAGTCAGAGTCAGAGTCAGAGTCTGTAACTCAGGCCTAAGATAATGAGAGTCTGATTCATGGTTGAATCAATGAATGTGAAGGAAACACCTGCTGTTACTTAACATTGCTATTGACTGAGAGAAGTGCCAGAGGGATAGAAATGCCACAGTGACTCACCACTGCGTGGTACGTAGAGCCTTTGAAAGGAAGGTGTGCAGCTCTTCTGAGCATAATTTCAAGGAGTGTGATAAGCATCTAGTGACATAGGAACACATTACAGAAATGGATCGACTGTGTGGTAGCAATCAGTCAGCTTTGGACAGGAGGTGTGAGCATAATCAATTAAGTCTGTCTTTTAAATTTGAAAATGAAAAAATATATATATCTACACGTTTCATTATTTTTTTTTTAATGTATGTATTTTTGGCTGTGCTGGCTCTTCACTGCTGCGTGGGCTTTTCTCTGGTTGCAGCGAGCAGGGGCTACTCTCATGGGGGTGCTCGGGCTTCTCACTGTGGTGACTTCACTTGTGGAGCACAGGGTCTAGGGCATGTGGGCTTTCGTAGGTGCAGCTCCCAGGCTCTAGAGCACAGGCTCAGTGGTTGTGGTGCCTCTGGACCAGGGATCAAACGTGTCTCCTGCATAGGCAGGCAGAGTCTATGCCACTGAGTCACCATGGGAAGCCATGTTGTTATTTTTATTTGATCTGAAAGCCATAAAATATGGCCCTTGTGAATTTGAAAAAAAAAAAAAAAAGTTGAATATTTAGGAGTCATACCTTTATATTCAATGTAAAGTGAATTCTTATTCTGGGGCGAAATATATACTTCATTTATGAAGTCAAGGCTCTTACTGTGTATGAATAGTCTGTCTGCCAGATAGTGCTTAACTCCTTCTCTGCCCCCAAGTCTACATCTTCCTGAATCTATAACCCATAAGAAGAATTCATAATTGACAAAATGAGGTGGTCTTTTTCTCTGATTATTTTGTCATTTCGGAAAAGGTCAAAAGTTTAAATGTTTGATTTTAGGTTTTTAAAAAAATGTTTCTTTGTTATAAAAGTGGAAAAAGTGATGCTTTGGAAATCATTTACCTCCTTAGAGTGAAATTTAAAAACACAGAATGTGAAAGCTGTGAGTTGGTTTTATTCAGAGCCTTCCTGAGCATGATAACTGAGGAGACAGTCTCTCGTAAGGTTCCAAAGAACTATTCTGAACAGGTTGAGGGAGGGCCAGTATATATGTGATTTTGGCTAAGGATTATGGGCAGTCAAGCATACATCTCTGTAGATGGTTATTGCTAGTCACAAGGAAGAATATCTCAGTTAATGGTTTCGGTGCTTTTCTAAGTATGGAAACATGCACGAATCAGGTTCATAAAAATTTTACCTGAAGTATATCTAACTATCTAAGGGTCTGTCAGCCTGTTTTCTCAAAGTACAGAGTGTCTCATCCTGTTCTTTGTCCTGAATTCCTTTCATAGTGTGCTGTAGGTCTGTGACTGCAGTGGGTAATGACTTGATCCTTGTAGAACTGGCTGATCAGCAATATTCCTTGTTTTGGACCTTAAAAGGTTGTTGAAAAAGATTTTAAATAATCACACATAAATACTTCCTGATTCACAAAGTATACTCCATCAATGCTTTTTTTTTCTCTCTCAAAGAAAAGCAAACTGGAAAATACAGTAGTGTGAAAATCCAGCATGAAACGTGAACCAATATTTGATTGAACACTTAAGATAAATGGATTAGAAGATTTAAAGGTTATAGTGAATAGTTATATAAGAGAAAAGAAACAGAAGAGCTAGAAGGAATGATAGAAATTTCACAGTTGTATATCGTAAACTGCAATTTTTTTCTTCTCACTGTCTTTTATGTTCTTTCTCTCCTTCACACACCCCTTACCTACAAAACACTTTACTCTCTATCATTTGCTTTTGGTCTGGAGTCATGGCTGATTATCTGAATTCCTTTGGAGAGGAGGTTACAAAGAGACCTCTTAGTCCTTTCCTGCTGCTGCTGCTGCTGCTAAGTCGCTTCAGTCATGTCCGACTCTGTGCGACCCCATAGACGGCAGCCCACTAGGCTCCTCTGTCCCTGGGATTCTCCAAGCAAGAATACTGAAGTGGGTTGCCATTTCCTTCTCCAATGCATGAAAGTGAAAAGTGAAAGTGAAGTCGCTCAGTCGTGCCCGACTCTTAGCGACCCCATGGACTGCAGCCTACAAGGCTCCTCCATCCCTGGGATTTTCCAGGCAAGAGTACTGGAGTGGGTTGTCATTGCCTTCTCCGTAGTCCTTTCCTAAACACCTACAACTGAAAATCTTTCATACTAAACACCTACAAATGAAAATCTTTCATACTGATTAATAAGACAAGTTTTGTATTAGCATAAGCTAACTTCTATAACACCCCTTTTACAAATCCAAATCTTAGAGATTTATCATAATAAAGCAATTTATTTCACACTCACATTTAAGAATAATGAAGATTGGTAGGCTTGGGTTAGAGTAAAGCTTCTTCATATAATGGCTTAGTTAAAATCTAAGGCACCTTCTATCTATTGGCTTGATTAAAATAAAAGTTTTCAAACTTCACCAATGGATTTGCTTTATCTATCTAGCATACAAAGAAAGAGAAAATAAGTAGAGAGTTGAAGAATAAGTTTTATGAACCTGAGTTGAGTTCAGTCACTCAGTTGTGTCTGACTCTTTGTGACCCCATGGACTGCAGCACGCCAGGCCTCCCTGTCCATTACCAACTCCCAGGGTTTACTCAAACTCATGTCCATTGAGTTGATGATGCCATCCAACCATCTCATCCTCTGTCATCTCTTTCTCCTCCCACCTTCAATCTTTCCCAGCATCAGGGTCTTTTCAAATGAGTCAGTTCTTCGCATCAGGTGGCCAAAGTATTGGCATTTCATCATCAGCATCAGTCCTTCCAAAGTCCAAAGGACTTCCAAAGAAATCCTTCCAAATCAGGACTGATTTCCTTTAGGATGGACTGGATGGATCTACTTGCTGTCCAAAGGACTCTCAAGAGTCTTCTCTAACACCACAGTTCAAAAGCACCAATTCTTTGGTGCTCAGCTTTCTTTATAGTCCAACTCTCACATCCATACATGACCACTGGAAAAAGCATAGCTTTGAATAGACGTACATTTGTTGGCAAAGTAATGTTTCTGCTTTTTAATATGCTATCTAGATTGGTCATAGCTTTTCTTCCAGGGAGCAAGCATCCTTTAATTTCAAGGCTGCAGTCACCATCTGTAGTGATTTTGGAGCCCCTAAAATAAAGTCTCTCACTGTTTCCATTGTTTCCCCATCTATTTGCCATGAAGTTATGGGACCAGATGCCATGATCTTCGTTTTCTGAATGTTGAGTTTTAAGCCAACTTTTTCACTCTCCTCTTTCACCTTCATCAAGAGGCTCTTTAGTTCTTCACTTTCTGCCATAAGGGTGGTATCATCTGTATATCTGAGGTTATTGATATTTATCCCAGAAATCTTGATTCCAGCTTGTGCTTCATCCAGTCCAGCATTTCTCATGATGTACTCTACATATAAATTAAATAAGCAGGGTGACAATATACAGCCTTGACATACTCCTTTCCCGATTTGGAACCAGTCTGTTGTTCCATGTCCAGTTCTAACGGTTGCTTCCTGACCTGCATACAGATTTCTCAGGAGGCAGGGTCAGGTGGTCTGGTATTCCCATCTCTTTCAGAATTTTCCATAGTTTGTTGTGATCCACACAGTCAAAGGTTTTGGCATAGTCCATAAAGCAGAAATAGAAGTTTTTCTGTAACTTTCTTGCTTTTTCAATGATCCAGCAGATGTTGACAATTTGATCGCTGGTTCCTCTGTCTTTTCTAAATCCAGCTTGAACATCTGGAAGTTCACAGTTCACGTATTGCTGAAGCCTGGCTTGGAGAATTTTGAGCATTTTTTTGCTATCCTGTGAGATGAGTGTAATTGTGTGATAATCTGAGCATTCTTTGGCATTGCCTTTCTCTGGGATTGGAATAAAAACTGACCTTTTCCAGTCCTATGGCCACTGCTGAGTTTTCCACATTTGCTGGCATATTGAGTGCAGTACTTTCACAGCATCATATTTTAGGATGTGAAATAGCTCAACTGGAATTCCATCACCTCTGCTAGCTTTGTTCCTAGTGATGCTTCCTAAAGCCCACTTGACTTCTCATTCCAGGATGTCTGGCTCTAGGTGAAGCCAGACCTGGCCTAGAGTAGGCATTCACTTTTGTCCATATTCTGTTGGCCAGAACTTAGTCACATGGCTGTACTGATGTTCAACAGAGGCTGGGAGTTATATTCTAGCTCTGCACCCAGGAAGAAAGAAAGCCAGGTTTTTGCAAATCTAGCAGCTAGATTGTAGCTATTTTCTGCCATCATAATGATAATGATGATATTGTTGGTGGTGATGATGATTGTTGGGTTGTTAAAAAACATCATTATTAATTTTATCCTGAATATGCACCCAAGATGTCTGGATTAGAGACAGATGTAGTCATTAACAGTCATCAATAATTGCATTGACCTCCTTTATCCTGGAGTTTATTGGTAAAGCACACAATGAAAGACAAATGGTAAGATTAACTATGTAAGGAAACTTGCACTCCATAGGGGATAAAAGTAAATGGATTTTTTTCTGCCTATATACTGTAGAAAAGGACAGCTACCTTCCCTACATATCCCAAAAAGGAAGGAGCAAAATTTCTATTCTTTGCAGATGGGAATAAAAGGATAATGGGTTCTCACTTGAACCTTTTGAAATGTAAATCTCTCCAATGGGCAGTCAGCCCCATTGTGTCTGACTTATATGGTCTGGAGACAACTCTATGGTCCTGGGTCTGTTGAAAGGTAAACACATACATCCTGAGTTTTAAATCTCTCTTGAGTTCTCTCACTATTCACACATTGTAAATCTCCTAAGACTTGCTCCTAGCCCAGACCTCAAGTTTTCAGCACAATTTATTGAGAGAGCCAGTACACTGCAGAGATAATAAATATTTTCTTAACTGCTTACATGATAATGATGATGATAGTAGCCAGCATTTTTTGAGAACTTGCCATGTATCAAAACTTATATCAGTTTTTTATTTAGAATTTGTAGTGTCTCATTGGAGAAGGCAATGGCACCCCACTCCAGTACTCTTGCCTGGAAAATCCCATGGATGGAGGAGCCTGGTAGGCTGCAGTCCATGGGGTCGCGAAGAGTTGGACACGACTGAGCGACTTCACTTTCACTTTTCACTTTCATGCACTGGAGAAGGAAATGGCAACCCACTGCAGCGTTCTTGCCTGGAGAATCCCCGGGACAGGGGAGCCTGGTGGGCTGCCGTCTATGGGGTCGCACAGAGTCGGACACGACTGACGTGACTTAGCAGCAGCAGTGTCTCATTAGTCTTTGCAACCCAGGAAATGTTACCACTTCCTTTACAGATGAGAAAATTAAGACACAATAAAGTATATTGTACAGTACAGGGAATATAGTTAATATTTTATAACATTAAATGAAATATCATTTGTAATATATTGGACTATTATGTTGTATATTTGAAACTAACATAGTGCTGTAAATAAACTGTAATTTTTTTTTAAGTTAATAAAGCCCCCAAGGACATACAGGTGGAATGTTGTACAGATTAGATTTGAATACAAACAGTTTGACCCTAGAATGTGTACTAAATATATACTTCATTAACAAAAGAATACAATAATGGAGCAACAATTTTTGCATTGTTCATTTCCTTCCTAAGAGGTCCTTTCATCACACCTGTTGTTATTCCTGACTGCCATCACCATTTGGATTAGCAGCACTCCTGTGAATTTTTGTGGATGGCTTTATGAGTAGATAAAGTAAACATAGGGGCTTCTTGGAAGGCACAGTGGTAAAGAATCTGCCTGCCAGTGCAGAAGATGGAAGAGACCCAGGTTAGATCCTTGAATCGGGAAGATCCCCTGGAGTAGGCAGTGGCGACCTACTCCAGTATTCATGCCTTGGACAGAGTAGCTTGGCAGGCTACAGTCATGGGGTCACAAAGAGTTGGACACAACTGGGGACAGATACAAAGTAAACATATTTATTACATTGGTCAACAATTAGAATCATAGTAGTACCTTGATCCATAGATTTATCTAGCTCATTGTTGGGTCCCCTAAAGACTACACCGTACTGTTCAAAGGAATACCCCTTGATAACTGTTTTTGAGCTAGCAATTAAGAATAGATTCTGTGGGATCACAAAGAGTTGGACACAACTGAGCACGTGAGCACTCTGAGCGTATGTGTAATGGACATATGTGTAATGGACTTCACAAATAGAAGTCTCCCTCCTTTCTTTGGGGGACCACAGTCTTTTATTTGTGGAATAAACCAAAGGAGAAGTAACCAGTGATAATGCATTCATTATGAACAAATTAAGAGCTTTTTCATCATCTATGTCATCTACTTAAATTGCTTAAACATAAATCATATTTCAAGGGTCTTTTTGATGTTTACTAAAACAAAAGTATATTTAAAACATGAGAAAAATATAATAAAAAGTAGACTATGTTAAAGAGTACAATTTTTCTTTGATGATAATATAACTATACATTTCAATCTACTCATTGCCCTAACTGTCACAAATTCTGAAGTAATAACAATCCTGAATAAATAAGATTTTTACCCTGTAATTGCAAGAGAAAAAATTTAACCAACCTAGTTTCCTTTTATTAGACAGTTTAAGTTTTTTTATTCATAATATTTTATTCAAATACACATTATATCCTGTATATATCACATATTGAAATCATTTTCCGAAGCTTTACATGTTACTTTTGCAAAAACGTTTGTATAAAATAAAGTATAATATGAAGGTATAAAACAATGTTTATGACCATAGGAATAGTTTACTTGATGAAAGGGAAGCAATCACAGTAGTGAATTTTATTAGTAATCCAAGAAATGAGGATTTTTCTTTTCATTTTAATTGTACATATGCATTCTCCTATTTAAGTTTCTATTTAGAGTTAACTTGAATCATAAAAAAGTTACTGAATTTTACTATTTGAAATAATGTGTGTGGTAAGTCGCTTCAGTCATGTCCAACTCTTTGAGACATAATGGAGTGTAGCCTGCCAGGCTCCTCCATTCATGGGGATTCTCCAGGCAAGAATACTGGAGTGGGTTGCCATGCCCTTCTCCAGGGGATCTTCCCAATCCAGGGATCAAACCTGTGTCTCTTATGTCTCCTGTTTTGGGAAGCAGGTTCTTTACCACTAGCACCCGCTATAACTGAAAAAGAAATTAATCAGTTTACTTGAGAGAGGTGCAACAATGTTCTCAGGATAGAAATATCACAAAAGATAAACGGTTGTAGTAAAGGATCGAGTTTTCCCAAGTGGCTCGGGGATAAAAAATCTGCCTGCCAGTGCAGGAGATGTGGGTTCCATATGTGACAATCCACTCCAGTATTCTTGCTTGGAAAGCCCATGGCCAGAGGAGCCTGGCAGGCTACAGTCCATGGAGTCACAGAGTCAGACACAACTGAAAGGCTGAGCACACTTGCACAGTGGAGCATTACTGTATCTCAAAATGTAAATAATTGATTCCTGTCTCAGTGATAATGCTTAGGCTATTATAATAAATATCGCCTTCAATCTTAAAGGGAAGAAGGCAAAATTTAATCTCTTACCTAAATAAATTTACAATCCTTTAAGTTTCGCTTTACAAATCTTAAAGCTCACTCTTCAAAGTAGTTTATTATTTCATTAACACGGTCAAAAGGAAAAAGAAGTAGTGGCAATGGTGGTTTAGTCGCTAACTTATGTGCAACTCTTCTGTCCATGGAAATTTCCCAGGCAAGAATACTGGAGTGGGTTGCCATACATTTTTCCAGGTGATCTTCCCAACCCAGGGATTGAACCTGCATCTCCTGCATTGCAGGCAGATTCTTTACCACTGAGTCACCAGGGAAGCTCAAAAGAAGTAGTATGAAATTAATTTATAATTTGAAAGGGTCAATGAATATTTATCTAACTGATGTATTAGAAATTTAAATCTTTGAAAAACTACCTATGTCTCTATTTTTTTTTCTTTTTTTAAAATTTTATTTTATTTTTAAACTTTACAATATTGTATTGGTTTTGCCAAATATTGAAATGAACATGTATACCTATGTCTTTAGAAAAGATAAACTTTCTACTGTAGGATTTCTAGTTATAAACCTGACATTTCAAATGAGAAATCCCACTAGCTCACTATGAAATAAAGTAACAATAAGACATGAAGTACTTTTAAAAATCTCTCTAATAGAACATTGCTTTTTAAAATGTTATGACTCTCAGAAAAGGTGGACTGCATGTAATATTTTTCCTAATAATACCTTTAAGGAAGACCTTTGATTCAGTTTAAGTGGCCTTTTAGAAACTCAGTTGTCAACCAGTGTGCATTCATTTTGTTTTTGTTTTGAAACTGACATTTCTCTCTCTCTCTCTCTCTGTCTCTCTCTCATCTTTCACATCAATTTGAAAGTGCACTTAAAAGGTTAGGGTCAAAGAGATCCATGCCACTGGCAGACAAGGCCAGAGAACTTTCCTAAACTGACCTAATTCAAATATTCATCACTCTGTCTGTGTAAACACTTGAGTAGTATGATGCCTCTTACATGATTAGATCCAACCATAACTAAGCTACATTGAATCTCTGATATTTATCAAATGTAAATATCTACAAGTCACATTACTATAGGGAAAAAGGTTAATTTTGAATGCTTTGGAAGAGAGTTAGTAATTACTTTTACTGAGGGTACAGTCTTGGAAGAAGCCTAGAATGTTGAATTTGAAGTGAAGTAATGGATACTTACATCCATTAAGTATTGTATAGATTATAGCCATTCCGCACTAGAGTTTTCTAAAAAAGTTTTAAAAACTAATATACTAATAGAAAATATCTAAATTACTTATGATTGGGCATAAATCTATTGTCATTTTTCCCCTAAATATACTAATTCTCTTCCAGTGCAATTGGCCACTTTCATTTTATTAACTATCTTTAGATTATAGAAGACTAAAATGGTAAAGAAAATATCAAAATAAAGACAACCCTTCCAGTGCCGCTTTATACATAGTAAACCAGGATTGGCAAGTAGACTTTATTTCTCATGCCTGTCATGATGAATTTGTAAGCAGTTACCTGGAGGTCTGTGTGAAAAGGAAACAGGTTGAATATAGCCTTAGAAGAATGTCTATTAAGATATATTTGCTATGGTTTCTTGATATTTGTCATCTTCCAGTAAATCCTTGATTTTTTTGAGAGATGTTTGTGGGACCTTTGTGGATTTCCATTTTCAAATAAAAGATTATATTTTCCCCTTCCCCCACAAAAATATGTATGCATCCACAAATAAAAAGTACTTAGTACTGGGATATGAATTTTAATCTGTTTGTTTTGCTTGTTTACCTGCATAGAACCTCATTCTAGTACATCCTAATGTGTATGATTCAAATTTGGGCTTCAGGAAAATTATATATTAAGTTGAAAGGGCAATTGTTCAATCTGTAGATACAAATAAACTACTTTTATAACTATTAACCAATGATTCCTGCACTATCTGAGGTACAAACTCTATTTCAAGATTTTGTCTAGTTCAAAATATTTATTTAGGAACTAAATCATGCTGCTAATTGGACCAAAATCTTTCAAATGAGATAAAATAAAGCCCATTTTCTCCTACAATAAATTGGGAACGTTGCGCAGTGTAAAGCACATGATGAGGTGACAGAAGGGCAGGGTATTAGGATGAATGTAAAAGATGCAAAGTATCACAAGAAAACTGTCAGCAGCCTCATCACTAAAATGGAAGAATAATAACTCTGTTAGGAGATAGGACTGTATTTTGGAAAAACCTATTTGAAATCCTTACCATCAGTGTAATCTACCCAAAGGAGTTGTTCGATTCTGGCTGTGCACAGGTGACTAAAACAGCCAGGCCAGTACCCAGGAGATGAGATCATGCAGGTTCATGGTGACCCAGGCACACCACATAGATCTGCAAGGGCTGGGCTCACAGTGGTCATGAGGTGATACGGATGGGCCATTAGTAAGGCTGTGATGATGCGCTCCCCCGGGCCGAGGTCGGCTTGTTTTGCTGTAGTAAACAGTTCTCTCACTAGAAATGGCAGCACTTGGTGATGATATTCTTTTCCCTTTGAATTAATTTAGGAGGCTTTGAAAGTACTTCCAGCATTAAGAATTCTTTGTGTATAAGCTTTTTCTTTTTTTGCATCTAGCACAGTGATGTGTTTTTGCCATGTTTCCTTAAAAATATCTGAAGATTTTATTTAACTAAGCCCTTGGTAAGATATTAGGAGGCTTCATTTTAGAATTTTGGTATGATTGGCACACATGAAAGCAGTGACATATATTTTTTATTGTTTTTAAATGACTTGGAGCTTTAGTTTACCAAGTAAATTTTCAATTCACTTGTACTGTATCAATTTGTGACTTTCTCACTTGGTAAACTTTCATTTTAAGGCTTTGCTGAGGTTTTCTTCCGACAGGCTATTATGATAGCATCTCTGTAAGTGCTGTGATATGACATGTTTCCAAGGCTGTTGTAAAACAATTATAACTGCTACTAAAATATCTTGGCTGGGATGGATATGAAAATGAACAAAGGGAACACGAGAATCTAACATGTTCTCACTTGATTCTATAGTGTAATCTGGGTAAAGATATTTTTGCCACAAAGATCAATCGAATAGTAATTTCCTGATTTTATTTTGTGGGTTGATTAGAATTATACCAGCCTTTTTGTGCCCAAGAAAATATCCAAATCCTATTTGTAGATGTAAAATAAAATCTGAAATATTTTTATTTAAAATGGCTTCTTATAATTAAAAAATGGCAAATTTTATGTTTGAATAGAAATCTTTCACTATCAGAACCAGTGACATCTTGGTATCATTATAATTTTTGCAAAAAACAAGATTCTCTCATGAGGACAATCTGATCAACTAGTCCTGTTGCACCTTTTGCGGATCCTTGGAATAACAGACACAGAGACAGATCTAGTTGATAGAATCTTAGAAGTTTTTATCAATCACTTCTTTCTTTAGCAGCATCATAGATGTAAGCCATACCCCACAATCACATTAACTAGAGCAGGAAACTTTAAAAAAAAAATCATAAGTAGGTTCTTTACCTGCACAATATTTTCTCTGCAGATGACTTTGTCTCCTTTATCTATCATCCTAGTATATAACACACAATAGGTAGCTGGAACTATCAATAAAAGGGATTCAGTTCAGTTCAGTTCAGTCACTCAGTCATGTCTGACTCTTTGCAACCGAATGGACAGCAGCACGCCAGGCCTCTCTGTCCATCACCAACTCCCAGAGTTTACCAAACTCATGTCCATTGAGTCAGTGATGCCATCCAACCATCTCACCCTCTCGTCCCCTTCTCCTCCTGCCCTCAATCTTTCCCAGCATCAGGGTCTTTTCCAATGAGTCAGCTCTTCACATCAGGTGGCCAAAGTATTGGAGTTTCAGCTTCAACATCAGTCCTTCCAGTGAACACTCAGGACTGATCTCCTTTAGGAAGGACTGGTTGGATCTCCTTGCAGTCCAAGGGAGAGTCTCCAACTGTGGAGTGTCCAACACCACAGTTCAAAACATCAGTTCTTCGGCACTCAGGTTTCTTTATAGTTCAACTCTCACATCCATACATGACTGCTGGAAAAACCATAGCCTTGACTAGACGGACCTTTGTTGGCAAAATAATGTCTCTGCTTTTAAACATGCTATCTAGGTTGGTCATAACTTTCTTTCCAAGGAGTAAGCATCTTTTAATTTCATGGCTGCAATCACCATCCGCAGTGATTTTGGAGCCCAGAAAAATAAAGTCGGCCGCTGTTTCCCCATCTATTTGCCATGAAATGATGGGACCGGATGCCATGACTTAGTTTTCTGAATGTTGAGCTTTAAGGCAACTTTTTCAGTGTCCTCTTTCACTTTCATCAAGTGGCTCTTTAGTTCCTCTTTACTTTCTTCCATAAGGGTGGTGTCATCTGCATATGTGAGGTTATTGATATTTCTCCTGGCAATCTTGATTTTAGCTTGTGCTTCATTCAGCCCAGTGCTTCTCATGATGTGCTATGCATATAAGTTAACTAAACAGGGTGACAATATATAGCTTTGATGTACTCCTTTTCCTATTTGGAACCAGTCTGTTGTCCATGTCCAGTTCTAACTGTTGCTTCTTGACCTGTATACAGGTTTGTCAAGAGGCAGGTCAGGTGGTCTGGTATTCCCATCTCTTTCAGAATTTTCCACAGTTTATTGTGATCCACACAGTCAAAGGCTTTGGCAAAGTCAATAAAGCAGAAATATATGTTTTTCTGGAACTCTCTTGCTTTTTCCATGATCCAGCGGATGTTGGCAATTTGATCTCTGGTTCCTCTGCCTTTTCTAAAACCATCTTAAACATCTGGAAGTTTACTGTTCACGTACAGTTGAAGCCTGGCTTGGAGAATTTTGATCATTACCTTGGTAGTGTGTGAGATGAGTGCAATTGTGCGGTAGTTTGAGCATTCTTTTGCATTACCTTTCTTTGTGATTGGAATGAAAACTGATCTTGTCCAGTCCTGTGGCCACTGCTGAGTTTTCCAAATTTTCTGGCATATTGAGTGCAGCACCTTCACAGCATCATCTTTTAGGATTTGAAATAGCTCAACTGGAATTCCATCACCTCCACTAGCTTTGTTCGTAGTAATACTTCTTAAGGCTCACTTGACTTCACATTCCAGGATGTCTGGCTCTAGGTGAGTGATCACACCATAGTGATTGTCTGGGTCATGAAGATCTTTTTTGTTCAGTTCTTCTGTGTATTCTTGCCACCTCCTCTTAATATCTTGTACTTCTGTTAGGTCTCTACCATTTCTGTCCTTTATCGAGCCCATCATTGCCTGAAATGTTCCCTTGGTATCTCTAATTTTCTTGAAGAGATCTCTAGTCTTTCCCATTCTGTTGTTTTCCTCTATTTCTTTGCATTGATCGCTGAGGAAGGCTTTCTTATCTCTCCTTGCTATTCTTTGGAACTCTGCATTCAGATGCTTATATCTTTCCTTTTCCCCTTTGCTTTTCGCTTCTCTTCTTTTCACAGCTATTTGTAAGGCCTCCCCAAACAGCCATTTTGCTTTTTTGCACTTCTTTTCCACGGGGATGGTCTTGATTCCTGTCTCCTGTACAATGTCACGAACCTCAGTCCATAGTTCATCAGGCACTCTATAAGATCTAGTCTCTTAAATCTCTTTCTCACTTCCACTGTATTATCATAAAGTATTTGATTTAGGTCATAACTGAATGGGCTAGTAGTTTTCCCTACTTTCTTCAATTTAAGTCTGAATTTGGCAATAAGGAATTCATGATCTTAGCCAGTCAGCTCCTGGTCTTGTTTTTGCTAACTGTATAGAGTTTCTCCATCTTTTGCTGCAAAGAATATAATCTTTCTGATTTCAGTGTTGACCATCTGGTGATGTCCATGTGTAGGTCTTCTCTTGTGTTGTTGGAAGAGGGTGTTTGCTATAACCAGTGTGTTCTCTTGGCAAAACTCTGTTAGCCTCTTCCCTCCTTCATTCTGTACTCCAAGGCCAAATTTGCCTGTTACTCCAGGTGTTTCTTGACTTCCTACTTTTGCATTCCAGTCCCCTATAATGAAAAGGACATCTTTTTGGGGTGTTAGTTCTAAAAGGTCTTGTAGGTCTTCATAGAACCGTTCAACTTCAGCTTCTTCAGTATTACTTGTTGGGGCATAGACTTGGATTACTGTGATATTGAGTGGTTTGCCTTGGAAATGAACAGAGATCATTCTGTCGTTTTTGAGATTGCATCCAAGTACTCCATTTGGGACTCTTTTGTTGACTATGAGAGCTACTACATTTCTTCTAAGAAATTCCTGCCCATAGTAGTAGGTAATATGGTCATCTGAATTAAATTCACCCACTCCAGTCCATTTTAGTTTGCTGATTCCTAGTATGTTGACATTCACTCTTGCCATCTCCTGTTTGACCACTTCCAATTTGCCTTGATTCATGGACCCAACATTCCAGGTTCCTATGCAACATTGCTCTTTACAGCATCTGTCACCAGTAACATTCAAAACTGGATGTTGTTTTTGATTTGGCTCCATCCCTTCATTTTTTTCTGGAGAATCTTCATTCTTTATGGGTTTCATGAGGACCCTATGAACAGTATGAATAAAAGAGGTATATAGGTAAATTACTGATGGATGCCTTTTCTGAAATTTTATCTCCTTCAATGACAATCTGTGATCAGTACTACCCGTAGTTAAGTTCTACTTACTACCAACTACGAAAAAAATCCCTCTGTTTGATGTTTTATATTCTTGTGTTCTGCCAGTGCCTATGGTTTTTGTATTAGGGGAAACATAATCCTTTGCTTCAATCAGTCCAAATGAAATCTGCCGAGTTTCTCCTTGAGATGAGCAAACATATGGAATGTGAAGAAAGTTATTCTTCATCATAAACATTTTTAAGTAGTGGAAAAGGAAAATGTAAAAAGGCCATATGCTTTGGGAAAGTAATTTTCATTATGGAAGCTTCTGAGAAGGGCAAACAATGAGAAAAAAACTGTTATGCTTTAGAATTTCCCTGGTACTTAGTGTCTTTCACAGTTGACACCATTTTCTATTCAGTGTACTCTTCTAAGCCCTCTTCAGTAGAAATCACAAGACAACAGACGTAAGTACTGGACTCATTAACCAGAGGTTGTGTTTTTTCCTCTCCATTTGGTCCAGGATGTCTTAGTTATGGTGTTGTTTTAGAGGAACATGTTAAATTGTAAATAGCAGAGATCTAGGAGTCAAACAGCTGTATTAAAGTCTCAGCCCTTACAAATTAATAGCTCTTCCATCTTGGAGAATTTATTTTTGATTTTAGGTATCCATATTTATAAAACAGAAATCATGATCCATACTTCTTAGTGTTCTTGTGAGGATAAATTAAAAGAGTATTTGAAGAGCCTAGCCCAATGCTTGGCACAGAGCCAACACTCAGAAACTCATGGCTTTATTTTTTTGTTTAGTATGATACTCAGCATGGAGTTTGTGGTTAGTATGGATCTATTATCTAATTTACGTAGTTTTATTTCATAGTTTTATCCTAAGTTAGTTAGATAGGCGTGTGTGTGTGTGTGTGTGTGTGTGTGTGTGTGCCTAGTTGCCTCTTTGTGACCCCCTAGACTGTAGCCCACCAGACTTCTCTATCTGTGGGATTCTCCAGGTAAGAATACTGGAGTGGGTACCCTTTCTCTTCTCTAGGGGATCTTCCCAACTTCGGGATCAAACCTGGGTCTCCTGAATTGCAGGCAGATACTTTACCATGTGAACCACCAGGGAAGCCCAGCTAGGTAGGCCTTACAGAAGACAGATGGTGACATTTCACCTTGTCCATGTCATTAATTAAAACACTTACCCTAAGTCAGCAGTGACTTCAGTATTATTAATGTATTAAAGTTTTCAGTTTGATAGATATTTTTGTGCTATGTGGCCAATATGTCTACATCTTTTATCTTACAAACTGAAGAAAAATCAAGAGCTCAGATAATAAAATGATGAATTCACCATCACAGAGTGAAGAATTATAATTACATTCTAGTTTTTTTGAACATTAGAATTATGATCTCAACCAATTAGGTGGCAAACGGGAACACATGTATACCTGTGGCGGATTCATTTTGATATTTTGGCAAATCTAATACAGTTATGTAAAGTTTAAAAATAAAATTAAAAAAAAAAAAAAACATCCAAATAATATGTGTTCTTTTTGTTTTGTGAGAGTACATTACGAATCCCAGCCCAGTTCCAGAGGATTACCAAGTAGCAGAAGAATACGGTCATGTTCCTTTATCTTTTAAAATGTTGCATAAGTTCAGGAGGTGTTTTTTGCATATTGGAAACTGCTGTCTATAGCACAACTGTTTTAAAATGCCATTCATAATTCTAAATGATAGAATCTGACACTTCTTCTAAAGAAACTTGTTACAAGAGTCTTTTCAATCATTACTGAATTCAAAAGCAGACAATCTGTAGATCATTGTTGTAACTAAAGGACATTTTTATCAGGTTGTTTTTTTTTGTTTTTGTTTTTAATGTATGTGTGAGAGAGACAGGAACTAGACAGATACTTAACTACCATATCTGATTTCATTTCTGTTTTACCACAAAACGGAAATCCACTTATTGGATTGGCTACTTATTGGCTACTTATCCTCTCCTGTCCTTCCCTACCCACTTTTTCTCCTCCTCTCCTCTCTCTACTACCAGCGTTCCAAAGAGGCATCAACCATTGTGAGGTGTACTGTTTGGATGCTTTCATAGTCAGAAATCATTGGGTGTTTTACTTTGCTAGAGCTACCATAAGAAAATATCAAAGATTGAGTGACTTATACAACAGAGTGTGTTTTCTCACAGTTCTGGAGACTAGAAATCCAAGATTAAGGCTTAGGCAGGTTTCATTGTCCCCAAAGCCTCTCTGCTTGGCTTGCAGGTGGCTGACTTCTCTCTGTGTCCTCAAAGGGCCTTTCTTCTGTGTGCACACATCACTGGTGTTTCTTCTTAGGTCTAAATTTCTTCTTCTTATAAAGATACTAGTCATATTGTAATAGAGCCCACTCTGAAGTGCTGCCGTGACAACAAGGACTGTAGCTCACCGGTCTCCTTTGTCCATGGGATTCTCCAGGCAAGAATACTGGAGTGGGTAGCCATTCTTTTCTCCAGGGGATCTTCCCAACCCAAGAATCAAATCTGTGCTTCCCGCATTGTGGGCAGATTCTAGCCTACCCTAACAGCCTTATTTTAATTTTAATTGCCTCTTTAAAGGCTGTAACTCCAAACGCAGTCACATTTTGAGATGATGGTGATAGGACTTCAACGTATAAGTGTTGTGGTGGCAGGGACACAGTTCTGCCTATAACATGGGGAATGCGAGTTATTTTTCCAAATAAATTTAAGCAACCTTCTAAAATTTTTTAGAAAAGACAGTTATAACAGAAGAGTGTAGCTATGCCCAATAGCAGCCATATTGCAAACCCTAAATGTGTGAAGCTAGACTCTGAGGATTCCTCAAAGGCATATCATAGTGACCCAAGTAGAGTCCTAGGAGGGTGTCATTATATTAGCAAATGTTAATCTGTGACAAAGATTTACATCTGATTAAAAAAAAGAAAGAATATGTTGGCAGACGGTGCTGATGATTTTTACGCAAGCTGGAGAAAAGCGGCCTAAACAGTAAGAACTCACTATTGGATTTCCAGCCATGTCCTGGGTTGAGGTCACAGTGGAGAGATCTCAAACTCTCTAGTAACTAGAAAGGTATGTTCTATGTTGTGGCTCTGACTTGAGTCATTGGGCCTCACTGAGGTCAGTCGATTGCAGTGTTGTTGCTCCCTTTCATTTTACACTGAATCCATCTTTTGTCAAAAGTAATTTATTCTGAAATTCAACTTCTCATATATTGTAACAATGGGAAATTCATGGAGAGCAGACATAAATAATATTCCATTTCCAGGAAAAGAATGCCCCCAGTTGTAAATGATAAGCTGACTTTCTGGTTGTTCAGCAATGTAACATGAGCTCCATGGTAGTTTTGTCTACTCAGCCCATCTCTGGAATCTCCCTCTTTGGGCTTGTGACCTTAACTTCAGCATACTCATTTAATAAATACTGTTGAGTCTTATTTTTCCTTTTCTGTGAAAAAGTTTATGTGGTTAATTCTCAAATTCCCCTAGCTGTTCTTAGTTGATTTTTTTAAAACCTCTAGTTCAACCTTAATCTTTAATCGAATGGCACTTTCTGTGACTTTTTTTTTTAGCGAATTGAAAACCACTGTATTCAGCTTAGTCAAGCTTGTTCTTACTTTAGAACCTTGAGCTAATGCTAACTCCGTACTTAGATCTTCTTATAACTTGCTTCTTTACATATTCTAGGTCAAATGTCAACCCCTTAGAGGCCTTCTTTGACTAACCTTGCAAAAATGACCGCTTACCACTCCTTGCGTCCATCACTGCTGCTGCAAAAAAAAAAAAAATGCTGACAATATTTATTGGGGTCAGTGAACTTGTCTTTCCTAAACAAAATCAACAAGTCAATGAATCACTCTTGCATTCTCTAGAATGTTTGAAGAATGGGAAACACAATAAAATTTTTAAATTTTCTATTTATATATATATGTTCATGTGTTAAATAAACATTGGCTAAAAATGATAGACACTATCTGGCTAGATACTTTCCTATCATATACAAAATTTATGAGTTCTTACTGTCTTCTACTTGAAAACAAGTGGTTCTCAGCTTCCAAGGGATTTACCTGTCAGTGATTTACTCCCCTGAAACTCAAACTATGGTCCCCCAAATAAGAGCATGAAGATTCCCACAAAATTATTAGAGATGTAAATTTTGGGCTACACACCAGATCCACTGACTCTGAAACTCTGGAGGTGGGATCCAGCTATCTTTACTGTAACAGAACCTTCAGATGACTCTTCGGTGAACCACTGACTTACCTATTCAAAAGTCTAACATAATATTTATCAACATTTGAACCAAAATAATAGCACTGCCATTCAAATATACTTGGAGCTCTTCAGTGACTTTAGAACCTACTAATATCATTGTAGAAAATCAGCCTTCTAGCTCTCTGATTTATAATTGCATTCACAAACTTGACATCTCAGAATGATCCCAGAATCCTATACCTAATTTCTCAGCTAAAAGTCAATGTAGACTGAGGTTCATTTCCTAATACATGGATGAAAAGCTATTTCCCCTTACAGCTCTTTGGTATGGGACAGGAAAAAAATGAATAGGAAATGACAATAAATCAGCACCAATTTATCAACCTTGCTGTCATTTCTTAAGTATCATTTTCACAAATATGTTATTTCAGAGCTCTGGTAGAGGACAAAGGAATGATTTGGCAAGCTCCAAAAGACTCAAATGTCAGGAAAATATTTTGTTCCAGGAGATTTATGCTGTGAATAAATGTTTGAAATTCAGTTAATATATGTCACCATTCATTTGTGGCACAAAGATAATAAAATCATAAGAAAGGAACTTCATTGTCTTTACACTATGAGAAAAATATGAGTTTGTTTTAAAAAGGGTAGAAAGTAGCATGTATCAGTGAAAAAGCAGGAGCCAATGCATGAATACCCACCTGCCTTTTAACTCCATCTGCAGTGAACTCCCTTGTACTCTACTTGCCCTACAAACAGAACAACAATCTGCAATGCAAGTATTACCTAACCTTTGAAATCTGCCTGTGTTGTAAAAGCATTTCTTCTCAGTGACACACAAATCTTAAAGAAGATAGTTGCTAATACACTGAAGCACACCTTTCTAGTTCAGGTAGAAATTCTTGCTGCTTAAATACAGAGAATTATTTTTTCTTCATATATGTTGATTGTATCTTTTCTAAAAAAATAGTAAAGTAAAATCAAAATTGATATGATTGAAATCTTTTGGAAATAAAATTGAGAACCATTTTACATAAATATAAAATAATAAGGACTTCATTTTGAATATATATATTCATATATATTTTGAATATATATATGCAAACAGATATAAATACATCATATTTTTAAACAATCAAATTAATGTTCTGATATGGTAGAGAAATAGAATTATGAACAAATGGAATTCAAAACAAGTTTTTTTAAATTTCAGAATATAAATGCATTCATTTTGGCTATGTTACGTATATCCCAATTTACTTAACTGTAATTATTAAGGATTGCACATTCTTTTGGATTGTCCTAGAAACTTATTAAAATATTAATAATGTACTATTAAATCTTATTTACTATGAAGATAATATATTGTATAAATTTTTGATATTTAATATTTTGGAGCATCAATTATATCAAAATCAAATTATTTCTAAATTATAGGGCATAGATCAAGAGAGAGGGCATAAAATTATTCTTGCCCTGAGCAAATAATTGTATTGTAGTCTTATAGATAAGAGCATCAATTTAACTTAGCCCCAATAATATCTTTGTAAAAAATAGAGAAATATTACAGTGACCAGGAGAACTTTTGGCCTTCAAATAACTACCTACTCCAGATATTAATACAAAAATTTTGTTATTTTTAATTGCTCATATCATGACAATATTCTAAAGGAAAAAATACTTTTAAAGTTGTGACTATTATTTCATGGTCATTGTAGATATTTCCACATTCAACCCTTAGACTTTTTTTCATAGGAATTGCTCATAGTTATATAATGTTAGCTAGTGTAAAAATCTGATTCACTTTGAAATAACTGCTCAATTATGTATATCTAAAATATAAAGCAATTGGGAAGAGATTCAGAAATAAACAATGTATACATTTGTTTAAAGAGGTCGTTCATATTTTCAATAGTGTACAAGCTAGTAATACAAAAGCCTTATTGATTTAAAAACAGAAACAGTAGATATTCTTTCAAAATAAATGTGGAATATATGGATACCTTAGATTTAGTAGTAGAAAAATAGGATTTGTTTACCCAGTGACACATGAAGATAACATTAAAGTTTCAATTATGTTAAAAATTAAGGTTTTTTACATTTAAAATATCACAAACCTTGGGAAACCTGAGTTAAGAGGCAGCAGAAGGAATGTACACAACTCTACTTAATAGACATGCTGTGAACCCAAGAGAAACTGCTGCTGCTGCTAAGTCACTTCAGTCGTGTCCGACTCTGTGTGACCCCATAGACGGCAGCCCACCAGGCCCTGCCGTCCCTGGGATTCTCCAGGCAAGAACACTGGAGTGGGTTGCCATTTCCTTCTCCAATGCATGAAAGTGAAGTCGCTCAGTCATGTCTGACCCTCAGCGACCCCATGGACTGCAGCCTACCAGGCTCCTCCATCCATGGGATTTTCCAGGCAAGAGTACTGGAGTGGGGTGCCATTGCCTTCTCCTCAAGAGAAATTAACTTGCATAATTCTTACTGATATGTTGTTGTGGAAAAAATTCTATGTATGGAAACAAATATGGTCAAAGTGTCAATTTAAAGAACAATAGAGAAAATGAAATTATTTTTATGTTTTCAAATAAAAATATTTTAAGAATACATTATATTGGAACAGGTAGTATAGCAGTCAGGGAATGGCCAAAATATAGAATTAGTAAACATATAAACAAAAGTGACTTCAGATGTTTCCTTGCGATATTTTTAAATCTTGTTATTCAAAGCATTAGAAAATAATGAGTATGTTCTCATGCTTGCTTCCTTAATATCTGCTTATCTGCTTCTCTCTCATGATTCTGAGAATGTAGTTCAAAAACCAAAAAAAAAGATGCAGAGTGCCTGGTCCACATTTTCAGTTTATTTGTTCTTGTAAGCAGTTATCAAAAACTTACGAGTTAAATGGACACTGGCCTATAGTGTCCTTTTGCCACTTAAAATAATTTGTTTCCATTTCTATTCTGTATGGAAATTATTTTTCAGGTAATTAAAAAAAATAATCCCAATTATCTATAGATCCCCAAATATGAATCTTCCACAGCTAATCCAACTGTTAAATGATGATCTAAATTAAATAACTAATTAAACAAACCCTCTGAGCAACTACCATGTACCAGACAGTGTAGTAAGGCTTGGGGATGCAGCAGTGAAATAAATTCCCTGTGTTCATGAGACTGACATTCTTGTGAGGGTGAGGGAGCGGTAATAATAAAACTAAAAAAATAAAAATAAAAAGTGGGGGGCAAAAAGCAATGACATTTGTTAGGAAGTGATCGATTCTAAGCATAAAAGAGAAAAAATGGAAAAAAGAGTGGCATAAGGTAGAAAAAAGTGGTATTTTGTAAAGAGGGAAGATTTCTTTCAATGATGATATGTATATAATGTCCTGGAAAAGGTGATGAGCCAGCCACAGAGACACATGGGGCAGTAGTGTTTAAGGCAGAAGAAACAACAGAATATGACAGAAAAATGAAAGTCCCTTTGAAAGAAAAGAGATGATGTGCTGTGACCAAAGTGAAGGCAGAAGGGGTAGAAGGTAGCAATTCACACCAAGCCTTGGGATTTTCAATTTTATTCTGGGTGATGTGGAAGATACTAATTCTTTCTGTGCTTCTCATAATGTCTCTTTCTTCTCTGAGCTACCTGCTCTTGTTGGCCCTTCCTGCCTGGCCTGTGCGTTGTTTGCACAGTCTCTGGGATACTTAGAGCTCTTGGCCCCAGTGTCTTCCCAGTCTCCACCTTCCTCTTCTCTGCACAGTGACCCTTCATTAAGGACTTCTTGGATGATATTTTTTTCCATGATCAAAACATAATAAAAACAACAACATTAATAATAATAGCTATGTTTATAATATTACACCATTATGTAATTTAGTTATTTTTCACATTAAACCTATAGGCAGAAACCACTATTATACCCTCTTTACAGATGAAGAAGCTGTGGATAAGAGAAGCCAAGTAATTAATGGAAGTGTGCAGCTAGATAGCAGTGGCAATGTGATTTAATCCCCATTGCTAATCAAATGAAACTTTCTCAACCAAATATTGCAAGTCTTTGATATGAAGCTTAAATGTGGCCTAGACTGACCCGACTTCCTGTGCCATCTCCATGTGCCATCTCAATTACTAATTACATTTGAGGTCTGAGGCAAGTTGATAACCTTTGACTCAGTGAACTTAGGTGTAAAATGATAAGCATATAATATTTTCCTTAAATATTATATTTCTCACAAATGAGAAAATGCACACAAAGCACTTTATACTTATCTTACTATATAACGGGCCCTTAGCAGATGTTACCTGTAATCATTATTTCAATATTAGCATATACATTGCATTATGCATCAGAATATAAGAGAATATTTCCATGGAAATCTATATATTTTTTTTAACTTTTTTTTTTTAATTTTATTTTATTTTTAAACTTTACAGAAATCTATATATTTTTGATCATAACATAGGTATAACTATGCCATATTATCAGTATGCCAGAAATATATGTGAGCATTTAAAAACAAAAGTTATTCACTTTGTGTTTTTAAAATATATATTCTTTTTAATTATAACTTTTACATATAGGCCTGGATATCAGATGAATCAATACATGAGGAGTGTCTACAGTGACAAAAATGAATACTAAAAATATAATCATCATTTTTTATTCATCTAATAAACTCAACTGACTATGATCATGAATATGTAATAAAGTAGGGCATATCATTGCTAATACTTTTTGTAGGTTTGTTTGTTTGTTTTGCAATGTAGTATATGTCTAATGATGGCAACTTCTGTAAGAAAAAGTAAAGTGCCATTTCTAAGCTTGTAAATAGTGTTGTTTGGCTGGGATTTTAATGCACTCCTGATATGTACCATTATTTAATTAGCATAATTTCAGTCTTCCCCATGGGCCTGTTCTTGGCTTATATGCTACAGGAAGTGGGATGGCTTTTATTTTTAACATGCATTATAATGCCTGGAATTTTATATAAGCTTGTCAACACCACAACCCCACTGTCTGTAGGAATATAAATCCAGTGTATTGCTAACAGTCTTATTGGCTAGAAGTATAACCTCAGATTTGCAGCTGTCCCAAATCTGTGCAAAACTCAGTAGAAAGCCAGTTCATCCATTCTTTAGTGTCAGTGGTCTTTAACTATTAGCTATTGAATGTTTCCTTCAAATAAAATCTTATGAAAAGCTGAATTTACAAAATAAAAAATGTACAACTTCTCTATGCTGCTACTGCTGCTGCTAAGTCGCTTCAGTCGTGTCCGACTCTGTGCGACCCCATAGATGGCAGCCCACCAGGCTCCCCCGTCCCTGGGATTCTCCAGGCAAGAACACTGGAGTGGGTTGCCATTTCCTTCTCCAAAGCTATAGGTAAATTGGCAATCCTCAGTATTCCCGGGACTTCTCCAGGACAACCTCAGGCCTCTGAGAAATAACATCTGCACTAGATACTCTGCAATACATCCATAGGGAAGCCTACCTGTCAGATACTTTTGACTATGAATTATCAGCTACATGTAGTTCTGTGCTTTAAAATGATGATGTGGCCTTTACTAAAGAACACTATATAAGGAAAAGTCATTACTAAACCTATAGTACAGATGTTGTTGAAGATGTTTATTGATTTACACTATACGATTTCTCAGGAGCAATTTCCCTCTGATCTTAGGCTTTTTCTGAACAATTTTCTGAATGAAGGAATAGAGGACAATCATAGAGGTAGTGATCTTTGAACTTGACCATTTTATGATGGATTATTTTATAGGATCATTCCAGATCTCAAACTTTATATATTTGAGAAGTGCATGGTGAGTTCAGTGAACAGCACGTGATTTGGTTGGCGAGTAGCATTAAGTGTGTGAAACAGCATCTTAACAAATAACGCTAGATACATGAGTTTTCATTTTACACAGTGTAGACATTATATGTTGCACGTTCCATTGAAAGCTTTTGGTGAACAAACTCATAATCAAAGGAAATCTCTGAGAGCAATGTAAAATATTCATAAATATTACCCTCAAGAAGCATAGATGTACATGGGTAAGATAAGTTTTCCAAAGAAATAAGCATAATTTCACGTAGAAAGCCTGATGGATGTGAGCCTTTATTTGTAATTTTATTCAGCTTAACAGATAAGTATATTTTATATCTTATATATGACTTTCATATAAATAAGTGTACATATATATTCAAATATAGTGGTCTCCTATGCCCATTTCAGGGCTTCCCTGGTGGTTCAGATGGTAAAGAATCTGCCTACAATGCAGGAGACCCGGGTTCAATCCCTGGGTCAGGAAGATCCCCTGGAAAAGGAAATGGCAACCCACTCCAGTATTCTAGCCGAGAGAATTCCATGGACAGAGGGGACTGGCAGGCTGCAGTCCATGGGGTCTCAAAGAGTCAGATACAACTTAATGACTATCACTTTCACTTTCATGTACCTTTCATAGAATATCATTAATCTACTTTATCATCCAGTAAAGAATGCAGTACTTTTCAAGATACTTGAATTCTAAATGTTCAAGTGCCAAAATGTGTTTATTATATAATAAAGGCTTCTTGGTAGCTCAGCTGGTAAAGAATCTGCCTGCAATGAGGGATACCTGGGTTCAATCCCTGGGTTGGGAAGATCCCCTAGAGAAGGGAACCCTGGAGAAGGGAATAGCTACCCACTCCAGTATTCTGGTCTGGAGAATTCCATGGACTATATATGGGGTTGCAAAGAGCTGGACATGACTGTGCAACTTAAAAAAATTTGAAAGTATCCTTTTAAATGAAACACCTTGAAATGTAATCATTGCCATTTTCCAGTTACCAGTAAAAAGACAATAATTGTAAGATACTTAACCGTTTCATTCTTCTTAGTGATCAAGAGTCACCATTATGAGAATACATCATTATCATAGCAAAATAATGTAGTCTTTCTGAACTTATTAGTCTTTTAGCTGGCATTTCTGTTTTTGGTATGCTCTTGTCTGACTTACCTGAATTCTAGTGATCATTTCTAATCAATTGTAAGTCAAAGTGCCCAAGTCAGTGGATTGAGTGATTATCTAACAAACAGTCCTAAAGAGGAGGAAACCTCCTAATTATGTCAATATGCTTTAAAATTTCATAATTTGACTTTATGCACAGGATTTGCTTTGTTATAAAAAAATGGTGGTGCCATTAATTTCTTTTCTCAATATCACAAATGCAGTAACTTGCAATATATTTTACAGTATATGTTTAATGTATATTATGTGTAATATATAGCATTATGTTATATACTTGTATATTATAAAGATAAAAAGAGGAGATAGAGTTCAGAGGACCAAAGTAAATTCTGGTTATCAGTGAATAAGCTGTTATTATATTAGGAAAATGCTAGGAAATAGCAAGAAGTCTTAGAATTCCAGGAATCTACTTTCCTTTTCATCTCTTCTTACTCCCTCTGGGCTGATAGTTTAGATCAAGACCACATAAGAATCTAAATTTATCCAAAACTGGAGTTGGAGGAATAAAATAACTTTGCCAACAAAGGTCCATCTAGTCAAGGCTATGGTTTTTCCAGTGGTCATGTATGGATGGGAGACTTGGACTGTGAAGAAAGCTGAGCACCGAAGAAGTGATGCTTTTGAACTGTGGTGTTGGAGAAGATTCTTGAGAGTCCCTTGGACTGCAAGGAGGTCCAACCAGTTCATCCTAAAGGAGACCAGTCCTGGGTGTTCATTGGAAGGACTGATCCTAAAGCTGAAACTCCAATACTTTGGCCACCTGAGGCAAAGAGCTGACTCATTGGAAAAGACCCTGATGCTGGGAAAGATTGAGGGCAGGAGGAGAAGGGGACGACAGAGGATGAGATGGTTGGATGGCATCATTGACTCAATGGACATGGGTTTGGGTGGACTCTGGGAGTTGGTGATGGACAGGGAGGCCTGACGTGCTGCGGTTTATGGGGTTGCAAAGAGTCAGACACGACTGAGCAACTGAACTGAACTGAAAAATGGATATTTTAATAAACTTGAAACACGTCTCCCCCTAGTCCCTTTCTGCCTTCTATTCCCAGGAGGAAACATATCAAATGCATCTGTAAGATTTATTTTAGTAGATACCCAGGCCCACTTTATGACATAACAAACAGCAGACTAAATATATTTATATTATTTGAATTGTATAATGTTTGAATTATAATTGAAACTTCAATGAACAAATGATTGATGTTTTTACTAAAAAAAAAAAAAAAGAACTGAGCTAAAGTAATTCTCAGAAGCGTTGAAAGTTAGCAGTGTTAGATAGCTCACTATGTAGTTCTGTGTGACTGTCTTTCTACAGTGGAGCACTTTTCAGTGTCTGATGGCAAAAGCTAAATATTAGCTATAGGGAACCCAGAGGAATAGCAAAATGATATTTTGCACTAGATTTCAGAAGATAATATCTCTATAGACCCATTTATGCTGCTAATTTTGAACATGATTTCACATTTAAAGTTTCTATGAATCTTTTTTTAAATTTTTCATTTAATTTTTTTATTTTTTGATCAATTTTTATTGAGATATAGTTGCCTACAATATTGTGTTAGTTTCTGCTGTATAGCAAAATGAATCAGCTATACATATATCCCCTCTTTTTTGGATTTCCTTTCCATTGAGCTCACCACAGAGCACTGAGTAGAGTTCCCTGAGATACAAAATAGGTTCTCATTAGTTATCTATTACATACACAGTATCAATAGTGTATAGATGTCAATCCCAGTTCATTTCACACCCTCTTTGCCCTTTTGGTGTCATTTGTTCTGTATATCTGTGTCTCTATTTCTGTTTTGTAAATAAGTCATCTATGCCATTTTTTTAAGAGTCCACATATATACATTAATATATAATATTGGTTTTTTCTTTGTAACTTAATTCACTATGTATGACAGTCTGTAGGTCCATTCATGTCTATATAAATGACCCAACTTTGTTCTTCTTTATGACTAAGTAATATTCCATTGTGTATGTGTATCACATCTTCTTTGTCCATTCATCTGCCCATGGACATCTAGGTTGCTTCCATATCCTGGCTATTGTGAATGGTGCTACAGTGAACGTTGGAGTGCATGTGTCTGAGTATATGCCCTGGAGTGGGACTGCTGGGTCTAAGGGTAATTCTATTTTTAGTTTTTTAAAGAATCTTGATACTGTTCTCCATATTGGCTGTATCAATTTACATTCCCACCAAAAGTTCAAGAGGGTTCTCTTTTCTCCACACCCTCTCCAGCGTTTATTGTTAGTAGATTTTTTAATGACGGCTGTTCTGAGGTATGGGGTGATATCTCCTTGTAGATTTGATTTGCATTTCTCTTATAATCAGTGATGTTTGAGCATCTTTCAGTTTAGTTGAGTTCAGTTCAGTTGCTCAGTCGTATCTGACTCTTTGCAACCCCATGAATTGCAGCATGCCAGGCCTCCCTGTCCATCACCAACTCCTGGAGTCCACCCAAACTCATGCCCATCGAGTCGGTGATGCCATCCAGCCATCTCATCCTGTCGTCCTCTTCTCCTCCTGCCCCCAATCCCTCCCAGCATCAGAGTCTTTTCCAATGAGTCAACTCTTCGCACGAGGTGGCCAAAGTACTGGAGTTTCAGCTTTAGTAACAGTCCTTCCAAAGAACACCCAGGACTGATCTCCTTTAGAATGGACTGGTTGGATCTCCTTGCAGTCCAAGGGACTCTCAAGAGTCTTCTCCAACACCACAGTTCAAAAGCATCAGTTCTTCAGTGCTCAGCTTTCTTCACAGTCCAACTCTCGCATCCATACATGACCACTGGAAAAACCATAGCCTTGACTAGACGGACCTATGTTGGCCAAGTATGTCTCTGCTTTTGAATATGCTATCTAGGTTGGTCATAACTTTCTTCCAAGGAGTAGCGTCTTTTAATTTCATGGCTGCAGTCACCATCTGCAGTGATTTTGGAGCTGAATAAATAAAGTCTGACACTGTTTCCACTGTTTACCCATCTATTTTCCATGAAGTGATGGGACCAGATGCCATGATCTTCATTTTCTGAATGAGTTTTAAGCCAACTTTTTCACTCTCCACTTTCACCTTCATCAAGAGGCTTTTTAGTTCCTCTTCAGTTTCTGCCATAAGGGTGGTGTCATCTGCATATCTGAGGTTATTGATATTTCTCCCAGCAATCTTGATTCCAGCTTGTGCTTCTTCCTGCATAGAAGTTAAATAAGCAGGGTGACAATATAAAGCCTTAACGTACTCCTTTTCCTATTTGGAACCAGTCTGTTGTTCCATGTCCAGTTCTAACTGTTGCTTCCTGACCTGCATATAGGTTTGTCAAGAGGCAGATCAGGTGGTCTGGTATTCCCATCTCTTTCAGAATTTTCCACAGTTTATTGTGATCCACACAGTCAAAGGTTTTGGCATAGTCAATAAAGCAGAAATAGATGTTTTTCTGGAACTCTCTTGCTTTTTCCATGATCCAGCCGATGTTGGCAATTTGATCTCTGGTTCCTCTGCCTTTTCTAAAACCAGCTTGAACATCTGGAAGTTCATAGTTCATGTACTGCTGAAGCCTGGCTTGGAGAGTTTTGAGCATTCCTTTACTAGCGTGTGAGATGAGTGCAATTTTGCGGTAGTTTGAGCATTCTTAGGCATTGCCTTTCTTTCTAATTTCAATGAAAACTGACCTTTTCCAGTCCTGTGGCCACTGCTGAGTTTTCCAAATTTGTTGGCATATTGAGAGCAACACTTTCACATGCATGTGTTAATTGGCCATCTGTATGTCTTCTTTGGAGAATTGTCTTTTTAGGTCTTCTAGGTGTTTTTTGATTGGATTGTTTCTTTTTTTGATATTGAGCTTCATGAGCTGTTTGTCTATCTTGGAGAGTAATCCTTTGTCAGTTAATTTGTTTGCACTTATTTTCTTTTATTCTGAGGGTTATTCTTTTGTTTATGGTTTCTTTTGCTGTGTAAAAGCTTTTAATATTAATTAGGCCCCATTTTTTATTTTTGTTTTTATTTTCATTAGGAGGTGGGTCAACAAATATCTTATTGTGATATGTCAAAGAATGTTCTGCCCATGTTTTCCTCTAAGAGTTTTATAGTGTCAGACCTTACCTTTAGGTCTTCAGTCCATTTTGAGTTTATTTTTTTCTGTGGCATTGGTTGTTGTTTAGTTGCTCAGTCGGCTCCATCCCTTTGCACCTGCGTGGACTGCAGTATGCTAGGCTTCCCTGTTCTTCACTGTCTCCCAAAGTTTGCTCAAATTCATGTCTGTTGATTCAGTGAAGCTATCTAACCGTCTCATTCTTTGCTGCTCCCTTCTCCTTTGGCCTTCACTTTCCCAGCAATGGGGTCTTTTCCAGTGAGTCAGCTCTTCACATCAGGTGGCCAGAGTAATAGAGCTTCAGCTTCAGCATCAATCCTTCAAGTGAATGTTCAGGGTTGATTTCCTTGTTAGGGAGTGTGCTAATTACATTTTTTTTTTTTTTTTGCATGTAGTTATCCAGCTTTTCCAGCACCCCTTAGTACCCAGAGAAAACCATAATTCCAAAAGACATATGCACCCTAATGTTCCTTGCAGCACTCACTGGCAACACTACCTTACCAACAGGTAAGGAGCAGTCAGAATAAGATGAAAAACATAGTGTCATTCATTTAAAAGGATATAAGAACTGAGGAGAGTTTGGAGGGATTTACATTTACTAGCAGTTGTTGAGTGACTTCCATTACTTTCCACTTTGTATTTTTATAAGTTGTAACATAGATTGTTGTCATAATGAAATAAATGATCAAAATTTAATTTACTTTAGTAAAGACTGTGAAGTTCATTGAATCAGTTACATTTTAGTTAATGTAGCAGATTCAATCATATTATAACTTATGTATGATGCATAAAGCAATATGATATCAGTTAAATAGCTGAAATAGTTGTCTCAATATGTCTTTTTCTGTTCTTTTTTTTTTTTTTTTCCAATTTTGTGAGCTTTCCATTCGGTTTTCATTTAGTTATGAACCTATTTACTTGGTGTTATGAGCACAACTATTTGGAAATATTTTCTCCCCAAAGTCTAACAAAGTGTGAGGAGTGTGTCCAGTGTGTGAAAATTTAAATGTTAAAGTAAAATACTAAGTGTATCAGTACTGATCTATCCTCATTCCTTCCATTTTGTTTTTTACAAAATGATTTAAAAAATCAATAAAAATTACTGTAAATCCAAATGAAGCTCATAAATGTTTTATTGAAAGTAAAATCTTAGCAGTAAAATGCTTTCAAAATACTATGGGCTTATTTATAATCAAGTTTTTAATAAAAGCATAGAACTTAAATTCTGGAACAACTTAGCAGAGTTGATAGTAAATAAGTAAATTTGTGTAACACTTTTATCTTAAAAATGTGCACTAAGTTGTGTCTTATCCTACTTAGATAATGTGAGAGTCCTTCAAGCCACTCTAATCTTCCACCATTAGACAAAAAATAGAAAAGTTCCTGAGAAAACCTGAATGTTACTGGCAGCAGATGATAATTTCATTTTCCTTCCGAAACAACCCTCAGTGAAATGCTTGAGGCTGTTTCTTTGTGGCTTAGATCAGGGAATAAAGGAAGAGACAAAATGAAATAAACACAGAATCCCTAAGCTATGATTTGATTATATTTTCCTTAAAATTTGTGAAATGATTTTTTTTTTTCTGATACCCTACAATTTACTATATGTGTTGGCATCATGTCAGCACTCCCTACATCAAAGATATGATCATAGGGATTATAACTGACAAAGATTTGTACATATATGTATTCAATTCAAATATATATATTCCAAACTAAGTTACATTGAAAACAACTCATTTGAAGTGTATACTTTTAGCCATGACAATAAAGAGGAAGTTGCATAAACTAATCTGTGTCCGTCTGCATCCTGACCATCTTTATTCCTATTCTTCTTTCTATACTTAGAATCAAACTTGATCTCTCCACATTTCATGGTAGCAATGATCTTATCGACAGCATATAGTAGCAATTAAAAAGACAAGTTCGGAAGTTAAACTACTGGCTTCAAATTCCAAATTCCCACTTACTCATTATTTGTGCTTGGTCAGGTTTCTTAATCTCTTTGAGAGCTTGGATTCCTCCTATGAGTTATGGTTAAAATAGGACTACTTATCTCATGGAATGCTTTTGAGAAATAAATGAAATTTTCTAGGACAGTGCCTCAGTAAGGTGCAAATTCTGTGTAATAATAATAATAAGCCTTAGAGCACTCCTAATATTATGGGTTTTATAATTTAAAATTCTGCTAGAGCTAAGATGCCACAAATTTCTTTTTAAGGAGGAGTAATAAATATGTAGCACTGCCAAAGACTGAAAACAAATGAAGTTTAATAAAACCAAAATCCCTGTGTTATTGGCATAGATCATTTCCCCTGTAATGTTTAGCACTTTACTTAAAAGAGCAAAATTTGATTCTTCAGATTATTAAATAATAAGCAACTGTGGCTTTTACAGCAGGTTTTGAGGGATGCTCTCATGAATTATTTTTTAAAAGGGAGGTTTCATGTTCAGTAATTGGCACTAACCATTAGGAGATTTTAAATCTAGAGGTAAAAAAAATACATAATATGACAGATTAAAATTGAAGAGAGTATCATATAAGCTTTCCTAAGTTCGCCTTTGTTTAAAAATAATAGGTTTATAGGATTCAGTATTATATAAACCTTTGAAAACTTCTTAATGAAAGGACCAGACAGACTGAATTAACTGACATTTACTATTTTATAGCATATTGGTTGTAGAAAAATTGTATAAATTTTCCTTTATCCTTTAGAAGTGACTTTCCCCCACAACTCCCTCCGCACTCTGACCCTAATATGTGAAAGAGGTAATTTAAGTATCCATCATTATGGTGTATAGTGTGGATTACTGTGATTAACTGTGCATCTCCAAGCAACATATAGCTATTATGCAAAACCATTGTACACAGACGATACATTAAGGAGCACAGCTCTGCCATGCATCCGGTCTTTGATACTGAGAAATACAGCACTTGAGATGGAATATGCAAATGGAAAATTGACCGAAGGTCAGAGTGAGGAAAGCAAAATGACATTCTTTGCTGGTTCCAGAATGAGAAATCTATTACTACTGCATGGCAAAGTTAAAATAAAAGTTAAAGAAAATCAGTAGAAGAAAATTTAGATATTTCATCTCCTCCTTGCTTCTTTAACTGGAAGATAATTCAGTAATTTTTGCATCTACAGAGAAAAGGGAGAATTATTTACATGGTGTATTATCCCCCCTGGGATAACAAGTTTTATTTCCTAAGATTTTCCCCCTTATATCTACTACTCAAATGAGAGAAAATGTACATAGGTGATACCATTAGTCTAAAAGAGATCCACGGTCCTTGTTCTATTTATGCTTTTATTACTAATTGGGTAACTTTGAGAAAATATGTTTCTCTATATTTCTCTATATTTTTAATAAATGTAATAATTATAACTATATACTCCATCTCTCTGGAGGGATAAAAAATGTATTAACTGATTAGTAGATTTATTTGGTTAATTAAAATTTATAGTTATACTTTTTTCTGTATTTTTTTCTTTTTGTGGGTACCTCAGGTACAGAGGGATCATCTAATTCTGTTCTTCAGTTTGTAGCACACAGTCCTCATACCTTAGCCCTCTTCTTATGTATTTTTCCTACTCCCTGCTTCTCCTTTTATGCACTTTACTAATGACTTTGATATATTAACTTTGGCCATTTTCATAAAAAACATTGTATCCTATTGTGAATGCTTAATTAATGTAGCTGTAACTCAAATTTCTTGTTTTCACTCAGTCCTGTGTAGACCATTCAGGTATGACCTAAATCAAATCCCTTATGATTATACAGTAGAAGTGAGAAATAGATTTAAGGGACTAGATTTGATAGATGGAGTGCCTGATGAACTATGGACGGAGGTTCGTGACATTGTACAGGAGATAGGAATCAAGACCATCCCCATGGAAAAGAAATGCAAAAAAGCAAAATGGCTCTCTGAGGAGGCCTTACAAATAACTGTGAAAAGAAGAGAAGCAAAAAGTAAAGGAGAAAAGGAAAGATATAAGCATGAATGCAGAGTTCCAAAGAATAGCAAGAAGAGATAAGAAAGCCTTCCTCAGCAATCAATGCAAAGAAATAGAGGAAAGCAACAGAATGGGAAAGACTAGAGATCTCTTCAAGAAAAGTAAAGATACCAAGGGAATATTTCATGCAAAGATGGGCTCGATAAAGGACAGAAATGGTATGGACCTAACAGAAGCAGAAGATATTAAGAAGAGGTGGCAAGAATACACAGAAGAACTGCACAAAAAGGATCTTTATGACTAAGATAACCACGATAGTATGATCACTCACCTAGAGCCAGACATCCTGGAGAGTGAAGTCAAGTGGGCCTTAGAAAGTATCACTATGAACAAAGCTAGTGGAGGTGATGGAATCAGTTGAGCTCTTTCAAATCCTGAAAGATGATGCTGTGAAGGTGCTGCACTCAATATGCCAGCAAATTTGGAAAACTCAACAGTGGCCACAGGACTGGAAAAGGTCAGTTTTCATTCTAATTCCAAAGAAAGGCAATGCCCAAGAATGCTCAAACTACTGCACAATTGCACTCATCTCACACGCTAGTAAAGTAATGCTCAAAATTCTCCAAGTTAGGCTTCAGCAGTATGTGAACCATGAACTTCCAGATGTTCAAGCTGGTTTTAGAAAAGGCAGAGGAACGAGAGATCAAATTGCCAACATCTGCTGGATCATCGAAAAAGCAAGAGAGTTCCAGAAAAACATCTATTTCTGCTTTATTGACTATGCCAAAGCCTTTGACTATGTGGATCACAATAAACTGTGGACAATTCTGAAAGAGATGGGAATACCAGACCACCTGACCTGCCTCTTGAGAAATCTGTATTCAGGTCAGGAAGCAACAGTTAGAACTGGACATGGAACAACAGACTGATTCCAAATAGGAAAAGGAGTACATCAAGGCTGTATATTGTCACCCTGCTTATTTAACTTCTATGCAGAGTACATCATGAGAAAAGCTGGGCTGAAAGAAGCACAAGCTGAAATCAAGATTGTTGGGAGAAATATCAATAACCTCAGATATGCAGATGACACCACCCTTATGGCAGAAAGTGAAGAGGAACTCAAAAGCCTCTTGATGACAGTGAGAGAGGGAGAGTGAAAAACTTGGCTTAAAGCTCAACATTCAGAAAACAAAGATCATGGCATCTGGTCCCATCACTTCATGGCAAATAGATGGGGAAACAGTGGAAACAGTGTCAGACTTTATTTTTTGGGCTCCAAAATCACTGCAGATGGTGATTGCAGCCATGAAATTAAAAGACGCTTACTCCTTGGAAGAAAAGTTATGACCAACCTAGAGAGCTTATTGAAAAGCAGAGACATTACTTTGCCAACAAAGGTCCATCTAGTCAAGGCTATGGTTTTTCCTGTGGTCATGTATGGATGTGAGAGTTGGACTGTGAAGAAAGCTGAGCACTGAAGAACTGATGCTTTTGAACTGTGGTGTTGGAGAAGACTCTTAAGAGTCCCTTGGACTGCAAGGAGATCCAACCAGTCCATTCTGAAGGAGATCAGCCCTGGGTGTTCTTTGGAAGGACTGATGCTAAAGCTGAAACTCCAATACTTTGGCCACCTCATGCAAAGAGTTGACTCATTGGAAAAGACTCTGATGTTGGGAGGGATTGGGGGCAGGTGGAAAAGGGGATGACAGAGGATGAGATGGCTGGATGGCATCACTGACTCGATGGACGTGAGTTTGAGTGAACTCCGGGAGCTGGTGATGGACAGGGAGGCCTGGCATGCTGCAATTCATGGCGTCACAAAGAGTCGGACATGACTGAGCGACTTAACTGAGCTGAACTGAACTGTGTTTAAAATATTAAGGATTCTAATCAGTTTTTCTGAATACTGCAAAGAATTCCATTGCATGTATACACTATAATTTACTTATTATGCTAGTGCTGCTCCCATCTACCTTAGTGAAAGTGTAAGTCGCTCAGCAATATGCGATTTTTTGTGACCCCTTGGACTATACAATGCAGAAGGCAATGGCATCCCACTCCAGTACTCTTGCCTGGAAAATCCCATGGACGGAGGAGCCTGGTGGGCTGCAGTCCATGGGGTCGCTAAGAGTTGGACACGACTGAGCGACTTCCCTTTCACTTTTCACTTTCTTGCATTGGAGAAGGAAATGGCAACCCACTCCAGTGTTCTTGCCTGGAGAATCCCAGGGACGGGGGAGCCTGGTGGGCTGCCATCTATGGGGTCGCACAGAGTCGGACACGACTGAAGTGACTTAGCAGCAGCAGGACTATACAAACCATGGAATTCTCCAGGCCAGAATACTGGAGTGGGTAGCGTTTCCCTTCTCCAGGAGATCTTCCCAACCCAGGAATCGAACCCAGGTCTCCCGCATTGCAGGCAGATTCTTTATCAGCTGGGCCACTAGGGAAGTCCTCCATCGACCTTAGATTACCTCCAATTCCCTCTTACTGTAAAAAAGGCTAAGATAAAGCTGCCTTCTTTCTATAGAGGTCTGTCCCAGTGTACTGTGGCGTTACATATTGATGAATTCCTCAGAAGTTGAAAATACCCATCATAAACCAAAAATGTGTTTAATACACTTAACTTACTAAGCACCATAGCTTAGCCTTGCCTAAAAATATGCTAAAAACATTTACGTTAGCCTACAGTTGGGCTAAATCATCTAACGCAAAATCTGTTTTATAATAGAGTGTGGAACATCTCATGTAATTTGTGGAAAACCATACTGAAAGTGAAAAGCAGCAGGGTTCTATGGGTCCAGGATGGTTGTGAGTGTGTTGGTTGTTTACTGTTGTGATTGTGTGGCTGCCTGGGAGCTGTGCTCACTGTCACTGCCCAGCTTTCAGATCAGGCTAATGCTTGCCTGCGAGAAGATCAAAATTCAAAGTTTAAAGTGTGTTTTCTGTTGAATGGAAATCACTTTCACACCATCGACAGTTGAAAAATCCAAAGTTGGGGATTGTCTATACCTTTTTGTTTTGTGTAGGAATTTTTTTAAGGCTTTAAACCATGACTGGAATGCCTGCCTCAAAGAAAGTGCTTAATCTAATCTGATTTAATCTTATCTAATATATATATATACTTGATTTAATTAAATGTTTTCAGTTTTCATCCAAGGAGTCCATAATTGGTCCACTGTATCCACCAATTTTGAGAATTAGTATTTGTTGTGGTGGTTTGGTTCTGAACATTATGTAGTTACTACATTTGTTGTTGTGCTTTTTTGTTGTTGTTGTTAGTCTCCAGATATATGGAGCTCTTTTTTAATTAATAAACTTTATTTTTTTAGAGAAGTTTTAGATTTACAGCAAAACTGAATGAAAGGTACAGGGACTTCTGTGTAACACCTGGCCCCACAAACATGCACAGGCTCCCCCAGCTGTCGACACTGTACGTAAGAGTGGCACATTTATTACAATAAGGAGCCTACGTTGACAACATCATTGTCACTCAGAGTCCATAGTTTATGTTAGGGTTTGCTCTTAGTATACATTTTATGGGTTTTGAAAATACGTATCCATCATTTTAGTAAAATAAAATAGTAGTTTCACTGCCTTTAAAAATGCATTGTGCTCTTGCTATTCACTCCTCTCTCCTCCCTACCTGTTATCAATTAGTGATCTTTTTATTGTCCACATAGTTTTGCTTCTCCTAAATGTCATCTACTTGGAATCATACAGAATGTATCCCTTTTGGACTGGCTGAGTAATATGCATTTCAGTTTTCATCATGTCTTTTTAGGGCTTTGTAGCTCTTTATTTTTTTTGGTTCTGAATAATATTCCATTGTCTGGATATACCACAGTTTATCTGTTCAACCAGTGAAGGACTTCTTGGTTTCTTCCAAGTTTTGACAATTATGAATAAAGCTTCTATAAATATCCATGTGCAGTTGGTTTTTTTTTTTTTTTTTTTCCCCTGGGCTTCCCAGGTGGTGCTAGTGGTAAAGAACCCACCTACCAATGCAGGAGACATAAGGGATATGGGTTTGATCTCTGGGTCGGGAAGATCCCCTGGAAGAGGGCATGGCAACCCACTCCAGTATGCTTGTCTGAAGAATCCCCATGGACAGAAGACCCTGGCGGGCTATAGTCCGTAGGGTTGCGAAGAGTCAGACATGACAGAAGTGACTTAGCACATACTCAGACACACATGATAAGAGTATATTTGGTTTTGCAAGAAACTGCCAAAACATTTTCTAAATTAGCTGTACCACTTTGCATCCCCACCAGTGATGAATGAAAGTTTCCTATTGTTGTACATCCTTACCAATGTTTGATATATCATTGTTCTATATTTTGACTGTTCTAATAGATTTGGCCATTATTATAAGATTTTTGTTATTTTCATTTGTGTTTCCCCAGTGACTTAATATTGTTGAACTTATATGACTACTTGCCATTGGAATATTTACTTTGGTAAGATGTCTGCTAAAGTCTTTAACCCATTTTTAATTGGATTGTTCATTACGTTTATGTTGAGTTTTGAGTTCTTCAGATATTTTGGATAATAGTCTTTACCAGGTCTGTCCCTTGAAAATATTTTCTCCCAATCTGTGGCTAGTCTTCTCATTCTCTTGATGTGGAGTTTTTTTCATCTTTTTTTTCCCCCCTAATTTCATTTATTATGACCAAGAAAGTAGAAAGAGGAAAGTGTAGTCTTAGTCTTGTTCAGCTCTTTGTGAACCCATGGACTTGTAGCCTACCAGGCTCCTCTGTCCATGGGATTTTCCAGGCAAGAATATTGGAGTGGATTGCCATGCCCTCCTCCAGGGGATCTTCCTGATCCATGATTGAACATGGGTCTCTTGCATTGCAGGCAGATTCTTGACTTTCGAGCCACCAGGGAAACCAAAGACCAGAGAAGAGGATATATGGCCCTTTTAAAATTAATTGCTCCTTTTTTTCCAGTTTTGTCCATGGTCAAATTTGTGAATGTTTCATGAGACCTGCAAAATATTTATTGCCTTGAATAGAGCATGTAATGTTCAACATAATGTACTATTTAATAGTATAGGCTTTGGATTCAGAATAACTGATTTGAAACTCTATTTTGCCACTTCTTTCTGAGCAATCTTGAGAAAATTCAACATTCTGTGCTTAGTTTTCCCAAATAAAATATTGAGGATAGTAAGACATATTCTATAGATTCAGACTGAATAAATAATTTGTGTTAAGTATGTACACAGTAACTGGTGATGTGTTAAGTAGTGTCAGGATTATTATTTATTAGTTTGGAATCACTCTGGAATTTATTGCCTTTATATGTATTCTTTTCTGCCTGAGCTATCAGTTTCAGATAAGAATATATTAATTAATATTTCATAATTTAGTTGCCTTATTTATATGAATATAGTCTGAAGTTATATTATTAGGTATGCTGAAAATGCTGTATTGATTCATTTTTCTTTTAACAATATGTAATATGTCACTTTGCTTCTTATGACATTTTGTTAGATTTTTTTTCTTGTTTTTCATGGAATACCAAAAAAAAAAACCCCAAAATATTATTTGATATTAAAATTGACATCTTAGATTTCTTTTGTTCCATGGACTTATTCCCTTAGTTTTAGATTTCAGTCTCCTTCTGATTTGTCTCTCATATTCATGATATAGTGCTCATTCTTACTTTTTACTTGTTTGAGGATCTCTGATTACATTTGGCTTAGCCATTTACATATATTAAGATTTGTTTCTTTCATTTTATTTTCTTTCTTTTTATTTATTTCCAAATATTTCTAAGAAATATTTTATTTCTTAACTTCTTTTGGATTTTTCACACTGCAGCTAATTTGAAGAACTTCTTAATCCATTTAAATTCTTTTAAAGATTACCTCTATTAAAACTGATATTTATTTTTATCTTTTTATTTCTTACACTTATTAATGTGTGTAATTTCTGCTGAATAAAATTTCTAGTATTAAGTACTCTCCCTTCCCTCTTTTCCTATTTTGTATCCATACTTCTGCTTCTGCCATTGTGTTGATTTTTGTTTAGAATTTTATATTTGTAAAATCTTTTCTAAGACAAAAGCAACTAACTAAATTTTATTTATTAACTAAATTATACTTTAATATCTAATTTATCTATATATCTATATTTTAAATTTTCACCTTATAAAACAAATGCTACTTTTGCTAGATATAAAATTTTTGGCTTAAATTTCCTTCCTTATATAATTATCATTTATCTTACAGACAATATTGCTGTTAGGGAAAGTGCTATTAATTTATAACTTATTCTTTTATAGGCAATCTATTTCTGCTTTCTGGGAAGTTTTCCAATTACTTTTATCTGCTGTTATAGCATGTATAAGATATATACATGTATGTATATATATATTGGGAGAAGGCAATGGCACCCCACTCCAGTACCCTTGCCTGGAAAATCCCATGGATGGAGGACCCTGGTGGGCTGCAGTCCATGGGGTCACTATGAGTCGGACACAACTGAGCGACTTCACTTTCACTTTTCACTTTTGTGCACTGGAGAAGGAAATGGCAACCCACTCCAGTGTTTTTGCCTGGAGAGTCCCAGGGATGGGGGAGCCTGCTGGGGTGCCGTCTTCGGGGTTGCACAGAGTCGGACACAACTGAAGCGACTTAGCAGCAGGAGCAGCATGTATATATAGACACATATATATGTGTCACTTTATCTGCTCTTTTTATGTTTTGTTGACCTTTAAAATTGGGCCTTTCTACTTTCTTAAATCCTAGAAAATTCTGCACCAGTATTTCCTCATGTGTCCCTCCTATTTATTTTTTACTATTCCTTCCTAGGTTACTTTTGTACAAATCTTGACATCTTACCGTTATTTCCATATTTCTTAACTTTTACTTTCTATTGTCAAACTTTCCTCTCCTTAATTTTTATAATGTTTATTTTTACTTATTGATTTTTAGCTATCCCGGGTCTTCATTGCTATGCGGGCTTTTCTCTAGTTATGTCAAGCAGGGCCTACTCTCTAGCTGTGGTGCTTGGGCTTCTCATTGTGGTGGCTTCTCTTATTATGGAGCACAGACTCTAGGGTACATGGGCTTTAGTAGTTGTGACATGTGGGCTCAGTAGTTCTAGCTCCTGGGCTCCAAAGCACAGGTTCAGTAGTTGTGGCTCATAGGCTTAGTTGCCTTTCAGCTTATATGCCCTGTGGGATCTTCCTGGATCAGGGATCAAACCTGTGTCTCCTGCATTGACAGGCAGTTTCTTTATCACTGAGCCACCAGGGAAGCCCTTCATTCTTTCTTCCATTAAATTTCTTCTGAGGAGAACTGTATTAAATTCAATTTAATAGAGAATTCCACTTTAATTCATTTTTAATTCAATTTCAATTCAATACATTTTAAATTCTCTATTAAATTTAATAGAGAATTTACAATGTATTAAAATAAGTACAGAAAACTATCTGGTCGTCATCTTCATTGAATATCAAGTGCTACGAAAAGTGCCTGCTTTGTAGTAGTTTAATTAATATGTATTTGAGAAATCAATGAGATAACTGAACATATTCTTAACTTACAATTGAATTACGGATAGTCATTGATGGCTATGCTCTTAAAATCATGAGCCATTGGTATCATACGGATCTTTAATTAGGTATTAATACATAATTTGCAAGATTTTAAATTAATATGTAATTGAATTCCAAAACAATAAAAAGTTGCCTTTAAACTATTGTTTACAAGAAATCTTTAAAGTACACAGGGTTATTGTTACCATCTTTCTAAATTCCATATATATGCGTTAGTATACTGTATTGGTGTTTTTCTTTCTGGCTATAAAGTATTGTTTTTGTGAAATCTGTGTAAGTTTTAAATATTTTGAACAATATAGCTGCTATAGAGAGGCAAACTTGTGGAAATATTAGAAATAAAATAAAAAATTAATTACATATATAGGCATATATCCATGTATATATAAAATGTGAGAAAGATTATTGAAAAAATACTATTACTTTTAATGTATTTGAAGTACTAGTAAAGCACTGGACTCTGGTTATGTGTTCCCACGTGACATTTGGAAAATTACTTATTCTGAATCAACAAAACCTAAATGTAGATGTATCTAAACTTTCACTTGGGAGGAGGCTAGACTATAAAGGCTCCAGACTACAAAACATTTTATTAAAACATTAGAATTTAATAAAAACAAAAATAATGAGAAAGATTTTTTTTTAAATAGCCTACTATAATGGTCTTAAATAAAAAATGGTTACAAATAGATTAATTCAATTTATGAGCAACTTTAACATAGTACAGCTGAACAAATTTTGAAGAAATATTTCACAAAAGTAGATATAAGAATGACCAATAAATACATGCAAAGATTCTGAACATCATTTGTCACCAGGGAAGCCCAAAATAAAACCACAAAGAGATTTCTCTGAAATGGCTATATTCAAACAACAGTTAGTATCAAGTGTTGCTGAAAATGGTGAGAAACTGGAACACATACAATGCTGGTTGAAGGTAAAATAGCTCAACATTTTCGGGAAACATTTTAATAGTTTCTAAGAAATTTAAATATAACCTAGCATGCGACTCATCAGTTTCACCATCTACTCTATGGAAATGAAAGTATGTATCTGCCCAAATATTTATACAGGAATGTTCATGGCAGCATTACTCATAATAGTGAAAAATAAATAATCCGTGTCATTCAACTGGTGAATAGATAAATAAAATCTGTTGTATTCATATAGTGCATGCTATTCAGAATAAACTACAGATACATGCTGCAACAGGAGTATATCTGAAAGACATTATATTAAGTGGAAAGAGCTAGAGGCAGAAGACTATTATGATTTAATATGATTTAATATGATTGCATATTAAAATATGCTTAAAAGGAAAATGTATAGAGATGGAAAGCAAATCAGTAGTTGCACAGGACTAGAAATGTTTCCAGTGATTGACTGCAAACAGATGTATGGATACATTTTAGAGGATGGAAAATTCTAAAACTCAATTGTACTAGTGCAATAAATATCTAAGTTACGAAATCTAATCTAAGTTACATATCTAAATATGTAAGTTAAAATGAACACTTACAAAGAGTGAATTTTATGACATTTATATTTCAGTAAATTTGTAAAAAATATTCACTACTATATGGACAAGGGAAAACTACTGCATGTTTGGATTTTGTCATAAACAATTAGAAATTGAGTGAAATTACATAAAATATTTTTAAGCATTAAATAATAATATCAAAACAATAACAATAACAATAAACATTAAGTGCTTTCTCACCACAGTCCTAAGAAGTACCTAATTAATACCCCCAATTTAGATACCAAAACCAAAACTAAAAAAGTTAATCTACTCAGTAATCATACAGCCATTATCCAAAACCAGGTTATTAACCCAGGCAGTTGGTCTCCAGAGAGAGTCTCTCTTAACCAAATTGCTCTATTGCTACTGTCCATTCTGTGTGCGGAGTTACAGTAAGAGAAAGTGCAGTCCATTGAGAGAAAGGTGAGGTGGAACAGTATAAATTTTTACATAGACATTTCAGTGTTGTTAAAATAATGATTAATATATTAGAATAATATTACATGCAAAATCAGAGTATATGACTAATATTTAAAGTGCTAGCTAAAATGCTATGAAAAATACAGGTAATATTTGTGATAATTAAGGCATAATAAAAACAAAATAAGCTGAAAATCTGTAGTGAAAATGTTATTTATCTTTGAAAAAGTGCACCCCTAGAAATTATTCTTCTCTCAGAACCAATTCTTCTCTCAGAATCAATTTCATCAGATTGATGAAAATCAATCACCCAGTGTTAAGGTAGTTCTTACATTATTTTATATTTGTTGAAGTTACAGATTTTAGCAGAAATAAAACTAAGCGGCTTTCTTTCTGAAATGAATTGTAAGCCTGCAAGTCAAGATGTTTGGGCTTAACAAAGTTCTTGGTGGTATTACTTTTTTCCGTAACTAAGAAGATCTTTAGCCTAGTCTTTGAAACAAGTACACAATAACCATTTAGACTACATTTAAACAAATAGTAGAAAGGAAATGAATATCATTCCTGATATTTAATCTCTAATTTAGCATTACCTGCTTTTTTGAAATGACTGAAATGACAGAAGGCAGTGAATGATCTATAATCTCTTTCTTTTTTTTTTTTTTTATTTTTTTATTTATTTATTTATTTTTTTTTTATAATCTCTTTCATGTTTCAATGAATTGTGACAGCAACAAATTATGTCTTCAGGACTTACTTTGGAAGTTTCATCAGGATTAACATAAAAAAATACAGGGAAAGGATTAGAAAGAATCATTTTAGGGAGGCTAAGAAATTCAATATTTATAGGGTTGAAAATGAAAAACAATAAGTATATACTGCCACAGAAACCTACAATATACCCTGTTTAAAGAAAAACACTATACTGTCAGGTTAAAAGTGGTAACAAGAATGGTATATGTTGTTAGAAATATATGCATTGTTGCCTTTTAATATGTTTATTCTTAAGGTATGCATTGAAAATTATGTAACTGTATGGGAAAATGCAAAATTTGGATCAGAACTTGAAAAGAGCTGTCATCCAAATTATTCAACAGTCACATTAAAGGTTAAATTAAATCCTCTGTTCCTTTTTTCCAGCCCTTTAGGACCAAATATTTGATTGTATTGACTGTTTTCAAAAGTTTCCTAAATCTTTGTTAGTGACAGGATATAATAAGAGCTTAATGAGAAGTACTATTAAATTGAATGAGTGTATTGAATTTATCTTAGTATTCTTATACTACTGTCTACTCTGCATATAAGTCCTTTTTATATATTTATTGAGCTGAATTAAACTATACTGAGGTTGCAAATTGTAAATGTGGATTACAACTAAAGGGCTAGATGTCATGGAAAGTCTGTAAACATGTTTTTAGTATAAAAGTATGACAAATTCTATTCTGCCAGAGAGATTAATATAAAGCATTGAGGCTGAATGATAATTTGGGGGGAGAAAGGGGTTTATTTCTCAGAGTTAAGAAATAAAAGCATACTAGGAACTATAGGGGAGAAGGCAATGGCACCCCACTCCAGTACTCTTGCCTGGAAAATCCCATGGATGGAGGAGCCTGGTCGGCTGCAGTCCACGGGGTGGCTAAGAGTCGGACACGACTGAGCGACTTCACTTTCACTTTGCATTTTCATGCATTGGAGAAGGAAATGGTAACCCACTCCACTGTTCTTGCCTGGAGAATCCCAGGGACGGGGGAGCCTGGTGGGGTGCCGTCTATGGGGTCGCACAGTCGGACAGGACTGAAGTGACTTAGCAGCAGCAGCAGGAACTATAGGTCTAATCCCAGGTAAGAGTTGTTGTATTACTGACTAATAATGTATGACTATGTCTCAATTATAATGCTGCCTTTTTTATCTCATGAAGCAAAACATTTTGTAGATGAACAATTTTATAGAGGTTTTATTATACCATCACTTAACCCTATATAGTTTTATTAAATAGTACCAAACAGTTTTGCTTATTCACATCATTGAAATCATCTTTAAGGAAAAATTGCAAAGCCATTATAATTTTTTTTAAATTTTACTCACTGTTTTTTATTCCAAAATCAATTTTTCTTATATTTCCTGGCTATTACCTATTAGCAAATAAAATATTATATATATAAATTGAAACATGACTAAATATGAATATATCGTAAAGATTTTTAACAGTCAAAATCATCATGGTGACAAAAAGTCAGATGACCAGGGTGATAAACCAAATGAATAAATTATTAATGTGCTCATCTGATTTCCAATATTTATTTTCCTTGTTCCCCTGATTTCTTCTTAATTTTTCTCAATTATTTGATTCTTAAGAAAAAAGAATTAAATGGTTATTATACCTATTGATTTTAATGGAAATGAAATTCAATATCCTTTTTCATAACATTTTAAATCTTTTATTGAGCTCTAACTCACATACCATAAACTTCACCCTTTTAAAAAATATAATTTAATGGTTTTCAGTATATTTGCAGAGTTGAGCAGCCATCATCACTGCCTAATTCAGAACACTTTCAATCCCCCATTTCTGGCCCATAAGCAGGCACTTTCCATTTTCTAATTTCTCAAGAGCTATTTTGGCTATTCTCAGTCACTTGCCTTTCAACGTCATTTTTAGTATCAATTTGACAATTTCTGTAAACAAAAACAAAAAAACTTGGGTATTTATAGTGATTACATTGAATCTATAGATTGTTCTCTTAATTTTATTTTTAGATTGTTTATTACTAGTATACAGAAATATAATTTACTTTTTGTATATTGATCTTCTATCTTGTATTTAGCAACAACTGGCTAATTAGTTCTAATAATTCTTCCGACAATCTCTTAGGATTTTTTCTATACAAGATTATGTCATTTGTCAATAGAGATAGTTGATAGTTTTATTAAAGTATTTTTTTTTTTTTACAATCTGGATGACTTATTTCTCTTTCTTGCCAAATTTCCGTGCCTGAAAACCAGTACAGTGTTGAACAGAAGTACCAAGAACAGATATCCCTGTTTTGTTTTTGTTTTTTTCCCCTGATCATAGATGGTAGCACTCATTCTTTAATCATTATGTTGTTTAGCATTGTTTTTCATAATTGCTCTATATTAATAACTTTTTGCAACCCTATGGACTTTAGCCCACCAGGCTCCTCTGTCCATGGGATTCTCCAGGCAAAAATATTGGAGTGGGTTGCCATGCCCTCTTCCAGGGGATCTTCCTGACCCAGGGACTGAACCTGCATCTCATATCTCCTGCACTTGCAGGTGGGTTCTTTACCACTCGTGCCACCTGGGTAGCCCCATATCTAGGAAGGTTGTGGACATTTCCTTCTATTCCTACTGCCTTGAATACTTCTATTATGAAAAGGTGTTGGAATTAAATACTTTCTCTTCATCTATTGAGATGATTGTGTAGATTTTCTTCTTTGTTCTATTGCTTTATTATGTTAATTGAATTTTCTATATTAGAGCACTTTTGCATTCCTGGATAAATCACACTACTACTACTACTACGAAGTCGCTTCAGTCGTGTCCGACTCTGTGCGGCCCCACAGACGGCAGCCCACCAGGCTCCGCCGTCCCTGGGATTCTCCAGGCAAAAACACTGGAGTGGGTTGCCATTTCCCTCTCCAATGCATGAAAGTGAAGTCGCTCAGTCGTGAAGAGTGAAGTCCAACTCTTCGCGACCCCATGGACTGCAGCCTACCATTCTCCTCTGTCCATGGGATTTTCCAGGCAAGAGTACTGGAGTGGGTTGCCATTGCCTTCTCTGAAAATCACACTAGGTCATGGTATATAATTGTTTTTGTATGTTGTTAGATTTGATTTGTTATTACTTTGATAGATTTTAATGACTGTGTTCATAAAGGCTGTTAATCTGTAGTTATTTTCAAAGTCTTTGTCTAGGTTTGTTATCAGTGTTCTGTGTGCTGTGCTTAGGCACTCAGTTGTGTCTGACTCTTTGAAACCATGGAGTGTGCCTCCACAGGCTCCTGGAGAATCCCCATGGGGATTGTAATAACCTGTTAATAATAATATCATACTTTCTATCATTATTTTTCTATTTAAATTGTTTCAGTATGATAGTTCAATTCAGTTGCTCAGTCATATCTGACTATTGCGACCCTATGAACCACAGCATGCCAGGCCTCCCTGTCCATCACTAACTCCCAGAGTTCAAACAAACTCATGTTCATTGAGTCAGTGATGCCATCTAACCAACTCATCCTCTGTCCTTCCCTTCTCCTCCTGCCCCCAATCTTTCCCAGCAGCAGGGTCTTTTCCAATGAGTCAGCTCTTTGCATCAGGTGGCCAGAGTTTGGAGTTTCAGCTTCAACATCAGTCCTACCAATGAATATTCAGGACTGATCTCCTTTAGGATGGACTGGTTGGATCTTCTTTCAGTCCAAGGGACTCTCAAGAGTCTTCTCCAACACCACAGTTCAAAAGCATCAATTCTACAGCACTCAGCTTTCTTCACAGTCCAACTGTCACATCCATACATGACCACTGGAAAAACCATAGCCTTGACTAGATGGACCTTTGTTGACAAAGTAATGTCTCTGCTTTTCAATATGCTGTCTAGGTTGGTCATAACTTTCCTTCCAAGGAGTAAGCGTCTTTTAATTTCATGGCTGCAATCACCATCCGCAGTGATTTTGGAGCCAGAAAAAAAAAAAGTAAGCCAGTGTCTACTGTTTCCCCATCTATTTGCTATGAAGTGATGGGACCGGAAGCCATGATCTTAGTTTTCTGAATGTTGAGCTTTAAGTCAACTTTTTCACTCTCCTCTTTCACTTTCATCAAGAGGCTCTTTACTTCTTCACATTCAGCCATAAGGGTGGTGTCATCTGCATATCTGAGGTTATTGATATTTCTCCCGGCAATCTTGATTCCAGCTTGTGCTTCCTGCAGCCCAGCATTTCTCATGATGTACTCTGCATGTAAGTTAAATAAGCAGGGTGACAATATACAGCCTTGATGTACTCTTTTTCCTATTTGGAACCGGTCTGTTGTTCCATGTCCAGTTCTAACTGTTGCTTCCTGACCTGCATATAGGTTTCTCAAGAGGCAGGTCAGGTGGTCTGATATTCCCATCTCTTGAAGAATTGTCCACAGTTTATTGTGATCCACACAGTCAAAGGCTTTGGCATAGTCAATAAAGCAGAAATAGATGTTTTTCTAGAACTCTCTTGCTTTTTCGATGATCTAGCTGATGTTGGCAGTTTGATCTTTGGTTCCTCTGCCTTTTCTAAAACCAGCTTGAACATCTGGAAGTTCATGGTTCACGTATTGCTGAAGCCTGGCTTGGAGAGTTTTGAGCATTCCTTTTCTAGCGTGTGAGATGAGTGCAATTGTGCGGTAGTTTGAGCATTCTTTGGCATTGCCTTTCTTTGGGGATTTTTTTGGGTCTTTTAAGAGGGTTTTAAAAAAACTAACTCAGATTTTTTTTTTTACTTGTTTATTCAGATTTTCAGTTTCTTCCGTCAGATTTGGTTGTTTGTGTCTTTCAAGATATTTTTCCATTAACCTAGATGGTATAAACTTTGGCATCCAGTTGTTTATACTATTTCCCTATAGTTGCTTTTGTTTCTGTAAGATTTATGGTGATACACTTCCTAACTTATAATTTGCCAATTTTAGTGTACTCACTCTTGCTCAAGTTTTGACAATTTTGTTGATCTTCTTGAAGAACACACTTTCAGATTTGTTGATCTTTTTTAAGTTTTGCTTTTCTATTTTCTATTTTATTTCCACTCTTGTCATTTTTATTTCTTTTATTTTGCTAACCTTGAGTTTAAATGTGTTTTTTTTTTTTTCCAGCTTTTTTTAAGCATTGCTTTGTGATTTTTTTTTTTTTTTGAAACAGGCATTACAGCTACAGGTTTTCTATAAGCACTGTTTTTGCTGTATCTCATATGTATTTAATATGCTGTGTTTTCTTTTACATCAGTCTCATGCTGTTTTCTAATTTCCCACGTGATTTCCTCCTTAACTCACTGGTTATTTATGAATATGTTATTGTGTAAATATCCTCTTGTTATTGATTTTTAATTTAATATTTTCTGGTTGAAGAACATATTTTGAATGATTTCAATAATTATAAATTTATAGAAGTGTATTTTATGGTAAGAAACCAGATCTATTAGAGAATACCTTGTGCACTTGAGAAGAATGTTTATCTGCTGTGGTTGGGTGAAGTGTTTTATAGTTTCCTTTTATGTCTAGTTCACATGTAGTGTTTTTCAAGTCTTTCATTTCTTGAAGGGAGGGAAGGGGTCAGGGCACAACTTTTGAAAGAATGACATAGCCCAAGGACATAGCATAAACTGATTAGAATCAAATGGGTCCAAGATGGCAGACAAGCCAACTTCAACTAGACCTTGATCCTCAATTAGCAAGCTAAATGACATACCCAGAGGCATCAAGACAGTTCCAGTTAGTTCAGTTGCTCAGTTGTGTCGGACTTTTTGACCCTATGGACTGCAGCACGCTAGAATTCCCTGTCCATCACTGACTCCCGGAGCCTGCTCAAACTCATGTCCATTGAATTGGTGATGCCATCCAACCATCTCATCCTCTGTCATCCCCTTCTCCTCCTGCCTTCAATCTTTCCCAGCATTAAAGTCTTTTCTAATGAGTTATCCCTTCACATCAGGTGGCCAAAATATTGGAGCTTCCAAAACACAGTCAAAACACCAAAAAGTCAGTGGCGGCCCAGTTCCTGGAAATACCCACCCCTTCCAAAAATAGCTGGAATAATCCTCCCATTCATTAGGATAGTACCCAGCCAACAAAAACTACAAAAACATTTCCAGGTTTCTGCACTCACCCTCTGCAATGGGATGGCCCACAGTCTATCTGTGCAGTGTGTTTCTCTCTGAATAAATCCACTTCTTACCTATCACTTTGTCTCTCACTGAATTCTTTCTGTGATGAGACATCAAAAACCAGAATTAATTAGGTCTTGAAACCAGGTACCATGGGTTTGGCTGGCTTTGAGTCCCAGCACATGAGTTCAAGTCCCAATCTGAGGTAAACAGGACATTTCCTTGTTCAATTTCTGCTTAAAGTGAAGTCACTACTACTTTTAAGTTATTACTTTTCCCCTACAATTCTGCCAGTTTTTTCTGGCTGAAAGTGTGTTGTGGGGTGCATATATTTGTAATTGCTGTTTTCTTGATAGATGTATACTTTTGTTGTTTAAAAACATTCTTCTGGGTCTCATAACATTTTTGTTTTTAAGTCTATTTGATCTGATATTTATATAACAACTACATCTCTTTTTTGTTTGCTTTTTGCATAGTGTATTAGTCAGGATTCTCCAGAGAAACAGAACAATCAGATCTAAGAGCCAAGATGTATTACACATTATATATATTTAGTTATTACAGGGAATTGGATTACACAGTTATGGAGGCTGGTAGATCCCAAGATCTGCAGAGTAAGTTGGTTGGTAAGATGGAACCTAGGATAGTTCATGGTTTAGATCCAGTTTGGACCAAGGACTTAAGAACCAGAAGCACTTATAGTACAGTTTCAGTTGAAAGGCTGGCAGTTTGCATTGCAGGAAGAGCCAGTATTTCAGTTTGAATTTAAAGGCTGAAAGACAGGATATGGAAGCAGCAAAAGAGACACAGATGTATAGAACAGTCTTTTGGACTCTGTGGGAGTGCGGGGGATGATTTGGGAGAATGGTTTTGAAAGATGTATAATATCATATAAGAAACGAATCGCCAGTCCAGGTTTGATACAGGATACAGGATGCTTCGGGCTGGTGCACTGGGATGACCCAGAGGGATGGTATGGGGAGGGAGGTGGGAGGGGGGGTTCAGAATTGGGAACACGTGTACACCCGTGGTGGATTCATGTTGATGTATGGCAAAACCAATACAATATTGTAAAGTAATTAGCCTCCAATTAAAATTAAAAATAAAAATAAAAGATAAAGATAAAAAAAGCTGAAATAAAACTGATATCTCAGTTCATAGGTCATCAAGCAGGAAGGATTTTTTTACGTGGGGGATAGTTAGTGTTTTTGCTCTATTTAGGCCTTTGACTAGTTGGATGAAGCCCATTCACATCAAGGACAATTTGCTTTACTCAGCGTTCTGATTTAAAATATTTTGTTATTCAAAATAACTTCACAGAAACACCAAGTGCAGCTTTACATGAAATATCAGTAAGACTGACACATATAATAAACCATCACATAAGGTATATATATTTTTTCCATCTTTTTGTTTGCAAACTGTTTGTGTTTTTTAATATAAAGTGAGAATCACAGATAGCATATAGTTGGATCCTGGTTTCTTTAAAACTGTTTTGATATTCTCTGCCTCTTGATTGGAGTGTTTAGCCAATTTATATTTAATATAATTAATAATAAGATTTATATCTCCAATTTTGATATATTTATCTGTATGTCTTATGCCTTTTTTATTCTATTAATCCATTTGTAGTTCTTCAGTTTCTCAGTCATGTCCAACTCTTTGTGACCCCATGAACTGTGCCAAGCCAAGCATCCCTGTCCTTCACTATCTCCCAGATTTTGCTCAGGCTCAAGTCCATTGAGTCAATGATACCATCAAACCATCTCATCTTCTGTTGCCCCCTTTTCTCTTCCTGCCCTCAGTCTTTCCCAGCATCAGGGTCTTTTCCAATGAGTCAGCACTTTCCATCAGGTGGTTAAAGTATTGGAGCTTCAACACCAGTCCTTCTAATGAATATTCAAGGTTGATTTCCTTTAGGATTGACTGGTTTGATCTCCTTGCTGTCTAAGAGACTCTCAAGAATCTTCTCCAGCACAGTTCAAAAGTATCAGCTCTTCAGCACTTAGCCTTCTTTATGGTCCAACTCGCATCCATAATGACCACTGGAAAAGCCATAGATAGCTTTGACTAGACAGACCTTTGTTGGCAAAGTGATGTCTTTTCTTTTTAATAGTCTGTCTAGGTTCATCATAGCTTTTCTTCCAAGGAGCAAACATCTTTTAATTTCATGACTCCAGTCACCGTCTGCAGTGATTTTGGAGCTCAAGGAAATAAAGTCTGTCACTGTTTCCATTATTTCCCCATCTATTTACCATGAAGTGATGGATCAGATATCATGATCTTCATTTTTGAATGTTGAATTTTAAACCAGATTTTTCACCCTTCTATTTCACCTTCATTGAGAGGCTCTTTAGTTTCTCTTCAATTTCTGCCATGAGGGTGGTGTCATCTGTATATCTGAAATTATTGATAATTTTCCTGGCAATCTTGATTCCAGCTTGAGCTTTATTCAGCCTGGCATTTTGCCATGATGCACTCTGCATATAAGTTAAATAAGCAGGGTAATAATATACAGCCTTGACACATTCCTTACCCAATTTTGAACCAGTCATTTTTCCATGACTAGTTCTAACTATTGTTTCTTGACCTGCATACAGATTTCTCAACTGGCAGGTAATGTGGTCTGGTATTCCCTTCTCTGTAAGAATTTTCCATAGTTTGTTGTGATCCACTCAGTCAAAGGCTTTAGTGTAGTCAATGAAGCAGAAGCTCATGTTTTTCTGGAATTCTTTTGCTTTTTCTATGATCCAACAGAATTGGCAATTTGATCTCTGTTTCCTTTGTCATTTCTAAACCCAGCTTTTACATCTGGAAGTTCTTGGATCATGTACTGTTGAAGCCTAGCTTGAAGGGTTTTGAGTATTATCTTGCTAGCATATGAGATAAGTGCAATTGTGTGGTATTTTGAATATTCTCTGGCATTGCCCTTCTTTGGGATTGGAATGAAAACTGACCTTTTCCAGTCCTGTGACCACTGCTTCATTTTCCAAATTTGTGGCATATAGAGTGCAGCACTTTCACAGCATCATCTTTAAGGATTTGAGATAGCTCAGCTGGAATTCCATCACCTTCACTAGCTTTGTAGTGATGCTTCCTAAGGCCCACTTGACTTCACACTCCAGAATGTCTGGCTCTAGATGAGTGATCACACCATCATGGTTATCCAGGTCTTTAAGACCCTTTTTGTAAAATTCTTCTGTGTATTCTTGCCACTCTTAATATCTTCAACTTCTGTTAGGCCCATACCATTTCTGTCCTTTTTTGTGCCCTTCTTTTCATGGAATGCTCAGGAATTTCTGGTTTTCTTGGTATTTCTGATTTTCTTGAAGAGGCTTTCCCATTCTGTTGTTTTCCCCTATTTTGTTGCATTGTCCACTTAAGAAGGCTTTCTTATCTCTCCTTTCCAATCTATGGAATTCTGCATTCATATAGGTGTATCTTCCTTTTTCTTGTCTTTTTTTCTCAGTTATTTACAAGGTCTCCTCAGACAACCATTTTTCTTTTTTGCATTTCTTTTTCTTGGGAATAGTTTGATCACCAACTCCTGTACAGTGTTACACACCTCCATCTATATTTCTTTAGGCACTCTATCAGATCTAATCCCTTGAATCTATTTGTTGCTTCCACTGTATAATCATAAAGGATTTGAATTAGGTCATACATGAGTTGCCTAGTGGTTTTCCCTACTTCCTTCAATATTAGTCTGAATTTTGCAATATGGAGTTCATGATCTGAGCCATAGTCAGCTCCCAGTCTTGTTTTTGCTGACTCTATAGAGCTTCTCTATCTTTGGCTGCAAATAATATAAACAGTCTGATTTGAGTATTGACCATCTGATTACATCCATGTGTAGAGTTGTCTCTTGTGTTGTTGGAAGAGAAGGCATTTGCTGTGACCAGTGCATTCTTTTGGCAAAACTCTGTTAGCCTTTGCCCTGCTTCATTTTGTAGTCCAATGTCAAACTTGCCTTTTACTCCCAGTATTTCTTGACTTCCTACTTTTGCATTCCAGCCCCCTATGATGAAAAGGACAGTTTTTGTTTGTTTGTTTTTGGTGTTAGTTCTTGAAGGTCTTGTAGGTCTTAATAGGACTGTTCAACTTCAGCTTTTTCAGCGTTAGTTGTTGCCTTCTTTGTGATGGATATTTATCTATATGTTATTCCCCCCTTCCCGCTTTTTTTTTTTTTTTTTTTTTTACTATATTCTTATGGATGCCCTAGTGATTACAATTAACATCTTCACTTAAAATGATCTTGTTAGGGTATTCCCAACTTTATTTTAGGAGTACACAGAACATACATCTCTGTCTCCTATGCCTAAGTGCTGTTTACCATCATAAACATTACATCTTTATAAATCACAATCCATCAATATTTTATAATTGCTTTTTGCATTACTTTTATATTTGATACTGATATTAAAGCAAAAATACATTTTTACTATGTTTGTGATTTCCCTATGTGCTTATCTTTCCTGGTAATTTTGTTTCTTCATATGTGTTCAATTATTGACTTGTACCTGTTCATTTCCTCATGTAGGACTCTTTTTAGTATTTCTTGCAATACAGGTCTACTAGCAAAAAACCCCTATAGTTTTCTCTCTTTTTCTTAATATCAAGTTTCTTAATTAGTATTTTAACTTCACTGCCCTTTTTATCTGTAAGAATGCTATATTACTATTTTATGAAGTTCTGACAACTGTGAAATATCAATTGGAAAATACACCTCTAGGTCAGTTCCAAATGTGAAATATTCCACAGGCTAGAATAATAAAAATCATCTACTTAAAGTCAGTAACCATATTGAATACAAGTAGCACTGGAAATATTTTTATATTTTATAAAATGTATTTACATTATTTTATCTTTATGAACATCCTGGAGAGGAAATAGGACATGTATCAGTGGTTTGTTGTTGTTCATTGCTAAGTCATTTCCAACTCTTTTGCGACCCCATGGACTATAGCCCGCCTAGATAATTATTAAAAGTATTGAAAGTTATATAACTTTTCCTGTCATCCAATAGGTAATTTATTAATCTGAATTTCAAGCTCAGATGACTCTTAAATTGTGAGATGTATCCACTACATTGAAGGATATAATTTTAGAAATTCTAAGTATGTCTGAGAGGTGTCTTCATTTTGTGACATTGTTAATGACAGTCATTATGAGATCTCTCTTCTTTTTTGGAGTATTTTCAGTTACTATGTTCATCTTGATATTATAAATCTTTTAATTCTAACTAAAAATAATGAGGACATTTCAGTTATTTAAGAGAAAAAAGGACAGCAGATTTACTTACTTTGGAAGGATAAATATACAGTTCTGTTAAATGGATACCAGTTACAAGATGGTATAGCTAACTTCAAGCATTTACTGAACACCTGTCAAATTCTTGGAGGTATTTTTTCCCAACTTTTAGTGAGTAAAAATCTGGTTGTTTTCTCAATTTGATATTAATTAATGATAATTTGGTGGCAGTAACTGAGTAATTGTGCCTTATGGAGGAAGATAACAAGAGAGCATGAGGGAAAGGAACCATGCGATAGATGTGCTTAGAGCTTGCAGATGAACAGATCCCAGGAGAAAACAAGTAGTTTTTCTGTAGTTACCCAAGAGAAATCACATCCTAGAAAACAATTATGCCACTTGAATTCTATCACTTACTAAAAGATATGAATATTTAATGCAGGGTCTTAAAGTGTGTTGTTGTTATCTTCTTATAAGGGATGAGAAAAGCTGTTTTCTCATCACACGCAAATAGTAAAAGGGTCTCCAGATCTCTTACCCTGCTCATCAGGGAGTGTGAAAATTTTCTTGAGAGAACACATGAATTGTTTTTATTGGAAAATAACTGTAACTCTGAATATAAAATCTAGCCTTTTAACCTGGTGCTATCTTTATTTCCCTTGAAAGTTTATTTTTTCTTATAAGAATAAAATTTTATTTTTTTAATTATAGTTGATTTACAATTTGTGTCAATTACTTCTGTACAGCAAAATGATTCAATTATACCTCTCTATATCTATATGGACATTTCTTTTTATATTCTTTTCCATTATGGTTTATCATAGGATCTGTGAATGCTAAGTTGCTTCTGTCGTGTCCAATTCTTTGAGACCCTAGGGACTATAGCCCACCAGGCTCCTCTGTCCATGGGATTCTCTAGGCAAGCATACTGGAGTGGGTTGTCATGTACTCCTCCAAGGGATCTTCCCAAACCAGGAACTGAACCCTCATCTCTCATGTCTCCTGCATTGGTAGGAAGGTTCTTTACCACTAGCACCACCTGGGAAGCCCTTATTATAGGATATTGAATATAATTATCTGTGTTATATAGTAACACTTTGTCATTTATCCATTCTATTCATAAAAGCTTACATCTGCTAACCCCAGCTTCCCACCGCCTTCCTCCCCCAAACCCCTACCCCTTGGCAACCACCAGTCTGTTTGCTATCTCCATGATTCTCTTTCTGTGTCACAGATATGTTTATTTGTGTCATTTTTTAGATTACACACACACATATAAGTGAGAGCAAATGATATATGTCTTGGTCTTACTTGCTCTAGTATGATAATCTCTAATTGCATCCATGTTGCTGCAAATGGCATTATTTTGTTCTTTTTATGGTTGAATAGTGTCCCACTGTATATGTGCACCACATCTTCTTTATCCCTTCATCTGTTGAGGTACATTTAGGTTGCTTCCATGTCCTGGCTGTTGTGAATAGTGCTGCTATAAGCATAGATCTGCATGTATCTTTTTGAATTATGGTTTTCTCTGGACATATATTAGGAGTGGATTTTCTAGATAATATGTTTTAGTTTTCTGGGGAGGAGCCTCAGTTTTCTACAGTATCTGCACCAGTTTATATTCCCACCAACAGTATAGGAGGATTCCCTTTTCTCCACTTCTGCTCCAGCATTTGTTATTTGTAGACTTATTAATGATGCCCATTCTGACTGGTGTGAAATGGAACCTCATTGTAGTTCTCATTTGCCTTTCTCTGTTAACTAGTGATGTTGACCATCTTTTCATTATGTCTGTTGGTATCTTTGGTTCTTCTTTGGCAAAATGTCTGTTTTTCTGCACCCCCCGCCCTTTCTATAGGTTTTAGTAGGTTGCTTCTTTTTTGAGTTGTATGAGCTGTTTGTGTATTTTGGAAGTTAAGCCCTTATTGGTCTCATAACCTGCAAATATTTTCTCCCATTCCACAGGCTGATTTTTTCATTTTGTTTTGGTTTCTTTTGCTCTGTAACATAGTGCTTTCTTGTTAGTATCTAAGCGGTCTTAACCTATGGACTTTGATACTGAGCCCCCTTCTCTTGACATCACATACTCTCTTGAATGGGAGATACCCTATTCTCTCTCCAACAACAGGAAAGACCAGCCCCCCACAGAAAGTCATTAGGACAACACTGAGAGTAGCCAACCCCCATCCTAATCTTTTCAAAGGAAGTAATGTACATAACATAGTTAAACCCAGTAAGAAAGAGCACAGTACAAGGAAACTGGAATAATTTTGGGAGGACCAGTATTAATGTGTGAACTGAGCTTTGATGGATGAAGAGAAATGACATTTTAGAATGTTATACTTACTGAATGAAGTCTTCTAGGTCTTGATGTAAACAGTATTTAAGAATAACAAGTCCACTGTTGTATATATGCCAAAGAGAACCTGCTCTAAGATCAAGTCAAAAATATAGATTGGTGTTGGAATCTGAAGTGTCCTGAATGCTTTGCTAAAATAATATTTTTAAAATCAACAATAGAAGCCTCTAAAGGTGTCTGAACATCATTAATACAATGAGATCCGTATATGGTTGAAACAATCCTGGTACCAGTGCAGAATATACTATTTAAATGAAAGAGACCAGTAGAGGTCATTGTGACAGTCAAATAAGATATTAAAGTATCTTGAGCAATGATATGGACTAGAAACAGTACTGAGAAAATAACAGGAATATTTTGCAAATAGAACCAAAATGATATAGTCTTGGATTATGAAGAAACATAGATATATGTAACATTAACACTGGTTTCTACATTTAATAAATGGCTCATACTTTCTCCTGAGATGGAACATTCAAGAGATGAAATATGTTTTGGGGTGACATAATTAACAGAACCAGCTTATTGTACAAGAGCAATTGTTGTCTTTTCTTACAGTGCATTTTTCTACAGTGGTTGTCTCCTTGATGTGTAAATTATCAATCAGTTCTAACTTAGAAAGTGATGGAGTACAAAGTGTCAAGTGCAGTTTTGATATTCCTTTTAAAAATAGATCATCTCTATGGTAATGTTTTTTCCTAAGCTGATGAAGTAAAAAAATCAGTTTCACTTGGTTAAGTAATGTTGAAAAGAAAAGACTCTTCTTTTTAACTTGTTGTTGTGTTAGTTGCCCAGTCATGTCCAGCTTTTTGCAACCCCATGGACTGTGTGGCCTGCCAGGCTCCTCTATCCATAGAATTCTCCAGGCAAGAATACTCAAGTGAATAGCATTCCCTTTTCCAGGGAATCTTCCCAACACAGGGACAGAGCCCATGTCTCCCACACTGCAGGCAGATTCTTTGCTGTCTAAGCCACCAGGAAAGCCCTTTTCACTTGTTGCAGATCTGCAATTTTATTGTGTTAGCCTAAGCTTTTATTGTGTTAGCCTAAGCTGTCCTCGGGAGAAGGCAATGGCACCCCACTCCAGTACTCTTGCCTGGAGAATCCCATGGACGGAGGGGCCTGGTGGGCTGCAGTCCATGGGGTCGCTAGGAGTCAGACACGGCTGAGCGACTTCATTTTCACTTTTCACTTTCATGCATTGGAGAAGGAAATGGCAACCCACTCCAGTGTTCTTGCCTGGAGAATCCCAGGGACAGGGGAGCCTGGTGGGCTGCCGTCTATGGGGTCGCACAGAGTCGGACACGACTGAACCGACTTAGCAGCAGCAGCAGCAAGCTGTCCTCAGTAAACACTGTGGTTGAAAACATACATTGACATTGCTAGTTTACCTAATATATCTCCCTTTGAAAATGAGATTTGCTCATTGTTTATCTTTTCAAATAATGCACTTTTTATTGTGTGTTAAAAGCTTAATATCTGTGTGTAGGTAACTTTATATTCTTATAGATATGCTTGTAGTAATTACTAATCTTCTACTTGAACACTACCCAAATTCAGCACTTTGGATTCACTCATAGCAGTATAAATCTGGATGTTATATGTGTGAAATAGTGTATGGAAGACTGGATATATATCCTTACATTCATTTTGGATCCTTCATTCATTGTATTAAAAAAAAAAAAAAAAAAAAAAAGAGCCCCTGAATACAGAATGCTCTCCCCTGTCAGTTCTAGTCAGTAACCTTTGATTTGGTAAAACTTATCACCAGGGTAGTCCTTCAAAAACTTGTAAAGGAAAAAAGCTTTATCTTTAGAAACCTCTTGATCTGACTTTTGGTGTGCCATCCTCTTTAAAATCTCACTGTTTGTCCATTGTCCTTCATAAGTGACACCCATTTAATAGATCTTATTCTCAGCACCACTGCCTATAAAATAAACATTTGTTCTTTATTTCCCACTTCCTCAGGACCATATACTCAGGGCCAGGTTAAGTTTGTTCTCTCAGTGACAGATGACATGAAGATATGTATTTTACATCTCCACAGCCATCAAAGTAATTGACACATATCAGGCACAATATATTTTATGTTGAATGAAAAAGTGAAATAATAAATGTTAGATGTAAAAGGTCAGTTATGTCTTCCTCAACATCTCCTTCTGTGTAAGATATTTTTCTTCAGTGATGTCTGCTCTGCTCTGGGTTGGGAAAGTGCCTGTAAGAAATAACACAATGTAAATAAGCACATTATTCATAGTTACCCAGAGTGGAGAAAATATCTGGGTATAAAACACACACATCTGCAGGACTTCTGAGACCTACAGAGGAAAAACCACATAAGAACTGGAACCTTTGATTAATAGATCCAAGTAGGAGAGCAGTTCAAAATGAGGATATAAACTTAAATCTAAAATGAAAATATTGCTACTAATTAAAATATGACCAAGTATCAGTCAAAATACTATCTTAACTGACTTACTCTCTTGCAGTAAGTTCTACTTACCTATGTTGACATACATCCAGATTAAAACATACAGATTAAGTGAATGAAGGAAAAATCTGTATGGGCCATTTCAAAAGCAGTGAAATTACAGTAGATCTTGAGAATTCAAGAAAGGGTATTTGTTCATGTCTTTAAAAAATAAATAAAAACCATTTTGATGTGTTTTCCTACATTCTGTAGTCTTCAGGTACTATTGGTTCCAGTAAGACCCATGTAGGAAAAGAAGGAATTCTGAATTAAATGTTGATCCATATAATTAGTTGCAGTTTTAACTGTATTTTGATGTTTTGGTCTCAATAGAAACAATTCTTTTGCTTTTGTATGTTTAAATTACTTGTTACTCATCAGGTTTTATTTTATTATCTTCACCTTATTTGTTGTAACACCTTGGGAATTATGTAGAAACTATAAGAAAATATAGTCACTTTTCACTCTTAAAAAAAGAGAAATCAAATTACTTTTTCTTTTTACTTCTAGCTGAGACTGTCCTTGCTGGTAAGTTACTTAGTATCTCTTTAGATTGAGTAGTTGTCAGTGATCCAAGCTATTCTCTTCTGTCTAGTTGGAAAGTATTTTCTTTGATTTGTTTTGACCAGCTAAGGAAAGTTAATAGACTTTTTGTCTTCAGACATTCTTTCCTTAATCTTATCTCTGATAAATGTTCTGATCATTAGTATTAACAGAACAGGTTGTAGATATTTACTAGAATTCACATGAGAGGGTCAGCCCAGAGAGTTTATTTATTTTCTGAATTCATATTACATTTCTTCCCTGAAGCAATTTCATATCCCAAGAGTATTTGTTCTCATTATGAACTATTTCAGTATCTGCTGAATACTACAGATCAGTCAGAAATGAAAAGCATTTGAAGAAGCAAATGCTTTAAAAAAAACCTGTGGAGATACAATTTTTGAATATTATTTTAAATTCAAATAAATTTACGAATCAAATTATCTTTTTAACATTTTATAATGAAGAAAGAAAATAGTCAATAAAAATGTTACAAAGGGGGCATGTTCCTTTACTAAAAGCATATATTCAATAATATGCAAACAATAATGTAGTCAGCCATGGCTACCAGATAGTTAATAATTTTAAATTTATAATATTTAGGATATATATATATATATAATGTATACCTTTCGATTCATTTCTTTTGTGGTTTTATTTTATTTTATTTTTTAACTTTACAATATTGTATTGGTTTTGCCGTATATCAAAATGAATTTTTAAATGTTACTAGAAAATGAAGTAGCTTTTAGTTTTAGCCTAATAATTTAGGCATCATTTAAGATTTTATTTAATTTATTAAAAGTCAGTCACAATCTCTTATATTATTGGAAGAAATAAATCAGTAGCAATGAATAAACAAACCAGTTGTCAGCCTTGCAATCTTGCTCCTCTGATGATAGTTTCTAGGTTTATGTCATGTATGCTCAATTTTTCCATACTTTTCACAATTCTGTTATAATAACAGTTTATTGGGCTTTATGTTAACAAATTCATAGATTGTCCATTTATTCATATTTTGAAATAGTTCCTGATTTTGATAGTTCCTGATTTTCCACCACTGATGTAAAATCTTACCATTTTGCCAAAACATAATGCTACAAATACCACTAATCAATGTATTAAAAATGCATAACTCAAAGTCAAAGCTATATCTATATTGACTAAATTCTCACTTTTTCTTCAATGTAAATGAAAATAAGTTAGCTTAGGGATCATTCAATGTTTTCTACCTATCTCTTGAATTTAATTTGAGTTTAGCATTTTTCATATTAGACAAGTTACAATGCTAAGAAAAAAGACCGTGCTAAAAAAAATTAGCAGGACTTCTCTGATAGCTCAGCTGGTAAAGAATCTGCCTGCAATGCAGGAGACCCTGGTTTGATTCCTGAGTGGGGAAGATCCCCTGGAGAAGGGAATAGCTACCCACTCCAGTATTCTGGCCTGGAGAATTCCATGGACTGTATAGTCCATGTGGTTGCAAAGAGTCAGACTCAGCTGAGCAACTTTCACTTTCACAACAAATTAAGAATGTGTAAAAAGTGTGTTACTAACTTTCTAGACATGCTAATTGTTACTGACCCACTATAATCTTTTTTCTCTTTTCTAAATTAGTGACTTGTATAACTGTGTACTTAATGCAGGAAAAAAATATATAGTATTTTGTAAAGAATATTTTTTTTCAAAATCCTTTATTTATTCAATATAAAACTTAAAAAATATTTATTGAAGATGTACTGGGTACTTTTAGAGGTCATGCAAATGTTAAAAAGATGACCACAGTAATTCCCACTTAATGTAAACAAAGAATAATTAGGCTAAGATACTGATAAAATTAATTCCATTATGGTTAGAGGTATAGCAAATTCAAAGAAATTTTGCTGGAATCTAAAAAGTTGAGAACATATTAGTTGTCTACAGGGTTTAAAGATAATAATTAGAGAATTTATCTATTCAAAAGATCTGATAGTAAACATCATATGAAATATATATAAAATATGTTATAAAAATACAGTAGTTGGAGTTTTTACTAGCTACCCGGAAGTGGCCTCTCTTGTAGTTTCCAATGTAGTAAGTTTTTCATTTATTTTTGGAGTTCAAAGGGTTAAGGGAAAGAGACCAAAAAAAAAGCCTAAATATAATAGCAAAACTTACTAAAGGTTTGAAAGGTAGGTAGTCAATAAAAGGGAAAAGTATTTAAATTTACTTACAGATGTAAATGATTCCTTCATGTCAAAATCATCTAATAAACAAGTGTTTTCATGGAATTGATAAATATAGCACAGAAAGTTAAAACCGCCAGTGGAATGAAAGGTGTTATACAGCACAACACAATTCACTGCAAGTGGATGACACAGAGAAGAGGTAGGAGTTTAGAAGATTTAGCTGTGATGTTTAATCAAGACTCCAAAAAGGAGTAATATTGCTGATTTCCCCCCTTCCCAACTAAAGTGACTAGAACACTAGAATGTATACTTAGTTTTTAAATTTCTTTAAAATATTAAACATTCTTTTTACCATTATTTTTTCCTTGTAATTACCATCTTCTTTCCATCACTTCTCTTACCCTAGCTTGCATCTCATGATGTGAAAGATTTTGCTATATTAAACATTTAAGAAATTATTTCTAAAATTTCTTAAATCAGTGACATGTAATGGTCAATCATAGCTTCTTCTCATGATGAGATAACTAATCTTGTTAAACAGAGGAGAAAATCAAAAGTCAAGAAAGCTAAAATGTTCAATTGTTATAAAATTTAATGGAAAGCTCAGAATTAGCTGAAGATATCCCTGGGCTTCAAGTTGGAAAGGAATTTTGGACTTTTACCTGCAACCATAAACTGTAAAAGGAAAGCTTTTCAACTATTGTTTTCTGAGTATCCTTAACAGTAGGATGTTAGGTGTGTTTCTAACTAGAAGCAGAAGGTTTAAAGAAGGTTCCATTTAAAGGAATAATTCAGTGATTCTGTAATGACTTGAAATCATTCATAAATATGGTCTGAGTAGTTATTACATAAACAACAAATTTCATTGATTATCTCATCTGCACTATCATTAGGTAATTACTACATATACTTAAGAGGCTTCCCTGGTGACTCAGACAGTAAAGAATCTGCCTGAAATGCAGAAGACCCAGGTTTGATCCCTGGGTGAGGAAGATCCCCTGGAGAAGAGAATGGCAACCCACTCCAGTATTAAGCTAACTGACATAGTTTTTGGATTGGGAATAAGCAAGTACAATTGAAAAAAGACAAAAAAACTTGCAAAACAAAAATCTGTATAATCAGTGGACATATTTATAGTTAGCATATTTTTCCATTAGTTAATAATTCTAAGAGGAATAATATATCTCCATTGTGAAAGTATCTTACAGATTATCATTGACAAAATATCTAAGATTTGGTGACTATTAAAAAGAAATGTGCATAAAAATTCACTTTTTGAATCACCACATTGAAATTCAGATCCAATCATTACCTAATTAAATTCATTGAAATGAATTCAATGAAAATTCATTACTTCATTTTCAAGTTAACATTTTCACCATTGATTTTCATTATTCATTCAAAAAATATTATCATCTACCTATTATATGCTGTATATTAGGTACTGGACACAAATACTAAAATCTTTAAATATATTCAGGTAAATGAAGGGATAATAAGTTATTATTTATATAATTTAATCAATATATATTTGAAACCTGAATAATTTCACCTCAGTTTTCTTTTTTAATAAGAATTACATTAGACCATTTATTACAGAATTGCTTCAACTTTTCACCTAATTTTAGTGACAAAGGTTTAAAATATGAATACTTTAATATGGATGAGTTAAGCAAATTATTCCCAGTTTGACAGTAACTAGTATCTCAATCTGTGTAGTATAAAGGAAGTCATATGTTTTAATATGATGGTAGAATCCCAGATACTCTAGAAGGAGTTTTGGATTGTATTTTATCCAAACTTCAGAGCTATTTTGGAGTTTCTTCTATAATGTCTCCCATGGGGATGGGAATGGAGTTGGGCGGTTGATTTAGATAGGTGAAATATGGATGAAAGGAGGGCAAGAAAAGTGAATGAGAATAGGTTTAGAAGACAAATAGCTCTTCCTCTCAATTTAGCTGGAGGCTGGCTGTGATTATTGGTATAAACCAAGTTAAGTCAAATAATCAAATCTAAAAATTGCAGTGACTTTAGAAATAAATTGCTGAGCGCTTGAATTGAAAGGTCCTTTTGTTTGATTTAATGCAGTTCAGTTCTGAATGTATAAGAAAGAAGATGAAGGCACCTTCACACACTTTTTGTAAGCCCATGGTTCCTACATTTCACCATTAGTGATTTTTAGGTGACTAAGAAAAGATGAGCTAATAAAAACTATTCATTCATATGATTTTCATTTATACCATGATTGTTTTTAAATTTCCATGTGGCATTAGAATATTAGAAAGGTTTTCAGTAACATATGTAGCATATTTCTAAGCTTCTTACAAGGAAATATGCATAAACCAAGCTGGAAAAATAATTACACAGATTTTATGTGAGTCTCATACACATGCTATTTCATATAAAGAATAACTTTCTCGAGAACCTCCATTGACTATCTATTACCTTCAGAATTAAAACAAAATTTAGTGAGCTTATGTTTCATTCATGGCAACAATCTACATACAGTCAATTTCAGAACCTACTTAAATTTGAAATACATTTTCATTAGCCATTCCTTCACCTACTTCATACTTTCCCAAATACATGTACTTATGGTCCCATAAATCTGCTAACTGCTTTCTGATTCCATTATTTTGCTTGTGTTGATTCCTCTAATGAAATTCCTTCTATTCTCTTCTTTCCCTGTCTAAATTATAATCGTTTCATAGATCCATCTAAATGTTACTTTCTTAGACTCTTCCTGATAGTCTTTGTTGCACAGACCTTCAAATTCAGCTTATGTGGTTGTAAAGTCCTATTGTGACACTTAATAGCTTTACGTCCATGGGTGATCTATGGAAAATTTCTGTGTTCTTTATTGAATTAATTGAAGATTACTGCTATTGGTAATATCACATGTGGTTGCTATGAGTATTAAATTGACTAGTATAATGAAAATATAAACATAGTACAGGTGTTGCTGTTATCCTTGATGTCGTTACTAGTGAAAGTGAAGTCACTCAGTCATGTCCAACTCTTTGCAACTCCATGGACTGCAGCCTACCAGGCTTCTCAGTCCATGGGATTTTCCAAGCAAGAGTACTAGAGTGAGTTGCCATTTCCTTCTCCAGGGGATCTTCCTGACCCAGGGATCGAACCCAGGTCTCCCGCGTTGTTGTTGCTGTTACTAATGATGTTACTAATGTAGTAATTATTAGGCTATTTGGAACATGCTCTCTCCTTATAATTGACATGTCAGTGTCATATCTCTCCAAAAGCTAAATAAAATACATGAAATACTTCTTTGACATCCTAAATTACCTTACTCATTGCAGAATAGTTCAACAAAAATTTGCTCAATCAACAATTGAAATTATTAATTAAAGACCAAACAAAGAAGTAAATGAACTGCCTTATATTCCCATCTGTCCATAAGGAAATAATACTATTTTCTTAAATCACTTTTTCTTCAGATATGGTCCTATATAATTATTTCATTTTATATTTTTTATTTCATTACAATAAAATTATTACAGATAATTTTCCTTTATATAACATATAAATGTAAATTAAGTGGTTAAATATTTCTTAAAATATCATCCAAGCAGAGGAGTTTAACAGCATTAAGATAATGTTTAAATCCTCAAAATGCACAAATTTCAAGTTGAATTTATGACTAAAACAATTTATATCTAAAACAATAAAAATGTAGTTATTGTAAATTGAATAGGGATTTATTCATTTATTTATAATAAAGCAAGCTCTGAATATGGATTTAACCAAATTATGATATTAATAAAATAGGATAGTTGGTCAAGTTTATACTAATTTAACAAAAATTAACCTTTAGGACTATGTTGAGATTTTTCCGTAAGACATTAATATTGGTAAAACAGACAGGTATAGAACCAGATGTGCTAAAACAACTAAGATTGTGGTGGATGCTGGGAAAGAGGAGGTAAAGAGAATGGAATGAAATTTCACAGAAGGAGAAATAAAAACAAGAATGCAAAATCTGTCCACTGGGCAGCAGCCCATACTCTGCTCAATGTTGTTATTAGCAGTTGCATATCTTTGGGATTAGCTGGATATAATCATTGTCCCCTGCTTTTGGAAACTATTTCTGTTCATTCCTACACAATCCAAGTTTTGATATCAATACATAAAAATTAATGAATATCTCAAAATATGTAAATATGAGATATAGTGAAAAGATATGATAGTGCTTGGTCTAAGGGGACTGAGTTTTCAAGGAGATAGTTGGGCAGGAGACAAGCAGCAGGTAGATCAAACAAAATGTTTGTTTGATAATGTAAGATAAGATAACAAAAAACCCAAATGAACTTTTTAGCCAACCTAATATTTCTCACCCTCATCTTTGTAATAATGTTTGAATTTTAAATCATATATACGCATTGACTTGTTAAAACATAACTTAAAAAGGCTGTGCAGAAACAAAACGTAGACTCCAGCAAGTCATGTAGGCTACTTGTGATGTAAGCAGGATCACATTAAGCTGAATGCAGGAGCTAACCCATCTTTGGCACCCCTTGGTATTTCCCTTTGTCTTTTCTTGTTCCTTCACAAACCAACTCTTTTACTCTTCCTGCTTTTATTCATGATCTCACATATTAACTCGGAGAAGGAAATGGCACCCCACTCCAATACTTTTGCCTAGAAAATCCCATGGACAGAGGAGCCTGGTAGGCTGCAGTCCATTGGGTTGCTGAGGGTCGGACATGACTGAGCAACTTCACTTTCACTTTTCACCTTTATGCATTGGAGAAGGAAATGGAAACCCACTCCAGTGTTCTTGCCTGGAGAATCCCAGGGACGGCGGAGCCTGGTGGGCTGCTGTCTATGGGGTCGCACAGAGTCAGACACGACTGAAGCGACTTAGCAGCAGCAGCAGCAGCGCATATTAACTCATACTAATGTAAAACACATCTTCCTAGTACGTATGGATTTACAGAATGGTCATATCTCTCGGCATTAAAGGCATGAAAACTTAAAGGCATCAAACAGCCAGAGACAGATAAATTTTTGGTAGGAAGAATCAACAACTGTAACAACAAACACTTCCACAACAAACACAGAAATTTGTGTCTGCTTAGGCATAAAACAAACTTTAATATTTGACTAAGCAAACATCTGGCAACTTTAAATTGGAGTATAGTCGATTAACAATATTAGTTTCAGGTGTACAGCATAGTGATTCAGTATTTTTATACTTTATACTCTATGAAAAATTATTATAAGGTAATGGCTGTAATTTCCTGTGCTATACAATGTATCCTTGTTGCTTCTCTATACGAAGTTTGTATCTCTTAATACTATAACCCTAATGAGATGAGACCCTTCTCCCTTCCCTGTCCCCACTGGTAACCACAAGCTTGTTTTCTATATCTGTGAGTCTATTTCTATTATACCACACACACACACACACACATATATTCATTTCTATTATTTTTTAGATTTTACATATGAGTTATACCATGTTTGTCTTTCCCTGTGACTTATTTCACTAACTATAATATTCCCTAGGTTGACATTGCTACAAATAGCAGAATTTTATTTTTTATGGCTGAGTAATGTTCCTGTGTGTGTGTGTATTCTTCATTCATTCATCTGTTGATAAGCATTTAATTTGCCTCCATACCTTGCCTATTTTCAATAATGCTGCTATGAACATTGGGGTGCATGTGCCTTTTTGAATTAGTGTTTTCATTTTTTTCTGGATATAGTTCCAGGACTGGAATTGCTGTGTGATATGATAGTTCTGTTTTTAGTTTTTGAAGTATCTTCATACTATTTTCTACAGTGACTGCAATAATTTACATTCCTACCAACATTATACATGGGTTCCGTTTTCTTCACATTCTCACCATTTGTTATTTATAGACTTTCTGATGACAGCCATTCTGACAGGTGTGAGATGATCTCATTGGTATTTATATTTGCATTTCTCTATTAATTAGCAATGTTGGGCATCTTTTCATGTGCATATGAGCCATCCTTACGGACTTCTTGCACTAGTGGTAATGAACCCACCTGCCAATGCAGGACTCATGAGACGAGGTTCCATCCCTGGGTCGGGAAGATCCCCTAGAGGAGGGCATGGCAACCCACTCCAGTATTCTTGCCTGGAGAATCCCATGGACAGAGGAGCCTGGTGGGCTACAGTTCATAGGGTAGCAAAGAAGCAGACACACCTGAAGTGACTTGGCATGCATGCATGCCTCCTTTAGAAAAATTTGTAACATCTTCTTGTATTGATCCCTTTATCATTATATAATTACCTTCTTTGTCTTTCGTTAAAGCCTTTGTTTTAAAGTCTATTTTGTCTGAATTGTGTTGCTATCCTGCTTTCCTGTCATTTCTATTTTTGTGAAATCTCTTTTTCTGTTTCTTCACCTTCAATCTTCATTTGTCTAGCTCTGAAGTGAGTCTCTTATAGGCAGCATATAGAAGGGTCTTATTTTTATTATCCATTCAGCCAACCTATGGCTTTTAAGGGGAACATTTAGTCCATTGAAATTTAAAGTTATTATTGATAGGTATGTGCTTATTGACATTTTGTTACTTATTTTCTGGTTTTAGAAGTTTGTTTTCTTTTTTTTTTCTTTTTGGTTCTTCTTAAAGTTTGATGATTTTCTTTAGCAGTATGCTTGTGTTTCTTCCTTTTTTAATTTTTGGTATCTTTTATTTGTTTTTGATTTGTGGTTCATATATATTGACCCATATCTACTTGTTTAAACTGATAGTCATTTAAGTTCTATCACATTCTAAAAGATCTACAATTTTTTCTCCTCTCCTCTCCACTATATTTTATGGTTTTTGATATCATACTTTACATTTTCATATTTAACTCCTTCACTGTTTATTGTAGTTATAGTTGTTTTTACAATTTTGTTTGTTAATCTTCATACTGGCTTCAGCGGTTGGTCTTCAATCCTTAATATGTACTTGCCTTTCCCAGTGGGATTTTCCCTTTCCTATATAGTCTTATCTCTTTTCCGTTTAGAACAAACTCTTTAGCCCTTTAAACCCTTTTAGGGTAGGTGTAATACTGGTGAACTATTTTGGTTTTTGCTTCTCTGGGAAGTTCTTTCTCTCTTTTATTCCAAATGTTTATCTTGTTGGGTAGAATATACTAGGTTCCAGGTTTTTCCATTTCAGCACTTTGCATATAATATACCAAGCCCTTCTGGCTTAAAGAGAAAATCAGCTGATAGCCTATGGGTATTTCCCTTGTGACTATTTGATTTTCTTTTGCTGCCATTAGAATTCTCTAACATTTGCTATTTTAATTATGCTGTGTCTTGGCATGTGTATGTTAGGGTCCATCTTGTTTGTGACCCTTTGTGTTTCCTGCTCTGGTTATTTGTTTTTTTTCTTCAAATTTGGAAAGTCTTTAGCCATAATTTTCTCAAATACATTTTCATTCCCTTTCTCTCTCTCTCTTTCCCTTCTGAGACCCCTATAATGTAAATGCTAATGTACAATTGCTATCCCCCAAACCTACTGGATTGTTTTTATAATGTTTTTCATTTGTCTTCTGCTATTCTGAATGGATGATTTCCATTATTCTATTTTTTAGATCACTTAGGTGTTCTTTTTTATCACTTAATCTGTTACTCATTCCTTCTACTGTTATTTTTAATATGAATTATCTATTTTTGATTGGGTCTTTTTTATATTTCCTAGTCTAGTTTCTTATTAAATTGTGCAGAGTATACATCAATTCTTTTCCATAATTTAACATTTTTAGTACCAATGCTTTGAATTCTTTATCTGATAAATTGTTTATTTCTGTTCTGTTATTTTTTTAATGGATTTTCTCTTGCTCTTTCAATTGAAAGTATTTTCTCTGCCTTTGCATTTTGCTTAACTTTCTCTGTCTCTATGAATTTAGGTTAAACAATTACCTATTGCAGTCATGAAGGTATGATCTTATGCAAGAGCATCCGTATACAGATTACATATGCTCAGAACCTTTGGTATGAGGGCTGGATCTGGTATGGATGCAAGTCTCTTCTTTCCTCAGGGTGTGCTGGCAGGTCTCACCTTGTTAGGAAATGGAGCTAGATAGGGAGGGACTAGAGCTGGTGCTGAGTGTGTGGTGTGACTTCCCCTTTGTTCCCTATTAGAGTAGGGGGTCTGATGCCAAGTTGCTGGAGCAGAAGTGCTACAGGTCAGGCCCGAGTTGGCTCTATTCCTTTCAAGTGTGTGTTTTCCTCTCCCCCACACCAGAACCCTTGCCCCTTAGGGGAAGAATGCTGAGGTAAGGAGGGCCCATACAGGGTCTTAGTTCATGTCAACTACAGGGAGAGGTTCCACGTGCTGCTTGCGTATGCACCTGCAGCTCCACGCAAGGGCAGTCTGTGGTGCAAGTCCCCTTTATTCCTCACATCCAATCACTGCCCCCAGCCTCTGCCTCCCCATACAGGGAATCCCCCTCAGGGCAGGCCCGCTGCACGTCCTCTTGGTGTGTATGGCAAGGTGAGCTGCAGTGGAACAGCCATTGTCAGAGCTCTGGGCTACTTCCCAGGTGCTGCTTGAGTAAATGCCAAAACGGGCATGTCAACCCACTCAAGCTCTGTCCCGGGACTGAGTCACCTCTGGGTCCCATGTTCACGTCTCTTCTCACCCCACCACCACTAGTCATGGCTACGCTAGGTCCAGTGCGCCTCTGTGACAAGAAGTGAGTTGGACTGGGTGTGCATTGAGGCTGGCACAGAAACCTGGAGCAGAACTGTCTCTGCACTTCCTTGGGGGAAAGGCTTTGCGTATGTGGTCTTCACAAGTGGAGTCCATACTTCCCATAGTACTTCTTTTAGTTCCAGCAATCCTCCAGTCAAATGTGCTTATCTCCCCCTGTAGGACCCAGGGCTGGGCATCCAATCTGTAGCTTGAACTGCTACTTGACAGAGTAGAGTAATATCTCTGTGTAATTTTCTCTGAGTCCCCTCCCAGGGAAACAGGTCCCAACCTGGTCACTTTTCTTCCCTTTCTACCTGATTACATGTGTATCTTTCTTATAGCCTTGGTTGTACCCAAGTCCTTCCACCAGTTTCCAGTTAGTTTTCAGTGAGGATTGTTCCACAGATAGAAGTACTTTTGATGCCTTTTTTTTTTTTTTTTTTTTGTAGTGGGAGGTGAGTTCAATGTCCTCTAACTCTGCCATCTTGATCTGAATACTCTGCCAACTTTTGAGTCTGTGAAGTATTTGTCTTAAAATTATTTTGACATGTGCTAGTATATAGGCATTCATGCTCCCCAGAAGTTAAACTCATGTTTATATTGTTTACCTGCCAAACGTTCAACATTATATAGATCAGTAAATAGATGGCTAGATGATAGGCAGACAGAAGGTTGGATTTCGTATGCTTCCAATTCTAGGCCTAATTTTTAGCTTTGTCCACTCTGCTCTGTGCTGTAGGGTTTTACTTGCATTGACTCATCAATGGGTTCCCTTGCAGTTGATTTTCTCTAAGAGGAGCGGGGGCAGGAGATTGGAAGGGGCTAGGAGAGTGATTTTGGAATATTTATAGACCTGGCTCCCAAACTGCAGAGACTCAGAAGTCTGGCTATCAACCTTGACCAAAAGTCCTAGCTCCTGTTGTGTCATTTAGATCTCAGCCCTGTCAAGAGAATCTTCTTTGTCATCAGGTTCCAGTCATTCCCTTCTCAGCATAGAATCTTATAGGGGCCCACACTGTAACTAAGCCTAGAATTCTGCACTTTTCCTTGTAATTCTGTTTTGTGCAAATATTGTAAATATGTCTTTCTGACAATTCTTCTTAATGTATGCTAATTTGAGTGTTCCATCTGCTTTCTCATGGAATCCTATAGAGAGTTCTTAATCAGTGGAATCCACGGGTGCTAGTAGGATTTTGTTTTTAAATCCCCATTATGTCTACATTTGGTGATGGTCCCAATCTTTTAGCACATTTGTCTTCCATTTGATTGCTGCATAAGTTAATAAGTGTAGCTCTGAGAAAAATACAGCCATTTTGTGTTTATTAGCGGTCAGGTAGAACATTAAAAGGCTTGAGCGTATTAGCTTACAGAAGCCCTATGAAATAGATACTATAATTATCCTCCTTTAGAGATGAAGAAAGTGAGACTTGCAAAGGTCAAGTGACTTTCCCAAGGTCACACAGCTGGTAAGTGAGATTAAAACTGAGGCAGCAAGGCTCCATGCTTTTAACCATATACAGTATCCTGTAGGTATTGCTGTACTTTACTGAAGAAGTATGACAACAGACACAATAAAATTAGTTAGAAAAAAAGTACTTAGTACAATGTAGTTGCCTACATTGTAGATGTCATTTAATGTTAAAATTTTCATGTGAATGGAATTGCAGTGATAATTAAAAAAAATAGTACACTGTGAACAATCTTTAAAAGAAATATGGGCACTGTATCACATAGTAATATACACACAAGTTGGTGTAAAAATTTTAAAACCTAAACAATTGTATGCAAAACTTAAAAATGCATCCATATTTTTAGAAGCCTTTAAAGCACTGTACAGTTAGTGCCCACAGAAAAACACCAGAATTTTATACAGAAGTAGTGATCTGCTCTCATATAAAATTTGATTTTTTTTGCTAAATAATCACTTAAAAAATGAATCCTAAAACTTGAAGGCTTACAGCTATAAGCATAACATAAGTGGGAGTACAGAGTATATCTTTTCTGCATAGAGTTCCTATTTTTGCCTTTGTATTTATTCTAGCAAATTAAGAAATTCATAGGAACACTTGTTGGGTTGCTATACCTTCCCATATAACGTAAACAGGATTTCCTCTAGCTCTAGTCTTTAATTTTGCTTGTGGCATCTAGGTATGAGAGTAAGGATTAATTCATAATATAGGCATGCCTAATCAATCAGAGCAATAAAATCTATTGTTCTTTATTGTGCTTCATAGATATTGCTTTTTTTTTTAAACAAATTCAAGATTTGTGACTACCCTGCATCAAATAAGTCTACTGATGCTATTTTTCAAGTAGAATTGGTATAGCTCATGTTTCTTTGCCACATTTTAATAATTCTTACAATATTTCAAACATTGTTATTATTTTATTTGTTACGGTGATCTGTGGTCATGGATATTACTATTGTAGTTGTTTGAGGGTGCCACAAATGGGACTCTTACAAGATGGCATGCTGCTGCTGCTGCTGCTGCTGCTAAGTCACTTAATTGATAAATATCATGTGTGTTCTGTCTGCTCCACAAATCAGCCTTTCCTTCACATCTCCCCCTCGTCTCTGGCCTCTCTATTCCTGAGACACAAGAGTATTGCAAGTAGGCCAGTTAGTAAGCCTACAATGGCCTCTAAGTATTTAAGTTAAAGGAAGATTTGCATGTCTCTCATTTTAAATAAAAAACTAGAAATGATTAAATTTCATGAGTAAGGCATGTCTAACCAAGTTGATTAAAAAAAAAAAGTCAAGTTGGAAAGGATTGATTCCAATTCTGAAAGTTCTATTGTGGGTAAAATACTTTCAAACAGCATTGCTGCTGAGAAATTTTTCATGAAGGGAAGATTCAATCAGAGGTTGTGTTCTTATTTTAAGAAATTGCCAGAGTCATCCAGCCTTCAGCAACCACCACCCTGATCAGTCAGGAGCCATTAGCAAGCAAGACCCTCCACCAGCAAAAAGATTATGACTTGCTAAAGGCTCAGATGATGGTTAGCATTTTTAGTAACTAAGTATTTTTAATTAAGGTATATACATTGTTTTTCAAACACAATGCTATTTTACACACTTAATACATTACATTATTTTAAACATAATATTTATGTGGACTGGGAAAATAAAGCATGTATGATTCATTTATTGGGATACTCGCTTTATTCTGGTGGTCTGAAAGTGCACCTGCAGTATCTCTAAGGTATGCCCGTACTATTATGCCCAGCTGAATTTATTACATTCAGATAAGCTGATCAGATTTAAAAATAGCTGTTCTTAAAGTGACTGAATGGTGTTTGTGTGGGCCATGGTAATTGGTATAACTACTGTTTAATCAGGTACAAAGCATAATAGTCTAAAGCAAATGTTTAAATTGTTTCCTTTAATGAGGGAAATTCTTTCTTTGTAAATGGCATTTGTATCTGTGAGGAATGAATAAGATGTATAGAAGATAAACTTCAGAGATAGTCCAAACTAAATAAATTTGAGTCTTAATTCTAGGCTTAGAGTCATTGAAAGAGAGAGAGTATGTGTTTTTCTCAACTTTTCAGATGACTGAGGAAAAAAAAAAAATGTTTCTTAATTAGACTGCCTGCATCAATTTTTCACATTTAACAATATTACTCTTAAATCAGTTTGTTCCCAATCATTTAAGAATTAAATTTTCTTCAAGAAAACAAAAGAGAAACAAACCTGCAGCAAAACTAGCAAAGCCCTTTACTACTGGGAGATGTTTGGGAGGCCTTTACTGTAGCAGGCTTACTTCTCCATGTCCATGGTCTTGAACTTTTGATAGCATCAGAAAAAACAACAGATGCTATCAGAAGTTCAAGATCACAGACATAGACAAGTAAGCCAGCTACTTCCACAGCACTTTCCCCCTCCAGCACACACTTCCCTACTCAAACACACATTTTATTTAAATTCATATCCCAGTGCCATCTGAATTGTGAATTCCGCCTTGGTTTCTCCCGCTGTGAGACGAATTAAGAAGCTAGCGAGTGCACTATTCTAGTTACAAACAACAGCAACTTAACCCAGGAAAGCTGAGAAGCATGTATCCTCTTCCAAACTCTCTAGAAAGACAGTCTGTAAATTCTTAATGTTGTCTATTCTAATGCTTATGCAACCTTAACTGGACCTAACAGTCTTTACAGAATTCTAGATTCTTCATAATGGAGCTCATTCTCGTTCTTTCAGCACAGCTGAATGTTGGCTGATCACCATCTTCTGTCTAACTGAAAGGACTAACATCTTTCAGTTTAGTTTATATTCATAGAATTTATTCACTTTTGCCTTTTCCAGAATGAGCAATTCAATTGTTCCAGTTATTTTGATATTTTCAACTCTTTAAGTTGAAACTCTTTATCTGGTTCATATTTTTGTCTGCATGACATTCAGAGTTCTGAGTCTGGGTGCTGTGCTTTTTCTTATTTACTGAACTCTTTCATTTGTGTTCCATAATGGTTTGTATTTCCAGATTGCTATCTAAACCAAGTTGTTTTTTTTTCCCCTGAAATATTTCAATACAAATCTTTCATTGTATAGATGTTATTTTTTCCTTAGTGGAAGTGAAGTAGCTCAGTCGTCTGACTCTTTGCGATCCCATGGACTGTAGTCTACCAGGCTTCTCTGTCCATGGGATTTTCCAGGCAAGAGTACTGGAGTGGGTTGCCATTTCCTTCTCCAGGGGATCTTCCTGACCCAGGGATCAAACCCAGGTCTCCTGCATTGCAGGCAGATGCTTTATTCTCTGAGCCACCAAGGGAAGACCGGTACTTATATTTGTGTCCTTTTTAATTACCAAATATTCTAAAATTAACACCTTTTCAATATTCTTGTTATTGTTTTCTCACATATATACTCTTAAAAGAGAGTTTTTAAATATTCTGTCACTGATTCACAATAAAATTTATCTCAAACATCCTATATATAGTGAGGATCCATAAATACTTGCTAAATTTGCTCATCCATGATACCGGCAGTGACTTTCTAGATTAATACAAACAAAAAGTTGTGAGGATGGATCAGAGTCATCACAAAATTGTGACAGAATTGAATAACTGCATCTGTGATCTGGCTCTTTTTTCTCAGATAAATACTTTCCAAATTGTATAAATCAGTCTTAAGCGTTGGTCTCTCTGTTATCTCTGTCTTATAAATCTCTGTATCACCTTCTCCTTGCTACAACATTTCCCCTACTTTATCAAATTAGTCATTCTATTATTAGAGATTAGGTTAATGCACAGCTTACTAAATCATTTTGGCTGTTAATTAAAATCCTGACTATTTGAGGCTATTTACAAATTAATGTTATAAAAACTTTAACTTGGTATGATTAATTACTAATGGCTCATTTTTTCCCTTTATTTCTATGATATGGAACATAAGTAATAGTTATGTTTTTACTTTAATAAAAACTCAAAATTTCCAGATGTTTGGTACTTTTTTAAAATAAATTTTTAGAGCAGTTTTCTGTTCACAGCAAAATTGTATGGAAAATACAAAGAATTCTTATACATCCCCATTCCCATGCATGTATAACCTCCACCACTTAATGAACATCTGTACCATAGTCAATGAACATATACTGACATATAATTTTCACCAAATCATTAATTTGTAGTAGGTTCACTCTTGGAATTGTCCATTCTGTAGGCTTTGACACATGGATAATAAAATGTATCCATTATAATATCATACAGAATAGTTTCATTGTCCTAAAATTTTGTCTGTACTCTGCCTATTTATCCCTCCCCCACACTTAACACCTTCTAACCACTGCTCTTGTTTTTTCTTGAATTTTTTTTTGAATATTTGTCTTTTCTTGAATGCCATCTGGTTTGAATCATATAGTGTGTAACCTTTGTAGATTAGCTTCTTTCACTAAGTCATAGGCATTTACATTTTCTCCATGTCTTTTCATTGCCTGGAAAGCTCATTTCTTTTCAGCACTGAATAATATTTCATTGTTTTTATGTACACAGTTTGTTTATTCATTCACTTACTGAAGGAGATCTTGGTTGCTTGCAAGTTTTGGCAATTATTAAAAGAGCTGTTATAAACACTAACGTGCAGGACTTTGTATGGACATTTTGTATGAACAGTTTTCAGTTCATATGGATAAGTACAAAGAGCATAGTTTCTGTATTATATGGTAGGAGTATGTTTAGTTTTTTAAGAAATCACATAAGTAACTTCCAAACTGGCTATACCATTTTGCATTTCTACCAATAGAATAAGAATTCCTGTTGTTCCCTGTCTTTGCCAGCATTTGGTATGTGAACTTTTTAGGATTTTTGCTGTTCTAATAGGTATGTAGTGGTATCCTCATTTTATTTTAATTTGCAATTCCCTAGTGACATAGGATGTCAAATATCTTTTCAAAGGTTTGCTTGCTATATCTTTTTTCATGAGGTATCTGTTAAATGGCTCACTCTTTAATAGGATATTTCCTTTCTTATTGTTGAGATATATATTTTCAGTAAAGTTTTGTATATTTTCAGTAAGTCTTTTATCATATGTGTCTTTTACAAGCATGTTCTCTCAGTCTTTGGCTTGCCTTCTCATTCACTTGGCATTTACTTTTGTAGAAAAGAAGTTTTTAACTTTAATGAAGTCCAGTCTATCAATTGTTTCTTTCATAGGTTTTTCTGCTGGTACTGAAACTAAAAAACATCATTGCCAACCCAAGGTCATCTAGGCATTCTCCTGTGTTATCTTCTAGCAGGTTTTATAGTTTTGTGTTTTACATTTAAGTCTATGATTCATTTTCAGTTAATTAACATGAAGGATGTAAGATCTTCTTGCATGTTGATGTCCATTTGTTCTAGCATCATTTGTTGAAACTATCTTTGCCCCTTGTCAAAGATCAGTTCGCTACATTTACATGGGTCTACTTCTGGACTATCTATTCTGTCCCATTATGTTTAATTGGATATTCTCTTGCTAACACCACACTATCTTGATAAATGTAGCTTTATAGTAAGTCTTGAATTTGGCTAGTGTTGTTCCTCTTTGTTCTTTGAGTTCGATATTAAATTGGCGATTCTGGGTATTTTACCTCTCCATATTAACTTTAGTGTCAAATTGGATATCCATAAAATAACTTGCTGAGATTTTGACTGCAGTCAATAGGTCAGGATGGGAAACACTGACATCTTGACAATATTGAGTCTTCCTATTCATGAACATGAAATTTCTCTGTTTAGTTTTTCTTTAATTTCTTCATCAAAGTATTTTTTGTTGTTTTCCCTTAGAGATTTTGGACATTTTTTTTTTTTTAGATTTGTAACTAACAATTTCATTTTGGGATGCTAACATTATTGATATTGTACTCTTAACTTCAAACTCCTCTTGTCCATTACTGATTCATAGGAAAGCAGTTGACATTTGTACATTACCCTTGTATCTTGCAATGTTGCTGTTGTCACTTACTAGTTTCAGGTGTTTTTTGGTTGTTGTTGTCAATTATTTTGGATTTTCTATGTACATGGGGAAAAACATCTGTGAACAAAGACAGTTATTATTAAATCAAGTTCTATAATAGATATATAGGTCTATTGATATTGCACAACTCTCACATGAAGAAATCTACTGTTTTTACAGGAATTGGTCCATTTCATCTAGCTTGACTTATTTAATTCAATGAATATATTCAAATGTATATAATATACCAGCTGTAATTCTAAGCCCTCGGAATACAGAAAAGAACAAGAAAGATACCGCCCCTGCATTGAAAAAGCTTTATATTCTTATGGGTAGAAATAGATAATCAGTAACTAACCGATTAATAAGGTCATTATTTGTGGTGATATAAAGAGAATGAGCATGCCTTTGAAATATGTATGTCATCCTGAATTATCACATTTTTAAATTTAAGGCAAATTTATCTTTACAACAAATTACATATTAGTATATTATTGAATAAGTGAAAATTATGTAGGATTTTCAAAATATTTCAAAGTGTGATAGACAGTTTCTGATTGTTTCCCAACCTTCTCTACCTGAATGCTTCACTCTTTTCTATCATTGCTTATTTAGATACAGGAATTCAAGAACTATTACTTTTAGAAATTTCTGTAATCTATGAATTACATTATTGAAGTTTTCCAAACTATTAAAAGATGAGATGATGAAGTTTCAAAAACATTAATGTTATTGTCAAGTTATTGTACAGTCTGTTTCTCCCATTATATGATAGACAAATTGAACAAAATAATCTATGACATAGGTTATTACATGCCAGGCACTGGCCTAAACCCTATCACTAAAAAACTTAAACTAGTTGTATTAGACGGAGAAGGCGATGGCACCGCACTCCAGTTCTCTTGCCTGGAAAATCCCATGGATGGAGGAGCGTGGTAGGCTGCAGTGCATGGGGTCGCAAAGAGTCGGACACGACTGAGTGACTTCACTTTCACTTTTCACTTTCATGCATTGGAGAAGGAAATGGCAACCCACTCCAGTGTTCTTGCCTGGAGAATCCCAGGGACAGGGGAGCCTGGTGGGCTACCGTCTATGGGGTCGCACAACTGAAGCTACTTAGCAGCAGCAGTTGTATTAGAGTCTCATATACTGGCTAGTGAAAAATACAATGAATAATCTAATTCAGCTATAAAACACTAACATTACTGGTATATATATTCTTAAGAAATGACCTAATTTCTTAGATCTAGAAGCAAAGCTAGTCTAATAAGAGCTATTTGGGACAAGAACAAACTCCTTAAGCTAGAACAAAACCTTATTGGAGACAATGATTTCTATTTATAATTTGTATTGTCAATTTGCCTTAATTTGATCTTTAATATTTTTATTTGCAGTGTATCTTATTTGGAGCAAAGTAAAATAGCATTTTGTACTTATAGAGCAGGTTTCATTAGAAAGGTCAATGTACTTTTCAAACTCATTAATTCTTACAGCATCCCTAGGGGCATGTAACATATATAGGTGAAGAAATTTAAAGCTGAGATTTATAAACAGCTTTTCCCTATCACACTGAAATGAAATGATCAATCTTTAGCTCATGGTAGGTTCAAAAATAGAGGTCCAAAGTATGATTTTGGGAGTAGGGGTTGATCCAAATAAATCACTTCCATTAAACAACGTTGGTTTTTGTTAAAAAGGTAAATGTATTTCTGAACATAGCAAACATGATTCATTGAGGAAAATGTGGTATTTGCAGTCATTTTAACTTAATATTTTGAAAAGAAATATGAATTAGTGACTGCTAATCCTGATTTTTTCCTAACTTGGGACAGCTCATTGAGAGTTAAATATTTAGCTTTTAATTACTTGTTACTTAAATTATCTGTGAACTTTCTATTTAAAGAATATGATCTATTCAAAACTAATGGGTCTACCATTTATTTTATGTAACACCCACTTATTTTAGAAGGAAGTAGGTTATCAGAAAACTTACAGAACACAGTGAAAATACTGGTCCAGTATTCATAACCAACTTAGTATACTGGGCAATTTTTCATTAAAAACAAAATAAGTGGGTGTTTAAAAATACCTAGGGAGAATATGCCTTAATAATTACTTGATGAAATATGCTATATAAAAAGCAGTTTTGCTGACTTCATGATCTTAGGGGAATTATGGGATGGACCAGCCTTTCTACTTTTAATTTGAAACTACTGTCAAATGTACTAACTCATTTATTTTTAAAAGAGATAAGTGAACAGATAGTAGGTATAACTAATTCATATAATTGGTATAAATGCATTATTTTAAAAGGTACTTTAAGGAAAACTTATGGTTTCTTTGGGTGCAAGAATTATAAAGTGACTACAGTGTTCTTGTCTCATGAATATGTCAAAATGGGAAACTCACAAGCATTTTAAGAGAGCCATTCCTGAATCTTATCACTAACTTATGGTGAATCTTCTTATAAATATTTTCAACAGCTTTATAAGTTATATTCTGTATTACTATTGTCTTTATTTAAATTATAAAATAATATTTTTTCTATGACATTTTGCCTAATTTTTCTAGAATGAAGTAGGGAGAAAAAAATTATACCCAGAAATTATTTCTTAAAAAATAAAAGAAATTTCTTCTTGCCTCTACTGAGTATGCCACAGACCATGTATACTGTGAAACACTGAGAATACTATTCAAAGGTTACATCAGAGCCCCTGAGTGCTGGGACTGTCTTTCAAGAGTTCTATTTCCCTACTTGCAAGTCACTGGCTCCTTCTGTTAGAGCATAAGCTTTTGGTCTTTTATACAGTAGCTGCCTGGTTCTAACTAACACTTTGTGCCTCTTCACTTAAAAGTTATAAGACTTATAAGGTTATAAGGTTCTTACTAAAATGTGTTGTTCTTCAGTCACTCAGTTGTGTCGAACTCTTTGTGACCCCATGGACTGCAGCATGCCGGGCTTCCCTGTCCTTCACCATCTCCCAGAGTTTGCTCAAATTCATGTCCATTGAATCAGTGATGCCATCCAACCATCTCTTCCTCTGTTGCCCCCTTTTCCTCCAAGCCTAAATCTTTCCAAGCAAGGGGTCTTTTCCAATGAGTCCACACTTTGGATCAGATGGCCAAAATATTGGATCTTCAGTATCAGTTCTTCAGGTGAATATTCAGGGTTGATCTCCTTTAGGATTGACTGGTTTGATCTCCTTGCAATACAAGGGAGTCTCAAGAGTCTTATCCAGCACCTGATGGTGTGATCATGCATTAAAATGTATTAACAACATTGTATTTACTCCCTTGTATTTATCTATTTCTATTTATTTATATTTTTTATTGATTTACAATGTTCTTAGTTTCAGGTACACAGAAAATTGACTTAGTTATATATATGTACCTGAAACTAAGAACATTAGTTATATATATATATATAACTATATATTATAACTAGCCATATATATTATATATTATTATATTATATATAATATATAACTATATAGCTATATATGTAACTATTTCTTTTTCAGATTCTTTTCCCTTATTACAAAATATTGAGTATAGTTCCATGTGCTATACATTATGAGCTTGTTGATAAGTTATTTTACATATAGTAGTGCATGCTTGCTAATTCGCTCAGTCATGTCCAACTCTTTGTGAACCAATGGACTGTAGCCTACTAGGCTGCTCTGTCCATGGGAATCTCCAGGCAAGAACACTGGAATGGGTTGCCATGCCCTTCTCCAGCATATAGTAGTATGTGTTTATTAATCCCAAACTGCTAATGTATTTCTACCCACATCCACTTTGGTAACCATAGGTTTGTTTTCTAGGTCTGTGGGCCTGTTTTGTGTATAAATTCATTTGTATCATTTTTTGGATTCTACATATAAACAATATCATATGATAGTTGTCTTTATTTGGCTTAATTTAGTATGATAATCTCTAGGCCCATCCATGTTGTTGCAAATGGCATTATTTTATTTTCATAAAAGAGTAGTATTCCTCTGTGTGTGTGTATAGGTACTGGCTGAAAATTTTGTTCAGGTTTTTCCATAAGATGTTACAGAAAAATCCGAATGAACATTTCAACTAACCCAATATGTGTATACACACCACATCTTCCATTTATCTGTTGAAGCATCTTTAGGTTGCTTCCATGTCTTGGCTATTACAGATAATGTTGCAATGAATATTGGGCTGTATGTACCTTTTGAATTAGAGTTTTCTCTGGGCATATGCCCAGGAGTGGGATTGCTGGATCATATGGTAGCTCAATTTTTAGTTTTATAAGGAACCTCCAGACTCCTCTCCTTAGTGGCTATACCAATTTACATTCCCACCAACAGTGTAAGAGGGTCCCTTTTTCCACACCCTCTCTAGCATTTATTGAACATTTGTTAGACTTTTTGATGGCCATTCTGACTGGCCATGAGGTGATCTCTCATTGTAGTTTTGATTTGCATTTCTCTAATGATTAACAATGTTGAGCATTATCGCATGTGTCTTTGGCCATCTGTATGTCTTCTTTGGAGAAACAGACACACCTAAATGTGTCTATTTAGGTCTTCCACCCATTATTTGATATTGAGCTGTATGACCAATTTTTATATTTAGTAGGTTAGTCCCTTGTTGGCCACATTATTTGCAAATATTTTCTCCTATTCTGTAGGTTGCCTTCTCATTCTGTTTATGGTTTTCTTTAAGTTTAGTTAAGAACACATCTGTTTGTTTTTATTTCCACTACTCAGGGGACAGTTCTAAAAAAAGATACTGCTACAATGTATGTCAATGAGTGTTCTGCCTATGTTTTACACCAAGTTTAGGATCTAGTCTTAGATTTAGTATCTAGTCTTAACATTAAAATGGTCTTTAACCCATTTTGAGTATATTTTCGTGTTAGAGAAGGTTCTAGTTTCAAAACATGAAGCTGTCCAGTTTTCCCAGTACCACTTATCGAAGAGACTGTGTTTTCTCCATTGAATATTCTTGCCTCCTTTGTTATAAATTAGGTGACCATAGGTCTGTGGGTTTACCTTTGGAGTTTCTATCCTATTCTGTTTATCTGTATTTCTGTTTCAATTTCAGTACTTGCGATCCATCTGTTCATATTTTCTGTTTGTTCCTGGTTTAATCTTGGGAATAATTGTACCTTTCTAAAAATTTGTCCATTTTTTTCTAGGCTGCACAATTTATTGGCATAGAGTTTCTTAGTAGTTGTCTTATGGTCCTTCATATTGCTGCGGTGTTGGTTGTAAATTCTTTTTTCATTTCTAATTTTATTTATTTGGGTTCTCTCCCTTTTTTTTTGTAATAAGTCTGGCTATAGGTTTATCAATTGTTTATCTTTTCAAAGAACCAGCTTTTAATTCATTGATTTCTTTTCTGTTTTTTTTTAGTCTCCATTTATTTTTATGACTGATTTTTATGACTTCTTTCCTTCTGCTAACTTTGGGTTTTAATTGTGCTTCTTTGTCTAGTTGCTTTAGGTGTAAAGTTTTAGATTGTTTATTTGAGATTTCTCTTGTTCCCTGAGGTAAGCTAGTATCACTACAAACTTCCCTTTTAGAACTGTTTTCACTGTATCCCGTAGGTTTGATTGGGTGGTCCAACAGTTTGTTCAGGTTTTTCCTATAACTCTTGCAGAAAAGCCAAACGAACTTTTGGCCGACCTGCACAATCTAAGCCCTAAGGGGAGAATGAAGACAGTAAGCTGGGGCTCATAGATGTGATAGAGCCTCCCCTAGCTCAAAACAGACAAGCAAATGAAAAACCCCACCTCCCAGCTAGTCCCTGGTGGAGGAAAGAGGCAAACCTTGCATCCAGCTTGCAGCCTATCTGCGGTTGTCCCCAAAAGTGGCACCTTACCAGTTTTGGAGCTCTGATGAGTTGGGAACAGTCCAGTCCCATGAGGGAAAAGCAGTCTGATAGATGCCAATGGTCCTCCCTCCTGGCACAGCACTGAGTGAGGAGAGAGAAGCCAGAGTTCCCTGATTCCTCCTGGGGAAGGAAGGAGGTGGTAGAGGTTCCCAGAATCTTCAGCAGGGCTGGCTGATAGAGATCTTCTCCTGTGTGTGGCCTGTTTGTAAGGACTGGGAAACATGTCTGTCTTGTCTGATGGGTAGACTTCAGCAGCGAGAGTAAAGGAAAATAATCAGACAAAAATGTTTCAAACAAAGGAAATCAACAACTCTCTAGAAACTGACCCTGTTGAGATGGAGTTATGTGACTTACATGATAGAAAATTTAAAATAACTGTCAAAGCTGTTCATCAGATATAAGAGACCATTGCATGAACAAAGTGATAATAAAGTGGAAAATGGGGGAAAAAATAGTCTCTTTTACAAATGGTGTTGGCAAATTTGGGTACCCACCTGCAAAATATATAATTTTTCCATTATCATACACCATACACAGAAAATGGATTAATGACAAATTTAAGACCTGAGGCTGAAAAATTCCTGGAAGAAAACATAGTAAAAAATATTCATCATATTGCTCATGAATAATTTTAGATGTGACACAGAAAGCATACTTCTAGGAATTTTTATAGCTTCTAGAAAAATATTTTTAAAATATATGTTAAACATTTATGGCTGCAGAACATTCAGACACCCTAGAGTTAACAGCATATAAGTATTTCTTAAGTATGATAAAAGTTACTTATAAAATATATAATTTTACTATATACATGGGCTTCCCTGGTGGCTCAGAGGGTAAAGCATCTGCCTGCAATGTGGGAGACCTGGGTTCAATTCCTGGGTCAGGAAGATCCCCTGGAGAAGGAAATGGCAACCCACTCCAGTACTCTTGCCTGGAAAATCCCATGGACAGAGGAGCCTGGTGGGCTACAGTCCATGGGGTAGCAAAGAGTCGGACATGACTGAATGACTTCACTTCACTTTATAGCTTTTATACAGTGATTGATCAAGTTAACCTGTATTTGGTTATGTATGTGTCATGTTATCTCATATTAAATAAACTTACAGAATTTGGACATGTGCTCTTGTCAGCTTTTCTGTGCCTCTTATTGTTTGTTGGAGCCACTTAAAGCACGTGACATGATTAGTATTACCTAAGGAGATAAAGTAAGGGTTTATGGTGCCAATCTTAATTTCCTATTCATAATATAAAAATAATGTAAGATTCTAATATTTTCTGCTTTTCCTATACTGGTTCACATTGAGCACCCTCTAGCATTCCCCAAAGAAACTTAAAGCCTATATAGGTTTTATACTGTCAGCTGGTCTTTATGATTCATTTGGCTATGAAATGAGGTTTTGCATTCTGCAAGGGTATGCTCTCATGATGTAGGTAATGGTTTTCCCTCAGGAATGTTTTTAACCTTCTTAGCACTGGGCTTCGGAGAAAGCAATTGCATCCCACTCCAGTACTCCTGCCTGGAAAATCCCATGGATGGAGGAACCTGGAAGGCTGCAGTCCATGGGGTCGCTAGGAGTCGGACACGACTGAGCAACTTCACTTTCACTCTTCACTTTTATGCATTGGAGAAGGAAATGGCAACCCACTCCAGTGTTCTTGCCTGGAGAATCCCAGGGACAGGGGAGCCTGGTAGATTGCCGTCTATGGGGTCACACAGAGTCGGACACGACTGAAGTGGCTTAGCAGCAGCAGGGGACTAGATATTACAATTCTGGATTTCTTTTTATTTTTGAATATATATTTTCCAAAGAATATATGAAAATCAAATTCCACTTATTGCCAAGAAAGATCTTTTATGGAAATTTTTCCAAATATACTTATCATTAAAATAATGCTGTTGTACATGATTTTACCAATTCTAAAAACAGTAATATTATCATATAATCATTTTCATTCATGTTATTTTATGAAACATTATTATAGGAGCAGCATCCTATACTTTTGGACTTCCCTGGTAGCTCAGTGGTAAAGAATCCATCTGTCAAGCAGGAGACATGGGTTCAGTCCCTGGTTTGAGAAGATACCCTGGGGAGAGAAATGGCAACTCACTCCAGTACTCTTGCCCAGAAAAGCCCATGAACAAAGAAGCCTGGTGGGCTGCAAAGGGGTTCTTATTGCCTAAACAACATCCTATACTTTCAATGTAATTTATATACTTCTGTAAATATTATCATATTTTAATATTTTAAAGAGTTATTGGCCTAAATGTTATTAGCAAAAGTAAAGAAGGAAAGACAGAAAACATAAACCACTGGAAGAAATATAACAAATTTGAATAATATTATCATCAGCAAAAGGTTTTGCTTTTAATACCTGTAGCAAATAAATCAACAGATAAATGAATTGCTAGAGGGATGAATAAGTAAATAAATGTTGTTCAAAATGTTTGTTAGATGCATATACTCTATGCTATGCTATGCTATGCTAAGTCACTTCAGTCGTGTCTGACTCTGTGTGACACCATAGACGGCAGCCCACCAGGCTCCCCCGTCCCTAGTCACTCAAATAAACAAAAAATGTTTCATTTTTTTAAAAGTCCCATTTCATCACTGGTAACAAGTGAAATGAGCTACATAATTTAGAAGTTCAATTGGTTTTGCTCTCACATAATTTCTATTTTTTCTTCAATCTAAATCCTTTCAAATATACAAAGAACTAAATAATATTCTATTAGGTAAAGAGAAACATTTTGAGCAGTATCACCAAATACAGTTTTTCTACTGAAGCTTAATTATCTGGCATTGTTATTGGGTTTAAAACATAGACAATTAAAAATTAAGTTGAATACATAGATTATTGTATTGATATAGAAACATACCTTATCATTATTATCCTTTGAAAACAAAATACTCCCAACTGAAAGAACATTTATATTTGGATAACTATTTCAAAAGCTTCATGAGCTCAGGTAGCAGTTCATTTTTGTTCTTTGTATATATTTAATGCCCAACACAGTACGTGGCAAAGAGGGTCATTGGTGTATATTTATTAAAAGAACAAATGCTTAGACCCCAAAAGTAACTGAAATAAATTATTCAGCTATTAAATATTCACTGTTAGCATACCTTTCCTGTGAATGGACCACATTTGTAAGCTTCTCCAGCCCTTTTATTCATTAGTGCATTGCACTCAAGTTATTACTACACATGACACCTATGGAGGCAGTGATATTGATCATTAGAAATAAAAATATCAAAGCTCTTCTATTCATTGGACATTTAAGGATAATGCTGAAACTTATGAATTTCAAGGTCCAGTACAAATAGTTGATATCTGAAAACAAACTATTTATTTCAAACAGGAAAACTACAAACCACACACATGTATAACTTACACTTAATGTATTTTGGGACCCTCAAAACTCCAAGTCATCTTAGTAATAACTTACTAATTCTTTCCTCTCACTCTGACTTAGTAGATCCACCCTCTATACAGGAGCCAAAACCATTTATTCTAAGTGTTATGTCTTATAACACTTCTTCAGATTATCCTGTACTTTAGTGTAATTAGGGAGAGTGAGCCTATAAATTTCAAGATACCTTAAATAGCAAAATTTGAACCACGTCTTCCAAGTGCCATTCTTCATAAATCTATTTAGAATCAAGCTTAAAAATCACCACCAGCAAATCATTTTTGTAGCCTATATGGCAACTGAACATTATTCTATTTAATTTTTCAGCACTGCTTTATTATAAGACATAGGTTGCAAAAAATAAAAAGCTATTTGTATTGTAAGCTGAGAAGAATGAGAATCATAGAGTAGATCTGCAGCAATCTCTTCTGAGGATGGCAAGAAAAATAAACATTTCAACTGCACCTTATAGATTTTCAGTCAGGTTGATGGAAACAAATAGCCCCAGGTCATTCACCTTAAAACCTAAATAAAGAAACAAATAGTTGGCCAACCAGAGGTGTAGAATTGGTATAGAATGTAAAGGCTCAAGAGACAGTTTTCTATGACAGTTAACCTGGGATATCCTCTAACGCACATTAATGAAGTCTTTTTTATGTACAGTTGGGAAGGTCCCCTGGAGGAGGAAATGGCAACCCACTCCAGTATTTTTGCCTAGAGAATCCCATGGACAGAGGAGCCTGGCGGGCTACAGTCCATGGGGTCGCAAAAAGTCGGATACGACTGAGCGACTAATACTAATACTTAGTGTAATTACATTGGAAGATACTTTTTCCTGTGAGTCTGAGTGACTACTTTTCTGACCTTGTTCTCTACAACATTCACCCATTCCCTTCTCTGCCAACCAACTGGTTTTCCCATTTGGCTCTGAGGGTTTTAATAGTACTGTTTGCTTTTACTGGGATTCTATCTCCTTAGATGATTATATGGTTGCTTCCACTCATAATGTGGGTTTCAAGTTAAAATTTACTTCCTTTGAGGGGATTTCTCTGACTACTCAACTAAATTAGCATTTGTCCCTTCATTTAGTCATTCTAAAGTTCATTTCATGTGTTTGTTTTTTTCATAGCCTTTAGCAATTTAGGAATGGATTATTTGTAGATTATTCTCACTCTCATTGTAAGCTCCAAGAAGGGCAAAGTTTGGTCTGGTTCACAGTTGCTAAAATAGTATCTGGAATTTGGTAGGAGTTAAAAAAATATTTTTTTGTCTAAAAAACTGAACATACAGTAAATAGGTTTTCAACTCAGGCCACAGGATGAGAGTACTACTGATGTTTAATTTTTTGATTTCCCTATATATTTCTAGCTGTAAAATAACTCAAAAGCAATATTCTGAAAAACATATTCCTTATAGAGCTTTTTCCATAGGATGTAGCATGGATGTAATATAACTATATATTTATTAAAATTATTTTAGGGCTATATTTATTTATATCTGATTATCCTGAATGAAATGCTCATCCTGAAATAGTAGAGAAGAGTGAGGTTTATTCCACGCCCTCTGCCTCGCTTTGGATATCCAGAGAAGATAAGAAAACATTTTTTGATGCCTTACTTCTCTCCACCCCTCACCTTAATAATTTGTGTGCATGCTCAGTCATGTCTGATTCTTTGCAGCCCCATGGACTGTAGCCTGCCCATCTCCTCTTCCATGGAATTTTGCAGTCAAGAATACTACAGTGGGTTGCCATTTCCTATTACAGGAGATCTTCCTGACTCATGGATCAAACCCACAGATCCTGCATTGGCAAGCAGAGTCTTTACTGTTGTGCCACCTAGGAAGCTATATCTGAGTATATAGTTCTACATATCATTTTATCTGACCTCATTATCGACGTTTCCCTGTTTATTTAATATTCAGTTAAACTAGATCATATGTATATAAGGGAATGGGTGACTTTCATAAGGGTTGTACTGCATGGATGATGTTTGAAAAGAGTTACTATGACTTCAATTGTATTTTATCAAAGTTGTTTTCCTCTGTCACTAAAGTTCAAAATATTGGGTTTAACTCTTGCTTTTAGAAGTTGTTAAGATATTGAGAGGCTAAGATACTGTTATTTTCCTAAGGCATTTTCTCTGAAGTATAGTATTTTTCAAAATTGGGAGATCTTTTCCATCTTTAAAATTGGATTATTGTAATGCTGCCCTTAAAAATTGTTCAAGTAGAACTTACGTAACTTTTTCTCCTGTAGAGTGTATTAAGTATCATTGTTTTCAGAGTATTCTACTTCAAGCTGTTCTTTGTGCCCTATATAGCATAAGGGTTTATCTTCTTTCCAGCTTCACCTCTTGCAAAGAGACCAGCTGCTGTCCTGTAAAAGATGCCAAATTTAAACCCTGGTACCTGGAGGCAGGACAGGCCCTACTGAAGGCCCTCGTTTCTAGAAATCTGTCTATAAAATGGGCAAGAAAAGACCTAGATAAGTTAAAGGTGCATGAGGCTTACCTTAAATATATCCTACTTGGATATGATATTAACTATTTGCCCAGAAGCACAAATACAATAACTGGAACTCTGTTAATTGTGCTGCCTTTCATATATATAGAGTCATGCGGAAAGATTTGATTTAGAGATCTCAGAGACATCAGGGTTCAGATCTATCCTGTCCTGCTACGTGTGGGGATAGGACAGTCACAGCTTTGGTGTGTCCCTCTGCTTCTCTCTGCTGCACACAAAATGTACAGCTCCCTGCAATGACAAGTGTTTACCTGTTAGTGTGTGTGTGGAGAGGGGAGTGGGGAGGGAACTCACTGATGCAAGCAGATGTTTCTTTTGTATTTGTGGTACTCTCTGCTGTTCAATTAATTTCAAGCGCGTTAGCAGAATATTGATTTCTTGATAATAGAAATAAGGCCACAGTTTCTCCTATGTGTAAAACCAATACTGGTAGTAAATCCTGCTAAGAAACACTGTTCTATACACTTTAAATAGGTCATTTCAGATCTATAACACTTTGCAAGATAAGGATTAGTGCAAATTAATGGCTAAGAATGTAGAATCTTGGACATTTTAAGTGACTTGTCCAAAGCTATTTAATAAAAAGTACTTTACAGCCAAAGTTTTAATCTGGGACTGACTAATGCCAAGCACATGCTAAACTGCTTATCAATAAATGATAATACATTTGACTCAAGCTAGTATATATAAATTACATAGTTTCTTGTACTCTTATACAAGTCCCAAATCCATCAATATTTCTTAGAATCACAGTTTCAATAAACCACACAATCCTATTTAAAGTAATAAAAGTCATTTGAGTTTTTTGATCATGGGTCTGATTAATTACCCTTGTAATATGTATGATCCATTTTATAAAAGCACATTTTATTGTATTGGTTTTGCCATACAATATTGTAATTAACCTCCAATTAAAATAAATAAATTTATATTTAAAAAAGCACATTATACATTTACAAAACAAAGTTGGCATATTAACAGGTACACAACATATAAGAATGTTAAACCCTAATAAGTATGTTGAAAGAAAAATTTAAGACTTGACTCTTAAATAATATATAATTAAAATTCTGTATAATAAAGATTTTTCAGAAGAAAATTATGAATTATGAAGTGAACTATTTCATGATTTCTACAACTTTTAATAACAATACTGTGTTTATGAGCTTTTTAAAAAATCCAGTTTATAGACTTGAAAGTATTGCTATCGTATTATGAAATAAAAATGCTGATCAAGAGCATACTTTTAATTAAATAATATCTTTTATCATGTAATATACATAGTTTAAGGATTGGAAATGTGCTGTGTATTTAATCCAATCCACAAATCTACTACTGTACTCTCAAAAGATTCTTTATATTCAAATACAGAACATGTTAAGTATTCTGCTAAGAAATGAATACTAAAGAGGAAGTAATTTTGCTTCCACATAAAGATTATTTCAAACTTATTTCCTGTTAACCATATGCCTACTTTAAAGAAAGAAGAACTGACAATTATATGCCTGCCATTTACTCAAATATTGCAGTGCACATGTTTTCAATTATACTTTGCAATGCAATCAGTTTATATGCTTTGTCCTCTATGTCCTTTCTTTTCTCTTCAGCTGCTTTGCAGAAGTAGAAAACTGGAAAGCACCCAATCAAAGAAAATGGATTGAATATTATTTTACCATAAACTTAGATGCCAAAGATAGTCTAAATATAGCAAAGACATTTCATACAATTTCACTGAGAACTGTTTAGTACTTAAAGGGTTGAATGATTACAGATAACTCCTTCTCTCTTTATACCTGTAGTTAAAGAACAATGTCGATTCTTCTAAGTGAAGATGGCATAAGGTGAATGGGAAAATAAACAATGGAAATGATTCATTAAAGATATTATAACAGTGATGCTCTTGAAAATATTTCTCAGATAAAAAGTGAAATCTCCTATTCCTGAAATCTACATCTCCCACAATAAAAATTCACTTCAGCAAAAACTGCATCTACATTAGCATTTCAATGGTAGCAAATTTTCATTGTACTATTCAAATCACTGTAATCTCCTTCTTTACTTCAGGAGGTCCAGCATCAAATTATATGGGGTTGACACTTACTACAGAATTCATGAGGCTTAACAAAAATGTCAAGATAGACAACTGAAAATCCTTTGTTTATTTCTGAAGAATGACCATACTGGTTAGAAACCTTAAATGTATTCTTACTATTCAGTAACCAAAGCCCTTTTGAATATGGCATGAATCCTACTTTCCAACCTCGTCCACAACAGTTCTTTACCACACCCCTGTCCTTCCATTCAATATATACTGCACATGTATGGATACCCAGTGCTCCCAAACAGGCCTTGCACATCCTTGTTTTAGTCCATGTCATGGATGACAATGCTACGACTTCCCCATGGAAAGCCTTACTCCAGTCTCCACGCACCCAAACTTTAGCTGCCTCCGAGTTCTCACATGACATCTTCCATAATATTCTTCATACCTCATTCCTTGAACCTGCCAAAAGCAATATCACCCACTCTTATATCTCCATGACATCTTTTATTACTATTACAGCTATTGGTAGTTTTCCTTATACTATATGTTGGGACATAATTACTTGCCTCACTTCTAAACTATAGGTTGCTTTAAGGCAGGGAGTTTGTTTAGTCATCTTTGTATTCTTTCAACCCTTTAAATGCCTTATACTTTAATCTCTTAAAAATTGTTTAATTTACACTTTAGTTTTCCTCAAAAAGTGAAGTTAGAGTACAGACTACCTTTGTTATTCTAAATAATTCCACATTATGAAGGAAATAAAACATTGCCTTTTGAATAAGTGCCCAAATACTGAACAATTGTGACTTCTATTGTCAAAACAAGTAATCAGCTTGCCTATTACAGTGATATGAATAAAGACCTGAGCCATTAAACTCATTCTTGGTGTATTCAGTGGACAGGCCCAGTGGACAAAAATCATCACCCTATATTATAACAATTATTTTAAATTTCAAAATTTTGAAAAGTTATCTGTTATCAGATGCCTAGGGACAGGTAAATTTCCTATACTGTATTAAATTTCTTATTATATCTATACAGTTGATGATTGAACAGTATGGGGGTTGGGACTTTTGCACAGTCAAAAGTCCTCATATAATTTTTTATTCCTCCAAACTAAACTACTAATAGCCTACTGTTGACCAGAAACATCATCGATAACCTAAACCATCAATTCACAAAAATTTTGTGTGCTAAATATATAATATATTGTATTCTAAGGGAAGTTGGAAAAAACAGTTATTAAGGAAATCCTAAGGAAGAGAAAATACTTTCCAGTACTGTGTTTATTGATACCATAAATTTATATCATCTATTTATAAGATAAATCTGTCACTACCTACATCAATATTGTCTTATATGATACAAAACATTGTAGATATTATAAGTAGTGTTATCAGTACACATCAAAATGAAAAGATAATATGAAAAAGAAATTCATATTTAATTACACATATAATGACTCATGCATATTGAATCAAGCAGATATTAAAGAAGCAGTAATATGACTGATTCATGGTATCCAGGCCTGTACACTAATGAATGAATTTTTATAAAATATTTATGGCATAGAGTGTTATAATTATATTCATAATATTGGAAACATTGTTACATAAAAAAATTTTAAAACACCTGAAAACATAGACTGGATAGGCAGTTTTTACAATATGAGAGAGAGCAGCATACTTTATAATAATGTAATTCTTATAAAAGTCACAAAACTAACAGCTTATTAATTTCATATTAAGTATCACTCACCTTATGCCTATGAAACCACAGATTAATATTATGCATTCATCACAAAACTTTTTGTTAAATATTTTGATATTCCTAGGTTACATGGTTTATCTTCAAATTATCTAAATGGCAAAATATTTCCAATGTTTTTGTTGAAAAAAAATCTGTATAGAAGTGGACCTTTGTGGTTCAAACTGGTGTTATTCAACAATCAACTTTAATCTCTTCACTATAATATTCCTGGCATAGTGCACTAACATATTTCATTCATTACATGTTGACAAAGTGTTTATGTTATATCAGCCATGTGCTAGACAATGAGAATATAACTGCACTATAGTAAAATTACTACTTTTCTCTTGGTTTCTCTTATATGGTTGGATATAAGGAATAGGCAGAAAATTGCAACATAGTGAGATGATTATTATGTTTATTTTTTGACTGCCATCAGAGCCCTTGTATAGGTACTTAATCTGGATTGTGGGGATGGGGAAGGTTTCTTGGAGGTACTGATGTTTATCCTGCACCTTGAAGGGTAAGTAAACTTAGCCAAGTGAGGAGGGAGTAAAAAGTCTCTAGTAGGGAAACAGAGATGGGAAAACATGCTGTGGCCTAGGACATAAAAGATATCCATATGACTGGAATGTAGCATACTAAAACCCTAGGAATGACAAAGGTGGCAAGAAAGGTATTGAAGGACATTAAAATGATTTAAGAAGTTTGAGCTTTAATTTGAGTTCAGAGGGAGACATTGTAGCTTCCAAGAGATTGATATGATTAAAATATTCTTCCAAAAGTCACTTAGGCTGCACTGTGGATAATGGAGCAGATTAAGGTCAGCAAGGACAAGGCAGAGGAAGAGGTAGTCTCCACTTACAGTTGTCAGGGATCATGGTCTGAACAGTGGAAGAGGCCAAGGAAATGGAAGTGTTAAGAATATGTAACTGAATATATATGTTGGATAAGGAATGAGAAATTAATGATGACTTTCAGTAGTGTGATGCTTGCAACTAAGAAGATGATTTTTGCCATGCAGTTGATAAAGTCAGAAATACTGGAGCAAGACAATAAGTTCTTGTTCCTAAGTAATTATAGCAACAGAGAACGCAATGGCACCCCACTCCCGTACTCTTGCCTGGAAAATCCCATGGACGGAGGAGCCTGGTAGGCTGCAGTCCATGGGGTCGCTGAGGGTCGGACACGACTGAGCGACTTCACTTTCACTTTTCACTTTCATGCATTAGAGAAGGAAATGACAACCCACTCCAGTGTTCTTGCCTGGAGAATTCCAGGGACGGGGGAGCCTGGTAGGTTGCCGTCTCTGGAGTCGCACAGACTTGGACACGACTGAAGCTACTTAGCAGCAGCAGCAGCAGCAATTATAGCAAGCACCTGCATCTCAGGGTTGAGGATTCTAGACCAATGTAGACCCATAGGCTGAGTGTGAGAAAGAAATTGAGTGAGGGTGTATATTATCAAGACTGCAGTAGGCAACGGTTTCACCTAAATTCACAGTGGTGAAGAAAGTTAAGCAAAATTAAAAGGCAGAGAAAATACTCTCACTTGAAGGAGCAAGAGAAAACCCTTGGAAAAAAATAGAAAATAAACAATTTACAAGATAAAGAATTTAATGCCTTGGTAATGAAAATATTAATTCAATTAGGGAAAAGTGCTGATATAAACAATGAACACTTAAAGAGAACTAGAAAAAATAGATAAAGACCCAATCAGAAATGAAGAATCCATAAATGATATAGTAGAATGCATGTGACCCAGAAGATAGAATAATGGAAATGGATCATATATGTAAGTGTTTCTGTTTGATATATTTAATATGTACCCATCATGGTAAAGCTAACTTGGCAAATTATGTGTGATCCTTAAAGAAAAAAAGAATTTTAATAAATTAAAGCAACCAATAACATTAAGCATACCAACATTCCCATTTTAGGGGTCCAAGGAGGAAAAGAGAGAAATAAGGAGATTAAAAATATATTTGAGGAAATTATGGCTGAAAATTTCCCAAACCTGAAGGAGACATATCCAGGTACAGGAAGCATGGAGGGTCCCAACGAGGATACACCTGTAAAGACCCACACCAAGACATATCATAATTAAAATGGCAAAGGAGTCAAAGATAGAGAGAGGCTTTTAAAGGCAGAAAGAGAAAAGCAAAGTCATGTACAACGGAATCCCCTTAAAGCTATAAGCTGATTTCTTTGCAGAAACTTTGCAGGCCATAGAGATGCCATGATATATTCAAAGTCCTGAAAGGGAAAACCTTGCAACCTAGGATATCTACCCAGCAATATTATCATTTAGAATTGAAGAGGAAATAAAGAACTTTTCAGGCAAGCAAAAATTAAAAGAGCTCATCAATACTAAACCTACTGTAAAAGAAATGTTTTCAAATGTCTTCTCTAGATGAAAAGTAAGAATCTGCAGAAAAGGGAAAGTCTCACTGGAAAAGGCAAATATCTAGTAAGGACAGAGGATCAGCTATTTAAATAAGCCAGTACAAAGACTAAAGATAAGAAAATAGTAGAAGCTAGTATAATAAACAGTGGATGGATAAATGGATAAAATGGATAAACATGAAGATGTTAAATATAACATCAAAAACATACAATTTGGGGAATGAGAGTAAAAAGTATAGATCTTTTAGAATGTATTTGAATTTAAATAACTACCACCTTAAAACCAGTAAATATAGTTAAAGGTCAACATATATGAATCCTCTGCTAAGAAGAGTCATAATTTTTCTATTTGGATTGGAACTTTTTGGATAACTTTACTGGCTAGCTTCTTTAATACACTTTAAGAAATTTGGAAAAGCATGAAAATCCATATAAATCTGTTATTTACCTCAGGTCTTAATTTTTTTTTTTTTTTTTTCCTTTTAAAGAGTCTACCTACCAAGTCCTTGAATCTTCACCCTGGATTCAAATGTCTCTGACAACATCCATGAAAATATGGTGGTCAGTCTGTCAGTTTGTAAAAAGTAAAATCTCAAGGCCTTCACAGTGCTTCACATGTACTGTTAGTTTCAGTAGGATTTTTTTTTAAAATATATTTTATTAACTATCAGATAATATCAGATCAGATCAGTCGCTAGGTCGTGTCCGACTCTTTGCGACCCCATGAATCGCAGCACGCCAGGATACACTTGCACCTTCAGATAATTTGAATCATTAACTCTGCTGTATTGGAATCTAGATTCTACATTTTTAACAGTTTTCAGCAAGCTGACAATTCAATTGATAATGAATTAGGTATACAGAAATACTCATTGGTAGTGACAATATATATGTGTATTTGTTTATCCATTCATCTATATGTGTATCTATCTACATGATTTGAATAAGTGTTTCATGGTTAAAAATTGAGCCATAAAGATATGTCTACAATGTTTCCTATAGCCTGCTTACCCACCTTAATACCCACTTTCTTCATTGCATCATCCTTTTCTTTCCTGATCTTTTCTTCTGATTTATAGCTTTATACTAGCGGTTTGGAATACATATTTTTAAAAAAAGAAGTATCATCCTTTCCCTTAGATAACCCATGATATGAAATAGTAAATATAAGATGAAAGCATATGCAACAAGCAAAATTCAACTGCAACATTATGAATAAATATTAACTGGAAAAAGAGGGCATATTTTCATGGTAAAGGATTTCTTAAAGAATGTGTTAGAATAGACCATGTGGCTTCTGGAAAGAAGTGTTCAGTACACTGTGCTGCACAATAAGGCTAGTAAATGCATCAGAAGTGAAATAATTTCTATACCTATACCTAATGCCTGGGCCTCCCTGATGGCTCAGTGGTAAAGAATCTGTTGGGAAGATCCCTTGGAGGGCTTGGCAACCCACTCCACTATTCTTGCCTAGAGAATTCCATAGACAGAGGAGCCAGGTGGGCTACAGTCAATGGGGTCACAAAGACTTGGACACAACTGAGTGACTAACATATCTAATCCCTAAATAATCCTACTAAATGGTAGAAAAACTGAAATGCCTTTTCTTCAGTGGCTTATATCACAAGTATAGAAGATGAGGGGATATAGCATGCTCTATAGTCTTACCTATTGCAAGTGGTTTCATGGTCATGACAGGCTGAATTTCAAAAGTTGCTTTTACTTTTTCTTTGTAAATTATAACTTGAATCTTAATTCATAATATCTGACAATAAAAAATCAAATTTCTTAAAATTATTTCCACTTTAATAGAGAAATGACACTTTAACTTAGTTTCAAAGTAGTATGAAGGGTTCTAAGCTTCACACTGACACAGTGATGAGGGATCAAAGTAATAACTTTGGCCAAATTTTCTGGCTGTGTTTACACATTCGGAATAATGGGAAATGTTTCTTATTACAAGAAGACAGTTAGCAGCTTGAGGATAGCAGTGATTTACTACCAGTTACTGCAGAGCAAGGTGAAGAAAAATTCAATGATTTCCCTTATGATGCTGCATATTTAATCTTTTAGATTTGACATAGCTATACATTATTCGTGATAGGATTTAACACACCTATGAAAATTTAATTTTGCTGAAATATTAGATATCTTAATTTAGTTGTAGACATCATACTCTTATTTACTACGATGACATTCTTATATACAGTAACCATCATCCTAATATTTATTAGGTGCCGAGCATTGTGCTAAGCACATTACATGTAAGAATCACATTTGATTCTTAATTGTCTCTAAGAGTAGGATACTTTATTATACAATACCTCTTTATATTTGTGGAAACGGTGCTAAGGAAAGTGTGATGCTTGAGTGTGATGAAAAAAATTGACCTGTGGAAACCCAGGAAGATTCTCAAGTATCTTGCATCAGTGATTTGATCTTGGTGAATCAACAGGCACAGAGCCTGAGTCTTCCAAATGGTGAAGGGACTATATGAAAACTCATGTGAGAATGGCAAAGGCAAGATTCTAGGACCTCACTCATGGGCCTTGGGGACTAGGAAGCCTGAACTTCTGGTAGGTTATTTTGCTGTTTCTCACTTTGAACAGTCGGCCTCCTTGACAACTGAGTTTCACATCCTTGTCACTACAGATACTTTTTTTTCTATTTGTAACTTTCATCAAAAACATGGTCATCCTTTTCTGACAATCATATCCTCATTTAATACACAAGGAAAACAAAGTTTGGTAATGGTAAAGAATTTGCAAATTTATGTAGCCTTTATGTGACCAAGATAGGATACAATCTAAGCACATGTCAGAGCACAGATTCTTAATTTGTATGCTTTTATTACTTAAAATTATACGTTAGTCAGAGGAAAACTTTCCACAGATAAGGACAGACCTCCTGGACAATTGTGTGAAAGTGAATCGAAAGTTGCTATGTAAACCCATGCAGCCGCATAATTATATTGAGGTTAATTATTATGAATATGTAGAGAACAAAAGGAAACATAGAATGTCACATTGTTTTTACTTGTTCCTTTCCAATCAGTTTCATCTTTGGTGCTTTTAGATAAGCAACCACCAGGCACTGGTTCTTCCCCATGGCAGCGTTTGACTACATTTGCACTGTGCTTGGCTTGCTCTGTGTTTTTGATGGAGCATATTTTGCCAGAGGTGCTGCATTAGTTGATCAATAATAGCAGACTCAGGTTGTTGAGGGAAAAAAACAAAAAAAAAAAAAACCCAAAACTAGTGATGCTCCAGGTGCAGCCCAAAAATCAATAAGGAAGAGTTCTTAACAGAGTAAAATAAAGAGCAATTACTTACTGCAGCTAAATGACATCCTGTGCTGTACCATTGTCTATTCTGGAGACTGACAGGCACCAAACTGAGGGGGACCTGACGTGGTTACAAATAGAGTATACCAAAGAGATGATTTAACCTCAATTGGTAAATTAGATCTATAGTTATATCAACTGTCAAGAGTCAGGAGAATGTTTCGTTCTTGAGTCCTTGAGTAATTCAAGAAAATATCGGAGGGAATTGCAGTTTTAATCTGTGGCAAGGTTTCTCAATCTTGACACTGTTGACATTTTGTACTAGATAATTCTTTCTTGTGAGGGGCTGACCTCTACGCCCTACACAGTAATAGTGTCTCCACCCTGAACATAACATACGAACCCTAAGAAGCAAAATTGTTGCAGTTGAAAAACACTGACTTATCATTTTTTTTTACCTCACTCATAATATGTTCCTACATTACTTCTTTCCTGATACGATTTTCAGATAGATAGATAGAAATAAAAGTTCTCGGTGCACGCACCTGAAGGAGTACAGTAAGTTTCACTGTGTGTGTGTGTGTGCTCAGTTGTGTCTGACTCTTTGTGACCCCAGGCTCCTCTGTCCGTGGAATTTTCCAGACAAGAATACTAGAACGCGCTGCCATTTCCTACCCCAAGGGATCTTCCTGACCCAGGGATCAAACCCACATCTCCTGAGTCTCCTGCACGGGCAGGTGGACTCTTCACCAGTGTGCCGCCTGGGAAGCTCCAGGTTTTCCCATGAATAGCATCTAATTTGGGAGCAAGAATCAAAATACTTTTAATTCCTCTCCACTGTGTTATATTTTTAGTAGATCTCTTATTTTGAGTATTACATGATAGTAATTAGTGGTCTTGCTCTTTTTGGGAAATGTTGGTACACATAGTCAAGAATATGTTTGTGTAGGAAACACTGTCTATAAGGGAAAGGAAAAAGATCACTATGGGAGAAAGATCACAATCTTGACTGAATTGTTAAGTGAGATTCTGCATATCCAAGCCTCTATATGGACAGTTTCTGAAGAGGTTCTCTTATAAATGCAGGATTTGTAATCAGCTTTTCTTTTTTGTCTGATTGAAAGTACACTTGAAGTAGAGTCTTCTATAGCCATATATCTGTCACTGTATCTACCTTTATTTGGAATTTAGAACTGCACTAATTTGTATGATACAAAATTCAAGGAGATGTGGTTTCTAATTGATATGTAGCATGTAGTTTGATTATGGTAGTATTTCATAAGCAGTTCTACTTCTTTGGTTTAGGAATCAGAGATTTAACTATGGGTCATTACATATATAAAAACTTGATGGTTTTGTTTATCTTAGGGACTCTTTCACTCAAAGTATGCTAAAAAGATTGTTTTCAGATTATATGAAATGCAAATGCATGTTTTAATTTAAAAATTCCAAGTCAACTCCAAAACCCCTACATCAGAACTATTGCATCTATGGTGTGTGTATATCAGAAATAATTATTTTAACTGATAATAAAGTAATTTTTATACACAACGGGTCTCAGATTAATTCCTCAGTGATTCATAAAGATAGCAAGAGGAATGCTGGAAAATGACTAATTCATACCATCTGTCATAGTATAGTTAACTTAAAAATGAAAGTGTTAGTCTCTCAGTTGAGTTTGTCTCTTTGCGAACCCATGGACTATAGCCTGCCAGCCTCCTCTGTCCATGGATTTCTCCAGGCAAGAATACTGGAGTGGGTAGCCATTCCCTTATCCAGTGGATCTTTCCAGCCCAGGGATCGAACCCAGGTCTCCTGCATTGCGCGTGTATTCTTTATCATCTGAGCCATTAGGGAAACCCGTCATTAACTTAAGCCTAAGGTGGCTAAGATGGTAAAGAATCTGCCTGCAATATAGGAGACCTGGGTTCGATGCCTGGGTTGGGAAGATCCCCTGGAGGAGGGCATGGCAACTCACTTCAGTATTCTTGCCTGGAGAATCCCCATGGACAGAGGAGCCTGGTGGGCTACAGTCTATGAGTTCGCAAAGAGTTGGACACTACTGAGTGACTAAGCACAGCACAAACCACATATAGAAGCCATGACTAATAAATATTTAGAATCCCTAATAAACTTCTAATTTTATTGAGGAATTTATAAATATTTAGAGATAATTATGGCTAAGAGAGTAAGCATTTACACTAAGACTTCTTTTCTTTCTAAATATTTGAGTTCTGCAGATCCTTCTTGTTAAAGTGCTCTATACTTTTGTTACCTAATGTCCGATCTTATACATTGCTCTTTTTATGATTACCCCATATTTAAAAATCATCAATATACTTAGAGGGACTATTTTATATAACAACCTTAAATCAATTTTAATACAGAATGGTCTTTGTTCCCTTCTAATTCACTGTGCAAAAAAAAAAAAAAATCCTTGGCCCTAATTTTGTGTTACATAGAAATGGTTTTACTTCCTTTGAATGGCACTGTTCATGTTATACGAATCCTTCTTGTCCAGATTCTATAAGCTATATCTGCATTCTTGGTTCTTTTTGCACCAGTTATATCTGAGCTGCCTTCCTGGAAGGGGTGTTTCTTTCCACTTTGGGGCAGATAGTTCAACTTATTCAGGTAATTGTAGTTAAAGCTAGGTATACCTTTGAGCTAAAAGGTGGATGCCTTGGAAAATACCTCTAAACATTATTTTTTTATTGGCAGTAATCCTTTGGATGAGATAAAACAGAACTTACTCTTAATCACATCATATCTATAGCATATTGTGTAGTATATTTCCCAGGCTGAAATTATCTGGGACATCTATCAGTCTACTTTGTATGAAGACACGAAGAGGTTTTTTTTCATAGAGTCCTTTGGGTTTTGGCAAGAGGAAACATCTTTATTCCTGAGATAATTCCAATGATTCACTCCTAAATAACTTGCTGAAATATAGAGGTTTTGCCAGGAAAGATAAAATTATTTATGAAATGAGAAGAACCAACCAATGGCATCTGCTTGCTTTCTCCACTAGACTATAGGTCCTTGAGACAAAGGTTCAGGCAATACTCATTTCTGTTCCCTGTACCTTATTGTGAGATGTTGTAGCTCAGAATGTAAAGAATCAGCCTGCAATGCAGGAGACCCAGGTTCAATACCTGGGTCAGAAAGAGCCCCTGGAGAAGGGCATGGTAATCCACTCCAGTATTCTTGCCTGGAGAATTCCATGGTCAGAGGAGTCTGGTGGGCTACAGTCCTTGGGGCTGCAAAAAGTTGGACATGACTGAGGACTAACCAGCGTCACTAGCGTAACTCATTTAGGGTCAGGTGATAGAAATTCCTCAACACATACTACTTGAATGACAATAAATAGAAGGCCTTTTTTAAAAAAGAAAGAAAGATTTTTCTATATAGCTATTTCACAATTTCTTGACTTATTCTTCTGGGTTACATTAAGTAGTACAAAAATTATGCATGGTTTTATACAAGAATATATACATAGTATAAAATTTATGAGTGATAGACCATAGTTATCTTTGGTGAGATAAGCTGAAGAGATGTAAAAGAAGGCCTACAACTCTGTCCAAATCATCAGCTCTCAGGTATGATCGTGGAAAAGTCATGGCCTGGGCCAGATGAGGAAGTTTCCATGTTTCCCTTTCATCTATGGAGTTGCAGTTACAGGGCTGAAAATACAATCCTCTATTACTCATCTCTATGCTAGTCAGTTAATTCGGAGAAAAAAATACATTTCAAAAGGAAAAATGTAAGGCTGTTTGGACTCCAGATGTATTAGAAATGTCTTTGAAGAGGCATGATGTCTCAAATCCACTTAGATGGGTACAGGGAAATCAACCTCAGTAAGGTAATATAAATAGTATCTGGAGGAGTTTATTTTATATTGACAGAGCTCTGAGAACATGTAAAAAACACCCTAATGCTATGCGCTACATAACTTTTCTGCCAATAAACTTTCCCAGATAAAAATAAACTATGGAAAATTATAGACACAATATTTACTATAAAGTGTTTCATCATTTGTTCATATTATTGATGAAAACCAAAATAGTTATGTTTTTACATAAATTTTAAAAATAAACTGACCCATGATCCTGAAATAGGTAGGTAATAAAATCAACATGTGTAACTATTTTATACCATATAATTGAAATTTATCGGATGCTTATATATTATTTCTTCCTACTTTATCATATTTTAAATTTGTGTATTAATTCCATTGAAGTTGGTTACAAGTCTTAGTTCAGATTTTACATTTTTTTCAGATTTTTAAAAATTTTTATTCTTGCCTATTATGTGATATATTTGAATTTCTGATAATGAGTAGCTTTAAATATAACTGCTGCTTGCAACACATGCTTTCTTTGATCCCTGACAAGTGAATGTATTTGGGTTGCCTTATTTGAAGACACTTTCACCTTGGACTGATTAATTTTTAATTATCCAATTAACCTTAAGATACATTGTCATGTCATTTACTTTTTTATAAATGTTCAATAGATCGTCATTTGATTTAAAATTCTAAACTTAGGCAAACAGACAACTTTACATGTACTATATTCTAATCCCATCTCTTTGTGAACATACTGCTCTGCCTTAGCAAGAAAGTATAATACTAACAGTTTCCAAATAGGCCTTGTAAATATGTACCTACCCCTTATTAATCATGTCAAGGATGCCTTCCTGATTTTTAAGTAATTCAAATTATGTTCATTCTGACGAATTTAGTGAGAACATATCTCCATTTTTGATCTTTTTCTCTTTTTCTCATTTCCGTCAATCTTTCTTTTTCCACCTGTCCTCAGTAAGTACTTATCAAACACTTCAGGGACTAGACTAGGTGCTGGAAAACAGCTATGAACAATTTGACTGGTTCTTGCTTCCACAGAGCTTATAGTCTAAATGGGTGACAAGCATTGAACGAATGTACAATATATGCGTGAATACGTGTGGACAACTGCTATAAATAAATATTATAGTGTATGTTTGCATTGAGATTATGAAAATACTATAACTTGTTTTATATTGTCAGATGTAAATGTCTCAGACTGAATTATAGCTATCAGGCAAAAATAAAGGGCAAAGAGGAATTTGGGATTAACAGTTATAAACTGCCAAATTTGACTAGGCTTCCCTGGTGGCCCAGTGGTAAAGAATCCACCTGCCAATACAGGAGACATGTTTCCTATGTCAGAAAGATCCCCTGGAGAAGGAAATGGAAACTCATTCCAGTATTCTTGTCTGGGAAATCCCATGGACAGAGGATCATGGCAGGCTACAGTTGATGGGATCGCAAAAGAGTAGGACATGACTTAGCAACTAAACAACAACCACTGTATATAAAATAGATTTTTTAAAAAGGAACCTAGTATATAGAACAAGGAACTATATTAAACATCTTTTAAAATAATTTAATGGAAAAAATCTGGAAAATGTGTATATATTAATAATCTGAATCACTTTGCTATACACCTGAAACATTGCAAATCAACTTTAAAAAATTATTGTAGAAAAATATTTTTTAAAAAAATGAAGGGCAAAACCTTGTGGGCAAAGAATAAGAGTGAAGGACCTGAGGAAGGTCCTTTGGTGATTTTCACCAGAAAGAAACTCAAATAATGAGGGGAAAATTTGTCCCAGGAAGAAATTAGAGAGGCACTAGGGCTAGATAATTCAAGGTCATGTAGATTATTAAAAAGTTATATCTTCTTGAAATTTAGTATAAAGATATTTAAAAAAATAAGGAAGCCAGTGGCATGATTAGATTTGCATTTAAAAAAATTCTGTACCTTTTCTCTAGTATATGCATAAAAGTATTGGAAGAGTGAAAGCAAGTAACCCTGGCAGAAGGTAATGGTATCTTGAACTAGAAGGATGGAGGTGGAGAGAAGTGAGCAGAATGATGGTGGAACCACTGTGAAATAGTGATGGACCAAATGACAGTGAGGAAGAGGAAAGTATACAGGACAGTTTCAGATTTTCTGTGTGGTCTCCATTCATTTGTTTAATAAATATTACTGAAATTCTTAAAAAATAGTTGAAAACCAGAATGATGCAAATATGCTAAATTCATAAGAATTTAACAAGTTTTCTTTAAGTTAAGAAAAAAAAATACAATTGAGATACCTGTCATATAATGTTGGAGGAGATGTATGAATGAAACTTTGACAAGAAGTTTATATTGAAGTTTAAGGGTTGTTCACATAAAGATGTTGAGTGAAGTAATGGGACAGGATGAGATAGCCTAGGGAGAGTGAAATGATTTTGCACCAGGCTGTGAAACCCAAGTGTTTAGTTAGAAATGTGTTCTGCTGAGGAGACTGAGTAGTAGTGACCAGAGAAGCAGGAGAACCATGAAGACCATGAAGTATGACAAAGAGCAAAGGATGATGGAATTCAAGATGAAAGTGGCTAACCCACTGAATGGTTCTCAGTACCAAAAAAATGTGAACCGATAAGTATCCATTTAAGTTAACAAATCAGGGGTCTTTAGGAGGAACAAAAACCCAACTGGAATGTGTTGATGAGTTAGGGAGAAGTATGAAATTGAAGCAACCAAAGTATACAATTCTTTGGAAACCTGTTTAAGTCTTAGAAATTGTACTGTTTCAATATTTATTTTTCACTACATCTCTTCTTGACTTGAGACATGTTCTTAGTATTATTTAATGTCACTGAATTTTACCTTTTAATTACTAGTCCCTTAAGCAAAAGCAAGTACCTAAGCATAGCACTGTATCTCTGATTTCTTTAAATCTCCTATTGTGTTTATATTAAATGCAGTTTCTCCATAAGAGTAAATAGATTAAAAAATGAAAAAAAAATAATGAAGGCAGAAAGAAAGAGAATGAGAAATACTAACAATGCTGGTATGGAAGATGCATTCTTATTTTAGAACCAGTTTTAGACTATAATAATTCTGAGGCCTCCACATAGAGACTGTAGGGAATTGTTTGGAGTAGTGAATATTGAATAGATTTCTTGGAGAACTCATTGCTGCCTATGATACTATTTGCCAGTCTATCCCATTTCTCAACCACCTAAACCACCATTCCTGTGGTCAAGATGTGGATTCACTTCAGCCTTACAATTTTAACATCCGGACCTTCCAACATAGCTTCTATTGAAATGCAGAACATCAGCTCTGTAGCCAGGAGTTTTTCTTTCTACCTCTAGATGACTTCAGTCTGAGGAATACAGATGGATCTACCCTAAGCCAACATCTGGTTACTTATGTCTCCTCTTTTAACCAAAATCTATTGTGGCAGAACACAGCTTACAGAGGTCAATGTATACATATGTATTCTCTATCATCATATGGTAGGGCTTCCCTGGTGACTCAGTGGTAAAGAACCTGCCTCCTTATTCAAGAGACATAAGAGACGGGTTCGATCCCTGGGTCAAGAAGATCCCCTGAAGGAGGGCATGGCAACCCAACCAGTCTTGCATGGAGAATTCCATGGACAGAGGAGCTTGGTGGGCTACAGTCCATAAGGTTGCACAGAGTCAGACACAACTGAAATGACAGCATGCATGCCTCATCAGAGGGTTACTGCTTGACCTTCATTTCCCCGAATTTAGCACAGAATACCTTTCCTTGTACTATTCTTTTTTCTATTTATCTATCTTTTTTATTCCAGAAACTTAGTTGATATACCTCTATCTATATATCCAGAGTTCATGAGTGTATATCTATATATCACAGTTCATATATTTCATATGCTGAAATATAGCATAGTGACTGGAACATATAAATATTTGAATATAAATCAATTTGACCTTGTTTTTATTACATCAAATGCATATCTTATAGCAATGCATTAAAATTAAATTTGATGGCTCTGCATGGTAATTTTGAGCAATGCTTTGGGAAATCTGGAATTGGTTATTGACTGCCACTAACATTTTTTTATAATCTTGAGTGAATCACTTATCAACTCTAGCCATAGTTTCCTTGTAAAATCAAGGGACTAAATCACATTAACTATATAGTCTCTACTGCTTCTTGAACTATTATTATTGAATCAAAATGAAAATATTCATATTTTCAATAGGCAAGAGGTTATGGCAGTTGAAATTAGTAAAATGACAAAATTGACATTAATAAAATGAAAATAGTTGACAGTAATTTTTGTAGATCATAGCCATTTTTATGTTTCATCTCACTCTCATTATATTTTGTGCTTTGTTGATTTTTTTCCTATTTAAAAATCAATTTTATGCCCTTTTAAGGATGACTAACTTTAAAGCTGGTGTCCCATCTGTTTTCTCTTTGTTAGCAGACTTTTTGAGGCTACTCTGAGTTCATAAAGAAAATGATTTGCTTTGATAAAGCAGCTTTTCAAAGAGAGAAAAAATAGCCTTAGATTTTCTTTATACACTAGCTAGTGTCTAAAACCCATAAACTCATCTTAAGTATGAAAAAAAAATGGTTGGTTATTTGAAAAATTGCTGTTATTAAATAAATCTCTTATCTCCAAGGCTCAACTATTTACACAGTGAAAGAATGTATTTTTGAAATTCCATGCTTCTTTTAAAAATTGTATCTAACTTGTAGGTAACGATATCCTGACCATAAATTTCCATACCAGAATTCATTTCCTGCTATGTCTCACTATTGATACTCTATACTTCCATTTCAGAAAATCAAATGTTATATAAAAATGAATATTATTTCATCACATATCCCAAACCACTCCGCATACTCTGTATCTCCATACATACTTGTTATATTATTTTGATGTTGTAAATTCTTTGAAGGACTTTTATATAGTATTATGTCAAGTGTAAAAGGGAAATGTTGTTATTTATCATGTTACTGTTCCATACATGCTCCCTGAATTTTCTTAAGTGATATTTTGCTGTGCTGTGGTTTATTTGCTCAGTTGTGTCTGACTCTTTGTGACCCCATGGACTGTGGCCCACCAGGCTCCTCTGTCCATAGGGATTCTCCAGGCAAGAATATTGGAATGGGTTGCCATGCCCTCCTCCAGGGGATCTTCCCAACCCAGGGGTTGAATCCAGGTCTCCTGCATCGCAGGCAGATCCTTTACTGTCTGAGCCACCAGGGAAACCCTAAGTGATATTTGGTCTACCTTAAATGTTGCATGTTTCTGGAGGAAAATATAGCCAAAGCTAATACAAAATGGCTAGTAATCTAAACATCACATTTGAATATCATCTTGAATACACAGTTTCTAATCTGGGTATGTGTGTATGTACTTATTTGCTCAGTTGTGTCTGACTCTTTGCCACACTGTGGACTGTAGCCTGCCGCCAGGCCCCTCTGTCCTTGGGAATTCTCCAGGCAAGAATACTAGAGCGGGGTTGCCATGTCCTCCCCAAGGGGATCTTCCAAACCCAGAGATCCAACCCAGGTCTCCTGCATCACAAGCTGATTTCTTTACTGTTTGAGTCACCAGGGAAGCCCAAGAATACTGCAGTGGGTAGCCTATCCCTTCTCCAGGGCATCTTCCCAACCCAGGAATCGAACTGGGGTCTCCTGCATTGCAGGCAGATTCTTTATTGGCTAAGCTACCAAGGAATCTAAACTAAAATATTTAAATTCAAATAATGAAAGGATATTGTGAAAAATGAATCAATGAAGCCAGAGAGAAGCTTCAAGGATCTGGGATCCAGACTGTTATTTCATTCTAACTACTTTGTCATGTTAGGGAGGGGAGCAGAAGCGAGGTAAGTGATTTGTCTACATCCTGTGTCCCTTTTTACAACATCATTCTTACCTACTTACACAGTATTCACAGTTTCTGGATACCTCCACTTCCAATGATTTCTTTCAAATCTTTTTCATCATGGATAATCTGATTCATACAAAGGTTTAAATGACAAATAACTTAATAACGTTATACTTCAAGTTATCTGGATACAATTTCTGCATGAAGTTTGAGTATAATGTATGTAATAAACTAAATTCAGAATTAATAAGTGAGGAATATTTAAAAACCCTAGAGGAAGGAATCCCAGGGACGGCAGAGCCTGGTGGGCTGCCGTCTCTGGGGTTGCACAAAGTCGGACACGACTGAAGCGACTTAGCAGCAGCAGCAGAGGAAGGAAACAAAGGTAAGATTCTAGTATCAACAAAACAATTAGGTGGAGGGGTACTTATTTATTTTTTGACAGAGCGACATGATTAGTATATATGACTTGGAATTCAAAGCCCTTATATTACTACTTGAATCCTCTTGAGTAAGCCAATAATTATTAACAGCCTCAGTTTTCTATCTATAAAATGAAAGTGAGGTATTTGAAACAAGTTTTAATGTACAATTACAAGGATAAATTAAAATATTTTATGTGAAAGAACATTTCAAGTGTGTGACAGATGAGATTCTATAATGGTATTGTTTGCAGTAGCTCCCAAATTCTGCTATATTTCATTATGCATTGCCTTTGTTCAGTCGGTCAAGCTTACTCTAAAAATAACTTGCTTTATATTATAAAACACCACATGAGCAATGTAAAATCCCTGAATTTTTATTTTGCTTCCTTTTTTTTAATTAAAAAACTTTTTATTTTGTATTGGGGTATAGTTGATTAACAATGTGCGATAGTTTCAGGTGAATATTGAAGGGACTCAGCCGTACATAAAAATGGATACAAGGATATATATTTTACTTCTTTTCTCGTGTTATCTCATAGATTAGATAAGTAACGGCTTACTTTTAGGAGTCTCCCAGTAGAACTTATAAGAGCTTATCTTATCTCATAAGATAGAATTATTTAAGCAATGCATTTAGGACTCTCATTATTTAATCAGTATGACTATATTATGCATATATATATATGTACTAGAATACAAGAGAAACAATAGGCTAGAGTCTTAATTATATTATATATGTAGATTTATTGGATACAAAGACATATTTCCATCTTGTTATTCTATAGCAAATGGCTATAAAGCCTTTGAATTATTCACAAAAAGATACATTATGAATAAAAATATTTTTGTGATTTTTTTTTTTTAATTTTATTTTTAAACTTTACATAATTGTATTAGTTTTGCCAAATATCAAAATGAATCCGCCACAGGTATACATGTGTTCCCCATCCTGAACCCTCCTCCCTCCTCCCTCCCCATTCTATCCCTCTGGGTCATCCCAGTGCACCAGCCCCAAGCATCCAGTATCGTGCATCGAACCTGGACTGGCAACTCGTTTCATACATGATATTTTACATGTTTCAATGCCGTTCTCCCAAATCTTCCCACCCTCTCCCTCTCTCACAGAGTCCATAAGACTGTTCTATACTACTTTCAAGAATCACTGTACTACCTGAAGACCTAAGTAGACTTTTTTTTTAAATATAAGTTTATTTATTTTAATTGGAGGCTGATTACTTTACAATATTGTAGTGGTTTTGCCATACATTGACATGAATCCACCACGGGTGTACATGTGTTCCCCATCCTGAACCCCCCCTCTCACCTCCCTTCCCATCCCATCCCTCAGGGTCATCCCAGTGCACCAGCCCCGAGCACCCTTTTATTCAGAGAAGACATACAGAGGCCAATAGGCACGTGAAAAGATGCTCATCACAATTAATTATTGGAGACATGCAAATCAAAACTATGAGGAGATACCAACTTACACCAGTCAGAATAGCTGTTATTAAAATGTCTACAAATAACAAATGCTGGAGAGGATGTGGAGAAAAGGGACCTACAGGTAAATTGGCACAGCCACTCTGGAAAACAGTATGGAAGTTCCTCAAAAAGACTAAAAATAGAGTTGCCATATGATTCAGCAGTCCCACTCCTGGGCAGAAATCCAAACAAAACTATAATTTGTAAAGATACATGCGCCCCAATGTTCACTGCCGCACTATTTACAATAACCAAGACATGAAACAAAATGTCCCTCAACAGATGAGTGAATAAAGAAGATATGGTACATAAACACAATGAAATAGTACTCAGCCATAAAATGAATACAATAATGCCATTTGCAGCAACATGGATGAACCTAGAGATTATCATAATAAGTGAAGTAAGCCACAAAGAGAAATACTGTATGATATCACTTATATGTGGAATCTAAAGTAAAACACAAATGAACATTTTTATGGAACAGAAACAGATTCACAGATATAGATAACAGATTTGTGGTTGTCAAGGGGGAAGAGAGGTGAGGAAGGGAAGGATTGGGAGTTTGGGATTAGAAGGTGCAAACTATTCTATATAGGATTGATTTAAACAATACTGTCCTATTGTTCAGCACAGGGAGCCTATATTCAATATCCTGTGATAAAACAAGGGAAAAGAATATGAAAAAAGCATATGTATAATAATTTGTTATACAGCATAAATTAATATAATATTGCTAACCTACTATATTTCAATAAAATTTTAAATAAGAGTGCTATCTAATATGTGCCAGATATTGGGCTCTGCCTATCAAAACAAGAGATTCATTTTTCATGTTGTAGTTAAACCACAGTAACTGTCCACTATTTTGCATTCCTATGCAAACACATAAAATCATTCCCTATTCCTTTCTCTTAGACATATAAAATTAACTTAAACACTCAGTCTTTTATTTAGAAATCACACTTTTCTGGAATATCAGTTGTGCAGAATTATACTTTTTTAGGTTTCTTCTGAATTGAATCCTTAATCATTCACCCTTATTGCTACTATAAGCAGTGACTGTTTGAAATTCTCATTTAAATAAACATTTTACTAAAAAGAATTATTCACACTGAATGGGTTACAATACACACATATTAGTTCTAAAGACAACTCACTGTTGTTTATCAGAATTTTGTTCTTTGCAGAATTCATTTACTCTAGTTATACACAGGACAGCCCTCCTGGCTTGTGGGAAACTGTTGCATGCTTTCACTTTTCTCAGGAGAGGTTGATGCCTTGGTCTTCCTCTCTCAGGAACCGGGCCTTTAGCTGACCTTATTAACATTCACCTTGCTTATCTTATACGTGTGCTCTAACCCTGGTTGAATCCTAAATGCCCACCAGGAGGAACTGGTTTCCCCTAAGGAATTTAGGAGTGAGACTGAGCCAGAAGAAGTAATTTAACTCCAGGCAATTTCCTCTTGGTAATTTGTGCTATCTGAAAAAAGTAGGTCTTGTCTGCCGGAAACTTTGAATGTTTCTTTTTGGTTATTACTTCAACTTATGACAAAGCTTCCTGCTTGCAAAGCAGTAACTACTTCTCTATACAATCTCTCTGTGGTAGAGTGTTTCTAGACCTTGAAGAAAAAAACTCTTCTTTATCACCGAAAACAGATTCCACATCTAAGGGTAAAAAACAGATGCAGCAAGCCAACACTTCTGCGGAGAAATGTCCTGTATTTATAACTGCTTTCAAAATCCTATTCCTCAGTGATGACAGGAAAAGGACAGTTGTTTTTAATAAATATGGCTTGAGTTTATACTGATATTTAAGTGGTTGTTATTGACAAAGAGACACATTTCAGGTCTACCGATTTACCCCATGCTAATATATTATGTAGTGAAAAATCAAAATTTGCTTTTTAAGTAGTTCATGACATTCCACTAGCATTCCTCCATGTGGAGAAAGTTATTTTTTAAGACAAAACCTTTGGATTTTATGCATCATGCTGTGTTTTCTATTGTTATTGTTGAGCAAGATTTATATTTATACATGTTTCCAGTGTTTATTAGTACATTGTATTGGGTTAATAAATGAGTTAATATTTTTTTTAATTGTGAATTGTAAAGGCCCAGAAGAGTGTCTAGTGTATAATAAGTATTATATGTGTTTGTGAAGTAAAAATTACAAAAGCTTAATTTCACTCTCCTAGTGGCTGTAAATGATTTTTTTTTAAAGGATAGTAGTATATGCATATGACTTTTATTTTCAGAGATACGGAATTGGTCACTTTTATTTGCCTGATTTAGAGAAGCATTATTGCTTAGGCCAGTAATTCTCAGCTGGGGACAGTTATACCTTTCAGGAGACATTTAGCACTGTCTGGAGACATTTCTGTTTGCCATAACTGGGTGCAGATGCACCTGGCACCTACAAGCGGAGGCAAAGGATGGTGGCAAGCAGCCTGTAATTCACTGGGCAGTCCCCCACAGCAAAAAAGTACATAATCCCCAATGTAAATAGTGCTGAGGCTGAGAAACCCAGGGCCTAGAGCTTGAGTTCTAATTCACATTATGCTACCCACTAAATCCTGGAATCCTGGTAGGATTGATGCGTAAGCATTTCAGTTTCTTTGTCATTAAATGGGTATAATAAAATAATAGAAAGTTATTAATACATGAAACATAGCACAGAACTTGGCACATTGCAAATGGTCACTCAATCTTAGCTATTATTGTAAATAAGATCTGAGGTGAAGTGATTTATCTGCTGTCTAATCATTTTTCTAAAACTAATTATCTGCTCTCTCAAGTTTAGTATATTTAAGAATTCTTTCCCACCTTAGATCTTTTCACTATCAGGCATCAATAGACAACTAGGTCTTAAAAACATTCATCACTGCCTTACTGCATTTTTGTTTTTGTTGTACATTAATTTTGTTCTGTCTTGTCCAAGATTCAAGGCTTGCTTAGAATTTCATAAAGGCAAATAATGCTTTCTCAAGAATGTGAATCCTACAATTGTCTTTTCCTTGGCTTCATTTTAATTCAGTATATACAACTCAGTTCTCTAATAGTCTCAGGGTTAAGTCAACTGTGGACTTCATTAAAGCTAAATTAGAAACTAGCATGATGGAGTTCTACCAAGAACGATTTTCGTCTCCTTAAAGAGTAGAGTCCATAGATAGTGGTACAGCATTTGTTCGGAACACTATAGAACCCATCCTCTGAAAGCTGGACAACAGAGTTTCCTTTAAGGTGCACACATCAATGGGAAGGGGTCTATGTACTGAATGTGTTAAGGGTTAGTCACTCAGTTGTGCCTGACTCTTTGCGACCCCAAGGACTGGCAGCCCAGCAGGCTCCTTTGTCCATGGAATTTTCCATGCAAGGATACTGGAGTGGTTTGCCATTTTCTTATCCAATGTACAGAATACTTCCTTTTAATTCTTCTCTAAAATGTGTCACAATGTTGATTAATCCTTTATTTAAGAGAACTTATAAACATTACCAAAAAAAGGATGTGACAGAGGTCTCTTTGTCTGTCTCCAGGGATTAATGAATAGAAAGAAAATAATAGTGAAGATCAAGTTTAGATTGAAGACACAATGAGGAAACTCAATACACACCATTAAAGGTGTTGAAGTATTCCAGTTTGTATTTTAGAAGCAAATTTGCTCACACTTTGGGTAAAAAGGGATTTATAGGCAACATTTTTTTCATTACTGTATATTTACAGTAATGAAAATGGAGATTATTACATTTAACAGTTATTTACAGATTTTGATATTTTACTCAATGAGCAATAATATTGTACATGTCTTTATTCAAAGCACTCTTCATATATGTAATCATATTTTACAGTACATAGAGATGGCTTCTTGATATCACTGTATTAAAAGTTTATATTATTCTGCCTGTAGATTTATGTATTGATACATTTTAGTAATTAAGATAATATATTACTGTAGAGTGTTCTGTCATTTATTCTGCTGCCTCAACTCATGCCTTCGTCATTTATTTTCTGCACTAATGAAGTGACCTGTTCAATCAATCTGCAGGTTACAAGACCTGTGTCAAATGGGGTCTCAGTCATCTGTTTTATCTATATTTTAAGTAACATTGCTACCACTACTCAAGCATCAGAATGTATTCTTTTTATAAATTAGATTCTGATAATTCTCTTTTTATTTCTGAATCCAAAATGTTTGCATAAATGGAAGATAAAGACATTGAGTTAAAGAGATTTTATTGGGAGTATTTCCATAACCCAGGTTTTGGCTAAGGAAATGTCTCTATGTGTCATGTTGACACATGGAGAAGAAAGAGATTAAGAAGTGCTGCTGTGCAATAACTCCTTTTTAATTCATTTTCTACAGTATTGAAAAAATGTACTGCAAGAGATTTTTTCCCAGTTGCTTTGATATCTAGTGCTTTAGATATGATGTCATGTTGCTTTTGTGGCTATGAGAGGTTTGTTATTTCCAGGTATATTTTGTAGTAACATATATGCCTTGCTTTTTATTGGGGCAAGTACAACTAAAGGGGAGGCGAAGCTACAAAAACATCCCTGAAAAGTTGACATTCCCCACTACTTTCAAGAAAGGAGGCAAAATATATACTACCAGTGCTTGGTAGTTTATGATTCAGGTAATATATCAATTCATAAAGATCAAAGTAATCAGCTCATCTACTAGAGAAAAATTTCAAGAGAAAGAAAATTTCATATTAGATGTGTTTTTCCTTACTGATAAAATTTATGATTGTCAATTCTTCTCTGGACTATATAATTATCAGGGAGTTACTGGTAAATGCCAGGCACTATTGGGAGCAGTGGATTCAGCATTAAACAAGGCAAGCAATGTCCCTGACCTTATGAAACTTTTATTTTAGTTGGCTTGGGTGTAGAAGTAGGCATCAAAGTGTCTATTCTTGAATGTAAAACATACAGTATTCTTCATTGTATGTTTTACTTTCTTGATTGAGAAGCTCATTAGTAGGAAATCATAAACCTTATTCAGGAGGCAAGTTCTGAGTATCAGTTACCCAAGAGTTACTCTTGCTATACAAGAACTCTGAGCAGTGATAATTTTGGCTCACTTTAACACACTTTCATATACATATGTTATTTACAATCAAATTATGTTATTTTAAATAACCTTTATTATTTGTTAAAATACTATTTAATATTAGCAATTTTTGTAATTAATAACTTCTTTCTAGTTATTAGGAATTATTTAAAATATTTATTTTTGTTCAGGAACAATTCTAGTTGTAAAACAATCTTTTGGGTTAAGTAGAGAATCTTTTGGGTTAAGTAGAGAACATTTGCAGAAAAATATATCTTAAAATCAAATAAGATAATCAGTCATGTGCTAAGTTTTAATCTATGTGATAAATTAGGAAGTCATTGCCTGATAACATTTTGGCAATTACCGGTATAGGTCACACACATGAAAAAAAATTCAGGAAACAATAAAAAATTAAGTGCTGATTGAAACATGACTCCCCTCCTTGTTAATTCTATCATTGTGATATCCTGTCTCAGTGAAAATTGGGCTATGCACACTGGCATAATTACTGTATGTTCACTTTGTATCAGATATCAGACAATGTTTAAATGTAATAAAACCCCCTAAAATCAGGATAAATCTTACAGTTAATGCTTTCAACAATGTTTCAGTGGAGTACATGTGGGTATTTATCATAGCTTCATATTGTCCTTTCTTCGATGCAGTTACATTCAGTGTTTGCACTACATGTATTAAGTTACCAATAATAATATTTTCAAAAAGTTTTTACTATGATTTGATTTTATAGCAAATATTATTTTGTATGTAACTGTTAGTGAAAAAATGTAATATTGTTGCCTTTAATTCCATCTTCTCTCTAAATTAAAAACCAAATGCTTTATCAAAAGAAAGACTATACTCACACATAAATGAAATTGTATCATTGAGACAAATGCAAAAGGACCATCTATCAAACCTAAGAAAGGAAAGTGGAGAAAAGAAATTGGAATGAGAGGCTGGTGTGACTGATGAATGGATCACACCAGTAATAAAGGAGGAGAGTGGTTTTTGTTTGTTCTTAATTAGCATCATAAGATTTTTTTTCTTAGTGGTATGTAAAATCATGTGTTTTAAAATCAGTCACCATGAATTCAGTGAAATGCAGATTATATGCTCTACTGATGAAATGAGAGGAAAAAAATATAGGGACATAAAGAACAGATTTTAATATAACTTCAATATTGACTTATTAATCACTAAATTTGCCATCCATTCATCTTCTATTATGAACTCTAAGGAAAGGTAATAAAATAACTGTTTGAGAACTAAATTGTCTAAAACTTAACATAATTATATTAGCTTGTAGAAATTTAATTCTGCTTTTACAAAAGATGTGGCTAGGTATATGCACTGCAAGTTCCCTCTGGGCAGCATGATCCCTCTGAATCACTGCAGCCAAGTGTTTGTGTGTGTGTGTGTGTGTGTGTGTGCCAAAACACATTTGGAATTAAGGGGATCTTTCCTGTGTTTGTCTATATAGAATAAACTATATATTTAAATGTAGGCTTTTAGAACTGGGATAAAATTGAATAAATTTTAGAGTTTCTTCAATATCTAATCTTTGTCTTCCATTTTTGTCATCTCTTTCAATAGGCTCGGAAACAGTGCCCAGAAAAATTAATTTGTTCATCAAAGTTCACACAGTTTGATAGCAACATACACAAGATTACAGTCTTTCACTGAATGTTCAGGGTTCTTTGCATTATGCCAAATTATCCCATGACAAACACACACACATACTTTCACAACTAAACCCTTCATTTTCTCAGTTGGTAAAAAAGTTAGCATTCAAGTAAGTTCCTTTCAAAAAAAAAAAAAAATAGCCTATTCATTCGTGGCCACACCCCTTTGCCAGAGATTACCAATGTCCAATAACTTGTTGATATAAGAGTATAAGGTTCACAACCACTTGCTTAAATTGCAGACAACTCTGAGGAGTCATCCTAGCTTCAGATCTTCCTCTGTGATTACCCGAGATAGATTAATTGCATAGAGTTTAACTTCTGCCTCTGCAGACCCTGCTTTCTTCATTACCCAACAGGGACTCTACTTATTTTTGTTGCTGTCATCAAGATAAGTATCCTTCAGATGTGATATTAGGTATTTTATGCAAGGTAGTTCATTGAATCTTAACAATAATTCTGTACACAGATACAGGTATGAAGAGAAATCTTTCTTTCACAGATGAGGTAACTGGAGATTTGGGAAAGATAAGTGACTTGCCATGGTCACTTAGCTAGAAACTGATTCTGGTTGACTTTCCCATTAGACTTCAAAGCTGCCTAAATGGAGGAGCTGATTCTCTTATGAACAGTACCATTTTCTATTATGTAATATAGAACCTTGCTCTCAGTAGAAGTCAGTAAATATTTATCAGATCAGCAAAGGAACACTTCTATGTCTGACCACAAATTCATGCCATTAGCCCCTGAGCTGTGCAATCTTCTGTGTACATCATGAGCCCTGGACTTAATGATGAACATCTCAAGAACTAAAAAGAAAAAAAAAGGTCTAAGGTGTCAAAAGCAAATTATGGTTTAAAAAAAAAAAAGAATGTGCCGGGGTCCAGCCCCAGCTGATCCAGGGTATTCGAAGGAGAGACGGCTAGGCGAGGGTCGGGGAACAACTGCTTAATTAAATGTTAATTAAGGAATAGAATAAGGATAGCTCAGTGAGGAAAATTCAGTGGAGAAAAGAGGCTGAGTAGCTTGGTTTACGCGGGGGACCAATAAAACTTCAAGACAAGAAGCTTGCACCACTTATGTAGGCCGCAGGCGTCCTTCCGTTCTCCCGAAGGAGAGGAGACACTGAGGCCTCCCCGGTCGGATCTTAGAAGCCCAGGCATAATTAGTAAGCATGGTGGGTTCCGCGCTCCAGATGGAGACTCAACCAGAGTGAGAGAGAGAGAGACATGGGGAGACCAGTCTTTCGAGGAACTGATCCCAATTCTTTATTTTCCATGGTCTACTTTTATACACTGAGGTGTTATGCAAAAGTCACGCAGGGTCAGCAGTCCTGACTTTTATCAAAGTCAGGTGCTTCATACAAATGTATACAGAGGTCTTAGGGGTGTTACATCATCTTCTGGCCAGGGGGCCTGCTGACAATTTACGACCCTCTCCTTGTGACAGCGGTCAGTCAACCAGGACACTTATTTCTCCAGGGGTGATTATTCTTAAAACAGACGCCACCCAAATAAAGTTACATTCCTATAGGGTGAGGGTGTAGTGGGTTTTAGTTAAGGAAAGAATTTACTTAGCCTAAGGTCTAACGTGATTAATATCAAAGGTTAATACTTATTTCTTCTATATATTCATTAATGTGTATAAGGGCAGGGGATGTGGAGACTTAGCAGTAAACATTGGCTCAACAAATGAAAAACCCTTCACCAATATGATTTCTAATCAGCCCATTATACTTATACTAATAATTTTCTAACTTTTCTAAGGAACCTGTTTTTAGAAGGTTTAAAGCATCTTGTGCCTCTCACGGTTGGGAGGCTGTGAGCAATCACATGTGGCCGGACAAGCCTGTCAGGCAGGCTAGAGAACCTTCAGAGGAGTTTGTAGGTTAAAACACTCTTGTCATGCCTAGGAGTTTTTATCAACTGGAGCTCTAGGTTAACTCCTTCTCCGAAAGAGGTGGTGGGGGACAGCCCCCCGTAAAGTCAGAGGTGTAGGTGAGAGCACAAAGTAGTAAAGTAGGCAGGCTCTGGTTATGGGGGTAGATGCTTGAGGATTTCCAGGGGGACTCCTGAGGCTCGATCCCGCCTTTGCGTATGTCAAGCCTCCTTCCTCATGACCTTTGCCATGGGCGGAGTGCCTCACGCCGGCCCCCAACATCTCCCCCTTTTTTATTTCTTAAAACAGCCAGATGCAGCTCAGTCGCGAGCTTCCGAATGCTCTGCCGAAGAATCCTGACAATACAAGGAAGAATGTTTATGAGAAGTAGGATTTGAGCACCAACGACAGCATAACTAGGGATATTAGACAGAATATTTTTTCCAGAAATAAAGTTAGAGAAGGTGTGAAAAAAGTCATTAGCTGCTCCAGCGGCGGTAAAATCCAGTCGAGAGTGTTCCAAGGTCTGTATTTGATTATGAAGTTTCCCTAAGTCCAGGACAATATCAGAACTATTCCAAACACCTGAGATATGATTTTTAATCTTTTCCCATTCATAATCTGTCTCGTTTACCTTCAAAGATGTCACGCATATCCACCTGTAATCAGTGTGGCATGTCAAAGCCATCTTCACCTTTAAAGCCTGTAACTCAGTCCCAATATGCATAATTGCTTCTTCTAAGGCGTCTACTCTCATCTCTAATTTCCTATCTATAGCTTCCTGAGTCGCTAGAGTTAAAGAAACATTTTTAGACATGGTATCAACATATTGGGCAGTATGCACTTGTTGAGTCAATGATATTGCTGCCGCAGTAACAGAACTAATTGCTGCTATTAAAGCTGATATTCCTAAAATAAGTAAGCCCACAAACCGTCGCGATCGCATTAAATCCTGTAGTTGTAACACAGAGAGACCATAGCTATCATATAGGCACCATAAGATAGGATGGGCATTGTAACACCACAAAGGAGCAAACACTACATTGAGGGTTTAAACAAGATGAAAGCATACATTGTTCACAAGTTACCACGTTAGGTCCACCTGAATAATTCATGAGTACATTAAGTTTGTTGGAGTCATTAGTAAAAAGGAAAACATAAGGCAAGGGTAGACAAGCTAAAACAGAATAAGTAGAATTATTTTTTGGTTGGAGTTCACGCTGCAGCAGCCCTGTCAGTCTCGCCGGGATCTCGATGTTTATCTTGTCTCCCCTGCTGGCGGGCGCTGCGCTGGTCTGGATGGCACTTTGCGGGTGCGCTCTCCTCTCTGGCCCTCACTTGCTGCACAAACTTCTTTGCTCTAGGTCGTGGGGTGCAGCGAGGAGAGTGCAGGGCGAGGCTGGAAGCGCAGAGGCGAGAGCTGCCTGGTGGGCGGGGCGAGCGAATGCGGCCGCGAACCTGGCCTGTCTGGAACCCAAATTGGTGAATCTGCGTCCTGTGGAAAAATACAAGCACATCCTCGACCGCTAGTTAATAATGGGTCAGGACCCTCCCATTGTCCTGAGAAGAGGTCCTTCCATTTGACTAATGGTTTTGCATTTAATTGCTCTAGGCACTAATGACGAAGCATTGCAGTAGTTCCAGCCAGATCAGTATTTAGAATATTTATTACGAAAAGAGCATGTTTGATGGGGAGATTTGATGGGGAGAGCTATACTTAAACTCCCCTTCTTTTAGTTTTTGAATTTGGATTTTTAATGTTTGATGCGCTCTTTCAACAATGGCCTGTCCCTGGGGATTATAAGGGATGACAGTATTATGTTTAATTTGAAACTTTATACAAAATTCCTGAAAAGACTTAGAAGTGTAAGCAGGAGCGTTGTCAGTTTTTTAGAGCTTTTGGCAGGCCCAAATATGAAAAACAAGTAAAGAGATGTTGTATCACATCTTTAACTACTTCCCCTGTACGAGCAGTTGCAATAATAACGTGAGAAAAGGTATCTACAGTTACATGAACAAAGGACAGTTTTCCAAATGAAGAGACATGAGTTAACATCCATTTGCCAGAGTACGTTAGGTTTGAGACCGCAAGGATTAACTCCCATAGGTAAACTATTATAAACAGTGGGGCAGTGTAAGCAAGAGCGCACAATCTCCCTAGCAGTTTCTCTGGGAATTTGGAATTGATATCTTAAAGCAGTAGCATATTGATGATGAAGTGAGTGAGAGGCTCTGGCCTCCTCAATCACAGTAGCCACTGTATTTCTGGTTAACAAGTCAGCCAAGTCATTAAAGGCATTTAAAGGGCCGGGCAATCCGGAATGAGCCCAAATATGTCCAATAAAAAATATTTTCTTTCTTTTCTAAATTTGTTGCTGTAAATTACTTAACAAATGAAATATGGTAGTTTTATTTTCAGGCAAAACCGCTGTTTCAATGTGTGGAAACAACCTGACAATATACTGAGAATCAGAGTAAAGATTAAATTCCTCATCTGCAAACATAGCAAAAGCCTCTATGACTGCTGTTATTTCAGCTCTTTGACCTGAAGTTTCCCATGTTTCTAAAACCTTTTGGTGATTTTTAGTGACTATGGAGGCTTTACCATTTGCTGACCCATCAGTAAAAACTATCTGAGCATTTGGAATAGAAGATTGTTTACATCTGACAGGAAAAATAACTGGATGTCTGGATATAAAATTCAACAAAACATGTGAAGGTAAATGATGCAAAAATTTGACCAAAATAGTTTCCTATAGCAATCTGCCAATTTTCAAACATTAGAAGAGCATCAAGTTGTTTCTTATTATACGGAATTACAATTTCTGATGTCTCTTTACCAAACAATTCAATGCTCCGTTTTCTCCCTTTTAATATCAACATAGCTATCAGTCCTGGATAAGAAGCCACTACTTTTTTAGTTTGAGCGGGAAGATGGACCCACTCTAGGGGGCCGTTTTGCCATAAAACCAATTTTTTGTCTGGCTACCCCAATTACACCTATGGGGGTTTCATGGTAAAGGAATTGTCAAGCAGTTGTCAATTTAATTTTTTAAATTTTTTAAAATTTACATTTTAACAACATAAATTTAGGGATATGTTAATTTAGGTCTAATGTTTAGTTTGGGTCTCTGTATAAATTTAAATAATAAATGTATAAACTCCTTATCTCATTTTGGTATATAGATATGCCTAAATGCAAAATGTATTTATATATGTATTTATATATGGCAACAAGTATAAACTTATTGACATCTAATATATATAAATCAATATACTTGAATTAATCTTTATAATTATTAATTAATATATATTACAGCAATACAACACGTACACAGCTAATACCAACCAACACAAACCAATATACTGTAATAATATATGTCACACATATATAATATAATTATACAGTATATAGAACATATATCATCACAGCATCAATCCATACCAATTAATATCAGCCACACACACATTATATCACTGCAATACATATTTAATTATATAGTATATATATAATATGCATATATAGTATACATATTGATTATATACAAATTAATTAAGTATAGATCTACAAATAGAATTAAGTATACCTTTATTATATTTTATTTGTACCCATACCTAATTAGGCAAACTGTAAGTAGGCAAATATATTTATATTATGTATTTATAATAATAATATATATAGTATTGTTAATTGTACCGCCTGTTGATAACTAAGAAATTGAAAAAACCCTTCTCTGAGTATCTCCTATTTGAGACAGCACGTCCCTCCCCCATAGGGTAAAGGGGAGCGCAGGAACTACATAGGGTTGGAAAGTTCCACAGGTATCCTCAAACTGCCAATCTAACATTTTTGAACTTTTAACTACTGTGGGGGCTTGAGGGCAAATGAAACAAAATTTGACCCCTGAAATCTATCAGGGCAACTTGCCAATCATCACTATTTTGTAAAAGACTTGCAGTTGATCCTTATTGAATGGAATTACTATATTTGCTACTTCTTTTCTAAAAAGTTCCACACTTCTTTTTTCCTCCTTTTATAATTAATTGTGCAACCAAGCTGGGATAAGATAAAACTATTTTTCTTGGGGTCACTGGTAGATGGAACCAACGGGCCTTTTTGTCACAAGCACCCTGTAGGTGTATGTTTTGTGGCAAGAATAATTTAATGTCATCTTTTGGTATTATTAATCCTAATTAACTGATCATTTAAAGTCTCATCTACTTTAACAAGAGCTGTCTCTGTCTCGTTAGTCAACCTTTTCTTAGAACTGGAATTAGGATCGCTTTTTAAGTAATCAAACAAAGGCTTTAAATCTGCAGTAGTCAGTTTTAAATGTGGGCGTATCCAATTAATGTCTCCTAATAATTTTTGGAAATCATTTAAAGTTAGTAAACAATCTCTCCACTTCAAAGGGGCAGTTTTTAAAACTTTTGGCAGACTTAAATATGAGAAGCAAGTAAAGAGGTGTTGTACAACATCTTTATAAGCTTCTCCAATTATCGTTTTGTAAACTAAATCTGGTCAATAGCTTTTTATATGACAAGCAACCATCTAATCTTTGCTTGAATACTTCCAGCAATGGGGAACTCACTACTCCTCAAGGTTTTAAACTCTCCCTCACCTTTTTTTCTACAGCATTCCCACCCTGCATACCACTTTCTCTAATCTCACCAACTTATTTTCAGTAGTATGCGTGGGCCAGGAACTGGGCCAGTCTTTCCCAGCAATGTTAAGAGACGTTTGTTCTTGTGTCTAATAGCCCTGACATTTTATTTTCTTGAATTAAAAGATCTTTTAAAGGCCTTGGAGCTGTAATTTCCTGCACCCAAAAAGCTAGATCACTAAATCCAAATACTCTGTGGCTCCTAGCCTGAGAAGTCAAGTTTTTTCCTGTCTGATACTAAGGTAAAAGCAAAAGCTGTGTTACTCTTTGACCTTTATTAATTTGCACAGTTTTAGTAGGCGGTGAGGTCAAAATTTTAATTTCTCAATATAATCAGAATCTACTACACCATGCACCACCGAAATTTTTCTTTTCTCTCTTTTTTTTTTTTTTTTTTTTCCCCAGAAAGCGAGCTACGCCCTAGCACAAGTCCTACAATGCCCTCAGGTAGGGGGCCGGCCACTCCCATTGGAATTGGAGTAACCGGCTTGTCAAGGGTTAATATTGTTGCTAAATCCCCTTACCTTTCTGCTTTTCTCTTAGCCTGGGTGAGACCCCCCTGAGGGGGTTTTCTCCAAGGAGCACCTTTGCATATTGTGCATGCAGTCTGTTTTAAAAGCTCCACTGTTTAAAAAACTTTTTATCTTTTTCAGGCTTAGGCAACACTTTGAGAGGCTTTGGGGGCAAAGTGGGGAACTTTTGGGCCCTGGAAGGCGCAAACGGAGGCGGCGGCTATCGCCCCAAATCAGAAAGTGGTGGATAAGTTTTTTTTTTTTAAAGTTTGCGCAGAGGGGGAGGTAGCTCGCCAGGGCGTCAGGCCACAGTGTCCTGTAAGTCCTCTCCTCTCTCCTCTGCTGATTTTTTTTTTTTTTTCTTTCTTCTCTAAATCTTTCTCAAGTTTTCTTTCCCTCACTCTATCTTTTTTCCTTCCTCTTCTCTTCTCTTTTACTTTTTATCATTTCCTTCTTGTTTTCCTCTTTCATTCTCCCTTCTTCCTTCTTACTTTCTCTCTCTCTCCCCCTCTCTTTCTCTCTGTATCTCTTTTTCTAACTTCCTTTTTCTATCTTGCTGCATTCCCTGATTCCTTATTTCTCCGTTCCTCTCTCCTTTTCACTCTTTAGTTCTTTTTTTTTATCTTTAGATCTTTCTCTATTTTCTTTCCTTTTTTCTTTTTCACTTTTTTCTTTTTCTCCTTTTTTTTTTTTTTTTTTTTTTTTGCTTGAGTGAGGCCCCCCTGAGGGGGTTTTTTGCAAGGAGCAGGCTCTGTATATTGTGTATTCTTTAAAAGCTACTTTGTTTAAAAGAAAACTTTTAATCTTTTTCAACCCTAGGCAATGCTCTGGGAGGCTTTGGATGTAAACTGGGGAATTCTTAGGCCCTGGGAGGTGCAAGCGGAGGTGGAGTAGTCGCCTTAAATCAGAAATTGTTGGATAAATTTTTAAAGGTTTGTGTAGAGGGAGAGGGGGCTCACCAGGGCGCCCGGCCGCAGCGTCCTGTAAGCCCTCTCACTCCTCGGGAGGTAGAGCACAGTCTCCCTCCTTTTCCTCATCAATGGCAGAAAATATGATCTGCGCAGAAGGTGGAGACCCACTATCATCCACCGCTATAGCCTCTCCCATAGGTTATCCCACAGCCTCATGACGAGGGTCCAGAACATTTTTAATCATATTTATAGGATAAGTTTTTAGTTGGTTTTTTACCTTCACCCAAGTATCTAAATTAACAGTAGCCTCTTTAACAGTTTCAAGATTACTTGTATAAAGAGTTGCCATTCTTAGTTTCAGTGTTACCCATGTCAGAAAATTAAGTATAATAGATTTTGCTTTTAGCTATCAAAAGATCAGGCCTTTCTTGTCAGCCTTTTTAGAAACCGTTTTTTCTCTCTAACTCTTCAACACTTTCAACACTTCCCACTCCTCTCGCCCTGTCTATCCTACAGGGGGGTCCGCGGCACCCTTGAGTGGGGTCCTAGCCGTCCCGAACACTGGAAGAACAATTGGGCTGATGACCCAGATTGTCCCGGGGGGGGAACAGCGGGCTGATGACCCAAAACTGTTCCGAGGGAGAAGCAGTAGAGCTGATGACCCAAACTGCTCCGTGGGGGAACAAGAGGGCTGATGACCCAGTTGTTCCGAGAACGGGGGAGCAATAGAGCTGATGACCCTAATTGCAGGGAGCTTACCTTGGAATATCCTGTCTCGGGCGCCACCTGCCGGGGTCCAGCCCCAGCTGATCCAGGGTATTCGAAGGAGAGACGGCTAGGCGAGGGTCGGGGAACAACTGCTTAATTAAACGTTAATTAAGGAATAGAATAAGGATAGCTCAGTGAGGAAAATTCAGTGGAGAAAAGAGGCTGAGTAGCTTGGTTTACGCGGGGGAACCAATAAAACTTCAAGACAAGAAGCTTGCACCACTTACGTAGGCCGCAGGCGTCCTTCCGTTCTCCCGAAGGAGAGGAGACACTGAGGCCTCCCCGGTCGGATCTTAGAAGCCCAGGCATAATTAGTAAGCATGGTGGGTTCCGCGCTCCAGATGGAGACTCAACCAGAGTGAGAGAGAGAGAGACATGGGGAGACCAGTCTTTCGAGGAACTGATCCCAATTCTTTATTTTCCATGGTCTACTTTTATACACTGAGGTGTTATGCAAAAGTCACGCAGGGTCAGCAGTCCTGACTTTTATCAAAGTCAGGTGCTTCATACAAATGTATACAGAGGTCTTAGGGGTGTTACATCATCTTCTGGCCAGGGGGCCTGCTGACAATTTACGACCCTCTCCTTGTGACAGCGGTCAGTCAACCAGGACACTTATTTCTCCAGGGGTGATTATTCTTAAAACAGACGCCACCCAAATAAAGTTACATTCCTATAGGGTGAGGGTGTAGTGGGTTTTAGTTAAGGAAAGAATTTACTTAGCCTAAGGTCTAACGTGATTAATATCAAAGGTTAATACTTATTTCTTCTATATATTCATTAATGTGTATAAGGGCAGGGGATGTGGAGACTTAGCAGTAAACATTGGCTCAACAAATGAAAAACCCTTCACCAATATGATTTCTAATCAGCCCATTATACTTATACTAATAATTTTCTAACTTTTCTAAGGAACCTGTTTTTAGAAGGTTTAAAGCATCTTGTGCCTCTCACGGTTGGGAGGCTGTGAGCAATCACATGTGGCCGGACAAGCCTGTCAGGCAGGCTAGAGAACCTTCAGAGGAGTTTGTAGGTTAAAACACTCTTGTCATGCCTAGGAGTTTTTATCAACTGGAGCTCTAGGTTAACTCCTTCTCCGAAAGAGGTGGTGGGGGACAGCCCCCCGTAAAGTCAGAGGTGTAGGTGAGAGCACAAAGTAGTAAAGTAGGCAGGCTCTGGTTATGGGGGTAGATGCTTGAGGATTTCCAGGGGGACTCCTGAGGCTCAATCCCGCCTTTGCGTATGTCAAGCCTCCTTCCTCATGACCTTTGCCATGGGCGGAGTGCCTCACGCCGGCCCCCAACAAGAATGGGTGATTTAAATATGCTTTTTAAGAAATTGGAAGATCATTCATTTTGTTTCTTTTTATGGTAGATTCCCATGTACCTTGTAGGTATCAGAATTTATACCAGAGAAGGAGCACTGAAGCTGCCTGTGGGATTGACTTATTTGATCCCTTTCAGTACATCTTATTAAAACTGCATATTAAATTTAGTGTAATATCCCAGGAGGGTTAAAATGACCACATAAAGAAAATGATGAACATTTCCCCAAATGTAATGTTAAAGTAACGGAAAAGAAGTTTCCACTCCTCTCCTCAACTTTCATAGGCAGTCAGTCAGTCAGTTCAGTTGCTCAGTTGTGTCCAGCTCTTTGCGACCCCGTTGACTGCAGCATGCCAGGCCTCCCTGTCCATCACCAACTCCCGGAAGTTAATCAAACTCATGTCCATTGAGTCAGTGATGCCATCCAACCATCTCATCCTCTGTCATCCCCTTCTCCTCCTGCCTTTAATCTTTCCCAACATCAGGGTCTTTTCCAATGAGTCAGTTCTTCACATCAGCTGAAGATATATAAATTGGAATATTCTTATAATGAATTTAACATTGTCTCTTTTTTTCTGAAACAAACTTTTTCTCAGTATTTTACTCCCATGGTTTTTCTAACATTTGGACGTGATAATAAGCACAGTATTTGAAGAACTGTCAGTAACTGATTCTATGGTTAAGTAAGCATCTTATAGAAGTCAAGTCACAAAGATGAAGAGAAAATAAAATCTCACATTTCTATGTTGGTCCAAATACCTACATTATGGAAAAGAGCCAAGAAAAAGCCAAAAATTTTTCTGAAAAATGAATCAAAATATTTTATATTCTTACTCCCAAGAAAAGTTCCAAAACATCTTCTGTAAGTCATACAATGCTTCCTTCAAACAACCAGATAACCAGCCTATGTTTACTGCAAATCAATGCAAGAGTTAAAATGGCAAATTAGAAGTAATGAAGAGGATCTAAGTTAGCACAAATCAAAAACTGCAAACATTAAAAAAAAATTTTAAGATATGATTAGCAAAAGGTCTCAATCTGAAATCCCTGAGTATAAGGACATCTGTTAAGATCCCCTAATAGACCTCAGTTTTACAAAAAAATTTGGAGGTTCATCTCAGTAATGATAATGTAGAAGCGCCAATTTAAGTTACAGTATAGTTCTGCATGAAATTTATTTTAGAAAAATGTGAGACATTTAATTTTTTTTTAATTTTTTTTTTTAGTTTTTTCTATTTTTTTAATTTTATTTTGTTTTTAAATTTTACATAATTGTATTAGTTTTGCCAAATATCAAAATGAATCCGCCACAGGTATACATGTGTTCCCCATTTTAAAAATATTCCCATGGGAATACTGGGAGAGAGAATGAATTGGTGTTTAATCAGGCAGACTGTAATCCTACACTATCTGTAGAATATGAACGCACTGTGCTTCAGTTTTCTAGTCTGTATAATGGAACTAACAGGAACTACCTCAAAAGATTCTTGTGAAGGATATATATGTAAGGGAAGTAGAAAAATGCTTGTCATATAATACATCCTCTATAAACATATCATAGCAAGCAGAGAAAATTTTTCAGCGAATATTTATTAAATGCTTAATATGTAACAGAGAATTGGGTCAGGAGGCTTAGACCGGATATAGGAGAAGCAGATGAGCTGAGGTTGCCTCTTTGTGGTGTATCAGCAAGGACTTGAATTACAGGATATATGAGGAAAAACAGAAAGCAAAGGTGATTTATAGGTATTGGCCTGATAATGGTACCATTATTGAGAAGGAGAATTTTGGGTTAAGAATAAGGTGCAGAGTCAAGATCAAGTGTGTGTGTGTGAGAGAGACTAGGAATGTTAATTAGTCAAAGTGATGAGTATAAGCCTCAATAAGTAAATTAGGGCTCAAAGTAGAGATCAGGCTTGGAGAAATGGCTTTCTAGGGAACAATGAAAAGTTGGGTACTGAAAAACTATGCCATTTAGAGGTCAAGTACACAGAGATTTTCACTGGCCCTTCAGCATCTTTTGCACTAGCCTATTGCCTTGTGCCCTATTTTCCTCTCTCAACTCTTTCTCCACTTTGCCCACCTTCTTTTAGCAACAATAAATCTTTCATTTTTGCCACCAGAGCAGTAATCCAGCTAGTGAGTTTCTAGCTCAGTATATTTTTCTAAACCAAGACAGTGCTTTCTTCAAAAGGAATTCTGGTGCCAGCTTGTAATCTTTGCTTCCCCTACCACATGATTTGATAAGCTATGTCTTATTCTTATCATTAGAGTATAAACTTCTTGTGACAAAGAAGATGGATATATACTCATGGACCCGATTTTGATTAATAAAATGCATCCTAAAGTCTAAATGAAACACATGCTGAGATTTCTTTTAAGTGTTCTCTGTAGGTCACTGGAGTGACCTTTCTTTAGTTTCTTAAATTTTTAGGTTATCACTCTGCTGATACAAATTATTATATCAATAACTCTAAAACTCTGAGCACACACTCATATAAATATAGCATATTAAATCCAGTGAAAGATGCAAAGCTTCATATATGGATATTCATTACTTATTAAAATAACATGTATTCTCTGAGAAAACTGCATAATTTAAATTTAGGAAATTACGTAAACAAATTTCAAAATGCCTTTTTGTTCAACTCTGAAGAGAAATGAGCTATCAAGCTGTAAATGACATCAAGAAACCTTAGATGCATATTATTAAGTGAACAAAGTCAATCTGAAAAGACTATGTACTGTATGAGTCCAAGTACATAACATTCTGAAAAAGCGAAACTATGAAGACAGTGGTTGCCGGTGGTGTGGGGAGGAGGGGAGAGATGAGTAGGCAGAGCACAGGGGATATTTCGGGTGGGGAAAATACTCTGTATGATAATATAATAATGGTTATATGTCATTATAAATATGTCCAAACTCATAGAATGTAGTACTCCAAGAGTGGACCTTAAGGTAAGCTGTGAACTTTGGGTGATTATGATGTAAGTTCACCTTTGGTAAAAAGTAACACCATTATGTGGCTAATGAGGAAAGTTACGAATGTGTTGAGGGCAAAGGGTGTATGAAAAATCTCTATACCTTCCTCTCAGTATTGTTGCCAACTTAAAACTGCTGTTTAAACAAGTATTTTAATAAATGATTCTTAGAGTCAAGATAATTAATAGTGGTTAAATCTTTCATTTGACCACTATTTATAGTAAGATTGTGCTGGGAAATTTAATCCAATTGGAAAGAGAAGAGAATTCTATTGGTGTTTTTCAAAGTCTGGTTGAAAACTTAGGGTTTTGGAAGCAAATGTGAAAACACCACTCTGTATTCTGTGTGTATGCTGTGAACATACTTTTTTGAAGGCATCTTTTCTTTTTCCATGTCTTTACCACAGGCTACATATCGAAATCGAATTGTGAGCCAAAATCTCAGCACAAGGGACAGAAAAATAATGCATACTCCCACCGAGGACCATTTTAGATCCCCAGCAGCGGACCAGACAAGCCCCTACAAAAGCAAGTCCTGCCAACTCCCCAATTTATGTCTAAGCAGTCTTTTGAAGGACAAAGAACTAGTCGAAGTTATCAAACACTCAAGAGGAACTTATGAAACCCTCACGTCAGAAGTCACCCAGAATTTACGGGCCACTGTAGGGCAGAACTCTATGAAGCCAACAGCTAAGACAGAAGGGCTCGCCACGTTCTCAGAGAAACCAAAGGACCAAGCTGCTGCGGCCCGGCAGCATTCAACCTTTACAGGAAGGTTTGGACAGCCGCCAAGAGGGCCAATCTCTTTACACATGTACAGCAGGAAGAATGTTTTCCTCCATCACAATTTACACACAACTGAGCTGCAGACTCTGGGCCAGCAGGATGGGTAATGAAATCACCCTATTCCTGTCTCTGGGTAGGATAAGATGGTTAGTGTTTCTCGTGCATAGCTCATGTTCATATTTTCATGTATTTCTTATTACTTTTTAGTTTTAGTTTTAAACAAAGAATTTTACTTTTTTTTTTTTTTAGAATGAGGGTTCAAGCATGTGAATTGAATTAGGTTTAATAGTTTTGGAGACTTTATTATCTATATGTAAAATAAAGGAGACCATCTCGCTGTTTTATACAGGCCATAAAATTTATCTTTTATCTTCATCAGTCACTGATATGCATTGAAGTTTCAGAAGGTAATATCAAATAGCACTCTGTTCACTTAATGGTGTTACTGTGAAAATAGATGTGAGGAATAAATAGATAAAGGAATTGTAAGAAATTTTAAATTACATAGTTAATAGAAAGAGAAAAAGAGGGATTTTAAAGTCTTATATTCGGTAGTGTATTTATTTAAGAATGAAGCTTGTTTGCATGTAACCCAGAGATGCGTTTGTCTCTCTATTACATACAGTCAAGCTTATCTTGCCATACGATTATGGGGGGAAATAGTATTTCTTTTATCCTCTAAATGTTTAGTTCTTACTAGTTCACAAAGGATTTCAGACTGAGTAATTGCTAGCCAAATAGAGGGTGACAGCTCTGATCTTTGAAAACATTTGCTCTTAGTTTTTGCTCTTGATGTTGAAGTACCATGACATAAGACACTGAGGTGGGAATGTTGGCTAAATTTTGTCAAATGATGCAGAAAGCATGACATGCTACACTTTTTGAGTCATTGTCTTGGTTCTATCACCTTAGTTTTTTTACAATGTGAAGAAAGGAACACTCTAAGAAAATTATTTTACTTCACCTTCCTTGTATTAGTGTATTTTTCACTTAATTTTTTTATCTGTGTCCAGTTTTGCTTCATATACATTAACCCATATCAATGACCACATGATGAATTGAGGAATAGAAAGTCCGTTTCTTGGTAGCCCAGTTTACACTATTTTGTATATTCAGTCATCTAGATTTACAGGAAAAAGTGAAATATGTGGGAACTTTGGTGATTTGATCTTAGAAATAAATCTCTGACAGGAATACTGAACTCATTTGATGGCAAATATGTCTCTTTAACAAACAAGGTGTAATGTTTTATATGCAAATGCACGAGATAAATAATTTCTTTATGTTTAATTAATAGAGCTATATGCAGCTATATAAATAAATTAATAAATAATTTTTAAATGACCAGTAGGAATCAGGGCAGCAGTTTTCTTACACAAAGATAAAAGCTAATTACTGTGTCCATAGTAGGCATAGTTTATGTAAATTGAAATTGTCATACCTACTGCATGATCTGACTCCCTTGCACTCTGACAGACAGAATTCATGAAATGAATAAAGGGAAATGGGGATAGCCAATTTAGCATGGCATCTGACTAACCTGCTAAAATTAAAGCTATGCTGAAATGCATCTCCTAAAGCAAAAGTGTATTTGAGCTCTGTGCTTTGGGGAAAAGGCATTATATATCCCCTTCCTGGCTTTAACTATTAAACTCTGACCACTTTTCAAACTTTGATTAGAATTGATAAGAATAAAGAGTTTAGTTGGATACACTGAACTTATAATTTTGGTTTTCCAAAGGAGAACACATGTGCATCCAAGACAAATGTTTGCCAAATGTTTTCTTTCTTTGTGTATTTGTAATTCTGCCAAAAGAGAATAATGCACACTGCAATTTGCTTGGCTTAATGACACTGCAATCTAAAATTCCCACTATACTTTACATGTTATAATAATTCATTCGGATAGGCATTTTGGGCTGAACGGTGTTTATGAAATGATAGAAAAATTATGATTATTAATTGTGGAATTCAGCTTCATTTGTCCTGAAAGTTGGTGTGTGTTACTAGAGTATTTGAAGTCTGTAAATAAATTAGCACGGTAAAATAATCAAGGATTTTTTCCCAGGATATGGAAGAACTATGTATCACAAATAATGTTTTTGATTTGGACTTTTGGAGTTATAGTTTTACTTTCCTGGAAGATAGACTTTTGACTTATACTTTGTAAAAAAAAAATAATCTATTTAAGAAAATCTGTCATTTAATAGACATTTTAAGAGATGTTTTAAATGCTAGTATTTTCTTGAAAAACCTTTTTTAAAGCTGAAACATTCAAAAAGAAAACTTGGATTAAACAGTTCAATTTTAAAAGGAAGGATATTTTTTGGAAATATCATCTTAAAGCTGTTTTGTATCAGTATTTTCAGCATTGTTATAATATTATTTGTAATACTAAGTGTAACTCAGGCCTGGAGAAGTTGTAAGCCCACTATGCTAATATACATCAGTAACTGTAAAACAGGGGATCTTTGTAAGTTTCTCTTGTGTATATAGAATACTCACATGGGCATTCTTTCAACAAAGTGATTTCTTTGTACTAAAATCTCTAGTTTTCTAAGACAGTTCCATGTATAAAAATGATTTATACATTTCTCCAAGGCAGTACATATCCAAAGACATGACACCAGGGGGAAAAAGTGCTTGTTTTTCTGACGGAAGCAGTTGTCTTTTCTTTCCCTTCCTGTTTCTTCCGTGCATGTGTATGTGTAGCTAAGCCTAAGTAACTCTGTAAAATTTCTGCTGCAGATTTTCCCCTCTGAATTTAGAATGTGTTTTAAAGGACACTTAAGAAGAGAGATTCCTTGAGAAAAAGCTGTTTCCACCTGAAATAAACTGTCTTCGTTTTTTAAATTATTGGAACATGCAACTATATTTCTATGCACTCAGTGGTTTTGTTCAAATAATTTTATATGCTAACACAGTCACAGAAAATTATTCTCTCTCAAACTGTATTTTCTTATTTGAAGCACCATAGTCTTTGTGCAGGTGACACCATCAAAGTAGCTGCAGTGCTAAAGCTGGGAATCTATCATGTCAATATGCTCAGGGTGAGGACCTAGGGCCACACATCATTTAAGTTGTTCTGTTTTTTTTATTGGTTGAGGATATAAATAAAAGAACCAGCCACTATTCAGCAATAAACATTTGTAGAAATGCTCATATTTACTTAAAATGTTTACAAAGATTTTCCTAATTAATGTGGGTTGGATGACCTGTGTTTTCCACCTTGTATTTTCCAAGATTTCATCCTAGCCTGTTGTCATTAATTTTCTGTTACTGAATTCAAAGTAATTAATTGAATTCAAAGAAAACTTCACATTTTGTTTCACTTATCTCATGTGTGTTTCACAGGGATACTACTTCCCCTAAAAAGAGTTAAGATTTTCTTTTTATTATCATGCATTTAAGGACCACATCCCCAAGATAAGTGATCATAGTCCACTAGTCCTCCCACGACCTGTCTTGGCACCTTAGTTACTGAAAGAATAGCAGGAGCAGTCTGCTGAGTACAACTTCTCCACAATTATCCACATCCATTATCATCTTTCTCATTTTTAAGAAGTAATAACCCATTGTTGTGGGTAACCCGGAATACTGGGTGTAGTCTTGTAAACTTTATTTTGTTCCACATTTCTACTTTCAGAACTTTAAAGTCCAAATATCTATAGAAGCAGAAAGTGCTTCAAAACATCACTTACAAGTCCACTCAATCACCATGCAGGTCAATGAGGAAAAAGAAAGGAAGATGACTGTTGAAGTGCAGTGTATGATTGCCCTTCTCATCCCTAAATCACACTCCCCATGACCTGAGACTTTTCTTTGGTGATATATCCATTTAAGTGTAGCGTTGATTCATTTATCCTAGTATTTGATTGCATTCTGTGACTTGATTCTATTTAGACCCTATTATCAGGTTTTTATTAATAGTATTTTTTTAACCCCAAGAATTAATTCAATCAGAGATAAAATTTCTTTGATAATTTACTCCTCCTAGAATTGAAAATTTTTTCCCTTGTTCTTTTTCCATGTGCTAATTTTATCATGCCAACACTAGTCTATGTCTACACACATAGCAGGGATTATAGAAAATATGAACAATCTGGGTTCTTATAAAAAGCTGAATTGCACCATAGTATAAAAGAAAACAGCCAGCTACCAATCAATTAAACAAAGAATCCCACTTCTCAAACATTATACATTAGTTAAGTAAGCATTAGTCGCTCAGTTGTATCCGACTTTTTATGACTGCATGAACTGCAGCCCACCAGGCTCCTCTGTCCATGGGATTTCCCAGGCAAGAATAATGGAGTGGGTTGCCATGCCCCTCTCCAGGGAATCTTCCAGACCCAGAGGTTGAACCTGGGTCTCCTGTATTGAAGGCAAATTCTTTACCATCTAAGTCATCAGGGAAATTTCCTAACATTATACATTAGCAGTGCCAAATTTTTATTTTTTGTATCTCAATTTGTGTCAAGTTCTTTTACCAATAGTTAAACCATAAGCATATCTACCAACTATTTTTTTACAATAAATTTGATCTCGCTCAGAACCCACTTGCTTAGTACCAAGTAGTTTAGCCCAGAAGTATTTGTCAAAGATACCATTTTCCAGGTGTTTGTCCATGAAAAAAGAAGGACGGCAGGTCACTTCATTTCAGACCTGAAAAATTACCCACAGAAATTAAAACAATGAAAATTAATACAGAGTGGGTTTCTTCCACCTAAGTAAGTAATCTAGAATGTGGGATCTCATGATTCCTTCTAGAGAATGTGCAGTATAGCCCCATTGACTTCACTAGTTTAATCTAACAAACATATTTTTTCCTCCTGAAAACAAAATTGAAGACAAAGAGGCTTCCACATCTTATCAGCCTTTACAAAGATTACCTCATTCCTTTGGTAAGCTCAGGTCACTGTTACAAAATGCCATAGACCGGGTGGGCTTAACAATAGACATTTATTTCCCACAGCTTTAGAAGCTAAGACAAAGTTGCCAGCTGGTTCAATTCTTGGTTTACAGAGAGCTATGTTCTTCTCCTGGAGGAGGAAATGGCAATCCACTCCAGTATAAACCAGGAGAACCCCATGAATAGTATGAAAAGGCAAAATATATATATATATTACTTCAGAAGAAGAAGGCCCACACCCCCAGGTCTGAAGGTCTCCAATATGCTTCCGGGGAAGAGCAGAGGACAATTACTATTAATAATAGCTTTAGAAAGAATGAAGCAGCTGGGCCAAAGCAGAAACAATGCTCAGTTGTGAATGTGTCTGGTGGTGAAAGTAAAGTCTGCTGTAAATAACAATATTGCATAGGAACCTAGAATGTTAAGTCCATGAATCAAAGTAAATTGGACCTGGTCAAGCAAGAGATGGCAAGATTGAGAATTGACATTTTAGGAATCAGTGAACTAAAATGGATGGGAATGGGCCACTTTAATTCAGATGACCATTATATCTACTACTGTGGGCAAGAATCCCTTAGAAAAATTGGAGTAGCCCTCATAGTTAGAAAAGAGATTGAAATGCAGTCCTTGGGTGCAACCTCAAAAGCAACAGAATGATCTCAGTTCATTTCCAAGGCAAACCATTCAACATCACAGTAATCCAACTCTATACTCCATTCATTGATACCAAAGAGACTGAAGTTGACCAGGTCTATGAAGATCTATAACACATTCTAGAATTGACACCAAAAACAGATGTCCTTTTTCATCGTAAGGAATCGAAATGAAGAAGGCAAAGGCTAAGTTTTGTCAAAAGAACACACTGATCATAGCAAACACCCTTGTCCAAAAAACCAAGAGATTACTTTACACATGAACAATCAAGATGCTCAATAATGAAATCAGTTGATTATATTCTTTGCAGCTGAAGATGGAGAATTTCTATACAGTCAGCAAAAACAAGACCTGGAGCTGACTGTGACTCAGATCATGAGCTCCTTGTTGCAAAATGCAGGCTTAAATTGAAGAAATACAGGGAAAACAAGGCCATTCAGGTATGACCTAATTCAAATACCTTATTATATACTAGAAAAGTGAAAGTCACTCAGTTGTGTTCAACTCTTTGTGACCCCATGGACTACACAGTCCATGTAATTCTCCAGGCCAGAATACTGGAGTGGATAGCCTTTCCCTTCTCCAGGGGATCTTCCAAACCCAGGGATCAAACCCAGGTCTTCTGCATTACAGGCAGCTTCTTTACCATCTGAACCACCAGGGAAGTCCAAGAATATTGGAGTGGGTAGCCTATCCCTTCTCCAGTGGCTCTTGCTGACCCAAGAATCGAACTGGGCTCTCTTGCATTGCAGGCAGATTCTTTACCAGCTGAGCTAACAAGGAAGCCCTTATACACTAGAGGTAATGGATATAGTCAAGGAATTAGACCTGATAGAGTGCCTAAGAAAACTGGATGACGATTCATAACACTGTACAGGAGGCAGTGACCAAAACCATTCCCAAGCAAAAGAAATGAAAGAAGGCAAAGTGGTTATCAGAGGAAGCTTTACAAATAGCTAAGGAAAGAAGTGAAAGGCAAGGGAGAAAAGGAACAATATACCCGAATACCGAGTTCTAGAGAATAGCAAGGAAACACATGGAGTTCTTAAATGAACAATGCAAAAAACAGAGGAAAAGGATAGAATGAGAGAGACTAGACCTCTCCAAGAAAAATGGAGACATCAAGGAAACATTTCATGCAAGGATGAGCATGATAAAGGACAGAAATGGTAAGGACCTAACAGAGGCAGAAGAGATTAAGAAGAGGTGGCAAGAATACACAGAAGAACTACACAAGAAAGGTCTTTATGACCCAGATAACCACGATGGTGTGGTCACTCACCTAGAGCCAGACATCCTGGAGGATGAAGTCAAGTGGGCCTTAAGAAGCATTACTACAAGCAAAGCTAGTGGAAGTAATGGAATTCCAGCTGAGCTATTTCAAATCCTAAAGGATGACACTGTTTAACCACTACACTCAATGTGTCATCAAATTTGGAAAATTCAGCAGTGGCCACAGGACTGGAAAAGGTCAGTTTTCATTCCAATCACAAGGAAGGGCAACGCCAAACAATGTTTAAACTACAGTGCAGTTGTGCTCATTTCACATGCTAGCAAGATTATGCTCAAAATCCTTCAAGTTAGGCTGCAGCTTCAGCAGTACATGAACTGAGAACTTCCAGATGTACAAGGTGGGTTTAGAAAAGGCAGAAGAATCAAAGATCAAATCGTCAACATTGTTGGTCATGGAGAAAGCAAGGGAATTTCAGAAAAGTGTCTGCTTCATTGACTATGCTAAAACCTTTGACTGTGTGGCTCACAACAACTGAGGAAAATTCTTAAAAAGATGAGAATACAGACCACCTTACCTGTCTCCTGAGAAACCTGTTAAGATGCAACAGTTTGAACTGCTCATGTAACAATGGACTGGTTCAAAGTTGAGAAAGGACTCCTGAAAGGCTGTAATATTGTCACCCTACTTATTTAGCCTCTAAGCAGAATACATCATGCAAAATGCTGGGCTGGATGAATCACAAGCTGGTATCAAGATTGCTGGGTTAAATATCAACAACCTTAGATATGCAGATGATACCATCCTAATGGCAGAAAGTGAAGAGTACCTAAAGAGCCTCTTGATGAGGGTGAAAGAGGAGAGTTAAAAAGATGGTTTGAAACTCAACATTTTAAAAACTTAGATCATGGTCCCATCATTTCATGGTGAATAGAAAAGGAAAAAGTGGAAGCACTGACAGAGTTTTTTCTTGGGCTTCAAATTCACTGCAGATAGTGGCTGCACCCATGGTATTTAAAGACACTCGCTCTTTGAAGGGAAAGCTATGACAAACCTAGACAGCATATTAAAAAGCAGAGACATCACTTCGCTGACAAAGGTCCATATAGTCAGAGCTATGGTTTTTCCAGTAGTCATGTACAGCTGTGAGAGTAGGACCAAAAAGAAGAAGGATGAGTGCAGGAGAATTGATGCTTTCAAACTGTAGTTCTGAAGAGGACTCCTGAGAGTCCCTTGGACAGAGAGACTATCAAACCAGTCAATCCTAAAGGAAACCAACCCTAAATATTCACTGGAAGGACTCTTGTTGAAGCTCCAATACTTTGGTCATGTAATGGGATGATCCAGCTCATTGGAAAAGACCCTGACTGGGAAAGATTGAAGGCAAAGGAAAAGGAGGCAGCAGAGGATGAGATGGTTAGATAGTATCATCAACTCTATGCACATAAGGTTGATCAAAACCCTGGGAGATAATGGAGGACAAAGGAGCCTAGCGCGTTGTAATCCATGGGGTTGCAAAGAGTCAGACATGACTTAGCGACTGAATAACAACAACAATGCTCTTCTCACTGTTTTCTCACATGGCATAAAGTAAACAAGCTAAGGTCTTAAACAATCACTAATCCTGCCATGGAGTGCCAGGTTCATGGCCTTGTCTAAATCTAATTACTTTCCAATGTCCTGACCTCCATGCCCTATTACACTGAGATTAGGACTTCACATATAAACTTTGGGAAAACACAAACATCCAGTGCACAGCATTCATTTTCATCCTAGTAAGTTTACTATTGTTTTACTCTTTTCACAGATGACATCAGAAAGGTTAGGTAATTTGCCACACAACATACATGGTTAACTAAACTGGATTTCATGGCTGACTTTATTTTTCTGGGCTCCAAAATCACTGTGGATGGTGATTGCAGCCATGAAATTAAAAGATGCTTACTCCTTGGAAGGAAAGTTATGACCAACCTAGATAGTATACTGAAAAGCAGAGACATTACTTTGTCAACAAAGGTCCATCTAGTCAAGGCTATGGTTTTTCCAGTGGTCATGTATGGATGTGAGAGTTGGACTGTGAAGAAAGCTGAACGCTGAAGAATTAATGCTTTTGAACTGTGGTGTTGGAGAGGACTCTTGAGAGTCCCTTGGTCTGCAAGGAGATCCAACCAGTCCATCCTGAAGGAAATCAGTCCTGAATATTCATTGGAAGGATAGATGCTGAAGCTGAAACTCCAATATTTTGGCCACCTCATGCGAAGAGTTGACTCATTTGAAAAGACCCTGATGCTGGGAAAGATTGGGGGCAGGCGGAGAAGGGGACGACAGAGGATGAGATGGTTGGATGGCATCACTGACTCAATGGCCATGGGTTTGTGAACTCCAGGAGTTGGTGATGGACAGGGAGGCCTGGCACGCTGCGGTTCATGGGGTCGCAAAGAGTCGGACACAACTGAGCAACTGAAATGAATTGAACTGAAACTGGATTTCATATCCCTTGATCTTTCCATTTATACTATGCTTATGTCCAGAGTTAGGCTTCCTCCCAAGGAGGCAGAGTGATTCAAGCATATATGTGATGCCTCAATTTCCTATACTCCTAAAATTCTAATGCTTATTGCTAGCGAAAAAAATCTGAGCGTTGATCTATTTTAATAAACCAGAACACTACCCCTTCCAAAGCTTCTAAGAACAATTATTGATGTTTAGATCAATAAATGTAGAATCCTGAGAGGAAAGTACTTACTATATTTCAAGTTTACTTCTCAAAAATCTGACGTCCTAATTTTCTTTCCTTGATGGCAATTGGGAAAAATAGTAGGAAGTAATTTCATGCTGTATTTTTAAAGTAGAGAGCCAATAAAGTGTTCAGCATAAGGAAAACATATAATAAATGAAAAATAACCTAGTTATCAGATTTCATAACTATTTATTTCCCATATTTTCTGAGGACACTGGTACAAACATCATTGAATTTAACAGGCTTGTATTTCCTTATTTATATTTTTTAAGAAGATAATTACAAAATTAGTCTAAATTTTCTATCTAGGGATAAAATTATAATATAAGTCATTTTAAATTTCTTCAATATTTAGAAGGAATTGAAATTAAATGGGAAATACTAATTTATTTGCTCTACATTTTTAAATTCATTTTATTTTATAGTTAACTATATATACCTAAATACTGTCTGAATAAGATATAATCCTACCATGAATTGTGTCTTCCAAAGTCTTATTTTCATAAATTCAAGAGAATTGGAATATTAACTTAACTAGATCCTATTTTTAAGAGGAAAAGGACAAGTTTAGTATCCTAATAATTTGTGTTTGAGATTATTAACATTTATAGTAATATTTTCTATTCATCAAAACTAATATTTTGATGAGACAGATAATAAAAATTACTCTAAAAATTAAAATTTTTAGTAATACTGAATACCCTAGTATTCTTTTGAAGCTGTTAATTTTCCAATAAGAATAGTGATTTTACTTAATGTCAATTTTGCCATTTGATAGTATTTCAAGAAAAGACTGATACACTGAAGCATGATGATCACAAAAATATGCATAATTCCTCTGAAAAATAAATTTTAAAAAGTATGTTGTGTGGTACCTGACTACTTTTATTATGACATTAATTTGTTCTGAACCTGTCTTGGTGATAGACTGGTTTACACATGTATTCACACTAGACATAAAGGAGTACGATTTATTTCTAGATTTTTGAAGTTGTGCTTATGGGGAAAAGACAAATCAGCCACTTGCTTCACCAGCTAGTTAACTTCTACTTCCCCATCCTTTGCCACCATGCTTCTTTATTTCTGATATACAATCATAAAATACAGTATCTCAGAGGCCATTGAGAGAATATGATACTATTATTTCATTTCAATACCTGTGTGTAATCTCTTACTCTGGACTATATTCTTTATCTTCATTTTTTACAACTGGGCAGAATTCAAAATATATGTCAGAATGTTTTGACTTAATGAAACTATTTTATATGTTTTGAACAACAGAAAAAATACAAAATTTTTAAAAATTATTCTAAATTCTCTCTCTCATACACATGCACACAGACTTTTCTAAAATGGCTGAAAGACTGATGAGTCAGAATGGCTACTCAAGCATTTGAAACAGTGCATGAATATGTATCCATTTGGCATCCATAGCAGCCAATGGTGGAGAAGTCAATGGCACCCCACTCCAGTACTCTTGCCTGGAAAATCCCATGGACGGAGGAGCTTGGTAGGCTGCAGTCCGTGGGGTCGCTCAGGGTCGGACACAACTGAGCGACTTCACTTTGACTTTTCACTTTCATGCATTGGAGAAGGAAATGGCAACCCACTCCAGTGTTCTTGCCTGGAGAATCCCAGGGACGGGAGCCTGGTGGGCTGCCGTCTGTGGGGTCACACAGAGTCGGACACGACTGAATTTACTTAGCAGCAGCAGCAGCAGCCATTAGGCAAGAACATACACTTAAAAAGCTGCTGCAATCTCTCAAAAGCACACCTTTAACTATAAAATAGTGCATTAGGCATTCTCCAATCTGCACCAGATATTCTCTGAAACTTCTGAGTAAATGATTCCCCTTTGTTCTGTAGTTTATATACTGTGATTTTAAAAAGCTGAGATGAACCAGTATGATATATTTTTAAAATTTATATGTAGTATGATATTTATGGTTTACAAGTCAAGCCATTTTCCTGATGGTGGGAACAGTTCCTCTTTGATTCTAACCTCTATTTTCTATAAAGACTATCAATAAGCACTGTATTGATTTTTAAGTTAAATTAGTGAAGGTATTAAATTTTAGGGGTTATTTTGATAACTTTATGAGAACACAAAAGCTCCAAATCTCAATTCTGTTGGCAAACAATTTTGTTACAAATTCTTTGGTTATGATTAAAATCAATCAGTACTTTCTTATAGGTGAATTATACAGATATTTCTCCTTACAATTTCAAGATGATTATATAAAATATTTAAAATGGAACCTTGATGTGTATAGTCTCTAAACATTCTTTCAAATATTTTCATTTTAAATCTTATTTTAATTGACTCTTACATATCTCATTCCATTTAATGCTTCCTATTTCTCTAACATAACAGATGCTTTGACATTCATAGAGATATTAGCAACAGACCAGGCATAATAGCACTAAATGTGCTATAATGAAGTGACAGTGAATATCATGGATTAAGGAAGGTTTGAAAATCAAATCACATTTTAGAAAATGATTATGAAAAGGAGGAACAATCTATACATAGAAAGTTAATTTAATTATAATTTAGCCAAGTGTAGGACTTGGTTTAGTCTCATTTGCTGGTCTCCCCCAGACCCCTAATTTCACAAAAGGAGAACGTAATGCTTCATTTAAAAGCACTGCTAACAAAAATCTTTTAAAAAACACACAAAAAAAATGGTACTAGAAGATGCTTTTGCACATTTTGATTTTGCTAGGCTTTGGGTTAATACTATTTATTTTTCCTTTCATGTGGAGCAGGAAATGGCAACCCACTCTAGGATTCCTTCCTGGAGAATCCCACAGACAGAGGAACCTGGAGGGCTACAGTCCATGGGGTACAAAGAATCAAACATGACTGAGCGACTAAGCATGCATGTATTCCTTTCATAGGTTCTTACACGTAAAAAGGGAAACATTTAAATAAGGTCAACTTTTAGCTAGAAACCATACTGAAGTTATTCTTATCTCTTATGCCAGTTTGGACTCTACATTATTTATTTTCTGATAAAGGAGACCTGGACAGAAGGAGGATATACATATGAACTCAGTCTTGAAGTCTGATGAACAGTGGAATATAACCACATCCCCAAAATTCACCTATATGGCTGACATTAAAGAATCTATAGTACATCATTAGCTCAGGGACAGATAAGAGTTTCATTCTTACACAAACAGAAGATGGCTCAAAACCATGCCCTGATAGCTTTTAGATCCCAACATCACTGGTGCTTTTGTTTTTTAAATGCTAAATTGACTCCAACTCTTTTACAACCCCATGGACTGTAGCCCACCAGGCTCTTCTGTCCATGGGATTTCCCAGGCAAGAATACTGGAGTAGGTTGCCATTTCCTTCTCTAGGGCATCTTCCTGACCTAGGGATCAAACTCACATCTCCTGCTTGACAGGCAGATTCCTTTACTCTGAGCCACCAGAGAAGCCCAAATATCACTTAAATTGAGTGAATTTGAGAAAACTATAAATTTTATAATCACTGTTTTATATTTAAGCTCTAAAATATTTATTGTTAAATAAAACATGCCTAATATACAGAGACTTCCATGTTGCTAAAAACTGTGAATTTAAAAATTTTAAACAGTATATAAAATGATTGCCTTGTATATGGAAATGAAAAGCTGGCATTTATAACTGCCTAAGAATAGACACTGACTAGTGAAATTATGTTATTTTACATGTTGGTGAAATTAAAGTAATAGTTTAATATCTTAGTAGAACACAAGAAGTTGATGCAGAATATTTGTAGGTCAACTTAAACAATCCAACATTGATTATTCAATGAGAGTTACATCAGTCCCTACTTTCAGAAATAAGGGCTGAATAGATGCTACCAGAGGAATTTTTTATAATGAAACTCAGGAATCAATGCAGTCATTCACATCAACTCATCCACATGACAGGTAAGCCTATTACATGAATCAGGACAATCATGCTATTACATTAAATATAAAATGGAACTCAATGAAAATATGCAAAGTGGTTTTCCCCAAAGATGACTGTATTTGTCTTTCAAAGGTATGTGAATAAATAGAAAAGAAGTATTCACATTATTAGTAATATAGGTTCAAATATTTATAGTCTTTGAGCTGCTCATCTGCAGAAGGTGATAAAATAATTTTCTAAGATATTTAATGATAGTATATTATGATGAAAAGAAACTACTTCCTCTTACCAGTATTAGTAACGGATTATTCATGCTGTACTTAGCTGATTAAAGATGGCAGAAAAATGTCACTGCTTAACATTTGAGAAGTATATCATATAGAGGAGAGGAACAAACAAATGGCCAAAGTCTTTGCTATTTTGTTTTTGTTATATTATAAAGAGTCAGGATATTTCAATTCTCTCTCTCCAATAATTCCTTAATGAGATATCAGGCTTATAAATTACCTCCTGATAAGAAGAGTGGCAAGAATACCCAGAAGAATTATACTAAAAAAGATCTTCATGACCCAGATAATCGTGATGGTGTGATCACTCACCTAGAACCAGACATCCTAGAATGTGAAGTCAAGTGGGCCTTAGGAAGCATCACTACAAACAAAGCAAGTGGAATTCCACTTTGAGGTATATAAAATCCTAAAAGGTGATGGAATTCCAGTTGAGGTATTTCAAATCCTAAAAGATGATGCTATGAAAGTGCTGCACTAAATGTGCCAGCAAATTTGGAAAACTCAGCAGTGGCCACAGGACTGGAAAAGGTCAGTTTTCATTCCAATCCCAAATAAAGGCAATGCCAAAGAATGCTCAAACTACGACACAATTGCACTCATCTCACACAATAGCAAAATTCTCCAAGCCAGGCTTCAACAGTACATGAACCGTTAATTTCCAGATGCTCAAGCTGGATTTAGAAAAGGCAGAGGAACCAGAGATCAAATTGCCAACATCCACTGGATCATCGAGAAAGCAAGCGAGTTCCAGAAAAACATCTATTTCTGCTTTATTGACTATGCCAAACCCTTTGACTGTATGGATCACAACAAACTGTGGAAAATTCTTAAAGAGAACACCTGACCTACCTCTTGAGAAATCTGAACACAGGTCAAGAAGCAACAGTTAGAACTGGACATGGAACAACAGACTGGTTCCAAATCAAGATAAGAGTATGTCAAGGCTGTATATTGTCACCCTGCTTATTTAACTTACATGCAGAGTACATCATGAGAAATGCTGGACTGGATGAAGCACAAGCTGGAATCAAGATTGCCGGGAGAAATATCAATAACCTCAGATATGCAGATGATGCCACACTTATGGCAGAAAGCAAAAAAGAACTAAAGAGGCTCTTGATGAAAGTGAAAGAGGAGAATGAAAATGTTGGCTTAAACTCAACATTCAGAAAACTAAGGTCATGGCATCCAGTCCCATCATTTCATGGGAAATAGATGGGGAAACAATGGAAACAGTGGAAACAATAGAAACAGTGAGAGACTTTATTTGGGGGGGGGGGGCTCCAAAATGACTGCACCAAAGAAATTAAAAGATGCTTGCTCCTTGGAAGAAAAGTTATGACCAACCTAAACAGCATATTAAAAAGCAGAGATATTACTTTACCAACAAAGGTCTATCTAGTCAAGGCTATGGTTTTTCCAGTAGTTACGTATGGATGTGAGAGTTGGACTATAAAGAAAGCTGAGCGCTAAAGAATTGATGCTTTTGAACTGTGGTGTTGGAGAAGACTCTTGAGAGTCCCTTGGACAGCAAGGAGATCCAAGCAGTCCATCCTAAATGAAATCAGCCCTCAGTATTCATTGGAAGGACTGATGATGAAGCTGAAACTCCCAATACTTTGGCCACCTGATGGGAAGAACTGACTCATTGGAAAAGACCCTGATGCTGGGAAAGATTGAAGGTGGGAGGAGAAGGGGACAACAGAGGATGAGATGGTGGATGGCATCACAGACTCAATGGACATGAGCTTGATTAAGCTTCGCGAGTTGGTGATGGATAGGGAAGCCTGGCATGCTGCAGTCCATGGGGTCACAAAGAATTGTACATGACTGAGCAACTGGACTGAACTAAAGCCTTCTCTCAATAACATGTGCATGCAAATCTTAAAGCCTAGATTACTAATAATAGATTAATTTTCCATTGAAGTTTCTAATGTTGATAGACCTCCTCCATGCTTTAGGGCAGGTAAAGTAAAAAATGAATATAAGATTCAAAATTAATAGGGTTGCAATGACTCAGAGAATCTTCCTCTTTTAATCTTTATTAAGGACAATTGTAGTGGTCCTGAATTAAGCAATTCTGTTAACTTTACTAGACTTCCCTGGTGGCTCAGATGGTAAAGCGTCTGCCTACAATGTCAGAGACCCGGGTTCAATTTACTACAGTACATGCATAACCAGCTAGGTTTATGCATATGCAACCCACCTATATGTATGGTTCCCTACCATCTGCCAAATTGTGTGCTCTGAAGTTAAGACAGAAGGACAAAATCATGATTTACCTTAGGGCTTCCCTTGTGGCTCAGCTGGTAAAGAATCTGCCGGCAATGCGGGAGACCTAGGTTAGATTCCTGTGTTGGGAAGATCCCCTGGAGAAGGGAAAGGCTACCCACTCCAGTATTTTGGCCTGGAGAATTCCATGTACATGCCTGAGCAACTTTCACTTCACTTCACTTCAGGAGCTCTGTCTCTTGACCTGAAATGGATTCGTATTAATTTCAATAATGCCTAATAATAACTAAGTGATGTTGTGTGTGTGTGTGTGTGTGTGAGAACACACAGAAAAAGAACATCACTCACACTCAGGCACCATTATGTTTTCTTTTTTTGATGTTACCACAGCACGTGGGATCTTAGTTCCCAGACCAGGGATCAAACCCATGCCCCACTGTGGTGGTGGCCACTGGGCCTCCAGGAGATACTCTGCAGGCACTATGTCAGTTTGTTAACATAAAAAATAAACATTAATTTAAAAATAAAAAAAGTAAAATAATGAATTTTCTTATTTAATCCTCACAACAAACTTAGGATAGACATTCACATTATTATTCCCACTTTACTTTTGATAACAATAAGGATTATGGATTTCTCCCAAGTCACATGGCCAGTGAGGGGTGTAGACAGCTGCAATATCAGATACTGCTGTTCTATAAACACAGAGAGAGCAAAATTGTTTCTTCCAGAGTTACTAGGAAAGGTTTCTAAATCATCTGAGCAGTCGGCTTATATTTGAAACAGAAGTTTGAGACAGAAAAATAGGAGCGGTCAAGTTATCTTAGTGATGACATACCTGCATAGCATAGGAAAAATGGCCACTGAAAACAGACTTTGGAGTAAGAAAGTGACTCTGAACCTTGGCTGCACAGATCACTTGTTATATGGACTTGGCACAATTCTCTAATTGTGTAAATCTCAAATATTCTCATATGTTAAAATTCTTTCCACAAAAGTTTACTTTTCTGGTGCACTGGGACGACCCAGAGGGATGGAATGGGGAGGGAGGAGGGAGGAGGGTTCAGGATGGGGAACACATGTATACCTGTGGCGGATTCATTTTGATATTTGGCAAAACTAATCCAGTTATGTAAAGTTTAAAAATAAAAAAAAATTAAAAAAAAAGATTAAATTAGATAATATATATGAGAAAACCTATCACAACAATTCACATTTATCATTTTAAAACTTTGTAATTCATTTTGTATACTGTAGTTGTTCTTTCCACAAAAGGTTACTTTAAAGATCAAATTAGATAATATATATGAGAAAACCTATCACAACAGCTCACATTTATCATTTGTAACTTTGTACTTCATTTTGTATACTGTCGTCCTCCTACAGAATCTCTGTGGGTTTTCAGCTATTAGAAAAGCACATGGCTTTGTCCAGTCTTACAAAGCAGACTTACAAGGCACTGAATTTCTTTTTATTTGGAATATCATCAATACGACTAAGTGTGCAAGCTTTTCATTGTATTCACAAACCAACTCCTAGAAATAACTCACAAGATGACTGCTTAAGATTTGGTTCACAGCAGTGCTAGAAGGAAGGGGTTAGGACTATAGACACTGGACCAAGTCACTTACAATTACAACTCACAGCTTAAGATCAAAAGGGCAAAAATTTCTACCAATCTTGCAAAGAGTAGTTAATTCCCAAATTATATAATTATTCTAGAAACTTGAAAAAAAATCCAAAGCAACCAAGTACTGTTTCTAAGATTATTATTAATCTGCTTCCAAATTAAGGATAATATAGATGCATTTTACCTATGAACAAGAAGAAAAATAAAATTTTAGATACATTTTGGAAGAAATATCCCAAATATTAAATAATTGAATCAACATTTAACAAAATAGATCATAATCCTGAAGGTTTCATATAAAGAATGCAAAGATGTGTTTTCAACATCAGAAATATCAGCATAACCCATCATAAAATATTAGAGGGGAAAAGAGTACATAATTATTTAATTACTGTCTAAAAATACTTGATGATTAACCCATATTTATGATAAGAAACATAACTAGCTAAAATTGAAGAAACTTCCTTAAGTAAAACATAATTGACAGATTATCTGTTTTAGCACCAACGCGTACAGCTCTTGGAAATTACGATTCCAAACCTTACAACAAATAAAAGTTAAACAAACTGGAAATGCATGATATTTATTGTATCGAAGTCAAGAGAATTAGGTTGCAAGGCAAACAGCGACCCTGCGCTATGAAAACAGTCAAATCCAGAAAATCACAGCCACTATCAGTTTGCCTGGAGCAGATACCACCTGAGAATACTTAAATTGTAATTTTAATAACGTGTTAGAGTTTGAGTATAGATGAACATAAGTAAGATAGAAGAAACTCATTGCAACACAGTCTTGGGAGGATCTCACACTTTCATGAATACATGAATTTTACATCCAAGAAATCTACCAAGTTCTTATGATAAAGATCCAGGAATGATCTCGTGGCTCAGGTTGGGGAGAAGGAGGATTATTATCGTAAAGTATGCCCAGAGCATTCTCTCTAACAAAGTCTATTCTCCAGGGAAAAAGATGTTACTGGAAATTTGTACCATCTGGGGGAAGGTGCTTCTTCCACTCTAGTTCCCTTGAGGTTTTCTGTCTTACTTAAGAGGTGGGAGAAGCTAAGAAATTCTTGTGAAGTTCACAGTCCAGGAATAAAGGACTGAGATTTCATCATATCATAAAAGGCCTTCCCTGTTCCACAACTTACCACTGCACCAACAGGGCTCCAAAATAACTGTGGATTACAGCTGAAATTGCTGCAAAGTATAGACTCTCTTACAAAAGTCCTTTATTTGTTGAAGCCAAAGTCAACACTGGAGACAAAAACAAGGTCGCTGAAGGAATTTGAAGCCTTTGACACCTATTGCTACAGAAAATAATAGATAGAGGCCCATCTTAGCCAGATTAACACAAAGTCTTACACTACTTATCTCATTCTTATTACCTAATATATCATGTATGGTGATTTAGTCAGTTTGAGCTGCTATAACAAAATATCATAATCTAGGTAGCTTATTGACAACAGAAATTTTTTTTCTCACAGTTCTGGAGGCTGGAACTCTGAGATCAGGATGCAAGGAAGTCAGGTTCTGATGAGAATCCTCTTTCTGTTTGCATATGGCTGACTTCTAATTGTGTCCCCACATGGTGAAAGCAGAAAGAAAGCTTTCTGGGGTGGTTTTATAATGGTAATAATCTCATTCAACAGGGCTTCTTCACCCTCAGGACTTAATTATCTCTCAAAGAGCCCTCCTCCTTTCCTAATACCATCACATTTGGAGTTAACATTTCAACATATGAACATTTCAACATAATGTTTCAACATATGAAACATTCAGTTCATAGTATCTGGCTTTCAACAAAAAATTATAAGGCATACTAAAAGGTGAGGAAAGAGAAAACAATCTTTTTTTTTTTTTTTTGAAGAAAGAAAGTAGCATCAGAAAGAGACTCAAATATAACACAGGCTTCAAAATTATTAGAAAGGCAATTTTAAAAAGCTAAATTAATATCTTAAGGGCGCTAATGTAGTACATAGACAACCTTCAAAAGCAGATGGATAATGTATGCAGAGATACAGAAACTCCAAAAAACAATTCAAAGGGAAATGCTAAAATATCAAAAACACTGGAGTGATGTCATCAAGATTGTGACATAGGTCATTCCTGATTTTTCTCCCCCTTTCAAAAACAACAACCATTCATGGACAGGACACCACTGATAGAATCCTAGAACTTAGGAGGGACTCTGAGGCACCATTTGTACTACGAGACCAAGAAGGACTACCTTATTAGGTAAGAGGAAGGGCTACATGCCGATAGCAATGCCCCTCCCCCAGGCCTGCACAGCACCATGCCCAGAGGTCTTTCCTGAGCCTATGCTTCCTCCAGTGGGAAGAGAGAGCCCAGGGATGACATCCAGTCACCCAGCACTGTGGTTGGCTTGTGGGAGCCCTTACTCTGGATTCACCCCGTGTGTGAAAAGGATGAATCCTAAAGGGATCTGCAAGGATCACTTGCTGAAAATTATGATTGAAATGGAGAAGGAAGGAGGTTCCATCCAGCTGGTTCCAGACCCTAGGTTCCATCCAGCTGCAACTCAACAGCAGGAAAGCTCATAACCAGCACTTGGATCTTGGTGAACTGAATTCCTACCAGCAGAGCCTAAGCAGTAATGGCTTTGCTTATCTAAAAAACAGATCAATGGCACTATCTGACCGGATTCGGCAGGGTGAAATCTGCCTAAATCCCCAGATGAAAAGTTTTGCTAGATCTAGAGCCTCTTCTGCCCACATGCAGGCAGAAGAGCTGAGCCTTAGTCTCACCTGCTGTGGATCATGGCTCCCTATCCCTCCCAACCAGAAAACATTTGGGAAAATTAAGCAGTTGCCTGAAGTTGACCTTCTAAGTTCTACTCAGGCAGGAGCCAGAAACTGAGAACTGTGACCCTCAGCCCCATTTGACAGGAAGGGCTGATGAGAAACCGCAATTAACCCAGCAACCTTGAAGCCAAGAGATGAGAAAGCAGAGCTTATCACCACCAGAACCAAGCCAATGGTCATGTTTTTCATCAGGGAACTTGGAGCATGTGTTGCTTTAAGTCAAGACCACAAACAAAGAGCATCAATGGCCTTGGAGATGCCTTTCCTGCTGGGCATGAATAAGGAAACTAAATTCATAGCCCCACTTTTTGCTGAATACAGCTTTCAACATTCTTGAGCAGGGAACCTTACCAGAGCACGTGGAAAACTTGGAAGCCCACCCAATAGCCCTGTTTATAGTGGCACTTGAACAGAAAGAACAGCCTATGGTCTTCTCTGTCTGCAGAGCAAGACTAGTGGCCTTCCCTTACCAGGATATTTAGTTCAGTCATAACTGATTAGGGCTCCCAGACAAGGAGCGATACATACCCTAGGTTCCATTCAGCTGCAACTCAAGAGCAAAGAAGCTAATTCATAGGCCCACTTACTACTGAATATAGCACCTAGTCTTGACCAGCTAGTAAATCTGACCAGAGAATCCATGCAACCATCAAGTTTATCCTATAACATCACTTGGGTGGGGAACCAAGCCAGTAGTTCTAGCCATCTGTTCTCAGAGAATTGTACATCCTCCCCAACTCCAACCTGAGGACCCAAACTATTGCCGTGTCCCCAGATAGATCATAATAGTTGACCCCACCTGCCCAAGGGTGTTGTGTGCATGCTCAGTCACTAAGTTATGTCTGACTCTTTGTGACCACATGGACTGCAGTCCACCAGGCTCCTCTATCCATGGAATTTCCCAGGCAAGAATATTGGAGTAGGTTGCCATTTCCTCCTCCAGGGGATCTGCCTGACCCAAGGATCAAAACTGCATCTCTTGCATCAGCAGGTGATTCTTTACCACTTAGCCACCTAGGAAGTCCACCCAAGGTTGTTACCATATTCAGAAACCAAACTGATCTGACTGGTAAAGGACTGTCTCTGTCAACGTGATTCTATAAGTTTAAGAGGAGAACACTCACTCAAATGCATAGATATAAATACAAGGAATCAAGGATCACTAAAAAATAGTTAAATATTATACTGCCAAAGGAAACTAATACAGCTGTGACAGATTGTAAAGAAGTAGAGATCTATGAAATATCAGACAAAGAATTCAGAATACACAGACATCAGCATCATGGTGGCATGAGTTCTCTTTTCTCTCCCCTTTGATTTACAACTAACTCATTTTCCATAACCCCAAAAAAAGTGTCTGTGCAGCAAACTAGGGACTTCAGACAGACTCATCCATCTATACACACACAAGTGGGTAGATTGCACTCTGGAGGAGGCTATAGATCCAGAGGAGTGGCAGTGAAGGTACTGGGAGGAGCAGAGGCAGTGGTCAAAGAGGCAGCAGTGGGTCAGCATGACCTTTCTGGCAGAGGAAGTGGGGGATAAAAATGGTGAGCAGGAGTCTTAAAGATGCTCACTCTCACCACTTCTATTTAATATAGTACTGGATGGGCTAGCCCCAACAATTATACAAGAAATAAAATGCATCAAAATTGGAAGAGAAGAGATAAAAATGTCACTATGCAGATGACATGATACTTTATATAGAAAACTCTCAAATTTCTACCTCAAAACTATTAAATATATGACTTCAATAGTGTAGGATACAAGTGCAATGGTGCAGTATACAAGATTAATATAGAGATATCTGTTGCATTTCTATGCACTAATAATGAGCTATCAGAAATAGAAAATTAAAAACAAACTTATTTAAAATCACATCAAAAAATAAAATACCTAGAATAAATTTAACAAAGGAAGTGAAAGATCTATATACTAAGACCTATAAAACAGTAATGAAAGAAATAGAAGATGTCAGAAAGGAATGAAAGCCTATCCCATGCCCTTGAATGAGAAGAGTTAATATTGTTAAGATGTTAATACTGTTAAGATGTCGACAGGACCCAAGAAATATAAAGATTTAATGTGATTGCCTTCAAAATATCCAAGGTTATTTTCACAGAATTAAAGAAAAAAAGCATAAAATTCATCTGTAATCACAAATGACTCTGAATTGCTGAGTCAATCTAGAGGAAAAGAGAACAAATCTAGTGCTATCACCTTCCCAGGCTTCAGATTATATCACAAAGATACAGTAATCAAAGCAGTATGACATTGACACAAAAATAGATACATAGATCAATGGAACAGAATAGAGAGCTTACAAACAGAGAGCACTTAAGGCCACTTAATCTATAAAAAAAGAAGCAAGAATATACAATACAAAAGAGATAGTCTTTTCAACAAGTGCACTGGAAACACTGGGCAGATACATGCAATCCAGTTAGATTAGAACATTACCTCACACAGTATAAAAAGTTAAAGTCAAAATAGACTTAAAAACTACATATAAGACCTTCTACAATATAGGCAAAATACTCATTAACATAAATTATAGCAATATTTTTTGGTTTTATCTTATAAGACAAAAGAAATAAAAACAAAATTAAACAACTGGGACCTAAATAAACTTAATAGCTTTTGCAAAGCAAAGGAAACATTTGACAAAGCAAAAACAATCAACCTATAGACTTGGAGAACACATTTGCAAGTAATATGACTAATAGGAATTAATATCTGAAATATATAAACAGTTGTCAAGTCAATGTCAGAAAACAAACTACCTAATCAAAAAATGGAGAGAAGACCTGGGTAAATCATTCTGAAGAAGACATACAGATGTCCAGCAAGCAAATAAGAAGATGCTCTCAACATTTCTAGTTATTAATATTAGAGAAATGCAAATTTCACCACAAGGAAGTATTACTACACACCTCTTAGAACAGCTATCATCAAAAAGCCTATAAATAAGAAATTTTAGAGAAGATGTAGAGAAAAGGAAAGCTTTGTATATTGTTGGTAGGAACACAAATGGGTACAGCCACTATCAAAAACAGTATGAACTTTCTCAAGAACTAAAAACAGAACCACTGTATTGTCAGGCAATAATATTCCTTGTGTATAAATCCAGAAAAAATAAAAGTACTAATTTGAAAAAATACATGCAAAAAGTTCATCACAGAAATATTTACAATAGCCAAGATGTAGCATCTTCTCATATGCTTGTTGGCCATCTATATGTCTTCTTTGGAATGCTTTACTCTGGTCTTCTGACCATTTTGATTTGGTAGTTTGCTTTTTGATATTGAGTTGGCAGTTGTTTATATATTCCCGATATTAATTCCTTTTAGTCATATTATTTGCAAATATGTTCTCTTATCCTTATCCATCAGAGAGCAAACAAAATGGAAACCACAATTGCAGGAAAATAACCAAACTGATCATTTGGATAACAGCCTTACCTAACTCACTGAAATTATGACCCATGACATGTAGGGCCACCCAAGACAGACGGGTCATGGTGGAGAGTTCTGACAAAACATGACCCACAGGAGAAGGTAATGGCAAACCACTTCAGTATTACTGCCTTGAGAATCCCATGAACAGTATAGAAAGGCAAAGAGATCTGATGCTGAAAGATGAACTCTGCAGGTCGGTAGGTGCCCAATGTGCAACCGGAGAAGAGTGCAGAAATAGCTCAGGAAAGAATGTAGACACTGAGCCAAAGCAAAAACAACACCCAGTTGTGGATGTGACTGGTGATGGAAGTAAAGTCCAATGCTGTAAAGAACAATATTGCATAGGAACCTGGAATGTTAGGTCCATGAATCAAGGTAAATTGGAAGTGGTCATAGAGGATATGACAAGAGTGAACATTGACATTTTAGGAATTAGTAAACTAAAATGGACTGGAATGGGCAAATTTAATTCAGATGACCATTACATCTATCTCTGTGGGCAAGAATCCCTGAGAAGAAACGGAGTAGCCCTCATAGTTAACAGAGAGTCTGAAATGCAGTACTTACGTGCAATCTCAAAAAGATCAAATGATCTCTGTTTGTTTCCAAGGCAAACCATTCAATATCACAGTAATCCAAGTCTATGCCCCAACCACTAATGCCAAAGAAGCTGAAATTGAACAGTTCTATGGAGACCTACAAGACCTTCTAGAACTAACACCCAACAAAGATGTCCTTTTCATTATACGAGACTGGAATGAAAAAGCAGGAAGTCAAGAAACACCTGGAGTAACAGGCAAATTTGGCCTTGGAGTACAAAATTAAGCAGGGAAAAGGTTAACAGAGTTTTGCCAAGATAATGCACTGGTCACAGCAAATGCCCTCTTCCAACAACACAAGAGATGACTGTACGCATGGATGTCAAAACATGGTCATTAGTGAAATCAGATTGGTTATATTCTTTGCAGCCAAAGATGGAGAAGCTCTATAGAGTCAGCAAAAACAAGACTGGGAGCTGACTATGGCTCCAAACATGAACTCCTTATTGCAAAATTATGATTTAAATTGAAGAAAGTAGGGAAAACCACTACACCATTTAGGTATGACCTAAATCATATCCCTTACAATTATGCAGTGGAAGTGACAAATTGATTCAAGTCATTAGATCTGATAGACTGCCTAAAGAACCATGGACAGAGGTTTGAAACACTGCACAGGAGGCAGTGAACAAAACCATTTCCAAGAAGAAGAAATACAAAAAGGCAAAATGGCTGTCTGAGGAGGCCATACAAATAGCTGAGAAAGGAAGAGAAGTGCAAGGCAAAGGAGGAAAGGAAAGATACACTCATCTAAATGCAGACTTCCAAAGAATAGAAAGGAGATAAGAAAGCCAGAACTCCTAATGACCAATGCAAAGAAATAGAGGAAAACAACAGAATAGGAATGACTAATGATCTCTTCAATAAAATTAGAGATACCAAGGGAACATTTCATGCAAAATGGGCACAATAAAGGACACAAATTGTATGGACCTAACAGAAGCAGAAGATATTAAGAAGAGGTGGCAAGAATACACAGATGAGCTATACAAAAAAACATCTTAAAGACCTAGATAACCACAATGGTGTGATCACTCATTGAGAGCCAGTATCTTGAACTTTAAAGTCAAGTGGTCCATAGGAAGCATCACCATGAACAAAGCTAGTGAAGATGATGGAATACCAGTGAGCTATTTCAAATCCTAAAGATGATGCTGTGAAAGTGCTGCGCTCAATATGCCAGCAAATATGGAAAACTCAGCAGTGGCCACAGGACTGGAAAATATCAGTTTTAATTCCAACCCCCAAAAAAGGCAATGCTCAAAATTCTCCAAGTGAGGCTTCAAGAATATATGAACTGAGAACTTCCAGATGCTCAATCTGGATTTAGAAAAGCCAGAGAAACCAGAGATCAAATTTCCAACATCCACTGGATCACAGTAAAAGCAAGAGTTTTTCAGAAAACACCTACTTCTGTTTCATTGGCTCTGCTAAAGCCTTTGACTATGTGGATATCAACAAACTGTGGAAAATTCTTAAAGAGATAGGAATACCAGATCACCTGACCTGCCTTCTGAGAAATCTGTATGCAGGGCAAAAAGCAACAGTTAGAACCAGACATGAATCAATGGACTGGTTCCAAATTGAGAAAGGAGTACATGAAAGTTGAATATTATCACCCTGCTTGTTTAACTTATATGCAGAGTACATCCTGCGAAATGCCAGACTGGATGAGGAACAAGCTGCAATCAAGACTGCAGGGAGAAATATCAATAACCTCATATATGTACGTGACACCAGCCTTATGGCAGAAAGTGAAGAAGAACTAAAGAGCCTCTTGATGAAAGTGAGAGGAGAGTTAAAAAACCTGGCTTAAAACTCAACATTCAAAAAACTAACATCATGGCATCTGGTCCCAACCCTTCATGGCAAATAGATTGGGAAACAATAGAAATAGTGACAGACTTTGTTTTCTTGGGCTCCAAAATCACTACAGATGGTGACTGCAGACATGAAATTAAAAAACGCTTGCTCCTTGGAAGTAGTTCAGTTCAGTTCAGTTGCTGAGTCGTGTCTGACTTTTTGCGACCCCGTGAATCACAGCACGTCAGGCCTCCCTGTCCATCACCAACTCCCAGAGTTCACCCAGACTCACGTCCATCGAGTCAGCGATGCCATCCAGCCATCTCTTCCTCTTTCATCCCATTCTCCTCCTGCCCCCAATCCCTCCCAGCATCAGGGTCTTTTCCAATGAGTTAACTCTTCGCATGAAGTGGCCAAAGTATTGGAGTTTCAGCTTCAGCATCAGTCCTTCCAATGAACACCCAGGACTGATCTCCTTTAGGATGGACTGGTTGGATCTCCTTGCAGTCCAAGGGACTCTCAAGCATTTTCTCCAACACTACAGTTCAAAAGCATCAATTATTCAATGCTCAGCTTTTCTCACAGTCCGACTCTCACATCCATACATGACCACTGGGAAAACCAAACTCTTGACTAGATGGAACTTTGTTGGCAAAGTGATGTCTCTGCTTTTCAATATGCTATCTAGGTTGGTGATAACTTTCCTTCCAAAGAGTAAGCAGATTTAATTTCATGGGTGCAATCACCATCTGCAGTGATTTTGGAGCCCAAAAAAATAAAGTCTGACACTGTTTCCACTGTTTCTCCAGCTATTTCCCATGAAGTGATGGGACCAGATGCCATCATCTTCATTTTCTGAATGTTGACCTTTAAGCCAACTTTTTCACTCTCCTCTTTCACTTTCATCAAGAGGCTTTTTAGTTCCTCTTCACTTTCTGCCATAAAAGTGGTGTCATCTGCATATTTGAGGTTATTGATATTTCTCCCAGCAATCTTGATTCCAGCTTGTGTTTCTTCCAGTCCAGCGTTTCTCATGATGTACTCTGCATATAAGTTAAATAAGCAGGGTAACAATATACAGCCTTGATGTACTCCTTTCCTGATTTGGAACCGGTCTCTAGTTCCATGTCCAGTTCTAACTGTTGCTTCCTGACCTGCATATAGGTTTCTCAGAGGCAGGTCAGGTGGTCTGGTATTCCCATCTCTTTAAGAATTGTCCACAGTTTATTGTGATCCACACAGCCAAAGGCTTTGGCATAGTCAATAAAGCAGAAATAGATGTTTTTCTGGAACTCTTTTGTTTTTTTCATGATCCAGTGGATGTTGGCAATTTGATCTCTGGTTCCTCTGCCTTTTCTAAAACCAGCTTGAACATCTGGAAGTTCATGGTTCATGTATTGCTGAAGCCTGGCTTGGAGAATTTTGATCATTACTTTGCTAGAGTGTGAGATGAGTGCAATTGTGCGGTAGTTTGGGCATTCTTTTAAAGGCATTGCCTTTCTTTGGGATTGGAATGGAAACTGACCTTTTCCAGTCCTGTGGCCACTACTGAGTTTTCCAAATTTGCTGGCATATTGAGTGCAGCACTTTCACAGCATCATCTTTAGGATTTGAAATAGCTCAACTGGAATTCCATTACCTCCACTAGCTTTGTTCATAGTGATGCTTTCTAAGGCCCACTTGACTTCACATTCCAAGATGTCCAGCTCTAGGTCAGTCATCACACCATTATGATTATCTGGGTCGTGAGAGTTGGACGGTGAAGAAGGCTGAGCGCCGAAGAATTGATACTTTTGAACTGTGGTGTTGGAGAAGACTCTTGAGAGTCCCTTGGACTGCAAGGAGATCCAACCAGTCCATTCTGAAGGAGATCAGCCCTGGGATTTCTTTGGAGGGAATGATGCTAAAGCTGAAACTCCAGTACTTTGGCCACCTCATGCGAAGTGTTGACTCATTGGAAAAGACTCTGATGCTGGGAGGGATTGGGGGCAAGAGGAGAAGGGGATGACAGAGGATGAGATGGCTGGATGGCATCACTGACTCGATGGATGTGAGTCTGAGTGAACTCCGGGAGTCGGTGATGGATAGGGAGCCCTGGCATGCTGCGATTCATGGGGTCGCAAAGAGTCGGACACAACTGAGCAACTGATCTGATCTGATCTGTGTATTCTTGCTACCTCTTCTTAATACCTTCTGCTTCTGTTAGGTCCATACCATTTCCGTCCTTTATCGAGCCCATGTTTGCATGAAATGTCCCTTGGTATCTCTAATTTTCTTGAAGAGATCTCTAGTCTTTCCCATTATGTTGTTGTTCTCTACTTCTTTGTATTGATCGCTGAGGAAGGCTTTTTTTTAATCTCTCCTTGCTATTCTTTGGAACTCTGCATTCAGATGTTTATATCTTTCCTTTTCTCCTTTGCTTTTTGCTTCTCTTTTTCTCACAGCTATTTGTAAGGCCTCCTCAGACAGCCATTTTGCTTTTTTGCATTTCTTTTCCATGGGGATGGTCTTGCTACCTGTCTCCTACTACAATGTCATGAACCTCTGTCCATAGTTCATCAGGCACTCTATCTATCAGATCTAGTCCCTTAAATCTATTTCTCACCTCCACTGTATACTCATAAGGAGGTGCGACTCATCCAAGGTAAGGAGCAGCATCTGCACTTTGCTGGATCAGCCATGAAGAGATACCCCACGTCCAAGGTAAAAGAAACCCAAGTAAGATGGTAGGTGTTGGGAGAGGGCATCAGAGGGCAGACACACTGAAATTATAATCACAGAAAACTAGCCAATCTGATCACATGGACCACAGCCTTGTCTAACTCAATGAAACTAAGCCATGCCATGGGGGGCTACCCAAAATGGGCGGGTCATGGTGGAGAGGTCTGACAGAATGTGGTCCACTGGAGAAGGGAATGGCAAACCACTTCAGTATTCTTGCCTTGAGAACCCCATGAACAGTATGAAAAGGCAATATGATAGGATACTGAAAGAGGAACTCCCCAGGTCGGTAGGTGCCCAATATGCTACAAGATCAGTGGAGAAATAACTCCAGAAAGAATGAAGGGATGGAGCCAAAGCAAAAACAATACCCAGCTGTGGATGTGACTAGTGACAGAAGCAAGGTCTGATGCTGTAAAGAGCAATATTGCATAGAAACCTGGAATGTTAGGTCCATGAATCAAGGCAAATTGGAAGTGGTCAAACAGGAGATGGCAAGAGTGAACGTCGACATTCTAGCAATCAGTGAACTAAAATGGTCTGGAATGGGTGAATTTAACTCAGGTGACCATTATGTCTACTACTGCAGGCAGAAATCCCTTAGGAGAAATGGAATAGCTATCATGGTCAACAAAAGAGTCTGAAATGCAGTACTTGGATGCAATCTCAAAAATGACAGAATGATATCTGTTCGATTCCAAGACAAACCATTCAATATCCTGGTAATCCAAGCCTATGCCCCAACCAGTAATACTGAAGAAGCTGAAGTTGAGCAGTTCTATAAAGACCTACAAGACCTTCTAGAACTAATACCCAAAAAAGATGTTCTTTTCATTATATGGGACTGGAATGCAAAAGTAGGAAGTCAAGAAACACCTGGAGTAACAGGCATATTTGGCCTTTGAGTATGGAATGAAGCAGGGCAAAGGCTAATAGAGTTTTGCCAAGAGAATGCACTGGTCATAGCAAGCACCCTCTTCCAACAACACAAGAGAAGACTCTACACATAGACATCACCAGATGTCAACACCGAAATCAGATTGATTATATTCTTTGCAGCCAAAGATGGAGAAGCTCTATACGGTCAGCAAAAACAAGACTGGGAGCTGACTGTGGCTCAGATAATGAACTCCTTATATCCAAGTTCAGACTTAAATTAAAGAAAGTAGGGAAAACTACTAGACCATTCAGGTATGACCAAATCAAATCCTTGGAAGTAAAGCTATGACAAACCTAGATGGCACATTAAAAAACACAGACATTATTTTACCAACAAAGGTTCATCTAGTCAAATCTATGGTTTTTCTAGTAGTCATGTATGCATGTAAGAGTTGGACCATAAAAACAGCTGAGCACTTAAAAATTGATGTTTTTGACTTTTGTATTGAAGAAGACTCTTGAGAGTCCCTTGGACAGCAAGGAGATCAAATAAGTCACTCTAAAGGAAATCAGTCCTGAATATTCACTGAAAAGACTGATACTGAATCTCCAATACTTTGGCCATTGAATGCAAAGAACTGACTCATTAGAAAATATCCTGATGCTGGGAAAGTTTGAAGGCAGGGAGAGACGGGGACGACAGGATGAGATGATTGGATGGTATCACCGTCTCAATGAACGTGAGCTTGAGCAAGCTCAGGGAGCTGAGACAAGACAGGGAAGCCTGGCGTCCTGCAGTCCATAGGGTTGCAAAGAGTAGGATGTGATTGAGTGACTAAAGACACACACATACACTCTTAGAAGCAAGTAAAATGGTTTCACGAGATTATACACATACCTAAGGAGAGCCACACGGAAAGCACTGTCCAGGTAAGTGTCTCTCACTGGCTGCATTTTTTGAGGTTTCCACCATGATTTGAAATGATGCTGTCGTTTGATACTGAGTGGGATGTAGTGAGTCTGTCACAGGAAGGTTTATACTACGTTGGCCTGTAGTTCTACAGATGAAATGATGATTTTAGTCTGTAGGGTATCATTTACTAGCACGGTATTTTCAGCGCTTCAAAGAATATCAATCAGGAATCCCTGAAAGCTGAAATGTGCTTTCCTGAAGTGAGAAGCTGGTACAATAATTCTTAAATCCTTTGTTGTTGTGGAGGAAATTTCTATGAGTTTCATCATAAAAAATATTTTATACTACAGCTAGCAAAAAAACCCCATCAATCTAAGATCTAACATTAGTTTTTTTATGGTTTGGTTGCTAGGTAATAAACACACACTGAAAAATGCAGTTTGAAGGAAAAAAGCCTCAATAAACAGAATTTCTGTAAGGTTTGGGATAACAATCTCAATTAATATTTTACATTAACAAAAATAGTTGCAGGAGTTCTGAAGAAAATTCCAAAATCACCACAGCTTTCCAGAAAAGGTAATTATCAGCATCTTGACATTTCTTTATTCCAGCACCCTACACCATGCTTAACCTATAGTGAAAGTGAAAATGTTAGTTGCTCAGTTTTGTCCGCTTCTTTGTGACCCCATGGACTGTAGCCCACCAGGTTCTCTGTCCATGAATTATCCAGGCAAGAATACTGCAGTGGGTAGCCATTTCCTTCTCTAAGGGATGTTCTCAACCCAGGAATCGAACCCAGGTCCTCCCCCATTGCAGGCAGATTCTTTACTGTCTGAGTCACCAGGAAATCCCATGCTTGGCCTATAAATGGTCAGTTAATAATTATCAAATAAGTAAATTCTGTGTTTTTATTTTGTAAATTCTAAAGTATACATGGACTACTAAATGAACATTGAATTTGTTATAATATTTTCTTTTAAAAGATTTTTCTTTTGTTCTGATTAGAATAGATTTAGGTAGAGCTGGTGAGATTTTACATATTTAATTGATATTTGCATCTGAATGGGTAGATTTTCATATGCAGATAATGTTATTCAGTCATCAGTTGGTCAGGCTGACTGTGCTACATACTGATTAATTTCTAGATAAATAATATTTTAAAGCTAAATTTCACATTTAAAAAAAATTTTAATTTATAGAATCCCAGAGGCCACTAGCAAATGTGTTATAGAAAACAGAGGTCATAAAATCAAATATCTACAGGTGCCTGGAGGTAAGAAGTTGAGTGAAGGGATGGGAGTGTGAAATGGGGTAGAAATAGTTTCAATGGCAAATTGTGGGAGAGCCTGTCTAAAGAGCATGACTATTACTCATGCCACAGGCCTTTTTCAAAAGTGATTACTTTAAGCAGGATTCTGGAAAAGTTAATTTTAACGTGAAATATACTGACTTTTTAAAAAATGTTTTGACACAGTCAATAAAAATTAAGACATTATACAAGAAAAACAAAATCTTTGGGAAATCCATAGCCAGTGCTGACAGTTACTTCTATGTATGAGCTCAAAGTTCCTCTAAATTAGTGTCAGAGTCTTGGTAGGTAAACGTGTTGAAATTTACTATTAAATTTATTATGACTTCTTTGTTATTTGTTGAATCAGCTCTTGTTTTCATTAAAAAAAAAGTTTTATAAATTTCCTCATTTGCTTCTTATTGTACTTAAACTACAACCTAAAAGCCTCCAAAGAACATTCATTAAGATGGAAGCTGAGCTGAAGAACGAAAGTTATGGTCTTTCATTTAGAAGGAAAAACATGATTAATGCTGTCATGCTTCAGACTTAAAACTCCTTTATGGTAAATGTCCCTGCCATAGGAGTAATTTTGGTTAATTAGTATATTCCCTAACCAGTATTAAAAAATATCAAGGCTATGAATATCCTGCAATGACAATCTTATAGGATTACTATTCACTTTCATTTTTTCAGGTGGCTATATTCCTAACTTTTGTAATTTTGAGGATTTTAATATTAAAAGCTCATTTATCTAAAGCCTGTGGTCTCTCAAGGCACTGAGCATTTTGGGAAGACCCAGTGTAAATGTCCTCGAGTGAATAAAATTAATGATTCTAAACTTAGTTGTAATACAAAATGACAATGTTAAAAACAAATTCTGTAAATGTTTTAGAAAAATTAAGTTTATTATTAAAAGTAAGAGTTGATATAAGAAAATGAAAAAACACACTAGAGACAGAAAGAAATCTATGCAAAATACATATCAAATAATGGACCTTTATCTACAATATACAAAGAGTTCATAAAACATGAACAAAGAAAATAACCTAATTAAAAAATAAGCAACAGACCTGAACAGAGATCACACTTAAATAGATATACAGATGAAAATAAACTGTTGAAAAGATGCTCAACATTATACGTCACTAGGAAATTGCAAATTAATGAGATACCACCACACACCTAAGAGAATGGCAAAAATCCAACACTTACAACACCATATTCAGGGGAGGACATGGAGTAAAAGGAACTCTATTCCTTGCTGGAGGAGTACAAAATGGTACAGCCACTTTGGAAATCAGGATGGCAGTTTCTCAAAAACTAAACATACTCTTATCAGTTGTTCCATCAACTGAGTCCCTTGATATTTATACAAATAAGTTGAAAACTTCTATCTACACAAAAACCTGCACATGGATATTTATAACAGCTTTATTTAAAATGACCAAAACTCAGAAGCAAAGATGATTTTTAATAGGTAAATGGGTAGACAAAATATGGTATGATCATATGGTATTATGATCATAAGTATTACTCAGAGATAAAAAAGAAATGAGCTATCAAGTCACAAAAAGACATGGAACCATGTTTCATTTACATATTGCTAAATGAAAGAAGCTAATCTGAAAAGGCAATATACCATTTGATTCCAACTATATTACAAATCAAAACTATGGATATGTGGAAAGATCAGTGATTTGGGGGGAGGGTAAGAAGGATTAAATAGATGGAGTGGAGAGGATTTTTAGGTCAGTGAAACTACTGTATGATACTGTAATGGTGGATATGTATCATCAAACAATTGTCAAATCTATAGAGATGACAAGGGAGCATTTCATGCAAAGGGCGGCCCAATAAAGGATTGAAATGGTATGAATCTCACAGAAGCGGAGGTATTAAGAAGAGGTGGCAATATATATGCGTTAGTATACTGTATTGGTGTTTTTTCTTTCTGGCTTACTTCACTCTGTATAATAGGAAGATGGTAACAATAACCCTGTGTACGAGACAGCAAAAGAGACACTGATGTATAGAACAGTCTTATGGACTCTGTGAGAGAGGGAGAGGGTGGGAAGATTTGGGAGAATGGCATTGAAACATGTAAAATATCATGTATGAAACGAGTTGCCAGTCCAGGTTCGATGCACGATACTGGATGCTTGGGGCTGGTGCACTGGGACGACCCAGAGGGATGGAATGGGGAGGGAGGAGGGAGGAGGGTTCAGGATGGGGAACACATGTATACCTGTGGTGGATTCATTTTGATATTTGGCAAAACTAATACAATTATGTAAAGTTTAAAAATAAAATAAAATTAAAATAAATAAATAAATAAAAGCGAAAAAAAAAAAAAAAAAAAAAAGAGGTGGCAAAAATACACAGAAGAAGTATACCAAAAAGATCTTAGAGACCCAGATAACCATGATGGTGAGTTCACTCAGCTAGAGCCAGATATCTTGGAGTGCAAAGTCTAGTGGGCCTTAGGCCTTAGGAAGCATCACAATGAACAAAGCTAGTGAAGGTGATGGAATTCCAGCTGAGCCATTTGAAATCCTAAAAGATGATGCTGTGAAAGTGCTACACTCAATATGCCAGCAAATTTGGAAAACTCACCACAGGACTAGAAAAGGTCACTTTTCATTCCTATCCCAAAGAAAGGCAATGTCAAAGAATGCTCAGACTACTGCACTATTGCATTTATCTCACATGCTAGCAAAGTAATGCTCAAAATTCTCCAAGTGAGGCTTCAACAGTACATGAACTAAGAACTTCCAGATGTTCAAGCTGGTTTTAGAAAAGGAAGAAGAACCAGAGATCAAATTGCCAACATTTACTGGATCATCAAAAAAGCAAGCGAGTTCCAGAAAAGCATCTATTTCTGCTTTATTGACTATGTCAAAGCCTTTGACTGTGTGGATCACAATAAACTGTGGAAAATTCTGAAAGAGATGGGAATACCAGACCACCTCACTTGCCTCCTGATACACCTGTGCTCAGGTCAAGAAGCAACAGTTAGAACCAGACATGAAATAACAGACTGGTTCCAAACTGGGAAAAGAGTACAACAAGGCTGTGTATTATCACCTTGCTTATTTAACTTATATGCAGAGTACAACCTGTGAAATGCCAGGCTGGATGAAGCACAAGCTGGAATCAAGATTGCCAAGGAGAAATATCAACAGCCTCAAATATGCAGATGACTCCACTCTTATGGCAGAAAGTGAAGAAGAACTAAAGAGCCTCTTGATGAAGATGAAAGAAGAGGGTAATAAAGCTGGCTTAAATCACAACATTCAAAAAACAACAATCATGACATCTGGTCACATCACTTCATGGCAAATAGATGGGGAAATAATGGATACAGTGACAGATTTAATTTTCTTTGGCTCAAAAATCACTTCAGATGATGACTGCAGCCATGAAATTAAAACATACTTTCTCCTTGGAAGAAAAGCTATGACAATTCTAGACAGCTTATTAAAAAGCAGAGACGTCATTTTGCTGACAAAGGTCCATCTATTCAAAGCTATGGTTTTTCCAGTAGTCATGTATGGATGTGCGAGTTGGACCATAAATAAGGCTGAGCACTGAAGAATTGATGCTTTTGAACTGTGGTGTTGGAGAAGACTCTTGAGAGTGTCCTGGAACACAAGGAGATCAAAGCAGTCAATCCTAAAGGAAATCAATCCTGAATACTCATTAGAAGGTCTGATGCTGAAGCGCCAATATTTGGCCACCTGATGGGAAGAACCAACTCCTTAGAAAAGACTCTGATGCTGGCAAAGATTGAAGGCAGGAGTAGAAGGGGATGACAGAGGATGAGGTGGTTGGATGGCGTCACTGACTCAGTGGATATGAGTTGGAGCAAGCTCTGGGAGATGGTGAAGGCCAGGGAAGCCTGGAGTGCTGCAGTCCATGGGTTTAGAAAGAGTTGGACATGACTGAGTGACTACAACAAGAAATAGAACACACAATACAAAAAATGAAGCTCAATGTAAATCATGGACTTTAGTTAATAAGAACATGTAACTATTGACTCATCAGTTGTAACAAATATACCTCACTAGTGCAAGATGTTAATACCTGGGGAAATTTGGAGGAGGATGAAGGGCATCAGGGGAAAAAATTTAGTTTGTGCTTATTTTCTATAAATCTACATCTGCTTAAAAATGGACAAATAATTTTTAAGAAAGATTAAATTCAATCCAAAGTTCAATCAATTTAGGGAGAAAGTCCTGAAACTTTTCATTTCCCATATACAAAAGACAACTACTTTTCAGATGAAGTAATTTGTTTTCTCAATCAAGAAAATGTGTTTTAATAAAGCTGAATTATATTATCCAACTATATACATAGACAGAATATTGATGTCATATGTTGAAATAACACATGGGATTTCAGAAACTACAATGTATTTACTTATAATTTAGTGAAGTATTTCTTTTCTAGCCTGGAATAATCAATTGGAAAAATATAATATTAGCTCACTACCACTGATTGTAAATATATACATATTTTATTGATTAAACTTTACTCAAAAATAAAGCAATAGTTCTTATAATTTTTACAAGCAGGTTTCTGACAGGAGAAAAACTTACTTTTAGACCTCTCATTAGCATAGTTTGTGTTTTTACTGTTTTTTTTTCTTCTAAATGTTGGATAACTCATATACTATAAGTAGATTCATTTTTAAATTGGAATAAAAACAAAGCATAGAATTTCTGAAATTTGTTTACAAGGTAAATTGATAGTACACATAATCTGATGGATAATACATGGTTAGCTAGATATTCACCAGAAACAAGCATGTATAAGTATATGTATAGAAATCAAATGTGCAAGATATGGGGTGCTAATGAACAGAAACACCCCGCAAATAGGTTTCTTTACTTCTAAGGCACTATTTCACTTTTTAATTTCTCTAAAATTAAAATGTATCTTAAAACTAATATCAATTTATATTAGATAAATTTCAATGACCACACTGTTAAAAGAATGCTTGTATCAGTTATTTTGAGCTCAGTTTAATTGGATACTTTTTGGTAATGTGATTTTTACAGTTTTCTTTCAAAAGATGCAAGACTTTTATTTAGGTAGGAAAGAATATTGTATTTCAGTTATGAATTTGAATGGCTGTACTGAATTAGAGAACAGAGATAGAAAGTATGTAAGAACATGATGAATAATTTTCCCCCAATTATTAGTTTATCACCTGGATTTTTTTCTTTCCATACATAATTACTGTATATTCAGTGCTATAAGATGTTTTAGATTAATTGTTAAAGAAACTAGGAGCCTGGATTCATGTTTTAAAGGGTGTTAGACTCTATTGGCAAAGGTCATAGGATATGTTATTTGACAACTTCAACAAAATCTTTAGTTTTTCCACTTGATATATGCTGCAGCTGCTAAGTTGCTTCAGTCGTATCCGACTCTGTGCGACCCCATAGACGGCAGCCCACCAGGCTCCGCCGTCCCTGGGATTCTCCAGGCAAGAACACTGGAGTGGGTTGCCATTTCCTCCTCCAATGCATGAAAGTGAAAAGTGAAAGTGAAGTCGCTCAGTCGTGTCCGACTTATATAGATGAATGCTAAATTTTGTATTTATTTTATTGTAGCTCGGTAGGATTGATCTGAGGATATGTATTAAAGGAAAGGGAATATAAAAAAAAAGGTTTACAGATCAGACAGATTGAACTTTGACATTTAGGATAGTATAAGCTGTTCCAGGTTGAACAAATGGCTTATATATTTGAAATTGAAAAAGATTTTTTTAAGTATTTTTAAAAAGTCTAGTCCTCAACAGTGAAACACTTCATTAACCTGTTTACTGAAAACTGACAAAATGTAAGGTACGCCTGTCTAAGTCATAGATTACATACTGAAATTGTAATAGCTTCTCTTATTAGGAAACCAATGATTTGCCAGTACTTCTACAGCATCAAAATTATTAATAATAATTTATTCACAATGAAAAAATTTTACACAATAATTCACAATAACATTTTTTAAAATTAGCAGTATAATGCTTATGTCTTTTATTCTAGTATCAGCCATTCAAAGTATGTCACCATATTGTTATTTTTATTGTTATTTTCATTCACTTTAACACTTTGTTGATTTGCATTTAGCACTTTAAGCAAAATCCTCCTAATAACATCTCACATATAACTTTTCCAAAAGAAACGTTTTTAGAAGTATATAAGGTGTAATACATTCAAAAGCAACAGACTATTTTAACATGCAATATACTTGAAAAAGATTATTTTATTTGTCACAAACTCGAACTAAATTAGCTGCTTCAAATCCTGGCTCTATCTCCCATTACCTTAGGCAGAAACAAAGCCTCTCTGTCTCAGTTCACTTTCTGTCAGATAGAGATAGTAACAGTTTTAAATGAGAAAACATTTGTAAGGTGTTCAGGCCAGGCTATGTTGACAGAAAGAAATGAAATTTTAAAACAAATCCCAAAACTAAACACTATACACACAGATACCTGAATTGAGAACATTACAATGGTATTTAAATTAAATTAAATAGTAATATTTCAATATTTATACACTATTTTTAAATTAAAATTTTATCTGTAATAGGTAAAATAACCATGTACATAAAGTCTTAGAAAAATAATGAGAGGGGTTATAGGAATTTAAGTTAGGAAAGTGCTGAGTGATCAGTTTTAAAATTCAGAATTGTATCCTTCCTTTGATTTATGAGGTCTGTGTGGGCCTGTCCCATCAACTGTGATGAAGCTTGGGAAGGGCACTGGGAGAGTCAAAGAAATTAAGCACTAAAGGTTTTTACAGTTTGTTCCTTTATAGTATCAGTAATATACGCAGGTGAAATCACATTATAATTGAGGTTTTCCTTTGATAATGTGAACTATAAGGCTAAAGTATCTAGGTTTTCTAGGTCATGCAGTGATGCTTAACATGCTCAGACACTCTACATGAAATAAAGAAAATAACATCTGAAAGCTTTCAAATGCCAGAGAAGTATAAAATGATCTGTGCACAGGTTTGAAACCCAATGTGTTTTAACAAACAAATCAACTCTGCTTATACACATCTGATTATACTTTGGGATAAAAAAAATGCATATATCTATTTCCAAGTAATGTGAATTGACAGTTATTTTCCTATTTCAGAAAAATGGATCTTTTTCCTTAAGCTTATTAAGAAACATTGATAGGCTCTAATCAGTTTTACTTTGAATTACATTATTGGTAGAAAAAATAGTTTTAATAAACTCAGTGTGACTCTTAATTATTAGGGATCCTCTGCAGGTATATTTCCATTCCCAGGGTCTGATTCTTCCAGAGCACAGAGGGCAGATGTATCTTTACAAAACAAAACCCTAGAGAGTAGTTTTGTTTTGTTTTGTTTTGTTTTGAATATTTGTAATTGAGTTTTTTTTTTTTTTTTCCTCTTCTAATGCTTACTCAAGCTGGCTGCCTAGGACTTAGGAGCAGGTAGGGTCCTATTTAGATTTGCTTGGCATTCATGAGCACTATGTGAAGTAGTCATCTATTTTACAGCTCCATAAAACAGTACATGGATTTCATGATGCAGAAAAGCAGTAGTTTATTCCTCATTTTCCATCATGTAAATTTTTACTGAATGGATTTGCATGAAGAGTCACCCTCCCTTTAAAATACAAATGAAAAATGTCCTCATTATACACTTTGCTCTTTCTAAGCCTTTCTTTGTCAAGAACAAACATTCAAAGAAAGAGAAAAGACAGAAGAACATTCTTTAGGGTAGAATTGCCAGGCAGCACTGAGGCTAATTTTACATGCTGCAAGAGTAAGGTTTATAGCAGGAATAGAGGAAGCAGGTATAGATTGTAAATAGACCTTTTGTATTCATTAGAAAATGAAGAGAGAAAAATATTCCTTTTCCCTTATAAACTAAGAATTATGTGTAAAATGGTTGAGCATCCTCAACCCATAAAGTTTATATGTTCAAATCAAAGTAAAACTCTGTAAAAGAAGCAGAAAATACTTTGCTCAGAAGCCATAAGTAGAAAAAGCCTGCATTACATCAAAAAATTAAAGAAAAACAAATTGTCATATATATTAACTGAAATACTTTTCCTTTATTATCAGCTTTACTACTTTAATTCATTTCCATCATTAGAGTCATTAATATCAGTGAAGAATGAACCTGATTTTTAGAAATATGTTAGAATTTCACACTTCTGTTTTCTAGCAGGATGAAATTACAGAATAGCCATAAGTATAAAAAGACTTATTTTTTTAATCTGGCTTGGCTATGAGTGTTTGGAATATGTTTCAAAGATACACACAATACATTAAAGTTTAAATTTTAAATAAAATATGTTATGTGATCAGTGCCAGACAATCTGACAAAAATATGTGATTATAGCATATAGAATATAATCCTTTGAGATCATTCTGTTTTCAAAGACAACCTCATAAACAACTTGTGTCAAACTTTGAAGAATAGATATGGAACAAATAAGAAAGAGACATTTAAAAAATAAAGAATGCTGAGACTTAAGTTCTTCAACCTTGGCACTATTAACATTTGGAACTGGATAATTATGAATTATGGGTGGCTGTGCTGTGTGTTATAGGATAATTGGCTGCATTTCTGTACTCTATTGGAGAAGGCAATGGCACCCCACTCCAGTACTCTTGCCTGGAAAATCCCATGGATGGAGGAGCCTGGAAGGCTGCAGTCCATGGGGTCGCTGAGGGTCAGACACGACTGAGCGACTTCACTTTGACTTTTCACTTTCATGCATTGGAGAAGGAAATGGCAACCCACTCCAGTGTTCTTGCCTGGAGAATCCCAGGGATGGGAAGCCTGGTGGGCTGCTGTCAATGGGGTCGCACAGAGTCGGACACGACTGAAGCGACTTTGCAGTAGCTGTACTCTACATCCTAGATGTCAGTAGCACATTCCACTGTTTGTAACGACAACCAAAATCATCTCAGTATTTCTATATGGCCCTGGGAGACAGGAGAAACATCTCTTATTGAGAACCTCTGAATAATGGGTTTACAAAGGAAACCAATACCAAAGCACCAGGGTAAGGATAGAGCTATGGAGGGTTTACATTATTGGGCTAAGGAGTTTGCAAATCCTATAAATAATGGGAAACTCTGAAAATTTCTAAGTAATAAACTGAAATAATGTACATTAAGCTCTAAGAATATAAAATTTATATACCTGTGTACATAATGGCATATTGTAGAGGTAACAGAACATGAAGAAATTAGTGAACAGATTAGACAGTTATCCTAATATGGAGTAAAAAGAACAAGACCTAAGGTGATAGCAATGATTTAAAAAAAAAAAAAAGTAGATGCTTGGGAAGCATTGCAATAAACATTGTAAGAACAATGATATAGTGTACGTGTTACCCAGCTTCAGGAAGTGAAGGACCCTAATCAATGAATGTCAAAATGGTATTTTATTGGAAAGCCTGGAATTCTATGCTAGATATGTGTTTGTGCCACTGAGGCCTGTATTAGTCTACTGTAATAAAATACTACAACCTGGGTGGCTTAGTAGCATGACTTTATTTTCTTACAGTTCTGGAGGCTAGAATTCCCTGATCAAGGTCAGGTCCATTTAATTTCTGGAGAAATCTTTTTCCTGGCTTGCAAAGAGCTGTGTTTTCACTATTCCACGCATGACCTTTATTCAGTACATGTGCAGAGTGTCTCTCTTCTGCTGCGCTACTGCTAAGTCGTTTCAGTCGTGTCCAATTCTGTGCGACCTCATAGACGGCAGCCCATCAGGCTCCACCGTCCCTGGGCTTCTCCAGGCAAGAACACTGGAGCGGGTTGCCATTTCCTTCGCCAATGCATGAAAGTGAAAAGTGGAAGTGAAGTCGCTCAGTTGTGTCCGACTCTTAGCGACCCCATGGACTGCAGCCTACCAGGCTCCTCCGCGCATGGGGTTTTCCAGGCAAGAGTACTGGAGTGGGGTGCCATTGCCTTCTCCGGTGTCTCTCTTAAAAGAGCACTAATCCTATTGGATCAAGACCTCACTCTTCGATCTCAGTTCAGTTCAGTTCAGTCACTCAGTCATGTCCAACTCTTTGCGAACCCATGAATCGCAGCACACCAGGCCTCCCTGTCCATCACCAACTCCCGGAGTTTACTCAAACTCATGTCCATCGAGTCGGTGATTCCATCCAGCCATCTCATCCTCTGTCATCCCCTTCTCCTCCTGCCCCCAATCCCTCCCAGCATCAGAGTCTTTTCCAATGAGTCAACTCTTCCCATGAGGTGGCCAAAGTACTGGAGTTTCAGCTTTAGCATCATTCCTTCCAAAGAACATTCAGGACTGATCTCCTTACGATCTCACTTAACCTTAATTAGTCCCTCAAAGACCCAATCTCCAAGTAAAAACAAACTGGGGTTTAGAGCTTCAATCTATGAATTTCGAGAGGACACAAAAATTAAGTTAATAAGAGTTTCTATTACTGGATAATGGGCTTAAAATTCTCCATGTCATCATATAAGAAGAAAAGAAAGATCTCTAGAGAAAATTTTAAAAGTTCAAAAGCATGAAGTTCACACCACACAGAAAATGAACTCAAAATGAATCAAAGACCTAAATGTAAGAGCTAAAACTACAAAACACTTAGAATGGAATGTAGTCATGAACTTTGATCATATCGGAATTGGCAGTTTTTTCTTTTATGTGACACCAAAAGAACAAGCCAACAAAAAACAATACAAAAATAAGACTTTATCAAAATTAAAACCTTTGTGTTTCAAGAAACACTATAAGAAATTGAAGAGGGCTCACACTGTGGAAGAATATATCAAGAACTCTTAAAACTCAAATACAAAAAGTCACCTAACTGAAGAGATGCCTGATTCTGGGAAAGATTGAGGGCAGAAGAAGAGGGCACCAGAGGATGAGGTGGCTGGATAGTGGCAGCATCACTGATGCAAAGAAAAAAACTTGGGCAAACTCCAAGAGATGGTGAGGGATAGAGAGGCCTGGCATGCCGCAGTCCATGGGGTTGCAAAGAGTCAGACACGACTGGGTGACTGAACAACAACAACAACCCAAGAGAGAAGATCAAGATGGCAAAGTAGGAGGACACTGAGCTCACTTTCCCCCAGATCAAAAACACATCTACAGATGGAGCAAATCTCACTGAAAACAAACTGGAGAATGGAAGAGAAGCTCCTATAAAACCAAAGTTGTAAAGAAAGACCCACGTGGAGTCAAGTAGGAAGGAAAGAGAAGCAAATAGGTCAGCACCTGCTACCCTAAGAAGGGACCCAGAGACCCAGGACTCTGTAAAGGGATTACAGAGGCTCAGAAATCCTCCCTGGGAATTGACTGGTTTAGGTGCCTTAGCCCTCCAGTAGGACCCTGGGAAGATGAATCTTCTTAGCTGGTTTGAAAGTCAGTGTGACTAAGGGTTGTAAGAAACCTAGACTCGACTCATGCAGAGCATGCATATGCTTGCTTACTCCCAGTAGCAAGATGGAGAAGGCTGACTGAATCTGACAGGACTCTGGTTGGTTTACCATGACCTTTGCACCACACGATCCAGGTCACAATGAGAGGCCACTCTGGCCCCTCCTGTTCCTGGGCAGCTTAGCGCTAGACTAAAGGCTGTCAGTGCCAAATAAAATGCATAGTTATGGGGGACAGTCAGTTCAACCTACCCCTGCATGTGAATAGGGCCAAGGGCAGGGCATTACTAGCACTCACTAAGGTGGTAGATTTGGGAGCATTCTGGAACTCAGTGCTATGCTGGGACCATCCAGTACACACCCTGGCCCACACTGGTCACATGCTCTGGCCCCTGTTGCTCCACAACTGCTCCTAAGTATGGCATTGAAGCTGATAGTGGGAGCCAGAAGAACACACGCTGAGCTGAAATGGAACCAGCTTTGACATGACCCACAGGGACTCTTCTGTTCCAGCACTTTGGAATCCCAACTCACCACAAAAAAAGATGTCAGCCACTGGGCATATCAGAAGCCTAGGCTCATAACTGACTTTGGCTCTACCCACTCCATCTCTAGCCTTATCTCTCACTGAGGGGATAGCTGTCAGATCACACTGGCAGAAGACGTGACCCATACTCACTTCAGACCTAACTTTTTCACAAAAGCCACTGGACACACATACCTACTACACACAGAAGCACCCACACAATGGTACACCTCCAAGACAAGGGGAAATTTAACTCTTTCGCCTGAATTCATACAGACAGAAAAAGTTTATAAAATGAAAAGAAAGAGGAATTTATTTCAAAGAAGAAAACCTGAAAAAAACCAACTAATGAAACAGGGATAAACAACCAGATTTCAAAGTATTAGTAATAAGAATCCTAAGCGAACTAGGGGAAAGAATAGATGAATACAGTGAGAATTTTTATAAGGATCTAGAAAATACAAAAAATAACCAGTCATACCTGAATAATAGAATAGCTAAAATGAAAATTATACTAGAAGGAATTAACAGCAGACTAGGTGATAGAGAATAATGCATAAGCGATCTGGAAGATAAAATAATGGAAGTCGTCCAATCAGAACAGTGAAAAGAAAAACAAATTTGAAAAATGAGAACAGTTTAAGAAACTCTGAGACAACTTCAAGCGTAATGGGGTCCCCCCAAAAAGGAGGGAGAAACAGATAGAGAAAAAAAAATTTAATATATTTGATAAATTTTGAGCTGAAAATTTCCTGAATCTGAAGAAGGAAACAGATATCCGGTACAGGAAACACAGAGAGACTCAAACAAGATAAACACAAATAGATCCCAAGTAGGGCTTCCCTCGGAGAAGGCAATGGCACCCCACTCCAGTACCCTTGCCTGGAATATCTCATGGACGGAGGAGCCTGGTAGGCTGCAGTCCATGGGGTCGCTCAGAGTCAGACACGACTGAGCAACTTCACTTTCACTTTTCACTTTCATGCATTGGAGAAGAAAATGGCAACCCACTCCAGTGTTCTTGCCTGGAGAATCCCAGGGATGGGGGAGCCTGGTGGGCTGCCGTCTATGGGGTCTCACAGAGTCGGACATGACTGAAGTGACTTAGAATAGTGCTTCCCTGGTGGCTCAGCTGGTAAAGAATCCTCTGCAATGTGGGAGACCTGGGTTCGATCCCTGGGTTGGGAAGATCCCCTAGAGGAGGGCATAGCAACCCACTCCAGTATTCTGGCCTGAAGAGTTCCATGGACTATATAGTCCATGGGGTCGCAAAGAGTCTGACATGACTGAGTGACTTTCACTTTCACTTCACAAGATATATCATAGTTAAAACAGCAAAATGAAAGATAAAAAGAAAGTTCTAAAAATAGAACAACAACAACAACAACAAAAAGACACATGCAACGGAATCCTTAAAGCTGTGGGCTTAATTTTCTGCAGAAACTTTGCAGGCCAAAGGAGAGTGACATGATTAAAAGGCCGAAAGAGAAAGAACTACAACCAAGGATACTCTATCCAGCAAGATTATCATTCAGAAATGAAGGCGAGATGAAGAATTTCTCAGACAAGGAAAAAACAAATTCAAAGAATTCATCAATACTAAACTGAACCTACAAGAAGTGTCAAAAGATTGTCTCTAAGTGGAAAAGAAAAGGCTACAATCTTGAGGGAACACACACACACACACACAGCCCAAGCTGTCTCTCTCTCAAGCTTCAGCCCGTGCTACCAAGCTACAGTAACCAAAATAACAGGGTGCTGACACAAAAACAGAAACTTATATCAAAGGAAGCAAATAAAGAGCCCCCAAATAAAGCATGTCAACAGTGACTAAAGGTGATGAGCATATGTTTATATGCTTATTAACTATTTGGGTTCCTTCCTTTGGGAAAAATCTATTTAAGACATTTGCCCATTTTAAAAAATTTGGTTAGGTGTACTTTGTTCAGTTATTTATTCTAGTGCTTTTGTTTTTATTTCTCATCAAATTTCATTTCCTTTTTCATTTAATTATAATTCATTTTAAATATTATGTTGGTTTCAGGTATACAATCAACTCAGTAATTTTATAGATTATACTCCATTTAAAGTCATTATAAAATATTGGCTATATTCCCAATATATACAATATATCTTTGCAGCTTATTTATTATATCCATAGTTGTTTCTACCTCTTAATCCCCTATCACCATTTTGCCTCTCCTCCCTTCATTCTCCCCTCTGGTAACCAGTAGTATGTTCTCTGTATCTATCAGTCTGTATCAGTTTTGTGATATTCATTCATTCATTTTTGAGATTCCACATACAATTGGTAACACACAGTGTTTGTCTTTCTCTGACATTTCACCAAGCATAATACCCTCCAGTTGACCCATGTTGTTGCAAATAGGAAAAAAAAGATCTTTTATGACTATTATTCCATTGTGTATGCTATGCTATACTACGTTAAGTCACTTCAGTTGTGTCCGACTCTGTGCGACCCCATAGACAGCAGCCCACCAGGCTCCCCCGTCCCTGGGATTCTCCAGGCAAGAACACTGGAGTGGGGTGCCATTGCCTTTTCCGTCCATTGTGTATATGTGTTTTTATATATATATCCATATATATATAACACATATATATAACTTCTTTATCCATTCATGTGTTGACAGACACAAGTTGCTTCTGTATCTTGGCTATTAGAAGTAATTTCCTATAGATACTTCAGATACACGTGCCTTTTCAAATTAGTTTTTTGTTTTTTTTTTTCATTTTCTTCATATATATATACCTAGGAGTGGAAAGGAAAGGCTGGATAGATAGGAAAGGCTGGATCATATGGTATTTCTATTTTCAGATTTTTGAGGAACCTCTATAGTGTTCTCCATAGTGGATGCACCAATTTACATTCACATCAACAGTGTACAAGAGTTTCCCTTTCTCCATATCCTTGCTAATATCTGTTATTTGTCGACTTTTTGATGGCAGTCATTCTGACAGATGTGAGGTGATACTTTATTGTGGTTTTGATTTGCCTTTCTCTGATAAGTGATGTTGAACAGGTTTTTATGTACCTGTTGGCCATCTGCATGTCTTCTTTGGAAAAATTTCTATTCAAGTCTTCTGGCCATTTGTTAGTTAGGTATTTTTTTATATTTAGTTATAGAATTCATTTATATATTTTGGGCATTTAATCCCCTGTTGGTCATATCATTTGCAAATATTTTCCCCTATCCAGAGGTTGTCTTATGCTTGTTGAAATGCAAATCAAAACCTCAATGAACTAGCAGTTTACACTCACTACTTTGGCTATGATCAAAAAGATAGATGATAACAAGTGTTGATGAGAATATGGAGATACTGAAGCCCTCAAACAGTTTGGATGTTCCTTAAACAATTAAACATAGAAAGTTACCAAATAGCTTATACTCAAGATAATTAAAACCATGCCTAAAAAACCATCAATGTTGATAGCACCATTATTAGTAACCTCCATAATGAAAGACTCATGTCCATCAACTGACCAATGGATAAATAAATGTGCTATATCTATAAAATTGAGTCTTATTTACCCATAAAAAGTAATGAAGTACTGATACATGCTATATTATTGATGATCCTTGAAAATATTATGCTAACTGAAAAAAGCCAGAAATGAAAAATCACAGATTGTAGGATTTCATTTATATGAACTGTCCAGAATACAAATTAATAGTGACAGAAAGTAGATTAATAACCACCAGGTGCTGGGGATTTGGGGAATGGGGGGTGATTGCCAATGGATAGGTTATGAAAATATTTTGGAGTTATAGTATTGGTGGTTGTATAATCTTGTTAAAATATACTAAAAACATTGAATCAAATACTTTAGGAGGATTAATTGTATGGCACATGAATTATATTTCAATAAAGATTATATGAGAAAATGATGAAGCAAAATAAAGACATTTTAAGAAAAAACAAAAAAAAGCATGGTGGAAAAATCTTAATAGAAAAGAAATTGAATGACTATGCAATGCTTTATGCTGTTTGCTTTTTTCGCCTTTTTAAATCAGTGTGGAAGAAATTCCTGATTCTTCCAAATATTTTCCAATCCCCCACATACAATGATGAATTATATCTTACAAATGTATAATGCTAACAAACCTTTTGAAATGAAAACCAGATTTATAATTCACTGTGAATTTTAAAGCCTAAAATAAACTTTATTTGTAGGGATAATTAAATGCAAGGGTACAATCTTTAGTTACAATGTATCATTACTTGTTACTATAAAACTGTTCATAAATTTATTACATTTTACTTCCTGAGATTGATCACTGAAAATTAATTCATGTTTTTAGTATGAGGAAGAAATCTAAAATCCTTGCACTTAATTCCAGGTTTCTGCTTACCATTTAACTCAAAATTTCCAGTAATCCCTATCAATTTATTCAATAAGTAAAGCTTGGATTGATTTTACTGTTTGGCTTCTCATTGCACTTAGATGAAAATAAATACCAATTATATTCCAGAAAGCCTCTGCACACTGATCTCCTCCTATACCTGCTTTATGCTCACCTCTCTTGTATCATTCTCCTCTTTGCTGGTTTTCTTCAGCCACATGATTCTTCAGTTTTGCCTATAAGGGATCCATGATTCTTCTTCATAAAGGTTATGGTATTAAGTTAGTTGTATTTATCCAATAAAACATACTATGAGCCAATTACCTGTGTATGTAATAGTTTTTCCTTCAGGAAGATCCTATATTCATCATCCTGATTATCTAATCCAGGAATATATTTTTCATCTTGGCTCCCTGTCTCTCTTGATCTCTCACAAGCTTATTCAATCAGATTCCAAATTGATGTGCTCCATGTGTTTGGAGGTTTGAAGAGAGTGAAAGTCACATAGAACTGTCCCTTGAGAAGATGGTAAGATGTCAGTGAATGATAAATATGACAAGCTGCTGACACTTTGAAGGAGTGTATGTTCAGATCCAGAAAACACATGTAATTTTAAACTTCTCCATTAAAACAGAGGTAAAATACCTAACTCAAAACACTGTTATGAGAAGAAAATGAGATCACATATTAAATAGCAAGAACAAATCAACACTGAAATGCAGATGCTGAACAACTAGAAGGACTCTTACTGACTGACTGCTGGAAAAAGCATGCTAGTCTAGAGTAGTTTTCATTTGTAAATAACTTTATAATGTAGATGTTCAGAATCATGTAAACCACATATGCTGAGAACACATACATGCACGCGCGCACACACACACACACACACACACACAAAATGTTCTCCTGAGTATGTACTTATGTAGTGCAATAAAACCTTTAAAGAGGTAAGAATGAGACCATTTTCTGGTAATAGAATACTTAAAATGGTATGAAGTCTGGTTAATAATTGCTCTGTAAAGGAGAAAATGTTCCCCAAGGCTACATCTGTTCCAGAGTCCACTTGGTGTCCCAGATGCAGCAACAGCTGTATCAGCAGCCTGGAAAGGTTTCCTCATGATTCACACTCCTTCTCCACTCCACTGGTTTTTCAGTAACATAAGTGTTAAATATGAAGAAAAGATATTATGCAGGTAAATTAAATATATAAAATTATTACTTTGGTTCTGACACATGAAATTGATATATTTAATAGATCTTTTGAAGATTTAGTTCGTTGGAGGTCACAGTGACTTATTTTAAAGTAGAACATATGAATCAACAACCAAGTGAAAGGTTTGGCCAAATAGAAACAATCTTTTCATCACATTATGCTTACAGTTCATTAAATGCTAAGAAAACAAACTAATAGTCATTATACGATCCTATGAGAAATTAAACATTCCTCTTCGTATGAAAATCAACAAAAAATCCAATATAAAAATAATTTTGAAATCACTCTATTTTCTTATTCTAAAAATGAGTTCAGGAGTGCCGATTGCTTTCCTTTTTCACACTACAAACATGGAGATATATGCACTTTAAGGCAAGTAGGCAAGTACTACTTTGATTTTATATTTGTGTGTTACTCCAACCCATCTTTTATAATTCTGTGCTTTTTTGAAAAACTAGAGAGGGCTGTGTATTGTCTAGCAGCGCAGACATAAATATACTGTATAAATATGTGGTACATTTACATATTTGGATCCAAGCAAAGTTTTACAGAGGTTCTTTTTTCCTGCTTTGGCTACAAACAATACCCAAATCTACCCTGAGAAGTTCTTTTTTGTTCTTTGGCATTCCTTGTAGAAAAAGACTAGCAATTTTACATTTTTCTCTAACTTCATACTATCTTTTTCTAAACTACACATTTAATAAATGCCATGAATCTATACATATTTTGGGATATTCAGCACATATAATTGTAACTTACATGTAGTTACTTAATTGTAACAAGTCAGGGAGGCCTGGCGGCTCAGAGGTTAAAGCATCTGCCTGCAAGGCGGGAGACCGGGTTCAATCCCTGGGTCAGGAAGATCCCCTGGAGAAGGAAATGGCAACCCACTCCAGAATTCTTGCCTGGAGAATCCCATGGACGGAGGAGCCTGGTAGGTTACAGTCCACGGGGTCGCAAAGAGTCAGACAGGACTGAGTGACTTCACTTTTCACTATAATTGTAACTTAGATTACCATTAATTTGTCCAGGCCTCTTCATCAATCCAGCATTTACTAACTCAGCACCAGGCCCTATTTCAGGTGCTTGAAGTATATCAGAGAAGAAAGCAAAGATCTCTACCCTTGAGGAGCTTATATTTTAGATAATAGGCGATAGATAGTAAAAGTGAATATAATGAGAAAATTATAAAATATATTTGAAGATGATAAGTTCTACAGAAGAAAAAGTATTAATAGAGCAGGGAAGTAGATTTACAGCTTCTGGGGTCAGAGTGGACAGAATAATCCCATAATCTCCTGCTTAATGGCTCAGTCATGTCCAACTCTTTGTGACCCCATAGGCTTCTCTATCTCTACACAGAAATACTCAAGTGGGTTGCCATGACCTTCTCCAGGGGATCTTCCCAACCCAGGGATCAAACCCAGGTCTCCCGCATTGCAGGCAGTTTCTTTACCATCTGAACCACCAGGGGCAGAATAAATGTGCTATTAAATAGTGTGGTAAAGGTAGGTCTCATTATGAGGGTAAGATTTGAGCAGACTTGAAGTAGGTTTGGGAGTTGGCCAAACAGCTATAAGGAGCAAGAGCATACTAGACAGGGAGGAGAGTGGGATCACAGTCCTGAATATGGGAGTTTGCTTGGGAGTTTTAGGAAGCTCTTGGAGACCAATGTAGCTGTACTGTTGAGAGCCAGGAAAAGAGAAAGAGAAAAGGAAGTCAGGACAGTAATTTGAATCCAGTGACCTAAAACTTTAGAGGTCATTTTAAGGACTTTAGAATCTATTGTGAGGAACTGGCCAGCCATTGTAGTTTTAGCAGAAGAGTAATGTGAACTTAGTTTCTCTCGTAAATAATAACAAAGTCTGCAAATGCTCAGATCACTTATATAAAATGGTGCAGTGTTTGCATATAACCTTTGCACATCCTCTCATATACTTTCATCTTGATTGCTTATAATACCTAATACTATGTAAAACAGTTGTAAATACTATGTAAATGCTATGTAAATAGTTGCTGGTGTGCAAATTCAAGCTTTGCTATTTGGAACTTTCTGGAATTTTCTTTTCTGAGTATTTTCATTCTGTGATTGAATTTGAGAATGCAAAACCTGTGAATATGGAGGGCAGAATGTACTCCCATTTAAAAAGGATTATGTCCTATTCTCTTAGGGCTGCTAGAACAAAACACCATAGACTAGGTAGTTTAACAACAAACATTTCTGCCTCACGTTTCTGGAGACTGGGAAATTCAAAATCAAGGTGTCAACAGATTAAGTATCTGATGAGATCCTGCTTCTTGGCATATAAATATCTACCTCCATGTGTATCCTCACATGGCAGAAAGAGGAAGCTCTGATGTCTTTTCCTCTTCTTAAAAGGACATTAATGACATCATGTGGGATCTACCCTCCTAACCTTATCTAGACCTGATTATCTCCTAAAGGCCTACCTCCAAATACCATAAAATTAGAGATTAAGGCTTCAACATATGAGTTGAGGGGTAGAGACACAAACATTCAGTCCATAGAGATTCTTCTGTTTTCTCTGTTAACACTAGGTTGGAGAGGTGACAAGGATATTTATGAAGACAAATAAAAATGCTTTTTTTTTTTTTTTTTAAGATATGAGCTTATGTTGGTTGCACCAAGGTACTAGAAGTAGAAGGTATGTGGATTGGTCAAATTCTGAATATATTTCAGTGATGAAATGAACAGTATTTCTTAGCATTTCCTGAGAGGTGAAGTATGATTCCAAAGAAATTAAGGTTTGAAAAACTGGAAGAGTAGGGTTATAATTTAGGAGATTGGAGAGGCTGCAAGGGAAACAGATTTGGAGAAGAGATGTGGAGGAGGTAAAGCTGTAGTTTGCTTTTGAAACAGGTTCATTAAATATCTAAGTGTCAATGTCAAGTAGGAAGCTGAATATATGAATCTGAAGATTACACTCGAGGTCAGAGCTATGAATAGATATTAGGGGATTAATAAAGTTTTATACAAAGATACAAGACAAAATGAAATAAACAAGTGGATGAATATAGATAAAAATACTAGAGAGCCATGGAATGACCTCTGGGAAATTTCACATTAGAATATTAAGGACAAGAGAAGAAACTGCCAAAGCAGATAGACAAGGAACAACCAATGAGGTAAGAGAAAAATCAAGAAAGTATGACATCTAAAGCTAAGTAAATATCAAAAAAGAGAGCGTGACCATCTACATCAAATGCTGTTTGTAGGTCAGATATGATAAGGAGTATAAATTGACCATGGATTTAGCATTGAGGTTATAGTGACTTAAGAACACTTCTAATAAACAAAACTATGAACCTCTTCCTACCCTCTTTAACCACGCTTGTGTGTGTGTGTGCACACAGGCTCAGTCATGTCAGACTCTGTGACCTCATGGACTGTAGCCTGCCAGGTTTCTCTATCCAAGGAATTTTCCAGGCAAGAATACTGGAGAAAGTAACCATTCCCTACTAGAGGGGATCTTCCCAACCTAAGAACTGAGCCCATATCTCTTGTGCCTCCTGCATTGGCAGGTGGATTCTTTACCACCATGCCACCTTAACCCTGCCTATCCATCTCCAATTCTATCTTTTTCCAATTATGAATACCAGTCATTAATTTTTCCTGTGTTTCAAATTACAAAAGGGATATATGCTAGTTGAACTAGTGAAACAATAATATACCATTTTGCACACTAACTTGTATAGAAAATACACAATTATATTAATTTAAGTTTCAGTTTTTGTTTTCATTGAAAAAATTGGTCCTAATTACTTTGGTCCTAATTAAATTTTCTGATAGGGAAATATAACTTGATAATTTGTAATAGCTGCATTTACATTGACTAATATGTCTGAGCCATAATTTAATCAATCTTTTCTGAACCAATAAACATTCAGTAATGTCAAGTTTTAGTTTTATTATCTATAAATAATACTACAACAATAAATATTCCTATTCAAATATACTTACACGGTAGTATTTTTGTTTCAATTGGATGGTTTCCCAAAAGAGGAACTAAAAAGCCTCTTGATGAAAGTGAAAGAGGAGAGTGAAAAAGTTGGCTTAAAGCTCAACATTCAGAAAACGAAGATCATGGCATCTGGTCCCATCACTTCATGGGAAATAGATGGGGAAACAGTGGAAACAGTGTCAGACTTTATTTTGGGGGGCTCCAAAATTACTGCAGATAGTGATTGCAGCCATGAAATTAAGATGCTTACTCCTTGGAAAGAAAGTTATGACCAACCTAGATAGCATATTGAAAAGCAGAGACATTACATTGCCAAAAAGGTCCATCTAGTCAAGGCTTTGGTTTTTCCATTGGTCATGTATGGATGTGAGAGTTGGACTGTGAAGAAGGCTGAGTGTCAAAGAATTGGTGCTTTTGAATTGTGGTGTTGGAGAAGACTCTTGAGAGTCCCTTGGACTGCAAGGAGATCCAACCAGTCCATTCTGAAGGAGATCAGTCCTGGTGTTCTTTGGAAGGAGTGATGCTAAAGCTGAAATTCCAGTACTTTGGCCAACTCATGCAAAGAGTTGACTCATTGGAAAAGACTTTGATGCTGGGAGGGATTGGGGGCAGGAAGAGAAGGGGACGACAGAGGATGAGATGGCTGGATGGCATCACCGACTCGATGGACGTGAGTTTGAGTGAACTCCAGGAGATGGTGATGGACAGGGAGGCCTGGCATGCTGCAATTCATGGGGTTGCAAAGAGTCAGACATGACTGAGCAACTGAACTGAACTGAACTGACTAAGTATGTGCATTCAAATTTTAATTCTTCAATTGTTGTCCTTTCACTCACAATTAATAATGTGTTTGTTTATTAGCATTGGAGAGTATTAGGTTTTTAGTATTTTCTAATCTGAAAGATACACTAAATATTGCTATAATTTGCGTTATCCTGAATAACAATCAGGGAAAGCACCATATAATGTTAACAGTCTTTTGGTTTTAGTCCTCTGTAAATTACCTGTTCATTCCTTTTGTCCATTTAATTGTTTTTGTATTTTCTAGGAAATTACCTTTTTCCAATAATTCATTTTATCTCTTCCACATGTGTAGTTACATCTCCTTGGTCAATCCTAGAACTGGATCATTTTGTTTCTACTTCTTTCCTTAATAAGGCTTTTCCAGGGCTGATTTACTACGTTAGTTGTTTCTAAGAAAGAGCTTTTCCTTTAATTTAGTATTTGTTTCGTTGTCACAACAGGATGGTGCTACACTTGGCAGTAAAACAGATATAGTTAAGAAAGTAATGTTTCTTTAATGGCAAAAGAAACAGAAGCTTAGGAAGATAATTACTTAAATAGGAGACAACACAGCATGCTCACACATAGAGGTACAAGCTTAGCAGTTTTTTACAAAACTCCCCCATAGAGTCATATAACTGCTCCTGAGGGAGGAAATGTCCTAAAAGCAGGGCTCCATTTGCCTCACTGAAGGAAGTTTTCACATCATTCTAGCTCCCTGACCTTTATCTCAGCATACCAACTCTTCTGGAGATTGGAGACTGACTTTGTGGCTTCCCGATGATCAGGTACTACTCAGGCCTCAACACATTCCCACGTTCTCATTACATAACTGGCTAAGAAGTCCTCAAGTTTGCCAAGGTCTCATTTTTGTTTTTCTCTTTTCAACTCTTATTTCTACTTCTCCTCCCTTTCCCTGTTTGGGCAACCAAAAATATGTATTGAATATGTTTGTGATAGGGGCAGGCAACTTGCCCCCATATGTATTTGCTCACTTTTCCTCCCTATTGACTAATCAATAAAACAATACTTTCAAAGGTTTAGCATGGTCTGTAGTTACATTTTTGCAAGTAGGGATGGCCATATGACTAAGTTCTTGCCAGGAAATATGAGTGAGGGTAATGTGAGCAATTTTGACATCATTTATTTAAAAGGAGCATGCTTACCCTTTCTTTCCTCTCCTTCCACTTACACATGGACTTACATGTGGAGGTGGTGCTGGTCACCCAGCTTTAGTCATGATGATGGAGGCAAGCTAGTCTACACTACAAGACAGCACAGCATAAGATACAGAAATTTTGGTGGCTGCAATGGAAATATTTTTTGACCCCAAACTGCTTATCTACTTCTATGCAGTAAAATGAGAAACAAAAACAGCCTGTTTTGTTTTGATCCACTTATTTTGGGATCATTTGAAAATATCACAGTAGTCTAGCCAAAGAATTAGCAATTTTTTTTTTTTCTATAAAAGGCCAGAGAGCAAATATTTTCAGCTTTGCAGGCTAGTCTTTTTGTGACTATACTTTTTATCACAAATCTTTTTCATGTGAAAGGAGACAGAAAATAGGTAAGAGTAAGCATAGCTGTGTTTCAATAAAACATTAAAAAAAAAATGACTGGTCATATTTGTCTTGTGAGTAGAGTTTGTAGCTCTTGATCCAGCCTATACTATAACATACTATCTTTTTGGTTATCCATATATGTTTGATAATTTGCAAATGCTGCTGATAACCTTTGATTGTTATCTAGATTTCCTTTATAAATAATTAGGAGACAATTGATATGGTAATATATTGAGACTTCAGATACAAAAAAATGATATGTCTTATTTGTTTAGGTTCTCTTTAGTTTCCCTAAGAAATGTGCTATAGTTTTTGGTGAACCAAATTTGCATACATGTGCTTAAATTTATCTTTGTTTTGTATGTTTTGGCACTATCTTTGAGATATAAATCTCAAAAATGAAAATAACTATTTTGAACTGTATAACTAACTCAGTGGATTTAGTATACTTATAAAATTGTGTAATTATCATCACTATTGAATTCCAGAATATTTTCATCCATTAAAGAAACTCTGTGCCAAATAGAAGCCATGCCCCATCCCCCAATTTTACCAGTTCCTAGCAACTAGTAATCTAGTTCTTGACTCTACAAATTTTCTTATTTGTAAATTTCATGTAGAGGGAATGCTACAGTACTTAGTCTTTTGTGTCTGGGTTAGAGTGCCTGATGAACTATGGAATGAGTTTCATGACATTGTACAGGAGACAGGGATCAAGACCATCCCCATGGAAAAGAAATGCAAAAAACCAAAATGGCTGTCTGGGGAGGCCTTACAAATAGCTGTGAAAAGAAGAGAAGGGAAAAGCAAAGGAGAAAAGGAAAGGTATAAGCATCTGAATGCAGAGTTCCAAAGAATAGCAAGAAGAGATAAGAAAGCCTTCTTCAGCGATCAATGCAAAGAAATAGAGGAAAACAACAGAATGGGAAATTAGAGATACCAAAGGAACATTTCATGCAAAGATGGGCTCGATAAAGGACAGAAATGGTATGGACCTAACAGAAGCAGAGGATATCAAGAAGAGGTGGCAAGTATACACAGAAGAACTATACAAAAAAGATCTTCATGTCCCAGATAATCACGATGGTGTGATCACTGACCTAGAGCCAGATTCTGGAATGTGAAGTCAAGTGGGCCTTAGAAAGCATCGCTACGAACAAAGCTAGTGGAGGTGATGGAATTCCAGTTGAGCTCTTTCAAATCCTGAAAGATGATGCTGTGAAACTGCTGCACTCAATATGCCAACAAATTTGGAAAAGTCAGCAGTGGCCACAGGACTGGAAAAGGTCAGTTTTCATTCCAATCCCAAAGAAAGGCAATGTCAAAGAATGCTCAAACTACTGCACAATTGCACTCATCTCACACGCTAGTAAAGTAATGCTCAAAATTCACCAAGCCAAGCTTCAGCAATATGTGAACTGTGTGAACTTCCAGATGTTCAAGCTGGTTTTAGAAAAGGCAGAGGAACCAGAGATCAAATTGCCAACATCCGCTGGATCATGGAAAAAGCAAGCGAGTTCCAGAAAAACATCTATTTCTGCTTTATTGACTATGCCAAAGCCTTTGACTGTGTGGATCACAATAAACTGTGGACAATTCTTAAAGAGATGGGAATACCAGACCACCTGACCTGCCTCTTGAGAAATCTGTATGCAGGTCAGGAAACAATAGTTAGAACTGGACATGGAACAACAGACTGGTTCCAAATAGGAAAAGCAGTACGTCAAGGCTGTATGTTGTCACCCTGCTTATTTAACTTCTATGCAGAGTACATCATGAGAAATGCTGGGCTGGAAGAAGCACAAGCTGGAATCAAGATTGCTGGGAGAAATATCAATAACCTCAGATATGCAGATTATACCACCCTTATGGCAGAAAGTGAAGAGAACTAAAAAGCCTCTTGATGAAAGTGAAAGAGGAGAGTGAAAAAGTTGGCTTAAAGCTCAACATTCAGAAAACGAAGATCATGGCATCCGGTCCAATCACTTCATGGGAAATAGATGGGGAAACACTGGAAACAGTGTCAGACTTTATATTTTTGGGCTCCAAAATCACTGCAGATGGTGACTGCAGCCATGAAATTAAAAGACGCTTACTCCTTGGAAGGAAAGTTATGACCAACCTAGATAGCATATTCAAAAGCAGAGACATTACTTTGCCAACAAAGGTCTGTCTAGCCAAGGCTATGGTTTTTCCTGTGGTGCCGGGAGCCGGCATAATGCATATTGAGTGCATATTGCATATTGAGTGCAGCACTTTCCACAGCATCATCTTTCAGGATCTGAAATAGCTCAACTGGAATTCTATCACTGCCGGGAGCCAGCGTGAGGAATTCCGCCCATGACAAAAGTCATGAGGAAGGAGGCTCGGCATACGCAAAGGCGGGATCGAGCCTCAGGAGTCCCCCTGGAAATTCTCGAGCATCTACCCCGAAAACCAGAGTCTGCCTACTTTCTGCTTTGTGCTTTCACCTACACCTCTGACTTTACGGGGGGCTGTCCCCCACTACCTCTCTCTGAAAAGAGAGTTAGCTTACAGCTCCAGTTAATAATTCCTGGGTGTGACAGTGTTTCAACCTACAAACTCCTTTGGAAATCCTCTAGCCTGCCTGAATGGGTTTTTCCGGCCACATGTGATTGTTCAGAGCCTCCCAACTGTGAGAGGCAGGAGATGTTCTAAACTGCCTAAACACAGATTCCTTTGAGTAGTTAAAAGATTGATTAGAAATTGTATTGGTGAAGGGTTTTTCACTTGTTGGGCCAATGTTTGCTGCTAAGTCTCCATACTCCTTACCTACTGTGTCCTTGGCTGTGTATTGATTGATATAATGGGTGTATAGAAATGTAAAATGCAGCTTTGTCCAATGCTTTTTGGAAGGCTGGCGCCTGACTTTGGAATAATCACCTTTAGAGAAAGATAAGTTTCTTAAAATGTTAACAGGCCTCCTGGCCAGAAGATGATGTCAATCACCTGAACTTTTGCATATGATAAGTTTGCAGGAAGAAAGCCTGGCTTGCTGCATGACTCTACCCCTTCCCCCATTATCCTCTATGCATAACTTAAGGTATAAAAACTACTTTGGAAAATAAAGTGCGGGCCTTGTTCACTGAAATTTGGTCTCCCCATGTCGTTCTTTCTTTCACCTTCTGGCTGAATTTTTCCTCTGAGGCGGGGAAGCTCGTCAAGCCTACTAATTTTGCCTGGGCTTCTAAGATCTGACCGGGGAGGTCTTAGTGTCTCCTCTCCTTCGGGAGAACGGGAGGACGCCTGTGGCCTTCGTAGGTGACGTTATACCCTGCTTTGGAATTTTATTCAGCCTCTTTTCTCCACTGAATTTCCTCACTGAGCTATCCTCATTCTATTACTCTTTAAATCTTTGATAAATATTTATAAATAAATAGGTCGCCGACGCCGTCCCCGCTTCGAATACCCTGGATCAGCCGGGGCTGGACCCCGGCACTGTGGTCATGTATGGATGTGAGAGTTGGACTGTGAAGAAGGTTGAGCGCCGAAGAATTGATGCTTTTGAACTGTGGTGTTAGAGAAGACTCTTGAGAGTCCCTTGGACTGCAAGGTGATCCAACCAGTCCATTCTGAAGGAGATCAGCCCTGGGATTTCTTTAGAAGGAATGATGCTAAAGCTGAAACTCCAGTACTTTGGCTACCTCCTGGAAGAGTTAACTCATTTGAAAAGACTCTGATGCTGGGAGGGTTTGGGGGCAGGAGGAGAAGGGGATGACAGAGGATAAGATGGCTGGATGGCATCACTGACTCGATGGATGTGAGTCTGAGTGAACTCTGGGAGTTGGTGATGGACAGGGAGGCCTGGCGTGCTGCGATTCATGGGGTCGCAAAGAGTCGGACACGACTGAGCGACTGAACTGAACTGAACTCTTGTCTTAGCATAACATTTTCAAGATTTCTCCACAATATAGCATGAATCATGCTCATTCCTTTTTGTAGGTGAATAATATTCCATTGTGTAGCTATACTGCCTTTGTTTATTCATGTCAGTTGTTGGGCATTTGCGGTATTATGAATAATGCTATAAATATATGTGTTTATATAAACATGTGCTTTCATTTCTTCCACCAGGGTATACACATAGGAGTGGAATTGTTTGGTCACAGGGTAAAAATGTTTACCTTTAAGGAACTACCACATTGTTTTGTAAAGTGACTACACCACTTTACTATCCCACTGGCAATATATGAGAGTTCTATCTCATACCATTTGCATGCTGAACACTTGCACTTACAGATTACCCTTCTATCTTCTGGTCACTTAATGTATTCATCAGTTAATTGCATCATATCACAAGTCACTGTGGCCACCCAAAGGTCAGTTTTCCCAGTTTTACAGTAATCACTCAGTGTAATGAAATGTTACATCAACAAATAAAAATGAATGCAAATAAAGAATATGGTTTCTTGAATTCTAAGTTGAATGCTTTGGAAAGACTAGCTAAAAATGAGTTACTAAAACAATTCAGGGACTTCCCTGGTGGTCTAGTGGTTAAGAATCTGCCTGCCAATGCAGAGGACATGGGTTCAATACCTGGTCTTGGAAGATTCCACATGCTATGAGACAACTAAGCCTGCCACAACTACTGAGCCCCTGCAGCCTAGAGCATGTGCTCTGCAGCTAGAGGAGCCACTGCAGTGAGAAACCCACACGCTGCAACTAGAGAAAGCTCATGCAGCAGCAAAGACCAAGTGTAGTCAAAAATAAATAAATGAATAAAATTATTTTAAAAAATAAATGAATGCACACCAAAAATGTATGGACAAGACAATATAAAATAATAGAGGGAACTTCACAAAATTGCAAGAAGATTCTAAATTCAATTTACTTTGGAAGTTTCTGGACATTTCTTTAGCATTTTAAAGAAAATAAAGTGGTAATCATAGTTGGTATTTTATGGGTATCGTTACAAAACCAAAGCAGACAGACCACAAATAGAACTCAAAACAGAAGCCAAAACAGAACTCAACTCAGTGAACCCATTCACAAAAAAAGGCCTTGAACCTATATTTTTATTGTTCAGTCACTTAGTCCTGTCTGACTCTTTGCAACCCCATGGACTGCAGCATGCTAGGCTTTTCTGTCCTTCACCAGCTCCCAGAGTTTCCTCAAACTCATGTCCATTGAGTTGATGATGCCATCCAACCATCTCATCCTCTATCTATATAATAATAGATAAATGATTAAACACATATGCTTATCAGTTCAGTTCAGTTCAGTCGCTCAGTCGTGTCCGACTCTTTGTGACCCCATGAATCGCAGCACGCCAGGCCTCCCTGTCCATCACCAACTCCTGGAGTTCACTCAGACTCACATCCATCGAGTCAGTGATGCCATCCAGCCATCTCATCCTCTGTCGTCCCCTTCTCCTCCTGCCCCCAAACCCTCCCAGCATCAGAGTCTTTTCCAATGAGTCAACTCTTCGCAGGAGGTGGCCATAGTACTGGACTTTGAGCTTTAGCATCATTCCTTCCAAAGAAATCCCAGGGCTGATCTCCTTCAGAATGGACTGGTTGGATCACCTTGCAGTCCAAGGGACTCTCAAGAGTCTTCTCTAACACCACAGTTCAAAAGCATCAATTCTTCGGCGCTCAGCCTTCTTCACAGTCCAAATCTCACATCCATACATGACCACAGGAAAAACCATAGCCTTGACTAGAAGGACCTTTGTTGGTAAAGTAATGTCTCTGCTTTTGAATATAAGTTAGCATAAATGTTTAAAAATATATATTTGCATCATGTTTTATGATTCTTAATATTTGGTTAAACTTGTAGTCAGTTAACTACCTGTAAGATAACCATCAAGTATTTTATAACATTACATTGTGTTTGGTCTTAGGGAACCATGTATTTTAATAGTTTCCTTTCTCATTTTATTTTCTGGATGTTGATCTCCAATAAAAATGGTGAAACTCAGAAAATGGAATAGTGAAAGTAAAAATAACTTGATCAAACATGAAGTTGGATATATTTAAGTCATATTTAAGTATCATCAAGTTATTTTTATTTTCATAAAGGATTAATCCCCCAAATATACAACAGTTCATGCAGTTCAATAGCAGAAAAAACAACAACAGAATTTTTAAAATGGGCAGATCTAAATAGACATTTTTCCAGAGATGACAAAGATGGCCAAAAGGCACATGGAAAGGTACACAATATAATTATTACAGAACTGCAAATCAAAACTACAATGAGATATCACTTCACACAAGTTTGAATTACCATCATCAAAAAGTCTACAAACAATAAATACTTTAGAGAGGGTATGGGGAAAAGGGAACCCTTCTACGCTGTTTGTGGGAATGTAAATTGGTACAGCCACTAAGATTCTAAAAATAGAACAATCTCACTTCTGGAATATATTCAGAGAAACCTATGATTCAAAAGGATATATGCACCTCAGTGATCATTGTAGTATTGTTTATAATAGCCAAAACATGATGGTAACTTAAATATCCATCAATAGATGAGTGGATAGAGAAAATATGCTACATATGCTCAATGGAATGTTACTTAATTGTTAAAAATAATGAAATGGTACCATTTGCGGCTGCATGGATGAACCTGGAGATTATCATACTAAGCAAAGTACATCTGACAGAGAAAAACAAATATCACATGATATTGCTTATATGCAGCACTTAAAATAAATAATATAAATGAACTTACTTATGAAACGGAAACAGACTCACAGACATAGAGAAAAAACTTCTGGTTACCAGAGGGGAAGGATGGGGAAGGAGGCATTGATTGGGAGTTTGGGACAGACATACACATGCTAGTATATTTTACATAGATAACCAACAGGGGCCTACCATATAGCATAGGGAACTCTGCTCAACATTCTGTAATTACCTCAATGGGAAAAGAATTTGAAAAGAGTAGACATATGTCTATGTGTAACTGAATCACTTTGCTGTACACCTGAAGCTAATGAAACATTGTCAATCAACAATACTCTAAAAACAATTTTAAAAGAAGATGGTTGAAGAATCAAATCGACGTTTCAAATCCTTGTCTTTGTTTTAGAATTATAAAATTTTTGTCATGGTAGTGATACCTTGTGGGAATAAAAAAAATCTATATGTGGTAATGCAGATGATATTACATACTTGTGTGAGTTCATAAAATTAATTCACTCATGTGTAAAATATATTCCTTAAAGTAACAATTAACTGAACATATTCATAGTCCTAACTGTATAAAGGCAAAGAAAAACATAGAGGAACTTTTCTTTGAGGGCTTGATAGCAGAGTAAGATAGAAGCATGTCTCATATGGTAATACACAAATCTCTAAAATATAGCACGGAGAAGTTTTAAGAAAAAACTTTTATTTTTGGAATATTCCTATATCCAAAAGTATTTCAGAAGGTTACAACAGAGATCTCCCACATACCTAACAAAGTATTATTAATTTGTTACATTAATATGCGGCTTCCCTGGTGGCTCAGTTGGTAAAGAAACTGCCTGCAATGCAGGAAACCCCAGTTTGATCCCTGGGTCAGGAAGATCCTTTGGTGAAGGGAATGGCAACCCACTCCAGTTTTCTTGCCTGGGAAATCCCATGGACAAAGGAGCTGGTGGGCTTCAGTTCACAGGTTTGCAAAGAGTTGGACATGACTTGAGTGACTAAACCACAACCACATTAGTATGGCAAAGTTGTCAGAATTAATGGAGCAATATCGATGCATTGTTATTAAACAAAATCCATATTTAAATCAAATTTTCCTTAGTTTTTTTTTTTCCTATATTTTCTGTTCCAGGATCCCATCCAGCATACCATATTATATACAGTTATTTACACTGCTTTAGGTTGTGACAATGTTTTAGGTTCTCCATGTTTTGGATGATGTTGTTTTGAGGGGTACTAGGCAGGCAATGGCAACCCACTCCAGTACTCTTGCCTGGAAATTCCCATGGACGGAGGAGGTTAGTAGGCTGCAGTCCATGGGGTCTCTGAGGGCCAGACACAAATGAGTGACTTCACTTTCACTTTTCACTTGCATGCATTGGAGAAGGAAATGGCAACCCACTCCAGTGTTCTTGCCTGGAGAATCCCAGGGACAGGGGAGCCTGGTGGGCTTCCGTCTATGGGGTCACACACAGTCAGACATGACTGAAGTGACTTAGCAGCAGCAGCAGTCAGGTCTTGTTTGGAATGCCACTCAATTGGGATATTTCTGATACTTTATCATGACTAGACTAAGGTTATCATTTTTCTGTGAGGCGGACTACAGAGTTAAGTATCATTATCATCACATCAAATCAAGGATGTTGACTATCAACATGACTTTTCATTGTTGTTGTTTACCTGCATCACTTCTAGGTAGTGTTTGTCTGGTTTCTCCACTGTACAATTACTCCTTTTTCTCCCACTACATACTGTCTTCTCTGGAAGTTACTATGTGCTGCTGCTGCTGCTAGCTTAAAATGTGCAGTTATTCTTCATTGTCTCTAGAATGGAATATCTTTATCAAATACTTGGAACTCCTCTGCACAAGAGATGTTTCTCTTCTACCAGTGGTTCAGACAGTAAACAATCTGCCTGCAATGCAAGAGACCTGGCTTCAATCCCTGGGTCAGGAAGATCCCCTGGAGAAAGGAATGGCTACCCACTCTAGTATTCTTGCCTGGAGAATTCCATGGACAGAGGAGCCTGGTGGGCTACAGTCCATGGGGTCACAAAAGTGTTGGACATGACTGAGGAACAAACACATATGTAAAATCTGTATTTAGTCATTTATATGTGTCACTATAGATGTTTTGGAGAAGGCAATGGCACCCCACTCCAGTACTCTTGCCTGGATAATCCCATGGATGGAGGAGCCTGGTAGGCTGCAGTCCATGGGGTCGCTACGAGTCGGACACGACTGAGCAACTTCACTTTGACTTTTCACTTTCATGCATTGGAGGAGGAAATGGCAACCCACTCCAGTGTTCTTGCCTGGAGAATCCCAGGGACAGGAGCCTGGTGGGCTGCCGTCTATGGGGTCGCACAGAGTCGGACACAACTGAAGCGACTTAGCAGCATAGATGTTTTACATGTTGAAACATTATCCAGTAGTACTTTATAAATTTTGTTTCTCAAATTGATCCAGCTTTGAACCTTGTTGCTCTTTCAGTTGGCACTTGTGTACCTCTGATGTACCCCTCACTATGATTTAATCCCTCTTCTTTTCTCATGAGTGAGTGAAGTCGCTCAGTCGTGTCTGACTCTTTGCGGCCCCATGAACTGTAGCCTACCAGGCTCCTCCATCCATGGGATTTTCCAGGCAAGAATACTGGAGTGGGTTGCCATTTCCTTCTCCAGGAGATCTTCCCAACCCAGGGATTGAACCCAGGTCTCCCATATTGTAGGCAGATGCTTTACCGTCTGAGCCACCAGGGAAGTCTTTTCTCTTAGCAGTGTTTATTTCTGGCACTACAATATGTGCTAGACTTATCTTGTATATATTTTACCTGAATTCTATAATTATTTCTCCACAAAGTCTTGATTCCTTTCATTGAAGAATAGTATTAGAAATCAAGATGTTGGCTCTAGGTATGCTCATTTTTTCCTGGGGTGTCATGACATCTAGGTCCTCTCAGCTGACAAAATAAGAAAATATATATGCACATTGTAAACCTGTGTATATACACACATCTATAAATATTTCTATGTGTATCAAGATTGCCAGGAGAAATATCAATAACCTCAGATATGCAGATGACACCACCCTTATGGCAGAAAGTGAAGAGGAACTAAAAAGCCTCTTGATGAAAGTAAAAGTAGAGAGTGAAAAATTGGGCTTAAAACTCAACATTCAGAAAACGAAGATCATGGCATCTGGTCAAATAGATGGGGAAACAGTGGAAACAGTGTCAGACTTATTTTTCTGGGCTCAAAAAATCACTGCAGATGGTGACTGCAGCCATGAAATTAAAAGACGCTTACTCCTTGGAAGGAAAGTTATGACCAACCTAGAGAGCATATTCAAAAGCAGAGACATTACTTTGCCAACAAAGGTCCGTCTAGTCAAGGCTATGGTTTTTCCTGTGGTCATGTATGGATGTGAGAGTTGGACTGTGAAGAAGGCTGAGCACCGAAGAATTGATGCTTTTGAACTGTGGTGTTGGAGAAGACTCTTGAGAGTCCCTTGGACTGCAAGGTGATCCAACCAGTCAGTTCTGAAGGAGATCAGCCCTGGGTGTTCTTTGGAAGGAATGATGCTAAAGCTGAAACTCCAGTACTTTGGCCACCTCATGCGAAGAGTTGACTCATTGGAAAAGACTCTGATGCTGGGAGGGATTGGGGGCAGGAGGAGAAGGGGACGACAGAGGATGAGATGGCTGGATGGCATCACTGCCTCGATGGATGTGAGTCTGAGTGAACTCCAGGAGTTGGTGATGGACAGGGAGGCCTGGCGTGCTGTGATTCATGGAGTCACAAAGAGTCGGACACGACTGAGCGACTGATCTGATCTGTTCTGATCTGATCCATCTGTATCTATATTAAGGTCAACTAAGCTCATACTGAAGTCTTTATCTCTAACCCATTATCACACGGGTCATTCTACTCTTTTCCCCTTGCTTATCTGTAACCTCCCACTCCAACAGTGAGAAAATGTCATCCATTTACTTAGTTAATTCTAGTATCTGCATAGTGGTTTCAGAATTGCTAACCTGTACCATCACAAAGAATTATTTATCAATTAGAGTACAATGAATATGTAGTTTCCTTTGCCTGTAGACTTATAGTCTCTATTCATCTCAAAGTCAGCACCTTTCCCACATCCTTTTCAGTGAGGTTCTGGCATAGATTTCTATTCCAGTTAGATTATTTTTTAGATATTTTTCCAGTCTATATTTCAGTTTGAGATTTGCCAATCTCCTAAATGACTTAAAATTTTCATACATTAAAATTTACTCAGTTCTGTGAAGTTTATTTGGTCTTGACAAATGCATTGTCATATATTACCATTATAGTATCATGCAAAATAGGTTTACAGCCCTATAACTTTCTCTGTTCTCATCTATTTAGCATTGTCAACCCCCACCTCCAACAAAAAACTCCTGATAAACATTGGTCTGTTTATAATTTTGCTTTACCCTATAATCATATAATCATACAGTATATACTTATTTCATAGGGGTTATTTTACTTTGGAATATGTATTTAAGATATATTTACAGCTGTTTGTGGATTTTACATATAAATTTTTATATAAATAGCATGTGTTTTAGTCAACTTTTTTGCCAGTTAGAAATCTGTATTGGAGACAATCCCTTATATTTCAGTACAGAGAGACCATTTCTGAAACTATGATGTAATATACCAGAGAATGAATAATCTATTTTATTTAAACATGCCACTACTGATAGATCTTGTGAAAGTGAAACTGTTAGTGGCTCAGTCATGTCTGACTCAGGCTGCTCTGTCCATGGGATTCTCCAGGCAAGAATACTGGAGTGGGTCACCATTCCCTTCTCCAGGCGATCTTCTCAACCCAGGTCTCTGGCATTGCAGGCAGATTCTTGACCATCTAAGCCACCAGGGAAGCCCCTACTGATAGCTATTAGTTGTCCCTAAGTAATTTTTTTTGCTATTACAAATAGGTCTTCACTGAATTATATAGCTTTGCATTTGCATATTTGTTCAATTATTTTATAGATATCATGAGGCATCGATTCCTTGTTTGAAGGTACTGTATGTTACTTTATTTGAACTTTCATTTTGAATGCATTTTAGGTTTACAGAGGGTTGGCATGAAAATTCAGAGCTCCTGTCTAACCTGTTCCCTAGCTTTCTTAATGTTCGATTAACCATGATTATGGAGCTGATATATGATACATAGTGCCTTTGCTGTCCAAGAAAGCTGCACCAATTTACATAAGGAAAACTTTTATACATATTTTTAATAGTGATGCCACTCAAATTTTGTCAACCTGATATGGATATATATTATACTCAATAGCATTTTTTTTCTGATTTTAGTGAAGGTGAGTCTCTTTTCATATGATTGCTGTCAATTTTTATGATATTTTGATGATTCTTCTGTTTATTTTCTTTGAGCGTTTTGTTATATATTCCTTATTAGTTTCTCTCAACCTCACAAGCTGCCAACATGCTCAACTGTCAATCACATCAGCAATAAGCAAACTTGTTCTTGATTTTCTTCTCCCTATTTGATTTCTTATTGCTCCCAATCTTTCTGCCCTGAGATTGTGTCTTACAATAAAACACTGCAACTGAAACCAGACTCAGGCTGTTTTTTAGTGGAGTTAAGTAAGACTCCATTTCCCTCTTGAGCAGTGTTTCACTCTATCAACTTGCAAAAATATCATGTATTGTGGTAATTAATTCATTTCTGTTGTATATGTGCTAATTATTATTGTCGTGTATACTTGTCTATGAAGTTTATTTAATAGTATGCTTCCTCATATAAAAGACAATTTTATACATTTTATTCTGTTACTTTTTTCCCTTTCTATGATTTCTGGAGATTACTGTGTTGTGTGGAAAAGCTTTCTCCATTCCAAGACTATTTTACAATTCCTTCTAAAGTATAATATTTTAAATTTTTTCTCCTTAATTGATTTTAAATATATTTTTATGATAATGGAAAGCACAAACTGATTGACTTCAAAGGTGAGGTGCTAAATTACTTTATTCCCAGTCCTTTTTGCTCAGCACTACAAAGTCTTTAGGAGACACCTGGGGAGAATTGGGGCTTCCCAGACGGCACTAGCAGTAAAGAACCTTCCTGCCAATGCAGGTGATGCAAGATCTAACCAAAGGTTTGATCCCTGGGTAGCGAAGATCCCCTGGATAGGAAATGGCTGCTGCTGCAGCTGCTGAGTTGGTTCAGTCGTGTCTGACTCTTTGCGACCCCATAGACAGCAGCCTACCAGGCTCCCCCTCCCTGGGATTCTCCAGGCAAGAACACTGGAGTGGGTTGCCATTTCCTTCTCCAACGCATGACAGTGAAAAGTGAAAGTGAAGTCGCTCAGTCGTGTCCAACCCTCAGTGACCCCATGGACTGCAGCCTACCAGGCTCCTCTGCCCATGGGATATTCCAGGCAAGAGTACTGGAGTGGGTTGCAACTCACTCCAATATTCTTGCCTGGAAAATTCCATGGACGGAGGAGCCTAGCAGGCTATAGTCCCTGGGGCCGCAAAGAATCAGACACAACTGAGCAAGTGAGCACACATGGGGACAATTGTGAAAGAAGCTACACTCAAATGATCAAAAAAGAACCATTTTCCCTTTAGTTCCAACGTGACAGACATAAGAGCATAGGTCTATGACTATGACCTGACAGAACTCAGTTAAAACTCTCCTGTTAGTCAATTCCTCTTGAACTTCCATTTCCAGGCATTAATTTGTCCTCTATTTGCTAATAATAAGCAAAATCTCACAGAATTAATTTACACAGAATCATCAGCATACTTTTTTGGTTCAATTTCAACTCAGGACTATTAGAACCCAATTACCACTCTTGTGGTAGCTAGGAAAAAAAAAAAAAAGCTGTCCCTTCTGGATGAATGCAGCTTTGTAGATAGGCAGCTGGGCAAGCTCTCAGCATTTCTGCACACATTAGAAGGCTCCATCTCAGGACCAAGACAGCCCACCTCAGAAAGAGAGCATGCATTTTAGAGCCAAGATCAGTTTAATTTCTGTTCATACCAGCCTCCTAGGCCTGATGCACCAGCACAGTGAAACTGCTCAAATCTATGCTGGGCTCTGCCTAAGGCACAACTGTCCATGCCCTCTCATCCCAATAAATATGGCAGAGGATAGATTCCCTCTTTGAACGAAAGTACAAGATATTAGAACGCACAAAAATAAGGAGGCGAGGAAAAGGTATATCATAAAAATTCTGAGATCTGCCTTCTAAGACCTCCAACCCCTGGAGTCTCCACACAAGGGCAAGGGCTTCCCTCACACAGAGTCATGTCCTTGTTCAGTTAAGTTCAGTACAGTTGCTCAGTCGTGTCTGACTCTTTGTGACTCCATTAACCGCAGCATGCCAGGCCTCCCTGTCTATCACCAACTCCCGGAGTTCACCCAAACTCACATCCATCGAGTCGGTGACACCATCCAGACATCTCATCCTCTGTTATCCCCTTCTCCTGCCCCCAATCTCTCCCAGCATCAGAGTCTTTTCCAATGAGTCAACTCTTTGCATGAGGTGGCCAAAGTACTGGAGTTTCAGCTTTAGCATCATTTCTTCCAAAGAACACCCAGGACTGATCTCCTTTAGGATGGACTGGTTGGATCTCCTTGCAGTCCAAGGGACTCTCAAGAGTCTTCTCCAACACCACAGTTTAAAGCATCAATTCTTCGGTGCTCAGCTTTCTTCATAGTCCAACTCTCACAACCATACATATGACTACTGGAAAAACCATACCCTTGACTACATGGACATTTGTTGGCAAAGTAATGTCTCTGCTTTTGAATATGCTATCTAGGTTGGTCATAACTTTCCTTCCAAGGAGTAAGCGTCTTTTAATTTCATGGCTGCAGTCACTATCTGCAGTGATTTTGGAGCCCCAAAAAATAAAGTCTGACACTGTTTCCCCATCTATTTCCCATGAAGTGATGGGACCAGATGCCATCATCTTTGTTTTCTGAATGTTGAGCTTTAAGGCAACTTTTTCACTCTCCTCTTTCACTTTTATCAAGATGCTTTTTAGTTCCTCTTAACTTCCTGCCATAAGGGTGGTGTCATCTGCATATCTGAGGTTATTGATATTTCTCCCGGCAATCTTGATTCCAGCTTGTGCTTCCTCCAGCCCAGCATTTCTCATGATGTACTCTGCATGTAAGTTAAATAAGCAGGGTGACAATATACAGCCTTGACATACTCCTTTTCCTATTTGGAACCAGTCTGTTGTTCCATGTCCAGTTCTAACTGTTGCTTCCTGAGCTGCATATAGGTTTCTCAAGAGGCAGGTCAGGTGGTCTGGTATTCCCATTTCTTTCAGAATTTTCCATAGTTTATTGTGATCCACACACTCAAAGGCTTTGGCATAGTCAATAAAGCAGAAGTAGATGTTTTTCTGGAACTCTCTTGCTTTTTCGATGATCCAGTGGATGTTGGCAATTTGATCTTGTTACTTTGTGCTAAACATCAAATGTAGCAATCCCAGCCTCTGCTTCAACTCATCGGTGTATTCTTATTCTAAGTGGTCCCTTTTTATTATTCACAATAGAGGAGTACAGGACATTTCATTTCTGTTAAATTTATTCTGTCTTTAATATTCAAAATATCTTTTAAATCAATGCATTCCTTTTTTTAGGTCAAAGCTGATTGTCTCACTATATGTTAACAAAGCATCATTTCCATGAACTTACATAATTCGGTATTTTTCCCACTTTATATTCCATTTCCAATTTCATCTTATCTTCTCCCATTCAACCACTACAGTATTATTTCAAGATATGTACTCCCAAAAATATATGCTTCTGTTTTTATGCTATAAATTTTTTTCTTCCTTTTATATTCAACATATATATTTGAGTTCAGTTAATGTGAGTATATGTAAATCTAGTTATTTTTAATTGATGCAGATACAAATATATAATTTATATATAATACTTTTATTCATTCATTCTTCCATTATTAGATTTCCTCTGTTTCTACCTCATGGACTTTGCTAATTCCCAGTGGGTTTTATCTCCTTAAACTACTTCCTCTCCTGGGATGACCTTTCTTGGCTTATTTAGATTTCTTACTCTAGAGATATCATTCTCTGAACAGAGATATCACATTTATACTAATATATCCCTTGGGTAGTCTACGCATTAGAAAGAGAAAGCACTCACCATCCACAATACATCTTTTCCACCAAGTATCTCTTTTTAACGCACTTAAAATTTTTTCATAATTGGACACTGAATTGTCACTTTACATTCGATTCTCAAATCCTTCACTCCAGTTTTGACCATTTCTAGTCCTCTGAATAATACCATCAGAATAACCCTTATGCCACTCAATTCAGTCTTGTATTATTTTTTTAAAGTCAATGGTTACCCTTTTGTTTTGTGTACATTGTCCTTCCTGAATGTTTCAACAGCTGCATTTCAGCAGTGTGCTACTGTAAATAATTAGTAATACAATTTTTGTACCTTTGCTAAGGATAGTCATCCAATCAGAAAAAAAAAATCAATCACATTTTATTTAGTTTGTTATGCTTAAGATCAGGCAGTGGGAGTCGTTACTGGCTGCTAATTCATACACACTTACTCTGGGCATCTAGCTTTGAATTCAGGTACACCACAATTGCATTGCCCTCAGCAGCTGGTATATCAGCTCTATTTTGTGTTCCTCCAAATTTTACAATTCTGTGATGAGAAAAAATCATGAACCCAAGTCATTGAAACAAATGTGGTCTCATATAAAATCCATTTTAAATTAAAAGTTAAAAAAAAAAACGGCACTAACATTAGAGTCTATAAGGAAGTATTCTGCATTTAAAGGGAGATAAAGATGTAGAATCCTACCTCTTCAGATTCTCCCTTAAGCATCAGAATAAGAGAACAGAAGAGAAGGCATAAACAGAATCAACAAGTAATTTAGCTCTTTACCAGTTTCCATGGCAATCTTACTGTATAAAACTAAGAAAATGAATTCAATAATTTAAGATTTGCCTCAGCCTTTGTCTTGACACTCTCAGCATGACTTTCTTCAACACAACACATAGAGCAATCAAATTTACACACGAGACAAAATTTTAACACTACATATAAAGGCCTTCATAAACATTAATGCAGGATAGTCCATGTACAGTAAGTGGGGCAAAAAAAAAATTCTTTTTAAAAGTCAACTTAAAAAATTATGAACACTTGCCTATGAAATGACTGACATGAACTGGTTCATAAATTGCCAGTTTAAGAGGGATTTACTCAAGCTGGCTCTGTCCCATCCACTCCTGAGATAAAATGCCTTTCACGCTATTTCCCTGAAATTTCATTGCTGACCCTGAGTCACTGAAGATGAATGACTTCTCCAGGTTTTCCCAATAGAATCAATAGCAGCCTTAAAAGCCTTCAGAATGAATCCTCTGGGACCCTAATCTTCGAAAATAAAGATGCACTTTGAATTGCGGACTCCTTGTGGTTCTCAAAGAGGGAAGGTGATCCTGTGACATTTGGCACTTGACTCTCAGGCTGTAGAACTCTAATGTTTCCAGACAGATATATCTGATTCCTCTGTCGCAGCAATGTCTATGGTTCTACAGCACAATGCTGTCTGGGTTAGTTTCTTCACAAGATGTTTTCAAGCTATGTGTATATTTTTTAAGCAGGAGAAGGAAGCATTTATTACTTGCAACAAATAAGGAGAACATTGAAGATCTTTCCTGAAGCAGTGTCTCCCCTGCTACGTGTATTTTAACAGATGATATTCTTAAATGGTTTCTATCATCTTAGTCCAGATTCCTGATAACATTTGAACATTTTTAAACAGGCATGTTCTTTATAGAATCATATGATTTTACTTTTGTTTTACACTTTTCCTGCATTATAGATTTGCTTTCTTTCCATTTGAGTTTATTTTTAATATATATTTGATCATTTTACAGTGACGTATCACCACACACTGCTCAGAATGGCCATCATCAAAAAACCTACAAAAAATAAATGCTGGGGAGGATATAGAGAAGGAACCCTCTTGCCCTGTTGGTGAGAATGTAAATTGAAACAGCCACTATGGAGAATAGTATGGAGATTCTTTAAAAAGCTACAAATAAAATGAACTTATGTCCCAGCAATCCCACTAGTGAGCAAATACGCTGAGAAAAGCATAATTGAAAAAAACAAAAACAAAAACACATGTACTCCCAATGTTGTTGCAGCACTATTTACAATAGCTAGTACATGGAAGCAACCTAGATCTCCATCAACAGATGAATGCGTAAAGAAGTTGTGGCACCTGTATACAATGAAACATTGCTTGGCCATGAAAAGGAATGAATTGAGCCAGTTGTAGTGATGTGGATGAACCTCGAGTCTGTCAAGAAGGGGAAAGCCAATGGAAAGCTGCTGTATAACATATGGAGCTCAGATCAGTGCTGTCTGACAACCTAGAGAGACAGGATGAGTGTGATGGGAGAGAAGCTCAAGAAGGATGGGATACATGAATAAATATAGCTGATTCATGTTGTACAGCAGAAACTAACATGACATCATAAAGCAACTATTATCCCATTAAAAAAGTAAAAATAAAAGGAAAGGAAAAAGTAATGAAAACATTCTAAATTAAACTTTGTTGAATACATTTATTTCTAGGCTTAAGGAAGGAGTTATGGATATGATACATCCCTGTCACTAACAGATTTATGTTCAGGGTTCCAGAGAAAAATACAAATTATACTAGTGATGACAAGAAAGTATTCTAGGAATTAATATTACTGAGCAAAATTTTCTTCTGGGGAGGGAGGAATTATCTACTTAAAGAGCTAAAGGAAATATTTTTGGCAGAAGGAATCTCTGATGTGAGACAATGGATGTATGAAAGAGATTGGCAGATGCAAAGAACCAGAAAAGATATTCAACATGCCAGAGGGAAAAAAGTTGAAAACGCGATTGGTAATGAAAGGTATGGGACACTGTTGTGAGAATTCATGAAAATATTTTTATTGCATTTGTATGTGACAAAATTTGCACTGGGAGTATGTACTACAGAGTAGAGAAGCACAAGGTAAGAGATATAGAGGCCATGGAAGTTAATTTTAAAAATCAGTAAGAATTGATAAGGACCTCAGTGCATCTAGCAGAAGTAGGAATGAGACAAGAACAGGATTTCACTAAGGTTAATGAAGTAGCTTGTTTCTATATGATATGTATAAGTTTATTTTGAAATAATTTTAGACTTCCAGCAGAGTTGCAAAGATAGTACATAGTGTTCCTTAATACCTTTGCAACCAACTTCCTCCCAATGTCACCATTTTATGTAACATTGTTAATGATTAATTAAAATTAGGAACTCAAAATCACAATATCATTGTTGAGTGAACTATGGACTTTATTAGAATTTCTTCAGTTTTTGCATTAATACCCTTCTCACCCCTCCAGGGTTGAATCAAGAATACTTTTTCTATTCAGATGTATCTGTTTAGTTATTTTCTATCTGTGACAGTTCCTTGATCTTTGTCTTGGATGACATGGACAATTTGGAAGAGTATTGATAATATATTTTAAAGAATGTTGCTCGATATGGGTTTGTCTGATGTCATCGCATGATAAAACTGATTATTGTGGGTTTAGGGGAAGCATGTTACAGAGGCAAAATATCTTTTTTCATACCACTATATCACGGGATACATAATGTCAATGCATTATTACTGATTATGCCAATCTTAATCACTTGGCTGAGGTCATGGCTGCAACATTTCTCTACTGGAAAGTTATGTCTTTTCCTTTCAAATTCTGTTCATTAGAAATGAGTCAAAGATCCAGCCCTTATTCAAGAGGAAGGAAATTAAGCTTCACTTTGCAGAACATGTGGACATATATTAAAACCATCAGACTATAACTAGAAGGTTGATAACATTTCCAAAGCCTCAAATTACCTAATAAATCTATTATTATAATAGTAATTCAGTTCGTCTTCCTGTAATAATTATTAATGTCATGTTCTAAAGTTCATTTTGTATTTCTCTTATTTCTTCCACATTTATTAATTAGAATTATTTTGTAAAAAAAAAAAAAAAAAAGAAAGAAAAGAAAAAGGAGCCCCTTCCTCATTTATACATTTGTTATTTTAAACCAGAAAGGGCTCAGACATATTTATTTTATTGTTAAGGTTAGAATCATTCACCTGTTACTGATTTGTTTCACAAATTGCTCCAGGACTGGCAATTGTGTCTCTCAGATTGGCTCCTGTATCATCTTGGAAAGCTCTCATTTTTGAAGCACATCTTATTTTTGTTACCAAAATGTGTTCCAGGCTCATTATTTATTTTATAGTATTTTAGGATTAGCAAAGAAACTATAGCCCTTTTTATTTCAAAAGTATATTTAGAAACCAACATCTGAGTGCTAGATGTGTTTTTCTGTTGTGATGCCCCTCCAAGGCCCCCTTAGTGGACAGAGCTAAGAAATGTATGTTAATACACAAATATTTATATATATGTATTATCTATCTGGATACTGGTATATGTATATATAGTGGTATGTGTGTGTATAGAATACATAATGTGCATATATATATTATACAGTATAATATATATGTATATATATATATTCATTTTGACATCTCAGAGTTCAGTTTGGTGCCAAACAGCTCATTCTAGCGTTTCCCCTATATTGTAACTTTTTCTCTGAAAGTGAGAAACCTAATCTTCTTTATCTAATCTTTACTTATACAGTTGACCCTTGAGCAACACAAAGTTTAGGTGAATTGGCTACCTTCCCCGCAGCTGAAAATCAGAGCCTAACTGTACAGCTGGCCCTCCACATCTGCAGATTCACCAACCTCAGATCCTATAGTGTGTAAAAAGTGAAAGTGAAAGTAGACTCTTTGTGACTCCAAGGACTATACAGTCCATGGGATTCTCCAGGCAAGAATACCAATATGGGTAGCTTTTCCCTTCTGAAGGGGATCTTCCCAACCCAGGGATCAAACCCAGGTCTCCCATATCGCCAGCAGATTCTTTACCAGCTGAGCCACAAGGGAAGCCAAAGAATTCTGGAGTAGGTAGCCTATCTCTTCTCCAGTGGATCTTCCTGACCCAGGTATCAAACCAGGGTCTGCTGCATTGCAGGTGGATTCTTTGCCAACTGAGCTATCATGTGTATTTGGTGGGGGGGAAAAAAACAACAACAACAATGTACCTATACTGTTCAAACCCATGTTGTTCAAGGGCAAACCATACGTGAAAACCTAGTTAAATATATAGGTAGTTTCACAATTGCTAATGTCTACCACTGTGGGAAAACAGTTACCAACTAGAGTAGGGCAGAAGAATATACAGGACTGTATATGAGGAATGAATCAAAATAAAATTCTTAGGTTCCTGATTTGAATGGCTGAGTATACAGTGAAGCCATTAACTGAATGAAAAATTCATTAGAGGAAAAAATGATATAAGAAGCAATATGTTTTAGATATATTTAGTTCAAAATGGCTACAGTTCCTCTAAACAGGTAAGTTCCAAAAGTCTTTTAGACGTATACGTTCAAGGTCCAGATAATCAATGAATTAGAAACAAATACCTGTGAGTTCTAGTTGTGTTGAAGATATTCAAATACAGTAAATAAAGGCAGAAGATAAAAGGATTAATAAGAGAATTCTGTAAATATAATATGTATGCTCTGTGAAGAAAAATTCATCAACTCTAGTATCGTGAATTGTATCTCCTAAAACACACCATAAAGATTTATGGCATAATCCATGGAGAAACTGTATCTCAGAAGCGCCCAATACATATCTTCTAATATATATACTTATGAAGCTACACTTGGATTCATTGTCCATAAATATGCATTTAAGTAGTTATGTTTTCTAATATATTTAAATATTTAATATTTATATTAATTTGTAGTGTTTGTATAACAAATTACCACAAACTAAGTTCAGTTCACTTCAGTTGCTCATTCGTGTCCAACTCTGCAACCCCATGGACTGCAGCACACCAGTCTTCCCTGTCCATCATCAATTCCCGGAGCTTGCTCAAACTCATGTCTGCCAAGTCAGTGATGACATCCAACCATCTCATCTTCTGTTGTTCCCTTCTCCTCCTGCCTTCAATCTTTCCCAGCATCAAGGTCTTTTCCAGTGAATCAGATATTTGCATAAGGTAGCCAAACTATTGGAGCTTCAGCTTCAGCATCAGTCCTTCCAATGAATATTCAGGACTGATATCCTTTAGGATAGACTGGTTGGATCTCCTTGCAGTCCAAGGGACTCTCAAGAGTCTTATCCAACACCTCAGTTCAAAAGCATCAATTCTTTGGTGCTCAGCCTTCGTTATGGTCCAACTCTCACATCCATACATCACTACTGGAAAAACCATAGCTTTGACTAGACAGACCTTTGTTGGCAAAGTAATGTCTCTGTGTTTTAATATGCTTTCTAGGCTTGTCATAGCTTTTCAATGAAACTATGAGCCATGCCATGTAGGGCCACCCAAGACAGATGGGTCAGGGTAGAGAGTTCTGACAAAATGTGGTCCACTGGAGAAGGGAATGGCAAACCACTTCAGTACTCTTGACTTGAGAACCCCATGAACAGTATGAAAAGGCAAAAAGATATGATAAACTTAGTAAGTTTGTGTTATTTAGAACCACTATCTTATCTTGAGGTCAGAAGTCTGAAGTGGGTTGGCAGGTATATATTATTTCTGGAAGTTCTTAGGAATAGTCCATTCATTTGCTTTTCCCAGTTTCTAGAATCTGCCCCTATTTTTTGACTTGCAGCCCTGCATAATTTCAATCTTTGCTTCCGTTGTTACATCTCTTTTTTATTATGGTACTCATGACCCCCTCTTATAAGAACCCTTGAGATTACTGAGACCCATTTGTATGACCTGAATAGTCTCCCATTTTAAGGCCCTTAAGTTATTCACATCTCCAGAAACCCTTTGGCTATCTATATAAGATTACATATTCAAAGGTTTCTGGGATGAGAACATTGACAGTTTTGAGTTGGCAGGGGTATTATGCTGCCTACTGAAGGGGCATTGGAATTTGTAGTATACATCAGCTAAAGTAATGTTAGCTGCTGTAACAAACTCCAAAGTCTCAATGACTTCACACAATAGAAATATATTTCTTATTCCCATGCAGTACAAAACAGATGTTTGTGGTTGTTAGGCAATTATTTAGCAAGCAATGATTCAGTGAAACAGTTTCCTTCTACATCATGGTCCATCTTCTTCAAAAGGACATTTCCAAGTTCACCAGAAAAGAAGGAACACCAACACCCTGGGAAAGTTTTAGAGGGCCAGGCAGTGACATAATTCCTACCAGTTCTGCCCAGATTTCAAAGACTAGAATTCAGTCGCATACCTATACTTAACAGTAAGGTTAGGGACTTAGCTAGATTAGCTATGTATCCAGTACTAAGAAACATTAAGTATCATGAACAGATACTACCAGTCACCAGGTTTATACATAAAAGAACATTTCAGTGACTTTTAAAAGATACCAGTTTAATCATCTAATAAAAACATTAATAGAAAATAAAGAGGGCTAACTCTAAATTAGTTATAAGATGAATCAATTGCCTTAAGGATAAAGTAAATATCTCTCAAGTCACCATAGGATTTATGGTACTTTTCTAGCTACTGTTAACTCCCAACTCATATAATCTTACCCAGAAATTGAAACAGATTCTGATTTAAAAAACAGTTAAATTTTAGTTTTGGGGAAAAAGAAGGTTTTATGGAATTTGAGTTTAAAAAATATATTATTTTTAAAAAATATTCTATTGCCATTTACATGTAGGATGACAATTAATGTGGTTTTTTAATACAGAAAAATAGCTACCCGATTAATGCAACTACACACTTTGTGAGGAGAAAATGAGAATTATCCTTTGTCTCAGGAGGAATCATTTGTTTCCATTTGTAGTCACCAAATAAGCTAACATTCATTTATAATCTAAGCTAGGAAATTTTTCTGGCACCCTGAAAATCCATGATGATTTGGTTTCTTAACTAATATTCTACTAATCTATTTTTATATAATTTCTACACCAGTGGTATATCAAGAAGATGTTCTAAGATTCATGGAACAATGGTCACTCTATCCCTAATAATTTTAGGGGCCCCTTTGTAAATCTTTAGGGCTTCCCTGGAAGCTCAGTTGGTAAAGAACCCACCTGCAATGCAAGAGACCCATTGGGTGGGGGGAAGATCCCCTGGAGAAGGATATGGCAACCCATTCCAGTATTCTTGCATGGAAAATCCCTTGAACAGAGAGGCCTGGAAGGCTACCAGTCCAATAGGGTCGCCAAGAGTTGGACATGACATAGCAGCTAAACCACCGCCTTGCAAATCTTTCCAGGAAAGAAAGCACTTGACTTCCTTTGACAAGGCTGTCTCCATTTTTTGGTGCCATGGGACCAATTCTGAATAACTATCATTACGTATTATTTTTGCCTTTAGCCTTGTATATGTGTTTTTGGAATCTTCAAGATGTGCAGAGCTTTAAACGTAAAAGAAGAGTATTTGTAATCAGACAGAATTAGGATACTATAGTCATAATATCTAAAAATGTATGTTACAAATGTCTGTGACATCATTCTTTCCCTTGCTAATACAGAAACATCTGACAGTTTCTTAAAAAGAAAACCAAGAAATCAACCCCCAGTAGCACGGAGTGGATTAATTTGATATTTAAATGCATTATAGAATGATACTAATCCAATTATATGGAACAAAGTTTAAAAGAGAAAATGACTGCTAGGATTTCACAATGTGTGGAAGATAAGAAAAACTCTTGAAAAGAGTATTTCTCTTTGCAATGAATAGTCAGTCAAAAGAAAGGAAAATCTTAAACCTGAAATGATCTTAAGAAAGCACGAGGTTTCTACTCTCCTCTGGTTTTGTAAAAGAATCTTGAATTGTGAAGATTATGACGATTTAGTAATGTTTTCTTGTTTTTAAGCATTGCTCCATCATTTTCCTTCTCTTAGATTTACCTCTTCTCAGTTATTCACATGCATAATTTTCCCACATAACATTGTTGTTTTCATCACACATAGTGCTGTAATGGTCAATACATTCTTTCCTAATCCATCACTGTGTGTCATTTTAAAATCGCTGCCATCACAAAAAAAGAAAATGTATTGGGCATTGTATTTTCTATATCTGTAAAATATTCTATGACATGTCTGAAATTTATATTACAATTTTAAAAAATAAGGCCAAAAAGGCAATTGTGCCGTTACATTTTGAAACTAGGTTTGGAGCCTTTAGTAGTGGTAGGCATTCTGGCAGCACCTAGGGCCTTGCATTTCACTTTGAGGTAAGGAAGGTAGAGGAAGCATCACTTTCAGTTCTTTGAATTATTAGAAATCATTTAGAAAGAGTACAAGAATTCAAATGGGAGAAATGACAAAGATTTTTCACCAACAAATTTGCATTTCTAATAAATTCATAGTTTAGCATTCCACATTGGGTGAAAATGAGGAAATCAACTTAGATTTCTATATATGGTCAAAATGGATGTCCTGATCTTTTGTACTGTTCTTCAATTGTACTGTTAGGAACACCTCAAGTCAGAAAATTCTGATATGGGTGTCAAGTAATTGATACTAAATGGAAAGAGTTGTTTTGGGATGTAAGGACTCTGTATCACATAACATGCAACTTCTGATTCAATATATGATAAACCCCAATAACCATAAGCAATACTCATGAAATTCTATGCAAGAATGTTTGGCTGATATGCCTGCTCTGGCATTAGACTATGAATACTGCTTGCTAGGTTTACACACCTACTTCAGCAATTTGTGCTTAATATATGGAGTGAGTCTGCCTCAATAGAAAAAACGGTCCTGCCCTTAGAGTGTGACCTTATGCCCATTGATTTAACCTCTTTAGTCTCTATAATCAGGGCTCCCCAACCCCTGGGCTGAGGTCCTGTTAGGAACAGGGTCCCCCAGCAGGGGGTGAGTGGCAGGCAAGTGAAGCTTCATCTGCTACTCTCCACCCCATTGCTAGCATTACTGCCTGAAGCACCCCTGTCTTCCTCAGAAAAACTGCCTTCCATGAAACCAGTCCCTGGTGCCAAAAAGGTTGCAGACTGTTGTCCCTAATAATCCATACAGAAATCCCTAATACCATCCCTGACAGGGAGTCATTCAGGAAATATACATTATTAATGTTCCTATGATACAGTGTTGGGTACTATCCTTGTTCATTTACTATCAGAACTGGCTGAGGAAGTTACTAGCATGAAGCACTCACATATCAAACTTGGCTGACAGCCACATTCCACACTAGGCCCACTGTGTTAAGAGTAGCTCTGCCTTCTCATGATGGTTAAGATCAATTGTATTCACTAAGATAGTCATTTCTCTCCTTGCCTGCTGGCCCCTGGACACAAGAATCCCCAAATGAGCAAGCCTTATAGTGTAATCACACTCTGGCTGCAACACCTGGCAGAATTACACCCACTGTGGGAATCAGGTCTCTAACCCCATGGAGATCAGCACCGTGGGAATGGAAAGCACACATTTCAAGTCAGTAATGAGGACTGATAGCAAGTGAATTCCTTGTATTTCCATCTTTTGGTTCCTGGATTTATGTACTCTCCCGACGGGGAATGCCATACAGAAGACATACAGATACTAATGCATCATGGGGCACAGTTCTCCATCCTTGTGGAGTGTTACTACGGAGCTGGCACTATATGCCTTCAGCAAGGTGTTCCTATACAGTATTAGATCGCAATCATGGTGCTTACTCTTGTAACCTCTTTTGCTCTAAACTGGTCTGACACGTTAAATGGGATTCCATGCCAGTGGATCAATCAGTAAGCACTCAGATTCTAGTGATGGCCACAGCCCTAAAGGCATAAAGAAAGCGCATACCCAGAATATGTATCTATTCTAATAGAATGAATCACTGATCATGCCAAGGTAGAAGGGGTCAGTGTTGTTTACTTGTGACTAAGTGGCTAGTTTCCTTGGGAAATGACGCCATACTGGAGATTCAGCAATGATCTGCCTCTGTTATTGACAGGTTAAATATTCAGTGTTGGCTGTAGGTATATTAATTTCTATCCACGCATAGCCTCCCTCCCTGCCCACAATGTCTAATTAGTTCATGTGTCCATCATGTCAGCATTTAGATGTCTGATGACAAAAATTGGCTGAAGGCCACTGGTGGACTTCTTGCTGAATGTCTCTTTAATAGGGGATGCTGTGGGTTGCTCCTTATCATGCAATTATAAGATCTTCATACATTGCACACATTACTATATATTTACATTTTTCTGTTTCAGATTTGGATCTTTCAGTATTTCTTCCTCCAAGTCTGTGACCGAGTCTCAGCAAAGTCATTTTTCCACTGACCATGTGTCTGAATGTAGTGTAACCTCAGGCCATTTCTCTTACCATGTGAAATGAATGACCAAATGCAGTACATGAAATCCTGCTCATTTTCATTTTGATTCTTTCAAGGCTATTTCTGAGTGGAGTTAGAAAGCATTTGTCATCATTTTCAGCTTGAACTTATAAACAGACCCAACTTATAGGTCATAGCACAGGTAGTAGATGAGAGAGAAGCTTTGCTGAAACAGTTGTAATGACTTAGTAGTTGGGGCTACTATCTATGCATTTTGCTTTTATTCTTGACTTGTCCGTACTCAATAATGGATATAGAGCTTTCATTTTACAAATTATTTCTGGACCCACTCACTCTTATGACTAGGTAGATTTGAGAAATCACATTTCATGAAGGGAAATTCTAGCAGTACTGTCACTTGGTCCACAGATGCACCAAGATGGCAGGACCCTTTTACAAAACTCCAGGTCTTCTGTGCATCTTCCCTCTAGAGCCTGTCAAGAACCTCACAAAGCATCCTTTCCCAACACTGATAGCCTGCGCCTGCCCCAGTGTCCTCTTTAGACTCTGAGCTCTACTCAATGCTGGTAGCCCTTCACATCATGCAACATGGGATTCGGAATGGTTTTTCCAGTTGTAGAATATGCTGCTTCAGAAATCTCAAAAGAGGCCCTCCCAGTGTTTTTTTTCTTCTTCATGGTGGAAAGTGCAAGATGAAAAAAATCTGTTTTTTCACTTCAGATGGAATATCCTGACAGGCCACCATCTGGACTCCTAAATATTTTACAAATATGGTAAGCCCCAGAAACTTCATAAACTTTAACTCCCAGTGTTAGGAGCATTTCTATTCTTGTAAGACCTCCAGTGCGTTAGTTATCTGTGTGTGAGCAATGCATCCTTGCTCATCTGGATTAACATGAGGTTATGATATGTGATGTACTGTGGGACGTGCAGAAATTCAGATCTATTTGTACTATGTTTTAGGATGGTGGATATGAGATACTCCTAGGAAAGAATATAAATATGTCTTTAGTGAATTCCATGTGAAACTGTACTATCTTGAGCTTTTTTTTTCCCCATAAGGAAAGGAAATAACTTGAATTTAATGGATTCATCAAATCAGTGGCAACATACCACAGACCAGAGGTTGTATTAATCTGCCATTTCAGCTGTGATTAAGGCTAGTTGTTATTAATTAAGGCTAGATATAGTTGAGCTTGAGGTATTCTGCTGTCTCTATATCCATCAGTTTTGTGCAGAATCAGACTGATGAATTTATGGGAAAATAGTGAGGGCCTAACACACAAGCATCCATTAAATGTTTAAAAGGAGCACTAATTTCCAAACTTTTTAGCATGTGATATTCCTTTTGTTTTGCTATCTCCTCTCTGAAAGGGGATGTGAGAGTTGGACTATAAAGAAAGCTGAGTGCTGAAGAATTGATGCTTTTAAACTGTGGTTATGGAGAAGACTCTTGAGAGTCCCTTGGACTGCAAGGAGATCCAACCAGTCCATTCTAAAGGATATCAGTCCTGCGTGTTCATTGGAAGGACTGATGTTGAAGCTGAAACTCCAATACTTCGACCATCTGATGCGAAGAACTGACTCATTTGAAAAGACCCTGATGCTGGGAAAGATTGAAGGTGAGAGGAAAAGGGGATGACAGAGGATGAAATGGCTGAATGGCATCACAACTCAATGGACATGAGTTTGAGTAAACTCTGGGAGTTGGTGATGGACAGGGAGGCCTGGCGTGCTGCAGTCCATGGGGTTGCAAAGAGTTGGGCATGACTGAGCAACTGAACTGAACTGAACTCTGAAAGGGGCAAGTTTTAGAGGCAGCTCCTTTGTTTTCTCATTATGATGATTAACCCACAGACCAAGAACTTAACATGGGGTTTCACTAAATACCATTCAAGTCTCTTCCAATTATACATTCAGCAACCAGGGGAAAAAAAAAAAAAAAAAGCATCTTTCAGACCCATTTAATTATCTGGCCCCCAAATGGCCCCAACCAAAGAGGGAGCCATGAAAATGCTTTGAGTTTCTGGGAGTCAATGTCATCATAAACTCTTGTTTCCAACGATGCTCACAGTACCTTTTACCAGTATTCACTTACCAAAGCAATTGACCATAGGTTTCTTTGGGAAAGGACTGAAACAGTCACCACCTTTATATTAACCATGGTGTTGCAGGTCCTTTCTCCTCAGAGCCTGGCCTAACAGTCAGTGATTTTGTTCTGACTGGCTCAGGTCTACAAACTGGAAAGGGTATTGTAACATTTTTACTGAGGCAACTTCTATTAACCTGATTTCTCATCCTTGGTTTCATCTGAGGAAACATTGAACAGTACCTTTTTTGACTGCTCATGTATCTTTGCTGTTGCTTTGACTAATATTCTAGTTTGTTTCTGATGCACTGCATCCTCTTGAGTTCTGCATGAAGATGATAGATAATAGATGGATAGATACAATGTTCTTTTTTTTTAAACTCAGGTTTCTTTTCTATAGGGATTCTATTGGATGTTTCAGGACCAAGGTGTTGGAAAACTTTCTTTCATTTTAAGGAAATGGATAAAATAACTTACTTCTAGCTGCTATGTTCTCACCAATCTAGTCTAGTACTATTGTTAGATTATACTATTTTTTTCTTAGTCCATCATGACAGTTAATCCTCACTATATTTTACGATCAGTCTTCCATGATGTGTAGACATAGTGGTTTGCTGTCTGTATATCCTGGACACCATGTTTCCTTTGTCTTGGAGGGAAAGAAACTTCTAGGCATTTAAGTTATAATTGTCTATAATTGTATAAAGATAGCTCTACTTTGCCTCTTCATTATATCAAAACTCCTTTATAATTTTTTCACAGAACTTTAAATTCACCATCTAGTTACCCGTATAGTGTTTTATAAGTTGATTACAACTAAATGTTTGAGGATGATTTAGACATAGACAACTTGCCTCAACTACATTTATCTATAACTGTTAACTGTAAGTTTCTGCAAATGCTTCCTTCTTATGATTAATTATACCTTACCTACCCACCTACCCACGTACATGTACACATATACACAAACATACACTTACATATATATATATAACATTTTACATATTTTACATAATATTCTATTAGAAAGATTAATTATGTCTTACAATATTTAAAAGACTAGAAGTTTGATATGAATCCTATTATGACAATTATATTAGGTCTATTAGTAATTCAAGATATCTGATCCTAAAATGGCCATTTACGAGTTATTTTAACTTAAGTGTTTAATATTGCCAAATACTGAGAAAGTAGATACAAAAGCATGTAACCAATTAAAAGAGACTTTTTGTTTGACCTAATTCTTCATAAGTAGTCAAGGGGAAAATGAATAAACGTGTTTTATTACTTAAAATGGAATAACTTAAATTAGAAACTCCTCAAATATACTTCAAAACAGATGGTAAGGCAGTTACCAATATCATTCCACTAATTTTCACAGAATCTTAATCTACTTATAAAATCTTTAATAAAAGCAAGTGAAATTAAATCAGTGGTAGTAATCTTTTCTGTAATAGACCCTATATGTTATTGTTGTATACCTCCTTTAAGAACTTGAATAATTACCTATCCTTCCTTTAAACTTCAAATTCTTACCCTGTACTGGTTTCTTCACTTCATCCTTGCATTTTATTAAGCAGTTTCTACCTCTTTGAACACCACCAAATTCTGCTTTTTTTTCGCACAGCAAATATTCTGGAAATAATTTAGTTACCTGCATCATTTATTCCCTTCCATTTATTTACTGTTCAACCCCTTTACATGTGGTTTTGACACCAGTACTGGAACCGAAACTCCATTCTGACCTTTCTGTAGTCTGCTCACCTCAATGTCTTAGTAGGTCCTCAGATTTATTAGAACTCACAAAGTACCTTCCACTGAAACAAAACACACCAAGCTATTTTTTCTCATGTTTTTAACATAATGGTAACATTAACATTTACTCTTCCAGCATTTAGGTTCAATGATTAAACATATCATTGATCTGTCCTCTAATGCTTCTCCCATCCCCATTATCAGTAGCATGATTCTTCCATATCATAATTTCAAAACTCCTGTGTTTTTAAGAGTTTTGTTATTGCTGTTATAATAAGTTACCACAACACTATATATTTTTCTTACCTTGCTGTTTGGAGGTCAGAAGTATGAAATAGTTCTCACTGGATTAAAAACAATGTTAACAGGACCACATACCTTTTTGGACATGCTACAGGAGACTTGGTGTTCATGTCCTTCCCAGCTTCTAGACGTTGCCCAGATTACTTGGCTCAGTCACATAATCCATCTTCAAACCAAACGCTGACCAGTAGAACCTTCCTCAGGCCGTCTCACTCAGTCTTTCAACTCCTCTGCATCTTCTCCCACATTTAAAGGAAGCTGTGATTACATAGGGCACACCTGTATAATTCAGGATAGCTTTTCTATTTTAAGTTGATTAGCAATCTTAAATCCATCTGCGACTTTACCATGTAAGGTAGCATTCACAGATTCTGGGGATTAGAATGTAGGGGTCCTATTTTTCTCCTACCATGTCTTGCAATAAGCACTGACATGTACACTTTTCTGTAATAAGGCAAGTGCAGCATTTCTGTGATTTATATTTATAGAAGTATTCAAATTAACAGGTTAAAATATATGAACTTTTTTTTGTTAATAACTATTGCAAAAACACTCAATATGTCCTGATGAATATTCTAGTTATTAAAGTCTGTGAATAACCTCTACACATTTGAAATAGTGGATTCCCTTCACTGGTTATACATTCCAATATGAGGGGAGGGGTCGTCTACAACCAGTAACTGACAAAGTGCTCAAGGTAGGACTAACTCTCTGTTGCAATTAACTATTCTCAGCTGCTCATAGCTATTGTGGCCTCCCAGGTAGCTCAGTGGTAATGAATCCACCTGCCAATGAAGGAGATGTGGGTTTGATTCTTGGATCAGGAAGATCCCCTGGAGAAAGAAATGGCAACCTACTCCTGTATTCTTGCCTGGAAAATTCCATGGACACAGGAGACTGGCAAGCTACAGCCCATGGGGTCGCAAAGAGCTGGACATGACTGAGCAAATGAGCACTCATGCTGCTCAGAGAGCTGAGCTAATGCTAGCTCCAGCTGACTGTATCCTCTCAGCTTTCTTCTGAAGCTCCATCCTATTTCCTTCATTCCTCATCTTCCAAGAATACTCTCTCAAGAAATCACTAGCCTAGAAATCCCAGAATTTCAAGTTGTGCTCTCACAGAAGACAGCCTAAAACATTTACCAAAGCTGACAATTACCAAGTTTTTAATTGCTTCAGATATTATTGGCCAACTGTGTTTCTCCTTCAGCAAATTGCTTAACTCCTTTGATGAATTGATTTATTCCTATTTTTGTTATTAATTGGAAAAATGTTTATGTTAAATATATATTTGTTGGTAAGAGTTTCAAAAATATTACCTTCTACTATTTATATTTTCATTTCATTTATGAACATTTTTTGTGATCTTTTTGCTTACTGTCCTTTGATGAAAGTAAAAAAAAATAGGATTGTATTGTATTATTGTAGAGAATAAAAATCATATTATGTTAGTGTTATGTATTTTGGTAATTTACTAGTTCGAATTTTTTTTTCTGGATTTCTAAGAATATACAACATCATGTCATGGATGAATAGAGATAATTTCAGTTTTACTTTTCCATTCTGAATGCTTTTCTTGCCTAAATGGCCTGGCTAGAACTTTCTGTACAATGATGAGTATATGTGGCTAGAATGGATATTCTTCACTTGTTGCTGATCTTAGAGTGAAAATACTCAGTGTTTCTAAATTAAATATCATATTAGTTATAGGTTTTTATACTCTTTATCAGATTGAGAAAGTTCCCTTTTATTCATTATTTGGCTTTTTTGTATCATGCAAGGCTGTTAGATTTTGCCAAATAATTTTTAAAATGTCTATTTAGATGATCATATGATTTTGTCTTTTATTTTGTAATATGGTATATTATATATGAATTTATTTTGAATATTAATTCAACTTTCTATTCCTCTGGATATATCCTCCTTGGTCATGGTATATTTTCATATGTTTCTGGGTTTGGTTTACTAGCAATGTGTTTATAATTTTTACTTTGATATTTATAAGATATATTGATAAGTGGTTTTATTTTCTTGTGATGTTTTGTCTGATTTTGGTATCAAGGTAATACTATCCTTGTGGAATTAATTAGTAAAGGTTCTCCAATTTATTATGGAAGACTTTGTAAAGAATTGGTATGAGTCATTTTTTAAATGTTTGATAGGCTACACCAGGAAATTTTCTAAGTGTTAGTGGAACATATTTTTAAAATTACTAATTTAATCTCTTTACTTGAAATTGTTCTATTATGATTTTCTATTTCTTCTGAGTCAGTTTTGGTAGTTGGTATCTTTCCAAGAATTTGTCTTTCAACATATATGATGCGTCTATGTGTAATATTCTTGTTTTCATACTACTTGGAGTTTGTTGAAGTTTTGGATGTGCAATGTTTTTCATCAAATTGAGAACTTTTTAGGCATTATTTGTTCTTAAAATTGTCTGCTTCTTTTTCTCTCCTCCTTTTGGCACTCACCTTTCATGTGCTTTGATGTGTTTAATGTTTCCAAAACTTAGTCTAAGGATCTGTTTCTTTTTCTTCATTCTTTTTCTCACTTTCTTTGGATTGAATAAACTAATGGTCAGTCTTCACATTTGCTGATTTTTTTCTTTCCCAAGTTCATATCTGCTGTTGAGTCCCTCTGGTTAAATTTTCACTGAGTTATTGTACCTTCAACTTGAGTTTTCATTTGGTTATTTTTTTAAAACTGTGTATCTCTTTATTGATATTCTCTTTTTGATATTACATTGGTGCAAAAGTAATTTCAGGCTTGCATTGTTGCAATTTGCCATTTGATATTGGAAAATACTCTTAAATCATTTTAATGCACAATTCTTGCTTCCTGATTTTTACTAATGAATTATTATTTGATGTTTATTCTACATGTATTTTGCTTCCCTGATAGCTCAGTTGGTAAAAAATCCACCTGCAATGCAAGAGAACCCGGTTCAATTCCTGGGTCAGGAAGATCTGCTGGAGAAGGGTAGGCTGCCCACTCCAGTATTTGTGGACTTCCCTTGTGGCTCAGCTGGTAAAGAATCCACCTGAAATGTAGGAGACCTGCGTTCAATCCCTGGGTTGGTAAGATCCCCTGGATAAGGGAAAGAAAGAAAGAATTATTACTTGATGTTTATTCTACATGTATTTTATACTATGTAGATGATGTTGGACAAAAAGTAAATTTAAGCAATTGTCTTATTCAAGTTCAAAATGGGTCATGATGCAGCAGAGACACCTGGCAACATCTACTATGCATTTGGCCCAGGAGCTGATAATGAATTTACAGTGCAGTGGTAGTTCAAGAAGTTTTGCAAAGGGAACTAGAGCTTTGAAGATGAGGAGCACTGTGCCTGGCGTTTGAAGTTGATAACGTCCAACTGAGAGGATCATCAAAGCTAATCTTACAACTAAACAAGAAGTTGCCCAAGAACTCAAAGTTGACCATGCTATAGTCGTTTGGCTTTTAAAGCAAATTGGAAAGGTGCAAAAGCTCAATAAGTGGGTGCCTCATGAGCTGAATGCAAATCAAAAAAATCGTTTTGAAGTGTCATCTTTTCTTATTCCACACAATAATGATTCCTCAATCAGATTGTGACATGGTATGAAAAATGGATTTTCTATGGCAACCAGTGATGACCAGCTCAGTGGCTGAACCAAAAAGAAGCTCCAAAGCACTTTCCAAAGCCAAACTTGCACCAAAAAAAGGTCATGGTCACTGTTTGTTGGTCTGCTGCCACTCTTGTCTACTGCAGCTTTCTGTACCAGGTGAAACCATTACAATTGAGAAGTATGCTCAGCAAGTTAATGAGATGCACCAAAAACTGAAAGGCCTGCAGCCAGCATTGGTCAAAAGAAAGGGCACTATTCTTTTCCATGAGAACACCTGACAGCACATCGCACAAACAACACTTCAAAATTTGAAGGACTGGGCTACAAAGTTTTGCCTCATCTGCCATATTCACCTAACCTCTTAAATGACTATCACTTCATCAAGCATCTAGACAACTTTTTGCAGGGTAAATTCTTCCACAACCACCAGGACACAGAAAATTTTTTCCAAGAGTTCACTGAATCCTGAAGCATGGATTTTTATGCTGTTGTTGTTCAGTTGCTCAGTTGTTTCTGGCTCTTTGTGATGCCATGGACTGCAGCACATCAGGATGCCCTGTCCTTCACCATCTCACAGAGATTACTCAAACTCATGTCCATTGAGTGGGTAATGTCATCCAACCATCTCATCCTCTATCATTCCCTTCTCTTCCTGCCTTCAATCTTTTCCATCGGGAACTTTTCTACTGAGTCAGCTCTTCGCATTAGGTGGTCAAAGTATTGGAGCTTCAGCTTCAGCACACAGTCCTTCCAATGAATATTCATGACTGATTTCCTTTAGGATTGACATATTTGATCTTGCAGTCCAAGGGACTCTCAAGAATCTTCTCCAACACCACAGTTAAAAAGCATCAAGTCTTCTAATGTTCAGCCTTCCTTATGGTCCAACTCTCACATCCATACTTGATTACTGGAAAAACCATTTCTTTGACTATACTGACCTTTGTCAGCAAAGTCATGTCTCTACTTTTTAATATGCTGTCTAGGTTTTTCCTAGCTTTTCTTCCAAGGAGCAAGCATTTTTTAACTTCCTGGCTGCAGTCACCATCTGTGGTGATTTTGGAGCCCCCCAAAAATATAGTCGGTCACCATTGCCCCATCTATTTACTATGAAGTGATGAGACCGCATACCATGATCTTGGTTTTTTGAATGTTGCATTTTAAACCAGCCTTTTCACTCTGCTCTTTCACCTTCATCAAGGCTCTTTAGTTCCTCTTTGCTTTTGGCCATAAGGGTGGTGTCATCTGCATAGTAGAGGTTATTGATATTTCTCCCAGCAGTCTTGTTTCCAGCTTGTGCTTCCTCCAGCCCAGAGCTTCTCATGATGTACTCTGCATATAAGTTAAATAAGCAGGTTGACAATATACAACCTTGATGTACTGCTTTTCTAATTTGGGACCAGTCTGTTGTCTCATGTCTGGTTCTAACTGTTACCTCTTGACCTTCATACAAGTTTTACATGAGGCAGGTCAGATGGCATCGTATTCCCATATCTTTAAGAATTTTCCATAGTTTGTTGTAATCCACACAATGAAAGGTTTTAGCATCGTCAATAAAGCAGTAGTACATGATTTTTCTGGAATTCTCTTGCTTTTTCTATGGTCCAACGGATGTTGGCAATTTGATTTCTGGTTCCTCTGCCTTTTCTAAATCCAGCTTGAACATCTGGAACTTCTTGGTTCACATAGTGTTGAAGCTTAGCTTGGACAATTTTGAGCATGGCCTTGTTAGTATGTGAAATGAGTGCAATTGTGCAGTAGTTTGAACATTCTTTGGCATTGCCTTTCTTTGGGATTTGAGTGAAAACTGACCTTTTCCAGTCTTGTGGCCACCGCTGAGTTTTCCAAATTTGCTGGCATATTAATGCTACAGGAATAATAAACAAATGCATTTCTCAATGGCAAAAAAAAAAAAGTGTTGACTGTACTGGTTCCTATTTTGATTAATAAAAATGTGGTTGAGCCTAGTTATAATTATTTAAAATTCAGGGTCCTAAACCATAATTACTTTTGTACCAACCTAATAGTTGATTGTTATTACACCTTAATTTACTTCTTTAAGCATAAGGTCTTTTGATTCTTTAACAATGTTTATAATTCCTCTTTTGAAAATTGTTTTTGGAAGGTGATATCTGAGCCCTTTCACAGGCTGTTTCTTTTGTATGCTTTTGTTCCCCTCTGTATTGGTCATGTCTGCCTGTTTCCTTTCAAATCTATTGATTTCATATTCAAACTCAACAGTTTTGATAATATATTCCAGCAGTTCTGAGTACTAAACACTCATATTCCTCTGGGGCTTGTTTGTTTTGTATCTGTTCAGTGATTTGGTTGGATAATTTTGGTGATGTCTGTTTCATCCATACTGTGAATCTTGCCCTTTTCAGGTTGACACTATAACCTTTGCCTGGGAGCTGGGGGATAAGGAGCTCCATTTTTTTTTTTTTTTTTTTTTGCCACACATACAAAGTGTGGAGCATCAATCACATTGAGTTTATATGGGTGTAGAGGAAGGCAGTGGATTGCGGTTAATTAGAGTGTGTTGCCATTCCTGTCTCCAAGGGTTCTCAACCCAGGAATCGAACCCAGGCCTCCTGTATTGCAGGCAGAGTCTTTACCATCTGAGCAACCAGAGAAGCCCCAGTGATGGTCTTACAGAGACTTATTAGACTTTCTTTAATCAGTATTACTACAGTTATTGTATCTTCTTAGGATAATTTCTAGAGACATTAAATGCATGCTTGTTGTTTAAAATAATTTTCACCAGTTATGGTTGTTTCTCTGGTAAGCAAGTTTACAAATTTTTTATACATTATTCCAGAATGAAGCTATCCACAATTACTCTTTGCTTCCCTAATCTCAACATTATACCCCTCAGTATGCCTTGAAATTATATATTATTTTACAATTAATCACTACAAATATCTATTCTTCATGCATCACTTATTCCTACCAAGAAGGCGACTTGTCTTAACATATTAATAAGATTACATTTTGACCAATTATAAGCTGAAGTTTAATCATCTTGAAATGAGTTCTTTTGAATTATCCTTCTAAATTCTTCTACTATGCTTTTCAGATTTTCATAGTTTTAAACAGTCTTATCTTTCTAAACCAGCACCTCTCATCCAAAATAATGTTGCTCCTTTGAAGACATTATCAATAACTGGAGACAGTACTGACTATCATGAGTGGGTCAGTGCTTCGGGCATCTAGCCACGTAGAAGCAGAGCTGCTCCTAAACATACTGCGAAGCGCAAGACAGCATCCCACAACAAAGAGTTATGTGGGCAAATGCCAAGAGTGCCAGCTGAGCAACCTTGCCCCAATCCATTCATATGCCTTCTGCAGAGTGTTACTCAGCCACATCACACTTCTACAGCATGTATCTCATGCTCCCCACAACTGCTATCAGACTATGTCTAACTTTAATCCAGTAGAATTAGCAAAAAACGCGTATCAGTTCTCTTCTAGAAGGGAAAAGATACAAAACAATTTAACATGTAGAAAATTTAATGTAAATATGTTCTCGTATCTTTTGAAAAATTCATATATATATATATATAAACAAAACCTTAAGACATTGCTAATGAAAATATAAATTATTCATTCCAAAATAACAGCAAGGATCTTTCATTTTAAGCAACATACAAAAGCATTTACCTCAAATATATAATAAAGAAAGAAGGAAAAGAAAACAGAATTAATGAAAGCAAAAATCAAATGAAAAACAAATTACTTAAAGTACCATCAAAAGCAATATCCCAAGCTCATCCCAAGATAAAGAAAAATAGGAATCCAAAGGAAATAGAATATTACAAAAGAGTCTCTACCAGAGCCAACACATAATATTGTATTTCTGGCTACTCCTTTTTGGTGCTCAGCCAGATATAGTTGCAAACAATAATAAAAGTGTTCTGGTAATTGGAAAAATATGGCTTATGCCAGTCAGCAAGCAAGACCACATGAAATGGAGGCACTTATAAAACTCTTAATTTGTTTTCAGAAAAATCTGTCTTCAGCATTATGTGTTACTTACATTGAGCTATGGGGAGAATCACTGTTAAATGACTTGGGAGTTTCTGTAAAATATATGAAATTATTCCTGGGAAACTTTGAGAGTTAAGCTCATTTTAAATTTGAAGGTGATTAAATAATTTATTGGGGCAGAATGTCATTTTATGCCTTGGTTTTATAATCATTAGTGTGTACACACACATGATGCACAACACAGGCACCACTTATAATCACTTCCTAAAATAGATGTCAGATAGTTATTATTTGAGATGCAATAATGGTTTGAATAATAAAATCTTTAAACCCCTTACATTAACAGGCACTAAAGCATAATAATCCAAAGCCTAAAACTATTATTAAATTAAAATATCCTTTAGCTTATGAAAGAACAGCAAGCCTTTAATTAACTAAAAATTCAACAAATCTCCAAATGATGCAAACACATGCAAGTGGAAATGTTCATGTATGTATGTTAAATTTTTTTATTGCTTTTTTCACAGTAAATCAGTCTATTCTTTTGCCTGCTTCACTCTTATTTTCAGAGATCAACGGTGTGAGAGAACTTTCAGTTCTCCTCCATTGTAGTTATCCCATTTAGCTTACTACATAGAAGTAGGATTCTGAATAAACTAATGCTGCATAAAAAGCTATAATAATTAAACTGTTAGATTCAGGTTTGATATCACTCTTCTAAACTCTGAGGCTTATTTTGACATAAGAAATAAAGGTTGTTGGCAGAAGGGAGGGTCAGGAGAATTGGGTCCTAGTTTCAGCTTTGCCTCTAACCAGTGATGAAATAAAATTCATATTTTAAGGCAAGACAAGAAAAATTTAAACAGAAAATGTTTTTCTGCCTATCTGGGCCTCTTCTCTCTCCTGCAGTGTAAATTGTATATCTGCATTATACACTGTCCAGACTTCCTCACTGGCAGAAATACCTACGCAATGTTAAAGATCAATTTTTCTTCTTTTGGCACTGCCTATGTAATTCCTTAGAAGATAACATTTCTTTATCAGCCTTTAGGGAATCACTATGACCCATCACTCACCTTGCACATACAGACATCTTTGGTGAACTTTATGTACAATGCCAAGATATAATTTCCCTCAAAGATAGTGCAACTGATACAAAACAAACTAGGTCAAATGATCTGGGGAGATACTAGACTGCAGCTAAAGTTCTTAGCTTAAATAGTTGCTTATGAACTTATTAATGTCACTAACTATATTACTCATATTTTACCTATTTTACAAGATTATTATTTCTTGCAATAATAAATGTGTGACAGACTCTGGTAAAAATAATGATGACTAGGAAACCTGAAACAATTGACTAAAGATACAGTTCTGTAAGATCAATGATGGTTAAGAGCGTAATGCTAGATACAGGAAGAAGCAACAAGAATCAGTTTCTGGACCATAACAGACTCGTAAAGCAGGCAGTCTAGGGGATTTTTTTCTACTATTAATAGAATCTAGTCCAGTAATAGTATGTGCTGTGCTTAGTCGCTCAGTCGTGTTCAACTCTTTGCAACCCCATGGACTGTAGCCTGTCAGACTCCTTTGTCCATGGGGAATCTCCAGGCAAGATTACTGCAATGGGTTGCCTGCCCTTGTCCAGGGGATCTCCCCAACCCAGAGATCAAACCCTGGTCTCCTGCATTGCAGGCAGATTCTTTACCAGTGTAGCTATCTGGGAAGTCCAACAGAATGTAGAGTGACCTACCAACAAAGTCCTTACCTGATCTGGAAATGAGCATTTCTAGTGTGGGGGACAAGTTGGTCAGGAAATGCCTCCGCATCCTTGATCAAAGTTAAGGGGACTGTAAAATAAAGAAGGTGCCCATCATCCATTCTACAAGAATCAAGTTTCTAGCCATTGTAGTTGCTGACCTACAAATACATCCTGTAAAGAATTCAGGGTGAAGATATGGATGAGGCATTTTGTTCTGTGAACACACTGGTAGAACTGATCGTCATATATTTTCAGGAGAAAATTTTAGGAACCAAGTTTCTTACATCTTTCCATACATAGAAAAGCACCAGAACCATTAACTTAGATGCCTTTTCAGCACAAATAGCAGTAACCTTCTACCAAGATGTATGCTTGGTTGCATGTACTCCTTTGTCAAAATCTCAAATACCTCCTTACCTCTTCAGAACAGTCCTCAGAGCTTTCTAAAAGACTGACTACTCCATGGTTAAAATCCTCAGGTTGGCTCAAATAAAATTTTCCACTGTTTTCTTAGAGTGACTATTGATTTTTTTCATCAATGCCAGTCATGTGGTCTCAGACATTCTGCACCATGTGTGACACAGAGTTCCTTTACCTACATGGAAAGAATCATAACCCTGAATATTAATGTGCCTTTGAATCACTTAAGGAATCTTGTTAAAATTCAAATTTTTATGAAAAAAGTCTGAGGTCAGGCTCTACATTTTACATATCTAACAACTTTCCAGATAATGCCAAGGCTACTAGTTTGATAATCAAGTTTTGGAATGAGGAGCTAGATGATTTTGAAATTTCTAACCAACATTTTTATTTATTTATTTATTTTAATTTATTTAATTGGAGGCTAATTACTTTACAATATTGTATTGGTTTTATTTACTTTTGGTTCAAAGATGCTTTGAGGATGTCTTTGATAAACTTGATAGATAAAACAATCATTTGAACAAATTTTTTTTTATTTTAGCAATCTGAATTAAAATATTGGCAATCAGGATAAAAACAGTTCTAAAATATTTGCCCATTTATATTTTGGGAAATTTATGACTTCTGAAAGAATTTCTCATATCTATTTTATTTAGCAGTTGAGGATTTTGTCACTGAGGTATTCTCTGAAGCAAATATTAGATACATTAGCAATTATACCTCATGAACTTATTCTGAAAATCAAAAGTATATTAATGTAAAGCTACTGCTTTGCCAAAAAGACATGTTGGCTCTCTTCACATGAATTTCCAATTCCTGTTTATTGATGCACCACTTGAAATCACAGGATAGCATAATTTAGTGACAGCTTTTATCTCTGAGCTGACAATGTGTGTGAGAACGACTTGGCATGCAAGTTCAAAGATGACCTTGTTCTACTGTAAACAAATTGTTGATCTGTAATGCTGTAATGATTCTACAGAATGATCTATAATCCACCACATACCCTTTTGTGTGCTACTTCAGGGCCCAATGATTATAGACAAAGTATTCTTCTAAGACCATTATGAATACTTGTTTATAGTCTCATCTCCTTGATGATGTGATAGTATGGGTAAAACAGACTCATTTCTCCATAGAACAGAAAGAGTATCCGAAGATAAGATTCTAGATTCTAAGTAATTTAATTTTATGTAAAATAATCTTAAATAAATTTTACTCCTGATGGCATTGAAGTTCTAAACATATTCCTCACACTTTCATTATCTCTAATCTTTCTAAAAAATACCACTAATATTTCAGGAAAATATCAGTAAAGGGTATGTGTATGTGTGTGTGTACATATGTTGTTTCTCATAAATGACATTTTAAAAGATGTTCTTATTCTTTATTTTTTTCAACAAAGGATATATGGAATGGAGGGCAAGATTCCAAGATGGCACCGGAGATTCCAACCTGCTAGTGTGCATGCGTCATGTAAGCCCCACCCCTAACCTCCTGTGAATGTGCCGGCATATAACTCCTGTTAAGTGTTACATTCGATGTCAAGACATTTTGCAGATGAATGTAAGATTCTTGATTACTTAACTCTGAGATCATTAAAAGGTAGATTATTCCTGGGCCTGACCTAATCTGCTGAACCCTAGAAGAAATCAAAGATTTTCTTCCTGCTGTCATTGAAGAGTCAAGTAATCATTCTGTAAGTTGCTGATGGTGAGTTCATGTGGCAAGGACTTTAGGATGGCTTCTAGGAGCTAAAAACATTTCCTCACTGACATTAAAAAAGAACACTGTCCTACATATGCAAGACACGGAATTTCATCAACAACTGGTGATCTTGAAGAGGATCCCAAGCCTCAGATTATACTGTAGCCCCGTCAACATCTTGATTTTAGCCTTATGAAATTATGAGCAGAAGCATCAATTAAGCCATACCCAGATTCCTGTCCCACAGAAACCATGAGATAATAAATATATATTACTTTAAGATGTTAATTTGTAATTTGTTTTGATGTAAGATATCCAATCATGAGGAACAAAAGAGATGGGGTCAGAAGTAATAGTAGATGAGAGATGTCAGCAAGTTTTTAGAAGACTAAAATAATCCAAATGATACTAACAAAGGACAAAAGAAAACGCATTCTGTGTACCAACAGATGTAGGTAATGATTAAAATATCAGGAGCTTATTTACTCCACAGAGTACTGGAAACAAAGAGGATGTAGAGGTGATAGTTACCCACTCTTTCCTCACCATCCCTACAAATAGCAAAGCTTTATTTTCTGGAAAAATTCAATCAGAGAACCCCTATACTTGGAATATTGGGCACAGTAGAGGGTGAGATAAATTTCAAGACTGAAAACTGGGATGGTGGAACCACCCTCCCCCTGCTACAAATGCATGCCTCAAAGCCAGGACTAGAGGACAGCTTTTTACAGAAACTGTTCAGTCCCAAAGAAAAGACCTTAACAGACTAGCGTTTGGGGGTCTTCCAAAGAAAAGGCTATTTTTCTATTTCTCTGTCAATGTAACCATCTGTTAGAATTCCTATCCATGTCCTCAGAGCTTTTGACAATCTTTTCAGTGTTTTACTCTTAATTATTCATGTGAGGCCAAGAATAGACTGACATTGAAGAAATGTCAAGGGAAATAGAACCCCCCAGAACAAACAGAAAACAATAATAACAGAACTTAATAGTGACACTAGATATAAAAGAATGCAATGCCTTCAATATTATGGGGGAAAACAGGATTTTTTTTTTTAGGGGAATTCCTTGGTGGTCCAGTGGTTAGGTCTCCACACTTCCACTGCAGGGGGCACAGGGTGAATCCCCAGTTGGGAAGTAAGATCCTACATGCTGCACAGTGCAGCCAAAAAAAAAAAAAAAAAAGATGTTTTCAAACTAGAATTATATATCCATTCTAAACAAATTAATTATAAGTGCAGAATGAGAAAATTTTCTGACATTCAAGTTTCCAAATTGTACCTCCAAAATACCCTTTTATAACTTCCTAAAGAATAAAGGCATAACATAAGGGAGAAAATAAAATTTTGCTGTAGGAATATAACTGAACTGTCAAAGATTAAGGGAAACATTGTGGTTTACACATAGAGATAAAAATGCAGGGAAATTATAGATAAAATGAAACATAATCAAAGTAAGTTATTTGGTTTAACATAACCAAATAAGTATTTAAATAGTCAAACAGTATGAATAATATGATAGCTAATTGTATGTGTCAACTTGATTGGGCTAAAAGATGTCCAGATAGCTAGTAAAGCATTATTTCTCACTATATTTTTGAGCATGCTTTCAGAAGAGAATAGTATTTGCATAGGTAGCCTGAATAAAGAAAGTAGCCCTCGCCAAAGTGGGTGGGTATCATCCAGTTTGCTGAAGGCCTGGATGGAACAAAAATGTGGGGGAAGCTTAAATCTGTCGTCTGCTTGATCTGGGACATCTGCCCTCTCTTGTCCTCAGACAGCAGTGTTACTGGTTATCTGGGCTTTCAGACTTAGACTGCGACATGCACCACTGACTCCCCTGGTTCTCAGGTCTTCAGATTCAGAATGCATCATACCACTGACTCTCCTGGATCTCTAACATGCAGACAAATAAACCCATATGTCTCCTATTATTTCTGTTTCTTTGGAGAACCTTGGATAATACAAATACTCATGCTATTGATTCAACTGAAATTGCGATAAAACTGTACTGAATGGGGCATAGAAAGTAGAAGGTGAGGTGCACACACCTGGTAAATTCTGAACTAGCAAAATATTAAAAAATATATAGGTATCTAAATTACTCAGCTATAAAAAGGAACTCATTTGAGTCAGTTCTAATGAGGTGGATGGATCTAGAGCCTTATACAGAGTGAAGTAAGTCAGAAAAAGAAAGACAAATATTGTATATTAACGCATATATACAGAATCTAGAAAGATGGTACCAAGGATCCTATGTACAGAGCAGGAAAGGAGGCACAGACATAATGAACAGACTTTTGTACTCAGCGGGAGAAGGAAACAGTGGGATGATTTGAGAAAATAGAATCGAAACATATATACTGCTGCTACTGCTGCTGCTGCTAAGGCACTTCAGTTGTGTCCAACTCTGCGCGACCCCATAGACGGCAGCCCACCAGGATCCCCCGTCCCTGGGATTCTCCAGGCAAGAACAGTGGAGTGGGTTACCACTTCCTTCTCCAAGGCATGAAAGTGAAAAGTGAAAATGAAGTCGCTCAGTCATGTCTGACTCTTTGTGACCCCATGGCTCCTCCAGGACCCCACCAGGCTCCTCCGTCCATGGGATTTTCCAGGCAAGAGTACTGGAGTGGGGTGCCATCACCTTCTCCGAACATATATACTACTATGTGTAAAATAGATAACCAATGAGAGCTTGATATATGAAGCAAGGCACCCCAAACCTGTTCTCTGTGATAACCTGGAGGGATGGGGTGGGGAAAGGGGTGGGAGGGAGGTTTAGGATGGAGGGTGCACATGTATACCTGTGGCCAGTTCATACTGATGTACGGCAAAAAACATCACAATATTGTAAAGTAAATATCCTCCAAGTAGAATAAATAGAGAAATTAAACAAATAAAATTGATAAAAAATATAACCATATTATCTATGCTTATAGAGTTATCACATGAAATAGTTTAAAAAGCAAGCAAAGAAGTAAAAAATAGTTTCTGGGAAGTAAGCCTAGGGATACAGAGGGGCAGAGAAAAGAATTGCTTCACTCTACACTAAACCATTGATGGGCGCTGATTAAGTTCTGTCTAGTCAAAGCTGTGGTTTTTCCGGTAGTCACATATGGATGTGAGAATTGGACCATAAAGAAAGCTGAGCACTGAAGAATTGATGCTTTTGAACTGTGGTTCTGGAGAAGATTCTTGAAAGTCCCTTGGACAGCAAGGAGATCCAACCAGCCCATCCTAAAGGAAATCAGTCCTGAATACTCAATGGAAGGACTGATGCTGAAGCTGAAGCTCTAATACTTTGGCCACCTGATGTGAACTGATTCATTGGAAAAGACCCTGATGCTGGGAAAGACTGAAGGCAGGAGAAGAAAGGGGTGATAGAAGATGAGATGGATGGATGGCATCACCAACTCAATGGATAAGCTCCCAGAGTTGGTGATGGACAGGGAAGCCTGGCGTTCTGCAGTTCATTGGATCGCAAAGAGTCAGACATGACTAAGTGACTGAACTGAACTGAACACTAAACCATAAGGACTAGCTCATGTTTTTAAATGTTTAATTATTTAATACTATAAATAAAAGAACCTACTGTAAAGCACAGGGAACTCTACTCAATATTCTGTGATAATCTAAAGAATCTAAAAAACAATGAATATGTGTATATGTGTAACTGAATGATTTTGCTGTACACCTAAAATTCATACAAACTTGTAAATCAATTATACTCTAATACAATTATAAAAAAATCACAAAAATTTAAAACTGTAGGAAAACTAGAATATGCACCCCTCACCACAGGTAGTACATTATTAGCCCATGCTTCTAATGAAAAACTAAGGATTTAACTCATTCAGAAAGCTCATAAAGGGTTGTAAAGTTGTGGCACAAGTTTAAACTCATCAGTATGATTCCTTGGTTTCCTACACCATACTCCTACCATAATAAAGGACCACAAATAATATCTATTGCTGTGTAACATAATTGGAGACAAAGAACTTCTGTTTTAGCTTCCTAGGGCTTCCAGAACAAGTTATCACAAATTAGATATTTTAAAATAATATAAATTATTTTTTTTCAAATCTAAGGGCCAGAAACCCAAAATTAAGGTGTTGGCAGGATTGTTCCTTCCAGAAAGTCTGAGGAAGAATCCATTCCACATCGCTTTCCTAGATTCTGGTGGCTGCCAGTAAGCCTTGGCATTCCTTGGCTTGTGAACACCTCACTCCAGTCTCTGTGTCAGTCTTCACATTACTTTCCATTCTCTATGTCTTTCCATTGTCTTCTGTTCTATCCCATCTAAGGATGTAGAGCCTACCTGATTAATCCAGGATGATTTCATCTTGAGATCACTAGCACAGTTATGTCTCCAAGATACTTTTCTCAAGACTGCTTTCAGAGGTCCCTGGTGGACAGATCTTTTGGGTGATCACGATTCAGCCCACTAGACTACTTAAAGCTTACTTTTACACTCTTGTCTTTATGGAGCTGTGTATTTTGATGAGCACTGCCACTGAGTTAAATGAGTTTCCTGCACGTTTTTTTCTTTTTTTTAAAATTTTATAATGGCAGTCCTTTTCCCCAAAAAATGTAAGAGCCAGAACTATTTTTAAAAATGGGAAACCTGAAGTCAACATAATGTTATTTCAGAGAACCAGAAGGTCATGTGATTTCATTGTCAAAGGGGTAGTCTGTTTGTATTGGTAGAGAACTGGCCAACAAGAGATAAATGGGTTATTTATAATATCCTGCTGCCTTCTTAGGGCCTAGAAATCCAGAGGGTTCTTTATTTTTTGAGTAGGCAATATGTCTGAATATGTGGACTTGGAAAAAATAGAATAGTAAAATTAGTTTGCCTAAAATAAAAAGACACACAACAACTGGCTCAGAGAAAATAAAGAGCAGGTGGAGAATGCAATAAGAGATGTGCTTAAGGTGGAGTCATGTCAAGAGAAAGTTAATTTTATACCATCAAGGAAATAATGTTAGTGCCCATACTCTTCCCTTTTGAAATTTCTAGTTCAAATTAATTAGTCATTATTCCTTTTGTAGGGTGAACTCATTCAAATAGATGCTATTTGAAGGGCTTTCTGGTTTAAAGTTGGCTGCATATGGGACATAAATGACATTTATCATTATATTTCCTATAGACTGGTAGATAGATGCAATCATCTGTTTTACGTTTAAGAGTTTGTTCTGCCACCAGTTGGAGAGGGATGCTAAAGGCTCTACTCATGCTCTCGACAGGACAAAATCTAGGGAAGGAAGAACAACAAAGAACGAGTCACCTCATAGCATAACTGAATATTCTGTGCAGGTCCTTTGTTAGAAACAAAAAATCAGTCATTCACTTGTATAGCCAAATTCCTTTCAACCATCAAGACCAATGTATAATCAATAATTAAGTAGCAGGCATAATAAGGGAAATTTTACCTCTTGAAATTTCAGTGTTTTATGTGTATAATTCTTCAAGGAGCACTAAAACTATATCCTTTGATTAAACAATTAGTATAAATCTCTATTGGAGATGAAAAAATATAGATTATGAAAATAATTCCCTATATTTCTCCTTGGCACTCACTATACTGTGATTTAATTGCTTAAATTATTTTCCCCATCATATTGTGAATTCCATGAGAAAAGTGACCCTTCTGTCTTATCTAACACTCAAAAATGTCACTCCAACATTTTTAAGAAATATTTGACAATTAAACTCTTTTTTCATTGTTGTCAAATACCTTATTTGAAGAATATATTTTGGGAAGATGAATCCAATCTATTTTGATTGTCCTTCATCACATACGGAGAAGGCAATGGCACCCCACTCCAGTACTCTTGCCTGGAAAATCCCATGGACGGAGGAGCGTGGAAGGCTGCAGTCCGTGGGGTCCCTGAGGGTCGGACATGACTGAGCGGCTTCACTTTCACTTTCACTTTCATCACATAAGAACCTGGACACAGAGTGTAGCTTATGAATGAAACTGTGATTCTGTTTTTCTCCTGATTCCCTCCAGTGGGCTTCCCTAGTGGCTCAGACAGTAAAGAATTTGCCTGCAATAGGAGAGACCTGGGTTGGGAAGATCCCCTGGAGGAGGGCGTGGCAACCCACTCCAGTATTATTGCCTGGAGAATCCCCATGGACAGTGGAGCCTGGTGGCTACAGTACTTGAGGTCACAAAGAGTTGGACACTACTGAGCCACTAAATACAGCACATTACCTCCAGTGACCCCATTTTCTTTAGAGAAGAAATATGATATTCTACCTAAACTAAGATGAAAAGAGCTTGTTAAACTTACTCCCATGAAAGGATGTATGATTATTAATTCCTCCACCTCATCTTCTTAGAGAGTTATTAGATATTTAATAAAAACAAAATTTTGCTTAGTTTTAACTCTACCATATCAGATACAAGCTAGTTTCTTGATGAGGCAATAAAATCATATTCTTCTGCTTATTACTGCAGTTAATTTCCTTTTGATTCTTTTCTCCTTCATCATAGGCTTAAGTATTGCTAAGAGGTAGGGGAAACAGGAGGGATAAGGCTACTCTATGTTATCTTAGTAAATAATGAACAGTCAGTAGGGAGGTTATGTGTATCTTTCTTTGTCAACATGTTATTGAAGGTAGCTTACATGTGATCTTATGTTACAAGATCTTGTGTTATAAGAATGCCATAGTATTTTTTAAAGGGGGTATATGAATTTCTACTAAACTATAATTCTTCAAAAAGCACAGTATTCAGATTGTCCTAAAAAGGGTAGTTTTAATAAGAACAAATTTAAAGATTTAAATTGGAAATTTTGTTAAAAAATAGTAAGGATTTCTCAGTTTTTACTTTTCATATAAACTCTCTAAGCTCTTGCCCTAAGTTTGGATAATACTTTTTCTATCTACTCCATTTTTTTCTTTAAAACATAACAGATAGTGGAATGGCTCAAGGTCTTAAAGATTGTTCAGTATTAGGTGAACAATCAGTATTTCCCAGTGAGATAATCATATTGTTATGTGTATGGGGAAAGGGGGAGGGCATGTGGTGAATGATATGATTAAAAATCCTATGCTGCTGCTGCTAAGTTGCTTCAGTTGTGTCCAACTCTGTGCGACCCCATAGACAGCAGCCCACCAGGCTCCTCTGTCCATGGGATTCTCCAGGCAAGAACACTGGAGTGGGTTGCCATTTCCTCCTCCAATGCATGAAAGTGAAAAGTCAAAGTGAAGTCGCTCAGTCGTGTCCGACTCTTGGTGACCCCATGGACTGCAGCCTACCAGGCTCCTCCGTCCATGGGATTTTCCAGGCAAGAGTACTGGAGTGGGGTGCCATTGCGTTCTCCAAAAAATCCTATAGATAATACCAAAGTATTAAAAACAACATTTCAGTAACAAAATTTTCTATTTTAATGAAATAAATTAATTCCTTAAAAAGCAAATCTTAGAAACTGATGCAAGAAGAAATAAAAAATATAATTAGACATGACATACTTATTAAAGTAACAAATCTGTTATGAAAAATTTCTTACCAAAAAATTCTAGATTCAGATGGTTTCTCTGGTCAATTTTTTCAGATATAAAGTATGAAATAATACTTAGAAAATCTTCAGAAAATAGAAAGAAAACATTTTATAACTTGTTTTATGAGGATAGAATGATCCTGCTATGACCTGACAATAATTTTACAAGGAGGAGCATAGACACAATTTATTTGTTAAATATCAGAAAATCAAATCCAGCCACATATAAAAGTAATAATGTAAAAATTATGACTAAGTGGAAATGTTTGTTTTTTGTTTGTTTTTGGTAACATTTGAAACATCAGTGTAACTTACTACATTCATAGATAGTTTAAAGGAGAAAAACTACCAGATCATGTCAATATGATGCCGACTAACATATGCAGTTAACTTCAATTTAATTCATATTTTTAAAAAGTTTTATTCTATCTATATGAAGTTCAAGAGCAAGTCAAAATAGTTGTATTAAAAGCCAGAACAATAATGGCCTTAAAAAGGGAGAACTGGCTAATATATACAATAGGCCTTTCTGGTATGATGGAAATAGCCCATATCTTAATTATTTAGTGGATTCATAAGTATATTCATTTATCTAGTCAAATTTGAAAACTTGGGATGTACTTTTATCCATATAGAAATTTAACCTCAACTAAAATATTAAAATAAATGGGTAAATAAATAAATACTTATAAAAAAACTTTGCATTTTAGTTTACTCATTTTTCAAAATCTGTTTTCATGAATTACAAAAAGAATGCAATGAAGTTAACAAAGTTCCTAGTTAAAACTTACTAAAAGTTGTTTACAATTTCACGTTATTGTCATATTTTATGAAGGAAGTCACATTTTGTGAATTTCAGCCTGTTCAAATATTTGCATTTCTGATAAATTTGGCACATAATTTCAGACATCTACCTATAATCATTAATATTATTACAACTTGTTTTCACATTCTTAAAGTATATAAATGCTTTTTGAGTATTACTTCAAGAGTTTTATATCCTGATCTTAGCACATACATTTATAAACATGCCACAAATTTGTAATTCTTCCTCAAATAAAAATGAATATTTATTATAAAGTGCTATTTTCAAAATCTATTACTGTACTGTCTATCTAAAAACAGAAATTTTTAAAAGTAGATTTTAAGTAACAATATCCATGAATTATTAGGAGAGATTGAATTTTACATACTTTTGTGATAAATTTGTAACAAAATTTATAAGAACCAAAAGAGAATTGAATGTCTAGCCTATTTTGAAGTAAATAATTGGAAACATTTATCCTTCAAGCAGCTCTGGCTATAAACAATAAGGCAAAAATTATTTTCTTTGTCTTCTTCACCTCTAAATATTGTTACCTGTTTAAGTTAATTTTATTTAAGCTACTTAAGGACATATTAAAATGCAAACCTAAGAAGTTTATGTGTCAGATATAGGATAAACTATTAATATGGTTTTATTTCTAAGTAATTTATGGTAAAATATAATGAGTTCAATAAAATACATAATGCTTTCAAGAATGTATATTGAAAGGACAGTTTTTCCACTTGAGTTTTAAAAGTTTTACTTATTTCATCTTTAAATTTGTTGGAGTGGTAATAGTATGAAATATTTGTACTAAGAGTTAAATACACTTTCTCTCAATATCTTCTATTGGTAGCAACTAAATACTTTTTCAGTACATCTTCCAAACAAAAGCATGAATATATTTTCCTGAGTTGTATATTTCTACATGTTTTTTGAAAGGCTTAGCTATTACCACCACTCCTCTTCTAAGCAAGTTGCGATTGATCTATATTTCAAACTGTATGAATTACATAGTTTATAAATAGTTGTATAATTTAGTCCTCACTACTCACAAAAGCATTAAGAAGATTTGAGTAAGAAAGTGTTATAATGAAGATTTCTAGGTGAGAAAAAAAATTTCTAATTTTTGTTTAAAGATTATTAATGTAGTTCAATAAAGGAGGACATATCATTGCTTGAGAATTATTTTTACTGTCATTAATACTTACAATTAAAAAATAATAGAGAAAAATAAATTTACTATCTGTTGTCTGATTAATTGCAAAAATGAAATATCTTCTGTGCCCTTCTCTGAATCCACCTTCTCAGACATTTTTACATTTCTGTTCCATATGTCATGAGGTAGAGTCTATTTCCTGCCCCTTAAATCTTATTTGTCTTTGTAACTTGCTGTGACCAATAATGTGGAGGAAATAACACAGTCCCAGTTACAATAATAACCTTAAAAGACTTTGAGCCCTATTTCTGCCATGAATACAAGTTTCTGTGATAAGAGATCACATGGAGCAGAGCTCAGTCATTACTACCAAGGCCAGTCTAAATCACTGAAATCCTAGCAAAGTCACTGGTTAAAAACAGATGTGTGAACAAGGCCAAGAAAAATAAACCAAGCCAGACTAGATTAGCAGAATTTCCCACCTATTTGTATCTTCTACACAAAATTAATGTTAGTTATTTTAAGTCATTAATTTTACAGTTGTTAGTTATGCAACAGAGCCAGCTGATACAGCCTTTTAAGACACTAAAATTATAATTTCCCTATTTTCATACAAAAATGCCCCTTACATCTCTACCTTGAAGTGATACAGAAGATTCCATATTACTTTTCAAATTTAAATCTATTTTCCATATGCAACTGAGTTTTTTATTTGGTTGTTTGGGGGTTTATTTTTGTATATGCTAAAGAGAGAATCAATTTATTAATGTAAATATAATAAGTTGTTATAGCACTACATATTTTAGAGTCATTATTTTCCCTACTCATATGTAACTCCTCTATTACCCCAACCCCTTGTCATAAACCAAGTTAATCACACATGTATGAATACTTAGGGGGACTTGGTACTGTCTTCCATTGGTCTATTCATGTATTCTTACAACTGTAACCCACTAACCTAAAGGCCATAGGTCTTTATAGATATTGATATCTGATAGGAGAGTTTCCTCACAATTAGTTCTTTCTCTTTAGAACTATCTTGGTCATACTTAGTCTTTTGCTCTTCCAACTAAGCTAATCATATTGTCAGATTTTGTGAAGGACCAAGCTAAAATTTTAATTAGAAAAGACTGTTCTCCATAGTGGCTGTAAGAAGAATCAAATTTGTTAAAATGGCTGTACTACCCAAAGAAATCTACAGATTCATTGGAATCCCTATGAAAATATCAATGGACTTTTTCACAGAACTAAAACAAATAGTTACATTATGGAAACACAAATAACTCTGAGGAGTCAAATGATCTTGAGAAAGAAGAACAAAACTGGAGTTACCATGCTTCATGATTTCAAACTATACTACAGACCTATAGTAAACAATATGGTACTGACACAGAAACAGACACTAAGTCAATGGAATAGAATAAAGAGCCCAGAAACAATCCTCCATTTAAATGGGCAATTAAAATATGACAACAGAGGCAAGAATATACAGTGAGAAAAGATTTATCTTCAATAAATGACATTGGGAAAACTAGACAGTGACATGCAAATGAATCGATTTAAGACTAACCTTCACACCGTACAGAAAAATCAATTGAAAATCATAAAGACTTAAATATAATGCCTAAAACCATGAATACTCTAGACGAAAACAGGGGCAGGAAGCTGACTGAAATTGCTCTTAGTAATATTTTTTTTTAATATACTCAGGCAAGGGAAACAAAAGCAAAAATAAACAAAGGAGACTACAACAAACTAAAAAGCATATACAGAGTGAGGGAAACTAACAAAATGAAAAGAAAGAAGATAGTTGCAAATTTTATATATTTGATAAGGGGTTAGTGTCAAAAATGTACCAAAAACTCATACAACTCAGTATCAAAATAGTGATTAAGAAATGGGTAGAGGATTTGAATAGACAGTTTTTCAAAGAAGAGATACAGATAGCCAACAGGCCCATGAAGAGATGTTCAACAGCTCTGATCATGAGGTAAATGCAAATCAAAATCACACTGAGGTATCACCTGAAACATTTTAGGATGGCTCTTATCAAGGCAACAAGTAACAAGGGTTGACAAGGATGTGGTGAGAAAGGAACCCTCGTGCACTGTTGATACATATGTAAATTGGTGCCGCCACCATGGAAACAGTATGGAGAGTCCTCAAAAACACTAAAAACCAGAATTATCCTACAATCCAGCAATTCTAGATATTTTTTCTGAAGAAAACACAAGCGCTAATTCAAAGAAATATATGCAACTCTATGTTCACTGCAGCATTGTTTACTATACCCAAAATATGGAAGCCCCCTAAGTTCTTGTCAATAGGTGAATATATAATTTGCTGTATATGTGTGTGTATATATATATAAATTTAATATTTATATATTGAATAAATATAAGATGGCAGAGTAAAAGGACGTGTGCTCATCTTCTCCTGTGAGAACACCAAAATTGCAACTAGTTGCTAACAACCATTGACAGGAGAATGTTGGATCCCACCAAAAAGGGAAAAGGAGAAGGGAAAAGGAGAAGCACCAACAAGATGGTAGAAAGGCACAATTTCATTTAAAATCAAATCTCAGACCCACCAGAGATACTTGGAGGGTGCAAACAAAATCTTGTGTGCATCAGGACCCAGGAAATTGAGCAGTGACTTTCACAAGAGCCATAACCAGACCTGCCCTTGAGTGTATGAGTGCCTCCTGGGGAGGCACAGGTCAGCAGTGACCTGCCATGGGAACAGCTGCAGCAGAACTGGGGGGCATGGTAAGTAGCATAAATCCTTTTGGAGGAAATTGCCATTAGTTCCACTATAGAGCTGCTGAGCAGACAACCCACAAACTGGAGAACAACTGTACCAAAGAAGTTCTCACACTGTTGCAAAAGTTCTAGGGGCACAACGGATTTCCCAACCTGGGTTCTGGCAAAGGGAATGAGAACCCCCGGGGAACTTGACTTTGAAGGCCAGTGGGATTTGATTACAGAACTTCCACAGGACTGGGGAAACACTCTTGAAGGGCACCAACAAAACCTGTTGTGTACCAGGACCCAGAAGAAAGGAGAAGTGACACCATAAGAGATTGAACCAGCCTTGCTTGTTAAAGTCCAGAAGTCTCTGGTGGAGGCATGGGTCAACAGTGGCTTGTCATGTTGTCAGGGGCACTAAATACAACAGTCCAGGGTGCTGGCATAAGTCATTTTGAAGGAGGTCAGCATCACAGCCATTACCCCTCCAATAGTTTGACTTCAGGCCAAACTACAGTGAGGGAACATAGCCCCACCCATCGGCAGAAAACTGGATTAAACATTTACTCAGCATGGCCCCCACACACCAGAGCAAGGCCCAGTTTTCTCCACAGCCAGTTCCTTCTTACAGGAAGTTTCCACAAGCCTCTTATCCTCGTTCACCAGAGGGCAGACAAAATGAAAACCACAAGGACAGGTAACGAACCAAATTGACCACATGGATTACAGCCTTGTCTAACTCAGTGAAGCTCATAAGCCATGAATGTAGGGCCACCAAAGATGGACCAGTCATGGTGGAGAGTTAAGAAAAAACATGGTCCACTGGAGAAGGGAATGGCAAACCATTTCAGTGTTCTTGCCTTGATAATTCCATGAACAGTATGAAAAGGCAAAAAGACATGAGCCTGAAAGATGAACTCCCCAGGTTGGTAGGTGCCCAATATGCTACTGGAGAAGAGTGGGGAAAATAGCTCCAGAAGGAATGAAGAGGCTGAGCCAAAGCGGAAACAATGCACAGTTGTGGATGAGTCTGATGGTGAAAGTAAAGCCAGATGCTCTAAAGAACAATATTGCATGAGAACCTGGAATGTTAGGTCCATGACTCAGGGTAAATTGGAAGTGGTCAAAAGGAGATGGGAACAATGAACACTGACATTTTAGGAATCAATGAACTAAAATGGACTGGAAAGGGCAAATTTAATTCAGAAGACCATTTTATCTACTGCTGTGGGCAAGAATTCATTAAAAGAAATGGAGTAGCCCTCACATTCAACAGAAGAGTCTGAAATGCAGTACTTGGGTGCAATCTCAAAAATGACAGAATGATCTCTGTTCCTTTCTAAGGCAAACCATTCATTATTACAGTAATCCAAGTCTATGCCTCAACCAATAATGCTGCAGAAGCTGAATTTGAACAGTTCTGTGAAGACCTACAAGACCTTTTAGAACTAACACACAAAAGAGATGTTCTTTTCATCCTAGGGGATAGGAATGCAAATACAGGAAGTCAAGACATAACTGGAGTAACAGGTAAGTTTGGCCTTGGAGGACAAAATGAAACAGGGCAAAGGCTAACAGAGTTATGTCAAGAGAACGCACTGGTCATAGCAAACACCCTCTTCCAACAACACGGAACGACTCTACACATGGACAACCCCAGATGGTCAACACCAGAATCAGATTGATTATGTTCTTTGCAGCCAAAGATGGAGAAGCTCTATACAGTCAGTTAAAACAAGACTGGGAACTGACTGTGGCTCAGATCATGAACTCCTTATTGCAAAATCAGGCTTAAATTGAAGGAAGTAGGGAAAACCACCAGACCATTCAGGTATGACCTAAATCAAATCCCTTACCATTATACAGTGGAAGTGACAAATAGATTCAAGGAAATAATCTGATTGACAGAGTGCCTGAAGAACTATGGACAGAGGTTCATAACATTGTACAGGAGGCAGTTATCAAAATCATCCCTGAGAAAAAGAACTGCAAAAAGGCAAAATGGTTATCTGAGGTGACTTTACAAATAGCTGAGAAAACAAGAGAAGTGAAAGGCTAAGGAGAAAAGGTAATATATACCCATCTGAAAGCAGACGTACAAAGAACAGCAAAGACAGATAAGAATGTCTTCCTAAGTGAACAATGCAAAGAAAAATAAGGGAAAATAATAGAATGGGAAAGACTAGAGATTTTTTCAAGTAAATTAGAGATACCAAGGGAACACTTCATGCAAAGATGGGCACAATAAAGGACAGAAACTGTATGGAAGTAACATAAGCAGAAGATATTAAGAAGAGGTGGCAAGAATACACAGAAGAGGTGTACAAAAAAGATCTTAATGACCCAGATAACCATGATGGTGGGGTATGATCACTCACGTAAAGCCAGACATCCTTGAGTCAAAAGTCAAGTAGGCCTTCGGAAGTATCACTATGAACAAAGCTAGTGGAGGTGATGGAATTCCAGCTGAGCTATTTCAAATTCTAAAAGATGATGCTGTAAAAGTGCTACACTCAAAATGCCACCAAATCTCGAAAATTCAGCAGTGGCCACAGGACTAAAAAATGTCAGTTTTCATTTCAATCCTAAAGAAAGGCAATGCCAAAGACTGTTCAATCTAGCACACAATTTCCCTCACTTCACACACTAGCAAAGTAATGCTCAAATTCTCCAAGCTAGGCTTCAACAGTACATGAACCCAGAACTTCCAGATGTCCAAGCTGGATTTATAAAAGGCAGAGGAACCAGAGATCAAATTGCCAACTTCCACTGGATCATAGAAAAAGCAAGAATTCCAGAAAAACACCTACTTCTGCTTCATTGACTACACTAAAGCCTTTGACTGTGTGGATCATAACAAACTATGGAAAATTCTTCAAGAGATGGGAATAACAGACCAAATCTGCCTGCTGAGAAACCTGCATGCAGATCAAGAAGCAACAGTAAGAACCAGACAGGTAACAATGGGCTAGCTCAATTTGGGAAAGGAGTCAGCCAAAGCTGTATATCGTCACCCTGCTTGGTTAACTGATATGCAGAATACATCATGTGAAATGCCAGGCTGGGTGAAGCACAAGCTGGAAACAAGATTGCTGGAGAAATATCAATTATCTCAGATATGCAGATGACACCACCTTCATGGCAGAAGGTGAAGAGGACCTAAAGAGCCTCTTGATGAAGGTGAAAGAGCAGAGTGAAAAAGCGGGCTCAAAACAACATTCAAAAAACTAAGATCATGGCATCAGGTCCCATCACTTCAATGATAAATAGATAAGGAAACAATGGAAACAGTGACAGACTTTATTTTGGGGGCTCCAAAATCACTGCAGATGGTGACTACAGCCATGAAATTAAAAGACATTTGCTCCTTGGAAGAAAACAATGACAAACGTAGGCAGCATATTAAAAAGCAGAGACATTACTTTGCCAACAAAGGTCTAGTCAAAGCTACGTTTTTTTCCAGTAGTCATGTATGGATGTGAGAGTTGGACCATAAAGAAGGCTGAGCATAGAAGAATTGATCCTTTTGAACTGTGGTGTTGGAGAAAAGTCTTGAGAGTCCCGTGGACCAGAAAGAGATCAAACCAGTCAATCCTAAAGGAAACCAGTCCTGAATATTCATTGGAAGGACTGATATTGAAACTGTAGCTCCAATACTTTGGCCACCTGATGTGAAGAGCAAACTATTGGAGAAGACCCTGATGCTGGGAATGATTGAAGACAGGAGGAGAAGGTGAAGACAAACAATGAGATGTTTGGATGGCATCACCAACTCAATGGGCATGAGTCTGAGCAACCTCCAGTACAGTGTGAAGGACAGATAAGCTTGGCATGCTGCAGTCCTTGGCGTCGCAAAGAGTCAGGCATGACTGAGCAACTCACACCATGGGAGGCTGAAGGAGGTGGCCTAACTTCCTACTCCTCTACATTAACATATCTGCATTTTCACTTTGTCTTTCTGACTATAAACCTCTGAGTATTTGAATGCTGCTTTTTTCATGTCAGCAAACCTGCAGTCAATATCAATCTTATTTTATCTCTAATACAATACTTTAGGGAGAATTAGGACATCAAATCACCTATCAAGTTAATCTTTGCTGCAGGAGATAAGAAGTAAAAAGGATTAATCTGGCATTGCTGAGGGTATGTGACTTTCCCAGTCTATCCCTTGATTATCTCTCTTTATCTTTTCTCATTTTCTAGATATTGCTGGTGTCTGTATACTTTATGTTATACAATTTCTTTTGCTATAATGATTTTGAGACAATTAGGAGGATATAGATGAATCACATAAGATTTCCTGGATAACTTTTTAAATTGATGATGATAACTGAAATATTGACAGTTAAAATCTAATCATAATACTAGATATCTAAAATAGGCTCCATAAAATAATTGCAAGTTATTTTGCAAGCATCAACTGCCTACACATGCAGAATATGGTTTCAGTTTTTTTTAAAAGCCAGATTTGGTTTATTGAAAGACTGCAACAATGTGGTTATCCGCATATTTCACCTACTACTGATGAGTTTTAAAAAATACTGTAATATATTTTATCTTCATTTACCTACTGAAAATAGAAATAAATCAATATATACAGCATAAACATTAGTTAATTTAATGAAAATAGATTTTGATTAACCCAAACTAGGGGCACTTGGAAACTGTACAGAAATATGGCAAATTAAAAAAAAATTATTTTTTCAACTGGCAGGGTATCAAGTTGTAGCTTGGTTGAAAATTTCTCAGATCAATTTGATGTTATTTTTATATTCTGAACAGATTAGAAATATATTGTTAGTCACTTCATGGAAGGACTTTTCACATCTAATCTTGTTACTTCTTTCAAGTATTATAAAATGTTTTTAGTCAGGTGACTATTTTTATTAGTGTTTGAACCCTTTATTCTATCTGATCAAATTAATAGAGTGTCCATTTGGAGACTATATTGGAAAGTGTTCACTTGTAAACAACTGAATACACTGCAGTCTTTTTAAGGTAGAAAAGGACTAAATGCAGGAAATTGGGCTTGCACATAATTTTTTAAAAGGCAAAGGTCACTGTCTAGATCCTGGGAACAATTTTTAGCACAGAAATCTATTGTAACTCTGCTAAAATAAAGAACATTGTCCCATCATTGCAGATATTGATCAATCAACAATCTGCTAGCTTCAAGCAATGTGGATGGAGCTAGAGATTATCACACTAAGCAAAATAAGTTAGAAAGAGAAAGAAGAATGCCACATGATATCATTTATGTGTGGAATCTAAATACAACACAAGTGAACGCAGCTACAAAACAAGAACAGAAGTACAGATATAGCGATCAGACTTGTGGCTGCTAAGGGGAGGTAGGAGGGGGAAGGACTGGGAGTTTGAGATTAGCAAATGAAGCCTATTATATATAGGATGGATGAACAACAATGTCCTGCTGTATAGCACTAGGAACTATATTCACTATCCTGTGATGGCCATAGTGAAGAAATATGAAAAAGAATACATATATGCATAGCTGGGTCACTTTGCTGTACAGCAGAAATTAAACACAACATTGTAAATCAATTGTACTCCAACAAACTTTGGCCACCTCTTGCAAAGAGTTGACTCACTGGAAAAGACTCTGATGCTGGGAGGGATTGGGGGCAGGGGGAAAAGTGGATGACAGAGGATGAGATGGCTGGATGGCATCACCGACTCGATGGACATGAGTCTGAGTGAACACTCTGGGAGTTGGTGATGGACAGGGAGGCCTGGCGTGCTGCGATTCATGGGGTCACAAAAAGTCAGACACGACTGAGCGACTGAACTGACCTGAAAATTAAAAAAAAAAAAAAAAGAATCTACTAGCTTCAGGACCATTTTACCACCAGTATGATCTGTGCTACAAAATAGATGTCTTACATCCTGCCTTTATCTAACCTAAGCCTTGCAAAAATGCATCCAATTGCTATAAATTATATTCCAAACTCTAAATGCAAGGAAATCTGGACATGTACTTTTTGCTTTTCTGCTGTCTGCTCATGAGAGATTATAGGAAAGGATGTTGCGAGAGTAAATCCCAGTATCTGCCAAAGTCAACAACTACTCAACAGATGCACATAAACACATATCTTTCTTATGTTTAAAGTTTTGAGCAATAGTACTGCAACAACAGCCTGAAACCAACTAACTTAACAGAAATAATCCCTTGTATGTCCCTACCCCTTTCACAAAATAGAACATTCAAACTCTGATCTGTTACACTTACATGTCTGAATGATATTCATTCTCCCTTTTAGAGCAGTAAAAAATCTGTCCTTAATTTCTTGTAACTTATAAAATAACAGGTAGCTCAGCCAATAAAGAATCCATCTGTAACGCAGGAGACCCCAGTTTGATTCCCGGGCTGGGAAGATCCCCTGGAGAAGGAATAGGCTACCCACTCCAATATTCATGAGCTTCCCTCATGGCTCAAATGGTAAAGAATCCACCTGCAATGCAGGAGACCTGGGTTCGATCCCTGGGTTGGGAAGATCCCTTGGAGGATGGCCTGGCAACCCACTCCAGTATACTTGCCTGGAGAATCCCCATGGACAGAGGAGCTTGGTGGGCTACAGTCCATGGGGTTACAGAGTCGGACATGACTGAGTGACTAAGCAGAGCACAGATAAAATAACATATCTAGTCCATTCTATATAAAATAGTAGTGTAAAAAGGGAGAGAGAAATAAAAAATAAAATTAGTTAAATATTTATATACATAACTAATAAAATCATTAAAATGCAGGATAAAATGGTAAATATGGAAAACTTTATATTAAATGAAAGAATGAATAAATAAAACAAATAAGAGAATATTTGTACAAATGTATGTTTACTGTGATATCTGATAATAAAACTATTTTTAAGAATAATTTGTTGAGAAGGCCATGGAATTCTGATAATTTTACTGGGAAATCTTATCAAACTTTGGAAATCTGCTAAGGGAAAAATATAAAGACTTATTATGTAAATAATGTCCCATCACTACTTTCTAGGGAAGACTTAAGATTCCTAATATGGTTGTATTAAGGACTCTCATGTAATTACAGTAAAAATCACACAAAGCTCATCATAAATTTCCCAACCTTATTATACCAAATTAGTTTCCATATAAGATTATTAGCACCAATATTGAAGAGATAATTTTTTTTGAAGAGATAATTTAAGACTTTAAAATTCCGGTTCTATGACTTTGTTCCTACTATGCCGAAACTAGGACAGTGTCATCAACTTTATCGTGATTTTTAAAACAAGCTTTGAGAAAAAAAAAATTAAGAAATCATTTTTGGGTAGTCATAGAAGCTTTCCAATTTTCAGAACTCATCTTGATCTGAAGATAAGAACATGAACATGCAAATTTTCTTTCTTTAAGCTCTAACGCAGTTGCAAGAACGGGCCAGCAACAGAGTTAATGTATTCCTTATGGCAAATCTTGTTCTATTTTGGCAGCCACGTGGTCCATCACAATGTTAACTTCAACAGGCATTTCATACTGGGTCATAGCACTTGGTAAGGTAAGTAATTGGTTCATTAGTCTATGGTTTGATGTCACAGCATTGTGTTCCATCTACTAAAGGATTTTCACTAGTGTCAAACAAATCAGACAGTGCAAACAGTCCTGGGGGTTCATTGGAAGGACTGATGTTGAAGCTGAAACTCCAATACTTTGGCCACCTAATGCGAAGAGCTGACTCATTTGAAAAGACCCTAATGCTGGGAAAGATTGAGGGCAGGAGGAGAAGGGGGTGACAGAGGATAAGATGGTTGGATGGCATCACTGACTCAATGGATATGGGTTTGGGTAGACTTCAGGAGTTGGTGATGGACAGGGAGGTCTGGTGTGCTGCGGTTCATGGGGTCACAAAGAGTCAGACATGACTGAGCGACTGATCTGGAACTGGAAACAAGTTAGATAAATCAGAAAGGCAATCACAGAGTTCTCCTTCTTTAAAGTTGAATGTCTACAAATATTTCTCATACCTCTGTATGGTTCAAGTTATGCATAAAATTTTAATAGGTGTATATAAGACCATTGCAGTGGGGGAAGGGGTGTGGTGGGCATGCAAATAGAAGAGTAAGCTCTAGGCTGAACACACTGAACCAAAGCCCAGGAAAATCTCTGTCACTGCCATATCTGGGAAAGCAACCACAGCCACTTCAAAAGCTACTTACAGCAAAATGATATTTCTATCTCCACTACAACCAGAGCTGTGATATAGAAAAATGGTGCCTTCGCTGTAGTAAGTGGCAGACTCAGGAAGGTTTTATTAATAGCTTAAAACTATTCTGTTGCTACTGATATCAAATCTGATAAAATAAATGTCTTGCACCCTTTCTCTCTTCTCACCTGTCTCAGTTTGGAACTGGTAAAACTGTTGCAAAACCCAAACTTTAAAAAGATTGGAAAGAATGCTGAACAAGTTAATCATATTATCCGCCACATAAGGAAAGCACAAATTTTGCATTTGTTTCCTTTCTTTAACAAAATGTAAGACTGACTGATTCTGATGAAATAAATTCTACAAAGTCAAAGATCAAGACAGGATTTCCATGTTCAATCAGTCTGAACTTGAAACGGAAGGTCGAGTTCCAGATAATACACATATTAAAGGATAGTTTTAATATTTAGGAATGTTTTCTTTTGTTTCTTTGTTTTGTTTTTTAACATGACTCTAACCATTTGAATATATTAAATCCCATCTCTGGAATTCAACTTAATTTGGAAACTTGAACACTATTCTATAATTAGATTTCTAAGCCATGATTATCTTTGGAGCACTGTCTATCGTTTAGATGTATCCTCTGTAAATTCCTACTGCTGCTCAGGGAAAAGATACATGAGAGTCTAAATTCAAATGTATTATCCTCATTTCTTATTAATCTGCCTTCCTACACATAACTCAAAAAAATTCTGATCTGCACAATGCATTAACTCCACAATTTTATCATCACCACTTTGCTGACACGCAGTCTAAATCATTCACAGTCATTTTGATTGTTATTAGTTTAAGATGAAACAGAGATAATTTAAACAGTTATAATATTTTCTTACACACAATAATAAGAACCACTGAAACTCAATGGCATTAGGGAAAAATGTCTTAAGCTTCATTAATAGATGCAGTTATATCATTACTTCTACTGATGTATTTTAAATGTGTTCCGCTGTATCTTTGGTGTGTGTCAGTGCACAAGCAGACATGTGTGCATGTGTGTGTTTTATAATAAAAACCATTTCATTTTTCAAGGGTTACTATCTAAGGACCAGTTTTGTATATTCTCAAAATACCAAAGGCCTTTTGCCCTCCTATTTTCATTCTACATAAGGTTTAGAAAACTTGATGAATTTGTGTCATTACTAAATTGTGTGTCATAGCAAATTGAAAGTTTAGTATTAGTTGCTTTGGGCTTCCCAGGTGGCTCCGTGGTTAAAAAAAAAAAAAAAAAACACCTGCCAAGCAGGAGATGTGGGTTCAATCCCTGGGTTGGGAATATCCCCTGGAGAAGGAAATGGCAACCCACTTCACTATTCTTGCCAGGGAAACCCCATGAATAGAGGAGTCTGGCAGGATACAATCCATGGAGTCAAAAAAAGTCAGATATGACTTAGTGACTAAACAACAACATTACTGCTTTAGTCATTGACCCTTATAATACTGCATTTGCATTTTTAAGAAATAGAGTTATAACATTATTTTACAAGTTTAAAGTTATAAGCAGGAATGGTAAAACTGTAAAAAAAAAAACAAAATACTATACCTTTGATGGTTTTCCTGCCATTGAAATTTCAGTTGCAATATGGACAGTGTTTATTTTAAAATACTTTCCTTTTTAATGGCTGAGTAATACTCCATTTTGTATATATAATTAGCCTCCAATTAAAATAAATAAATTTAAATAAAAAAATAATAAAATACTTTCCTACAAGATGACTCAGAGGACTATCTTGATAACATTTTAATGCATCCATATTTCTTTCTCTGAAACTCATCTATTAAAAACTCACTTTAAGCCCAGATAAAGTGATAGAAGATGAGAGTGAAGATCAAGACAAACAAAGTTGCAAAAGATGTATTATGAAATCAAAGAATTTTCAGGCGAAGTTACATTAGCTTTGGAAAAAGGAAATGACAATGATATTTTAAATGAAACTGCAAATATGGATAATGTACATGTGAAACTATTTATGATTCTTTTGTTTCTACAAATTTTTAAGGAAAAACTAACAGAAGAGTACACGAAAAAGGCATTGTCTTTTTCATCAAACAATATTTTCGGTGTTTAAACTGTCTTGTTTACATGTTATCAGCCTTCATCTATGGCAAAGTTCTAAGTGGAGCATTGGTCATAGAATCATTAACCATAGTTTTAAAAGTAAAAATATTCTGGCATATCATAATGGAATAAAATACATCAGATTAAAGAGAAAATTTCATAGAATTATAATTTTGTTGCTAGTTTTCAGTTGCTAAGTCATGTCCAACTCCTTGAGACCCCATGGACAGTAGGATGCCAGGTCCTCTGTCCTTCACTATTTCCCAGAATGTGTTCAAGCTCATGTCCGTTACTTGGTGATCTAACTTTCTCATCCTCTACCATCCCATTCTCCTTTTGCCCTCAATCTTTCTCAGCATCAGGGTCTTTTCCAATGAATTGGCCCTTTGCATCAGGTGGTCAAAGTACTGGAACTTCAGCTTCAGTATCAGTCCTTCCAATGAATATTCAGGGCTGATTTCCTTTAGGATTGACTGGTTTGCTCTCCTTGCAGTCTAAGGGACTCTCAAGGGTCTTCTCCAACACCACAGTTCAAAAGTATCAATTCTTTGGCACCTCAGCCTTCTTTATGGTCCAGCCCTCACATCCATACATGACTACTGGAAAAACCATAGCTTTGACTATATGGACCTTTTTGTCAGCAAAGTGATGTCTCTGCTTTTTGATATGCTGTCTAGGTTTGGCATAGCTTTTCTTCCATGAGCAGACGTCTTTTAATTTCATGGCTGCAGGCACCATCTGGAGTGATTTTGGAAGTCAAGAAAATAAAATTTGTCACTGCTACCACTTCTTCCCCTTGTATTTGCCATGAAGTGATGGGAACAGATGACATAATCTTTGTTTTTTTTTAAAGTTGAGTTTCAAGCCAGCTTTTTCACTTTTCTATTTCACCTTCGTTAAGAGGCTTTTTAATTCCTCCCTTTCTGCCATTAGGGTAGTGTCATCTGCATATCCTAGGTTATTGATATTTCTCCTGGCAATCTTGATTTCAGCTTGTGATTCCCCAATCAGGGATCAAACCTGTGGCCCCTGTCTTGTAAGGTGGATTCTTAACCACTGGAATACCTGTAAAGTCCTCAGGCAGGGACTTTTAGGTGATTTTTTTTTTTAACTGGAGGCTAATTACTTTACAATATTGTAGTGATTTTTGCCATACATTGACATGAATCAGCCATGGGTGTACACTTTAGTTTGGTTGGTTGGTTTTTGCCTTTAAAAAAATTTTTTTTTAAAGCATGACTCTACCTCATCATGAAGTGCTCAGCATTAGATCTCTTGTTTTCAGTCTGAAACTACAGATAAATAATTCAGTGGGCAAGGTTGTGCTTACATATAATGCCTGAAACTGCTACACCTGCCTTGCAACCAGGAGAGAAGACCACTGATAAACTGAATTTGGCAGAGTGGAAGATGAAAGCCTCTGGTTCTTTGCTGATATTATTAAGCCACAAATTAACCTAAAAAGTTTCCTCTAGATACTTTTGTTTTGATTACACACATCTTGACATTTAATTCAATTTGGTTTGTGTATTTGTAGCCCAAAGAATTCTAACTGATACAATAAATATCTTTTATATCTCAGAAAAAAAGAAAAATTCAGAATATCTCTTTATTAGTTGCCCTTTGCTGTTAAACAATTCAGTCACTTTTGACAACCCACATTTATTATCTCAAAGCCCTGTAGGACAGAACTCGGGGTAAATGCAAATGATCCTGCCTCACAATGCTGAAATAAAGGCCTTGGCAGAGGTGCTCTTCTCTGGAGACCCTGGGGAAGAATCCTATTTCAGGCTCATCTAAGTTGTTAGTTGAATTCAGTTCTATGGCTTGGAGGATTCCTCTTTCTTTCCTTGCTGTCAGCCAGGATTTGCTTCTAGAGATGACTCTTCTGTCATTGCACAGGAAGCTCTCCATCTTCAAGCCAACAATATTATGTCAACCTTGAGCTTCCAATTTCTCTGACTTGTCCTTTTCCTCCTAGATGGAGAAAACTCCCTGTTCCCAAAGGGCTTATATGATTATATGATTAGGCCCACCCGATAACCCAAGGTGATCTATTTTAACGTAAATTGAACTTAATTATATCTGCCAAGTCCTTTTTGTCATGATATGTAACATATTCACAGCCATGCTGCTGCTAAGTTGCTTCAGTCGTGTCTGACTCTGTGCGACCCCATAGATGGCAGCCCACCAGGCTTCCCCGTCCCTGGGATTCTCCAGGCAAGAACACTGGAGTGGGTTGCCATTTCCTCCTCCGATGCATGAAAGTGAAAAGTGAAAGTGAAGTCACTCAGTTGTGTCTGACTCTAGCGACCCCATGGACTGCAGCCTACCAGGCTCCTCTGTCCATGGGATTTTCCAGGCAAAAGTACTGGAGTGGGGTGCCATTGCCTTCTCCGTCACAGCCATGAAATATCATCATATTCATACTCCCAGGTGTTAGGGCAGATAATCTTGGGAGGAGGGGCATTTTCAGAGTTCTGCTGTCACATTCATTAAGAAAAAAAAAAAAACAAAAACAGCTTTCAGATTTCTGCCAATAAAATATGTAAGTTTTAGAAACTTTCCTTTTAAACTAAAAAAGATTTTCCATTTGATACAGTTGTCAGTTTTAAAGAACTAATTTTCAGATCATTTGTTGTGTGAAGAGAATAACTTCAAAGAATAGTAAAGTAAATAAATAGTTTATAGGTCTGAAGCAGAGAAGCATTAATAGAGATAACAGTAGAAAAATAATGATGTGCAAACTGTTCAGTCAAGAAAAGAGTTCACCATTCCCACACAAATCCAGGAATACTTTCAAAACACAGTCTGCACTGTTTCATGCATCAGAGAAATCCAGGGGCCCACAACTGTGTCAGATTATCCCACAGAGATTTGTTGTGCAAGATGTTTCCTGACTGATTGCATCCTTGGGAGTGTGTTTGATTATGTTTCTAGAAATTCGGTTGTAAACAAATACTTAGTGCTGTTATCTTTTATAAGCCTCTAAGAGAAAGAAATGATAGCTAAGTCTAAATAGTTTGGGATTTTTGTTTTTTTTAATGAGCCAAGTCTTCCCAGGAATTTCAGACATTGAAGAAGGCATTATCTTCTTTCTGATATTTAGTTGTTACACTAACCAGGAAAAAAAAACACACACATATATATATATACACACACACACACACATACACATACCTCAGAGCTAACATGGTTGAAATAGTAGTGGTGAAAAGGTATCAAAATGTAGGAATTGTTTCCATGGATGCAAGCTATTAAGAAGAGGAGGGCTTTCCATAAACTAATATGAAGTGCATGTTTAAATCAATATATTATATGACATTCTTATCAGCAGGCTAGTCATATCTTAATACTACATAAGTCATAATTTCAAGGAAGTCAACATAAAAAAGCCATTACAGTTAGATTGATTCAAATTTTCAGTCTAGCTCAACTTGGTATCACATTTTTATAGCTGTAACTTTCATATTATACAGGTTGAATGCTCTTTGTGATTAAAAAAAAAAAAATGTACAGGAAGCCCTCAGCCACGTGCAGCTGAAGAGGTCCAAAAGTGAGCTTTGCTAAAACAATGCTTGTTGTATGCAGCAGGATTTTCATGGGTCTTTCTCATGGGGGGCTTCCCTTGTGGCTCAGACGGTAAAGCATCTGCCTACAATGTGGGAGACCTGGGTTCAATCCCTGGGTCGGGAAGTTCCCCTGGAGAAGGAAATGGCAACCCACTCCAGTATTCTTGCCTGGAAAATCCCATGGATGGAGGAGCCTGGTAGGCTACAGTCCATGGGGTCGCAAAGAGTCAGACACGACTGAGCAGCTTCACTTCACTTCACTTCTCATGGCAGTTCCACTGTGCTCTTCCTGTGCTAAAGAAAAATTTTCAGAGACAATAGAGATGGTGTCCATCTTTGACCCAAAACATTTCTGAAGCAGATTCAGAAAGTAGCATTACTTCCAAGGGAAACTAGATATTCTTCAGGAGCGAGAAGGGTAAAGCCTTGAGGTGCTCAGACTTGTCCCTGCCTGATTCATCTCCAGAATTCACACAGCTTAACAGTGCAAGGCACGTGAGAGACATTCAGTTAATATTCAGTATTGATTGAGATTCAGTTAATATTTCAACTATTGTGAATAAAGAAACCACACTACTTTCAACAAATATAGAGATCATTAGGGAAGAACTTACGAAGACATCACTAGGAGTAAAGCTATTTATGAGGAATGAGAGTTATAAAATTTATTTACTTGTGGTTACTATCTCAAAAAATTCAAAATCATATGTCTGACAGTAATGTCAAATAATAAGTATGAGTGTAAATTCTTATCATTGTCATTTCTATGATAAAAAAAGTGAAAATCACTTTGTGTGGCTATATAAATTTTTTGTGATGTTTATGATGTTTAAAAATTTACAAATTTATCATAAGTAGTTGAATAAGCAAAGGGTTTTCAGATTTGGGACTTCTCTGTCTTAAATGTGTTGCTGCTGTTCAGTTGCTCAGTTATGTCCAACTCTTTGTGGCTCCATGGACTGTAGCACACCAAGCTTCCCTGTCCTTCATCATCATCCAGAGTTTCATCTTCCATGAGTTTCTAAAACTCATGTCCATTGAGTCAGTGAAGCCATCCAAACATCTTGCCCTCTGTCATCCCCTTCTCCTCCTGCCTTCTATCTCCCCCAGCATCAGGGTCTTTTCTAATGAGGCAGCTCTTTGCATCAAGTGACCAAAATATTGGAGGTTCAGCATCAGCCCTTCCAAGGAATATTCAACACAATAAATGTGTTGGCCTGCATCATTTCTTATGTATTAATGGTGACATGGGCACCTTTTAGGGGCTTCCCTGGCAGCTCAGTGATAAAGAAACTATCTACATTGCAGAAGACCCAGGTCCATCCCTGGGCAGGCAGATCCCCTGGAGGAGAGCAGGGCAACCCACTCCAGTATTCCTGCCTGGAGAATCTCATGAACAGAGGAGCCTGGCAGGCTGTAGTCCAGAGGGTCACACAGAGTCAGAAATGACTGAAGTGACTAAGCAGCAGCAGCAGCAGCCACTTTTTATAACATGGCAACTTTTGTGTGAGAAGGGGCCTCCAATAACATGTTTGAAAGTACCAATAAAGCACACACTTTTTTATCCTGCTGTGTCTGCTACTGGAGATGTTGAAAGCCTGTGAGATTTCTCACCTGCTAGGAAGCATTAATGACCCTAAAATATTTTAAAGGGATTATGAATGGTGGACTGTGGCAATGCCTTTTATTAGTTTCCATTAGTTGGATTCCCTGTTATCCACAAATGTTTTAAAGTCACTTAAATGACATATTAGTCACAGTGACTAAAAACTTTTTAAGGGAACTAACTGACTTTCAGATTACAGGGAAGTGGTTCCATCTCTTTTATTAATAAGTTAAGGTCACCTTATTTTTTTATTAGCAAGCATGGCAAGCATTTAAGTTTTATGATTTATAAACTATTTTAAAAATATTTTATTATTTAAAATAATTTTCAGATATTGAAAACTACTTTCTATATAGAAAAACAGAGTCTGGTGTGATGGTAGAAATTAGGAAGAACTTGGCCAAGATGTGAAAATCCAGTCTTGCTAGAGTTACCTCCAGTAGCAATGGGATAGACTAACAGATCAAAGAACAAGGTTCTGAATAGAGCTGCTGAAGAGGAACTGCTCCAATTATTTGATTTGGATAATAATTCGTAATGAATCTCTGGCTATATATTTATTAATATATTTATTAAAACATGCAAGGCCATGTGGTACGCATCTCAGCTTCAAGGAGAACAAAAGAATTTCTATATTCTAGTTGAAAACAAGAAAATAGACAAAGCTAGTAAAGAAAATGAATAAAGAAAGCAATGGGGTGGATGTTCTTATAATAGAGATTAACAAGTTTCAGCAAGTACTAGTTCAGAAAAGATGTTGCTGGAGATAGAATACACCTAACAAGAGAGAATTGTTCAGGAAAACCCTCTGTGAGGACATAGAATGTTAAATTGAAAGAGGGGGTGTGAGAAAATCACTCATAGGAAAATTAGAGAAAAGCTTGTTTAAAGCTTTTAAAAAGAAAACAGTACACATGTAAAGAGTTTAAGGCACACACACACAAAAAAAAGTGTTTCTTTTTCTTTTTTTTAAAAAGAAAATGGAAGACTAATGACCTAGAACTTAAAAAGTGACTCCAGAGTGAAAATATAGCCAGGCCACCCACCAGCTGGTAGATATCGGAGTCGTAACCACCACAGACCTTCAGCCTGTGATGGCAGTTCCCAGTCTACCCACCGGTAGGCTGGCAACAGGCCTGGGAATCCTGGGCCCTGGCCCCACTCACCAACAGGCCAAGACCAGCTCTGAGAAACCATGGACCCATCAGCCAGGTGCCATGACCTACCAGTGAGCCTATGTAAGCTTCAGGACATCCCAGACCCTGTAGCCCGCTGTGGCAGGAACAGACCCCACCCACTAGTAGGCCAACACCAGCTCTAGGGCTCTCTGAGATATACAGCCAATGATTCCAGGATTCAGCCCCACCCAGCTATGAGCCAGCAGCAGTTCTTGAGGCTCATGCAGTCATAGGACCCTACCTCGCTCTGCATGTCAGTGGGGCAGTACTAGTGCCTAGGCCCTGGCCCCACCAAACAGTCGGAAGACATCAGCCTGGGAACCACTGCAGCCACATAATCTGCCTTGTCAAGATTCAGCTGCCAACACAGCAGCAAGCTGGCACCATACCAGGTACCCCAGGCCCCATCTCTGCCCACTAGCAGGTCAACCATCCTTATAACACCTTGGAATGCTTCATCAGTGCCCCCAGGATCCAGCCCTACCTACCAGCGGGCTAATACCAGCTTTAGAAATCCCTTGACTTTACAATAAAAGAACCTGGAACTCAGCTTAGTGAGCTTTTGCTAGTGTCAGGACACTCCGGGCCCAGGCTCTGCCCACCAGCAGGCTAAAACCAGCTCTGAAGGACCATGGATCTCTAAGCCAGCCAATTTGGGATACAGCCCCACTCAACCAGTTGGCCAGCATCAGTTTGGGGACACCATAGGACCCACAGGGAGCTGTGTTAAGAACCAGCAGGCCAACATTAGATCCAGGAACCTGAGCCTCACAAACACCCACCCCAAGTCTTGGCTCTGTCCATCAGGAGGCCAGCACTAGCCCCAGGATACCCTGGGGTTCTGCAGCCAGCCATCTGTGACCTGGTCCCATCAAAAATGACTGACAGCCGGCACAAGGAAGGACTTGGCAACCAACTTGATTAGAGTCCAGTCACACCTACCAGACTACCCACAGTTATCAACCTGCCTCAATCAAAGGACCCATACAGCCCACACAGGGGGCAAATCTAGAGTATATAGATCTAGCAAACAGTGGAAAGTGTGCCGCTGGAATCATAGGATACTCATCCGAAAGAAGGCCACTTTCTTCACAGTTGGGAAACATAATAAGGACAGTTTAAGAGATCTTTTAGACAATATTAATCACTAGACATTATAACTCAGAAAAAGTCATGTAAATTGGTGCGAATATGCCATAAAATAAAGATCTACATTTATCCAATGCTGCACAAGTGAGGTCCATTATAAGCAATCACCAAGTTGTTAGATTTATGGATAGGGAAGGCAATGGCACCCCACTCCAGTACTCTTCCCTGGAAAATCCCATGGATGGAGGAGCCTGGTGGGCTGCAGTCCATGGGGTCGCTGAGAGTCGGACACGACTTCACTTTCACTTTTCACTTTCATGCATTGGAGAAGGAAATGGCAACCCACTCCACTATTCTTGCCTGGAGAATCCCAGGGACGGTGGAGCCTGGTGGGCTGCTGTCTATGGGGTCGCACAGAGTCGGACACGACTGAAGTGACTTAGCAGCAGCAGCAGCAGTTAGACAACATTTAAGCATATTAACACTTGCATTATTGGGATTCTAGAAAGAGAAGACATAAAGGGCTGAGAACATAGTTGACAATGTAATAGCTGAAAACTTTCCTAACCTGTTATAAGAAACAAATACCCAAGTCCAGAAAGCATACAGAGTCCCAACAGGATCAACTCAACACATTTATATCTGTCTGGACAGATCATCCAGACAGAAATTTAGCAAGGAAACACTGGCCTTAAATGACTATTAGAAAAATGGACCTAATAGATATTCATAGAAAATTTCATCTATAAACAGTACAATACATTATTTTCTTGTGCACATGGAACTTTCCCCAGGATAGGTTGCATGCTCAAACACAAAACAAGTCTTAGTAAATCTAAGAACATTTAAATCATATCTAGCATCCATTCCAACTATAACACTATGGCACTAGAAATTGACTACAAGAAAAAAAACTGGCAATAAACACAATCACATGGATGGAGAGGGTGTGTGTGCTAAGTTGCTTCGTAATGTCCTACTCTTTGCAACTCTATGCACCATAGCCCACCAGGCTCCTCTGTCCATAGGGTTCTCCAGGTTAGAATAGTGGAGTGGGTTGCCATGCCCTTCTCCAGGGATCTTCCCAACCCTGGGATAGAACCTGCATCTCTTATGTCTACCTGCTTTGACAGGTGGGTGGGTTCCTTACCACTAGCACCACCTGGGAAGCCCATGGAGAGTAACAGTATACTACTAAACAACCCATGGATCACTGAAGAAATCAAAGAAAAAAATATCTGGAGACAAATGAAGATGAAAACAATGATTCAAAATCTATGAAATACAGCAAAAGTAGTACTAAGAGGGAAGTTTATATCTGTAAAAGCTTAACTCAAGAAACAAGGAAAATCTAAAATGAACAACCTTACATTATACCTAAAGGAACTAGAAATAGAAGAGCAAACAGATCCTAAAGTTAGTAGATGGAAAGAAATAATAAAGATCAGAGCAGAAATAAATAATGTAGAGACTACAGAAATACAAAGATCAGTGAAATGGAGAGCTGGTTCTTTGAAAAGATAAACAAACCTGATAAATCATCAGCCAGATTCATCAAGAAATAAAGAGGGCCCAAATTAATAAAATCAGAAATGAAAAAGAAGTTATGAGCAAAAGAAACAAAATTAAGAATAAACAGTGGGATCTAATTAAACTGAAAGCTTTTGTACAGCAAAGAAAACCATCAACAAAACAAAAAGGTAACCTACTGAATAGGAGAAATATTTCCAAATTATATGACAAATAATGGGTTAATATTCAATACATAAAAACAGTTCATACAACACAATACCAAAAAACAACCTTAATAAAAAAATGGACAGAAGACCTGAATAGACATTTTTCCAAAGAAAACATGCAGATAACCAAGAGGCACGTGAAAATATGCACATCACTAAACATCAGAGAACTGTAAATCAAAACCACAATGAGATATAACTTCAAGATTGTTACAATTGAAATGGTTATCAACAAGTTGATTACAGTTAACAAATGTTGGCAAGGATATGCAAGGAACACTTGCACACTATTCATGGGAATGTAACTTGGTACAGCCACTACAGAAAACAGTACAGGAGAAGAGGAGGTTCTCAAAACACTAAAAATCCAGCAATCCCACTCCTGGGTATAGATTCAAAAGGAAAAAAGAAACTAATTCAAAAACTATATGTGATTCAACGTTCATAGCAGCATTATTTGCAACAGTCAAAATATGAAAGTGATCTATGTGTCCATCAACAGACAAATGGATAAAAAATGATGTTTTATGTATGTATAATAGAATATTCAGTTCAGTCGCTCAGTCATGTCCGACTCTTTGCAACCCCATGAATCGCAGCACGCCAGGCCTCCCTGTCCATCACCAACTCTAGGACTTCACTCAGATTCACTTCCATCGAGTCAGTGATGCCATCCAGCCATCTCATCCTCTGTTGTCCCCTTCTCCTCCTGCCCCCAATCCCTCCCAGCATCAGAGTCTTTTCCAATGAGTCAACTCTTTGCATGAGGTGGCCAAAGTACTGGAGTTTCAGCTTCAGCATCAGTCCTTCCAAAGAAATCCCAGGGCTGATCTCCTTCAGAATGGACTGGTTGGATCTCCTTGCAGTCCAAGGGACTCTCACGAGTCTTCTCATAAAAAGAATGAAATTTTGCCATTTTCCACAACTTCAATCAACCTAAAGGGAATTATGCTTACTGAAGTAAGCCAGATAAAGACAAATATTGAAGGTTATCATTGACATGTGAAATCTAAGAAATAATACAAATGAATATAACAAAAGAGAAACAGACTCACATGTATAGAGAAGAAAGTAATTGCCAGTGGGTAGAGGAAAGGAAAAAGGGTTAAACAGAGATAGCAGATTAAGAAGTACAAACTACAATTTATAAAATAAATAAGCTACAAAGACTTACTGTACAGAGGGAATATGACCAATAATTTATAATATTTTTAAATAGAAAATAATCTATAAAAAATTTAGTATATTGTATACCTGAAGCTAATATAATTTTATAAACAAGTATACTTCAGTAAAACAATTAAATAAGCATAATGCAGATGTTCAAGCTGGTTTTTTTTTTAATTTTATTTTATTTTTATACTTTACAAAATTGTATTAGTTTTGCCAAATATCAAAATGAATCTGCTACAGGTATACATGTGTTCCCCATCCTGAACCCTCCTCCCTCCTCCCTCCCCATACCATCCCTCTGGGTCGTCCCAGTGCACTAGCCCCAAGCAGGTTTTAGAAAAGGCAGAGGAACCATAGATCAAATTGCCAACATCTGCTGGATCATGGAAAAAGCAAGAGAGTTCCAGAAAAACATCTATTTCTGCTTTATTGACTCTGCCAAAGCCTTTGACTGTGTGGATCACAATAAACTGTATACAATTCTGAAAGAGATGGGAATACCAGACCACCTGACCTGCCTCTTGAGAAACCTATATGCAGGTCAGGAAGCAACAGTTAGAACTGGACATGAAACAACAGACTGGTTCCAAATAGGAAAAGGAGTACGTTAAGGCTGTATATTGTCACCCTGCTTTTTTAAATTATGCAGAGTACATCATGAGAAACACTGGGCTGGAGGACGCACAAGCTGGAATCAAGATTGCCAGGAGAAATATCAATAACCTCAGATATGCAGATGACTCACCACCCTTATGGCAGAAAGTGAAGAGGAGCTCAAAAGCCTCTTGATGAAAGTGAAAGAGGAGAGTGGAAAAGTTGGCTTAAAGCTCAACATTCAGAAAACGAAGATGATGACATCTGGTCCCATCACGTCATAGGAAATAGATGGGGAAACAGTGGAAACAGTGGCTGACTTTATTTTTCTGGACTCCAAAATCACTGCAGATGGTGATTGCAGCCATGAAATTAAAAGACGCTTACTCCTTGGAAGGAAAGTTATGACCAACCTAGATAGCATATACAGAAGCAGAGACATTACTTTGCCAAAAAAGGTCCGTCTAGTCAAGGCTATGGTTTTTCCAGTGGTCATGTACGGATGTGAGAGTTGGACTATGAAGAAAGCTGAGCACTGAAGAATTGGTGCTTTTGAACTGTGGTGTTGGAGAAGACTCTTGAGAGTCCCTTGGACTGCAAGGAGATCCAACCAGTCCATTCTAAAGGAGATCAGTCCTGGGTCTTCTTTGGAAGGAATGACGCTGAATCTGAAACTCCAGTACTTTGGCCACCTCATGCAAAGAATTGACTCATTGGAATAGACTCTGATGCTGGGAGGGATTAGGGTCAGGAGAAGGGTACCTCAGAGGATGAGATGGCTGGATGGCATCACCGACTCGATGGCCGTGAGTTTGAGTGAACTCCTGGAGTTGGTGATGGACAGGGAGGCCTGGCATGCTGCGATTCACAGGGTTGCAAAGAATCGGACGCGACTGAGCGACTGAACTGAATTGAATTGAGGACCTTGAAGATCATTGTAAGCAGTTTGGATATTAGTCTAAACGCAGTAGGAAACTACTGCCAACTTTCACCATTTTGTTTCCATTTGAAATGATTAGTCTGTTTCCTGAGTGAAGATTAAAATGCTTGTAGAAAAATAGTAAGAAAGGAGACAAGAGACTGTTGCATAGAGCAGGGAAGGAATGTTGATGACATGTAGTTGAATTGATGAGGTGGAAATTGTTACAAGTGATGGACTGGTCATATAATATGGAGGTTAAATCAACAAAATTTTCTGGTTAATTGAATGTGGAGGATGAGATGAAATCAGAAACCAAGAATGGCTCAGATTCCAAGCTCAAGCAATAATATGTATAATGAGCCATTCATGAAGACTGGGGAAAATGCTATCAAGTTCTGTAATAATTGAGACTGACCTACTGAAGTTATCTGACAATTTAAAATTCTAAAGATTCTCATGAGGAAAATATTTTCTTTTTATAATCTTTTATTTATCTAGATTGTCACAGTTAGTCTAATATCCATTATCTAAAACATAAATTATTGTTTATTTTCCTCTTTTTTGAAACATGAGAAAAAGCTTGATATAAAATAAATGTGTGATATTTGGGTGAGATAAGACAAATTCATACCTGCCTCATGTCTGTTTCTCAGTTATTCTACTTTTTCCAGAAGTGTGAGCAAAACTGTCTTGACATTCATTGCATTATGACTGATATAAAATTATTGGAACAGCTCATAAAACTTGAAACTAGTTTTTAAAAAGACTTAAAAATCATCAGAAATAGATTACATTGACAAAATATTTAAAGTAAATACCTAAGGAAGACACTGTAATTGGTGTCAAAATGTAATTTGAAAATTTATTTTGCATTTCTCTGATAGCCAGCATCCATGAGAGCCCCAATGGTCATGACCTCCTGGTATTCACATCCTTGTATAGCCAGGCCCCTCCCACATTGTATCAGAACTGGGCTCTATGACCCATAGAATATGCCAGAAGCGATGGTATATCACTTCTGAGGGGAAATCATTAAAGATATTGTGTATTTTCCTCTCTTGTGTCAGTTCTGGGATCTCAGTAGCTCAGGGAAAGCTGGGTTTCATGCCTTAAGAAGTCCACATGGTGAAGAACCGACATTTCTGGAGAATATCGGATGAGGGACTAAGGCATCTTAATAGCCATATGAGTGAGTTTGAACAGAGATCCTCCAACCCTCATCAGACCTTCAGATGAATGCAGCTCTGGCCAACATCTGGATTAAAACCCCATGAGAAACTCTGAGTTCCAATTACTAGCTAAGCTGTTTCCAAATTCCCAGCTTACAGAGGCTGTGAGGTAATAAATATGAGACAATAAATACATTCTGAAAGTTTTGGAGGTAATTTATTTATATAGCCACAACAACAAAAAACTAATGCTCCATTCCTTATAAGAAACAGAGGAATAAGTGAATCTTCCATATTAAAGGAGAGATAAGGATGCCATGAAGTCATAATGAGAGATGAAAATTCACCTTTGAGGAGGGACAGATGGAAAAGTTGTCTGGGAAGGATGTATTAGTACTTTCAATATAATGTCTGTAACCACAGTTGTGACCGGATCAAAGAGAAAGACAGTATGCCTGTACTCAAGAGTCATAGTCGTAAATGTCTTATTAAGAAAATTGAAAAACTGAGGCAGATTCAGAAAGAGTGTTCTACCAACACCAGATTTGTGAGATGTTCTATGAAGAAAAAGAGGTAGGGGAATAATGTGGGAAAACAGAAGCCATTGAAACAATATCACATGAACATTTGCACAATAAATAAACCTACTTACCGTACTTTCACCCCCAGTGTTAGTCTACTTGGACTGCTCTAAAAAACAAACAAACAAACAAACAAAAAACCAAAGATTTAAGGCCTGAAACAGAAATGTATTTTCCCAGACTTCTGGAGGCTGAAGGTCCAAGATGAAGGTTATCGGCAGGTTTGGTTTCTACTGAGGCCTTTCTCCTTGGTTCGTACATGACTGCCTTCTCATTGTATTCTCGCATGGCCTGGTCTCTTTGTACTCCCATTCTCCGGTGTTTCCTCTTGTATGTCTTAATATCTCTTTATGAGGATATCAGAGGTATCTAAGTAAGCACTATACGTGAGACCTCATTTAACCTTAATTACCACTGTAAGGGCCCTGTCTCTAAATACAATCATATTATGAGCTACCAGGGTTTAGGCTTCAATATATGGATTCTAGGGGGACACAGTTTATTCCATAACATGCACATTTTCCCAAATTATTGGACTATGGCACCTGTACTTAGACTAAAGGGCATCCCTGATGTCTAGGAATTCATCAAATTAGTTCTCAAAGTACCTTAAGTAATCTCTTCTCTCTAATGTGTTCTCTAATAAAACGGTCACTGAAAATTCAGTGTCTACTCCAACAATCTGCCATACTCAATAGGAAAATGCAGTCCTGCCCCTCATGAGCCACATGTCACTCCTTGTGTCTGTGTGACGCCATCAAGAAAAAACTGAGGTGGAATTTAGTCCAGAGAAATAGTTTCAATATTGTTGAAAAAGGCAAAATGAGGAGCAGTGAAAGGAACAAAGAAAAAATGGTAATACTGAGGCGCCACCAGTCCTGTTCTGTAACCCACAAGCTTGTGACTGCTGCTGTATTTGCAGATTTGATTTATATGGTTTTGGATCCACTCCCAAACTGCAGCAGTGACAAGGGCTATAGGATCAACCAGCATGCTGCCTGTGCTGAAGACTGCAAACCAACCTTACCCCTCCTGTGGCCACAAGGCAACCTCCTGCAGTTGGCATACTTGGGGAGACAGAAGATTGACGTGTCTCTCTTCTTTCTGCCTTGTGATTTCCTACCCCTGTTTCCTATTGGCAGTGGCCTAGAGGAAGCCTCTAATGGCAGACTGGGAAATAAAGTTCAAGACTCCCAGCTCTAGCAGTTTGAGACTGAGAGACAGGTGACTAGCTAACACAGCGGTGGCCCAGTCTATGGTCAACTGTACTGTACACTTAAGCAAAACAAATGCAGTGTGGTCATTGCAAAAAAAATAAAAGGCCTGCAAATGATGCGATGACTGATTGAAGTGAAAAGAATAAGAAGCCCTGAAGAACACTGAATTAGCTTTCAGATATTTTTGCAAGAAAGATTCTCTTTGAAGTTCTTTTATAAAAGTCAAATATGAAGCTCAGGATATAGTATTGTACTACTTGGTGTTATTAGTAAATCAATGGTACAAAAATTTAATATTATTTACTTCTAAAATTAGCACATTATAATACTAACACAACTACTATTAACTAATTTCCATTGTTTTTCACTTTATTTTGTAAAATACAGCTGCAAATCAAAATAATAAAATTTTCTTCCATGAAATTAAATTTCCCTTCCTAAGTGGATCCACTTAAATCAGACTTTTTCCACTACCAATTTTACTCAGAGAATGGAAACTTCTGTAATGCCTATCAATATGCTGAAAACCACTTTTCTGTGGTTTTCAGAACCCAATATATTTTAGGGAACATTGATGTAAGAAGAAAAGTCAGATTTGCCACAATGACTGCTTTTCTATAAAGCAGTTGGCTTACTTCTTTACTGATGTAAAATTTCAGAATACTTTTTCAAGAGTATGTGATTAAGAACAGTAGTTTTGCAAGGCTAAAATATAAACTAAAGAACTTACGCATTCCTTTTCAAACTAACAATTCTGATATACGTGCCATGGGGTTTGGTTCAATATTAGAATGCGTGTTGCGTGTGAGTTCCTGCAGTTCTGTGCTCCCATGATTTAGAGTAAGGTTAGTCTTGAGTATATTTTTGCAGCAATAAAATAATATTTTGTGGAAAATCTGTTTTTACCTTGTGCTTCACTGATATCCACATGGCTTATTTTATTTTTTCCTATATGGCTAAGGGAGCCAGGCAGATGGTTAAATAAATGCTTCAAGCATGTTAAAATTAAACTTGACATTTCTGATTACCTTGGCAGATACTGCCACTGGTTTACCACAATGAAATTTTGGGGTAAATTATTTCAAACTTTTCTTTTTTATATAAAATGTAGTTCTAAGGATAAAAATTATTATTATATAAAGAAGAGTATAGTTACATGCTGACATAACTGATAGCTATATAACATAATTTATATAGACTATACTATTTAAAATTATGAAACTATTTTATTAGTTATAATTCAGGACCTTAAGACAAATCATACTTTCATAAATGTAGTAATGTTATCAATATTGTGAAATATTTAGTGAAAATTCATTGTGGATCCAGTATTTTCAGCTGCAACCTTTTTGGAGCCCAGTATAAGAACAGACTATTAGGGGTTTTATTCCTGAAACTATGACTAAGCCACATTTGGTTGTGCCAAGTGACTCATTAATCATAGGAAGAATATTTAGGAGGCGTGTGGTGATCCATCTGGCAAGTGACCTAGAGAAGAAAGAAATTTGCTCATCTCTGCAGTGTCTGCTTTGGAAGTCAGGTGCATTATCTCTGCCTCACAAACTCTTATCTTACTGGGATAAAAAAAGGGACAGCCTCATTTTTAGACTAACTGAAAGGGCATCATGGCCATTCTGAACTTTGATGAGACAGAGAAATAGTCAGACATAGACCAGAATTTGAGATATAGCAGACTTGTGTAAGAAGATAAACCGACTTGGTTGGCTGCCACACATGGAATCAATTATAGAGTTGCAGTTAATTGAGCCAATATTTAAAAGGAAGGTTTCTATACTTAGTTACTGACTGGTGAGTACCTTTCTAATCCCTTAAATATTCTTGGAATTGTGAAACAAGATGGTAGTATTAACATATTTTTTTAACTTGAAAATCTGCTTCAAAATTATAGAGGTAAAACCATTTTTAACTATTGAAATACCTGTTGATGTGTAAAAACAAGATGAAAATTTTCATAAATATTTATTAAAAGGATCATCAAGCCTCTAAGTTCACACTGAAGTAACAGGGTTTATAAATGTTGGTATGAGACAGGTCTGAAGGGTTTGTGTTTTAGTGACTGAGTCCTGGGATCCATTATGTTCCTACAGTTGATGTCAGAGAGATGATGCTAAGCTCCATGTTTGAGGTGAAGAGTGGGGATATAATCCTGAATCATAAACAGAAGAACAAATATTTCCACCCATTATCCTAGAATTTGGCAGAAATTTTATGGTTGCTTATATCTGGGAAAAAAAAAAATCAAAGGTACAAATTAAATGTTGGAAATGGCCAGCCTCTGACCTATAATTATCAATACAAGATTTAAGTGGAAGACATGAACTCCAAAGACCTTTGAGATGAAGTACTTGACAAAAACCCACTGTACGATACTGCATGCTTGGGGCTGGTGCACTGGGACGACCCAGAGGGATGGAATGGGGAGGGAGGAGGGAGGAGGGTTCAGGATGGGGAACACATGTATACCTGTGGCGGATTCATTTTGATATTTGGCAAATCTAATACAGTTATATAAAGTTTAAAAATAAAATAAAATTAAAAAAAAAAACCCACTGTACAGAGAGTAGAAAACTCCACAGAGTTTGCATCTCAAACTAAAATTACAAAATTCATTAAGAAATCCTATGCCATCAAGTGTAAACCCAAGATTTCCAGACAAGAGACAACACATCTAAGAAAATGGAATATAATATTTGAAATAGATGTTAAATTAAGTGTGATTAAAATACTCAACTTACAGGTAGAAATAACAGCTATTAGAGGCTTTAAATTAACAAGTAGATAAGTTTGAAAAAAATCATTTGGCAAGAATAAGATATAGAACTGGAAAGATAGAATAAATGATGGTCTTGATAAACCAAACAGAGGATATTTACTTAAGAGGTAAAGAGTATCAAATCTGCCTGCAGACAACTTGGAGAAATGAAGTTAAGGAAAATATAGGAAAGAGTTAAAGACAGGGAAGATGATTCATGTGCTTCCAAACTGATGACTGTAATGATTTTCTAAGGCATATAGTAGAATGGAGAAGAAAAAAGGGATGAAAAAAGAAAATGGCTGAAAATTCTCTGGAACCAAATAATATGATTCTCAAAACTAAAAATAAATAAATAAATAAAAATTCAGAGTGCTGAGTATGATTAAAAAATAACTTAGGAGGGTAACAACAGAATGATAGTAGTACAGTTATCATATCTCAAGATATTAATATTTCTTACAGTAACATAATATATAGGCACAATAACACCTACAGACAACCTCTGCAACAAACTAAATAAGATGCAACAAATCCCATTATAAGAATAAACAGTGCCAAATCACTTACATCAGCATCATGCAGAAAGGAATGAAGAGATATAAGAAGAGATAAGAGGGACTTAAAATATCTCTTAAAACTAGGCACCTTGTTATAACTTGAATTGTGTGTCCACAGCAAGATATTGCTGCTACTGTTTAGTCACTAAGCCATATCCTACTCTTTGCGACCCCATGGACTGTAGCCCACTAGGCTCCTGTGTTCATGGGATTTCTCAGGCAAAAATAATGGAGTGGGTTGCCATTTTCCTCTCCAGGGGATCTACCAAATCTGCTGCTTGGCCGAAAAATGATTATTATTATTATTATTATTTTTTTTTTTTTTTTTTTTACCACTGAGCCACGTGGAAAGCCCTGGCAAGATATGTTGAGGCTCTAATTTCCAGTATTCAGAATGTGACCTTATTTGGAAGTAAGGTCTGTAGAGAGGTAGTCAATGAGAATCATGTAGGTGAACTTTAAGCAAGCATAATGTCCTAATTAAAAGAAATTTGGACACAGACATATACATACAGGGAGAATGCCATGTGAACATGAAAGCAGGGATCAAGAAGATGCAACTACAAACCAAGGAAGATCAAAGATTGCCAGCAAATTAGAAGCTAGGAGAGACGTATGCAACAGGTTCCCCCTTATTAGAAACCAAGCCTGCCAACACCTTGGATTTTTAGCCTCCAGAATTGCAAGACAAAAAACTTCTGCTGTATTAATGTAAAGTACTCAGTGTGTGATGCTTTATATGGCAGCCCTAGCAAACTAATACAGAATCAGATATCAAATTGTCAACATTTTTTTTTTTTTTTTGAGGAATGCTCACAGTCCGTATGAGAGCAGCTTCTAAAGAAAAGGGCTCAGTGGCTCAGTTGGTAAAGACTCTGCCTGTAACCCAGGGTTCGAGCCCTGGGTAGGAAAGATCCCCTAGAGAAGGCAATGGAAACCCACTCCAGTATCTTGCCTGGAGAATTCCATGGACAGAAGAGCCGGACAGGCTACAGTCTGTGGGATCACAAAGCTTTGGACACGACTGAGTGATTAACTTCTAAAGAAAGGCTCTAGATTTTGGAGGGGGAAAGGGACCAATAAATACCATCTGAGTCCTAGAATCTCTTAACTATGCAGAAAAGTTTCACCCTAATAGAAATAGTGACCAGGGTGTTGAGTCTTAATGTCTAGAGTTAAACATTTCCATCTCTACAATTCTTCCAGAATTTCTGATGGTTTCTCTGTCCTGTTGCAGTAGGTCTACCTGGGAAAGCTGGATTCTCAGCCTCTTGCTTGGCACTCAGAATTGGTAAGAACCTCCCAGAGTAAAACCAAAAGCATAATTTTGGCTCAACTCTTTGGCTTTTCCTTCTTGGTAATATATGTCTTTCTTATCCTGGATTTTTGGCCTTCTCTAGTGGCTCACATGGTAAAGAATCTGCCTGCAATGTGGGAGGCACAGTTTCAATCCCTGGGTCAGGAAGATCCCCTGGAGAAGGAAATGGCTACATGGTTACCCACTCACAGTATTCTTGCTTGGAGAATCCCATGACCAGTGGGGCCTAGAGGGCTACAGTCCGTGAGGTCACAAAGAGCTGGACATGACTGAGTGACTAACACTTTCACTTTCAAAATGAATTTAAGACACTAACAACTCTCTCTCATATCATTATCTATCTTGTATATGAAATGTATGTGCATGGCTGTATATACATGTATGTATACATGTGGCTTTCCACATTTTATTCACATATATGTGTGTGTTGCTTTTCATATTTTTGATGGAAATAGTAAATATGACCTATACACTTTTGTAAAGACATTACAAAAGTTAATCAATACAATAAACTATCAAAAACATACATACTATATTTGGTGCTGTATTTTAAAAAAGATGTAAGTGAAATATTAGGCTATACAATAATAAACATGTTGTTTCCTCCTTTTCAGGTAAGTTTATTCAACTTGTAGTTCTACATCCCCCTCAAGAATGACCATTTCACACCATGACTCTCCTTACCGCAAATGACATAAAACAATTTTTCAGCATTTTCTCACTTAGAATTATTTTATTTTTTATTTATTTTTTAAAATTTTATTTTATTTTTAAACTTTACAATATTGTATTGGTTTTGCCAAATATCGAAATGAATCCACCACAGGTATACATGTGTTCCCCATCCTGAACCCTCCTCCCTCCTCCCTCCCCATTCCATCCCTCTGGGTCATCCCAGTGCACCAGCCCCAAGCATCCAGTATCATGCATCGAACCTGGACTGGCGACTCGTTTCATACATGATAGTATACATGTTTCAATGCCATTCTCCCAAATCTTCCCACCCTCTCCCTCTCCCACAGAGTCCATAGACTGTTCTATACATCAGTGTCTCTTTTGCTGTCTCGTATACAGGGTTATTGTTACCATCTTTCTAAATTTCATATATATGTGTTAGTATACTGTATTGGTGTTTTTCTTTCTGGCTTACTTCACTCTGTATAATAGGCTCCAGTTTCATCAGAAGAGAACTGGAGCCTGGACATCTTTACTAACATTCAGGGGAGTCTAATGATCTGTTTGTGTGTAAAGTGGCCCTAAATTCTGTGCTTGAAGTTACTGAAGCTTTATATTCCTAATATGTTAAACCTAAATTAACTTTCTTAATGCAGACATCAAAGGTAATCTCAAACCTAAGTTTCTTCCAGAAATTTTTGGGGCTAACTTACAATGTGAGAATAATCAGAAGCAGAGAGATTTGGCCACACTTTTTTACTAAAACAAGTGTAAGTTTCTCAGAATTTGTAAAATACCAAACCACCTATCTGACATTTCTTACTTCTTTTCTAGAGTTGAAAAAGACAGAATATTCTCTTTTATTTCCTCTTCTTGGTACAAAATTTGAATTCAAGGAATGAATCCATTTACATTAGGAATAAATCTCCTTAAGACAAAAAGGGAAGAAAACACTCAAATGCTTCTCCCATCCAACCTATTGTAACACAAAAATTTACATTTTTCCTCCTAAAATTCATTTAAAAGGATCACTATTCAGTTCAAGGCAAAGATTGCCTAATACAAAAGAAAAACATAAAGTTTACATTTCCCAATTTGTTCCTTTATTATATAATTTTTCTCTTTAAAATTAATAAGAAAATTATCACCCTGCATTGATAATTATTATCTCCTTAAAAATAGTCACACTGATGATTCAGTTAAATGTTTTATAAACTGTTTGGGTTTGCAAATAAGATTATTTTCCACATGTTATATGAAGGGTTTGGCAAAAGATATTCATGAACAATAAAATGAGTCTGGCGACTAATTCCTCTTTCTCTACCAGACTGGAAAATTTCCCATAAATTTTATTTGTGTTCCTCTGTTTGTGACAACCATCTGCTTAGTCTTCACACCATTTTGTGTTTAGCCAAGATGAAATTAAAATTGACAGAAGTATCTACTATAAAAAAAAAGCAGCACAGATAATTGGGAAGGAGAATGTAAGTCTGCACCATTGCTTTGCATCCAACACATTCATTATGACAGCGTTCTGCATGCAAACATTTTGAGAGTTGCTGAGAAGAATCAGTTTATAATGGAGTGTTTAAATTTAATGAAAAAATATTTAGGATGTATAAATACTAATTTCATTAAGTGAAAAGGTTAGCAATTTAAAGTGTCATACTTCTTTGGCCACTTGATGCAAAGAGCTGACTCACTGGAAAAGACCCTGATGCTGGGAAAGATTGAGGGCATAAGGAGAAGGCACAACAGAGGATGAGATGTTTGGATGGCATCACTGATTCTACGGACATGAGTTTGAACAAACTGCAGGAGATGGTGAAGGGAAACCTGGCGTGCTGCAGTCCACAGGGCTGCAAAGAGTCAGACGGCACTTGGTGACTGAACAACAGTCGTAAAGCATCCCTCTGAAACAAAGCTAATCCTTATATTCCTTCCTCCTTGGTTACAGGCATGAGACTCTGAAACAAAAGTATTATTTAATAATAAACATTAAACTACACAACACAATACTTTTACATCAAATATTTTAACTATATCAACATATTGTAGCTCTAATTCCTAGTCATCGGGTAAATTGTGAGCTTACCAGTTTGTTACTGTAAGAAAGGAAAATAGCAAGGGAATGACAATGTGTGAAATATCAATAACATGTCATATCAAATTATTTGAAGATAGAAGAAAAATATTGTAGGGGTCCACTGAACACTTTTAAGTAAGGTTGAGATTGACTATCAATCAGTGAAATGAAATTTATTTTAGCCCTTTCTAATCAGATGGCTTTAAGTGTAGATAATGAAAGACACACCCAAACAAGATAAGTCCTTATTCTGGCAGCACTCTTTAAAGGAGGAATCTTGACAGTACCCACTTAAAATTGGTCAAATACAGCTATCACCTCTTTTCAGACTGTTTATGCAATTCTCAATTACTATCAAATAAGAAATAACGATCACTGCACATTAATTTTGGTTTTATTTCCGTAAAACTAAGTTATAAGAACTATCCCTAATAATAATGAATATAGAAGGCTCTGAAATGAACCATTAAAACCAGAGATTTTTATATTTAAGGACAGACAACTTCTAAATTGTTTTATATACAGTGAAAATGTATATAGCTTATTTTACTTTTTGTGGTCAAAACAAAAAAGAATTTGTTGGGTCAAAGACATATCTGAGATTTTACTTTTGTAAGAATATATAATTCATATATATATATATATATATAGAGAGAGAGAGAGAGAGAGAGAGATTTTATATAATCTAAGCATTTGACCTTTTAAAGATTTTTGAGGGTTGCATTATATGACAGTTATATGTAAAAATCAAGTGAAATAGTTTTTTTCACTTCAGTAAGATCAGTCTGCAATTAGCCATGTGGATTTTATTGAAAAATTTTAGTTTTGTCAAGGAGCAGGTCAGTCATAGTTCTAAGTATTTTTCTTAGAATGTTTTTCTTAGTTTCTAAATATTTTCTTAGAATATTTTCCTAAATATATTTCTAAATATTTTCTTATAATGTAATAGAAGTATTATATTCACACACACACACACACACACACACACACACACACTACAATTTCTGGCAGTTTGGTGGAGCAACATTCCCAGCCACCAGTAACTATGATTAAAATTTTATGTAAAATATGGATAACACTAAAATTAAATATTAACGTACTTCATTTTTTACAGCACATTTGGATTACAGAAAAACTGAGCAGATGATACAAAGTGTTCCTTTATACCTTTACTCCTCCCCATCACAAGAGAGTTTCCCCTATTATTAACATCTTCACTGCTACTGCTGCTGCTGCTGCTGCTAAATCACTTCAGTTGTGTCCGACTCTGCGACCCATACGGCGGCCCACCAGGCTCCCCTGTCCCTGGGATTCTCCAGGCAAGAACACTGGAGTGGGTTGCCATTTCCTTCTCCAATGCATAAAAATGAAAAGTGAAAGTGAAGTTGGTCAGTCGTGTCCGACCCTCAGCAACCGCATGGGCTGCAGCCTTCCAGGCTCCTCCATCCAGGGGATTTTCTAGGCAAGAGTACTGGAGTGGGGTGCCATTGCCACTACTGTGGTACATTTGTTACAAATTGGTGAATCAATGTTGATACATTATTGTTAACTGAAGTCCATATTTTCAATTTGGGTCCATTCTGTGTTGTTCATTCTATAGATATTAACTAATGTAAAATTACATGTTTTCACCATGACAGTGTCATGCAGAAGAGGTTGATTAAACATCCCCTGTGTTCCTCTTTTTCATCTTTTCTTCCTGAAATGCTGGCACCTAATAATTTTTCTCACTGTCTCTAATTTTGTCTTTTTCAAAATGTCACATAGTTGGAATCAAACACTATACAGTCTTTTGAGGTTAGCTTCTTTCACCAAGCAATATATTTACATTTAATTTTCCTCTTGTGTCTTTTCATGACTCGATAGCTTTTAAAATCACTGAGTAATACTCTGCTGTGTGGATGTATCTCAGTTTGTTTATTCATTCATTTTTTGAGCACATTTTCACCACTTTCATTCTTTATTATGAATAAAGTTGTTGTATATATGTCTTCAAGCTTTCATGTATGTAAATTTTCAACTCATTTGGGTACATACCTAGGAGCACAATTACTGGATCACATGGGAAGATTCTGATGAGCCCTGTAAGAAACTTCCAAATAACCTTTCCAAATTGTGCAACCATTTTTCATTCTCACTACCAATGAAGGTGAATTCCTGTTGCTCTACATCCTAACCACCATTTATTATTGTCAGGTTTATCAATTTTAGCCATTCTAATAGATATATAGAGGTATCTCATAGTTGTTTTAATTTACAGTTCTCTAATGTCATAATGGGAATACCAGACCACCTGTCCTGCCTCTTGAGAAACCTATATGCAGGTCAGAAGCAACAGTTAAAACTGGACATGGAACAACAGACTGGTTCCAAATAGGAAAAGGAGTACGTCAAGGCTGTATATTGTCACCCTGCTTATTTAACTTACATGCAGAATACATTATGAGAAATGCTGGGCTGGAAGAAGCACAAGCTGGAATCAAGATTGCTGGGAGAAATATCAGTAACCTCAGAAATGCAGATGACACCACCGTTATGGCAGAAAGTGAAGAGGAACTAAAGAGCCTCTTGATGAAAGTGAAAGAAGATAGTGAAAAAGTTGGCTTAAAGCTCAGCATTCAGAAAATGAAGATCATGGCATCTGGTCCCATCACTTCATGGGAAAAAAAATGGGGAAACAGTGGAAACTGTCAGGCTTTGTTTTTTTGGGCTCCAAAATCACTGCAGATGGTGATTACAGCCATGAAATTAAATGACACTTACTCCTTGGAAGGAAAGTTATGACCAACCTAGATAGTATATTGAAAAGCAGAGATGTTACTTTGCCAACAAATGTGCGTCTATACAAGGCAATGGTTTTTCCAGTGGTCATGTATGGATGTGAGAGTTGGACTGTGAAGAAAGCTGAGTACCGAAGAATTGATACTTTTGAACTGTGGTGTTGGAGAAGACTCTTGAGAGTCCTTTGGACTGCAAGGAGATCCACCCAGTCCATCTAAAGGAGAATAGTCCTGAGTGTTCATTGGAAGGACTGATGCTGAAGCTGAAGCTCCAATACTTTGGCCACCTCATGCAAAGAGCTGACTCATTGGAAAAGACCCTGATTGGGGACAGGAGGACAAGGGGACAACAGAGGATGAGATGGCTGGATGGCATCACCAACTCGATGGACATGAGTTTGAGTGAACTCTGGGAGTTGGTGATAGACATGGAGGCCTGGCATGCTGTGATTCATGGGGTCGTAAAGAGTCGGACATGACTGAGCGACTGAACTGAACTGAATGTCATATGATGTTGAGCACATTTTAATATGCATATTTATTATTATTTATTATCTACAGTAATACATCTGTTTAGATCTTTTACCTAGTTTTTAATTGGATTGTTTTATTTATTATTTTTGAGTTTTAAGTGTTCTTTTTATGTTTTGGATATAAGTCTTTATCAGATATCTGTTTTGCAAATATCTCCAACTAGTCTGTGACTGATCTTTTCATTCTCTCAAACATGATCTCATATAGAACATAATATCCAGTTGATAGATGGTGATGTTCTATTTAACTATAGTTTTACTAAACTTCTGCCCTCTGCATTTGTCCGTTACTGGTATAGAGGGGTGCTGGAGTCTCCAATTCTGACAGCAGATTTGTTATTTCTCTTTGCAGTTCCATCATGTTTTGCCTCACATGTTTTCAAAGTCTGTTTTCAGGCACGTACCCATTAAGGGTTAGTATGTCCTGATAGAGACTTGATCCCTCTCTCTATGTATTGCTTCTCTTTATCCCTGATGATTTGCCTTGTTTCAAGTGTGCTTTGTTTGAAATTAATATAGCTATCCTTGCTTCCTTCCATTTGTGTACCATGATATATGTTTCTCCATTTCTTTACTTTAAATCTATACATATATTTATTTTCCATGTGGGTTTTTTTGTAGACAATGTATAGCTGGGTTTTTATTTATTCACTCTGATAGTCTAATGATATGCATTAAATAATTCTATTTATAGTGCTTATTAATATAGCTGGGTTAACAGCCAAAATATTTGCAACTATTTCTGTTAGTTGCCCTGATATTTTTTTCTTTTTTTCTTCCATTCTTTTTCTGCCTTCTGTGGTTTTATTTGAATGCTTTATATAATTCCTTTTTCTCTTTCTTAGCATATCAATTATACTTCTTTTAAAAAATCTTATTGTTATTGTCCTAGAGTTTGCAATATACATTTGTCCTCAGTACTCTGATGTATCTAACAAGAATTGGTGATTTTTAGATATTTTCTTGTTACAATATCTGGGGTAACAACTTCCTAATTAGTAAAAAAGGGAACACAGATGTATACATAAATTTGTGAAACTTATTAAGTATAATTAATAAATCATGTAAACACATGTTGATTATAATAGTGATCAGGGAACTTAAATTACTTTCAATGGAACAAAAATTATACTGACATTGACGTCCTACAATAAATGATATAAGTCAAAAAGTAGTGGAATAATCTTACTCCATATTTAGTTATTTTTTTCTTGACATCTTTGGTAAGGATGAAGTTAAAAAAAATACATTCCACAACAATGATAAACAGATTTTATTACAAATGTAATGTTACTAAAGAAAATTCTTAAGATATTGTAGGCAGAAAAAAATAATAGCAAAGGAAAATTTCAAGATGCAAAAAAATAAAGAAGGAACAAAAAAAGCTATGCTGCTGCTGCTGCTAAGTCGCTTCAGTCGTGTCCAACTCTGCGACCCCATAGACAGCAGCCCACCAGGCTCCCCCGTCCCTGGGATTCTCCAGGCAAGAACACTGGAGTGGGTTGCCATTTCCTTCTCCAATGCATGAAAGTGAAAAGTGAAAGTGAAGTCACTCAGTCGTGTCTGACTCTTAGCAACCCTATGGACTGCAGCCTACCAGGCTCCTCTGGCCATGGGATTTTCCAGGCAAGAGTACTGGAGTGGGGTGCCATTTCCTTCTCCATAAATAAGTGCAAAAATGTAAAGAAATCTGTAAAATCAACAATGACTCCTTTGTGGGTTTCAGAAATAATATACATGATAAAACTAGTTTATAAATGTCAAATGATATGTTTGATATTAAAGTACTCTTAAGTTTAACTTGAGAGTAGTAAATATATCAAAAAAATTTAGATTTTGATGACTAAAGACTTAATGATAAAATATTTAGTGTAACTACACAATTTGAAAATAGAATGTATAATATTCCAATTAATAGGGGAAATAATAGATTAAAAAATAATTCTGGCAATCAAAGGGGATATTGCAGTGGTGTCAGGGCATAGGGATGTACTATAATAGAACATGTAAGTTAAGTCTGTAAAATAATAAATTTTAATATATTAAGAATTTCAAAGGAAAAATTGCCTTTTTTTAAATAGAAGAGTCACTGTAAATTTTGAATCAAACTTCATGCAAATAGAAATACTGAATAGGAAGAAAAAGAAAAAGCTTAGGAAAAGAGTGAAGCAATACTAATTACTACCTTTAAAAAGCAAATAACAGCTATAGTACTATCATTTTGTGATATTTTATAGATATGCATGTAAAGTTGTCAAGAACAGGGAGAGATATCTGTGCTGGAAATGCATATTAGGGAGTATGGGGTGGCAAAGAGTTGGACACAACTGAGTGACTGAACTGACTGACTGACTGATGTATAGAAAATATTTAAAACCAGAAGACTTGATAAGACGCTAAGGGAGTGAATTTTACTAAACAAACAAACAAACAAACAAAGAATCATGACCTCCAGAAACCACCAGGTCTTAGACAGCAGAGATGAGGAAGAAACAGTAAAAGAGATAAAACACAAACCATTCATTTGAAAGGAGATAAGCCAGGAGAATGCAGTGTTCTGGACCTGAAGTGAAGTATGTCAAAGAGAAATGATTGATGAACCATGTGAAAGCCTGATTATAGTTCAAAAAAGAAGACTGGAGATGATGACTCATTATTAGACAACAATGATAAGATACTGATGATGTTGATTACTCCTATGGCATATGAGTTCCCCATTTCCTTTATCAAAAACACTGGTTTAATTTTTAAAAATAATTATCCCTCATTTTCCCTTTAAATAACAAGTGAAAGTTTACTTTTCATTGGCTTGCTTATTCCCAAACCCTACACATTAAATATAGAGGGTCTCTGTATTTTAGACTTAAATGGTTCTTATTACTCAGGAAGAGAAATTTCATTTAAAAGTTTTTCTCATGGTTAAGTCTTACTGAGCAGATCAAGTCATTGTATTTAGAGTATACAAGATTAGTATTTCTTTCTTTCATTAATATAGATGCTGCTGCTGCTAAATCGCTTCAGTCGTGTCTGACTCTGTGTGACCCCATAGATGGCAGCCCACCTGGGTCCCCTGTCCCTGCGATTCTCCAGGCAAGAACACTGGAGTGGGTTGCCATTTCCTTCTCCAATGCATGAAAGTGAAAAGTGAAAGTGAAGTCGCTCAGTCGTGTCCAACTCTTAGTGACCCCATGGACTGCAGCCTACCAGGCTCCTCCGTCCATGGGATTTTCCAGGCAAGAGTACTAGAGTGGGGTGCCATTGCCTTCTCTGTAATATGGATGGCATTTTATAAAAATAACTTTAAGAAATATTCTATCCAGGATCATGCAATACCCTGACAGGGAGTAAATAGAGAACCACCTCAGCTGTTGCCAGGGATTCTTCTGTTCTAGGAAGAGGGACAACTAAGTATCCTCTGTCTGTTCTAAAAGTACCACCACTTCTTTTCATTTCAACAACCCTATGGGACTTGTACAGACATTCTTGCTGATCTAGGCTTAAACGAATTTGTTACTACATTCTTTTAGATAGGACTTTTATTGACTAGATATCTTTATGGAATCAGCCCTTCTAAGCCAATTTTTCTAATCTTAATCTTGCTAAATTTAATGTCTTACTTATCCTACTGGTTTTATTCTGAGATTTCAAATTTCCATATATAGAGCCTAAATTATGACAAAAGCTGAATATCAAATTTTGGTTTAATAATTCAAAATATAGTCATATTCGGCTAAGAGAAAAATAAGATCTCCAATTCTCATATGCCATCAACTGTGCCACCCACCTGTTTTCATTAACTGTGTATTTACAAATATTTATACTGAAGAAGGCACATATTAGGAAAATTCCCAATGTATTTCAGTGTATTTTGTTTCAACTACAAATCCTTTTTTCCCAGCTAACTATGAGAGGCCTCATGTATGTCTTGAAGTTTCCTTATGTTCCTTTTGTTCTTGGTTTAGACTGAAAGAAGGTATAGGTTGCTTGCTTTATAGTTCCTTTCCCATGATCCCCAAATTGATTCCTATTTGACCTTATACAGGATAGCAATTTCTAAGCACAGATTATATCTGGGTCTCATCTTTCAATCCATGTGGAAATGATAAAAAGAAAAAAGTAAAACTTGAAGGTGATAAGAAGAAAACGGAATAGCTCTGCCTATTTTTTTTTAATAATGATTTTTCTCCTTCCCATTAAATGTCAATTCCATATTATGGCGGACTGACTCTGATTTTCATGATTCTATATAGTTCTTTACTAACATTAGTGATTCTTGATGGATAGACTGCAGCAAGTAGTTTGAAGCTCTGAACTCACCCTACAGATTGAAGTGTGCGATCAAGCAATTATTATTCATAGCACCATTTAAAAACATGTCCAAACCTAGAAAAGAGCAATCCTAAATAAAATAGGCACATTTTTTGGTTGCATCCAGACAAACTTGAGATTTCTATCCCATCTATGATATATACTCTATGATGTCTTTATATGAAAGAGTAAAAATGAGTAATTTATTCATGAAAGTTTACAAGATTCATGATGAGGAATGTTATACACTAACAAACCAAAGCCAAAACTCTTTTTAAAAAAGAAAAACTCATCAAATATTTAACTAGAGAGAGCCATGAGCAATAGTGCTGAAACTGAAAGCTGAACTGATAAAATTTGAAAATACATTAATGTCTTTCTTAACCCAATAGTAGTATACATAATCATTTCAATGTATAGTGTGATTCAACTAGGAGAACAGGAAAAAAGAAAAGAGATAAGTTGCAGAAACTTCAATGAGAACTGAGCTCAATTTCATCATGTGTAAAGTTTGAGATATTGAACTAGATATTCTTCATGGTTCTTGCCATATCTGAAATGTGAGTTTTTTAAACAAATTTGTTTCTGAGTGACTCTTGCATGCTATAAAATCAGTGCCTTTATATTGCATACTCTGTATTCATGGACTGAATGAACAAAAAGTCTAGTTGACACCAAATTGAAGGAAAGCTCTATAAAATGTCTCTATAAAAATGGGACATTTGATCAACCTAATATACTTTGGTTACACTGATTTATTTATTTATTTATTTATCTTACCTCTAAGATTATTTTATAATAATACCTTCCTGGAAAAGATCATGATTAAATTTTTGTTCTTCTTTCCTTAACGTTAAATTTTGTAAATTCAGAACCAGACAAAAATGGTATATTCTTTCCCTATGTATGACTCATACATTAATCAGAACTACTAGAAATTCTATGAGGAATTATAATTATCTCAGAATTTCTTTCCAGGTAGTTTAATTTTAGTGAATAAATAGATGATATCTGTTTCCTCCATTTGCTGACAGAGTTGTTAGCAAAAATTTCAGTGAATGAAAATTACTGCTGTGCTATCTGGAATTAGTACAATTTCTATGAAGTTCCAAAAATTCTGGGCAGCTTGTGTGAATTTAAGGAGAAATTTAATTTCTTGATGCTGGTGAACTCATCCAGGTTTATCTATAATCTCTCTCTATAAATTTCCAGGTCCAGATGATTAGAGGTTGTGAAATGGAACACATTCTACAGGACTTCTTTTATGTTGGAAATTCCTTCTTCACTAATATCAAGTCATACTCAAAATGTGGAAGATTTTTACAACCTCATGAGACTCATAAATGAACATAGGTTCTGAATTCAAACTATGTATCATTGTTATTTAAGCATCAAATGATTCCAAGACAGAATATGTACTTCATGATTATTTATTCATCACTGAACAGGGTCATAATATTGTTGGTGCAGAATTTATTTGCTCATTGATTTAAATTTTATGTTTATATAAATATTCATATGAATATTGTAAGTATCAGAACATTTGTAGTTAATACACTTTAAAATACTTTTTCATTGTATTTTTCACCAAAAGTGACTGAGAAGAAGTTTGTAAGTGTATGTGAGTCTATATGTATAGTAAATGTACATGAGTTGTGTAAGAGAATAAACCATTGAGATCAGGGATTATTATAACATGGCAGGCATAGCTTTCTCCATGAGATGACACTAATAGAGTATAACTATTTTATAATGCAGACATTTCTATCATTTATAGACAGGCTATAGGATTGACTTTGTTTAATTACTTTGTTTTTGTTGTTTTATTTACTTTGTTTTTGTTGTTTCATTCAGCAAATGTTTATTGAATACCTTTTCTATGCCAGGAAGTGAGCAGAGCACTGGGGTTTGTGCAATGAGCAAGCTAACAATCCAACAGAGTAGACAAATATGTGAAAAAGTAATTAGAAATAGTCAAAGGACATAAAAGAGGAACCATGCAGGGAAAGAGTGAAATAGAGGTCCCATCTTGGGCTTGGTGGTCAAAAAGAGCTTCTGGAAAGTTTAGGTATAGCTGATATCTGAAGAATGAGATCAAGAAGAATGAGCTTCAGGGGTAAGAATGATGGCATTCCAAGCAGAAAATATGGCATAAGACCTACGAAGTCCAGAATTATTTACTTATTTTAACAGGCTCTTTTTGCACCAGTGAATTTTCCTCTCCTCTGTAAGTGTTGGAACACTATCTTGGTACGTCATGAGGGTTATCTTCAAGGTTCCATCACCAATACCATGCTCCGGAGCCCTTAGGCAAATGTTCTTGGATTTAGGCATTGAGTACTACATTGAGACACACAAAGTCCCATGGAATCCAGAAGCTCTGCATGTTGAAAGATCCGAGTGTACGATGAAAACGAGTTATCATTGCTTATTAGGGGGAGGAGTAAAGTCCTGGGGACAGAGAATGTGATGTTGTAAAAGAGTTAAGCTATATTTGTTTTACAAAACAAAACAAATGTTAAGCCATAAACTGTGAACCACCATGATTAAACTAAACGATTAAAATTCACATTTTAAATGAGGATTTACTATTAAAAAGTAAGTGAAAATAACCTGCCTAATCAATCCATCATGTGAACCATCACTGGAGTAATATGCTGTGTAAATATTTTGATCTTGGTCTAAGTACCTGTTAACATAGAGACAGCTGAAAGACCTACTATCTTTTGGGTTATTTCTGTGGAATCAAACTTAGATGTAATGTTCTATTATCAATAGTGAATGATGTGACTGTGATAATTAAGACAGTGATACATTTCTAAATAAATTTGTCATCTCACTAATTAAAATAGGAAAAGATAAATTCTTAATATTATGGGTTATATGTCTTTATTTAAAAGCTAATAATCACTACTATTTTTGGCCACAATGGACTAACAGAAACCAGCTTGATCTTACTATCTTAAGTTTAAAAAATGCTTATTTTTAATACATTTATGAAATAATTTATGAAAGAAAGAATTTATGAAACAATGTTTTTGTTTTTGTTTTTTTCAAATTTAGAGCAACAAACAATCTCTGAGAGAACAAAAACAAATGAAATGAATCATGGCTTTTTGCCTAGAGAAAGTGAGCTGTAGTGTGGGGAAGAAGAAACCAGACAAATTTTAGCAATCTCCGTAATTGAAGAAACAGAGTTCAGAATTGTGGAAACCTAAACAGGCTAAATTTTTAGGGTATAGTACTGAGGAGGAGACAGTTGCACACACAAATGCACCACACACACACATACACACACACGGGTCTATAGCTGAGTTCTGATCAGTGTGTTCATGTAGGAAAATTCCTACATAATAATGTTAAGTTTCTAATTTCATAAATTAGAAAAAGAAAAGCAAATTAAAACCAAAGTAAGCAGAAGAAAGTTAATAAAGAGGAGGAATTATTAAGAGAGATTATTACAAAAGAGTAAAAAAATGAATGTAAGCAAAACTAGTTTTTGAAATGATCATAATGATAGTTCTCTAGCCACACTGACCAAGAAAAGAGAAGATTAGAATGAGAGAAGGGATACCAATGAACATTCTAAATTGTACATGTATTAAAAGTTTAATTAGGCAATATTAAAAAATTTATGATGACAAATTCAACAATGTAAATGAACACATACAACCACATACAAGAAGCAATACATAAACTGAGTCACCCTACATGTATTAAAGAACTTAAATTTGTAGTGAATCTCTTTGATGAGAATGTCAACTCTTGATGGTCTCAAAATTAACTTATTCAAAAAAGTTATCGGAGAAATATTATCAATTATGTACACAATTTCATTTTGTGAGGCCAACATTTCCCTGATGCCAAAATCTGAAAGTGATATTCCAAGAGAACTCTAGACCAGTATCTCTCAGGAACACAGATACAAATTTGTCCTTAACAAAATTTAGTTAAGTTCAATCAAATAATACATGAAAAGGATGAGACATCAAGACCTTATGGTATATTTACCCCCCAGAAAAGTTGATGTAACAACTTAAATCAATATAGTTCAACATGTTAAAAATGTTTTAAAGTATCGTCCTAACCAGAATAATAAAAGGGGAGGCAAGGAGAAAAAAACAAAATGCAATCAGATGGCAAAAGAAATATCAATGTCTTTAATCACAGACACATGGTTATCTATGTAGAAAATCCTAAGGAATACACAAAATATATTTTAGAATGAGTGCACTTAGCACCTTTACAGAGTACAAATTCAACATATAATAATTGATTCTATTTACTGATACTAGCAATGTTCAGCTATAAATATTTTAAATATCACTTTCAGTAGCATCAAAGCATAATGAATTAGGAATATATTGGATAAAAGAAGTATAAGTTCAACACACTGAAAGTTGTAATATATTACTGATAAAAATTAAAAGTCTAAATAAGTGGAAAGATATTCTATTTTTCAGATAGATCAACATGTGTCTATAAAAATAATTGATACTAGTAAAATATCAATTCTTCCCATATTACTGTATAGATACAAACTCTAAGCAGGTGACATTATAGGAATTGGTGAGTTTATTCTACAATGCACATGGAAATGTAAAGGACTAAGATAGCCAAAGAAATTTTGAAAAAAGAACCTGAAAAACTTATATTACTTGATATCAACATATACTATAAAGTCTCAGTAATGGAAACTGCGTGAAACCAGTATTTTATAAACACACATACACCAATAAGACAAAATAGTGTGTTGTTAAATATGCCTATACATATATATAGTCAACTGACATTCAACAAAGATGCCATGGATCACAATAAACTGTGGAAAATTCTGAAAGAGATAGGCATACCAGACCATCTGACCTGCCTCTTGAGAAACCTGTATGCAGGTCAGGAAGCAACAGTTAGAACAACACACTGGTTCCAAATAGGAAAAGGAGTAAGTCAAGGCTGTATATTGTCACCCTACTTATTTAACTTATATGCAGAGTACATCCTAAGAAAAGATGGGCTGGATGAAGCACAAGCTGGAATCAAGATTGCCAGGAGAAATATCAATAACCTCAGATATGCAGATGACACCACCCTTATGGCAGAAAATGAAGAAGAACTAAAGAGCCTCTTGATGAAAGTGAAAGTGCAGAGTGAAAAAGTTGGCTTAAAGATCAACATTCAGAAAACGAAGATCATGGCATCCGGTACCATCACTTCATGGCAGATAGATGGGGAAACAGTGGCTGACTTTATTTTTCTGGGCTCCAAAATCATTGCAGATGGTGACTGCGGGCATGAAATTAAAAGATGCTTACTCTTTGGAAGGAAAGTTATGACAACCTAGATAGCATATTCAAAAGCAGAGACGTTACTTTGTCAACAAAGGTCCGTCTAGTCAAGGCTATGTTTTTTCCAGTAGTCATGTATGGATGTGAGAGTTGGACTATAAAGAAAGCTGAGCACCGAAGAATTGATGCTTTTGAGCTGTGGTGTTGGAGAAGACTCTTGAGAGTCCCTTGGACTGCAAGGAGATCCAACCAGTCCATCCTAAAGGAGACCAGTCCTGGGTGTTCATTGGAAGGACTGATGTTGAGGCTGAAACTCTAATACTTTGGCCACCTGATGCAAAGAGCTGACTCACTGGAAAAGACCCTGATCCTGGGAAAGATTGAGGGCAGGAGGAGAAGGGGACAACAGAGGATGAAATGATTGGAAGGCATCACCGACACAATGGACATGGATTTAGGTGGACTCTGGGACTTGGTGATGGACAGGGAGGCCTGGCGTGCTGCAGTTCATGGGTTGCAAAGAGTCAGACATGACTGAGCCACTGAACTGAACTGAAAGATACCATGAAGGGCAGTGAGAAAGAATGATCATTTTGATAAGTAGTGCTCAAACAATTTTTAGCCATATGCAGAGATGAATAAATGAGTAGAAAAATAAAGACATAAATACGTACATTCATACAAGAACATGAACTCTTTCTTTACTTACAAAAGTTAAATCCAAATGGATCATTGGCCTAAATGTTGGGGCCAAAATGCTAAAACTTCTTAAGAAAAACATATAAATTCAAGAACTGTTAAAACAGCCCCAAAAAGAATAAAAAAGAAAAAGTAAAAAAAATTGGCCTCAAAAAATTTAAAATGTTCACTACTAAAAATCTATTAAGAAAATAGAAAGGTAAACCAAAGGCTAGGTGAAATATTATCTTACACCAACCAAGAACTTGTTTAAGAACTAATGTTGGGCTGCACCCCTATAGGTCTGTAAGCCTTGTAGTTGCCAAGCCATGAGAGTGAAGAGCCCAGTGACAGAGACATCCAAGATTTATTGGATAGGGGTCCTCCCTGGTGGCTCAGATGATAAAGCATCTGCCTGGAATGCGGGAGACCCGGGTTCGATCCCTGGGCTGGGAAGATCCCCTGGAGAAGGAAATGGCAACCCACTCCAGTACTCTTGCCTGGAAAATTCCGTGGACTGAGGAGCCTGGTAGGCTACAGTCCAGGGGGTTGCAAAGAGTCGGACATGACTGAGCAACTTCACTGTCACTTCTCCAAGTCAGAAACAAAAGGTCGTGGAGCCCACCCACCCACGCGGTAAGGCAGAGGGCAGCTAGGACATGGTAGCAAGCTTCACTTCCAGAAAGGTGAAGGCGGTAGCAGTTACAGAGGGAATTGACATCAGGTTGGCTCATCAGTTACCAGGGAAACCAGCATATCTTTTTAGCCCTTAAGGTTAACAATTTTTGGGTTGTCATGGGGGCGGATGTTTCTCTTTGATAATACAGAATGTGGAACCATTCTTGCCTAAGGATTAGAACAATCACCATCTGGAGCATGGGGCAAATACAGAGGAAGTCACTGATTAAGCTCTTTGATTAACAGGGAAGGACAGTCATGCAAATAGGGTGTGGGTGAAGCAGGCCCTGGCTGGGCAAGGGATGTACAAAGAGCAAGAAGAGCCACCTTGAGTGGCCTGATCATACAACTGTACAAACAACTCTTATACCCTGAAATAATGTGCTCAGTCACTTCAGTGGTGTCCGACTCTTTGTGACCCTATGAACTGTAGCCCGCCAGGCTCCTCTGTCTATAGGATACTTCAGGTGACAATACTGGAGTGGATTGCCATTCCCTTCTCCAGGGGATCTTCCCAACCCAGGGATCGAACCTATGTTTCCTGTGGCTCCTGCAGTGCAGGTGGATTCTTTACCACTGAGCCTCAGGGAAAGCCCCTGAAATAACATATGGTTGCAATAGACACTTCAAACAAGCTATAAGGATAACAACAGCAGGTCTAAAAGACTTGTAGTGGCCTAGCCTCAAGACCAAAGAGCCTGGAGACAATGATAACAACATCAATGATTTTCAAATAGGGAATTTTACATGTCATAAACAAAAGTGTCCTGGAGACACCCCAGCATGTACAGCAGACAGGACATGGCAGCAATCTTCACTACTCAGTACAGAAGGCAGCTATCATTTATTGGAGGAACTGATGTCAGATTGGCTCATCAGTTACCAAGGAAACAAGCATCAGGGACACTTCCCTTACCACTGTTCAGCCTAACTACCATCAAGAGGGCAGATGTTTCTCTTTAATAAATTAGCAAGTAGAGCCTTTCTGGCCTAAGGGTTAAAACACTTACTAGCTGGGGCAGGGGGCAAACACTTTCATGGGAGTAGGGTGTAGGTGAAGCAGGGACTAGTCGAGCAGGGGATGTACAAAGAGCAAGAGAAGAACCAACTTCCATGCCCTGATCATACAGAAGGTAATATGTTTAACTGTGATTTGATTGAATTAACATTTGTCAAACAGCTCCCTGGGATGTCAGATTGTGAGATCAGGTTCAACAGTAGACTGCAAGGAACCTGAAATAGAGAAATTTATTACTTGTGGGTCCTAGAAGAAGTACACAGCACTCTTCAATAGGCAAGCCTAGGAGGCAAGGCAGGGTGTAGGCAGAGAGAGCAGCAGTAACTGGGGCATGTGCCCCTATTAAGGTCTGTGGGTAGAATGCTTTGCAGTTCCCGGGCTAAGGCCAGGTGTGTCAATTCAAACCAAAAATAGCAGGGTTTTGGTAAGCTTCAGTAAGTCTTATCTAAAGTGTGAACGAAGGGAGCCCTGGTAGCAGGGAGACTGTATCACAGAGGTAGTTGGGAAAGTCAAATTGAGAACTCAAATTTACATGTGTGTAGCTGCAGGCTGTTATCTACAGCGTAAATTTGTATTAGGGACTAGGTTTGGTTTAAGGCCTCCACAAGCCACTTGGTCAAACAAAATGGATGCTGAGGCAACAATACCATGAAGTACTTTCAACATTACTCAATAGACTAATTAAACATTCTTTAAACCCACTGGAATGGCTAAACTAAAAAGAATGACCATTTAAAGCATTGACAAGCATATGGAGTTTCTGCTATTATCACTCCTGGTGGGAATGTAAAATTGTTAAACCACTTTGGAGTACAGGCATACCTTGGCAATATTTGAGGTTCTATTACAGACAACCACAATAAAAGGAATATTTCAATAAAGCAAGTCTTTTTTTATTTTATTCTCCAGTACATATCAAAGTTATATTTATACTACACTATGGTCTGTTAAATGTATGATGGCATTATATCAAATATACATGGCCAAAGTTATAAAATAATCACAATAGTCACATCAAATCTCACTGATCACAGATCAATACAATAAATATAATAATAATGAAAAATGTGAAGTATTGTGAGAATTACAAAATGTGACTGAGATATGAAATGAGCAAATGCTGTTGGAAAAGTGGCGCTAATAGACTTGCTCCACACAGGATTGCCACAAACCTTCAATTTGCAAAAAATGCAGTATCTGTGAAGAGCAATAAAGCAAAGTGCAAAAAAAGGAGGCATGCCTGTACTGTTGGGCAGTTTCTAAAGAGTTAAACCTACACTTCAAATTTGACTCAGCCATTCTACTCAAAAATTTCCCCAAGAGAGCATATATCCATGCAAGTATTTGTATAAGAGTGTTTATAACAGCTTTGTTTGTAACAGTAAAAAAAAAGAGTTAATGTGAATGAATAAATAAATCTGGTATATTCATATAATGGAATTGTATTAAGAAAATTTGATATAAAAATTCATATGTCAAAAAACTTATCAAATTTTAAACTTTAGATATTTGTATTTTGTCATACTATAATTATACTTAAAACTATAAATATAAGAAAGTAGTAATAATACAGTCCTCTCAAATGAACTGGTGAAGTTTCAAGTCACTACTTTTCTTAACGTATACTAGCCTAAAAAGGATAAGCAAAGCATGCTGGGAAGACCCAGAGGGATGGAATGGGGAGGGAGGAGGGAGGAGGGTTCAGGATGGGGAACACATGTATACCTGTGGCGGATTCATTTTGATATTTGGCAAAACTAATACAGTTATGTAAAGTTTAAAAATAAAAAAAAAAAAAAAAAGGATAAGCAAACTAATGAAAATTAAAAGGTGACTTCAAGATAGCAGGTACAACCTCCAGAGGTGTTCTATTTGCTCCCTTCTTTAAACTGATATAAATATTATTAAAATCCCTACATCATAATGGAGAAAACTGAGGCCAAGAGAGTCATGTGACTTGCTTATGTTGTTCCTCCAAGTCTAAAGGCATAGAGAGAGAAGATAATTATTTGATGTTCATAATTATTTAATATATTATTTCTGCCATGTAATGTAATATTTGTTTTATAGCTAAATGTTTTATCTGATATACTTCACAATAGCAGACTCTGCTAATTAAATAATTGATAGCTTTAGGAAATGGCTTGAACATTCTGATATATATTGAAAGCAAATTTCAAATTTGTGATAATAGTTCTCTGAGTCTCACATTGATGTGATAGAAAAATAATTTCAAACAAAAAATGATAAGTTACTACTCTTTTACTTTAATATAAATGAATATAAAGAATTTTTAAATTTCTTTAAAATTTATTTTTTTTATTTATTTTTAACTTTACAATATTGTATTGGTTTTGCTATATATCAACATGTGTTCCCCATCCTGAACCCTCCTCCCTCCTCCCTCCCCATACCATCCCTCTGGGTCGTCCCAGTGCACCAGCCCCAAGTATCCAGTATCGTGCTTTAAACCTGGACTGGCAACTCGTTTCATATATGATATTATACATGTTTCAATGCCATTCTCCCAAATCATCCCACCCTCTCCCTCTCCCACAGAGTCCAAAAGACTTTACTATACATCTGTATCTCTTTTGCTGTCTCGTATGCAGGGTTATTGTTATCATCTTTCTAAATTCCATATATATGCGTTAGTATACTGTATTGGTGTTTTTCTTTCTGGCTTACTTCATTCTGTATAATAGGCTCCAGTTTCATCCACCTCATTAGAACTGATTCAAATGTATTCTTTTTAATGGCTGAGTAATACTCCATTGTGTATATGTACCACTGCTTTCTTATCCATTCATCTGCTGATGGACATCTAGGTTGCTTCCATGTCCTGGCTATTATAAACAGTGCTGCAATGAACATTGGGGTACACATGTCTCTTTCAATTCTGGTTTCCTCAGTGTGTATGCCCAGCAGTGGGATTGCTGGATCATAAGGCAGTTCTATTTCCAGTTTTTGAAGGAATCTCCACACTGTTCTCCATAATGGCTGTACTAGTTTGCATTCCCACCAACAGTGTAAGAGGGTTCCCATTTTTCCACAGCCTCTCCAGCATTTATTGCTTGTATACTTTTGGATCGCAGCCATTCTGACTGGTATGAAATGGTACCTCATAGTGGTTTTGATTTGCATTTCTCTGATAATGAGTGATGTAGAGCATCTTTTCATGTGTTTGTTAGCCATCTGTATGTCTTCTTTGGAGAAATGTCTAGTTCTTCGGCCCATTTTTTGATTGGGTCATTTATTTTTCTGGAATTGAGCTGTAGGAGTTGCTTGTATATTTTTGAGATTAGTTGTTTGTCTGTTGCTTCATTTGCTATTATTTTCTCCCATTCTGAAGGCTGTCTTTTCACCTTGCTTATAGTTTCCTTTGTTGTGCAGAAGCTTTTAAGTTTAATTAGGTCCCATTTGTTTACTTTTGCTTTTATTTCCAATATTCTGGGAGGTGGGTCATAGAGGATCCTGCTGTGATAAATGTCGGAGAGTGTCTTGCCTATGTTCTCCTCTAGGAGTTTTATACTTTCTGGTCTTATGTTTAGATCTTTAATCCATTTTGAGTTTATTTTTGTGTATGGTGTTAGAAAGTGCTCTAGTTTCATTCTTTTACAAGTGGTTGGCCAGTTTTCCCAGCACCACTTGTTAAAGAGATTGTCTTTCATCCATTGTATATCCTTGCCTCCTTTGTCAAAGATAGGGTGTCCATAGGTGTGTGGATTTATCTCTGTGCTTTCTATTTTGTTCCATTGATCTATATTTCTGTCTTTGTGCCAGTACCATACTGTCTTGATGACTGTGGCTTTGTAGTAGAGCCTGAAGTCAGGCAGGTTGATTCCTCCAGTTCCATTCTTCTTTCTCAAGATTGCTTTGGCTATTCAAGGTTTTTTGTATTTCCATACAAATTGTGAAATTATTTGTTCTAACTCTGTGAAGAATATCATTGGTATCTTGATAGGGATTGCATTTAATCTATAGATTGCTTTGGGTAGTATACTCATTTTCACTATATTGATTCTTCCAGTCCATGAGCATGGTATATTTCTCCATCTATTTGTGTCCTCTTTGATTTCTTTAACCAGTGTTTTATAGTTTTCTATATATAGGTCTTTAGTTTCTTTAGGTAGATTTATTCCTAAGTATTTTATTCTTTCCATTGCAATGGTGAATGGAATTGTTTCCTTAATTTCCCTGGGATTATATAAAATGAAACTTTCATTTTTTATAAAATACAGTGTTTACAAATTATGTGTTCATAAATGTTGAATGAAGTGGTAAGTGAAGTGAAGTGAAAATCACTCAGTCATGTCCAACTCTTTGCGACCCCATGGACTAAAAAGTCCATGGAATTCTCCAGGCCAGAATACTGGAGTGGGTAGCCTTTCCCTTTACCAGGGGCTCTTCCCAACCTAGGGATTGAACCCAGGTCTCCCACATTACAGGCAGATTCTTTACCAGCTAAGCCACAAGGGAAGCCCAAGGGAGCCTACGATTCCAAGAAGTGAAATTTTCTTGTATTATCAACTATTTTATACAGTGAATTTGTCTTTGACTTCCCAGGAAATTATTTTTGTTAAAAACTCAAACTGCAAAGGAGCAAATAGTATATTTTGATTTATTCTCAATTATTGCTTTACTTTATCAAAACTTTCAATTTCATAATTTTAAATCTTCTTTCTTTATCCATTTATCATTAAAAGTACATACATTCACAATAAATTGTCTTAAGATGACTAAAGAGGAAAGAACTCTTTGGAATATGGTCTGTTCAACAGTGAAATAATTGAAGAGCTTCTGGAAAAAAATAAAAAACAGCAAAGAATATTTTTGCTTGAATAATTTTTGTTTTAATTATGTTTGGTTGGAATTTTCTGGATTGATTAATAGGATTACTATAATTAATTGCTTACTTGTAAAACTGACCTTAATAGAAATGAACATTGAAAATATACAAAGTATTTTCCTGTTAGAGCAGACATCTTGCTACATTGCATAAATGAACCAAGTTCAATATTGTTCTTTTATCACACAGACCAGCCCAAAGTCTTCTCTATTGGCTGAAATATACTCAGAGCTATAACAATCACTTACAATATGACAACTTGGTACCTTCAGGATTTAATTATGCTGCAATTTTTTTTTGCATATTCCTTGGATGATTGCAATGATTATGAAATTTTTTTAAAATCCACCACTTATTCAGAACCTAAGTAGTATGTGCCTTTCAGATATTTTGCTTATCTGATCTTATTTAACTTTTGCAATAATTCTACTTGAATATTATCTAGATTCTGCATCTAAGAGTTACAGGTACATCAAATGACATAATTTGAGGAAACTGTATGTGTTTTCATATTTGTTCTAGTACTTATGGTCCCCTTAGGAAACAAATATTTACCTTTTATTAAGAAATTATTTATTATCAAATATGTTTCATACATATTACTACCATTTTATAAACATAGTTCCATGGCCTTATGGGCTCTATTATTAAATTTTTATATCATACTAAAAATAATGAAAAAAATTACTGAAAGATTTTAAGAAAGGAAGCAACTAGTTACATTAAAATTAATTTTAGATAGTTTAAAGGAAGTTAAGTGAGGAGATGATCTAGCAAGTTATTTCCATAATACAGGCCTGAGACAATGGTGCTTCAAATTAGTATGGTTGGTGTCAGTGAAGATGGAGACACGTGAATAAAACAAAGTTGTTTTTTGAATGTAGACTCACAGGAACTGAATGTGGAAGGGAAGGGGAAAGTTTTCAGATTTCAGATACAGGAGTTATGAATTGCAGATGCCTGTGGGACAGCTACACAAAATGTCAAATATGTAATTGAGTATGCAAATCCAGAAAAGTATCTTTGCCTGAAGGTAAAACTTTAGGACCTTTCAGGCTTACAAATAATTTTGTATGTCCCTAAGAGTGAACAGAATCACCTAAAAGTAATTTGTGGAGAGAAAAAGGTACAGGACATAGCTGTGAGGGAATTTGATATACCTGAGAAACTAGTAAAGGGAATTTAGATGAATCTGTCTGAAAGGTAATAGAAAAATCACGAGAGTGGAATGTCACAAAGAAATAAAAAAGCTAAGTTAATAAGGAAAAACTAATTAAAGAACCTGAAGCAGACATGTAGAAGAATGATATATTTTTAAAAAATTACTGAAAAGGTAGCAATATCCAGGAAACAAAGGGATTCAAAATATTATCAGATTAAAGAAAATCTGTCTCAATGACAAGGAGTAATGCATGTGTTTTTGATGTGAGAGTGAAAGTATTAAGTTACTCAGTCATGTCCAACTCTTTGCAACCCCATGGACTGTAGCCCGCCAGTCTCCTCTGTCCATGGATTCTCCAGGCAAGAATACTGGAGTGGGTTGCCATGCCCTCCTCCAGGGGATCTTCCTGACCCAGGAATCAAACCCAGGTATCCCTCACTGCAGGCAGATTCTTTGCCATCTGAGCCACTAGTGATCTGTTTCTCCCTGTTGTTGCAAGATACTAGAACTAAGGAAGACATGGCCATGACAAAGAGCAGCTCACCAGCACTGGAAGTGATCAGAGTTTACAGGGGTGCAGCACATCTACATTGTGGATCCAAGTAGGGACACAAAGAGAACTGCAAATAGTTCATTTCTTTTTCTTGCTAGGCTGAGTCAAGTAACATACCATGTGATCACGGAACTGCCTGCTTTGATGTTTATGAGAGTGTTTTACCAAAGCATGCTGTAGTCATCTATTATTGTCTTAGACTTCTTCACTGCGCCATACAACTTGAGAAAAAGTACTTTTAAAAACCTGCATCCTCAGTACCTAACTCTGTGTGGTTCATTGTGTCATTCATTAACTATTTGCTAACTGAATTGTACATGAATGCACAAGTAGAGAAATATACCTTGTTTTAGCCCAAATGATGTCAAGAAATAGTAAGTAGGAATTTTAAGAACATTCATTTTGAATCTAGAGAAGACAGATATTTCAAATACTTAGAACAATCTAAAAAGGAAGGATAATTGCATATTTTATAAGCTTTTAAGTTTTTTTCTATTCTAATATTATGCTATTATTTCCAGTCTTTAATATTCTCAGTACTATATGATACAGTTTCTAGTCCTAAAAAAAATTAATGGGATTTGAGAAGAAGAAAAATAGTTATTATAAAAAGAACTGAGAAGTGAACAATTAGAGAATGAAGAGAAAATGGGTATGGGTACTTAGTGTCTTATTAGATATAATATAAAATGGTCATTAAGAAAGTAACTGTTATTATTAAAAGTAAGTTTAAGTGTTAGTTGTTCAGTCATGCCTGTCTCTCTGTGACCCCATGGACTGCAGCCCACCAGGCTCCTCTGTCCTTGGGATTTCCCAGGCAAGAATACTGGAGTGTTTTACCACTTCCTTCTCCAGGGGATCTTCTTGACCTAGGGACTGAACCCAGGTCTCCTGCAAGGCAGGCAGATTCTTTACTGACTGAGCTAACAGGGAAGTCTCACTAAAGATAACCTGGCTGCAATGATTTGGTCCCTCTTCCTCTCTGTTAGTCTCCCTCTCTAAGGAAAAGGACAGAATGGCAAGTACAAATATTAAAACATGAATTTTCAGGGAATTGTATGGTACATCCCTAAATAAAACAATTTTTAAACAAATAACTGTATTTGTTATACATCATCAGAAAAGTAACTTAAAAATAATCATAGTCATACAGTAAAAGTAATGTTTCTATAACACAGAAGAGCAAAAATGTGGTGACAGTCAGAAAAGCAGTCAATTAATAACTCAAATTCACAGTGACTCATTTCAGACAGTTCTGTTGTGTTTTACTCTTTGCAACCCCATGGACTGCAACATGCTATGGTGACTCAAAATCAAAATATATGACAGTAAAATGATTTCTTATGACAATTTTGTGGGTAATAATATCATTTTAACATGAGTGTAATAGTTTATTTCTATATTTAAAATGTTATTACTTTGTCGGCACTTATTTTTTTGGAGATATCCATATTTCTTCCTATATATCATATGAAGAGAACAAAACATGTCATAACATTAGTGTTTTTATCAATTTACCATTTTTGACAGGTCAAAATATTGAAACTTTTTAACGCATTTATTGATGGCGCCAATATTCAGCTTGAGTATCATAAGGCTTATTTTATCAAAATATGAAATAATTAAGTCTTTATTATCACTTCTGCCGCTGCTGCTGCTAAGTCGCTTCAGTCATGTCTGACTTTGTGCGACCCCATAGACGGCAGCCCACCGGGCTCCCCCGTCCCTGGGATTCTCCAGGCAAGAACACTGGAGTGGGTTGCCATTTCCTTCTCCAATGCATGAAAGTGAAAAGTGAAAGTGAAGTTGCTCAGTCATGTCCAACTCTTAGCGACCCCATGGACTGCAGCCCACCAGGCTCATCGGTCCATGGGATTTCCAGGCAAGAGTACTGGAGTGGGTTGCCATTGCCTTCTCCACTAGTTGATACTAAATTATTTTACTAAAAATTCAATACTTTGATAGATATTCTATACTGTATGATTTTTAATTTACTCATCTGAGAATGAATTTTTACCTAGGGAATATTTTACAATTATTTTATATGAATGAATCTTATTATTTTACAAACATACATAGGGTACTTTCAGAGAAATGTCACATGTGTTTCAGAGAAATTATTCCAATGGTCCTGAAAATATGCAGATAATAATTAGATAGTGAGATGCAAGCAAAGATACATTCAAGATGAATATTTCTTTACTTGAGAACAAGAAATGTAAGTTCAGTTAAGAAATAAATGTAAATTTATGAAGTGCCATTTTAATTAGAGGCAAATGTCATCCACATACCAGTAAGTATCACAGCCCCTTGAGAAACATCAGTGAGCATTCTAGAAAAGAACCTTTGCTCCAGAGTTGCTTCTACTTTAGTGAGGATGTGGAAGACAGACCATAAACAATAAATGTTTTAAAAAGTTAAATTATAATGTATGATAAAATTGATAATTTCTATAAAAAGAGAGCAGAACAAAGGGGAAAGGAGTAGACAAGTAGATCAAAAGCACAGTTTTGACACGGGATGAAATGTACCTTGAGTCTCATCCATAGTTGATGTAGATGATATTTAAATGAGACTGGATTTTAGAGTTGATGCTGGAATAAGTTAAGACTTCTGGAACTGTTGGGATGGAATGAATATATTTTTCAGGAGAGAAAGATAAGAATTGGAGGCAGAGGCAGAACACAGTGGATTAAATGCCTGTATCCTTTTCACATTCACATGATGAAATCTAACCCTCAATGTATGTGGGGACTTTGGGGGGGCTGGTGGGGGTGGTGGTGGTGGCAGTGTGTGTGTATGTTAGTTGCTCAGTTGTGTCCTTCTCTTTGTGACCCCATGGATTGTATGGACTGTAGATTGCCAGGCTTCTCTGTCCATGGAATTCTGCCGATAAGAATACTGAAGTAGGTGGTCATTTCCTTCCCCAGGAGAGCTTCCTGACCCAGGGATTGAACCCAGGTTCCCTCCATCATAGGCAGATTCTTTACAGTCTAAGCCATCAGGTGGGGTGTGGGCATGGGGCATAATTAGATCATGAGAGTGGAGTCCTCATGAATGGGATTACTGCCATTCTAAAAGTGATCCTAGAAAGTGCTTATCCTCTTTCCTCCATGTGAGGATACACGGAGAAGTATGCAATTCAGAATAGAACTCTCACAATTACCCAACCATGCTGACACCTTGACCTTGGATTTTTAGCTTCCAGAATGACAAGAAATAAATTTTTGTTTTTGATAAGCCACGCACTGTATGGTAATTTGTTTTTAGTAGTCTCATATAAGGCAGAATGGTAGATTTCCATTTGAAATAGAATGGTCAGTGTCAGGCTCATTCAACACAGGAAAGGGGAGAAGATAAAGGTATTAGCTTCATGGATATTTGAGGGAGGACATTTTAAGAAAAGGAGAAAAAATGAAAGTTGTTCTGTTGTGTTCGGCTCTTTGAGAACCCATGGACTCTATAGTCCATGGAATTCTTCAAGCCAGAATACTGGAGTGGGTAGCCTATTCCTTCTCCAGCAGATCTTTCTGACCAAGGAATTGAACCAGGCTCTCCTGCATTGTAGGTGGATTCTTTACCAACTGAGCTATCAGGTAAGCCCAAGAAATGGAGAGAGTTTAAAAGCTAGGAATTTCTTAGAAACTTCTAGTGGGTCACTGCACCTAAAACAGAGCGAGTAGAAATTAGAGTATTTGGAGGGGGAGCCAGACATAAAAGCGGACAAATTTTGTATAAGGTCATAGTCCATGAAAGACAGCTATATTGCTTTTACACAGAGAAAGAGAGTTCTTGGAGGGTTTTGAGCGAAGAACATTAGATTTGAGTTACATTTTGGGAGACTCACTTTGTTTGCTATGTTGAGAAGAGGAAACACTGGGGTTGGGGGTGGTGAAAACAGTGAAAAAGGACAAAAATTTCCATTTCATTTATTTCCACTTTATGTTCATGTAATCAATGCCATAATCTATTCACTTGTAATTCACTTTTTATACTTTCTAGGTTATTTAAGTCTCAGATATTTTCCTTTTCCTGCATTATCTGCTGCCAGAATTGGTAACTCTTACATCCATGTTGATCACCTATTAAATAGCTAACATCAAAGACTCCTAATTCATTTTAATGTCACAGCACACCCTGGCCATATCCTAAAGCCTGGAAACACAAAAAATGCCCCATCTGTTAGACAGTGAGTTTTTTCTAACAACTTTCTTCCTAAAATTTCCATAATTGTTATTTCAAAGTTCTTATCTCATCCTCCAAAACTATTACAGAGTTTGGATTAAGTCATCAGAACTGAAACTGATCACCAAAATTGTTAACATTCCCTAGCATCATGAAATTATACTTTAATATAAATTTAGACTCAGTTATAGGCCACAGGACTGGAACAGGTCAGTTTTCATTCCAATCCCAAAGAAAGGCAATGCCAAAGAATGCTCAAACTACCACACAATTGCACTCATCTCACACGCTAGTAAAGGAATGCTCAAAATTCTCCAAGCCAGGCTTCAGCAATATGTGAACCGTGAACTTCCTGATGTTCAAGCTGGTTTTAGAAAAAGCAGAGGAACCAGAGATCAAATTGCCAACATCCGCTGGATCATGGAAAAAGCAAGAGAGTTCCAGAAAAACATCTCTTTCTGCTTTATTGACTATGCCAAAGCCTTTGACTGTGTGGATCACAATCAACTCTGGAAAATTCTGAAAGACATGGGAATACCAGACCACCTGACCTGCCTCTTGAGAAATTTGTATGCAGGTCAGGAAACAACAGTTAGAACTGGACATGGAACAACAGACTGCTTCCAAATGGGAAAAGGAATTCGTCAAGGCTGTATATTGTCACCCTGCTTATGTAACTTATAAGCAGAGTACATCATGAAAAACGCTGGACTGGAAGAAACACAAGCTGGAATCAAGATTGCCGGGAGAGATATCAATAACTTCAGATATGCAGATGACACCACCCTTATGGCAGAAAGTGAAGAGGAACTCAAAAGCCTCTTAATGAAAGTGAAAGTGGAGAGTGAAAAAGTTGGCTTAAAGCTCAACAATCAGAAAATGAAGATCATGGCATCCGGTCCCACCACTTCATGGAAAATAGATGAGAAAACAGTGGAAACAGTGTCAGACTTTATTTTTCTGGGTTCAAAAATCACTACAGATGGTGACTGCAGCCATAAAATTAAAAGACGCTTACTCCTTGGAAGGAAAGTTATGACCAACCTAGATAGCATATTCAAAAGCAGAGACATTACTTTGCCAACAAAGGTCCGTCTAGTCAAGGCTATGGTTTTTCCTGTGGTCATGTATGGATGTGAGAGTTGGACTGTGAAGAAGGCTGAGCGCCAAAGAATTGATGCTTTTGAACTGTGGTGTTGGAGAATACCAGACCACCTGATCTCAAGGGACTCTTGAGAGTCCCTTGGACTGCAAGGAGATCCAACCAGTCCATTCTCAAGGAGATCAGCCCTGGGATTTCTTTGGAAGGAATGATGCTAAAGCTGAAACTCCAGTACTTTGGCCACCTCATGCGAAGAGTTGACTCATTGGAAAAACTCTGATGCTGGGAAGGATTGAGGGCAGGAGGAGAAGGGGACGACAGAGGATGAGATGGCTGGATGGCATCACTGGCTCGATGGACGTGAGTCTGAGTGAACTCCGGGAGTTGTTGATGGACAGGGAGGCCTGGCGTGCTGCGATTCATGGGGTCGCAAAGAGTCGGACACGACTGAGCGACTGATCAGATCTGATCTGATAGCAAACAAATTCTTAGTACCATCCTTGTCAATTTATTAATGTCATTTCCCTTCTTTCAATCATTGCAGTTCAGTTCAGTTGCTCACTCGTGTCTGACTTTTTGCGACCCCATGAATCGCAGCACGCCAGGCCTCCCTGTCCATCACCACCTCCCAGAGTTCACCCAAACTCATGTGCATCGAGTTGGTGATGCCATCCAGCCATCTCATCCTCTGTCATCCCCTTCTCCTCCTGCCCCCATCCCTCCCAGCATCCGGGTCTTTTCCAATGAGTCAACTCTTCGCATGAGGTGGCCAAAGTACTGGAGCTTCAGTCCCAATTTAACATAAGTCCCTCCAATGAAAACCCAGGACTGCTCTCCTTTAGGGTGGACTTGTTGCATCTCCTTGCAGCCCAAGGGATTCTCAAGAGTCTTCTCCAACACCACAGTTCAAAAGCATCAATTCTTCAGCATTCAGCTTTCTTCACAGTCCAACTCTCACATCCATACATGACCACTTGAAAAACCATAGCCTTGGCTAGATGGACCTTTGTTAGCAAAGTAATGTCTCTGCTTTTCAATATGCTATCTATGTTGGTCATAACTTTCCTTCCAAGGAGTAAGCACCTTTTAATTTTATGGCTGCAGTCACCATCTGTAGTTATTTTTGAACCCAGAAAAATAAAGTCTGACACTGTTTCCACTGTTTCCCCATCTACTTCCCATGAAGTGATGGGACCAGATGCCATGTTCTTCGTTTACTGAATGTTGAGATTTATGCCAACTTTTTCACTCTCCTCTTTCACTTCCATCCAGAGGCTTTTTAGTTCCTCTTCACTTTCTGCCGCAAGGGTGGCGTCATCTGCATATCTGAGGTTATTGGTATTTCTCCCGGCAATCTTGATTCCAGCTTGTGCTTCTTCCAGTCCAGTGTTTCTCATGATGTACTCTGCATAGAAGTTAAATAAGCAGGGTGAGAATATACAGCCTTGATGTACTCCTTTTCCTATTTGGAACCAGTCTGTTGTTCCATGTCCAGTGCTATCTGTTGCTTCCTGACCTGCATACAGGCTTCTCAAGAGGCAGGTCAGGTGGTCTGCTATTCCCACCTCTTTCAGAATTTTCCACGGTTTATTGTGATCCACACAGTCACAGGCTTTAGCATAGTCAATAAATCATTTAGGCAATATTTAATTTGAAGTGTTTTCTACCTTGAACTTAAGGTCTGATAAAAATGCGTTAATGTTAACTAAAGCATAGAGATAATACACTTGGTTTAAAATAGAGGATCATATTTTTAAATTCATTGCTTCATTTCTACTTCCTCTGTATGCCCACTACCAAAGCCAACTGCTGTGTCCAGGATATCTTGTGTTCTGAGCAGATAACACAAGAGAGGTATAAAAACTTGTGCAACTTGAATTCTACTGCAGTGTTCTTTATGAGAGAGAATAAGTACAAACTAAGTCTGAAGCAGCAGGAAACAGTAATTATATCATGTTATGTCAACCTAACAGACAATTTTACAGCCACTAAAACTAGCAGATACAAAACTGCATCATCTTGAAAATGACTTTAATAAGGAAAATCTACAAACTTAATACTCTATCACTTCAATGACTGCTAACTTGAGAAAATTCTGTATGTGGCCAAAACTGGAATGAAATATTGAAAATAGAAATATGATTTTTCAAAGTGGTCAGTTCACTAGTGATATTTTAGTATAGTTTTCATTTTTTACAATATCTGGGCAACAAAATTTCAGAGCACTAAAGAAGTGTCTTATATTTACATAGTTATATGCTTTTGGTTAATGAGGGGATTAATAAGCATTTTTGAGTACATAGAATGGATTAGATCCTTGTGCATCTAGCTGTCCATAAATAATATTTAGACTTTTAACCCACATATGGAAATCCAAATCGCATTTTCCAATATTCTTCCTTTTCCTTCTTTATAAAGGATGCTACTATTTTCAGATTATCTGTTTCATTTCAACTACTAATCATCCACAAATCAGTTTTGGCATGAATCCCATATCATATGCAGGTTTTACAAAATGTTTTACACATTATCAGTAAGTTCATTCTTTTTGCTGCTTCTCACAGGTGTCAAACAAATGCTAAACTCTCTTCCCTTTAAGTGATTAAAATTCCTGTTATTTTGACAATTTTGTATACTTTGGGAATCAACAATCCTAGATTTTGTTTACAGATTATTTATGAAGGATAGTATGAAATCTCCATACCACTGCAATATATTGTTGAGCTCTGTAAAGAACACTTGCTTTTATTTTTTTCTCTGTGTCTTTGTCTTTTATTTCTCCTCTGGCTATATATCAGGCTACACTGGTTTCTGGAGTGAAAATGATAATCATATTTGTTGTAAGTCTAAACTTTCTTCAAGTGATAAAAGATATACAACTTTTACATTATCTATAATTCTATCTGTATTTGGAACAAAAAGTTATTAGGCTAGCATTGAAAAATGATTTTTAAAAACATCTTTTTATTATCTAAGAATATTTTTTTGATCTTTAAAAGACAACTTTTTATTGTCTAGGAATTTTTTTTATCTAAACCTATACCTTCTAATATAATTTTGCAGCAAATCCTACAAAATTTAACTTGAACACATCTCTGTACTCTTCCTCTTCCTTAGTATTCTTTCTCCAATTATTAAAGGCTTTGAAACAATTCTTTATTCACATCTACTTTCCTAAAAAGTTCAAGTTATTTCATACACTGCCTTTTCTAAATCTAAAAACCTCAATATAATACTGAATACTATTCATATATTTTCATTATACTTCATAGATTTGCAGATGTATTAGTTTAGATTTTTATCGTATTATCTCAATATGTAAATTTTACCTACTATTTGACCATTTAAATATACAATAGTTAATTGAATTGATTATATTGGATTATATAGACTTTCAGTATGGTATCAATCCAAGCAAGCATATATGATTTCTAAATATCAATAATAATATTAAATATCACAAGCAAAGTCCTCAGCTAATTTATCCAAAGACTGGCTTTACAAAATAAGTATAAAATTTTAGTCAGTTTCAAAATTTGCCTTATCTGTCAAAAATGTATTTTTGAGTAGCTAGCATGTGTAAAATTATTTCAGTTTTAGTTGCAATGCATCAGAATTCTCTGGAAGCCTAATTTAATATATGAGGGTTTTCAGGAAAATCATGAGGGTTTCAAAACTGTTAAGTGTCAAGAGAGATAACATACACTCTGGAGGTTACCTTGTGAAATTTAGAAAGGAGGAATGGATAGGAAAATCGAATGTCTCTCATTTTTAAAATCCCTCTGGCCATTCTGTTCCATAGCTCCCTATGGCTAGGGACACGTCTTAATGCACTGCTGGCCATGCTGCCTAATATATGACTTTGCTACTGAGACAACAGCCTGCTGGACCAAAGGAGAGCACTAATTGAAGGAAAGATCATCTACAGGTTGATTGGTGGACTTTGTAAAGTTTCTTAGTAATGATTGTTTCAGCTGACAAGAAAGAAATGATGGAATTGAGTCTTTCAGTCAGGAATTGAAAGTGTTTTGCTGTACAAAGCCAGTGTTTACCAGCAGCTGCTAAAGCTGAAAGATACAGGAGGAAATGGTATCACAGATTGCATGGTTCAGTTCAGTTCGGTCACTCAGTCGTGTCTGACTCTCTGCAACCCCATGGACTGCAGCACTCCAGGCTTCCCTTTCCATCCCCAACTCCCAGAGCTTGCTCAAACTCATGTCCATCAAGTCAGTGATGCCATTCAACCCTCTCATCCTCTTGTCATCCCTTTCTCCTCCTGCCTTCAGCCTTTCTCAGCATCAGGGTCTTTTCCAATGAGTCAGTTCTTCCATCAGGTGCCCAAAGTATTGGAGCTTCAGCTTCAACATCAGTCCTTACAATGAATATTCAGGACTGATTTCCTTTAGGATTGACTGATTGGATCTCCTTGCCATCCAAGGGACTCTCAAGATTGCATGCAGAAGAATAAAATTAATAACATTTATATTATGACACTACCACTAGTAGTAATGTATAGAAATAACTGGTAAATATAAATAGGAGCCTAGAGGGAGTGTGTCGGAGAAGGCAATGGCACCCCACTCCAGTACTCTTGCCTGGCAAATCCCATGGACGGAGGAGCCTGGTAGGCTGCTAGGAGTCGGACACAACTGAGTGACTTCAGTTTCACTTGTCACTTTCATGCACTGGAGAAGGAAATGGCAACCCACCCCAGTGTTCTTGCCTGGAGAATCCCAGGGATGGGGGAGCCTGGTGGGCTGCCGTCTATGGGGTCGCACAGAGTTGGACACGACTGAAGCGACTTAGCAGCAGCAGCAGCAGCAGGAGTGTGTAAATCATGAAAATGATGCAGTGCTAAAATGAAAGAACTTTATTTTATTCTTCATAAAATAAAGAATGCTGATTCTTTAGCCAGATAATACCATCATAGGATATCCTGCAACTCTAGATCCTGAATTATTTCCTGGTTCCCATCATCTTGGAGCAGGAAATGGCAACCACTCCAGTATTCTTGCCAATAAAATCTCATGGACAGAGGAGTCTGGCAGGCTACATACAGTCCATAGAGCTGAAGAGTTGGACACGACTGAGAGACTGAGAACATAGCAAGGTACCATCGTCTAGTTTATGAGAGGTATGACTGTACTGTAGTTCTGAATTTCACTTGCATGTCCTGGTCTATTCCTGGATTCCCACAGGGCTTGCCTATAACAAGGAAATTCACTCTCTTCTCATTTCCTTGTATATTTTTAACCAACTCCCTTTTTCTAATCTAAATAAGTTGACATCTAAAGAAGCTTAACACAGAATTTAGCTACTTTAAGAAAGTTAACATTTCTTTTTTTTTTCTTTGGTCCCTAGTTAAAAGTATGATCCCAAACTTATTTCAACTAGAAGTAAATCATAGAGAACATATATAGCTGTAAGATGGTTTACAATCTACTGCATATAACTTTTCCAATATCTTTTCCTAATCTTCTCTATAAATCAACTTTTTATAATTTTGTTGTTCAATAAGAGTTCAAATAAATATATAATTTGTCACATTGTAGAGAATGATTGTACTTGTAACTAAACACTGAAAATAACTCATAAACATCTGTGACATCTCTTTAAGAAAGCTATCAAGAAATGTGTGTATGAATGAAATTTTTTGATGTTAGGAATTGTCATCAGCAGTGCAAAGGATTTATCATACAAGATCAAGGGAACTTAAAGTGACTTTATAGTGCTAAATGATAAACTGAGGTACATTAATATTTTTAGGTGTTTTTCTGAGCAAAAATTGAATCATCCAATATAGCAGATAGAAGAAAGTCCAAAGGAGCTGTACAAAATGAAAGACTTTTTATAGGCAGAAGGGAGTCAGAAGAAGTTACAATAGGCACATACACACACAAAAAACCGGCTGGTTATTATAAGCTTACTTTCTTTTAAGGAATGGCAGGAGTCTATCAGAGAGATTATCTAACTCATGCTAATCAGCTGAATATTGATTGATTGGATTTCTGGGAGATTTCTCATCAGTGGGCTTAAAACATTCAATCAACCATGTTGTCAATAGACATGCCATCACCCAGGCTTTGTCATTGCATGAAATAAGCATGGGCAAAGTCAATTTAGCATAATTCTTAAGAATCCCAGAATTTTTGGAATGATAAATGAGCACTGGCTAAAATCACCAGCAGGATTAGCCCCTAAGAAAAGAGTCAGACTGTTCTGTGAAGTTGTGAAGCCAGGTGGTAACTTCTGTTCTCCAGCTATTACTTTTTTCCAACAAAAATCTGTATTATCTACATTGAACATCTGTTGTTTAGTGTAGCTACCTTTATGAATTATGTTTAACTACATCTTCTGGATAACTTGGTGCAGCTTATACATCGCTGACTGCTTCGACATGCACTTTTATGTTATGGAGACAGCTTCTTTCCTTAAAACTCATGAACCAATCTCTGCTAGCTTCAAAATTTTCTCTACAGCTTCCTGAATTCTCTCAAGTCTTATAGCATTGGAGAGACAGAGGACCTCTGGATTAGGCTTTGCCATGAGGTAACATTGTGGCTGGTTTGATCTTCTAGCCAAACCAGTAAAAGTTTCTCTGTATCAAAAATAAGCTGTCACACTTACTTATCATTTGTGTGTTAACTGGAGTAGCACTTTTAATTTCTGTCGTTCACAACTTGGAACTTTTCTTTGCATTCACAACTTGGCTATCTGTTGTAATAGGCCTAAATTTTGACCTGTCTCAGTTTTCTACATGACTTTCTCACTAAGCTCAAGCATTTTTAGTTTTTGTTTTAAAGTGAGAAACATGTGACTCCTCCTTAGGCCTGAACACTTAGAGGCCATTGTAGGTGTTTTGTAATTAATTTTGTTAGAATGTAGTTTCTTCATTGTAGGATTTTTAATTAGCCTAGATCTTCATGACCCGGATAATCATGATGGTGTGATCACTCACCTAGAGCCAGACATCCTGGAATGTAGAGTCAGGTGGGCCTTAGGAAGCAAGATCATGAAGAAAATCTAGTGGAGGTGATAGAATTCCAGTTGAGCTCTTTCAAATCCTAAAAGATGATACTGTGAAAGTGCTGCATTCAATACGCCAACAAATTTGTATAACTCAGTAGTGGCCACAGGACTGGAAAAGGTCAGTTTTCATTCCAATCCCAAAGTAAGGCAATGCCAAAGAATGCTCAAACTACCACACAATAGCACTCATCTCACATGATAGTAAAGTAATGCTCAAAATTCTCCAAGCCAAGCTTCAGCAATACATGAACTATGAACTTCCAGATGTTCAAACTGGCTTTAGAAAACACAGAGGAACCACAGATCAAATTGCCAACATCCGCTGGATCATGGAAAAAGCAAGAGAGTTCCAGAAAAACATCTCTTTCTGCTTTATTGACTATGCCAAAGCCTTTGACTGTGTGGATCACAATAAACTGTGGAAAATTCTGAAAGAGGTAGGAATACCAGGCCACCTGACCTGCCTCTTAAGAAATCTGTATGCAGGTCAGGAAGCAACTTTTAGAACTGGACATGGAACAATAGACTGGTTCCAAATAGGAAAAGGAGTATGCAAGGCTGTATATTGTCACCCTGCTTATTTAACTTATATGCAGAGTACATCATGAGAAACACTGGGCTGGAGGAAGCACAAGCTGGAATCAAAGTTGCTGGGGGAAATATCAATAACCTCAGATATGCAGATGACACCACCCTTAGTGAAGTAAGTGCAGTAAGTGAAGAAGAACTAAAGAGCCTCTTGTTGAAAATGAAAGAATAGAGTGAAAAAGTTGGCTTAAAGCTCAACATTCAGAAAACTAAGATCATGGCATCTGGTCCCATTATTTCATGGCAAATAGATAGGGGGAAACAGTGGAAACAGTGGCAGACTTCATTTTTGGGGGCTCCAAAATCTATGCAGATGGTGACTGCAGCCAGGAAATTAAAAGATGCTTGCTCTTTGGAAGGAAAGTTTTGACCAACCTAGACAGTGTATTAAAAAGAAGAGACATTGCTTTGCCAACAAAGGTCTGTCTAGTCAAGGCTATGGTTTTTCCAGTGGTCATGTATGGATGTGAGATTTGGACTCTACAGAAAGCTGAGTGCCAAATAATTGATGCTTTTGAACTGTGGTGTTGGAGAAGACTCTTGAGAATCCCTTGGACTGAAAGGAGATCCAGCAGTCCATCCTAAAGGAAATCAGTCCTGGGTGTTCACTGGAAGGACTGATGTTGAAGCTGAAACTCCAATACTTTGGCCACCTAATGTGAAGAGCTCACTCATTTGAAAAGACTCTGATTCTGGGAATGATTGAAGGTGGGAGGAGAAGGGGATGACTGAGGATAAGATGGTTGGATGGCATCACTGAGTCAACGGACAGGAGTTTGATTTAACTCTGGGAGTTGGTGGTAGACAGGGAGGCCTGGTGTGCTACAGTCCATGGGGTTGCAAGGAGTTGGACACGACTGAGCAACTGAACTGAACTGGACTGCACCATTGAGGAAGGAATCTCTTCTTCATCCTTTCACAGCAGTTGGGATGCCCTGCTGACTTGCTTACCTGCTGTGGCAAGCTGTAGGATTTGCTTCATAGCTGCCTAGCTTCTCTGGCCAGGCCTCCTAACCCTAAACACATGGGCTGGTTACTTGCTTTCTTGTCCACGCAAGGTGCTAGAATGGGCTCTGAGGCTGGAATGGCTGAGTCAGACACAACTGAGCGACTGAACTCAAGTGAACTGAATTTCAATAATTTTGTGTCACAGGGAATAGGTAGGCCTGATAAGAGGGAGAGAGATGAGGGAACTGCCAATTAGTGGAGTGGTCAAAACACATACAGAATTTACTGATTAAGTTCACCATATTAAATGGTCATAGTGCATGATGGCCGCCAAAATTACAATAATAATATCAAAGATCACTGATCACAGACTACCATAACAAATATACTCATAATGAAAGGTTTAAAATATTGCACGAATTACCAAAAGTGATACAGAAACATGAAGTGAGCAAATGCTGTTGGAAGAATAGCACTAATAGATTTACAGATATAGAGTTGCCACAAACCTTCAGTTTTTAAAAAACATAGTAAAATGAGCTATGCCTTATAAAATATTTATGACAGTATGCAAAAGAACTAAATAATAAGAAGCAGACCTATACCATAATCCCCTTTAACAAATAAAAAAATATCAGTTTGCAATACAAGTATATATTCTTCTCTCCATCTTGCATTTTCAATGTAAAATATATTCTGGAATTTTTTTTATATTTGCACATACTTTTTATTATTTACTACATTTTCATGTTGCATGAAAAAATAATATTTTTAATATGTTTACTACTTTCAGTAAATATATGATACACTTATATTCTTGCTTTTACCATTCAATATTATATTTTTGAGTTATCATGTGTGTGTGTGTGTGTGTGTGTGTGTATTGATGTAGGTTAATTTTATTGGTTCATATTCATTGCTAATGGTACTAATTGTTTAGACAGATGATCATTTAGTTTTCCATTTTTGGGTTAATAGGCTATTACTCCATTTTTCTCTTAAAAAAAAACGTAGCTATGAACACAGACATTGGTATATATCCCCCTGTTTTATGTGAAAGAATTTCTCAAGGGTGTAAGGACTAAGGTGTGGGGATGCTGAATCATGTACAATGTACTTACTCAATTTAGATATTGCTCTCCAGATTGGTCTCATCAAGCCACATTCATCCTCCATTTCCACCAACACATAGGAGTTCCCTTTCTCCACATTCTTCTTACTTTCACACACATATAAAGAAGTCTCTTTATATACCTAAAAGATAATTTTGGATTAGAATTTGAGACATGTAAGCTTTTATCATCTGAAACAGGTCAGTTTTTGTGTCATCTCTTTTTGCTGGCAGCTTGATTTGTCTTGGTTTACCTCTAAACATTGGGTGTCCTAGCTTTCTGTAAGGCTTCCAAGTCCCAACTGTGTAGCTTGTGCGTCCCCGCAAAATAGCCCCTTTCTCCAAAGGTCTGGTAAGGCAATAACCTTTAGGGCACAGGATTTGGCAACTATCTGAATGTTCCTTTAACTTCAGTAGCAGTTTAATAATGTGATGTGATTCATATTTGCTCATTTAAGAAGGCAAACGAGATGACCAGAAGACTCATGATAAGATGCTCAACGTCACTAATTATCAGGCTTTTGCAAATCAGACCTGTAAGATATATCACTTCACACCTGTCAGAATGGCTGTCAGCAAAAGAGACATCATATAGCAAGTGTTGGCAAGGATGTGGGGAAAACGGAATACTCATGCACTGTTGCTAATATTGTAAATTGGTGTCACTACTACAGAACCACTATGGAGGTTTCTCAAAACATTAAAAATGCGACTACCATATGATTCAGCAATTTCACTTCTGGGTATTTGCCCAATGGAAGCAAAAACACAAATTTGAAATTTGAATACTCAGTGTTCATTGCAATATAATGTACAATAGCTAAGATATGGAAGCAACCTACATGTCCATTGATGAATGGATAAAGAAGATGTGTAATACACACACACACATACATACACACTCAAAATGGAATATTACTCAGTCATTAAAAAGCAATCTTATCATTTTCAACAATATGAATGGATCTAGGCTTAGTAAAATAAGTCAGAAGAAAATAAATCCCACATGATATTACTTACATATGGAATATAAAACCAAAATAAGCAAAATACAAAACAAACAAACAAAAACCAGACTCATATATACAGATACAGAGAACAATAGGTGGTTGCCAGAAGGGAGGTGGGTAAAGGGTTCGGGAAAGTAGGTGAAGGGAATTAAGAAGTACACACCTCCAGCTATATAATAAATAAGTAACAGGGATGTAATAAACAGCATAAGGAATATGATCAACAACAATGCAATAATTTTGTGTGGGGACACACGTTTACTAGACTGTCTAATTCATCATGATGTGTACAAATGTCAAATAATTATGTAGTATACCTGAAACTATCATAATAGTCTATGTAAATTATATTTCAATAAAAAACAGAAAATAAATTTTAAAAAATAAACAAGTACACTCCCTTAACCACCCATCCAAAAAAGAAAAAAAAAAGATGAAGAAGAAAAGAAAAACAAAGAAAACTGAAAAAAAATAAAAGCTATTTAGGAGCTCTGATTACAAGAGTGGGGTCTGACATACACCACCTTCAGAAATGCCAGAATGAAATGTATACTCAGGCACAGTGTGTAACAACCACACTGTCTTCTTTGGATGCCTGCTAGAAATTTTACTTAGTCAACATTGAGAACAACCTTCCTAATTTTGAATGAAAAACTGGCTTCTGGGTGTTCTGTACATGAAATAAGAGTATATTATATAATCACAGGACAGGTAAAGATCTGTAAATAACATTTTGATGTCACTATGAGGTTTTATCCCACAAATTCTGTCTAAAAAACCCAGACTTCAAGGATTTTATAAGGAATGTTGAGTCTGCCCTGGCTGTAGCCTGTCCATGTGTACTTTTAAATTCCTTGCTCTCTGCTTTTCTTTGCCAGTTACCATTTCCTAAACCCACTTCAATTCTTCAGAAATTTTTTGAAAGAATTTTTTTATTTGTCTGTTTCTTCCATCTTCTCATTCTCTTCATATTTGTGGGCATTCACTTACTTTAAAAAATGTTACTATCAAATAAATAGAACTATGGGAGGGAGAAAAAAGATCAGACCATATGCTAGGACCAGCATCTTAAAGTTAAAATTCCTGCTAACTAGCTGTCTTCAAGTGTTAATATTTTAACAGTGAAAGGCAATATTAATAAATAGTGTAGACTCTGGTAATTTGGAAAGCTAATCCCCTTCTAGTAGATAGCTACTTTTTAGATTCTCACAGGAATACAAGACTAGTATTATCACGTTTCAAGATTCTTAGAAATATTTCAGTCTTCAGAATTTTTATATCAGACCTCCTACTTTCTTAATAATGGCATGATTTTTGTTAGCACTGTGTGAGTTGATATGTCTTCAAGAAGTATTCAGAGTATATGATTCCAGTGCATGATATTTCTTTTAGATCTACTGTTAATTATTTTTAAAAAGCTTGACAACTAGTTATTATTTTCCAAATTTACAAATAAATAAGCTGAAGTAGTCTAATGCTAATTAGCTTGCCAGATGCTACAGAGAGGACTTGAATTTTATTCTAACTCCAGGTTGTCTGACATCAAACTTTTAATACTGTGAAGAACAGTATATGTCGGTGCTGTGCTGTGCTTTGTCATTCAGTCCATGTCTGACTCTTTCTGACCCATGGACTGTAGCCTGCCACGTTCCTCCGTGTATGGGATTCTGCAGACCAGAATACTTAAGTGGATAACCTGTACTCCTCCAGGGATCTTCCTAACCCAGGGATCTGAACCCAGGTCTCCCATATTATAGGATTCTTTAACATCTGAGTCACCAGGGAAGCCCAAGAATACTGGAATGGGTATCCTATCCCTCCTCCTGTGGATCTTCCTCACCCAGGAGTGGAATGGCGGTCTCCTGCATTGCAGGTGGATTCTTTACCAGCTGAGCTACCAGGGAAGCATGTTGGTCTAAGGAAGTGGTAAATATAAGAAACCATACAGTTACCTCAGAAAATAGAGATCTTACTCTAATTCTTTTTTTTGAAAATGCTACAACGGTTTTACAAAATATCTTTCAATTTTGAGATGATTCCTCATCGTCCTTATCATCAAATAACTTGAAAGCTGGAACAAATACTAACTTCCTTCAGCCTTAACCTCCTACTCTTTTCTCAGGCTCTTTCAAACTGATTTCAGCTCCACCCACTCTATTCTAGAGAAGACAAGAGTAACATTTTAAGGGGTGTTTTATTTTTATATGCAGCAGGTGGAAATTCTTTCTTATTAGACACTTCCTAAGCTTGTTTAGTGATGGATGCACGGCTTGGCGAGTGAGATTGTGTTCGTGTATGTGTCACCTGTTCCTGTACATGGGGCCTTAATAAGTTATGCTCAACAAGCCAGGAACAATTTGAAATACTTAGCTGCAGATATTTTATGTGATTCCCACGAGATATCAGCTGTTAGCAAAATTTTTGCTACTAATGTTCTGTGATATTAATATTTTGTTTTATGATTTGTAAGATATAAAAGTCATGCTTCTATCCTTTAAAATATTTGAAATTTTGATGACTGAGTTGTGCATTTCTCATGTCATATTCAAAATGAATAAACCTCATCTTACATATGTTCCAAATACTTCCATTTTAGCAGATAATTAGAAATTACATATATATTTATGTGTCTATATAATATGTGTGTATGTAACTTAAAACATATGCATTTTTCTTCCTAAATATATCATATAAAATCAATCTATGAAGTCATTACTGACTAAATAAACTTGATGTAACCACCGCCTCTACTGGTTACAAGCCTCCATCATCTCTCTCCAGAACTAATGTCTAGGTCCCCCTAAAAATCTCTTCAGTCAAATTTTACCCTCTCCCCTACCTGTATATTCATTTACCATGTAGAAGAGCTTTTAAAACATCTTTTCATGCCTCTGCTTACACTCTTTCAATAACTGACATCAAGCTTAACGTGAAAATACAAAGCCCCGTATTCACCTACCTGGCCCTACATACATTTTGCACTTTCTTCTCCAGCTCATATTTGAACATTCTCCCTTTCCACATTACATTCCAGCCACAATGGTGGTATTGTCATTCATCCAAAATGCTATCTTTGAGCTTTGCCACTTTTCCAAACATGGCACCCTATTTGTAGCTTACTATGAAACTTATTTTTTAAAATAATACACATGTATACCTGTGGCGGATTCATTTTGATATTTGGCAAAACTAATACAGTTATGTAAAGTTTAAAAATAAAATAAAATTTAAAAAAAATAAAAAATAAAAAAATAAATAAAATAAAATAATACATTCTGAACTTCCCTACCCAAGCTATGTTTCTTTTTAATTTTTTATGCAGGTATAGTGTACTACAGAAAAGTACACAAACCAGAGTGCACAGTTTACAAAGTGAGCATATCCAGCTAAGCACCACTTAACACAAGACAGTGGATATTACCAACTTCAGAAATATCCAATATTCTCTGTCTCAGCCACATCCTCCTAAACAATGTTCTGATTAGATTTCTCTATTTCAACTTCAAATCAATGATATATTATTTAATGACTGAGTTATTTCTTATACTCTTTAATGTATTATTGTGTCTGATTTCCTTTTATTGTGGTAAATAAACATACTGAGAAATCTACCTCTAAATTTTTAAGTATCTAGTACAAGTATTGTTAACTGTATGTACATTCCTATGAAACAAATCTAAGGCTCACTCTCCCCCTGACTCTGTAAACCATCTTTATACTTTCTGCTTTTGAGAGTTAGACTACTTTAGATACCCAAGTTGAGTGGAATCTTGTAGTATTTGTCCTTATGTGATGGCCTTATTTCACTTAGTAAAATATCCTCAAGTTTCATCCATACATATGTGAATATGGAAGAATTTCCTTTTGAATAAATGTTGGGTAGTATTCTATTGTATGTAAAAATGCTACTTTTTATATACTATATACTATCTATACTACATTTTCTTTATCCATTCAGCTATGAGTGAACATTAGGTTGTTTCCACCTGTTGGTTACTGAATAATGCTGCAAAGAACATGAGATTGCAACTATCTCTCCCAGGCCCTAATTATAAACATTTGGAAATGGGATTGGCATTTCATAAGGTAGCCCTGTTTTTATTTTTTGAATCAACTTCCATACTGCTTTCCACATTGAATGCACCTTCTTACATTCCTATCAAGGGTGCACACGGGTTCCAATTTCTCTAAATCTTTAACAGCACTTATTTCCTAGTTTTAGGACATTTGTTTTGGTTATGTATTTCAGTTTTGGTAACAGCCATGATAACACGTGTGAGGTGATGTTTCATTGTGATTTTGATTGCATTTCTCCAATGATTACTGATGTTGAACATCTTTTCATATACCTGAGATTTTTATCTTTTTGGAGGAATGCTTGTGTGTGTGTGTGTTACTCACTCAGTCATGTTCTATTTTTTGTGACCCCAAGGACTGTAGCCCGCCAGACTCCTCAGTCCATGGGATTCTCCAGGCAAGAATACTGGAGTGGGCCACCATGACCTTCTCCAAGGGATCTTCCCAACCCAAGGATCGAACCCAGGTTCTCTGCTTTGCAGGCTGATTCTTTACTGTCTGAGCTACCATGGAAGCCCCATTCAACTCCTTAGCCCATTTTTAATCAACTATTTTTTTCTATTGAGTTTTATTAATTTCTTATATATAGTGGATATTAATCTCTTACTAAGAGTATGATTTATAAATAATTTCTCTCATTATGTCAGTTGCCTTTCACTCTATTGATTGGGTTTTCTTGTTTGTTTATCTATTGCTGTGCAGAAGCTTTTTAGTTTGATGTAGGCAATGATTTTTTTGGATAGGAAACCAAACATATAAGCTATAAATGCAAAAATAGACAAGTGGGACTACATCAATGCCAAATTTATTTGGATTTTTAGTCACTAGATAAGCAAATTGTTATATTCTCTGTTCTCTACTAACAGAAAGCAGAAGTTAAATTCCAAAAGAGGGATGTATGTATTTGTCTGTGGGAATTTGTGTGCCCGTATTTGTTTACATGGCTGCCGATTGTTGAATAGAAGAAAAGAAAGGCTAAGGGAAGAGAATTGTTTCACAAGGAAAAATAATATGAAAAATTATTTATAAAGTTTTATTATGGGTTTACCTATGTCCCTGTGGCTGATTCATATTGATATTTGGTAGAAACCAACACAATACTGTAAAGTATTATCCTTCGATTAAAAATAAATAATTTTTTAAAACTTGGAATTATAAACAAAAGGGACTTTTAGAAGGAAAAGAATTTCTGATCTTCTATTTTATTTCTAGAGCTATGGAGCAAGCTGGAAATATTAAAATGTTTAACTTCATCAGTATAGATGTTCCCCTTCTTTCTCCAGATATTTGTGATCCACAGAAAGAACTGTGGATGCACTAGTAACTAAGAATTAATGAACCCAGGAAACAGCCTTAAAGAAAGTCCAGGTTAAAAAAAAAAAAAACTAAGCAGAGAAAATATGAAGATTTAGACATCAGAGCAAAATGTTACATATGCTAATGGAAACTTTAATATGGAAATATTGTTCAACTGGAGTTATGGAGGAAAATCAATAAAATCATCAAATGAATGTGATGCATTGTGGGGCTTTAGGATAAGGATTTGTTATAATCTTAGCATTTATTAGCCAGGGGATCTTAAGTAAAGTAAATGATCAGAGCTTTATTTTCATCATTTGGAACATGGAAATGCCTACTTCATTTAAGATTGATAAAGTGCTCATACACTGATAGCTATCATGAGATTATATATTTTAAAATGTTAAGTAACACAACGCACACAATGATAATGGTAGTATTCTAACTAATAAAAAAATAAACCTCACAGAATATTGGAAATAAAAGCAAAAATAAACAAATGGGACCTAATTAAAATTAAAAGATTCTGCACAACAAAGGAAACTATAAGCAAGGTGAAAAGACAGCCTTCAGAATGGGAGAAAATAATAGCAAATGAAGCAACTGACAAAGAATTAATTTAAAATATATACAAGCAAACCTGCAGCTCAATTCCAGAAAAATAAACGACCCAATCAAAAAGTGGGTAAAAGGACTAAACAGACATTTCTCCAAAGAATACATACAGATGGCTAACAAACACATGAAAAGATGCTCAACATCACTCATTATCAGAGAAATGCAAATCAAAACCACAGTGAGGTACCATTTCACGCCAGTCAGAATGGCTGCGATCCAAAAGTCTACAAGCAATAAATGCTGGAGAGGATGTGGAGAAAAGGGAACCCTCTTACACTGTTGGTGGGAATGCAAACTAGTACAGCCACTATGGAGAACAGTGTGGAGATCCCTTCAAAAACTGGAAATAGAACTGCCTTATGATCCAGCAATCCCACTGCTGGGCATACACACAGAAGAAACCAGAATTGAAAGAGACACGTGTACCCTGATGTTCATCTCAGCACTGTTTATAATAGCCAGGACATGGAAGCAACCTAGATGTCCATCAGCAGATGAATGGATAAGAAAGCAGTGGTACATATACACAATGGAGTATTACTCAGCCATTAAAAAGAATACATTTGAATCAGTTCTAATGAGGTGGATGCAACTGGAGCCTATTATACAGAGTGAAGTAAGCCAGAAAGAAAAACACCAATACAGTATACTAACGTATATATATGGAATTTAGAAAGATGGTAAGGATAACCCTGTATGTGAGATAGCAAAAGAGACAAAGTTGTATGGAACAGTCTTTTGGACTCTGTGGAGAGGGCGAGGGTGGGATGATATGGGAGAATGGCATTGAAACATGTAAATTCAGTTCAGTTCAATCACTCAGTCATGTCCAACTCTTTGCGACCCCATACATCGCAGCACGCCAGGCCTCCCTGTCCATTACCAACTCCCAGAGTTCGCTCAGACTCACGTCCATCGAGTCAGTGATGCCATCCAGCCATCTCATCCTCTGTCATCTGCTTCTCTTCCTGCCCTCAATCGCTCCCAGCATCAGAGTCTTTTCCAATGAGTCAACTCTTCGCATGAGGTGGCCAAAGTACTGGAGTTTCAGCTTTTGCATCATTCCTTTCAAAGAAATCCCAGGGCTGATCTCCTTCAGAATGGACTAGTTGGATCTCCTTGCAGTCCAAGGGACTCTCAAGAGTCTTCTCCAACACCACAGTTCAAAAGCATCAATTCTTCAGCGCTCAGCTTTCTTCACAGTCCAACTTTCACATCCATACATGACCACTGGAAAAATCATAGCATTGACTAGACAGACCTTTGTTGGCAAAGTAATGTCTCTGCTTTTCAATATGCTATCTTTCACATGTGAAACGAATGGCCAGTCCAGGTTTGATGCATGATGCAGGGTGCTCAGGGCTGTTGCACTGGGATGACCCAGAGGGATGGGATGGGGAGGGATGTGGGAGGGGGGTTCAGGATGGAGAACACATGTACACCTGTGTGGATTCATGTCAATGTATGGCAAAACCAATACAATATTGTAAATTAAAATAAATAAATAAATAAACCTGAGATAAAAAATTATTCTAATCATTGTTATCAAAACTTTGCCAGCTCCTTCATGTCATCAATAGTTTTATATATTTTGGAATAATGGAAATGTGTAGTTGCAAATACCCTTTATAACTGTTAAGTTAATCTTTACCAATGTATTCATGCCTGGAAAATCCCATGGACCGAGGAGCCTGGTGGGCTACAATCCATGGGGTCACAAAGAGTCAGACACGACTGAGCGACTTCTGTGTATGTTTTTACCAATGTGACACAAAATATCAAATCCACACTCCTAGTCTGATGACATTCCAACAATCTTTGATACTCCCTCCTTTGTAAAAGGAGAGGTTTTAAAGTAAGTGATCCTCAAGCTTAGTTTGTAAGGTTTTATATTTTTAAAAATTCAAAGCACTTCTGAGCTTAATTCAAGTTTTAGAAGAAATCAAAATAAATTCATGTGAAAAGTTTAATGTATCACTTAATATCATCTGTTTTCAAAAGTTAGTTACTCTATTCTTAAATTTCACCCAAAAAGTTAACTTCTATACTAATTTCTTCTTGACATCTCACCTGTTCTACACATATTCTTTGTCATTTAAAGGCTCTCTCTCTATTTTTTTTTTTTTTTTGCAGAACTATTGATACTACTGGGCATGTATAATCACTGTCAGTTAAAAAACGGTATAAGCAATTCCTTCATTAACATTCTTATCACTTTAAATAAACTCACTCAGCAAATACCATATTCATTCTGAAGCCCTTGATTTTCCCCATTCATTCATAAGCTCAGCTAATACACTGTCCTTCTTTGCTTCAAATAAATTATTCTGCTTATAATTTGTTATTCTACTCATTCAATGCAAGTGGTGATTTTTTAAACATAGGCTTCACTTTTTTGAGTTTATAATATTTCCTGTTTCCTTTGTGCCCTTTGCATTAGTCCTAAATCTCAAAGTCAATTATTTGCCAGTCAATCTTTGTTAATGTCTTCATAAACTATGATGAAGAAATTGCATGAATTCTCATACTCTTGACTGGTATTGAAAATTTATTCACACCTTCTAATAATACATCTAACTGAAGAAGACTTGTCCTTTCTAAAATTAAAGGGAAAAACTAAAACCAAGAGTTTAATATTAGTTAACTGTGCACTGAAACATAGAATACATATATGTCACTGAGAAAAATTGTATGATGGCATTGAATCAAGAATAATCAGAATATTATGTTGTTTAATGTTACTTAAATAACAATTTTATATGGCACAGTATTATCCTTGTTCTAATTTTTCAAAATGTTTTCTAGTGTTCTACAGTTTTCTATTAATAGAAAAAATGCTTGTGGTTTTTAATATTAGCTTTATCTTTCTTTCTTAGGACTGCCAAGACAAATAATCACAAATTGACTCGCTTGAAACAACAGAAATTTATTTTTTCTCAGTTCTGGAGGAGAGAAGTCTGAAATCAAAGTGTTGGCAAGTTTGGTTCTTTCTGGAGATCCTGAGCGAGAACATTTTCCATATCCGTCTTCTAGTTTCAGTGGTTGCTGGGAATCTATGGGTTCCTTGGCTCTGCTCAGTGCTCTGCTTTCATCATCACAAGGTGTTCTCTGTGTCTTCCTATGGCCTGCTTAATAATGACACTGCTCTGTGCTTATTCATTTGTGTCCAACTCTCTGTGATCCAGTGGATTGTAGGCAGCCAGGTTTCTTGTCCATGGGGATTCCCCAGCCAAGAATACTGGAGTGGGCAGCCATTCCCTTCTCCAGCGGATCTACCCAACCCAGGGGATCTTCCCAACCCAGGGATTGAACCCAGGTCTCCCACATTGCAAGCAGATTCTTTACTGTCTGAGCCACCAGGGAAGCCAAAGAATATTGGAATGGATAGCCTATCCCTTCTCCAAGAAATCTTCCTGACCCAGGAATCAAACTGGGGTCTCCTGCATTGCAGATGGATTTTTTACCAGCTGAGCTACGAGGGAAGCCCAATAATGACACTAGTCCTTATTAAGAGTCAAACTCAAAAATATACAAGCAACTCCTACAGCTCAATTCCAGAAAAATAAATGACCCAATCAAAAAATGGGCCAAAGAACTAAATAGACATTTCTCCAAAGAATACATACAGATGGCTAACAAACACATGAAAAGATGCTCAACATCACTCATTATCAGAGAAATGCAAATCAAAACCACAGTGAGGTACCATTTCATGCCAGTCAGAATGGCTGCGATCCAAAAGTCTACAAGCAATAAATGCTGGAGAGGATGTGGAGAAAAGGGAACCCTCTTACACTGTTGGTGGGAATGCAAACTAGTACAGCCATTATGGAGAACAGTGTGGAGATCCCTTCAAAAACTGGAAATAGAACTGCCTTATGATCCAGCAATCCCACTGCTGGGCATACACACTGAGGAAACCAGAAGGGAAAGAGACACGTGTACCCTGATGTTCATCGCAGCACTGTTTATAATAGCCAGTACATGGAAGCAACTTAGATGTCCATCAGCAGATGAATGGATAAGAAAGCAGCGGTACATATACACAATGGAGTATTACTCAGCCATTAAAAAGAATACATTTGAATCAGTTCTAATGAGGTGGATGAAACTGGAGCCTATTATACAGAGTGAAGTAAGCCAGAAAGAAAAACACCAATACAGTATACTAACGCACATATATGGAATTTAGAAAGATGGTAACAATAACCTTGTATGCGAGACAGCAAAAGAGACACAGATGTATAGTAAAGTCTTCTGGACTCTGTGGGAGAGGGAGAGGGTGGGATGATTTAGGAAAATGGCATTGAAACCTGTATAATATCATATATGAAATGAATCGCCAGTCCAGGTTCAATGCAGGATACAGGATGCTCCGTGCTGGTGCACTGGGATGACCCAGAGGGATGGTACAGGGAGGGAGGCGGGAGGGGGGTTCAGGAAGGGGAACACGTGTACACCCGTGGCAGATTCATGTTGATGTATGGCAAAACCAATACAATATTGTAAAGGAATTAGCCTCCAATTAAAATAAATAAATTTAAATTAAAAAAAAAAAGTCAACTGATTTAGGGCCTAACCTATTCCAGTTTGACCTCATCTTAGCTAATTACCTCTATAGTGACTCTGTTTCCAAATAATATCATATTCTGAGGTTGCCATAAAGTTTGGGGGAAGGGGTACTATATTACTCGGTACACAGTTGGAATATAAAAAAAGTTATAAGTCTATGCTAAGTGTGGAACATTTGATTCTTAAAATTAGTTTTCTTTGAAATCAATAATAAATGCAATAACGTAGAATTTTTCTGAAAACATTTAATATATATAAGGCAATTTGCATCATTTTCACTTATGATTGGTATGCTAATACGTCACTTCAGTTGAGTCCGACTCTGTGCGACCCCGTAGATGGCAGCCCACCAGGCTCCCCCATCCCTGGGATTCTCCAGGCAAAAACACTGGAGTGGGTTGCCATTTCCTTCTCCAAGGCATGAAAGTGAAAAGTGAAAGTGAAGTCGCTCAGTCGTGTCCAACTCTTAGCGACCCCATGGACTGCAGCCTACTAGGCTCCTCCGTCCATGGGATTTTCCAGGCAAGAGTACTGGAATAGGTTGCCATTGCCTTCTCAGGTTTCCATGTCTTGAAAATAACATTTTAAGTATGTATATTCTATCTATATAAAAATTCTTTACATTTCTGGGGTGCAAAGATATGAATTTTCAGAATTTGACATTTCCTGCAGAAATTAAGGGGTAGTGTACTATATATTGTGAAAAGACTTTTTATACATATTGCAAAGATGTTTGGCATGTTATTAAAGAAATTCCTACGTCATTTAGTCTCACTTAAACAAAAACTACTACATAGCCGTTAACTTACCCTCAGTGATATTGAGGATGACATCTATTACTAAAATCTAAGTTCCAAGATCTAATGAAACAAATCAAAACTTTATTTATTCCTGAATCCCTAATATCTAGGCTATCTTTAGCCCACAATGAGCACAGTAAATATAATGGAAGAATGAGTATCTTAGTATGATTAATTGATGAAGATTAAGAAAGTCTGATATTTACTGTTTTATTCACCACTTTTTAAGGAAATTTCTAGACATCCTAATTTTAAAATATAGAATTGTCAACTAATACTTCATTTTTTAGATGCCTAAATTTTTCTTTAAGGATAAAAATACAATTGTAATGGAGCCACCTAAATTAGTTGGTGATATTTTCATTTTCACTAAGTAAAAATCTTTTCCCTGGTTTGAGAAGCTATTGCTTTCTTATTGAAATAGGTGCCATTCATGTTTAGAGTGTGGTCAAGTCATTAAAACACCTATCTGGTTTTCACTGAACTCTATGCTGCTGCTGCTGCTGCTGCTTCTGCTGCTGCTGCTAAGTCGCTTCAGTCGTGTCCGACTCTGTGCGACCCCAGAAATGGCAGCCCACCAGGCTCCCCCGTCCCTGGGATTCTCCAAGCAAGAACACTGGAGTGGGTTGCCCTTTCCTTCTCTAATGCATGAAAATGAAAAGTGAAAGTGAAGTCACTCAGTCATGTCCAACTCCTAGCGACCCTATGGACTACAGCGTACCAGGCTCCTCCGTCCATGGGATTTTCTTAGGCAAGAGTACTGGAGTGGGGTGCCATTGCCTTCTCCGACTGAACTCCATAGCATAGGGAAATAGAGAACAAATCTAGAAATATTTCTGAGAATTCTTAAATATTTGAATGCCCTTATCTTTTATTACCAAGCACATAAATATTCAATAACTATCCCAAAAGAGGAGATTTAAAAGATATCAGATTGTTTCTCAATTCTTGTTAGGGAGAATCTAAATAGAATTTGAAAAAGTTACTCTAATTTCATTGTGATATTCCTTATATAATAAAAGATATCTTTATAAATTGACAGAAATGGCAAATGTATAAAATTTTATTTTATCCCTCATAAGTATTATTACAAGTATTAATTATAATCTGCCAAGAATCGATATCTACAAAGACTTTTGGTCAACCTTCCATGAACATAATTACATTAATTACATTAATTCAATATTGTTATGTGTTTGGTAGAGCATTTGGCCATGAGATAATTCTTAATGATTTATTTATAGCTGAGTACTGTCCCAAATTTAATTCTCATTAAGGAAGTGATATTTTTGTTATGTTAAATACTGTGTTAAGCACTGAAAAAAGAAAACAAATGTTGGCCTTTTTTTTTTCTCTTGAGATATTTACTTTAATGGAAATAACATTTTCTAAATGGTAGAAAAATGAATCTAATGCATACATATCTTTTATAAATCTATATATTTGAAGGTAAACAATGAGATCATCTCAATTATTAAAATAATATAGTTTTATATGAGTAATATATTAACACATCAATTTAAAAATCACAAAATGAACAGTAAAGAATTAAATTATCTTAACTAACTTAGTCATTTATTAAGTGATTGATTTAAACTACAATCAAAATAATTTTTGTGTGTAATTTACCAATGTTTTAGGAAAATATGGTCACTAACTAGGCATTACTTTCATCAGTGTTTTAGCCTTTGTTTTAGTAGGAAAATAAAATATATTAACCGATTTTAGGTGAACTGTGTGTAAGAGTAACTATTTCAAATGACTTAAACAATAAAAATGTCTTTTATCTCAGTAACTGGAAATCTAGACAATCAACTAAACATTTCATCAAAGACTTTTTTTTTTTTTTTCATCTTTATGCTGTTCTATCTTCTCTGTTTTCCTAATGCTGGCAACCCTTACGGTAGCAAGATGACTGGGTGTGAAAGTGTTTTAGTTTTGTTTTTCTATATGTTCATCATGGGAATGAAGAAGAGAAAAGAGAAATGGACAAAAGAACTGTAAGTTCTTCCCTTCAAATTTATTGGGTCAAGTTGACTATTTCTGGAATAATAGCACCTGTCAGGAGAATGATACAAACTGATTGGCTTAAATTTATCAAATACTTTCTTAGTTGATCTTGCAGAGCCACAGATAGAGTAGAAAACTTAAAAGTTCTCCAGGCAAGATTACTGGAGTGGGTTGCCATTTCCTTCTCCAGGAGATCTTCCCAACCCAGGGATCGAACCCGGGTCTCCCGCATTGCAGGCAGACACTTTACTACCTGAGTCACCAGGGAAGCTCTGAATTTAATATCAAAATAACACTACAAGCTGTCAAAACTAGGGTTATTAGTAAAAGTTTCTTATTCCTATAGTCATTACTCTTCAGTTGTTCAGGATTTCCATGACTAAAGCTTAAAATACAAACTGCCACTGAATTCAGTTCAGTTCAGTCACTCAGTCATGTCCGACTCTTGGTGACCCCATGGACTGCAGCTCGCCAGGCCTCCCTGTCCATCACCAACTCCCTGAGCCTACTCAAACTCAGGTCTATTGCATCATGATGCCATCCAACCATCTCATCCTCTGCCATCCTTTTCTCCTTCTGCCTTCAATCTTTCCCAGCATCGGGGTCTATTCCAATGAGTCAGTTCTTCACATCAGGTGGCTACTGAATTATTGAAGTTCAACTCACAAACAACATAGTGAACATATTCAATTGTGCACAATTTAATGAATTTTTGACATAAACAAATAACTTTGAAATTATTACATCAGGATAATGAAATCCACCAGACCAGAGTCTCCTCTTTCGGTTTTTAAATTTCTTTTCTCTTCCCTTTCCTGCTTCCCTGGTGGTTCAGAAGGTAAAGAGTCTGCCTGCAGTGCGGGAGACCCAGGTTTGATCCCTGGGTGGGGAAGATCCCCGGAGAAGGAAATGGCAACCCACTCTAGTATTCTTGCCTGGAAAATACCATGGACCGAGGAGCCTGCCAGGCTATAGTCCATGAGCCGCAAATAGTTGACATGACTGAGCTATTTCACTCTTTCGCTTCCCCTTCCTAGCTGTTCCATCACCAGGTAACCTCTAATCTGTCTATATAGTAGTTTGCATTTTCTATAATTTTACATAAAGAAACCATAGAGAATGTCTTGCTTTTTTTTTCATTCAAAGTAAGTATTTCAAGATTCATCCTTATTAAAGTATGTTTAAGTAGTGCATTCCCTTTTATGGCTGAATACTATGCATTATATAGCTAAATACTAATTTATTCACTTACATGTTGAGTTTTTTGGTTTTTAGCAGTTTGGGCTTTTTAAATATAGTGCTCTGAACATTTGTGTGCACGTCTTTATGTGCTTTTTATTTCCCTTAGGTAAATATCTAGGGGATGGGAGTTTTGGGTTATAGGATAGAAATTGTCTTAAATTGCAAAACTATTTCCAGATGTATCATTTTATAGTACTCTAAGAGCTGCCTTAGTGGCTCAGACTATAAAGAATCCACCTTTAATGTGGGAGACCTGGGTTCGACCCCTGGGTTGGGGAGATCCGCTGGAGGAGGGCATGGCAACCCACTCCAGTATTCTGATCTGGAGAATCTCCACTGACCGAAGGAGACTGGCGGGCCATAGTCCATGCGGTCACAAAGAGATGGAGTGGACTGAGCACGGCACAGCACAGAGTGCGGTAACAGGGGAGATAGACTTGCTTCACTTCAATCCCACTCTTCAGTATTTTCAATCCTTTTCATATTTCCCATTCTTGTGGGAGTATAATGTCATGGTATGTTTTATGAGTTTAACTGGATTTTCCTAATGCAGGTATTTTTTCATGTGTTTAGTTATTGTTCATATAAATCTTTGAGAAAATCTTCAAACAATTTGGCCATTTCTAATAGAGATTTTTTGTCTTCTTATTTTGGAGTTATAAGAGTTCTTTATCTTTTCTAGATGTAAACCCTTGGTCTGACATATGTTTGCACATATTTTCTGCCAGGCAGTGGCTTACATTTTCATTTTTGTGTAAGTGGCATTTTGCATTAAAAAGTGTTTAATTTAGAGGAAGTACAATTTAAAAAATTTCTTTCACAGTTCATACATGTCATATCCTAATTAGAAAATACTTCTCTAACAAAAACTACTATCTTTTTTGAGAAATTGTATACTCTAAACTAAATTTTATGATGCATTTTGAGTTAATTTTTGTGTGTGGTTTGAGGTAATATTTGAAATTCGGGTTTTGTTTTTGTTTTTTTGTGTTTTTTTTGGGGGGGTGAATACATATGTCTACCCAATTGTTACAGCATCATTTCTTAAAAACCTAGTATTTCCCCAATCAAATTACATTAATACCTTTATCAAAAATTAATGACCATTCATATATATATATATATATATATATATATATATATATATATATATTTCTGGACTCTCTATTATGTCTCACTGTTTGTCTGTCTTTTTGGGTTTACTATGCTGTCTTTGCCAACAAAGGTCCATCTAGTCAAGGCTATGGTTTTTCCAGTGGTCATGTATGGATGTGAGAGTTGGACTGTGAAGAAAACTGAATGCCGAAGAATTGATGCTTTTGAACTGTGGTGTTAGAGAAGACTCTTGAGAGTCCCTTGGGCTGCAAGGAGATCCAACCAGTCCATTCTAAGGGAGATCAGTCCTAGGTGTTCTTTGGAAGGACTGATGCTAAAACTGAAACTCCAATACTTTGGCCACCTCATGCAAAGTGTTGACTCATTGGAAAAGACTCTGATGCTGAGAGGGATTGGGGGCAGGAGGAGAAGGGGACGACAGAGGATCAGATGGCTGAATGGCATCACCAACTCAATGGACATGAGTTTGGGTGAACTCCAGGAGTTGGTGATGGACAGGGAGGCCTGGCGTGCTGCAATTCATGGGGTTGCAAAGAGTCGGACATGACTGAGCGACTGAACTGAACTGAACTGATGCTGTCTTGATTACTATAGTTTCATAATATCTTGAAATCTTATAATTTTCTTCTTATATGTCAAATGTGCTTCGGCTTTTCAAGATCCTATACATAACTATGTACTTTAAAAAATAATATTGGCATTTTCTACAAAAGCACTTCTAGAAATATGATTAGGATTAAACTGAATCAATAGATCAATTTGTAGAGAAATGTAACCTTTTCTTTCTTTTTCCTTTTTTCAGCCATGCCATGCAGTTTGCAGAATCTTAGTTCCCCTCAACACAGATAGAACTTCCAGGGAATTCCCAAGTGTAACCTTTACATCAGAGAAGGCAATGGCACCCCACTTCAGTATTCTTGCCTGGAAAATCCCATGGACAGAGGAACCTGGTAGGCTGCGGTCCATGAGATTGCTAAGAATCGGACACGACTGAGCAACTTCACTTTCACTTTTCACTTTCATGCATTGGAAACGGAAATGGCAACCCACTCCAGTGTTCCTGCCTGGAGAATCCCAGGGACAGAGGAGCCTGGTAGGAGGCTGTCTATGGGGTCACAGAGAGTCCGACATGACTGAAGCGACTTAGCAGCAGCAGCAGCAGCAGCAACAACCTTTACATAGTTCTCCTGCTAATTTTGACTTAGTGGATTTTCCTCTAATCATTTAAGAAAGTAAGTTAAATTATTTAGAGACAATTCTTTCTTTCTTGATATTCTTTAATTGAATCCTACAAAACTTTTTGTTGAGTTTTCATATTAATTCAATGCCAAATACTAATTTCCTTGTAATATCTTCTTCGATTCATTGAGGTTTCTTTTTTTAACGTGTTTAAGTTTGCAAATATTTTGTTTTTCAGATATTCCTCTGAAATGTATTTCTAATTTGATTTCATGTGATCAAAGAATGTATTTTGTATGGCTGAATCCTTCTAAACATATTCATATAAGCCCTATTGCCCAGAATATGGTCTATTTAGTATATGTTCTGTATTATTTTGATATGAATGTTCAGTCTGCTGTTGAGTAAAATGTAATATAAATATCAAGTTTGTTATTTAAGTCATCCACACACTTACTGAATTTTTTCGATTCTTATTCCATCAATTATTGAGAGGGTTTAAAACTCTGACTATAATTTGATTTGTGCATTTATCTTTTCAGGGCTTTTTCTTAAATTTGTTTCATTTTGGATTTTCATGAAATGCATAAATGTTCAGAATAACATGCTGATACATGCTACAACATGGATGCTTTGCAATTTTTAATGCAAATTTCCATTTCTTTTGTTAAATTCACTACTGATATTTTATTCTATTGATGTTATCATTTAAGTAAAAATATTTTTCATAGTATTATTTTCAGATAGCTCATTACTTCTACAGAGAATTATAATTGATTTTTGTATTTTAATTTTGTATCTGTCAACATTGCTGGACTGCTTTGTTAGTTCTTACAACTCACTTTTCTTTTTCTACTTTCAAGATTTTCTTTTTTTTCTTTGGCTTTTAACATTTTCACTGTGATATGTACAGGTATGAATCTTTTTGTTTATATATCCTACTTGAAGTTAATTTAAATTATTGTTTGTATAGAGTAATATTCTTCATCAAATTTCTAGCAGTTTTTAGCCGTTATTTTTTCAGATATTTTTCTACTGCACCTTCTCCTCTCTTTGTGTGTAATCCCATTATGCTTATGATGGTATGTTTAAATAGGTGTCTCACATTTCTTTAAGTTTCTGTTCCTTTTTCTTCATTCATTTTTCTATTTGTTCTTCTGAATGCATAATCACTATCTACATTTGCTGATTCTTTCTTCTGCCAGTTCAAATGTACTGTTGAGCTCCTCTAGTGAATTTTTTACTTCAGTTGTTTTATATTTATCTCTAGAATTTTCATTTGGTTCCTATTGTATAATTCCCATCTCTTTATTGATATTCTCTACTTGGTGGGACATTGTCATAATACCTCTCTTTAATTATTTAGGCATAGTTTCCTTTAGTTTTCTAAGTATTTTTATAATAGCTGCTTTGAAGTCATTTTTCTTAACCTATCTCAGTACTCCTAGAAATACTTCTTATGTTATTCAATAAAGTCTCCAGGCTGCTTATAATGAAAGTATAATTTATAACATTAAAAATCATGTTCTCACTTGGAGAAAATACCCAATAGCAGTTTTCTTTGGCAAATAAATTATTCCCTTTCAAAAAAAGCATGATAGATGATGTTTTCTTTGAAATTGAATCGCAGGTTGATTTCTTCCTTTGACAAATTCTGTGTTCTTCCCTTCCATTAAAGGCTGTAATCCCCAGAGCACTCCCCTCCTGCATGCTAATCTCTGCTTAAAATCTATTTTGAGAAACACATCCTGCAATGCAGCTGTTGTGCAAAATTTTCAAAAACATAAAGTTGCAGCTGATGCTGCTAAGTTGCTTCAGTCGTATCCGATTCTGTGCAACCCCATAGACAGCAGCCCGCCAGGCTCCTCTGTCCCTGGGATTCTCCAGGCAAGAATACTGGAGTGGGTTGCCATTTCCTTCTCTCAAAGTTGCCGAGATGAAAGAAAATAGAATTCATATAATCAATCATTCAGTAATCTATAAGTATATATTGCATGTATTTTTAATTATTTTCTGTACTGTTTTATAGTTAACCTACACTACAAAAATATGATTATGCTGTATATTTTGTTTTGTAACTTGGAATTTTACCTAATAGTATATTGTGGTTGTCTCAAACTTCAATTAATTTGCACTCCTACCTGTTATTTCTGAAAATATTTCATTTATTATAACAGTATCAATACTGTGCATTACAAGTAAACTTGATAAACAACACATATTCTCTTTATTAGTTTTCTAATATGTTTCATAAGTATAGCCAAAAAGGACTAGAATTAATTTTCAAAGTATTTTTTCATCACTTAAACTGCCCCATTTTCTTCAATAAATCTCTGGTAATATCTGAACCACATAAAGAGGAGAATGACAATGTGCCTTTGTGCTTAGTTGCTCAATCATGTCTGACTCTTTGAAACCCCAGGGACTATAGCCTGCCAGACTCCTCTGTCCATGGGATTTCCCAGACAAGAATACTGGAGTGGGTTGCCATTTCCCTTCTCCAAAGAATGATAATGCTCTTGTTCAAATCACTATCTCATTCAAAATCCTATAAACAATGCCATATGATATAACAGAATTCTCAACTTGCTTGGACTGAGAACACAACTTGTGACGTTGAAAAGTATGTGGATATTTATAGAAAATACCTTATCAAACTATTTACTGATATTGCACTTAAAATACAATATCTGTTCTCATGGAAACTCTCATATATAGGTACTTCCTCAACCTGAGAAAGGAGACTAGGAAAGATCTGTAGGCTTTCTTTCTGCCACATTCTTAATTATAAGAAAGTGAATGGTTTCCTTGCTGAGTTCAGGAACAAAGAAAGGAAAGCTACTCTCAACATTTCTACTCAACACTTTACTTGTACTTCTAGGCAGTGCGATAAACAACAACAAAAAGAAATAAAGCAAATCAATTTTGGAAAAGAAGAAATAAACTTTTGTATTTGCAGATGGCATAATAATCTATGTAGAAAAGTCTATGGAATCTACCAAAAGCTACTAGAAATAGCAATTGCATTTTGCAAGGTTGCAAGATATAAAATTAACATAAAATTATAATGCATATATACTAATAATAAAAAGTCAAAAGTTTAAATGGAAAAGAATACTGTTTAAAAGAACATGAAAATTCTAAATAGTTAAGGATAAATATGATAAAAGTTGTAAAAGACATATACACTAAAATATATAAACCATTGCTGAACATATTAAAGAAAGAAGACATTATACATGGAGAGATACGCAGTGTTAACACAAAAATATAGTTAAAACGTTAATTCTGCCTCTACTGATTTAGCAGATTTCTCATAATCCCAGTCAAAATCTCAGTAGATATTGACAAACTGACTTATTAGAAAGTAACAGTCATTAAGAGAATAGATACCATGGCAAAGATGGACAAATATATCAGTGGAACACAATAGTGTGTCAAGAGATAGACTCACACTTAGATGGACAATTTCTTTTGACAAAGTATAAAGGCAATTGCTTGGAGAAAAATAGCTCTTTCTACAAATGAAGTTATATTTACATATAAACAAATTTTGATCCATACTTACCACCATATAAAAACCTTAACTTAGATTGTATCATAGATCTATATATAAAACAAAAGACTTAAAATTTCAAAAAACTAAGTAAGAGAAGATCTTTGTGAACTTGAGTTAGAGAAATTTATTTTTTTAGACACTAAATGTATAATCCATTAACTATGTAAATGTTAAATAGATTTTATCAAAATTAAGCTCTTGGAAAGACACTAAGAAAATGAAAAGACAACTTCAAGTTATACACTGGACAGCCCATAATCTATTTAACATGTGCAAAAGATCTGAAGAGCATTAACAAAGAAAGATAGATAGACATATAGAAAGATATATAGATTGCAAGAGATAATATATTCAACACCATTACTCATTAGAAATATTTCACTTAAAACCACAGTAAAATACTGTTATACACTTAATAGAATGACTCCATGGTAAGAGTGTTCCACAGCTAGGTGAATGTAAAATGACACAACATTTTGCAAACAGCTTGGGAATTTCCTAAAACTTTAAACATAGGTCCTAGTCATTCTACTCCAAGGTATAATGGTATATTTATACAATGAAATACTACTCAACATTTAAAAGGAATAGACTATTGAGACATCCAACAGTAAAAATGAATCTCAAAATAATTATGCTGAGTGAAAGCAGCCAGATAAGAAAGAATATATACTTTATGATACCTTTATATAAATTTATAGAATATTCAAATTAACAAGTAATAAGAGAAAGCAGATTAATGGCTACCTGCTGATGGGTATGGGATAGGGGAAGATGAGATAAAGAAATTACCATAGATTATTTGTGGATGTGACATTTATTTTCCTTACCTTAATTGTAGTGATGGGTAGTGATGGTTTCAAGCATATACATATATCACAACTAATCAAATTGTATAATGTAAATATTACGGTCATTTTATAGGACTTTTTACATATCAGATTTGATTTAACTTTACATAATACAATCCCCGAATGAAATACTTACCTTACTTATATAAGCATAGATTTTTAAAATATAGCTTTTATATTTAATTATTATAGGGGCTTCCCTGGTGGTTCAGACAGTAAAGAATCTGCCCACAATGCCAGAGACTCAGGTTTGATCCCTGGTTTGGGAAGATTCCCTGGAGAAGGGAATGGCAGCCCTCTCCAGTAATCTTGCCTGGAGAATTCCATGTACAGTCCATGGTGTTGCAAAGAGTCGGAAAATGACTGAGCGACTAAAACTTTCAGACTTTTCATTATAGGATAAATTAATCTGTACAAAAAAGAGGTATAAACTAATAATTATTCTGTTGAATAGTATATTGAAACAGTAGGGGGAAAATAATACTGATTGACAGAATTTAAAGCATGTAAGAAACATCATCAAATTGCCAACATCCGCTGGATCATGAAAAAAGCAAGAGAGTTGCAGAAAAACATCTATTTCTGCTTTATTGACTATACCAAAGCCTTTGACTGTGTGGATCACAATAAACTGTGGAAAATTCCGAAAGAGATGGGAATACCAGACCACCTGACCTGCCTCTTGAGAAATCTATATGCAGGTCAGGAAGCAACAGTTAGAACTGGACATGGAACAACAGACTGGTTCCAAATAGGAAAAGGAGTACATCAAGGCTGTATATTGTCACCTGCTTATTTAACTTATATGCAGAGTACATCATGAGAAATGCTGAGCTGGAGGAAGCACAAGCTGGAATCAAGATTGCCAGGAGAAATGTCAATAACCTCAGATATGCAGATGACACCACCCTTATGGCAGAAAGTGAAGAAGAACTAAAGGGCCTCTTGTTGAAAGTGAAAGAGGAGAGTGAAAAAGTTGGCTTAAAGCTCAACATTCAGATAACTAAGATCATGCATCTGGTCCCATCACTTCATGGGAAATAGATGGGGAGACAGTGGAAGCATTGTCAGACTTTATTTTTTGGGGCTCCAAAATTACTGCAAATGGTGATTGCAGCCAGGAAATTAAAAGCCGCTTACCCCTTGGAAGGAAAGTTATGACCAACCTAGACAGCATATTAAAAAGCAGAGACATTACTTTCAAAGGTCCGTCTAGTCAAGGCTATGTTTTTTCCAGTGGTCATATGGATGCGAGAGTTGGACTATAAAGAAAGCTTAGCATTGAAGAATTGATGCTTTTGAACTGTGGTGTTAGAGAAGACTCTTGAGAGTCCCTTGGACTGCAAGGAGATCCAACCAGTCCATCCTAAGGGAGATCAGTCCTGGGTGTTCAATGGAAGGACTGATGCTGAAGCTGAAATTCCAATACTTTGGCCACCTAATGCAAAGAGTTGACTCACTGGAAAAGACCCTGATGCTGGGAGGGATTTGGGGGGCAGGAGGAGAAGGGGATGACAGAGGTTGAGATGGTTGGATGGCATCACCGACTCAATGGACCTGAGTTTGGGTAGACTCCAGGAGTTGGTGATGGACAGGGAGGCCTGGGATGCTGCAATTCATGGGGTCGCAAAGAGTCGGACATGATTGAGTGACTGAACTGAACTGAAGAAACATCATGCTGTTTTCATAGAAACATGTATATCAAGTACTAATATATATGACTGTGTGCTCTATATATGTAAAGCATTAGTGTATTTTAAGTGTGTGTATTGTTTGAGGTCACCAACTGAGGTCACTAGTGTATTTTATTAGAAACCAACATTCCATGCACCTACAGGTATATATTAAAGAACCCTAGAAAAGTTCCTGCCACATAGTATATCGTAGAGACTAAGCAAATATTTGTTAAATAAGTACTGTTTGAAGCCTCTAAAAATCACTTTAAAATGTAAAATTAATTCTTAAGATGTGTTACTTTCATTCCAATTAAAATTAACATTTTTATATAGGCTAACTATTTAAAAGCTGCATTTTAGCTTGCCTATAATAGATTATTTCTTCCTTGTTTAAAAATATATGATTTCTCATTCTCCTATCCAGAGCTTGTCTTTTAAATTTTCCCTTGAGTCTGAATAATGCTTAGTGATGGTATCTTGACTACATCCCTGGGCACCCTATTAGATTGCCTCATTGACCTCATGACTAAGAATTTCTTCATCTTATCTAGCTTAAGAGTTCTCTCTTCATGTTTCGGGCCATTACTTCTTGTTTTACCATCTTTAACTATCTTGAGTAATTCATCCCCTCAGGAATTTTAGCTACCCATAAATATAAAAAGAAAAAGGCATATCTCATTGCCTGACAGTTTGTGAAAATTAAGACAACTCTATTCTAGAGATAGAAGTACTTAGGGCATCCAGAGAACAATGGTGAAAGAAGACAATCCCATGTTAACTGACCTAAGGCAATGAAACTATATTAATATTTTATATGCATAGATTCCTGAAACTCTTTTTCATTTATCAAACAGGTAATGTTTTAATTTGTGATACTGGCTTACATTTAATCAATTTTTCCTTTGAACTATGTCTATATGTCTTGCTGCTTTACTTTTAATATTAAGAAGACAAGGAAGAGAGAATGAAGGGTATAAAAATGTTTTTATAAATTATCAAAATATTATCATTTTGTCACCACTTCTCTCTTGACTCCATTTTTCTATTTTTCAAATGATTCCTTTTGTTTTGTTTATATCTTAGTAAATTCAACACTCTATAGTATTTGAAAAACAAATGACCCTTTGGAAAATCTTTTGGCTTAGGCAGATTTGTGATTCTCTCAAAAGGTTTAGTGGACTCGAAACATTTTTGAGATGCTTCCAAAAATAAAAGCTTAAAAATATATTCTGTACATTCACACACACATATAAATTTATTTATTTCCTGGTATAAAATATTTGTCCATGGAAGAGAGGCTTTAAACTACTTGAACCCCCTTGTTTATCAAACTTCTCACATCAAGATTCCCTCTGCACAGTACAAATCAGTTGAAATCTATAGTGTCAGAAACTCTGCACAATTCCAACAAGTTCTCTAACGTTTAAGACCTGCTTTCAAATTAACCAGTCCAGGACCTAATACTATAAATACCTTTCTCTAATTTCTTCTTTTTGAGACTCTATTAAGATCAGTATCTGCCCTTAATGCACTAAGTCTAGTAGATTTAGTTTTGTTTGATTGTGTTTCTTAAGTAGCTTTTGAGATGTTAGCAGGTGACATTTACCTATCACAAAATTCATGTTATAATCAATATGACTTTTAAAAAGCAAGCCAATGCAAAATATTTTTATATTACTTACTCTCAGGTTCACTAGAAAATGATATAATCTTTTACTGCTAAAAGGTTTTTGATACTTGTAATTTTCTATCATTATGTAGGTTGAACTGTGTCCTCTCAAAAGATATATCTAAGTCCAAACTGTTGGTAACTGTGAATGTTACTTTATTTTAAAATAAGAACTTTGTAGATATAATCAATGTAGAAGGCAATGGCACCCCACTCCAGTACTCTTGCCTGGAAAATCCCATGGATGGAGGAGCCTGGTAGGCTGCAGTCCATGGGGTCGCTAAGAGTCAGACACCACTGAGCAACTTCACTTTCACTTTTCACTTTCTTGCCTTGGAGAAGGAAATGGCAACCCACTCCAGTGTTCTTGCCTGGAGAATCCCAGGGACGGGAGAGCCTGGGGGGCTGCCGTCTATGGAGTCGCACAGTGTTGGCCACAACTGAGGTGAGTTAGCAGCAGCAGCAGCAGATATAATCAAGGTAAAATGACCAAGATAAGCTTATACCAGAACAGCACAGGTTCTTATCTAACAACTGGTATCCCTATGATAAAAAGAAATTCTGCCTCAAGACTGCAGTACCAACTCCTACTTGACTTTCCAGTCTGTTTACTGCCCTAAATATTTTGGACTTGCAAACATCTACAGTCACATAAGCCAAGTCTTAAAATACATCTCTTCATAGATGGACAGGTGGATAGACAGATATATGGACAGAGAGATATATAGGCGTTATAGATAGACACATAATCAGATATAGATATGATCTTTTGTTGGTCAGCTTCTCTGTAGAACCCTAACTAAAAAAATTTAGACACTGGGAGGTGAGGTTCTGCCACAACAAATATCGAAAAATATGAAAGTTGCATCTGAGGTGGGTAATAGATTGAGGCTAGAAGAGCTTTAAGCAAGTGACAGAAAAAGCCTGGATTGCCTTAAAGTGATTGTCTATATTTTTACTGTTTGAAGTAAAAATCAAACAGTAAAAATATAGACATTATAGCTGATAATGGTGCAAACCCGGGCTTCCTTAGTGGCTCAGACAGTAATGAATCTGCCTGCAATGAAGGAGACCTGTGTTTGATCCCTGGGTTAGGAAGATCCCCTGGAGGAGGGCATGGCAACCCACTCCAGCGTTCTTGCCTAGATAATTCCCATGGACAGAGGAACCTGGTGGGCAACAGTCCATGGGGTGGTGAAGAGTTGGACATGACTCAGCACATAGTGACTACTCAGAAAGAAGTGAAGAGAGCTAGAGAGAAAGCTTCTTTCATTTACACATACACATATATAATTAACAACAGAACACTGCTTGAATTATAATAGTTCTTTCTAATGAGATTCCAGATGGAAATGAAGGATGTGTTATTGAACATTGGAGGTAAGGTGTTTCTTGTTATAAAGCAAGAGAAACTGTTTAAATTGTGTTCAACTATTGAGTGTGAAATAGAACTTGTGAGCAATGAGCTTGAACATTTACCTGAAAAGATTGCCAAGTAAAATGTAGAAGGTACAAGCTTGTGTCTCCTTATTGCTCTCTCAGAGCCTTGAAGAAGAAATAACCCTCCTTACAACATGATTTTGGACTTCTAGAAAATTTGCTGTACTCTTTTGTGGTGATTTGTAAAGTAGCCCTAGAAAACTAATGCAAGGCCCCATATTGTAAATTTTAGAGGTGCTTTCATTGGATAAATCTTAAAGGAAGTGTTAGAGAGGAGAAAGGGTATAGAGTAAGGCAGTAGGGCATGATCTAAAGAAAAAAACTGATAAATTGGAATTTATTAAAATGAACAACTCTGCTCTGCAAAAGTTACCATTAAAAAAAAAGACAGCAGAAATACTTGCTAAACACATGTCTGGTAAAGAACTTGTATCAAAAGCATACATAGGACTCAAATTTTAACAATAAGAAAATAAATATGTCAATTAAAAAATGGGCAAAATATCCTAACCTCAACAAAGGAGATATGCAGGTGGCAAACTAACATTTTAAAAAGTGCTCAACAGGATGTTATTAGGCAACTGCAACTTCAACAATGTGATATCAATGAGATACACATATATTAGAATGGCTAATTTTTTTTCTTTAATTTTAAAACTAACAATACAAAATGTTACTGAGGCTCTGAAGCAGCAGGGAACTAACATTAAAGGCTGGTGAGAATGTGAAATGATTCAGCCATACTGGAAGAGAGTTCAGCAGTTTCTCACAAAGCTAAGCATAGTCTTATTATATGATCCACAACTATACTACCAGGTGTTTCCCCAAATGAGTTTAAAATATATACCCACACATACAAAAATGCATATAAATGTTTGAGGTAACTTTATTCATAACTGCCTAAAACTGGAAGCAATCAAGTTTTCCTTCAATAGGTTAATGATGAAGCAAATTGGGGTATATCTATACAATAAAATATTACTCAGCAATAAAAGGAAAGAAGCTTCAAGCCACAAAAAGCCATGGAGAGAAGAATCACATCGTGATGATGGCTACATAGGTTGTTCATAACTTCATCCCCCTTCCCAAGAAGAACAAGTAACGACGATTTAAGAACATCACTGAGAGAATCCTAAAACATATGGGTGAAGTTGAATTGCCCCCTGTACCAAAGAGATCAAGACAGAATAGAAGGCTAAGAGAAGTGGCTACATGTAGACTATGGCCCCTCCCCAAGGCCAGCACAAGACCATGTGGAGAGGGCTCTGGTTCCCGCAGTGAGAAAAGAGAACACACTAGGGACCAGGAAATCTGCAGGGCTCCACCACTGACAGACAGAGTGAGGGGCTTGGAAACAACTGCCACTTAGATCTTGGCAGACCAAGTTCACACCTGTGGTACACAAGTAGTACCCTCTGGCTTTGCTCATTGCAGAATGAAGTCGTGGGCACACTCTGATGAAGGAATTCAGTGGGGTGCAGACCTGCCTGATTTGGACCCTCAAATGAGCAGTTTTGTGAGCCCTATAGTGCAGTTTTACTACACCCAAGCAAGAAACTGAGTTATGCTCCCATCCTCTGTGAAGACTGTCTTCAGGCCCATCCGACCAGAAGGGCAGCATCCACAATGCCTGAAACCAGTGCCCTTCAGTGGCATGTGAGTCAGAGGAAACAGCACAGACCTGACTGTCGCTAAAGTAAATACCGGTACAGAGCATAGAGAATTCCCATGCTATGGACAGATGGGGGATTAATTTACAGCCAAGGTTGAAGGTAGCTCCTGACACATTCCACATGGATAGCCTGTTTTGGAAATATAGATTAGCCTGGAGAAAGGCTTTCCCCTTTCCCCAGGGCAAAGAGCTGAATCACTGTCAATCAGAGTAACCCTTCATGTAGAATATATATATATATATATATTTTATAAAAAGATAAGTAATAAAGCAGTGCTAGCTTTAAGGCAGGAAATAGGTGGGCCCTGGGCTGAATAGCTGGAGTTTGTCCCCTGTGGATAGATACTCCAAGATGAAGAGGAAGAGGAGCTGAGCCATGCCAAGAGGAGACCACATATTTCTCATTCTTGAGGGCAAGGAGACCTTCCTGACTCCACATGTGCAGAAATGCTCTTTGGAGGTCAAAAGGGAGGGGGCCTCACCCCATCATAGGTGATGTCAACCTACCCATAAACCTCTTCAGTAGAATCCAACTTGGCTAAGAGATGTGCACACACACATGGGAGGACCCTGAGATAAACCAAATATGGATTCAGAACCAGGCAAAGCAAGATGATTGGCCAAAAGAAAGGCAGAAGAAATGCCCATATAAGTGATTCAAACTACCACAAGGGCATAACTCTCTCTGAGCCCACCCATGTGTGCCTATTCATATATACTCTTTTGCTCCTAATAAATACTTTACTTGTTTCACTACTTTCCATTTCTTCATGGAAATTGATTTTCTGCAAAGCTGTACTGGCCAGGCCCTTGTTACTGGTCAGGCATTGTCAATGACCACTGGTCCCAGGTGGTTTAGTGGCTGGTATTCAGCAGGCTTACTGCCATGACCTGAGTTCATCCTCTGGCTGGAGAACAGAAATACTGCTCCAAGGTGCTCAGGCCGAGTCCACCTGAGATCAGTTTGAAACACGTATATACACACACATATATATAATACACACATATACATATAGTGTACACATATGTACATGTATAAAAGATATGTATAAGCATGCATAAAACAACACTAAGTGCTACACTTGTTTTAATTAGAACTTAAATCACAAAGGATTTTTTAGTGAATGAGTATTTTATCACTGAAAACATTTAGAACCACTGGTGTAATAAAAAGTAGATAACTTTCAGTAGGGTTTTTATTGTTTTTAAGTTATCTACAAAGAATACAGCCCCTTTACTTTGTATTTCATTACTTCATAAGCAAATGGAGGAATGCCTCAATTTCAGCATTTTAAAATAATCTTGTGAGATAGATAAAGGAATTTTAACTAAGATTTTCTTCTTTGACCTAGCTTTCCAGTTTTATTAACTGATTGGCTTGTAGCTAGAACTTATTGATAGATTTAGCAGGGTAAGCTTCACTAGAGGCAGCTCTCAGGGAATACATGACTGTGTGAACAGAGTACTTGATTAAGTTGTAGAACACCAGGGAGCAACCTGGACACTGGTTATGTAAATATAACAGATGGCTAAGCAAATGCTGTGCTGTATAAAGTCTACGTTTATTGTAGTAATCTATGTTTATATAGAAGACCTAAGAGGCACACTAGCCAAATTTTTGAAGCCAAACCAGGTATTGACAATATAACTGTCATGAAAATTATTTTAATATATGAATTTTTCTTCAACTTAATATCTCTGGAGAACATTATACTATTTAATTTTCCATAATCATTTTACTATAACTTGTATGTTTCAAAAATATTTCCTGAAAGATGGCATTTAATAATGGCTCAGACCAAATTAATCCAGTGAGGGTTATGTCACTTAGTAGATGACAAAGTTGGTAAATAATATCCATTGAGAAAGCAATTTATGAATGAAGACTCTTTGAACTTCAGATGTCATGTGTCAAGCAGAACACCACGCACTGGTTACCAGTCCCATGAGAAGACTCAATAATGCATCTTGAGATCAGCACAGCGCAGTCAACACACACAGTCAAGCTGCACCACACAACACATTGCAGTCAACACAATGCAGTCAAGCACTAAACTGAACCACACTTAAATCAGGTAGGGAAGAGACAGAGCAAAGTCAGCTCCAACAACGTGTGCCCCTCCACGGCTAGAGCATCGCTCTGGCAGCCAACACAAGACACCTGTCTTGTGCTTCTGTATAAGGATCCACACACATTATCCACAAGGAGTCCGAAAGCTGACAGTGTGCCTTAGGACTACTGATTTACATACTTAAGAAGAACAAACTCACTGAGTACTTACATACTTAAGTAGAAAGCTCAATGAATTTGCAAAAGGGAAAGATACGGATTGCTTGGGCTCTTTATTTCTTGGTAAGGAAGTATTCAAGGCCCAACCAAGGTCCAGGCATACACAACAAGGTTGAAAGACTGTGCATAGGAGACTACTCCTTTCAATGCTATGTTTGCTGTTACTTAACCTTCAACTCAATGTTTAAGTCAGGTGCAGGAAACTGAGGTTAAGATAGAAAAGAAAAAAATGATAAAAAGAAAAAAAATCTACTGTACACAAGTAGATATCCAACAGTATATGATGTCCACTTAAATGTAACCATTTAAGAGATTTCAGTATTTGGAATGTGATCCCTCTTTCTTTCTCTGAACCAAGAAAAGAAAAACAATTAGGAGAAAAGTGTAGCACAGATATATTTGGGGTATGGCTTATTTGTTTTTATTCTAAATTCAGAGGTAGAAGATTTCATGGAAAGAAATGCCTTACAGGAAGTTTGTGAATGCTTGCTTATGTCATATGTTGAGGCAATATACAGAAGTACAGGGCTTCCCTGGTAGCTCAGTTAGTAAAGAATCTGCCTGCAGTGCAGGAGACCCAGGTTCAATCCCTGGGTTGGGAAGATCCCCTGGAGAAGGAAATGGCAACCCACTCCATTATTCTTGCCTGAAAAATCTCATGGACAGAGGGGCCTGGTGGGCTATAGTTCATGGGGTCACAAGAGTCAGACTTGACTTAGCAATTAAACCACCACAAAACAGAAGCATCATCCAATAAACACAAGTTTAGAAAAATATCTACTGCACTTTATAGATGTCAATCACTGCTTAAGCAGATAATCTTTATTAAAAGTCTGGAAAAAGAAACAGTATATTTTAATGTCATTCATTCTAACAAATACATTAAGCACTTATTATGGGCAGTGGAAACAGTGTCAGACTTTATTTTTTGGGCTCCAAAATCACTGCAGATGGTGACTGCAGCCATGAAATTAAAAGACGCTTACTCTTTGGAAGGAAAGTTACGACCAACCTAGATAGCATATTCAAAAGCAGAGACATTACTTTCTCAACAAAGGTCTGTCTAGTCAAGGCTATGGTTTTTCCTGTGGTCATGTATGGATGTGAGAGTTGGACTGTGAAGAAGGCTGAGCACCGAAGAATTGATGCTTTTGAACTGTGGTGTTGGAGAAGACTCTCGAGAGTCCCTTGGACTGCAAGGAGATCCAACCAGTCCATTCTGAAGGAGATCAGCCCTGGGATTTCTTTGGAAGGAATGATGCTGAAGCTGAAACTCCAGTAGTTTGGTCACCTCATGCGAAGAGTTGACTCATTGGAAAAGACTCTGATGCTGGGAGGGATTGGGGGCAGGAGGAGAAGGGGACGACAGAGGAGGAGATGGCTGGATGGTATCACTGACTCGATGGACATGAGTCTGGGTGAACTCCGGGAGTTGGTGATGGACAGGGAGGCCTGACGTGCTGCAGTTCATGGGGTTGCAAAGAGTCAGACACGACTGAGTGACTGATCTGATCTGATCTGATCTGATGGGCAGGCAATGGTCCCTAGTCACTTGAAGCCTACAGTTTAATGCAATATCCTGCAAATTTATCTGATGGAAAGGTATATCAAGTGACCTTGTTAAAAGCAGAGATTGTCAAATTGTCTCCTGGAATTTCAACTCAATTTGTTAGAAAGGTCTTAGAAAACTACATTTTTCTTAAGCACCTCAAGCTGCTATTACCAGGCATGTGTGGAAACCCTAGTCTAGTGGACTTCTGAGTAACTTATAGTTAAAATAAAAAACATAATTACTTTAACTAGAGGAACTCCATTTACAATAAACTGTCTGAGGGAAAGCAAATTAAAAGCAGAGAGTTGTTCCTTTTTAAAATATTGTCTTACTATAGTGTCTATAGACAAATACATTGTTCATTTTAAATAACCAATTTACTAGAAGATTTTACAAATTATATCATTCTCATTCTAATCTACTAAAGAGATTCTTGCTGAAACTACTGAGCTAAAAATATTTCTGTTCTTGTTGTTGTTTAGGCACTAAGTCATGTCCAAGTCTCTGCGACCCCATGGACTGTAGCCCACCAGACTTATCTATCCATGGGATTTCCCAGGCAAGAATACTGAAGTATGTTGCCATTTCCTTCTCCAAAATATTTATACCTGGTGCTAATATTTGAGAACATAACCAAAGGCCCAGACTGTTACCCAGGACCAAACCTAAAAGCGCTTATAGAACCCAGGGTCTCCTCATTAAAAAAGTTTTGATTCCTAGCAAGTCACATTATTTATCTTCTTGAATGGATAAAAAACAAAATCTACCTAGGATAAGTTATCAAGGGCGCTACACCGGGTTGGGGACAGCAACTCCAACAGCTTTACCTTTGTAATGATGGTAGTGGTAGTACAGTTGACATGGCAGATATACCTGTGTGCACCCGTATACACGGCTTCCGTGGTGGCTCAGTGGTAAAGAATCTGCCTGCCAATGCAGGAGACACAAGAGAGGTGAGTTCAGTCCCTGGGTTGGGAATATCCCCTGAAGAAGGAAAGGACAACCTACTCCAATGTTCTTGCCTGGGAAATCCCATGGACAGAGGAGCCTGGCAGACTATGGTCTATGGGATCACAAAAGAGTTGGACAGGACTTAGCAACTAAACAAAAACAACCCATATACATATGTACTTATAGAGTCTACATAATTTCTTTATACTGCTAGCTGCCTGGTCATGCAAAATATGATACTTTTTTTTTATTAAGAAATTGATTATTATTATTCTGCCACACTTAAAAATAAGTTTGATGACTTTTTTCTCTGTTTTCCCTTTATTTTGTTATTTTATTTAAATTTTTTATTTTATATTGGACATTTTTCTTCTTCTTTTTTTTTTTTTAAATTTTATTTTATCTATGCACGATACTGGATGCTTGGGGCTAGTGCACTGGGACGACCCAGAGGGAGGGTATGGGGAGGGAGGAGGGAGGAGGGTTCAGGATGGGGAACACATGTATACCTGTGGCAGATTCATTTTGACATTTTTCTTTTTAAGGGAAAAAGAAAAAGAAAAAAACAGCTCATGTTATCTTTAACTGTTGTCTAGTTGCCAAACAAATTTTTATAAGACATTTAACATCTTACATGAAGGAAATGGTCTAAAGCAATAGACCATGTCTTAGTTTTATGCTGCATGGTCAGCAACTAATATAGCCGTTTAGGAATAATTATTTTAACAGGTGAAAGATATTTGTCTTGTAGATCATCTTATAACCCAGAATTATAGAAATTAGAACTCCAATCCTCTACAATAAAGTTTAACATTATAGTTTAAAAGCATTTTTAATTCCTTCGGCTTTCCTGGTGGCTCAGACGGTAAAGCATCTGCCCATAATGCGGGAGACCCGGGTTCAATCCCTGGGTTGGGAAGATCTCCTGGAGAAGGAAATGGCAACCCACTCCAGTCAATACTTTGGCCACCTAATATGAAGAACTGACTCATTGGAAAAGACCTTGATTCTGGAAAAGGTTGAAGGCAGGAGGAGAAGGGGACAACAGAGGATAAGATGGTTGGATGGCATAACCAACTCCAGGGACATGAGTATGAGCAAACTCTGGGAGTTGGTGATGGCCAGGGGAGCCTGACCTGCTGCAGTCCATGGGGTCACAAAGAGTCAGACATGACTGAACGATTGAACTGAACTGAACATCCATAAACATACCACGTGGATTTTACTAGCCTGGTAAAATTTTGTAATAATCTCTAAAACAGCTAACAGGATAACCTGGGAATGACACCCCTGCTTGAAAAATAGAAACAATGAAAACTTACAATGAGTTCCTTCAACTTTTGCCTCCCCACATTAGAGACAATCCAAAATTGGTGTTATCATTTATCTGTTTTTTAAATTATCTAAAATACATATGATTATCTTTCTGTTTTAACTTTATAAAAACAGGATCACATTATATGGAATATTCATGGACTATTTTTTCACTAAATATTGTTAGATTCAATTCTGTTATCTAAGTAGGTCTAATCATTGATTTTCACTGCTACATGATATTCTGCTATGTAATTATATCACAATGGATTTATCTGTTCTATTAAGCACTTCTCAGGATTTAGACTATTTCCTATTGTGAATATAGTCATCTCTTGGTATCGTCAAGGGATTGGCTTCAAAGATTAACATTAAATACAAAAAGTTACTTGTGTAAAATAGCAGAGTACTTATGCATAACTGACACACAACCTCCAGAATACTTAAGATCATTACTAGACTACTTATAAAACCCAGTACATTGTAAGTGCTAGGTAAATATCTATACTTTTTTGGAACTTCCTGCAATTTTTAAAACTTATTTTCTTTTTTTTTTTCCTACAATCATATGATATATATTTATATGTACATATGTCACATCAAATGCCAAGCAATACTGTGTTCTGCAGAATTGTGCACTAAATATGACATGACTTCTGGGAAAACCATGGTTAAGGCAGATCACTCAAGATTTATGCTACATTGTAACTGCAACACTAATAAACAGTAACAATCCTAATAAAAATGCTATTTAAAAATTAATTAAGTATCCAATAAATAGGGCTACAATCGCGTTGCTCAAAAAGTTGCTGGCTGGAAAGGGGTGTAAGGAAGGATCAGATCAGATCAGTTGCTCAGTCGTGTCCGACTCTTTGCGACCCCATGAATCACAGCACACCAGGCCTCCCTGTCCATCACCAACTCCCGGAGTTAACTTATTTTCTATCCAAATTTCATTGACTCTGCAGATGTGGAATCCATGGATATGAAGGGCTGACTGTACTGCTGAAGAAGATCATGGCATCTGGCCCCAAGACTACATGGCAAAGAGATGAGGAAACAATGGAAACAGTGAGAGGCTTTATATTTGGGCTCCAAAATCACTGTGGATGATGACTCCAGCCATAAAATTAAAAGACACTTACTCCTTCGAAGGAAAGTTATGACCAACCTAGACAGAATATTAAAAACCAGAGACATTACTTTGCCAACAAAGGTCCATCTAGTAAAGGCTATGGCTTTTTCAAGTAGTCATATATGGATGTGAGAGTTGGACCATAAAGAAGGCTGAACACTGAAGAATTGATGCTTTTGATTTTTGTCTTAGAGAAGACTCTTGAGAGTCCCTTGGACTGCAATAAGATCAAACCAGTCAGTTCAGTTTAGTTTCTCAGTCGTGTCCTACTCTTTGCGACCCCATGAACTGCAGTACGCCAGGCCTCCCTGACCATCACCAACTCCTGGAATCCACCCAAACTTATGTCCATTGTGTCGGTGATGCCATCACCCATCTCATCCTCTGTCGTCCCCTTCTCCTCCTGCCTTCAATCTTTCCAAGCATCAGGGTTTTTTCCAATGAGTCAGCTCTCCGCATCAGGTGGCCAAAGTATTGGAGCTTCAGCTTCAACATAAGTCCTACAATGTACACCCAGGACTGATCTCATTTAGGATGGACTGGTTGGATCTCCTTGCAGTCCAAGGGACTCTCAAGAGTCTTCTTCAACACCACAGTTCAAAAGCATCAATTCTTCGGTGCTCAGCATTCTTTATAGTCCAACTCTCACATCTATACATGACTACTGGAAAAACCATAGACTTGATTAGACAGACCTTTGTTGGCAAAATAATGTCTCTGCTTTTGAATATGCTCTCTAGGTTGGTAATAAATTTCCTTCCAAGGAGCAAATGTCATTTAATTTCATGGCTACAATCACCATCCACAGTGATTTAGGAGCCCAGAAAAATAAAGTCAGCCACTGTTTCCACTGTTTCCCCATATATTTCCCATGAAGTGATGGGACCAGATGCCATGATCTTAGTTTTCTGAATGTTGAGCTTTAAGCCAACTTTATCACTCTCTTCTTTCAATTTCATCAAGAACTCTTTAGTTCTTCACTTTCTGCCATAAGGGTTGTGTCATTTGCATATCTGAGGTTATTGATATTTATCCCAGCAATCTTGATTCCAGCTTATGCTCCCTCCAGACCAGCATTTCTCATGATGTACTCTGCACCTAAGTTAAATAAGCAGGGTGAAAATATACAGCCTTGATGTACTCCTTTTCCTATTTGGAACCAGTCTGTTGTTCCATGTCCAGTTCTAACTGTTGCTTCCTGACCTGCATACAGGTTTCTTAAGAGGCAGGTCAGGTGGTCTGGTATTCCCATCTCTTTCAGAATTTTCCACAGTTTATTGTGATCCACACAGTCAAAGGCTTTGGCATAGTCAATAAAGCAGAAATAGATGTTTTTTCTGGAACTCTCTTGCTTTTTCCACAAGCCAGCAGATGTTGGCAATCTGATCTCTGGTTCCTCTGCCTTTTCTAACATCAGCTTAAACATCTGGAAGTTCATTGCTCATATATTGCTGAAGCCTGGCTTGGAGAATTTTGAGGATTACCTTACTAGTATGTGAGATGAGTGCAATTGTGCGGTAGTTTGAGCATTCTTTGGCATTACCTTTCTTTGGGATTAGAATGAAAACTGACCTTTTCCAGTCCTGTGGCCACTGCTGAGTTTTCCAAATTTGCTGGCATATTGAGTGTGGCACTTTCACAGCATCATCTTTTAGAATTTGAAATAGCTCAACTGGAATTCCATCAACTCCAGTAGCTTTGTTCATAGTGATGCTTCCTAAGGCCCACCTGATCACTCCCATTCATCTCAGCTCTAGATGAGTGGGAGTGATCACACCTTCATGATTATCTGGGTCATGAAGATCTTTTTTGTACAGTTCTTCTGTGTATTCTTGCCACTTCTGCTTCTGTTAAGTCCATATGATTTCTGTCCTTTATTGTGCCCATCTTTGCATGAAATAGTTCCTTGGTATCTCTAATTTTCTTGAAGAGATCTCTAATGTTTCCCATTCTATTGTTTTCCTCTATTTCTTTGCATTGATATCTGAAGAAGGCTTTCTTATCTCTCCTTGGTATCCTTGGAACTCTGCATTCAAATGGGTATATTTTTCCTTTTCTACTTTGCTTTTAGCTTCTATTCTTTTCACAGCTATTTGTAAGGCCTCCTCAGGCAGCCATTTTGCTTTTTTTGCATTTCTTTTTCTTGGGGATGGTCTTGCTCCCTGTCTCCTATACAGTGTCACGAACTTCCATCCATAGTTCATCAGGCAGTCTGTCTATCAGATCTAGACCCTTAAATGTATTTCTCACTTCCACTGTATAATTGTAAAGGATTTGATTTAGGTCATACCTGAATGGTCTAGTGGTTTTCTCCACTTTCTTCAATTTCAGTCTGAATTTGGCAATAAGGAGTTCATGATCTGAGCCACATTCCACTCCCGGTCTTGTTTTTGCTGACTGTATAGAGCTTCTCCATCTTTGGCTGCAAAGGATATAAGCAATCTGATTTTGGTGATGACCATCTGGTGATGTCTATGTGTAGAGTCTTTCCTGTGTTGTTGGAAAAGGGTGTTTTCTATGATCAGTGCGTTCTCTTGGCAGAATTCTGTTAGCCGTTGCCCTGCTTCATGCTGTACTCCAAGGCCAAATTTGCCTGTTACTCCAGGTGTTGTTTGACTTCCTACTTATGCATTCCAGTCCCCTATAATGAAAAGAACACCTTTTGGGGGTATTAGTTGTTGCAGGAAACCAGTAAATCCTAAAGGAAATCAATTCTGAATATTGATTGTAAGGACTGATGTTGATACTGAAGCTCCCATACTTTGCCACCTGATGCAAAGAGCTGCCTCATTGGAAAAGACCCTGATGCTGGGAAAGACTGAAGGCAGGAGGAGAAGAGGACCAGAGAGGATGAGATGGTTGGATGGCATCACTGACTCAATGGACATGAGTTTGAGCAATCTCTGGTATATGGTGAAGAATAGTGAAAAGCAGAGACATTACTTTGCCAACAAAGGTTCGTCTAGTCAAGGCTATGGTTTTTCCTGTGGTCATGTATGAATGTGAGAGTTGGACTGTGAAGAAGCCTGAGCGCCAAAGAATTGATGCTTTTGAACTATGGTGTTGGATAAGACTCTTGAGAGTCCCTTGGACTGCAAGGATATCCAACCAGTCCATTCTGAAGGAGATCAGCCCTGGGATTTCTTTGGAAGGAATGATGCTAAAGCTGAAACTCCAGTACTTTGGCCACCTCCTGCGAAGAGTTGACTCATTGGAAAAGACTCTGATGCTGGGAGGGATTGGGGGCAGGAGGAGAAGGGGACGACAGAGGATGAGATGGCTGGATGGCGTCACTGACTCGATGGACGTGAGTCTGGGTGAACTCCGGGAGTTGGTGATGGACAGGGAGGCCTGGTGTGCTGCGATTCATGGGGTCGCTAAGAGTCAGACACGACTGAGTGACTGAACTGAACTGAACTGAAACTGAGGGAAACCTGGCATGCTTCAGTCTATGGGGTTGCAAAGAATCGGACATGACTGAGTGACAGAACAACATAATATGGTTAACTGATCTTTGACAAAGACACTCTTTCAGTGAATAATGCTAGAACAACTGATCATCCACACACACAAAATTAATTAAAACACAAACTATACACACTCCACAAAAGATTAACTCAAAATGGATCAGACATTTAAAGGTATAATCAAAACTATAAAGCCCCTGGGAGGTAATGTAGGAGAAAGCCAAGATGACTTTGGACATGTAATGACTTCTTATATTCAACTCCAAAGAAACTATCAATTAAAAAAAAAAAAAAACACCTCATTGACAATCTTGAGTTTATTAAATTAAAAACTTCAACTTTGTGAAAGACAATTTCAAAAGAATTACAAGACAAGCCACAGTCTGTGAGATAATATTTTCAAATGACACATCTGATAAAGGACTGTTACTCAAAATATACAAAGAACTCTTAAAAATTCACTTTTACAATAGCCAAAACATTGAAGCAAACTAAATGTCCATTGACAGATGAATGGATAAGGAAGATGTGGTGTGTGTACATATATATATATGTATAAACATATATACACACAATCAAATTTTACTCAGCAGTTTAAAAGGAATAAAATAATGCTATCTGCAGCAACATGGATGGACCTAGAGATTATCATATTAAATGAAGTAAGCCAGACAAAGACAAATATCATATATTATTACTTATAAATGGAATCTAAAAAAAAAGATATAACTTAATTTATACAAAACAGAAATAGACCCACAGGCATAAAAAACAAACTTATGGTTGCCAAAGGAGGGGGGTGGGGTACAAGAGGATTTTAGGATAAACATATATAAATATTATGTATAAAATAGATAACCATTAAGACCTACCAGATAACACACAGAACTATACTCAACATTTCATAACAAACTACAAGGAAAATTAATCTGTAAAGAATGTGTGTGTGTGTGTATGTGTATATATATATATATATATATATATATATTTATCACTCTGCTGTACACCTAAAACTAACACAACATCGTAAATCAACTATACTTCAACAACAATAAAAAAACTTCACAAACCTTAGTCAAAGAAGATATACAGATGGCAAATAAGCATATGATAAGATGCTCTACATCATAGGTCATAAGTAATGCAATTTAAGACAATAAGATATTACTACATTCCTATTAGAATAGCCAGATCTGGAGCACTGACATCACCAAACGCTGACAAGGATATGAAACAACAGGCACTCATACATTACTGCTAGGAATGGAAAATGGTACAGACATTTGGAAGATAGCTTAACAGTTTCTTAGAAACATAAACATACTCTTACCAGGCTTCCTGGAGAAGGCAATGGCACCCCACTCCAGTACTCTTGCCTGGAAAATCCCATGAATGGAGGAGCCTGGTAGGCTGCAGTCCATGGGGTCGCTAAGAGTCGGACATGACTGAGCAACTTCACTTTGACTTTTCACTTTCATGCATTGGAGGAGGAAATGGCAACCCACTCCAGTGTTCTTGCCTGGAGAATCCCAGGGGCGGTGGAGCCTGGTGGGCTGCTGTCTATGGGGTCGCACAGAGTCAGACACGACTGAAGTGACTTAGCAGCAGCAGCAGCAGCAGCACCAGGCTACCTGATATTTATCCAGAGGAGCTGAAAATTTCTATCTTTAAAATATGTGCACACAGATATACATATTTACACACAGATATGTATAGCAGTATTGCTCCTATTTGCAAAAATTTGAAAGCAACCAAGATGTCCTTCAATAGACGACTAGACAAATAAACAGTGGTACATCCAGACAATAGAATATCATTCCACACTAAAAAAATGATTAAGAAAAGACATGGCAAATCTTAAATGCATATTTCTAAGTGAAAGAAGTCAATCTGAAAAAGGATAAATATTATATGATTCCAATTACATGGATTCAGAAAAATGTAAAACTATGGAGGTAATAAAAAGATCAGTGGTTTCCAGGGATGTTTGGGGGGGAATGATGAATTGGGAGAGCACAGAGGATTTTTTGAACAATGAAAATAGTCTGTGCATACTATGCTAACGGACACATGTCACTATATATTTGTCCATTATACATTTGTCCAATAGAATGTACAATTGCAAGAATTAACCTTAAAGTAAACCATAAACTTTGAATGGTTATGATATGTTAATGCTGGTTCGTTCTTGATAAAAAGTACACCATTCTGATGAGTGATTTTGATAATGAGGGAAGCTATGCATGTATATGGGCAGAGAATATATGGATAGTCTCTATACCTTCCTCACAATTTTGTGTAAACCTAAAACCATTCTAAAAAATAAAGTCTTAAAATACGCTGATATAAGCCAGAGGGAGACAGAAGTTGAAATATTGAAATCAGTAGCTAATATAAGAAGTCAGCTGAAGAATAAACAGTAGAAACACAGGACAATAAAAATTAAAATGCAAATCAATAAACAGGGATAAATAAAATCAACAAAGTCAAAAGTTGTTTTTTGATGTGTTAACAATATACTTTAAAAGATTGATCAAAAACAAAAAAAGAAAATATAAAAGGTATTGATTAAAACAGAAAAATCAAAGGTATTGATTAAAACAGAAAAATCAAAGGTAAAAAACAGAAATTTATAAAACTTTATCACAAGAAACCTAACAAATGTTTTGCTTAGCTTTTCTGAATGATTTGCTAGAAATTATGCCAAAAAAAAGAGATATAAGTTCAAATATCAATGAATAGGAATGAGTGATAAACTTTGACATGTTTTTAACAGTATTTGTGGGCATAATCATAGACCCTTTTTCTTATAACTATCAACATGATAAACTTACTATATTTCTAAAATTGAATAATCTTTGCATTCCTGAAATAAACCCAAACTGGTGATGTATTTTTTAAATATTTTATTATTTTGCAGATATTTTATTTAAGAGCATTCCATCAACATTCATAAGTTATGTTTACCTGTACTGGGTTGTTTTGATTTTAATTCTTTTCTTGTTTTGGTAACAGACTAAGGGTATATTCACTATAAACAAATGATTTAAATGTTGCCCTTTTTCTATGCTTCAGAACACTTTAATCTGAATATACAAATTTGGGAGAATTGCCCTAAGAAGCTATCTGGGTCTTATTTACCATTTTTGCAAATAGTATACAAACCTTTTCTAGAAGTCCACTGAAAAGGTCTCTTTATGTGTCTTATATTCTCCACAAATAAAAATGGTAAAAAGGAATGACTTCACTATAACTTATTAAACCTTGACAGAAGTCTTCACAGAAGTACATGGATTCTCACAGGAGGGTTAAAAAAGATCAAGGTTTCTTATCAAGGCAGAGTAGAGGATAGATGCTGACTCATCAACCAGTTATAGCTACCACAGGTTAACTGCCTTTTTTTTTTTTTTTTCACATTTTAAACTTTATTTAAGTTAATTCCTATAGAAATTATACTTTCTTTAATCACAGTCTAATTGATTTACTAACTTTATGTAACTTTTTATGTCACATCAAAGTAATATATTGGAAAATTACAGAAGTATTGCTAAGCTACTAGGAAAATCTAGTCTGAAAGCTCAGTCAGCAAGAAACAAGGAAATTAACTGGTGGAATAGAATATGTACTGTGAGAGAGGGGGTTATTAGCAAAGGCTGTTAGTGAGACAGATATAGGAAAAAATATATATATAACAACAAAAAGTAGAGGGAATAGAAGAGGTCAAGTAAAGGACATGCAGATGATCAGAGAGACTGGGCATATTTGGAGGCATGCTTTTTAGGTTTAAGTAAGATGTTTGTATTTTGATTTTTACTGTTTCTTTGTCAAGAACTAGGACTAGAAGATGTGATTATAGATCTACTATACTCCATCAGAAACTCATGGGGCCACTGAGCTTTAAATTTCTTTTTTTTTTTTTTTTTCAAGCTTCATACATGTTACATCGCTTACCACCTTCAGTTGAGCCCAGGAACATGTCTCAGTGAAATGCATTCACATTACTTCAGCAAACTAAAAGCATACCACATGTGTTGGGCTTTACAAAAAACTATGAATGGATTTGCTTCAGTTCTGGTTTGGTTTTATCATCACCTGAGTTCAGGTCAACTAAGATAAGATTTAGCTGCCAAAATGGTTTAAAACCAAAACACAATTTTTAGAATGTTTGAATTTCAGTATAATTACTGGCTTCCTTTGTAGCTTGGAGAAGGCAATGGCACCCCACTCCAATACTCTTGCCTGGAAAATCCCATGGATGGAGGAGCCTGGAAGGCTGCAGTCCATGGGGTCGCTGAGGGTCGGACACAACTGAGCGACTTCACTTTCATTTTTCACTTTCATGCATTGGAGAAGAAAATGGCAACCCACTCCAGTGTTCTTGCCTGGAGAATCCCAGGGATGGGGGAGCCTGGTGGGCTGCCATCTATGGGGTCACACAGAGTTGGACACGACTGAAGCGACTTAGCAGCAGCAGCTTGTAGCGCAGTCGGTAAAGAATCTGCCTGCAGTGCAGGAGACCTGGGTTCTATTCCTGGGTTGAGAAGATCCCCTGGAGAAGGAATTGGCAACCCATTCCAGTATTCTTGCCTGGAGAATACCATGGACAGATGAGCCTGGCAGGCTATAGTCCACGGGGTCACAAGAGTCGGACACAACTTAGTGACCAGTGAAACCATAATGAATATGACTGTGGTTATACTGTTATTATTACTGCTATAAGTAATACTATACTTTTAGTATAAGCTAATATAAAATTAAGTGCTTGCTAGTGAAAGAGGAGAGTGGAAAAGTTGGCTTAAAGCTCAACATTCAGAAAATGAAGATCATGGCATCTGGTCCCATCACGTCATAGGAAATAGATGGGGAAAAAGTGGAAACAGTGGCTGGCTTTATTTTTTGGGGCTCCAAAATCACTGCAGATGGTGATTGCAGCCATAAAATTAAAAGACACTTACTCCCTGGAAGGAAAGTTATGACCAACCTAGATAGCATATTAAAAAGCAGAGACATTACTTGGCCAACAAAGGTCCGTCTAGTCAAGGCTATGGTTTTTCCAGTGGTCAGGTATGGATGTGAGAGCTGGACTGTGAAGAAAGCTGAATGCTGAAGAATTGATGCTTTTGAACTGTGGTGTTGAAGAAGACTCTTGAGAGTCCCTTGGACTGCAAGGAGATCCAACCAGTTCATCCTAAAGGAGATCAGTCCTGGGTGTTCATTGGAAAGACTGATGCTAAAGCTGAAACTCCAGTACTTTGGCCACCTCATGCGAAGAGTTGACTCATTGGAAAAGACTCTGATGCTGGGAGGGACTGGGGGCAGGAGGAGAAGGGCATGACAGAGGATAAGATGGCTGGATGGCATCACCGACTCGATGGACGTGAGTTTGGGTAAACTCCAGGATTTGGTGATGGATAGGGATGCCTGGCATGCTGCAGTTTATGGGGCCGCAAAGAGTCAGATACGACTGAGCAACTGTACTGAACTGAACTGATACATCAGCTACTTAGTCTATAAGTAGTAGCAGCAAAACTTTACCGTAGTCAACCAAATGTGGTTTCTCTGTGCTCTTAAAGATATTTTAGATAAGTTTTCCAACCATATAAGAACACATGTATACCTGTGGCAGATTCATTTTGATATTTGGCAAATCTAATACAGTTATGTAAAGTTTAAAAAATAAAATAAAATTAAAAAAAAAAATTCAATGATACTAAAAAATTCCTTTGATAGATAAAGAATTAAATGGATCACTTTTTTATTTCTTCATATAGAAACAATAACAAAAATTCTTTTTTTTTTTTTAATTTTATTTTGTTTACACATTTGAGCTATAAGGAAATGGAGATTCAGTCAATTAACACTTGGAAATAAAACCAAGGAGTTGTGACGGGCCACATTCTCTACCAACTGAGTGAAAAGCAGAAATGAGTCTTAACTTCTCTTTAGGAAGATAGATTTAAAAATAGAATGGCTTGCTTAGAAATAAACATTTAATTATTTTATAAAATCAAAGATTCAGCATCTTATTAATTTTGTCTGATTTTAAATCTTACATGGACTATAACAGATTATTAAATGAAATTACTTAGAATGGATTAAAAATGTAAACCTCATTTAGTCCTTTGAAAGTCTCACATAGCTTAGACAAAGATATATTTGTTCCGGGAGTACATTGCCAGCATTCATTTTCTCACTACAAACTTGCTTTTGACTTTTTCAATACATTTATTAAATATCAAGTATTTTTAAAGTGACTTTTAAAAACCCCACACTTATAGTCAACTTTTAAATATTTTTAAATTAAATACATATATATAGATATACACACATTATTTTTAAAGGTTACTTTCACTTCACAATTATTACAAAATATTGGCTATATTCCCCCTGTTGTATAATACAACCATGAGACCTTTGTACCCAATAATTTATACTTCTCCCACCTCCACCCCTAGATTTCCCCTCTCCCCATCAAGCAATGAAATCTGAGCTTGATTTTTTTGTGCAGATATATGTTTCAGCTACACCATATTGGGAAATGGACACAATATATTACCCAGTTCAAAGACTTGCTAAGAATTGTAATTTCTTCAAATTATCCTAATTGTCCCCAAACTTAAAAAGATTTCCATTGCATGTAATATCCTTATAGTAAAACATGCAGAAAATACAATAAGCAGAAAACAATAAAATAGGAATATATATTTTAATTTCACCACTTATGTCAAAGAATCTGAAATAAGATTTAAAGTATTAACCTAATAATTCATTCCCTTACCAGGCAGGCATGTTTTCTTAAGTTTAATACCACTGCTCTTAAGAAGTTTTTTATCATGGAAAATAAGTATATTAACTTTTCTGAGAGAAATACTATAGTTGCATTCTAAGCGTAAATTGATCTCTGTCATATCAGCTCTTCAAATTAATGCATAATGTATTTATGCACTTATATAGATGCAAGTATGTACTTATAGTAATGTAAACTCACCATTAAAGTCATTCTTTAAAGGCCAGCACATTTATTCTTAATACTTCTTGATTATTCAACACATGCACAATTCTATAAATAAAAAGAGAAGAAATGAGAAAATGAGTGAAATAATTGAATGCACATGCTATCATATGATAATTATAAAGAACAGTGATTGCTTTAGTTACTGAATTTTACTTAAAGTGGCTAACCACAGTATCAGCTAGTAAAATACGATTTAAAACATGATCTAGGACTTACAGGGAATTTGGACTTTCATCTACTTCTTCCTACATTGAACTAAGGTAACCCAGACACAAACAGAAATGTCCCATGCCTGTTATACACAAAGTAGCTGCTGCTACTGCTGCATCTTTGTCTAGAAACAGAGGAGCAAATGTGATGTGAAGAGAATAAAATAATTTTTCTTAATTGTTCACAAAGTAGTAGGAAGTTCCTATTTTTGAGACTAAAATAAGAAATTGGAAATAACCCACTGCACCATTGTTGGTTCAAAACCTTAGAAGCTTCCCAGGAAAAATGTGAAACTAGCCCCCATACACAGAGGTAGAGGATAAACTGAAGAAAGAAGTGGGCCACTCCAGACTGGTAGATGACAGATTTAATGAGCAAAGGAACTTAAATACAAGGCTTATCTTGGATTGCCATAAGATGAGTAGATCTCCACCCTCTCCCACAAGAATCTTAAAAGTTTATAGAAAGAAATTAACTGGGTCAATCACATATACAGTCTATGCTGTCTCAGCCACACATTGCTTTGTCAAGGCTGAATCCATGAAAATGGTTCCCACAATGGAAATGGTGAGCAGAGCATAAATTCCAAGGAGAAGGGAAATGGGTAAAGGAGCCTCTGATTATCAGGGTCTGGCTTTTGGGCCAACAGAGGTCCCATCTACCAACAACCTCTTTAAACAACCAGGTCATCAATATATAGTACTAGGATTAGAATGTGTATATTATCTCAAAGGTCTATGTCTAGTTTAAACATGAAATTGTCAATACAATTTTTTAAAGTTCTAAACAAGACTAAAGTCATGTTCTTTAAGGGATAACATGTTCCCTAAAGGAATGCACTCTGTTAATGGCAGCTGGGACACTAGTGACTGCCCATAAGGAAGAATAAAACATTTTTTGATGTACAGGTCCGGGAGGACCAACCCCACGTCCAAGGAGCCGTGGCTGCGCGGGCGCAGGAGGGCCTAGAGGAGCTATCCCACGTTGAAGGTCAGGAAGGGCGGCGGTGAGGAGATACCCCTCGTCCAAGTTAAGGAGCAATGGCTGCGCTTTGCTGGAGCAGCCGTGAAGAGATACCCCACGCCCAAGGTAACAGAAACCCAAGTAAGATGGTAGGTGTTGCAAGAGGGTATCAGAGGGCAAACACACTGAAACCATACTCACAGAAAACTAGTCAATCCAATCACACTAGGACCACAGCCTTGTCTAACTCAATGAAACTAAGCCATGCTCGTGGGGCAACCCAAGATGGGTGGGTCATGGTGGAGAGATTTGACAGAAGGTGGTCCACTGGAGAAGGGAATGGCAAACCACTTCAGTATTCTTGCCTTGAGAACCCCATGAACAGTATGAAAAGGCAAAACGATAGGATACTGAAAGAGAAACTCCCCAGGTCAATAGGTGCCCAGTATGCTACTGGAGATCAGTGGAGAAATAAAGCCAGAAAGAATGAAGAGATGGAGCCAAAGCAAAAAGAATACCCAGCTGTGGATGTGACTGGTGATAGAAGCAAGGTCCGATGCTGTAAAGAGCAATATTGCATAGGAACCTGGAATGTCAGGTCCATGAATCAAGGCAAATTGGAAGTGGTCAAACAAGAGATGGCAAGACTGAATGTAGATATTCTAGGAATCAGTGAACTCAAATGAACTGGAATGGGTGAATTTAACTCAGATGACCATTGTATCTACTACTGCGGGCAGGAATCCCTCAGAAGAAATGGAGTGGTCATCATGGTCAACAAAAGAGTGCGAAATGCAGTACTTAGATGCAATCTCAAAAACGACAGAATGATCTCTGTTCGTTTCCAAGCCAAACCATTAAATATCACAGTAATCCAAGCCTATGCTCCAACCAGTAACGCTGAAGAAGCTGAAGTTGAACGGTTCTATGAAGACCTACAAGACCTTTTAGAACTAACACCCAAAAAAGATGTCCTTTTCATTATAGGGGACTGGAATGCAAAAGTAGGAAGTTAAGAAACACCTGGAGTAACAGGCAAATTTGGCCTTGGAATACGGAATGAAGCAGGGCAAAGACTGATAGAGTTTTGCCAAGAAAATGCACTGGTCATAACAAACACCCTCTTCCAACAACACAACAGAAGACTCTATACATGGACATCACCAGATGGTCAACACCGAAATCACATTGATTATATTCTTTGCAGCCAAAGATGGAGAAGCTCTATACAGTCAGCAAAAACAAGACCAGGAGCTGACTGTGGCTCAGACCATGAACTCCTTATTGCCAAATTCAGACTTAAATTGAAGAAAGTAGGGAAAACCACTAGATCATTCAGGTATGACCTAAATCAAATCCCTTATGATTATACAGTGGAAGTGAGAAATAGATTTAAGGGCCTAGATCTGATAGATAGAGTGCCTGATGAACTATGGAATGAGGTTCATGACATTGTAGAGGAGACAGGGATCAAGACCATTCCCATAGAAAAGAAATGCAAAAAAGCAAAATGGCTGTCTGGGAAGAACTTACAAATAGCTATGAAAAGAAGAGAAGCAAAAAGCAAAGGAGAAAAGGAAAGATATAAACATCTGAATGCAGAGATCCAAAGAACAGCAAGAAGACATAAGAAAGCCTTCTTCAGCGATCAATGCAAAGAAATAGAGGAAAACAACAGAATGGGAAAGACTAGAGATCTTTTCAAGAAAATCAGAGATACCAAAGGAACATTTCATGCAAAGATGAGCTCAATAAAGGAGAGGAATGGTATGGACCTAACAGAAGCAGAAGATATTAAGAAGAGATGGCAAGAATACACAGAACTGTACAAAAAAGATCTTCACGACCCAGATAATCACAATGGTGTGATCACTGACCTAGAGCCAGACATCCTGGAATGTGAAGTCCAGTGGGCCTTAGAAAGCATCACTACGAACAAAGCTAGTGGAGGTGATGGAATTCCAGTTGAGCTATTTCAAATCCTGAAAGATGATGCTGTGAAAGCAAATTTGGAAAACTCAGCAGTGGCCACAGGACTGGAAAAGGTCAGTTTTCATTCCATTCCCAAGGAAAGGCAATGCCAAAGAATGGTCAAACTACTGCACAATTGCACTCATCTCACACACTAGTAAAGTAATGCTTAAAATTCTCCAAGCCAGGCTTCAGCAATATGCGAACCAAGAACTTCCTGATGTTCAAGCTGGTTTTAGAAAAGGCAGAGGAACCAGAGATCAAATTGCCAACATCTGCTGGATCATGGAAAAAGCAAGAGAGTTCCAAAAAAACATCTATTTCTGCTTTATTGACTATGCCAAAGTCTTTGACTGTGTGGATCACAATAAACTGGAAAATTCTGAAAGAGATGGGAATACCAGAACACCTGATCTGCCTCTTGAGAAATTTGTATGCAGGTCAGGAAGCAACAGTTAGAACTGGACATGGAACAACAGACTGGTTCCACATAGGAAAAAGAGTTCGTCAAGGCTGTATATTGTCACCCTGTTTATTTAACTTATATGCAGAGTATATCATGAGAAACGCTGGACTGGAAGAAGCACAAACTGGAATCAAGATTGCTGGGAGAAATATCAATAATCTCAGAAATGCAGATGACACCACCCTTATGGCAGAAAGTGAAGAGGAACTACAAAGCCTCTTGATGAAAGTGAAAGTGGAGAGTGAAAAAGTTGGCTTAAAGCTCAACATTCAGAAAACGAAGATCATGGCACCCCACTTCATGGGAAATAGATGGGGAAACAGTGGAAACAGTGTCAGACTTTATTTTTCTGGGCTCCAAAATCACTAGAGATGGTGACGGCAGCCATGAAATTAAAAGACGCTTACTCCTTGGAAGGAAAGTTATGTCCAACCTAGATAGTATATTCAAAAGCAGAGACATTACTTTCTCAACAAAGGTTCGTCTAGTCAAGGCTATGGTTTTTCCTGTGGTCATGTATGGATGTGAGAGTTGGACTGTGAAGAAGGCTGAGCACCGAAGAATTGATGCTTTTGAACTGTGGTTTGGAGAAGACTATTGCGAGTCCCTTGGACTGCAAGGAGATCCAACTAGTCCATTCTGAAGGAGATCAGCCCTGGGATTTCTTTGGAAGGAATGATGCAAAAGCTGAAACTCCAGTACTTTGGCCACCCCATGCGAAGAGTTGACTCATTGGAAAAGACTCTGATGCTGGGAGGGATTGGGGGCAGGAGGAGAAGGGGACGACAGAGGATGAGATGGCTGGATGGCATCACTGACTTGATGGACGTGAGTCTGAGTGAACTCTGGGAGTTGGTGATGGACAGGGAGGCCTGGTGTGCTGTGATTCATGGGGTCCCAAAAAGTCGGACATGACTGAGCAACTTATCTGATCTGATCTGATCAGTTCAATTCAGTCGCTCAGTTGTGTCAGAGTCTTTGCGACCCCATGAATTGCAGCATGCCAGGCCTCTCTGTCTATCACCAACTTTGATGTTGCAGCTATACAAATATACAGCTGTTTCTAAATTCAATTGTATGGAAGGAATCTTGACTCTGTCACTTTATGTAACCTTGGGTAAATTATTTAATGCCTCTAAGTTTTAATGTCTTTATTCATACAATGGGATATTGAAGACTCTGAGTTTTTGTTGGTGAGTTTTACAAGTGCTAAATCTTCGGAAAAAATCATTTAGAATTTTCTTTTTTAAGTCATTAAATAAAGAAAATACTTCTTAAATTCTTAATATAGATCTTATCACACAGGAGGTACTCTCTCCATATATATATTAGTTATATAACATTTTTAACTTCATCATCATCATTATGGTTGATCATTTTTTAATTCAGAAGTCACATACTTGGGTCCTTGACTTTGACTAAGTCACTGTTAGCAGGCATAGTCTTTCATGGTAGCTTTCTAAGGATTCTTATATAACTGGTGTCCTCTGAATGTTTCTCTGATTCAGCAGAAGTCCATAAAAAGAAACTCCTTTTCGAAGATAGTACTTATAAATAACAAAAAAGAGAAAGTCCTTTCTGAAATTTGTGCTTCTTCCTCTGTTAGGCAAGTCATTCCCATAGTAATGAAATAAAAATCTTCTAGAGGCATATGAGCTTTCCTGGTGGCTCAGCAGTAAAAGCACCCACTTGCCAATGCAGGATTACATGGATTTCATCCCCGGGTCAGGAAGATCCCTTGGAGAGGGAAGTGGCAACCCGCTCCAACATTCTTGCCTGAGAAATCCTATGGGCAGAGGAGACTGGCAGGCTGCTGTCCATAGGGTTGCAGACAGTAGGACAACTTAGCAAGTAAACAAGATGTATATATGTTAAAAGCAATCTAAGGAATATGAATCTCCCCATTCCTCATAATCGCTGTTTTCATTTTCAGTTTGGGCCAGCGGAAATCAGATTGCAAGAAGGTATTTGAAGACAATGAGAGAAATTTTGAATCATCTGCATTGTGTGCTTTACTTCCAGTTTGCAACATTGGGGTTAATATCAGAAAAACATAAAATTTAGCAAAGAGCAAAAACTTGATTAGAAATGCCTTAGAATAGCATCATTATATGGTATATTATATATCATTTTGCAACTTATATATTGTATTTTTCTTCTGTAACTACCACACATATTAGGTAATGGGTTTTGAGAAAATAATGATAGTGAAAATATTGATATACCACATTTTATTCCCTCTTAAGTATACTATTGATCAGATTCTAGACTATAATTTTTACCTCTGCTGAGGAATGACAGACACAATCATGAGTTTTATTATGGGTTATAAAAGGATACTATATAAAATCCTCACTCAAAAATTGTTCCTCAACAATAGATATCTTTTGTGCAAGTACTTAAATAACACTTCCTCATGTCAGTTATAACCCTCTCATCAAGGTTTTGGGTCAAGGACTGAAAAATGCAGTGCTAAAAGCTGAAGTCTTATTACTCTGTGAAAGGCTATTGTCATCACTTATATTTTAAAATTGCTTTTAACCCTAAATGAACTGAGCTATATACATCCTCCAAAATATATGTTAGTTGCTCTGCTCTAACATATATGTTAGTTGTCCGACTCTTTGCGACCACATGAACTATAGCCTGCCAGGCTACTCTGTCCAAAAGATATGGGTCACTATTAAAATTTTTGTTTTCCTTACTCAAATTCACATGTTTTAGCTTTGGTTTTATAAAATCCAGATAAAGGGATGCACTTATAAATGGTATGTTATAAAATTATTTTACTTAGATCAAAAAATTATTTTACCTAGATCAAACAGGACCATAAACCACTAGACAACTATATTTGGGAATAAAGCAATTCAGATTGACTATACTTTAGTGTGCTGAAATATCAATACTTTTTCTTAGAACTAATGGTAAGATTTCTTTTCCATTACATAATTTTGATTCCGTTTGTATGTTCCCAGTTCTCTCAAATGCTGGGTTTTTTTTAAAAATTTATTTATTTATTTTAATTGGAGGCTAATTACTTTACAATATTGTGGTGGTATTTGCTATACATTGACATGAATCAGCCACAGGTGTACAGCTTAAAAGCTGAGGTGCCTGATGCAAGATAGAAACTCTAGGCTGGGGATGGCGTTTATGGAAAACAAAAATGTATCTCAGCCATTTCTATCTGCTTCAATGTCATTCGCCCTTGTGAAGAGGTCATCCTGACAGATTTCAGGGTTTTCTTTCAGAGGAAATTGTTCCATTTACTTTATACATATAGATTCAGCATGTCTCAGGACAAATGTGAGGCCATGGATTTTCTTTTATATATATTATTTATTTGGTCATGCTGGATCTTAGCTTCTGCATGCAGTACCCTCAATCTTTGATGCAGCATGTGGATTCTTATTTGTGGCATGCAGAATCCCTTTTTAGTTGCAGTATGCAAACTTCCAGTCCCAGTATATGGGAACCAGTTCCCTGACCAGGGACTGAACTCGGATCCGCTGCATTAGGAGTTTGGAGTCTTAGCCACTGGATCACCAAGGAAGTCCCAAAGATTTTTCTATGTTACCATCTTGAACCAAAATCCTGTATGTTCCAGGTTCTAACACAAATTCCTATGTGGTCTAGGGTCAGCTGATTAAACAGACAATATCTACTTTTTAAAGTCCTGACAACTTTGACATTTTTTCCTCTCTTATTAAACTCATTCATGATATCAGAAGTCAAGTTATTTTATGACTAGCAAAGAAAAAAAAAACATTTTGTAGGTTTGGCGCTGATTATTTACAAGTATTTGAGAAATTTAAATAGATTTTCTGTTACAAATGAGGCCAAGGTTGTAAAGACAGTTCCCAGATAACATATAGCAAATTCTGTTTCTTTCTTACTGTTATTTTAAATTTATTCTTGCTATGATACTACCGCTCCACAAAAGTCTCTATTTCTTAACACTCTCTATGCCCTCTTCCTCGTCAGCATGTGTTTTCGCTGATCATCAATTTTAGAAACAATTCTGGCAAAATGGGGAGATAAAAGCTTATCAGTTTTTAGACATATATACTTAAAAACTTACCACATTTATTTCATTAATGTTGATTGTATTTTAGGTCATAAATTACTAATAGGTTAAAATTTTTATTTAACATAAATTTTACACCACCCCATCTTACTAAACTAATGAAATAATATATTCTATATATATATATATATATCAGCTTATTTCCTAAATACTTCATCTTGTAGGAAATTTTCAAAGGAGAGTACATTTTTCTTGCTAATAATTTGTTATATGGCTAGCTGGATTTTTGGCAGATAGTCAGTTTTCTGAAAACATTTTAATCTATAATGATACTAGCATCAAAAAATTTAAATTTCTTATTCATTGCTTGAAAGCTTTCATCCCTTTAAAAATGAGCACACAGAATCATTCCTTAAAAGAAGGATAATGAATAAGTAGGGATTTTTTATTCTTTAACTTTTGGCATTACCTTAAAGATTGTTTCTATAAAGATTTCAAGATACTATAATATAATAATTGAAGTGAGTGAAGTATAGCTGAATATCCATAACCTAGGCATAGGTTCTCAACGTATAATCAAGTTAATTTTTTAAGAATTTTCTATAGTGAATATGTGTAGTATTACACTGATATCCATCCATTAGAATGTAGCATACTACTTAAGGCTCTAAAAGATAAATTTGATTCAGAATCAAGTTTGCACTCAAAAAAGATCTTACAGTTACAGATACATGCAAGTATCCAGGGCAAGAATTCTATTCAAAATGTAAGAGAATGTTTAGGGTATATAAAAAGAAGAAGGTAATCAATACAAATTTTTTTTAATAGTGCATATTTTGAAGCTCCAATAATTTGGCCACCTAATGCAAAGAGCCCACTCACTGGAAAAGACTCAGATGCTGGGAAAACTGAAATCAAAAGGAGAAGAGGGCGGCAGAGGATGAGATGGTTAGATAGCATTACTGACTCAATGGACTTGAGTAAGCTCTGGGAGATAGTGGAGGACAGGGAATCCAGATGTACTACAGTCCACGTGGTTGCAAAGAGTAGGACATGAATTAGCAACTGAACAACAACATTAAATTATTGTATTATTGATAGATCTTCAGTATTTTTATATAGTGTGTTAAAATATTTAACTTGACTCATCTATTATAAAAAATTTGGTAATCACCAACACAGGGAAATCTGCTCAAAATTCAATAATAAACTAAATGGGAAAAGATTTTTTTTAAAAATAGATAAATGCATATGCATAAGTGTATCAATTAGCTGTACACCTAAAACTAACACATTGTTAATCTACTATGCTCCAATATATAATAAAAATTCTTAATTAAATAATATACTACAAATTTGGTAATCAGAAGTATAACAAAAGGATACAAAAAGTTGAAAATCATTATCCTAAAGATACAAGTAAGAAGGGAAAATGGTCATCTGAAAAGGCCTTATAAATAACTGAGAAAAGAAGAGACATGGAAGGTAAAGGAGAATGGAAAAGATATACCCATCTGAATGCAGGGTTCCAGAGAATAAAAAGGAGAGGTAAGAAAGCCTTCTTAAGTGACCAATGCAAGTAAATAGAAGAGAACAGTAAAATGGGAAAGACTAGCGATCTCTTCAAGAAAATTAAAGATATCAAGGAACGTTTCATGCAAAGATGGGCAAAATAAATGGCAGAAATGGGAAAGACATAATAGAAGCAGAAGAGACTAAGAAGAGGTGGCAAGAATATACAGAAGAACTATAGAAGAAAGATCTTAATGACACGGATAACTACAAAGATGTGGTCACTCATCTAGAGCCAGACATCCTGAAGTGTGAAGTCAAGTAGACCTTAGGAATCATTACCTTGAACAAAGCTAGTAGACGTAATGGAATTCCAGCTGAGCTATTCCAAATCATCAAAGACGAAGCTGTTAAAATGCTTCACTCAATATGTCAGCAAATTTGAAAACTCAGCAGCGGCCTCAGGACTGAAAAGGTCCTGAGTTTTCATTCTAATCCCAAAGCAGGGCAATGCCAAAGAATGTTCAAACTACTGTACCATTGTACTCATTTTATACAGTAGCAAGGTAATGCTCAATATCTTTCAAGCTAGGTTTCAGTAGTACATGAACTGAGAACTTCTAGACATACAAACTGGGTTTAGAAAAGGCAGAGGAACCAGAGATCAAATAGCCAACATTCATTGGATCATAGAGAAAGCAAAGGAATTCCAAAAACAAAAACAAAAAGCCACTTCTGCTTCACTGACCACACAAAAGCCTTTGACTATATGGATCACAAAAAACTATGGAAAATTCATACAAGAGATGGGAATACCAGACCACCTTACCAGCCTCTTGAGAAATTTGCAAGCAGGCAAAGAAGCAACTGTTAGAAATGGATGTGGAACAACAGACTGATTCAAAACTGGGAAAGGAGTAGGTCAAGGCTGTATACAGTCATCCTGCTTATTTAACTTATATCCAGAGTACATCATGCAAAATTCCAGGCTGGATGAAACCAGAGATCAAGTTGCCAACATTCATGGGATCATAGAGAAAGCAAAGGAATTCCAAAAACAAAAAAATCTAATTCTGCTTCACTGACCACACAAAACCCTTTGACTGTGTGCATCACAACAAACTGTAGAAACGTCATAAAGAGATGGGTATATCAGACCACCTTACCTGCCTCTTGAGCATCATGCAAAATGCCATGCTGGATGAAACAAGCTAGAATGAATGTTACTGGGAGAAATATCAACAACTTCAGATATGCAAATGATACCACTCTAATGGGCAAAAATGTAGAGGAACTAAAGAGCCTCCTGAAGAGGGTCAAAAAAGAGAGTGAAAAAGCTGCCTTAAAACTCAACATTCAGAAAACTAAGATCATGGCATCTGGTCCCATTACTTCATGGCAAATAGATGGAGAAAAAGTAGAAACAGTGACAGATTTTATTTTCTTGGGCTCCAAAAATCTCTGAGGATGGTGACTGTAGCCACAAAATTAAAAGAAACTTACTCCTTGGAAGAAAAGCTCTGACAAACCTAGACTGCATATTACAAAGTAGAGACATCATCTTGCCAACAAAAGTCCATACAGTCAAAGCTACAGGTTTTCCAGTAGTCATGCACAAATGTGACAGCTGGACCATAAAGAAAGCTGAGCAATTGAAAGAACTGATGCTTTCAATCTGTGGTGCTGGAGAAGACTCTTGAGAGTCCCTTGGACAGCAAGGAGATCAAACCAGTCAATCCTAAAGAAAACCAACCCTGAATATTTATTGGAAAGACTAATGCTGACACTCCGATACTTTGGCCACTTGATGCAAAGAGCCAACTCATTGGAAAAGACCCTGATCCTGGGAAATATTGAGGGCAGGAGCAGAAGGAGGTGACAGAGGAGGAGATGGTTAGATGGCATCACCAATGCAATGGACATGAGTTTGAGCAAATTCTGGGAGATAAGGAAGGACAAGGAAGCCTGGCGTGTTGCAGTTCATGGGGTCACAGAGTCAGACAGGACTTAGCAATGGAACAACAACAAATGGGAATTTTTCATATGTGTGTTCATTTACTTCTCTTAAACCTTTGAAATAATAATAAATGTGTACTTCTTAGTGTGGTATGGAGGTTCCACAGGACTAATAATTTATTATAAGGAAACCATAAAGTGGTTTTGGAGTTATTTAGTTTTACTTGCTTATTCCTATGCTGTGAAACAAGATAGAAAATATTTAAAATACATGTGCCAAGTTGTTTTTATTTTTGGATTTAATAGTATCAATATTTTGAAACAATGTATTTTAATATGATATTACATATTAGTCATAAATTTTTAATTTTCCCTCTTCTACTCTATCTACTAAATTCACCCCAGAGCAACTATAATCAAAGTGATTTTAATATAGGAATAATCATTCTTCAACTGAATATAATCTTTACCATTTCAAATATTTATATATGTGTATTAATAAGCAAAGAATCTAGTGTCACAAACTCATAGGCAGAGGAAAATTATGATTTTTAATTGGAATGCATATCTATGATTATAAAGTTTATTTTATATAATTTATTAACATTTTAGTTAATTTCTTAATTTTCTTAAAATGTAAATGACTTCAAAAAAAGTTTCATCTAACCAAAAAAATTACATGTGGTTTGAAAAGAAGAACCTTCATCTACATATTTTATGTATTTACCTGTTTTCTGTTGATGATGTGTACTCTCACAAGAATTTGTACCTGCTCAGAGGCAACTTTCTTCTTAGAAATTCAAGGCTGATTACAATTTTGGAATCATTTAAAATTTCTCAATTAAGTGCTGGCCATTGAAAATCACATTATTAAATATTTTTAACTGCACGTATGGAAAACAATGACAAATTCTAATCATGAAGTTAGGGTAGAGTATGCCTTCGGTACTATTGCTTCTATTAGAAATGTTTTACCATATATATCATTAGCATATCAAAATGGATAATAGTTTGCTATGACTCAAATTTATTATCTATTTTCTTAAGTCTAATAATGGAATATTTTGGTAAGGAACTATATCTAAGGGATGACATAAAAGTGGTATTTTTATAGCACCTGTAAGTTTTCATAATACATTTCTATTTTTCCTTTGATATTTTCATTAACCTTAAAAATCAGGACTTAAGTTTATCTCATTATTTAGAGAAAATGAATCATAAAAGACCTAACTAAAACAGGGGAACATTGGCAAAATTGCAGTTGTGGCAACTACAGAAATTCACAGTCCAGGTCTTCCTTCAGGACAAACTTGCTGCATGGAATATAGAGAATCAAGAGCCTTCACTTGCTCCACCTTCGAGGTTACACTATCCCCTTGGGTTAGGCCACGGCCATGCACCCTGGGTGCTTCCAGCCAGTGACTGAGCCTGGTGGGATTCCTAAAACTGAGCCATCCCTGCCTAATCTGGGACAATTCTAATAGGTCATCTTTGTCCTGGGACTCCCTATTGGCCTGGCTGAGACTTCCACCAGGCTGCAATGCAGGCTACGGCCCTTTCTACTCAGTGCTCCTTTCTTCCCTTCATGAACAAATGTCAGACCAAGACTGCAGTCTGCAAGGTCTCTCTACCTACTTTTGCTCTTCCTCTTCTTTATCTTAGGGGGTTTGTTTTCTTAAATATATCTCCTTAAGCACAGTCCCATGCTTATATCTGCAATAGAGGATCTGAGATAATACAGTGGCTAATTACCTTCATGGATAGTAGAGAGAGATTCATGCTTGTAGGACTACTGGTAACTGAGAAATGTTGTCTAGCTAAAATATGAAATCCTATTATATAAATAGATCACAAGAGTTCTGCTTCTAAGAATGGTAACAAAGCATGTGTACATACATGCTCAGCCATGTAAAATTCTTTGCTACCCCATGGACTGTAGCTCACCAGGCTCCTGTCTATGGAATTTTTCAGGTAAGAATACTGGAGCAGGTTGCTATTTCCTTCTCCAGGGGATCTTTCAGGAACTGAACCCATATCTCCTGCATTGGCAAACAGGTTCTTTACCAACTGGGCCACCAGGGAAGCCCTAAAGAACAGTATTGCATGCTAACCTAATGACAGGAGCAACTAGAAAAATTTGACAAAATTTGAAGAAAAAAATCTGTTTGATGAATCAGAAAACTCTTAAAATATGGGGAATTTTTAAGGCCAGACCTGGGGAAGAAAAGAATAAAATAATCAAAACATTCTAAGTATTTTTACAATAGAAACATTTCAGAAAGGAACAATGGACCAAAGTTTGGGATATAATCACACAAATAAACTATTTAATTTCAAACTAAACACTACTTACAAAAGGCTCAAAAATCAACTTTTGTACTTCAATGTGTAATAATTATGTGAATTTAAGCAAAGGCTTAACCTCAATTTTCTCATTGTAAAGTGGGTGAAATATTAATATACTACCTCATAAGTGTATTATGATAATTTTGAGATAATATTTCTAGTGCTCTGAGAAGACAGTCTAATACATATTAAGCACTAACATTTTGTTAAGATAAGTGAAATTCTCTCTCACAAACACACATACACATTCCCTTGAAAACACTGTTTTATTTAAAGCTCTCATATTTTCACAAAAAAATTATTCTCCCAAATGACTTTTGAGGATCACTCACAAAAATTCATCAATATTTATTCTTGGGTAAAAAGTCTAAAATGTAGATACTCTCATAATATTATATGGTATATATTTAGAAACTGATGATGAAATACAGTCTCTGAAGTCTCAGAAATTGTAATTAGTGGAATGCCATAAAAACAAACATTTCAAGTAGTTGCTTATTACTCTGTATTTTAGAATATGCTTTGCTGTGTGACAGAAATTTTGCTATAATGTGATCCATTACTTATGTAAGATGACTTGATTATACTAAACATTATTGATGTTACTCAGTTTGGAACTATCTGCTAGAAACACTAACCCTAATTTGGAAAAAATACTGTGTCATGACTCAGAGGTATATTATGTCAGGGTGGCCTGAATATTTTTAACCATAGCAATGGGTAAAAAAAATTCTATATTTCATCAGTCTTTTTTCTACTGAAATAATTTATATAATAGTATTGCTTTAACAATGTATTTTTTTCTAAGAATGCACCTATCTAATTGCAGTGGAATAGAAGATATATAGCACTGTTCAGTTTCAAAATTTTGTAAAATTTCATTATTTCTACCAATTATCCTATAAGTCAGCACTCATATTTTAATTATGCAAATTTGCATAAAGAAACTGAATAATATAAATGTATCAAAATAATGTGAATATTTAAACAAAAGTGAATGGCTGTAGTGTCTATTCTGTGTTCTACCATTATAAAGTTTCACTGTTTACTGAATAATGATGTTGGACTGTAGTAAACCTTTTTCTCACATAAAAAAAGTAATGATTTATGACATTATTAATTGTCTAGATGCCATCTGGACAGATTCACCATTTTATTCTGAAATTAATTTTCAAAAAGTATGCAGAAGTTTCAAAAATCATAATTTATTTCTATCTTCATACCATATTTGGTCAGCTAGCTATTATTTTCTAGTCTGTTGGCACTGACAATTTGGATCAGTTTGTATTTCAAATCACTCAGGCACTTAATAGCTTATAAATGTTTACACGGGGACCAGAATGGAGAAGAAAACAAATTTTTAAGGAAAACATCAGTTTGTACACCAGCCCTGGACAATACCCAGTTATGTTAGCTTCATTTTTTCTTATTAGTTTCACTCTCTCTGTGCTGCTGCTGCTAAGTCACTTCAGTCGTGTCCGACTCGGTGCGACCCCATAGACAGCAGTCCACCAGGCTCCTCTGTCCATGGGATTCTCCAGGCAAGAACACTGGAGTGGGTTGCCATTTCCTCCTCCAATGCATAAAAGTGAAAAGTCAAAGTGAAGTCGCTCAGTCGTGTTCAACTCCTAGCGACCCCATGGACTGCAGCCCACCAGGCTCCTCCGTCCATGGGATTTTCCAGGCAAGAGTACTGGAGTGGGGTGCCATTGCCTTCTGTAGTTGAAGCCAATTCTTCCCACAGCCTTCCTTTCCATACTAACCTAGTCTTTGCAAAATAAAATCTTTGATATTGTGTATCTTTGTGGAAGAAATCAAAACTATTCAGATATAAAATTTCTCATAGATTGCTATAATTTATTCAGTCCTCCCTGTCCAGAGGGTTGCCTCCTATACTGACTCTAAGCACAGCCATGCAGATCACTTTGGTTAATAGTGAAGTGGCAAATGTAGCACAAGCAGAAAGTTGAAAATTGCATCTTCACTGAGACATTCCCTATCTTAGTGCTATTGAAATAATCAATCTTGTTTATATATTAAAAAAATAAAAGCCTAGAGTAGCCTGTCACCTGATAAAAAACAATGATCACATTACCCCTGTAACTCCAACTAGTATGGAGCAACAGTTTCCAGGCATAAGAATGAGCCACCCTAAACGAACTAGTCCTAGATGACCTCCTGATGTCTAGACAAGACGGACTTGAGGACAGCAAAAAATATTCTACATCAGCAGAAGTGTCTAATCAACACAGACATCTGTGGGAAGTAATAAATGACAGTTGTTTAAAAACTAGATTTGTGAGTGATCTGTTGTAGAGCTAAAGGTGATTAATACAACATAGTTTCTATGGTGAGTCATAAAATCTCTCACTCATTGGGCCTGTTTTCAAATTTTCAAAGCAAACGTTGCTTAATACATTTTTATGATGGGGATCAATATTTTGGGGAACGAAAAAACAAACAAACAAAATTTATGTTTTAAATAGCAGCAACTAAGGTCTCTTTTTGTGGGGTGAAGAGGAGGTAAGAAAATGCATTGGAAATCCATGTAGAGTCTTTTGATCAGAATTCTGGAAGCCAGAAGGAAATTTTGTTATCTTGTTTTTAATGGACATCAAAGGTTACTATAATAATACAAATTCAGCTCAATTCAGTTCAGTAGCTCAGTTGTGTCCGACTCTTTGTGATCCCATGAATCATAGCACTCCAGGCCTCCCTGTCTATCACCAACTCCCGGAGTTCACCCAAACTCATGTCTATCAAGTCGGTGATGCCATCCAGCCATCTCATCCTCTGTCATCCCCTTCTCCTCCTGCCCCCAATCCCTCCCAGAATCAGAGTCTTTTCCAATGAGTCAACTCTTCACATGAGGTGGCCAAAGTATTGGAGTTTCAGCTTTATCATCAGTCCTTCCAATGAACACCCAGGACTGATCTCCTTTAGGATGAACTGGTTGGATCTCCTTGCAGTCCAAGGGACTCTCAAGAGTCTTTTCCAACACCACAGTTCAAAAGCATCAATTCTTCGGCGCTCAGCCTTCTTCACAGTCCAACTCTCACATCTATACATGACCACAGGAAAAACCATAGCCTTGACTAGACAATCCTTTGTTGGCAAACTAATGTCTCTGCTTTTGAATAGGCAATCTAGGTTGGTCATAAATTTCCTTCCAAGGAGCAAGCATCTTTTAATTTCATGGCTGCAGTCACCATCTGCAGTGATTTTGGAGCCCCCAAAAAATAAAGTCTGACACTGTTTCCACTGTTTCCCCATCTATTTCCCATGAAATGATGGGACAAGATGCCATGATCTTTGTTTTCTGAATGTTGAGCTTTAAGCCAACTTTTTCACTCTCCTCTTTCATTTTCATCAAGAGGCTTTTTAGTTCCTCTTCACTTTCTGCCATAAGGGTGGTGTTGTCTGCATATCTGAGGTTATTGACATTTCTCCTGGCAATCTTGATTCCAGCTTATGTTTCTTCCAGTCCAGCATTTCTCATGATGTACTCTGCATATAAGTTAAATAAATAGAGTGACAATATACAGCCTTGACATACTTCTTTCCCTATGTGGAACCAGTCTGTTGTTTCATGTCCAGTTCTAACTGTTGCTTCCTGATCTGCATACAGATTTCTCAGGAGGCAAGTCAGGTGGTCTGGTATTCCCATCTCTTTCAGAATTTTCCACAGTTTATTGTGATCCACACAGTCAAAGGCTTTGGTGTAGTCAATAAAGCAGAAATAGATGTTTTTGGAGAAGGCAATGGCACCCCATTCCAGTACTTTTGCCTGGAAAATCCCATGGACGGAGGAGCCTGGTGGGCTGCAGTCCATGGGGTCACTAGGAGTCGGACACGACTGAGCGACTTCACTTTGACTTTTCACTTTTATGCATTGGAGGAGGAAATGGCAACCCACTCCAGTGTTCTTGCCTGGAGAATCCCATGGACAGAGGAGCCTGATGGGCTGCTGTCTATGGGGTTGCACAGAGTCTGACACGACTGAAGCAACTTAGCAGCAGCAGCACAGAGAGAGTGAAAGATGGTAACGATAACCCTATATGTGAGACAGCAAGAGACACAGATGTATAGAACAGTCTTTTGGACTTTGTGGGAGAGGGCGAGGGTGGTATGATTTGGGAGAATGTAATTGAAACATGTATATTTTCATATGTGAAACAGATAGCCAGTCCAGGTTCGATGCATGATGCAGGGTGCCTGAGGCTGGTGCACTGGGATGACCCAGAGGGATGGTATGGGAAGGGAGGTGGGAGGGGTGTTCAGGATGGGGAACACATGTACACCTGTGGCAAATTCATGTCAATGTATGGCAAAACCACTACAATATTGTAATTAGCCTCCAATTAAAATAAATTTATATTAAAAACAAAATAAAATGATAGCTCAATGAGTGAATGTTCCCCTGTCAGTTTTATCAAATTTAAGAAAAAAATATAATCCACATTAATGCCATGACACACTTCTTGGAGGCTTCCTTCTCCTTCTCAGAGACTGCATTTAGCCTAAATTCCTCCTTGTAAGACAGGAGAAGGGACCAAATAGAGATTAAAAATAAAGAAGTAGATGACAATGAAAGAAAGTCCAAATACACAATTAAATCATAAGACAAGGATGTTGTTGTCCAGTTGCCAAGTCATGTCTGACTCTTTGTGACCCCATGGAATTCAGCACCCAAGGTTTCCCTGTCCTTTGCTATCTCCCAGAGTCTGCTCAAACTCATGCCCATTGAGTCAGTGATGCCATCCAACCAAGTCACCCTCTGTCACCCGCTTCTCCTCCTGCTCTCAATATTTCCCAGCATCAGGGTCTTTTCCAATGAGTCAGCCATGAGGTGGCCAAAGTATTGGACCAGGATATTTTCATATAAGTATGCATAGGGACACAAGTCTAAAAACTTTTGATTTTTATGGGCTTCTTGATTGCATGGTATATACAGCAAAGTAAGCAGATTTTCATGCTGAGTATTTTTACTCTGACTCTGTTAACTAAAACATCCACAGATAAGCAAATAACCCGTGCTGATTTTTTACTAGGCTCTGGGATGTTTTTGATCATCCTGAGAAGAATGAGCCTTGGCCTCCAGACCCAGTAAAATAGACATCCAAGGAGAACAGTGCTCATTCCTGAGGGCCTGGAGGGCTTGCAGCCCAGGAGGACTAGCTAGAAGCAGTTGGTCACCACAGAAGCGGGCTTCCTCAAAGACAGTTTGTACAATGAAGAAATCCTAATTGTGTAGGACCCATCTGTTTACCATTCAGATATCCCAAAGTGGTACAGGAATCCCGACTACAGTTTCTTCAATAACTTCAAGAGCTATCGTAAGCTGCATCCTGATCAGCGCTTTTCATCCTCAAGCCCCAGATGCCTTGGGAGCTGTGGGACATCACTCAAGAAATCTCCTCAGAGCTGACCCAGCCAAACCCCCCATCCTCTGGGATGCTCGGCATTGCCATTACGATGTCACTGTGTGACCAGGTGGATATTTACGAGTTCCTCCCATCCAAGCGCAAGACTGACGTGTGCTACTAACATCAGAGGTATTTCGAAAGTGCCTGCACAATGGGCGCCTACCACCCACTCCTCTTTGATAAGAATATGGTGAAGCATCTCAACCTCAGCACGGACGAGGACATCTACCTGCTTGGAAAAGCCACGCTGCCTGGCTTCCGGACAATTCGCTGTGGAGCATGAGCTCCCTAGCCAGGCCCCCTCACCCTTGCCCACTGGCATTTTACAGCCGGTCTTCTGGCCACCCCGGGCCTGGGAAGGAAGACTGTGTTCCTGAATAATCACAGCCCACACTTCAGGCAGCAAGAGCCCTGGGGCTTCAGAAACTCAAGGGCAGGGCCCCCAGCCCAGCCTGCCCTGTTGTCATGGGGGTGTGTGAACCCAGGGCCTCCTGTCTCACTCATATATACCCATTTAGCATTCCCTCCAGAGAGGGTCCTCCCGCCCCCAACCTAGGTAAATGCAAGATCCACCTTTCCCACAAGGGCTGCCAAAACTGGTCTGCTTTCTCCACCAGAATGATGTTGTTATTGCGAACCTGGGAAACAGGAAAAAAAGGTACAGTCTCTATCCTCACAGAGAAGGCGATGGCACCCCACTCCAGTACTCTTGCCTAGAAAATCCCATGGACAGAGGAGCCTGGTAGGCTGCAGTCCATGGGGTTGGGAAGAGTGGGACAGGACTGAGCGACTTCACTTTCATTTTCACTTTCAAGTGAAATTCTTATGAATCATTAGTGAAGATTCATGAAATATTCATTGACCTAAGCTTATAAGCATTCATTAAAATTCATAAATTAGAGTGTTTATGGACAACCTATCAAATCTAGGAACATAAAAGGCCACATTGGGTTCATAAGCCCTATTTGAAAAGTGACTTTTCATGAATTTTACTGCCTTGTTGTTAGGTCATCAAGTTGTGTCTGACTCTGTAACTGCATGGACTGCAGCATGCCAGGCCTCCCTGTACCTTACTATCTCCCAGAGTTTTGGCGCAAATTCATGTCCATTGAATCAGTGACACCATTCAAACATCTCCACATCTGTTGCCCTCATTTACTGCCTTAGCCATCTAACATAAATATATTTTTATTATATTATGTTTCTGAATCTCTGAGAATAATTTGGATAGTATTTGCTGCTGCTAAGTTGCTTCAGTCGTGTCCAACTCTGTGCAACCCCATAGACGGTAGCCCACCAGGCTCCCCTTGTCCTTGGGATTCTCCAGGCGAGAACACTGGAGTGGGTTGCCATTTCCTTCTCTTCAAATACTATCTCCAGGATAGTATTTACCTATGCCAAATAATATATAATTTAATGAAAGAAAATGACATTTAGGTAATTTGTATTTTGTAGACTTAGTTCACATGCACAAAGCCAATGTATTTAAGAAGGCTTTGATGAAAGGAACATCTGTTAAAGTGAAAAATAAGAAAAAAAATGAGGTATTTGGGCCAAGAAAACTTTGAATCTTAGGAGGTTGTTGTTGTTTAATTTGTTTTTACTTGTGTGTCCAGTGAAAACTCTTTATTGCTAATTACTCCTTTAATTCTATGCATTATTGCTCCCCTTCACTTTGCGATTTTTCGCCTGCACTAGGATAGGCTTTTAGGCTCTAAATGCTTTCATAAGTTTTTTGAAACTTTTAACATTTCGCTCTCCAGTGTCACATATTAGAATGAATAAATACCACATAGCATATCAAACCATTTTAATTGTTCCTGCTTTATATTTAATCACATATATTTTATGTTATTTTTGAAAGTTACAAACACGATAATCGAATTTACTTTTGAACAAAACACACAAATTCAGCTCAATTGAATGAATATTTTTGGAAACCTACCCTAGGTCAAGGGCCTTCCCAGGTGGCACAGTGGTAAAGAATCTGCCTGCCAATGCAGGAGACTCAAGAGACTCTGGTTTGATCCCTGGGTCAGGAAGATTCTCCTGGAGTAGGAAATACTGGCACTACTGGCAACCCAAGACAGTATTTGTGTCTGGAAAATTCCATGGACAGAGGAGCCTGGTGGGATACAGTCCATCAGGTTGCAAAGAGTCAGACACGACTGAGCGACTAAGCACACATACTCTATATCAAACTTTGTATCAAGATCTGAATATACAAAAATCCTCTCATGCTTTTGGAACTAGATTGTTTATTAGGTAAACAGTTTGCATTTTGTAGAAAATATAAAGTCAAAAACTTAAATTTTACACTCTGACTTGTGTCAATCAATCTTTAGAGAGTGACTCTTCCTTCAGAATAGACTGAGCAAAAAGACTTCTTATTGCAAAAAGACTTATCGCCAGAAGTCTTCCCACAAGAAAAAAGGAGAGGAACAGTGCATTCTGATGACTTCAGTTAAAATACCCTGAACCATCAGTACAGGGCTACTTATGTTAGAGGCAAAGCCACTATCATTTCTGAATTTTGACATGTGCACTATAATGTACACACCCCACACTTATGTCCTTTCAGCTGGAAACAATTGTTTCCCTGTCAAAATGCTTCAAAAAGATTCATTGTTTACTTTTCAGAGAAGACTGAAGCTTGACCTTGGGCTATCACTTCCTAGCCACTTCTGCTATAAGGATCATAAAGTAAATGCCTCTGCCATAACCAAGTTCCAATGTCTAATATATATCACCTGCTTTTCAGTCTCTATTGTGGGAAAAAAAAATCCCCAAGCAGAAAATTCATTATAAGGGACAAGTGGAAATATGCAAAAGTGACCAGTAGCATTGATGAGTTTGCATGTCAGGGAGATTATTTTTTCTTCTACTCAAAGAAGATGTTATTAAGTATTAATTCATCAATCACATAATCTAGTTCAGAGGTCCCATAACTATGTAACTTGGTGAAACTCCAAATAGAACAATTTGTAGAATAAATTCTCTTTTGTTTAAAATTTTCAAATAGATGTTCAATTATATTTTCAAAAGCTCCTAATGTACTTTGTATCAGAAATACTTATTTTAATTTCATATTATTTTTCTTTATAAAATCAACCATATGTTCCATCAAAAAGTTTTTAAAATAGGAAAACCATAAGGTTCAGAGAGAAGACAGAATCTCAACATATTTTGGTTATTAATCACTTTTACATATCTGTATGCTTCTAAAAATGAGTAATATTTTGAAAATATTAAGCTGATTTATTTTTCATTCTCCCTAAATAATATTTCAGTGTTGCTTCCCACAAATTTGCTAGTTCCATACTGAGATTATCAAAAACCTATCTTTGTTTTAAAACATAAATGGTCTTTATAAATTCTATCACTTGCTGAACACACACATTTGTGATGAAATTTAGAAGGTTTCCCATAGAATCATGTTACACAAAGAAGAATTAAAGATTCAAGTGTGACAGTCAATCATATGTGTTAACTTAGCCAGGCCAAGCTGTCCAGATATTTGGCCAAACATTATTCTGGATGTTTCTGTGAAGGTGTTTTTTTGGATGATATTAAAATTTAAATCAGTAGAGCCTGAGTAAAGCAAATATGGATGAGCCCATCCCATTAATTGAAGGCCTCAGTGAGAGAAAGACTGAGATCCTGCAAAGTAAGAAGGAATCCTGCCAGCAGACTGCTATTGAATTTGAATTGCAACACTTCCCTGGGTCTCCAGCCCACCAATCTACCCTGTAGAATTTGGAATTATCCCTCCATAATTGTGTGAGCCAGTTCCTTAAAATAAATGTGTCTCTCTCTATATATACACACAGCCTGTTAGTTTTGTTTCTCTGGAGAACCCTGCCTTATAAAATGATGAGTAAGGGATATGCTCAATCTACAAGAATAAAATCTTTCTGAGACTGATGTAGTTGCTTCCAGGAGATACCTCAAAGAGAGACAGAAAAGAAGAAACACAGGAGATGAGATTCAGTTAGCCTGAATCTCCCAACAGTTGAGGTCATAGACCAGGAAATAGGAGATGTAGAATTATTCTGTTACATTTAGGGATTCCTGCTTCCTAGGGCAAAGGAGAAGAAATTGTGTTCGTACAGTGCCATGTCCAGATTGGTGTTGGGACGTGTACTTGCAACATCTTGAGGGGAGGTGGAGAGATGCTTGTCCAACAAGAATAGGTCTGGAAGAGACTTGGGACAATTAAAAGGGAGACTAAAATTACTGGAGGCTAAGCAGAGCTCACAAACATCAGCAACGAACATAATTATTCTCCTAAAAGAACAGAAACATCAATGGACATCAGTACAGAGCAATCATGTTAATGGCCCATACCACTCATATTCCAATGAAGATTTGCAACTGAAGATAGACCATGGATCTATAAATACCCCCTTTTCTTGCCCACACATATACTCACTGCACCCCTACAGCCACTAATGTCAGTGTCTTATACACTCTCCTAGAACCGTTTTAAGTTTGAATAGGTATTTACATGTATAGCTATTTTTAAGTCATTATCTCTATATATTTTAAGGTGAAAGTGAGAGTCTCTCGGTCATGTCCTACTCTTTGTGACCCCATGGACTAAACAGTCCATGGAATTCTCTAGGCCAGAATACTGGAGTGGGTAGCCTTTCCCTTCTCCAGGGGATCTTCCCAACCCAGGAATTGAAACCAGGGCTCCCGCATTGCAGGCAGCTGAGTCACAAGGGAAGCAAAATATAGTTGTAACTAACATGTGTGTATGTGTGTATATGTATATGTGTTCAGTCACATCTGACTCTTTGCAACTCCATAGACAGTAGCCCTCTAGGATCCTCTGTCCACGGGATTTTCCAGGCAAGACTACTGGACTGGGTTGCCATTACCTCCTCCAGGGAATCTTCCTGACCTATGGATTGAACCCACATATCTTGTGTCACCTGCATGGGCAGGTGGATTCTTCACCACTAAGCCAACCTGGGAAACCCAAATATATTTTAAAACTATGTTTAAATGATTATACTTTAGAGATATATATTTACTTTTCATCCTATACAGTTTTCTGCATTATACTTAATTTATCATATGGTAAAATTCTATTAATTTAAATAAAATTGCCTCAGTCCTTTTAGAGGGTTGCACTTTTACACAGTATCCGTGTTCTACAATCTGCTTAAATTTCTTTCAAAGTTTGGCCTTTCGACCGACTTTCAGGTTTTCACAACTTTTCCATTGAATTGCTCAAATAATTATCTTACCCATACATTATGCTACATATCAACATGCATAGGGAATTCTGTTGTTATTGGAATTTTTTACAGAATCTATTTTACTTCAACAAATATATTTGTAATAGTTCCTTTAATCATTCCTATGATGGCTACTTAAAAATCTTTGTCAGATAATTTCAACATCTCTATGATCTTGGTGTTAGCTTTAATGATTGTCTTTTTCCATTGGATTTGAGACCTTTCTAGTTCTTGGTATGACACATTTATTTTGATTGAAACATAAAAATTGGAGGGCATTATGTTATGATACTCTGGATCTAATTTTAAACCTGCCAGGAGAAATATCAATAACCTCAGATATGCAGATGACAGCACCCTTATGGCAGAAAGTGAAGAGGAACTAAAAACCCTCTTGTTGAAAGTGAAAGAGGAGAGTGAAAAGTTGGCTTAAAGCTCAACATTCAGAAAACGAAGATGATGTCATCTGGTCCCATCACTTCATGGGCAATACATGGGGAAACAGTGGAAACAGTGTCAGACTTTATTTTGGGGGGCTCCAAAATCACTGCAGATGGTGATTGCAGCCATGAAATTAAAAGATGCTTATTCCTTGGAAGGAAAGTTATGACCAACCTAGATAGCATATTGAAAAGCAGAGACATTACTTTGCCAACAGAGGTCCAGGCTATAGTCAAGGCTATGGTTTTTCCAGTGGTCATGTATGGATGTGTGAGTTGGACTGTGAAGAAAGCTGAGTGCCGAAGAATTGATGCATTTGAACTGTGGTGTTGGAGAAGACTCTTGAGAGTCCCTTGGACTGCAAGGAGATCCAGCCAGTTCATCCTAAAGGAGATCAGTCCTGGGTGTTCATTGGAAGGACTGATGTTGAAGCTGAAACCTCATGTGAACAGTTGACTCATTGGAAAAGACTCTGATGCTGGGAGGGATTGGGGGCAGGAGGAGAAGGGGACGACAGAGGAAGAGATGGCTGGATGGCATCACTGACTCGATGGACATGAATCTGGGTGAACTCCGGGAGTTGGTGATGGATAGGGAGGCCTGGCGTGCTGCGATTCATGGGGTTGCAAAGAGTCAGACACGACTGAGTGACTGAACTCACTGACATATTCCTCAGACATTGTTCTGGCTTGGGTGGGAGGCCTTGCTTGTCATGACCAAGGCTGGACTGAAGCTCAGATTCTCCACTTGGCCTCCAATGATGGCTGAGGGGAAGGTTCTGTAGGCTGGAGTGAGAGCCTTAGCTTCTCACTAGGCCTCCACAGGTTCAACCCTGGTTAAAAAGGATAAAATACTTCACTACCACAGGCCAAATGGTCTCCCCTGATAACACATGAAGAAAGAGATGATGGTCCATTTTCTACTGACTGATAGAGTTCTAACTCCCACTAGACCTCCTGTGACACCACCCCACAAGGAAGGAGAGGTGACAATATGTCATAGTACTTCTGGATGGGGGGACTTCCATGCCCTTCTGTGGTCTTCTCTGTCACCATAACTGGGCCACAATGGAGGCCCTATCTTCTGTGACGGAAGCTCTGACTCCTACCTGGCCTTCCCTGACACCACTGTAGCAGAGTTTGAGCATTTCGGTGCAGCATGGCAAGGTTAGAACTCCTGGCTCCCCATTCAGCTTTTGCTGCCATGGATGCAGTTGGGGCCCACAGCTTTTGCTTTGGTGTCTGGCTGTAGTGCAGTGAATATTTTCTAAAAGTTTTTGTCTTCCTAGGCTTTCCTTTTGTTGATCCTTTGATTAGAAAGGCCTTTGTTGGAGCTTACTTTTTGTTGTGCCTGCTGGCAATTCTAGGTTGCCAGCTTTTCCATAGCTGCTGCTGCTGCTGCTAAGTCACTTCAGTCATGTCCGACTCTGTGCGACCCCATAGACGGCAGCTCATCAGGCTTCCCCGTCCCTGGGATTCTCCAGGCAAGAACGCTGGAGTGGGTTGCCATTTCCTTCTCCAATGCAGGAAAGTGAAAAGTGAAAGTGAAGTCACTCAGTCGTGTCTGACTCTTAGCGACCCCAACTGCAGCCCACAAGGCTCCTCCGTCCATGGGATTTGCCAGGCAAGAGTACTGGAGTGGGGTAATCTTAGATAAATGAGTCAAAAAGAATTTCATGTGCCATCCTTTGTGTCTTGAGGTCTCAACCAGTCAGGCTCCTCCTCTATACCTTTAGGAATTTTCATATCTTTCTTGTATAATATGCAGTATTCAACACTGCTAATTGTTAATGGGAGAAAGAGGGGGAAAAAAGACATCTACTAAAGAACCTGCCTGCAGTGCAGGAGACCCCGGTTCAATTCCTGGGTCTGTAAGATCCACTAGAGAAGGGATAGGCTACCCACTCCAGTATTCTTGGGCTTCCTTTATGGCTCACCTGGTAAAGAATCTGCCTGCAATGCGGGAAACCTGGGTTTGATGCCTGGGTTGGGAAGATCCCCTGAAGAAGAGAAAGGCTACGCACTCCAGTATTCTGGCCTGGAGCATTCCATGGACTATACAGTCCATGGGGTCACCAAGAGTTGGACACAACAGAGTGACTTTCACTTTCACTCCATATTCCCAGAAGCAGAAATCTTCATTTCTTTTATTAGCTCTTGACCTCTTATCCTGTTTTCTTTTGTGTTTTAAGAATAAGAATATGAAATACTATACTTTGTATTGAACACATGCATCATAATATACTCTAGGAAAATCAAGTGTAGTCCACATTAGCTACTCAATGTAGTACTTAGTTGAGCATTATTGTAGTACTTAGTCGAGCCCTTTTTCCTTCTGGACATGTAAGATGATGGGAATAGTACTAAAGAAAAGGCTTCATAAAACAATCCTCAGTTTGTTTAGTGTTTTGGTAGCTTTAATGAGTTTTTATAGAATTTTACCTTAATGTCACTTAGAGCATTACTTCCTATATCCTATATACTACATTGACCAGTGTGTAAGAGAGAAAAAGATTTTAAATACTCTTAATCAGAAAATATTATTACTTTAAGATTTTTTAAATTAGAAATATTCCTAACTTGATTTTCTGACTTGATGATTGCAGAAGAGTAAATGAAGTAGAGCCAAGTAAAAAAGATAAGATGAATATGGGATACAAATTTCTGAACCATGTCAGACCGAAGTGTAAGGAGTTTTTATTGTTAAAGGTGGGATTGAAATCAAACTTTATTAGTTGCAATCTCAGATAAATAAGAACACTTCGCCTGTTTGAGCAGTTAACTTCTGCAAAGAGGGAGTCATTACTTCCTTGAAATATTGCTGTGAGAATTTCAAATGATGTTCAGCAGTGTGTGTTTTGTTGACATTCCTTTGGGATCTCTCAGTTCTAGGAACATAGCACACTGTTTTCAAATTTCTTTTTTACTTATTCCTCTCCTACAACTTCAAGAAAACAATTACACTTTTTATCTTGTTATCACCAGTAACTACCTCTGTAACTCATGAAAATTAGTCACAAACTGGATTAATTAAATCAATGGCATGGGCCCTAAGTAATTTTTCAGTTTTTCTCTGTGTTGCTGGAATAATGATACATGAGAAAAATCATTTTGTCATTTTTAAAAGAAGAAATTCACTTATCTTCAATCTCCTTTGTAATATCACAATGTTTTGGCCTTACTATTTATAATATCCACATATATTGGCTTACCCAAAAGAAAAGATGCTCTCTAAAATTTCTTTCTGGGCTATTGTAACAGCAAGTATAGCTAATGAACATTAAGCAAGAAGGAACTATGTATAATGATTAAATAAACAAATCATGTTTTTATAACTTTTGTTCCTATATTGAAAAATACTTATTATGTTTCTCAAAAAAATGGTAAAAAAAAGTTTTGCAATACACAACTATGTTCTGGATCCACACATTTTACCCTATATGTAGGTATGACTCAATTTATGCTTTTAAGATAATTTCTCTAAAAGTAATATGTGTGCATGTTGTTGAAAACTACTAACTCTGGAGATGTTTCTAGTTGAAAGAACATAAGCAGAAAAGAACTTCTACAATGTGAATCATAATCCCTTACAAGTAAGTTTATGCAGACCCTTATGATTTTTTAAAAATTAATCTTAAATTGCATCTTTAATATCATGATCATTTGAGTACCTCAAAGAAACTGCAAAAATGTTGAATTTTTAACATAATCTACCTGCTTTAGTTGATAGAAACAAGAATCTAGAAATTTAAATGCTCTTGCCTTAAGTTTTTATACAGTGATTCTTACACTGCATTTTGAACAAGCTTTATTATCTTCTGTTACTAATCATTTGGACTATAATTTACAAGTAGAAATTATATTGAAAAGTTACATGGAATGAAGGTCTCTGCTTTAGTGCTAGTTGTGCATATAGACAATTTTCTTTCCCTTGGATTCAGCCTTTATTTCACAGTTTTAGTGAGGTATAATTGGTATATCAGAACAAAACTAAAATCTCTGCACATCCTCTGTAAAATCAGTCTTTTGGTTCCCTCAATAAATTTTTATAAGCATAAATTTTCAAGACATTTTATAACTCTAAATTATAATTTTCTATGAAGAACTAAATTATACTCTTTGATCTGTTATGATAAACATGTTCTAAATCCACTGACACAATATAAATTTCTGCAAGCACTTGTTTACAGTGATTTCTCTCTCCAGAACATACACCCAGCTTTCAAAGATATTAATGACAGGGGCCCCCAGAAGACAGACAGGTTATAAATATCTTGTTCCGAGAAAGAAATTAATGTGATATTGAGACTGATATTTTTTAAAATTATGATTGAACATATTGAGAAAGCGTAAATGGAGATACAGAGTAAGTAAGTTATATCTCTAACACATTCTGTCATGTGGCAACACTAGCTCCTGACTGTATTATCAGAACATAACACATTTACAGTAATACCAGTTCACCGCTTAGGATGAAATCCACACTGTGACTGATAGTACCCAATAATATTAGAAACTGGAATAATATTTTATACATATTATTTAGAGTAACAAAGATATTATTTTGTTGCCATGATAAAAGTCTTTTTTTTCTTTTGTATTTTTATTAAAGTGTCTTACTTTGGTGATTATCTTAAGTACTTTGCAATGTGCAGCCTTGTTAAACATTTTTAATTAACTGTCCAAAAACCTTGCTGGAATAATATATTAATAGCTCAAGTCATACAAAATTAATGTATTCAGAGCCTCTGTAATATCTACTATACCTTAACAAGTGCTCCATGCAAGTTATTGAAAGCTAATTAAGTCTTGCTAAAGGAATGCAAAAAAGTCAACTAAAAGAATAATTGAAATCATTATAAACTTTTTGTGTAAATATTCATATGATTGAATAAGGAAGACATCTTGTACATTTGATTAATGATCAGATCAGTGATTCTTAACATTTATATTTGTAGATACTGCTTATTTTTTTAATTTTATTTTATTTTTAAACTTTACATAATTGTATTAGTTTTGCCAAATATCAAAATGAATCCGCCACAGGTATACATGTGTTCCCCATCCTGAACCCTCCTCCCTCCTCCCTCCCCATTCCATCCCTCTGAATGGCTGCGATCCAAAAGTCTACAAGCAATAAATGCTGGAGAGGTTGTGGAGAAAAGGGAACCCTCTTACACTGTTGGTGGGAATGCAAACTAGTACAGCCACTATGGAGAACAGTGTGGAGATTCCCTAAAAAACTGGAAATAGATCTGCCTTATGATCCAGCAATCCCACTGCTGGGCATACACACTGAGGAAACCAGAAGGGAAAGAGACACGTGTACCCCAATGTTCATCACAGCACTGTTTATAATAGCCAGGACATGGAAGCAACCTAGATGTCCATCAGCAGATGAATGGATAAGAAAGCTGTGGTACATATACACAATGGAGTATTACTCAGCCATTAAAAAGAATACATTTGAATCAGTTCTAATGAGGTGGATGAAACTGGAGCCTATTATACAGAGTGAAGTAAGCCAGAAAGAAAAACACCAATACAGTATATTAACATTTATATTTGAAATATCAAAGATATCACAGCTTGCTATCATGCATTAAATCAAGTTTTCTGAGTATTGCAATCATACTTTTGATATATTTTTTGGTTAAATTTGTTTAGACATTCAAAATTTTTAACATCTTTTTTAAGAAGCTTGAGTTAGATGGCAGAACTAATTTACTGCCTTTTAAAAATGACCTATCATTTCTCACTTTTCTGAAATTCTCTTTCACAACTCTATAGTTATCATAATATATTGTCACTCTCCTTTGTTCTAGTCAAAATATATATGCCTGCACCATATCATCCTTATTTTCTGCAAGGTGGATATTATATTCTTTGACATAAACACTTAAAGCCATTTAATTAATGCATTTGTTATAATTTCATGCCCATACAAAATTTAAATGCATATCTTTTTTAGATAACTTTTGTACACTAAGGCTATAATTGTTCATTGGAAACACTGAAAGACCTGTCAGAGAAATGTTTCAAATAGGAGAGCCCCAAATGCTCCTTAACAATTAAGAAAAACTAGCCTTTATTGAATTTATACCTATGTGACAAATACTAGGCTAAGCACTTTAGGAGCAAACAAATCCTGCTTAATCTTTATGTAACTCCTATGAGGTCTATGCTAGCATAATTATTATTAAACATAACTATATTAAGCATGGATATATGTAGAATAATTGACAGATAATTAAAACATGCAGAAATTCCACATCAGAGAAGTTAATTTAGTTATTCAGGATCTCTTGGTTAGTAAATGATAGATTTCAAGATTTGAACCAATGTAGTCAGAGCCCAGAGACAGCTGTAATTTCAGGAAGTATGCATAATTCCTCAAATAAAACTAGATTGAATGCTACTTACTTCAAGGATAGTCCTGTTTTCTGATGACTAATAAACTAATAGATGTTAAGCAGAAATTTATTAACAGTCAACCTATGGCTATCTGTGAACAACATTATATATGTTGTCTCTATGGGTTCTTCTTTTCTTTCCAGTAATTGTTCACATTAAGTTGAAGAATACATTTTAAAGTAAACCAGAAATAGTCAATGGGGAAGTCTGGGGACAGAAACTCTATGCGAATTAATAGGAAAATTTATTTAGGAACAGTAGATAAACATAGAGTGAGATTAGGTCAGGCACTATATCTGTATTCACCAATTTAGTCACTGTAAAAAGATTGTTTTTGACAACATAAAAATCGAAGAACTGATGCTTTTGAACTGTGGTGTTGGAGAAGACTCTTGAGAGTCCCTTGGACTGAAAGATCAAACCAGTCAGTCCTAAAGGAAATGAGTCCTGAATATTCATTGGAAGGACTGATGCTGAAGCTGAAGCTCCAATACTTTGGCTACCTAATGTGAACAACTGATTCATTGGAAAAGACCCTGATGCAGGGAAAGATTGAAGGCAGGAGGAGAAGGGGACGACAGACATGGTTGGATAGCATCACCAACACGATGGACATAAGTTTGAGCAAGCTCCGGGAGTTGGTAATGAACAGGGAAGCCTGGTGTGCTGCAATCCATGGCGTTGCAAGGAGTCGGACATGACTGAGCAACTGAACTGAACTGAATTAAAAAACCTCTCATTAACGATGCATACTATGTAGTCTACGTCTTCTGTAAATGAATGTCTATATACATTTTATACCTTAAATGCCAGTTCACCTTTTGCATTACATCATAAAATATTCACAATGAATGTATAACATACTTTCTTATTGCTATTTTTATAATCCAGTAAAAAGAGATATTTTGAAATAAACACAACATGAATATGATGGTAGGTTGTTCATAAATTTATTTTTATTTCTATATATATATGTATAAAATTATGAATTGCCATGTGCTTAGCACTTTGCTAGATACTAGAAAAAATGACAGTCACAGAAAACATACAATTAATGAATAAATGTGTATATAATGATTACTTATATTTTTTATATTTCTATTCTAGTTTAAGAAAGAGGCAATTTGTTTCAGAATATTAAAATATATTAATTGGATATTGTTGTAGTATATTGGGGAAGGAAATGGCAACCCACTCCAATATTCTTGCCTGGAAAATCCCATGAACAGAGGAGCCTGGCGGGCTTCAGTCCATGGGGTGGCAAAGAGTCGGACACAACTTAGTGACTAAAACATTGTAGTATATTAAAAGGCTTAAGAAATCAGTGAGAAGGCTTAAGGAGAAGATGCAAGGTTGAGTTTCAGAAACAACTACTCAAATCACTCCAGGGGATCAGTATGCCAAGGAAGTTTCTTTTTAAGATTATAAATTTTAAATGCTAGAACCACATTACATTGTCACCAGCAACTATGAAAAATCAAAATGTACCATAATTAGGAATCCCCATATTCACATGCCTACAGATATTCAGGATACCACTGTTGAAAAAATTACAGGGAATTCCCTGCCAATCAAGTGGTTAGGACTCAGCACATTCACTGCCATGGACCCAGATTTGATGCCTGGTTGGAGAAGTAACATCTCACAAGCCACATGGCGTGGCCAAAAAGCAGAAAAAAAAAAAGAAAAGAAAGAAAAAAATTACAGATTTTGCTCTTGTCTCCAGAATCACACTGTACCTACTACAACCTGCATCAACAAAATTGGTGTGTGTACCCTGTCTGTTGCTTTCATGGAGCCAGTTACTGAACTATGGCACAACTGTTGTGGTGTGGCATAAAACAGCAAATGCCTCAGTATCTGTATTTGCCAGGTGAAATAGCAAAAGAAGCTGCCATATGGCCTGCTTCTCACTTCTGTCTTCCAATGTCTTGTGTGTTCATATGATCTGCCAAATCTAAATCACATCTAGAAATCAGAGCCCAATAAGTTTGGAAAATGCATTTTATATCTTTCCAGCCTCTGTATTGTAGGAAAGCAAGCTAGAGGAGGGTGGAATGGATGTGGAATGCATAACATGTGATATGCATTCTCTATTAAAAATGGATTATATGTAATAATGAACTCATCATTTAGATGCTAATATCTTTGTATTTTCTAATCTATTTTTTATTTTCCAAGCTCCCAGGCCTTTGTATCAGAGTGTTTTTAGCTGCCACAAAACACCATACCCTGTTAAAGGTGACTTAAACAATGTAGATGCATCATTACCTCACACAGAAAAAGAGCAGTTTCAACATTAGTGAAGTAGTTAAAATTTTTTAATCAAAACCTAAGTACTTCCTTTTTTATGCTCCATCATCTCAAAGCGTCAAGTTTGATTCAGAAGCTTGCATCTCATAACCTGAAGACCCAAGATGCATGTTGACATAGAGCATGTTGCAAAGACAGAAACTGGGAGCAGCTTCTCCTCACCTGATTATTTAGGGGCAGGAAAGTCTTTCTCTGAAACCCAACAGCTCCTTTTTGTTAGAAATGACTGAAATGCCAGGGCATTCTTAAACACTTGGAAAACTACTACTACTAAATTTCTGCAGGAGAAGACTTTACCAGCAAGTGAAAAAGGCTTAGGAGTTTTAGGGAGGTATCTTCAAATCCACCAACCAGGTCAGACTTAATTCTATTTCTTCTGCACATCACCTGCCACTTTTCTTTAGTATCTATTTCCATGAGTGATATCCTCCTATATTCAGTCACCTAAGTCATTCCTTCCTTTGCTCTACTACCATAATTCAATTGGTTCCCAAGTTCAATTTTTATTCTAATACATCTCAAATCTATTCCATTCTTTTTTATTTTCAATGCCTCAGCTATAGGTTTGAACTTCATCACTACATTATTACAAAAATGTCATACTCAGTCCCCATACAAGGGTCTTAATTCTCTTCAATGCCAGAATGATTCTATGAAATGCAAATTTCATTGTATTATTCCCCTACTTAAAGTTATTACTGGCTCCTCCTGGCTTTTGGCTATGAAATATAGATTAATAACTTAGCACACAGTCCTTTATCTGCTTATTACTAACTCTAGACCTTCATATCTCGCTGTTTTACCAAATGCAATTCAAACCTCAGCCATATCAGATTTAATAATACAGCCTATATTTTTCACCTCTATGGTTCTGAACATATTAATCATTCTTTATAAAACCTCTCTTACCCACTATCTTTCTCCTCTAATGTTATTTGTCAACTAAAGCTCAACTAAATGCTCCTCCAAGAATTACTTCCTGACCTGCAAATATAAATTAGGCCCCTTGTTTTTCCCCTGTATGCTAGGCATGTATTAGTTATAAAATTTATGATATTATCATGTAATTTTATCTAAATATCATTGATTAACTTTTACAGGGAACTAGAACAATATCTTTTTTTCATCCATGAAACACTATTAACTTAATTCAAAAAGTGTTTGTTGAGTGGCTACTCTATAGCATGTAAAGTTCCAGATATGAAAAAGTAAAAGGTAAGTGGTTTTCCAGTTTTCAAGGACATCAGTTCAGTTCAGTTCAGTTCAGTTGCTCAGTCGTGTCCTACTCTTTGCGACCCCATGAATTGCAGCACGCCAGGCCTCCCTGTCCATCACCAATTCCCGGAGTTCACCCAGACTCACGTCCATCGAGTCAGTGATGCCATCCAGCCATCTCATCCTCTGTCATCCCTTTCTCCTCCTGCCCCCAATCCCTCCCAGCATCAGAGTCTTTTCCAATGAGTCAACTCTTCACATGAGGTGGCCAAAGTACTGGAGTTTCAGCTTTAGCATCATTCCTTCCAAAGAAATCCCAGGGCTGATCTCCTTCAGAATGGACTGGTTGGATCTCCTTGCAGTCCAAAGACTCTCAGAGTCTTCAACACCACAGTTCAAAAACATCAATTCTTCGGTGCTCAGCCTTCTTTACAGTCCAACTCTCACATCCATACATGACCACAGGAAAAACCATAGCCTTGACTAGATGAACCTTTGTTGGCAAAGTAACATTACAATATGGACTTTAATACAGAAAGTCTCTCCCCCATGCAGAGCAGTAATCAAAACTCGCAATTATATATCTTTTACTTCAAACAGGCTGCACATTAATATTAAAAGAGAGTATGGCTACTTTGTTTAACCCTGTGCACCCATTGTCCTCATAATACCTAGTTGTAGAAAGCTCTGATTTTTAAAAATATTTGAAACAGCATTTTGAGATAAAATCAGCGCAAAATAAACTATATATGTTTAAAATGTACAATGTGACAAGCTTGGATATGTATATGTACTATGAAACCATCATTAGAATCAAGATAATAAACATATTAGTCAAAAATTTCCTTAGGTCACTTTCTAATCTCTTCACACCTGTACCCACATTTTTTCAATGACCCACAACCATAGGTGTATGTTTTGTGAAGGTCTGTTAGCTTAAATTTTCTAGAATTTTAATAAATGTGATTGTATAATATGGAATCTTATGACTCTGCTTATTACACTTAGCATAATTATTTTAAAATAGGGTTTTTTTTTCCTTTTTAGGGTTGAATAGTATTCTATTTGTGGAGGAGGTAATGGCAACCCACTCCAGTACTCTTGCCTGGAGAATCCCATATGGAGGAGCCTGGTAGGCTGTGGTCCATGGGGTCGCGAAGAGTCGGACATGACTGAGCGACTTCGCTTTCACTTTTCACTTTCATGCATTGGAGAAGGAAATGGCAACCCACTCCAGTGTTCTGGCCTGAAGAATCCCAAGGACGGTGGAGCCTGGTGCACTGCTGTCTATGGGGTCGCACAGAGTCGGACACGACTGAAGCAACTTAGCAGCAGCAGCAGCAGTATTCTATTTGTGAATTTACCAGGTTGCTTACCCAGTCTTCTATTAACAGACATTTAGGTTATTTCTAGCTTTTGCTTATTACAAATAAAGCTGCTATGAATATTCATGTATAAATAATTCTATGGAAAAATGCTTTGTTTTTCTTGGATAAGTACCTTGAGTGGATGGCTCTGTAGGCATATGTTTAACTTTTTAAAAAGTTATCAAATTGTTTTCTAAAGTCATCATTATTTTATATTTCCACGAACAATGTATGTGAACTCTGTTTTCTCTATTCTTTGCAACACTTGATATATTTAGACTTTAAATATTCTTATAGGTGGGTTGGGCTTTGTTGGTGGTTCAGATGATAAAGAATCTGCTTGCAATACAGGACACCTAGGTTCAATCCATGGGTCAGGAAGATCCCCTGGAGAAGAAAATGGCAATCCACTCCACTATTGTTGCCTAGAGAATCCCATGGACAGAGGAACCTAGTGGGTTACAGTTCATAGGGTCACAGAGTTGGACACAACAGAGTGATTAACACTTTCATAAGTGGGCAGTGGTATATGATCATGGTTTTAAATTGCATTTTTCTAATTACTAATGATGCTGAGCATTTTCATGTGTTTATTTGCCATTAGTATATCCTCTCTAGTGAATTATCTGTTTAAGGCCTTTGTCTATCTCTTTATTGGGTTCATTGTTTTCTTACTGATGTATGTAGAGTTTTTTAAAAATATATTTTGGATATATGACCTTTGTTGGATATGTGATTTGAAAATGTTTTCACTCTAAGCTCTAAAGTTTTCAAATATATATAAAGCCAGAATATGTGAATATTAATTTTTTTCTGAGTTGATTACCACTTCTCACCAAAATGAAGTACCAAAGATCAGATTTATCCTACTATCAGTTCAGTCGCTCAGTCGTGTCCGACTCTTTGCGACACACCAGGATTCCCTCCCCAACACCAGCTCCCAAAGGTTGCTCAAACTCATGTCCATCAAATCAGTGATGACATCCAACCAACTGACCCTAGGTCATCTCCTTCTCCTCCTTCCTTCAATCTTTTCCAGCATCAGGGTCTTTTCTAATGAGTCAGATCTTTGCATCAGATGACCAAAGTATTGGAGTTTCAGCTTCAGCATCAGTCCTTCCAATGAATATTCAAGACTCATTTCCTTGAGGACTGACTGGTTTGATCTCCTTGCAGTTCAAGGGACTCTCAAGAGTCTTCTCCAACATCACAGTTCAAAGGCATCAATTCTTTGGACCTCAGCCTTCATGGTCCAACTCTCACATCCATACATGACTATGTGAAAAACCATAGCTTTGACTATATGGACCTTTGTCAGCAAAGTAATCTCTCTGTTTTTAATATGCTATCTAGGCTTGTCACAGCTTTTCTTCCAAGGAGCAAGTGTCTTTTAATTACATGGCTGCAGTCACCATCTACAGCAATGTTGGAACTGAAGAAAATAAAGTCTCTCACTGCTTGCATTTTTTCCCCATCTATTTACCATGAAGTGATGGGACCAATACATAATCTTTGTTTTTTGATGTTGAGTTTTAAGCCAGTTTTTCCACTCTCCTCTTTCACTTTCATCAAGAGCCTCGTTAGTTTCTCTTCGCTTTCTGCCATAAGGGTGGTGTCATCTGCATATCTGAGATTATTGATATTTTTCCTGGCAATCTGATTTCAGCTTGTGCTTCACCCAGCCTAGAATTTCATATGGTGTACTCTGCATATAAGTTAAATAAGCAGGGTGATAATATACAGCTTTGATGTACTCCTTTCCCAATTTGTAACCAGTCCCTTGTTCCATGTCTGGTTCTAACTGTTGTGTCTTGACATACAGACTTCTAACTATTGTGTCCTGCATACAGACTTCTCAGGAGGCAGGTCAGGTGGTCTGGTTTTCCCATCTCTTTAAGAACGTTCCACAGTTTGTGGTGATCCACACAGTCAAAGGCTTTGGCATAGTCAATTAAGCAGAAGTTGATTTTTTTTCTAGAATTTTCTTGCTTTTTTGAGATTGGCAATTTGATCCCTGCTTCCTCTGCCTTTTCTAAATCCAGCTTGAACATCTGGAAGTTCACGGTTCATGTACTATTGAAGCCTAGCTTGGAATTTTCAACATTACTTTGCTAGCATGTGATATGAGTGTAATTTTACAGTAGTTTGAACATTCTTTGGCATTGTCTTTCTTTGGGATTGGAATGAAAACTGACCTTTTCCAGTCCTGTGGCCACTGCTGAGTATTCCAAATTTGCTGGCCTATTGAGTGCAACACTTTCACAGCATCATCTTTTAGGATTTGAAATAGCTCAACTGGAATTCCATTACCTCCACTAGCTCTGTTCATAGTGATACTTCCTAAGGACCACTTGGCTTTGTATTCCAGGATGTCTAACTCTAGGTAAGTGATCACACCATCATAGTTAGCTGGGCATTAAGATCTTCCTTGTATAGTTTTTATGTATATTCTTGACACCTCTTTTTAATATCTTCTGTTACTGTTAGGTCTGTTTCTCTCCTTCATTGTGCCCATCTTTGCATGAAATGTTCCCTTGGTATTTCTAATTTTCTTGAAGATATCTCTAGTCTTTCCCATTCTATTGTTTTCCTCTATCCTTTGCATTGATCACTGAGGAAAGCTTTCTTATGTCTTCTTGCTTTTCTTTGGAACTCTGATTCAGATGGATATATCTTTCCTTTGCTCCTTTGCCTTTTGCTTCTCTTCTTAGCTATTTGTAACACCTCCTCAAACAACCGTTTTGCCTTTTTGCATTTTTTTCCTTGGGGATGGTTTTGATCACTGCCTCCATCACAGTGATCAAATGTCACAAACCTCCATCCAGGTTCTTCAGGCACTCTATCTATTAGATCTAATCCCTTGAATCAATTTGTCACTTCCTCTGTATAATCATAAGGTATTTTATTTAGGTCATATCTGAATGGCCTAGTGGTTTTCCCTACTTTTTTCAATTTAAGTCTGAATTTTGCAACAAAGAGTTCATGATCTGAGCCACACTCAGCATCTGGTCTTAATTTTGCTGACTGTATAGAGCTTCTCCATCTTCTGTTGCAAGAAATATAATCAATTTTATTTCGGTATTGACCCTATGGTGATGTCCATGTTTAGTTGGAGATTTGTAAAGGCTCCCTTTGAATATTGATGCTGGGAAAGACAAGGCAAAAGGGGAAGGGGGTGGCAAAGGAAGAGCTGGAGGTTAGACAATATCACTGTCTCAATGGACATGAATTTGAGCAAACTCTGGGAGATAGTGAAGGACAGGGGAATGTGGCATGTTGCAATCCATGGAGTTACAAAGAGTCAGACACAATTTAGCAGACTGAACAACAACAATTGAATATTTTGCTGAATATTCATCAGCATGCCTATTTAGGGAAACTAATCAAAGCCAAGGGGAAAAGAAAATGAAATAAACAAGCAAACAAAAGGAGTAGCAGCTGGTTCTCATACAGGACTGAAAACATCTCATAATTAGGTAGATGATACCTTAAGTTTCTTAAGTTTCATATATGTACAAAAACTTAGTCCTAAATTGAGCATTGTTCCTATCCCACCTAATATGTCTTAGAAACAAAACCAGGAATCATCAGACTGTTTCTAAGTAACTTAATTGCATTCAAAAACAAAGTTCAAGAATATTTATAGGAATACAAATATACCTAATATCTAGCAGGACAGAATATAGAATGTCTCACATCTAATAAAAAAGGCCAATAAAATAAGATATATAATGAAAAGTCAATCAATTGAAATCAATCCAGAAGGGATACAAGTGTCAAAATTAGAGGGGGAAAAGAGAACTTAATTATTATAAATATGTTCCACATTTTTCCAAAGTTAGAAGTGAAATTTACAGATTTTAAAATGAGAAATTCACTAGATAGGATTAACATCAAAGTATACATTGTGAAAAAATAATTAGCTGACTGTAGAAACCATCAGAAAATGAGGGTAAAGACAGAAAAATAATGAATGGAGAATCAGTGTTCTGTGGGAAAATTTCAAGTGTTCTGATATACTTGAATCTGGAGTTTCTAAAGGATAAGAAAGACAAAAGAGTCACAGAAAATATTTGAAAAAATACTGACCAAATAGTTTATAAATTTGAAGAAATGAAACCTATAAGCCCACAATAAGCTCAACATACTCCAAACACAAAAAACATGAATCTATAATAAAGCGCCCTGTAATCAAATTCCTCAAAACCAATACTAAAGAATAAATTGTATTAGAATTATGAAGAACAAAAACACATTCTGAACAGAGGGATGGCTACAGATTCATCATTGGAAACAGCACAAGTAAGAAGCACATACTACATCTTTAAAAGTATCAAGGAACTGTACACCCACAATTCTATACCTACTAATATGCCTTTGAAATAAACTTAGAGATTCTTTTTAAAGACATACAGAAGCTGAAAAAATCATTGCCAGCAGACCCACCACATATGAGTTCTTAGGGCAAAAGGAAAATGATCCAGATTAAAATTTAAATCCTAAGAAATCAAAATATTTCTAGTCTACAAAAAAAAAAAAAAAATGAAGAGTACCAGAAATGGTAACTTCATGGGTAAATACACAAGGTTTCTTTTCTTATCAATCTTCATATATACTCAACCATTAAACAGAATGAAATTTTGCCGTTTGCACTAACATGGATATATCTAAAGAAAAACATATCAAGTGAATTTAGTCAAGTAAGAATTGTATGACATAATTTATAAATAGAATCTAAGAAAAATAATACAAATGAACTTATTCACAAAACAGAAACAAACTCACAGACATAGGAAGGAAAAGAAAAAAAAAACACCTGGGCTTCACTGGTGGCTCAGTGGTAAAGAATCCCCTGCCAATCCGGGAGACATGGGTTTGATCCCTGGTCTGGGAAAAGCCCACGTGCCATGGAGCAACTAGCGCCACAACTAGTGAGCCTGTGCTCTAGAGCCCGGGAGCCCCAACTGCTAAGCCGTGTGCTGCAACCACTGAAACCCATAAATCACAGAGCCCATGTTTAACAAGAGAAACCCCCGCAATGAGAAGCCTGAGCACCACAACTAGAGAATAGCTCTTGTTTGCTGCAATTGTATAAAAAGCCTGCAGGTCAATGAAGATTCAGCATAGCCACAAATAGATAAAATTTTAAAAAGAAAAAAAAGAAGGAAACTTTATGGTCACCAAGCATAAAGGGAGAGAGAGGGATAAATTAGGAGTATGAAATTAACAAAACATTAAACATAAGTAAGCAATAAGGATTTACTATGTAACACAGGGAACTACATTCAGTATCTTATAATAACCTATAATGGGGAAAATATATGTAACTGAATCACATTGCTGTATACCCAAACTAACACAATATTGTCAATCAGCTATACTTTAATTTTAAAAAGTTATTACCAGATAGTGGCTACATTTCCTCATGCAATACAACATATCCTTGTTGCTTATCTATTTGTACATAGTAGTTTGTATTTCTTAATGCCATGCTCCTGTATTGTCTCTCTCATCCCTCTCCCCACTAATAACCCCCAATTTTTTTTCTGTATCTGTAAGTCTGTTTCTCTACTGTTATATATATGTTTTATTTTTTAGATTCCACTTTAATGTGATATTCAATATTGATCTTCCTCTGTCTGATTTATAGCATCAAGCATAATATTCCCTAGGTCCTTACACATTGCTGAATGGTAGAACTTCAGTTTTACTGTTACAGTGAAGTAATATTCCATTGTGCATATATAACACATTCTTTATCCATTCATCTGTTGATGGACACTGAGGTTGCTTCCAAATCTTGGCTGTTATAAAGAATGATGATATGAACATTGGGCTGCATTTATCTTCTCAAACTAGTATTTTTATTGTTTCCAAATATACACTAATGAGTGGAAGTACTGAATCATATGGTAGTTCTATTTTCAGTTTTTTGGGGAACCTCCATGGTGACTGTACCAATTTACATATCCACCAACAGTATACAAGGGTTCCTTTTTCTTTCAGTTCAGTTCAGTCACTCAGTCGTGTCTGACTCTTTGTGACCCCATGAATCGTAGCACGCCAAGTGTCCCTGTCCAACACCAATTCCTGGAGTTAACCCAGACTCATGTCCATCAGGTCGGTGATACCAGCCAGCCATCTCATCCTCTGTCGTCACCTTCTCCTCCTGCCTCCAATCCCTCCCAGCATCAGGGTCTCTTTCAATGAGTCAAGACTTTACATGAGATGGCCAAGTATTGGAGTTTCAGCTTCAGCATCAGTCCTTCCAATGAACACCCAGGACTGATTCTTTAGGATGGACTAGTTGGAACTTCTTGCAGTCCAAGGGACTCCCAAGAGTATTCTCCAATACCACAGTTCAAAAGCATCAATTCTTCAGTGCTCAGCTTTCTTCACAGTCCAACTCTCACATCCATACATGACCACTGGAAAAACCATAGCTTTGACTAGATGGACCTTTGTTGGCAAAGTAATGTCTCTGCTTTGGAATATGCTATCTAGGGTAGTCCTTCTAAGGAATAATTATCTTTTAATTTCATGGCTGAAATCACCATCTGCAGTGATTTTGGAGTCCCAAAAAATAAAGTCTTGACACTGTTTCCCCATCTATTTTCCATGAGGTGATGGGACCAGATGCCATGATCTTACTTTTTGGTTTGTTGAGTTTTAAGCCAACTGTTTCACTCTCCTATTTCACTTTCATCAAGAGGCTTTTTAGTTCCTCTTCACTTTCTGCCATAAGGGTGGTGTCATCTGCATATCTGAGATTATTGATATTTCTCCCAGCAGTCTTGATTCTAGCTTCTGCTTTTTCCAGCCCAGCATTTCTCATGATGTACTCTGCATATAAGTTAAAAAAGGAGGGTGACAATATACAACCTTGACCTACTCCTTTTCCTATTTGGAACCAGTCTGTTGTTCCATGTCCAGTTCTAACTGTTGCTTCCTGACCTGCATATAGGTTTCTCAAGAGGCAGGTCAGGTGGTCTGGTATTCCCATCTCTCAGAATATTTCACAGTATATTGTGATCCACACAGTCAAAGGCTTTGGCATAGTCAATAAAGCAGCAATAGATGTTTTTCTGGAACTCTCTTGCTTTTTCCATGAGCCAGAGGATGTTGGCAATTTGATCTCTGGTTCCTCTGCCTTTTCTAAAACCAACTTGAACAATTGGAAGTTCACAGTTCACGTGTTGCTGAAGCCTGGCTTGGAGAATTTTGAGCATTAATTTACTAGGGTGTGAAATGAGTGCAATTGTGCAGTAGTTTGAGCATTCTTTGGCATTGCCTTTCTTTGGGATTGGAATGAAAACTGACCTTTTTCCAGTCCTGTGGCCACTGCTGAGTATTCCAAATTTGCTGGCATATTGAGTGTAACACTTTCACAGCATCACCTTAAGGATTTGAAATAGCTCAACTGGAATTCCATCACCTCCACTAGCTTTGTTCATAGTGATACTTCTAAGGCCCACTTGACTTCACATTCCAGGATGACTGGCTCTAGGTGAGTGATCACACCATCATGATGATCTCAGTCGTGAAGATCTTTTTTGTACAGTTTTTCTGTGTATTCTTGCCACGTCTTCTTAATATCTTCTGCTTCTGTTAGGGCCATACCATTTCTGTCCTTTATCGAGCCCATCTTTGCATGAAATGTTCCCTTGGTATCTCTGATTTTCTTGAAGTGATCTCTAGTGCTCGCTTTGGCAGCACATATACTAAAATTGAAGTGATCTCTAGTCTTTCCCATTCTGTTGTTTTCCACTATTTCTTTGCATTGATGGCTGAGGAAGGCTTTCTTATCTATCCTTGCTATTCTTTGGAACTCTGCATTCAGATGCTTATATCTTTCCTTTTCTCCTTTGCTTTTCACTTCTATTCTTTTCACAGCTATTTGTAAGGCCACCTAACACAGACATTTTGCTTTTTTGCATTTCTTTTCCATGGGATGGTCTTTATCCCTGTCTCCTGTACAATGTCACGAACCTCCATTCATAGTTCATCAGGCACTCAGTCTATCAGATCTAGTCCCTTAAATCTATTTCTCAATTCAACCGTATAATCATAAGGGACTTGATTTAGGTCATACCTGAATGGTCTAGTGATTTTCCCTACTTTTTCCACTTAAGTTTGAATTTGGCAATAAGGAGTTCATGATCTCAGCCACAGTCATCTCCCGGTCTTGTTTTTGCTGACTGTATAGCGCTTCTCCAACTTTGGCTGCAAAGAAGATAATCAGTTTGATTTCGGTGTTGACCATCTGGTGATGTCCATGTGTAGAGACTTCTCTTGTGTTGTTGGAAGAGGATGTTTGTATGACCAGTGCATTCTCTTCCCAAAACTCTATTAGCCTCTGTCCTGCTTCATTCTGTACTCCAAGGCCAAATTTTCCTGTTACTTCAGGTGCTTCTTGACTTCCTACTTTTGCATTCCAGTCTCCTATAATGAAAAGGACATCTTTTTTGGGTGTTAGTTCTAGAAGGTCTTGTAGGTCTTCATAGAACCGTTCAACTTCAGCTTCTTCAGCATTATTGGTTGGGGCATAGGCTTAGATTACTGTGAAATTGAATGGTTTGCCTTGGAAATGAACAGAGATCATTCTATTTTTGAGACTGCATCCAAGTACTGCATTTCGCAGACTCTTTTGTTGACCATGATGGCTACTCCGTTTCTTTTAAAGGATTCTTGCCCACAGTAGTAGATATAATGATCATGAGTTAAATTCACCCATTCCAGTCCATTTTAGTTCTCTGATTCCCAGAATGTCAACGATCACTCTTGCCATCTCCTGTTTGACAACTTCCAATTTGCCTTGATTCATGAACCTAACATTCCAGGTTCCTATGCAATATTGTTCTTTACAGCATCGGACCTTACTTCTATCACCAGTCACATCCACAACTGGGTATTGTTTTTGCTTTGGCTCCATCCCTTCATTCTTTCTAGAGTTATTCCTCCACTGATCTCCAGTAGCATATTGCGCCCTTACCGACCTGGAGTGTTCCTTTTTCAGTATCCTATCATTTTGCCTTTTCATACTGTTCATGGGCTTCTCAAGGCAAAAATACTGAAGTGGTTTTCCATTCCCTCGTCCAGTGGACCACATTCTGTCAGACCTCTCCACCATGACCCGTACATCTTTGGTGGCCCCACTTGGCATGGCTTAGTTTCATTGAGTTAGACAAGGCTGTGGTCCGTGTGATCAGATTGGCTAGTTTTCTGTGATTATGGTTTCAGTGTGTCTGCCCTCTGATGTCCTCTCGCAACACCTACTGTCTTACTTGGGTTTCTCTTACCTTGGACGTGGGGTATCTCTTCACAGCTGCTCCAGCAAAGGGCAACCACTGCTCCTTACCTTGGACGAGGTCACCCCTCCTGAACTTGAACATAGAGTAGCTCCTCTCAGCCCTCCTGTGCCTGCGCAGCCAATGCTCCTTTTTCTGTGCTGTATCTCATAGATTTTTAAATGGTATTTTCATTTTCATTTCTCTGATGTATTTTTCTGATTGCCTCTGACTTTTTCATTCACCCACTGTTTTGTTTTTTAATAGCATACTGTTTATATTTCTTCTTTTCCTATTTTTCTTTCTGTAATTGACTTATAGTTTCATATTACTGTTGTTTGAAAAAATGATGGATATTATTTATATCACCTTATCAGCTCAGTTCAGTTCATTCACTCAGTCATGCCCGACTCTTTCCGACCCCATTGACTGCAGCACACCAGGCCTCCCTGTCCATCACCAACTCTTGGAGTTTTCTCAAACTCATATCCATCGAGTCGGTCATGCCATCCAAAAATTTAATCTTCTGTCATCTCCTTCACTTCATGCCTTCAATCTTTCCCACCATGGGAGTCTTTTCAAATGAGTCAATTCTTTGCATCAGGTGGCAAAAATATTGGAGTTTCAGCTTTAGCATCAGTCTGTCCAGTGAATATTCAGGACTGATTTCCTTCAGGATGGACAGGTTGGATCTCCTTGCAGTCCAAGGGACTCTCAAGAGTCTTCTCTAACACCACAGTTCAAAAGCATAAATTCATTGGCTCTCAGCTTTCTTAATAGTCCCAACTCTCACATCCATACATGACCACTGGAAAAAATACAGCCTTGACTAGACGGACGTTTGTTGGCAAAGTAATGTCTCTGCTTTTTAATATGCTGTCTAGGGTGATCATAAATTTTCTTCCAGGGAGCAAGCATCTCTTAATTTCTTGGCTGCAGTCACAGTACAGTGATTTTGGAGCTCCCCAAAATAAAGTCTGTCACTATTTCCATTGTTTCCCATCTATTTGCCACGTAGTGATGGGACCAAATGCCATGATCTTAGTTTTCTGAATGTTGAGATTTAAGCCAGCTATTTCACTCTCTTCTTTCCCTTTAATCAAGAGGCTCTTTAGTTCCTCTTCCCTTTCGGCCATAAGGGTGGTGTCATCTGCATATCTGAGGTTACTGATAGTTCTCCCAGCAATCTTGATCCCAGCTTGTGCTTCTTCCAGCCCAGCATTTCTCATGATGTACTCTGCATATAAGTTAAATAAGCAGGGTGACAGTATACAGCCTTGATGTACTCCTTTTCCTATTTGGAACCAGTCTGTTGTTCCATGTCCAGTTCTAAATGTTGCTTCCTGACCTGCATATAGATTTATGAAGAGGCATGTCAGGTGGTCTGGTATTCCCATCTCTTTAAGAATTTTCTGCAGTTTGTTGTGATCCACACAATCAAAGGCTTTGATATAGTAAATTAAGCAGAAGTAGATGTTTTTTTTTGAACTCTCTTGCTTTTGCTATGATCCAACAGATGTTGGCAATTTGATCTCTGGTTCCTCTGACTTTTCTAAATCCAGTTTGAACATCTGGAATTTCATGATTCACAAAATGTTGAAGACTGGCTTGGAGAATTTTTAGCATTATTTTAGTAGCATGTGAGAGGAGTTCAACTGTGCGGTAGTTTGAAGATTTTTTGGCATTGCCTTTCTTTGGGATTGGAATGAAAACTGACCTTTTCCAGTCCTGTGGCCACTGCTGAGTCTCCAAATTTGCTGGCATATTGAGTGCAGCCCTTTCACAGCATCATCTTTAGGATTTGAAATAGCTCAACTGGAATTCCATCACCTCCACTGGCTTTGTTCATAGTGATACTTCTAAGGCCCACTTGACTTCACATTCCAGTATGTCTGGCTCTATGTTAGTGATCACACCATCCTGATTATCTCAGTCGTGAAGGTCTTTATTGTATAGTTCTTCTGTGTATTCTTACTATCTTCTGCTTCTGTTAAGTCCATACAATTAATGTCCTTTATTGTGCATGAAATTTTCCTTTGGTATCTCTAATTTTCTTGAAGAGATCTCTAGTTTTTCCCGTTCTATTCTCCTCTATTTCTTTGCATTGATCACTGAGGAAGGCTTTCTTCTCTCTCCTTGGTATTCTTTGCAACTCTGCATTCAAATGGGAATTTCTTTCCTTTTCTCCTTTGACTTTCACTTCTCTTCTTTTCATGGCTATTTGTAGGCCTCCTCAGACAACCATTTTGCCTTTTTGCATTTCTTTTTCTAGGGGATCTTAATCACTGTCTTCTGTATAATGTCATGAACCTTTCTCCATAGTTTTTCAGGCACTCTGTCTATCAGATCTAATATCTTGAATCTATCTCTAACTTCCACTGTATAATCATAAGGCATTTGGTTTAGGTCATACCTGAATAGTCTAGTGGTTTTCCCTACTTTCTTCAATTTATGTCTGAATTTTGCAATAAGGAGTTCATGATCTGAGCCACAGTCAGCTCCCTGTCTTGTTTTAGCTGACTGTTTAGAGCTTCTCCATATTTGGTTTCAAAGAATGTAATCAATCTGATTTTGGTATTGACCATTTGGTGATGTCCGTGTGTAGAGTCTTCTCTTCTGTTGTTGGAAGTGGTTGTTTGCTATGACCAGTGTATTCTCTTAGCAAAGCTGTATTAGCCTTTGCCCTGTTTCATTCTGTGCTCCAAGGCCAAATTTTCCTGTTACTCCAGGTGTTTCTTGACTTCCTACTTTTGCATTCCAGTCCCCTATAATGAAAAGGACATCTTTTGGGTGTTAGTTGCAGAAGGTCTTGTAGGTCTTCATAGAACCATTCAACTGCAGCTTCTTCAGCATTATTGGTTGGGGTATAGACTTGGATTACTGTGATATTGAATGGTTGCCTTGGAAATGAACAGAGATCATTCTGTCATTTTTGAGATTGCATCCAAGAACTTTATTTTGGGCTCTTTTGTTGTCTATGATGACCACTCCATTTCTTCTAAGGGATTCTCTCCACAGTAGTACGTATAATGCTTATCTGAGTTAAATTCGTCCATTCCAGTTATTTTAGTTCACTGATTCCTAAAACGTCAACATTCATTCTTGTCATCTCCTGTTTGATCACTTCCAATTTGCCTTTATTCATGGACTTTACAGTTTCCTCTCCAATGTTGTTCATTACCGCATTGGACTTTACTTCCATCACCAGTCACATCAACAACTGGGCACTGTTTTTGCTTTTGGATGTCTCTTCATTGTGGACTTATTTCTCCACTCTTCTCCAGTAGTATATTGGGCACCTACCAATCTGGGGAGTTGATCTTTCAGTGTCCTATCTTTTTGCCTTTTCATACTGTTCATGAGGTTCTCAAAGTAAGAATACTGAAGTGATTTGCCATTCCCTTCTCCAGTGGACCACGTTCTGTCAGACCTCTCCACCATGACCCACCTGTCTTGGGTGGCCCTACAGGGCATGGCTCATAATTTCATTGAGTTAGACAAGGCTGTAGTCCGTGTGATGTTATTGGTTAGTTTTCTGTGATTGTGGTTTTTATTCTGTCAGTCCTCTGACTGATAAGAATAAGAGGCTCATGGAAGCTTCCTGATGGAAGAGACTGGCTGCTGGAGAAACTGGGTTTTGTTCTGATGGCCGGGCCATGCTCAGTAAATCTTTAATCCAATTTTCTGTTGATGGTTGGGGCTGTGTTCCCTCCTTGTTATTTACCTGGAGCCAAACTATGGAGGAGGTAATGAAGATAATGGTGATCTCCTTCATAGGTCCCATGCACGCACTGCTACACTTAATGCCCCCAACCCTGCAGCTGGCCACCGGCAACCCACGCCTCCACCAAAAACTCCTGGACACTCGCAGGCAAGTCTTGGTCAGTCTCTTGTGGGGTCACTGCTCCTTCTTCCTGGATTCTGCACACAAGGTTCTGTCCTTGCCCTCCAAGAATCAGTTTCCCTATTTGTGTAAGTTCTGGAGGCTCTATGGTGGGTTAATGGCTACCTCCTACAAGAGGGCTTATCCCATACCCATATCTGCTGCCCCCAGAGCCCCTCCCCCTGCGGCAGTCCACTGCTGACCCATACCTCCATAGCAGACACTCAAACACAGTTCTGTCTCAGTCTCTGTTGATAATTATTTTATAGCCTAGCATGTGATCCACCCAAAGAATTTTTATGTCCTTTAAATAGAATGTGTATTCTACTATTTGGGGATGTAATATTATGTGAAAGTGAAAGAAAGTGAAGTTGCTCAGTCATGTCCGACTCTTTGCGACCCCATAGACTGTAGCCTACCAGGCTCCTCTGTCCATGGGATTTTACAGGCAAGAGTACTGGAGTGGGTTGCCATTTCCTTCTCCAGAGGATCTTCCTGACCCAGGGATCGAACCTGGGTCTCCTGCATTGTAGGCAGACGCTTTACCATCTGAGACACCAGGGAAGCCTAATATTATGTGAATATTAATCCCAGCTATTAATCTATTACATCATTTAAGACCACAGGAGCTGAGATGGGAGCTAAGGTGGTCATGGGAAATGTAAGTCATTAAAGCAGACCTCTCTCTGCCCTGTCTTGGGAGAAAACCAGCACGTGTGTGCTCCTCAGGAGCAGAGTCCAGGCTTCCCACAGCCCTCCTGTTAGTCCTGTCCATCTTTCAACCAGCCAAAAGGACACAACACCCACATCAGATCCCAGGACTAGAGTACCCAGTCTGCAGCTCTCACTGCTCAGTCCCCTGGGTAGGTGTCTGTCTGTGTATTTTTTCCTTTTTCACTGCAGGAGCCCTGAGCCCAACCTTATTGCTTTTCTTCCCTTCCTACCCTATTATATGTACAACTTTCTTACACCCTGGCTTGTACAAGAGTCCTTCTGCCATTTTCCAGTTAGTTTTTAATGAGAATTATCTCATATGTAGATATATTTTTGATATGTTCCTTGGTTTAGCTGAACTCCACACCCTTTTACTATACCATTTTGGTCTATCTCCCTTCATACACAACTAAATGACTATTTTAGAAAGGAAGAAATGTCTCAAATCAATTCAACCAGAAACTGATAAAGATGAACACATTAAAGCCAAAGTAAGCAGAAGAACATAATAAAGAACAGAGCAAATATAAATGAAATAGAAAAAGTAATATTAGAGAAAATCAATAAAAGCATAAGATAGTTCTTAAGAATATTAACAAAATTGGTAACTCTCAAGCCAGACTGTTTAGGGAGGAAAAAAAATAAAGAACAATATTTAATAATATCAGCAATAAGAGAGGTAATATAACTACTGATTCTATAGATATGCAAAAGATAATAAGGAAATATGAACAATTTTAGGTCAGCATATTTGATAATCCATATGAAAAGGACAAATTCCTTAAAAGATAAGCAACTACAGATCAGAAAAGAAGAAAAGGATAAATGAGTTCTTTAGGTTTCAAGGACTTTATATTACCTCATTTATGCTCTTACTTCTGAAAGGAAAAGGGTTAACTTCAGCTTATAACTCACTCTCTATTTCTTTTCTATATGAGACATCTAATGATCTTGACCAGACCTCCTTGTAAACATGTTAATATCATTTGCAAGAAGGATAGGGATGCCCCTATCTAAAAATGCTTTTTAGCAGGATATATCTGGTCTGTCTAGATCACTTATTATAAGCAAACCTATATTTATGGATTCTTCATGGTTAGCTGGGGAAAAAAGTAAAAGATATTGTTCTGTATATGTAGCAAATGAATTAGACACACAGGATTCCCAATACAAAATTGCTTCCTTTGTAGCAATGTTCTTGTATACAGTGTTCAGAATTTTTATTTATCTGAATCCAAAAGCCACCTGTAATATAGGAAAAGGGGACATTTAGGGGAAGCTGTATTTGATGGATGGGGTTTTCTCCAGAAAATGTCTATTAATGTACTTATTTCTATCTTATATCCTTGAAATCATTAGTAAAGTTTGGTATTGGGTAAGAAGTATAACTTGCATAAATCAGCTTGACAACTCAGTCCTTTGTATTAACATGACCTCACTTTGCCTACTATAGTCTTAATATATAGAATATATTGAGACATGATTCAATATTGATTGTTTAAAACCTGAGATAAAAGACATCTACTTTTTTTGCTTAATGTGATACATACTAGACATCCAATATATACAGATGTGACACAATTTAACCTACAATATAAGCATTTTATAATATTTTGCATACAATTTATAACACTGTCTTTACACAGAGTGATGTTTTATACCCTGATATGTATATAACACTAACATATTTACTATGGTTAAAATTATATATACATATATATATATAAATGTATAAACTTATAGTTATTATTATAGTAAGTAATTTATATTTATCACACTAGTTGTCTAAATTATTATTCTGTGGTACTTGTCTTAGTGTATGAGGAATTCTTTGCTCTCTTTTTCTCCCCCATGACCTTTTAATAGAAAGTTCCAACATCTGGGATTCTAGGAATTTTGTGCCATTTTGGTTCAATGCTATTCTGGATTCAGATATAACAGTGTGGAGTTTGATCCTGTTTGAAGAAGCTAGGGTTTATCTTGTGTGATGCTTTGAAAATGAGAAGAAAGGGCTTTCCTATATTTGGGAGTATCCTGGCAATGAGAAAAGGGTAAAGAAAATCACGGCAGAATGCTGTTTGTTCAATTCAAAAAGAAGTCTGCTGTTTTACGGGCCATTTTTATTCTTTGACTAGCTTCCCTGGAGAGATTCAAATAAAGAGGTTTGAAATATACTAGGTTGAAAGGCTGAATATGTCAAAAGTATGGATCACTGAAGCAAGATCTTCATCTTGCAGCTTAATTTTCTGGCTGGAGCACTTTACAAATGAACGGAGACATTCGTGGTTATTGCTGATGCCTCAGACTCCAGGAACATCAATGAGTCTCCAAGGGGTTCAAAATATTTCACCACACTGAACATCAATGGGGAGTTTTTCTCTAGCAGAACATATGCTATAAACCTTACCAAATTTCCAAATTTCTCATTTCAATAATAAATACATTGTTACACTGTACAGCAAAGGCCAAGGCAAGCACATTGTAAACAAATTTTGTTTATCATTTTATGCAACAGGGAAAACTTGTCATTTTATGCAACAGGGCTGGTTTCCCTGTTGCATAAAATGATAACTGTGCATTAAAATGGGCAATATTGACCTGTATATCCTTTGAATATTTCTGCTTCTTTATTATTTTATGTCATTAATCCTCCTGTGGTCTCAAGCAGAAAGCATAAATGCTCAACTCTGTGGTTTCACTCAAGGTGTTTCCATAAGTATTGCTGTAGTCATGTAAAGATCCAAAATCCTTTTTATGCAAATTTTATTGACTGACAATAATGTACTTTCCAACTCTTCCAGAAAGACCCTGGAATGGAATAGTGAATTTGGAGTTCAATGTAAGAAATTTAAAAATATTTCCAGGAGCTTGCTATTTAAGAAATAATTTTTGGCTTGCTACAGGGCCCCAGGATACCAGATGACCAAGGTGACCTACGCTGCCTCACTTGAATAAGACTTACCCAGTAGGGCTTTCCTCATAGCTCAGTTGGTATGATTCCGCCTGCAATACAGGAAATCTGGGTTCAATCCCTGAGTCAGAAAGATCCTCTGGAGAAGGAAGTTGCAACCCATTCCAGTATTCTTGCCTGGAGAATCCCATGGACAGAGGAGCCTGGCAGGCTACAGTTCATGGGGTCACAAGAATCAGACGTGACTTAGTGACTAAACCACCACAACCACCAAGGTTAGGCCTGCCCATCAGGCCTCGGTAATCAGGCAAGGATCAGGATGAGTCCAGGCATATACTAAAGGAACAAATAAAGTAAAATTCAACTTCTCTCATATTCCATATATATCTATGTCTCACCACATTGCAGCCCCTACTTCAAGCCATAAATATGACCTCATAGAGAGATTTCTATAACCAGCTCAAAGAGGAGGAAACAGCTTGAGCCTGGCTTACCAATGACTTTGCATAATATCTGTCACCAGCTATAAATGATAGCTCAGTTGGTAAAGAATCTGCCTGCAATGCAAGAGACCCCAGTTCAATTCCTGAGTCAGGAAGATCCACTGGAGAAGAGACAGGCTACCCACTCCAGTATTCTTGGGCTTCCCTTGTGGCTCAGCTGGTAAAGAATTCACCTGCAATGTGGAAAACCTGAGTTCGATCCCGGGGTTGGGAAGATCCGCTGGAGAATGGAAAGGCTGTCCACTCCAGTATTCAGGCCTGGAGAATTCCATGGACTATATAGTCCATGGGGTCACAAAGAGAAGGACACAACTTAGCAACTTTCACTTTCATACAGATGTCTTAAGTATTCTGCTTACTATGGTTGCTTCTAAGGGCACAAATATAGACCATGGCGTGGGGACCAGCAAACAGCCAGACACGACTGAGCAACTTTCATTTTCACTTTCGTAAATAGACTGCTTTAGCATGTCCTTCCCATCTAGGTATGTTTCTTGAAGACAATGGAGACAGTCAATCTTTCGCGTGGCCATTTTGCCTGCTTATCCTAGAAGAACGAATGACTTATAGTGAGTATATATTATGGTTTGTGCCTGGTTCTGCCTGGCGTCGAAGGGTAAGACAAAATGTACTGAATAATGAGGAACATGGAAAGAAAAAGACTGGACATTTGATTACACGGAGGTTTTAGAAAGAAGCAATGGCACTGTATTTTCTGAGTGAGTTTTGCCTCTGGTTTTCATGCTTATGTGAGTACCACTATCCTTGAACATATGGAATGCCTTATAACACATATTCTCTAGTAAAATAGTTTTTGTTTCTAGAAAAAGTATATCAGTGTCCTGATGACTTAAGAATTTGAGGTCTTCTGATATACTGTGTATCATACAGATTACTAATACAGAATAGTGGAAGTTCAGTTCAGTTCCGTCGCTCAGTCGTGTCCGACTCTTTGCAAACCCATGAATGGCAGCAGGCCAGGCCTCCCTGTCCATCACCAACTCCTGGAGTTCACCTAGACTCACGTCCATCAAGTCAGTGATGTCATCCAGCCATCTCATCCTCTGTCATCCCCTTCTCCTCCTGCCCCCAATCCCTCCCAACATCAGAATCTTTTCCAATGAGTCAACTCTTCCCATGACGTGGCCAAAGTACTGGAGTTTCAGCTTTAGCATCATTCCTTCCAAAGAAATCCCAGGGCTGATCTCCTTCAGAATGGACTGGCTGGATCTCCTTGCAGTCCAGGGGACTCTCAAGAGTCTTCTCCAACACCACAGTTTAAAAGCATCAATTCTTTGGCGCTCAGCCTTCTTCACAGTCCAACTCTCACATCCATACATGACCACAGGAAAAACCATAGCCTTGACTAGAGAGACCTTTGTTGGCAAAGTAATGTCTCTGCTTTTGAATATGCTATCTAGGATGGTCATAACTTTCCTTCCAAGGAGTAAGCGTCTTTTAATTTCATGGCTGCAATCACCATCTGCAGTGATTTTGGAGCCCAAAAAATAAAGTCTGACACTGTTTCCACTGTTTCCCCATCTATTTCCCATGAAGTGATGGGACCAGATGCCATGATCTTCACTTTCTGAATGTTGAGCTTCAAGCCAACTTTTTCACTCTCCACTTTCACTTTTACCAAGAGGCTTTTTAGTTCCTCTTCACTTTCTGCCATTAGGGTGGTGTCATCTGCATATCTGAGGTTATTGATATTTCTCCCAGCAATCTTGATTCCAGCTTGTATTTCTTATAGTGGAAACAACTTGTTAATTGGATAAAAATACATTCTTGATCTATAAGCAATTGTTTTCTGAGTATAATTTTCAGTAGTGTCTTCTCACTCATACAAATAGTGATTGGAATGGCATATTATATGATACTCTATTTAGTAAATACATTTTTAGATATAGCTAGGAAACAACATTTTGTATTACTATACAGAGGGGTTAAGATTACCAGAAGTCTGATGTAAACTTATATAGGCAACAGTAGCCTAAATTATGGAAGTGAGAAATAGATTTAAGGGACTAGATTTGATAAAATGTCTGATGAACTATGGATTGAGGTTCATGACATTGTACAGGAGACAGGGATCAAGAACATCCCTATGGAAAAGAAATGCAAAAAAGCAAAATGGCTGTCTGGGGAGGCCTTACAAATAGCTGTGAAAAGAAGAGAAGCAAAAAGCAAAGGAGAAAAGGAAAGATATAAGCACCTGAATGCAGAGTTCCAAAGAATAGCAAGGAGAGATAAGAAAGCCTTCCTCAGTGATCAGTGCAAAGAAATAGAGGAAAACAACAGAATGGGAAAGACTAGAGATCTATTCAAGAAAATTAGAGATACCAAGGGAACATTTCACGCAAAGATGGGTACAATAAAGGACAGAAATGGTATGGACCTAACAGAAGCAGAAGATATTAAGAAGAGGTGGTAAGAATACACAGAAGAACTATACAAAAAAGAGCTTCACGACCAAAATAATCACGATGGTGTGATCACTCACGTAGAGCCAGACATCCTGGAATGTGAAGTCAAGTGGGCCTTAGAAAGCATCACTATGAACAAAGCTAGTGGAGGTGATGGAATTCCAGTTGAGCTATTTCAAATCCTGAAAGATGATGCTGTGAAAGTGCCACACTCATTATGCCAGCAAATTTGGAAAACTCAGCAGTGGCCACAGGACAGGAAAAGGTCAGTTTTCATTCCAATCCCAAAGAAAGGCAATGCCGAAGAATGCTCAAACTACCGCATAATTGCACTCATCTCACATGCTAGTAAAGTAATGCTCAAAATTCTCCAAGCCAGCCTTCAGGAATACATGAACCGCGAACTTCCAGATGTTCAAGCTGGTTTTAGAAAAGGCAGAGGGACCAGAGATCAAATTGCCAACATCCGGTGGCTCATGGAAAAAGCAAGAGAGTTCCAGAAAAACATCTATTTCTGCTTTATTGACTATGCCAAAGCCTTTGACTGTGTGGATCACAATAAACTATGGACAATTCTTCAAGAGATGGGAATACCAGACCACCTGACCTGCCTCTTGAGAAACCTATATGCAGGTCAGGAAGCAACAGTTAGAACTGGACATGGAACAACAGACTGGTTCCAAATAGGAAAAGGAATACGTCAAGCCTGTATATTGTCACCCTGCTTATTTAACTTATATGCAGAGTACATCATGAGAAATGCTGGGCTGGAAGAAGCACAGGTTGGAATCAAGATTGCTGGGAGAAATATCAATAACCTCAGATATGCAGATGACACCACCCTTATGGCAGAAAGTAAAGAGGAACTAAAAAGCCTCTTGAGAAAAGTGAAAGCGGAGAGTGAAAAAGTTGGCTTGAAGCTCAACATTCAGAAAATGAAGATCATGGCATCTGGTCCCATCACTTCATGTGAGATAGATGGGGAAACAGTGGAAACAGTGTCAGACTTTATTTCTAGGGGCTCCAAAATCACTGCAGATGGTGATTGCAGCCAGGAAATTAAAAGACACTTACTCCCTGGAAGGAAAGTTATGACCAACTTAGATAGTATATTGAAAAGCAGAGATATTACTTTGCCAACAAAGGTCCATCTAGTCAAGGCCATGGTTTTTCCAGTGGTCATGTATGGATGTGAGAGTTGGACTGTGAAGAAAGCTGAGTGCCAAAGAATTGATGCTTTTGAACCGGGGTGTTGGAGAAGACTCCTGAGAGTCCCTTGGACTGCAAGGAGATCCACCCAGTCCATCCTAAAGGAGATCAGTCCTGGGTGTTCATTAGAAGGACTGATGCTAAAGCTGAAACTCCAATACTTTGGCCACCTTATGCGAAGAGTTGACTCATTGGAAAAGACTCTGATGCTGGGAGGGGCTGGGGGCAGGAGGAGAAGGGGACAACAGAGGATGAGATGGCTGGATGGCATCACAAACTCAATGGACATGAGTTTGAGTGTACTCTGGGAGTTGGTGATGTACAGGGATACTTGGTGTGCTGTGATTCACGGGGTTGCAAGGAGTCAGGCACAACTGAGCAACTGAACTGAACTAAGCCAAAATTATGGCTCTCTTTGCGCCAAATTAACTTTTGGCTTATCTTACCTGGACTAGAACCCTAAACAACACAGAACTAACTGGTAAGAGTACTTTATTCTCATGTCTAACACTTACTGTCCACGTGATTTTCAGCAAATAGCTTTGCTAAGATAAAGTAGCTTCATTTATATAATTAAAGACTATATGGCCAAAATCAGTATTACCATTTTATTGTTTTCCCCATTTATGAATTAAATAAATCTTTAAAGCATACTGACCTTTGTGTAATGGTTTTCAACTTAAAAAAAAAAAAAATCCTTTAACATAAGACATCTAAGTAGGATCACCTGCTGAAGACAATTAAACCATGTAGCCCAAAAAAGTGTACTTCACATGCTGTTTAAGTCCAGGCATGTATATATATATTTTCTTCTTCGAGGAAACCAGAGCAGCAAAAGAATTTTACTTCTGCTGCGTCTCTGATTCTGTGTTTTCACTTCTGACTGTTTTCATTTGTTCGTTATTTTTGGCCAAGTGTAGTTTTGATTCTAGTTTAAACATGACTTTCACATTGGTGGCAGTAGTGTTTGGGAACTAAGATTTAATTTTCTGATCATTTGATGATTTCTGTTGAGTAAAAGAAGGGACCTATTCTTGGGCTTCTCTTGTAGCTCAGTCAGTAAAGAATCTGCCTGCAGTGCGGGAGACCTGGATTCGATCCCTGGAGAAGGAAATGGCTACCCACTCCAGTATCGTTGCCTGGAAAATCTCACGGACAGAGGAGCCTGATGGGCTGCAGTCCCTGGTGTCACAAAGAGTTGGGCAAAACTGAGTGACTAACACCTACTTACTTACTTATTCTTTGTCTGGTGAGGGATACTGATGATTTGTTTTGTTAATCTTTTTATGGTCAACTTATCATATGTGCAAAGATCACCTCCAAAGATGGTCAACAAGAATTTTCCCATCCCTATATTGTCATTCTAGTTCTTTCTTCAATAGGTAGAATCCTTTTACTACCTTTTGAATCTAGTCTGGCCTTGTGACTTGCTTTAACCAATACTATGTAGAATAGTGATAACGCACCAATTCCAGACAAAGCCCATATAACGCTTGACAACTTCCACTTATGCTATCTTGGAGCTACAGGTGGAACATTTAAGGAGTCAATTATCCTGCTAGAGAAAAGACAGCAAATCACATTTATTCCAGTTATTCCAACTCAGACATCAGACATCTGAGTGAAGCCATCTTGTATATTCAAGCAGAACCAAAACTTCCCATTGTATAGGGCCCAAAGATTGATTACAGACAACCCTAGTGGAGCAGCACAACAAACCCGCTATGTCCAACCAAAGCACAGAATTGTGAGCAATGATAAGCCACTGCTAGATTAAGTCATTAAGTTTTGAGTGGGTTGTAATACAGGAACAGATAACTAAGAAAGATGTTTATGCACTAAACTCTTATTAAGACATCTAAAAAAGTAAAGACACTCTCAATCTAGACATTCTCAGCTGCAGAAAAGATCTCTGTGAATTATAATGGAATTGTTCCATTATATGGGTTTGAGTAGACTCTGGCAGTTGGTGATGGACAGGGAGGCCTGGCATGCTGTGGTTCATGGGGTCGCAAAGAGTCAGACATGACTGAGTGACTGAACTGAACTGTCCCATTATAATGTGGAAGACTGGCCACACACCCAAAGTAGAAAAGAGTCTGCTCAGGAAGGATTATAGATGTGGCATTTAGGTCATGGAGTGAAACACAGTAACTGTCATAGAGGAATAGCTACAAGTTGCTTGTTTCTTTTTAATGTCCCATTATTGTTTGCTGAATGTGTGGTGTGTATGTATGGGGGGTTGGGGAGTGTTCATATGTTTTTGGTAGTTCATAAATCATCATAGTAAAACAGTCATCAAGATAATCTTTATATATATATACACACACACACACACACACGCACACATATATATATATATATTTCCTTCTATTTAATTTCATACAGTTGGATTATGTTGAAATAATAATATTGTAATTATGCATTTTGTCTATTTCAGAAAAAATGAAAGGAAGTATAGAGCTATAGAGGGGTTTTTTTTTTTGGAAAAACAAGTTAGTTATTTTGATCAAAAGACATAATAAGAGGGTTTGAGAAAAGGAGAAGAGTAAGGAATGAATATAAAAAGGACAATGAAGTTAATCACTACTGACATTAAAACCAAAATGGGAATATAGAAATTTTGTTTTTATTAACACATTATTTCCTTTTTTCTTATAATCTATTTTTATTTCATAGTTATTAAATCTTTTCCATTTATGTTTGAACCAATGAATTACATTCAGCAGAACTATACAACATAAAAGTAGGTACAACATCTACCTTAGATTTTATAAAAATTTTTTTCATTTATAATTAGAACTTGATTTCTGATCTTTTTTTCTTTTTTTTTAAATTTTATTTTATTTTTAAACTTCACATAATTGTATTAGTTTTGCCAAACATATTTTAAAACATTTATGTTTCTATACCTCTGTTCTTCTAGCTTTAATACTGGTATTTTTTCATGAATTCACAGAAGAAAAAATTAGGCCGCCAAAACTGTCAATTTATAAATTTTTCATTTGAAATCTTTATTATACTATTTTTTAAAAATTAAATTTATCATTAATTCACTGTAGAGATTAGAAATATCAAATGTTTGAGAAATACAATTTCTGTATAACAAGGTTATCAACTTTGCATGATTCTGATGTACCTGTCAGTTTTTAGTTAAAACTTTCATTTTCTCCTGAGCTAAAATAAATGTATGTAATATTACAACTGAAAAAGCAACCTATTTCACATTCATTGTAGATTACTTTCCTTTATAAATAATATATCAATTTCTTTATAATAATTAATTCTCTTTATGGTTCATGTGATATATGTATATATTGCTGTCTTTAATCAGATATCAATCATGAACACTAGCTTTGATCCCAGAAATAGATTAGACAATTCTCTGTGTGGAAGACAATGGCATTTCTACAGGCAGCATCAGTTTTCTGAACTGCCTATTTGATTGTTTCATTCCTTAACCAGAAAAAACATCTGGAAAGTAAGCCTTTGTTAAAATAGGAAATTTGAAAGTTATTGTTTTAAAGTTTCTTTTCATTCTGATTTTGAAAGATCATTACTTTCTCTGAAAAGGAATGGAAAAGCTATTACTATTACCAAAGCACGATTACACATTGTGAATTTTTAAAATATTGATCGTAAAACTCAACACGAATGTGGATGCCTGCACTATTAGAGCAATTATAGTACATTTTGCCTTTCCAGCTTTAGCTAAAATATCTTCATACTCGCCACTTAAATTTTTGGTTCTACAAACCAGATATTCTTTCTCAAAGGCTGACTTTCTCACTTGGCTATATTTTACCTATACTGAAAACTAACAAAATACTAATTAACATTAGGCTAAAGTAAAACCTGTGTATTCATAAGTCCAAATTAGGAGTATTTGATGTGTTTATGTTACATTTGTGTGCAAATATATGATTTAACATATTTATTTTTGCTGTATATTTTATATATCTATTATTTATCTATATCCATATTTTTATGTATAGACCAATATACAGACACAAACACTTCCAATATTCCTTTGTGTATATAATGAAATTACAAAATAGAAGACATTCAATTATACTGTAAAACTACCTCTAGGTGCCATTATTGTTATTTAACAATTTAAGTTAAATAATTTCTTTATACATATGCAATAAAATATGTAATATATGTAATATGTATATTACTTTACATTTTTAATATTCTTACTAAACATGCTAGACATAAGCAAGTTGCTTAGCATCACACCTTTGGCCAAAGAATTGTTTTTCTGTTTTTTTGTGACATAGTCCCCAATGACTCTACTATTAGTTCCACTGGGACCAATTTAAAACTATGCAGGCCTGTCTGCATGGATTGAATACAGCAATGTATCATTGTTTAAGTGTGCTACTCAAAAATTTGGAACCCAGGGGGAAAACACAGGGAAATTGAGTAAACAAAAAACAACCACCTACCCAACAAGTCCTCTTTTTAAAAAGTTTTAGAAACAATTTCTTACATCTAATTTATGTATAGTCCTTAAGGTATTAAAAAAAAAAAAAAAAACAGGGAGCCAGGAATTTCGTTTTATATGCTTTACATTTTCTTCCCTTGGGAAAATACTCACTATATGTACCAGGAGAGATACTATACTACAGCAAATCCAAAGAAAAGGAAAGAGAGATTATGATATATTCAAAAGCAGGTGCTAGGGTATGCTAGTTATTGTTAGCTGCTTTATATACATAAGATCGTATAGGCTCACAACAATACTATGAATTTAGATATTATTCCTATTTGATGGAAGAAGCTGAGATTCCAATGCTGTTGGAACCTCTTTCTATCTGACTTCTGAAATTACAAAATTCTAATGAACTTAACTTGCTCATTCCTGCCTATCCATATCTTTGCACAACTATTGCCTTATGTAATTTGTATCTGTACACTCCTTTCATACTTAACAAATATTTAATGACCGCTTAATAAATGTTAAAATGCACTTTACTCAGATTTTCATGCAGCCGCCTCTTTTGCATTGTCTTTGCAGAAATATTACTCCAATCTCTGTCCCATTTAATTTTTTTCATTGAATTAACTGCTAACTGTGGAACTATCATATTTATGTTTTGCATTTGTTTCATTTTATTCATTCATTGCATGTACTCTACAATAGATTTTAGGTCACCTGAGAACACAGGGACATTCACTGGTGTGTGTACAATGCTTGGAAAAAAAGTAGGTATTAATGAAATACTTGGCGCCTGACAGGATGGATAGAACTATGTAGAAATAAGTCCTAGGAACTGTGATAAATGAAGTTAGATTGTCTTTAACTCTGTAATGGTGCCCTGCTACCAGCTGGTAGACAGCAATTCTCAGGAGCTCAAATTGCATAAACTCAGAAAGTTTTAAATTAAAGGTCACCATCTGGAATGAGATCCACACATACTTAGTTCCAAAACACTGGTTTAAGGGGAATTATTACATTCCAAAGCTTTTCACTAATTCTCAAAATTGTTTATCTTGTTTATAAAAAATCAAATGTTTTCTTTGGAGACTTATAAAGGTCAATAACTCCATCTTATCTTAATTTGGGATTTTATCAAACCCCAAATCTTGCTTTGACTATAAATAACAGAATCGTGTATTTATGAAAATAGAACCATGTCGACTTTTAAAAATGGGAATGAAATTTAAAAATCTATCTAGTTTTATTATTATTTCTAATGAGTATATGAGTAAGCAAAATTAAGTCATTTAATGAAATAAAAAACCTGCAAACCCTATTTCTTATAATGTATCATGTGCAACAAGATTCAGTTTTGTCATATCCAGATTCTTGCCTGGAGAAGCCAATGGACAAAGGAGCCTAGCGGGCTAGAGTCCATAGGGTTGCAAAGAGTTGGACAAGACTGAAGCAACTTAGCATACATGCATACAATTATTAAAATGCCATAACAACTATTGACTCAGTTAATGTTCACATAAACACTTCAAGCTTACCATGGCATATATTAATTTATTATGTCATTTTTTAGTGAAGAACATCAATTTCAGGAATATTAAGTTACTTTGCTAATTCATTCTTTGGCAAATGTTAACTGGATACTTGCAAGGTGCCAGGAAATGAGCAAAACAAGTATGTTCCCTTTTACCCTCTATGATACAAACACACTCATCAATGACACAAATAAAGTTGTTTTAAACAATATGACCAAAAAAACATGAAAGTACATATAATTGGGGGAAACTGATCTTTGCTGAAATATCAGGGAAACCTTTCTTAAGGAAGTGAAATTTGAACTTATATCTGGAGAATGAGTAGAAATTAACTGGGAAAAAGAGAATGAAGTTATACTATATTACAGATAAAGAAGTCAGCAAGTAAAAATAGCCAACGTGAAAGAAACCTGGTACCTAAATTTTCTATTTATAATCCAATATTATTATATAATAACAAAGGGAGTAGTTACAATAAATTTATTCTAGACAAATATATTATTCAACAACATGGATGATTTCCTTTATTAATACAGGTCTGGCTACCCTAACAGAAACCAAATAACACTGGTAGAAAGCAGATCATTGCAATAGTTGTGTCACGGACAGTATGTCACTGATGCATACATGAGTAGTCGTTAAGTTGTGTTCGACTCTTTGTGACCCTATGGACTATAGCCCTCCAAGCTCCTCTGTCCATGGGATTCTCCAGGCAAGAATACTGGTATGTGTAGCCATTACCTCCCCTTCCCCACCCAGAGATTGAATCTGGATCTCTTGCATTGCAGACAGATTCTTTACTTGCTGAGCCATGAGGGAAGCCCATGCCACTGGTAGCAGAAACCAATGAGCTTTTTACCTCATCTGTATGCCCAGCATGCTATACAAACAGCATTTTCCATGTGTGCAATAAGGTTAAATATAGTGTCAAGCACTGGCTTAAATAACACAGAATTTTATTTACTTCTTTAATAACAATCTAAGCATGATCAATCCAGGGCTAAAATTGCATCACCTCTGCCTTAGGGATCTAGAACCACTTTATATTGACATCTGTAAAGTACTGACTCATACGAGTTATCCAGGATGGTACATGACTATAGTTGTACTCTAACTTGCTAAAAGGTTCGTTCCTACCCTGTGCTCTAAATTGCTTGAAAGCTCATTCCTACCCTATTGAAGCTTAGTGCAAGATCTGAACACATCACTTCTGGCTATATTCTATGGGCCAGAAAATGATTACTAACCATGATTAACTTGAAAGGAATCTGAGAAATATAACCTTTCTTTTGGATGTACTTCTTTCTGTCTCCTATCAAAGAATTTATATTGTTAATGGCTTATATATTCCACAAGTATTATTGAATAGATCCTAGGTATCAACACTTTTCCAAGTACAAATACATTAGATATATATCTGTGAAAATAAAAATGTCTATCCTTGTTTTTATAATTTAATAGAGAAGAGTGACAATAATAAACATAAAATTAAGTATATTAAGATGCATTTTAGAAAATTATAAGTACTATAGAAATAGAGGAAGTAAAAGAGATTGATAGTAATGTGCTGGCAATGTTTAATAACCAGATGTGAAAATAATTTCTAATTTATAGCATTTTCCAATTTCCATGTAGTAAATAATCCTGCACCACAGACAATTTTAGCTACCAATGTGATATCAACCATTTTGCAAAATTTCTAAAATATTAACAGTTGACTATCATGAGACTGTGCGAGTTCACTCCAGCATATCACAGGACTTCAAGAAAGGTATGGTTTTAGATTTTGATATCATGATTAGAAACAGATATATAACACAATGACATCTGTGCTAACTGGATATATGGGAGAAAAGTTCTTTCAAAGGAAGAAAGAACCTTTGCTAAAAATTAAGGATCTGGTACTCTGAAGAACAGTAAACTGACAAGCATGGCTGCGGCCAAGCAAATAAAGAGTGGTGTAGGAGATGAAGGCAAAGAGGAAACTGAGGTGAGACCACGTAGAGCTTTGTCAATGTTTAGAAGGTCTTTTTATGTGATTCAAATGCTTAGGCACTCAACTGATGATCTCTGAGCAGAGAGTCAGATAATCTTATCATTCTTATCCTTAAAATGATTTCTCCAGCAGATTCTCCAAAAATAGACTATAGAGAGCATATAGAAGAGAGAAATTATAAGGTTACAGAAGAAGGATCCAGTCAAGAGATAAATTTGGCACAGGTGATGATGGATTTCAATTTAAGTCTGAATTTGGCAATAAGGAGTTCATGATCTGAGCCACAGTCAGTTCCCGGTCTTGTTTTCAGTGACTGTATAGAGCTTCTCCAAGGCCAAATTTGCCTGTTACTCCAGGTATTTCTTGACTTCCTGCTTTTGCATTTCACTCCCCTATAATGAAACGGACATCTTTTTGGGGTGTTAGTTCTAGATGGTCTTGCAGGTCTTCATAGAACCATTGAACTTCAGCTTCTTCAGCATTACTGGTTGGGGCATAGACTTGGATTACTGTGATACTGAACGGTTTGCCTTGAAAAAGAGCAGAGATCATTCTGTTGTTTTTTGAGATTGCATGCAAGAACTGCATTTTGGACTATTTTATTGACTATGAGGGCTATTCCACTTCTTCTATGGGATCCTTGCCCACAGTAGTAGATATAATGGTCATCCAGGTTAAATTTGCCCATTCCAGTCCATTTTAGTTCACCAATTCCTAAAATGTCAATGTTCACTCTTGCCATCTCCTATTTGACCACTTCCAATTTGCCTTGATTCATGGACCTAACATTCCAGGTTCCTATGCAATATTGTTCATTACCACATTGGACTTTTACTTCCATCACCAGTCACATCAACAACTGGGCACTGTTTTTGCTTTTGGATGTGTCTTCATTGTGGACTTATTTCTCCACTCTTCTCCAGTAGCATATTGGGCACCTACCAATCTGCTGGGGAGTTGATCTTTCAATGTCCTATCTTTTTGCCTTTTCATACTGTTCATGGGGTTCTCAAGGCAAGAATACTGAAGTGGTTTGTCATTCCCTTCTCCAGTGGACCACATTTTGTCAGAACTCTCCACCATGACCTGTCTGTCTTGGGTGGCCCTACAGGGCATGGCTCATAGTTCCACTGAGTTAGACAAGGCTGTGGCCCATGTGGTCAGTTTGATTAATTTTCTGTGATTGTGGTTTTTATTTTTTCATTTCTCTGACTGATAAGAATAAGAGGCTCATGGAAGCTTCCTGATGGGAGAGACTGACTGCTGGGGAAACTGGGTCTTATTCTGATTGGCATGGCCATGTTCAGTAAATCTTTAATCCAATTTTCTGTTGATGGGCGAGGCTGTGTCCCCTCCCTGTTGTTTGACCTGAGACCAAACTATGGTGGAGGTAACGAAGAAAATGGTGACCACCTTCAAAAGGTCCTATGGATGCACTGCCACACTCATTGCCACTGACCCTGTAACAGGCCACTGCCAACCCACAACTCCAGCAGAGACTCCTGGACTCTCACAGGCAAGTCTGAGTCAATCTCTTGTGGGGTCACTGCTCCTTTCTTCTGGGTCCTGGTGGGTACAAGGTTTTGATTGTGCCCTCCAAGAGTCTGTTTTCCCAGTCTTGTATAAGTTCTGGCAGCACATTGTGGGGTTACTGTGACCTCCTTCAAGAGGGCTTATTCCACACTCAGGTCTGCTGCACCCAGAGCCCCTGCCTGCCCCTGGGGCAGGCCACTGCTGACCTGTGCCTCTGGAAGATACACTCAAACACTCAAAGGCAGGTCTGGCCCAGTCTCTGTGGGGTTTCCTGGTGCACACAGGGTTTTGTTTGAGCTCTCCAAGCATCTTTGGAGGATATGGGGTTTGACTGCATAGATGGGGAATAAATGAAATAATGAGAGAATTTATTTTGGGGGCTTCAAAATCACTGCAGATGGTGACAGCAGCCATGATTTTAAAAGACACTTCCTCCTTGGAAGAAAAGCTATGACCAACCTATACAGCATAATAAAAAGCAGAGACATTACTTTGCCAAAAAGGTCTGCCTAGTGAAAGCTATGGTTTTTCCAGTAGTCATGTATGCATGTGAGAGTTGGACTATAATGAAAGCTGAACACCAAAGAATTGATGCTTTTGAACTGTAGTGTTGGAGAAGATTCTTGAGAGTCCCTTGGACTGCGAAGAGATCAAACCAGTCCATCCTAAAGGAAACCAGTCCTGAATATTTACTGGAAGGACTGATGCTGAGCTGAAACTCTAATACTTTGGCCACCTGATGTGAAGAACGGACTCATTGGAAAGGACCCTGATGCTGGGAAAGACTGAGGCAGGAGGAGAAGGGAATAACAGAGGATAAGATGGTTGGATGGCATCACCGACTCAAGGGACATGAGTTTGAGCAAGATCTGGGAATTGGTGAAGGACAGGGAAGCCTGACGTGCTGTAGTCCATGGGATTGTAAAGAGTTGGGCATGACTGAGCTACTGAACTGAATGCTGGATTAGCATATGCAAAAGTAAGTGATGACTCTGTGTATTTGGAAGATAGAGGCAATGGGATGTACGAGAAAATTCTAAGGATTTTTATTTCAGCTACTATAAGCATAAATATAGCTATTTGTAATCTGGCAACCAAAAATACATTAAAGCTTCCCCCACCCTTCTCTCCAACTACCCCTTATCCAATATAAATATAATGGTAAACATTGAAATAGGATAACTGTAAGAAAAACTCTCACATAGAGCAGGGAACAATAGAAAACACATAGCTATTAGTCACCCCAAACAGCTCTTATATCCTACTAGATAAGCTGCAAAACCCTCTGCAGTACAACTAGAGAACATTCCTATGTTGGTCCATATCACAGCCTTCGGTTCTTACTATTCTCTCTGAAGGACTCCTCTATCATCTTTATTGTCCCTGACTCTGCCCACTGGAAATTGCTTCCTCATTTATTCCCTTTCTGCATATCTTGAATTGGCAAATTCAGGTTGTGCCCTTGAGAGTTTAAATTATTTCACAGTCTATTTCATATTGATACAGTCTCTGGGACCTGTGAGTAATTTTTGAGTATCAACAATTATAGGCTTTTTCAAGCTAGGCATATAGTTTTTCCAGGTAATATAATCCCTTGAAAACAGTAGATTTTGTTTCTGTTTACTTTCATACACTACCATGAATGAGGAGACATAGACAAGTTTACATTCTAGATATACTTTCTAATCCTGAACAGTTATTTTAGTCTGTATTCTGTGCATTCCCTATTCCACACTCCTTCATGGTGTTTACCTTGAGGCTATCTGAAACAAAGGCTTAAGTACAGCAGCAATAACCACCCTCTGAATTTTGCTGTTGAACTGTTTCCCACTGTCTATGAAATACCGCAATGATAGTTGTTTAAATCTGAAAGGCTACAGTTTCATAGGTTTTCAAAGTTGTATCCCCAGAGTCACGTTTTACCACTACTTTAGTTTGGTCCACAAAAGCAGTTGGCTTTTTCAGCCTTGCCAGGGTTGAAATGACCAGAATTGTTGAAAGAAAAAAAAAAAAAAAGGGCCACAACCACAACAATCCCCCTTATCAAAACTGTTGTTCTCAAGTATTTCTTCTTTGAAATCTCCATAACTTTTCCAAGATGCTGTCTCTATAACAAGATCTTGCTACAAATGTTACTAAGCAAGCAACACTTTTTCAATATTCGGATTTTTTTCCCCCTGTCCCACCCCCTTAAGCCATAGACACTTTTGTCTGGTATTCAGACTTCTGAAATTTCTAATATCACAGAAAGTTCTATTGGATAAGGCTGGTAACAAATATTTTGTTCTACACAACAAAGGTAACTAAAGTTCTTGCTTACAACATCTGTGTGCTTGGGACTGCCACACAAACAAGCTGATGATTGGTGTTTGAGACTTGTAACCGTAGCTCTACATCTGGAATCAAATTCTGTAAAACTTTCTTATAAGTCATGCTACAATATAAAACTAAAAGTAGATTTTAAAGTTATATGTTTATTTCTAGAACAATAACACAAATGAAAATACTCCAGAGATAGAGAACTAGTCTTCCATTTTATTGTTCTGTCATCCCTTAAGATGCTGCCTTTGCTCACATGCCTAAGAAGATTCTTTAGCAAGATATTTCAACCAGTCAGATTTGGGAAAAAAAGGGCACCCCCGTTTTCTTTAGGAGTATAATTTGAAAGCTGCATTTTACCTCATGTTCGATTGGCCTAGACTCAATTGCATGGCTGCTCAAGGCATTTGGATATGTCTGTAAAGTGTGTCTTTTTTTATTGGTAGATAGTTGCCCCTGAATTTGAAGGCCATATTACTACATTTTTTAAAAAAATACAGAGTAGATATTAGATCCCATCTAGGCATTGATGCTCAGTCTCAATATCACTTTTTTTATTTTTGTTTTTTTAAGATAGTATATGGGAAAAAAACAATCAAATAAAATTGTATTTTAACTTCAGGCTTAAGAGTGCAGGCCAAAATTCCTTAGGTTCTTAAATCCATCTCTCCCACTTGTACACTGTATGATACTGATGGAATTATGGAATTATTTGTTTCATTTTCTTTATCTAGAAAATGAAAGTGACTTTTTTTTTCTCCATTGGTTTGTGAGAGACTTAAATAATATAAAAATCTAAGATGTATAGAACCAAATGTAGAGCCTTTCAGAACCTCCAGAGACATAGAGGAAATTGTCTTTTGCCTGGTCACCTGCTGAAAATCCTGATGTTGGGAAAGATCGAAAGTGGGAGGAGAAGGGGGTGATAGAGGATGAAATGGTTGGAGGGCATCACCGACTCAACGGACATGAGCGAGTTTGAGTAAACTCTGGGAGTTGGTGATGGACAGGGAAGCCTGGTGTGCTGCAGTCCATGGGGTCGCAAAGAACCAGACTGAGCACCTGAACCAAACTGCTGACAAGGCTTTTCACTGAATGTGGCTAGGATGTCCTGGAGCCCAGTCACAGGGCTTTTCAAAGTCTACACTTTGAACAAATTTAGTGGGCTGACTTCCATCTTATAAGGGGAATTTATCCATTTCAATTTAATAAACACTACATTTTTTAAATACCACTATCATGTCATTAAGTCATAAGGGATTTGATTTAGGTCATACCTGAATGGTCTAGTAGTTTCCTCACTTTCTTCACATAAGTTTGAATTTGGCAATAAGGACTTCATGATACAGTGAATACAGGCAATAAGGAATTGACTATACAGTGGAAGTGAGAATAGATTTAAGGGACTAGGTCTGATAGAGTGCCTGATGAACTATGAATGGAGCTTTGTGACATTGTACAGGAGACAGGAATCAAGACCATCCCCAAGAAAAAGAAATGCAAAAATGCAAAATGGCTGTCTGAGCAGGCCTTACAAATAGCTGTGGAAAGAAGAGAAGTGAAAAGCAAAGGAGAAAAGGAAAGATATACTCATTTGAATGTAGAGTTTCAAAGAATAGCAAGGAGATAAGAAAGCCTTCCTCAGTGATCAGTATGAAGAAATAGAGGAAAACAATAGAATGGGAAAGACTAGAGTTCTCTTCAAGAAAATTAGAGATACAAGGGAACATTTTATGCAACGATAGGCTCAATGAAGGACAGAAATATTATGGACCTAAGAGAAGTAGAAGATACTAAGAAGAGGTGGCAAGAATACACAGAACTGTACAAAAAAGATCTTCAGGACCCAGATAATCATGATGGTGTGAACACTCACACTCACCTAGAGCCAGAGATCCTGGAATGTGAAGTCAAGTATGCCTTAGGAAGCATCATGACGAACAGAACTAGTGGAGGTGATGGAATTCCAGTTGAGCTATTTCAAATCCTGAAGATGATGCTGTGAAAGTGCTGCACTCAATATGCCAGCAAATTTGGAAAATTCAGCAGTGGCCACAGGACTGGAAGAAAGTCAGTTTTCATTCCAGTCCCAAAGAAAAGCAATGCCAAAGAAGGCTCAAACTACTGCACAATTGCACTCATCTCACACACTAGTAAAGTAATGCTCAAAATTCTCCAAGCCAGCATTCAGCAATATGTAAACCATGAACTTCCTGATGTTCAAGCTGGTTTTAGCAAAGGCAGAGGAACCAGAGATCAAGTTGCCAATGTCTGATGGATCATCAAAAAAGCAAGAGAGTTCCAGAAGAACATCTACTTCTGCTTTATTGACTATGCCAAAGCCTTGACTGTGTGGATCACAATAAACTGTGGAAAATTCTAAAAAGATAGGAATACCCCACCTGACCTGCCCCTTGAGAAACCTGTATGCAGGTCAGAAGCAACAGTTAGAACTGGACATGGAACAACAGACTGGTTCCAAATAGGAAAAGGAGTACGTCAAGGCTGTATATTGTTACCCTGCTTATTTAACTTATATGCAGAATATATCATGAAAAACCCTGGGCTGGAGGAAGCAGAAGCTGGAATCAAGATTGCTGGGAGAATTATCAATGACCTCAGATATGCAGATGACACCACCCTTATGGCAGAGAGTGAAGAAGAACTAAAGAGCAACTTGATGAAAGGGAAAGAGGATAGTGGAAAAGTTGGCTTAAAGCTCAACATTCAGAAAATTAAGATCATGGCATCCAGGCCCATCACTTCAGGGCAAATAGATGGGGAAATAGTGGAAACAGTGGGTGGCTTTATTTTTCTGGGCTCCAAAATCACTGCAGATTGAGATTGCAGCCATGAAATTAAAAGATGTTTGCTCCTTGGAAGGACAGTTATGACTAACCTAGACAGCATATTAAAAAGCAGAGACACTACTTTGCCAACAAAGGTCCATCTAGTCAAGGCTACAGTTTTCCCAGTGGTCATATATGGATGTGAGAGTTGGACTATAAAGAAATCTGAGTGCCAAAGAATTGATGCTTTTGAACTGTGGTGTTGGAGAAGACTCTTGATAGTCCCTTGGACTGCAAGGAGATCCAACCAGTCCATTCTAAAGGACATCAGTCCTGGGTGTTCATTAGAGGGACTGATGCTAAAGCTGAAACTCCAGTACTTTGGCCACCTCATGCCAAGTGTTGACTCATTGGAAAAGACCCTGACGCTGCGAGGGATTGGGGGCAGGAGGAGAAGGGGACGACAGAAGATGAGATGGTTGGATGGCATCACCAACTCAATGAACATGGGTTTGCTGGACTCCAGCAATTGGTGATGGAAAGGGAGGCCTGGCGTGCTGCAGTTTATGGGGTCGCAAAGAGTCGGACACAACTGAGCAACTGAACTGAACTGAACTGATCATGTTGTTTTCTGTTTGTTATCTATTATCCTTTCCTTTACAGAGTTATTTTCTCCCCCTAGTGTTTTGGAAGCTGTACCTTTGTTTATTTGTATATTCGCTTAGTAGATAATCTTAAACGTTCAGTAAAGTGAAAATGTTAGTCACTCAGTCACATTCAACTCTCTATGACTCCGTGGGCTGCAGCCCGCTAGGCTCCTCTGTCCATGGGATTCTCCAGGCAAGAATATTAAGGTGGGTTGCCATGTCCTTCTCCAGGTGATCTTCCTAACCCAGGGATCAAACCCAGGTCTCCTGCATTGCAGGTGGAATCTTTACCACCTGAGATACCAGGGAAGCCCAAATGTGCAATACCTATATTTAAACTTCTCTTTAATATCGCAATAAGAAGAAGCAGTGTCTACAGTGTCTTCACCCAGAATATAGACAGGACTCATACCAGGTCAGAATATGTTTGTTTCCTATTATCCTGAATTCAATTCTAATTCTCAGTTTTCACCAATTTTGTTATTTTACCTTTTTCTAAGAATAATTCCTTAATTATGTTAAGCTTCAGAAATACTCTTCAGTATTCAGGACAGACTATATGCTTACTGATATCTTTTCTTGTACTGATTTTTTGTGTGAGAATGTGTATGTATATCTGTATTTTAAATTGTTCTTTCACAACATGTAAATACAGCTTTGAGTGCTAAACAGTCTGAGGCCTTGAATGTATCAGTCTTTATTTTGACTTCATACTTAAAATGATCATTTTGCTAGACACAGAATTCCAGGTGCAAAAAGAATATTTCCTAAGAACTTTTAGGTCATTCTTGACCCAGTATCTGAAGAGAATCTAATGCTTTTTTCTTTGTTGGTAGTCTTTCTGTTTTTATCTGGAGATTTTTTTCCCATTTGCCCCAGGCCTTCTAAAATTTTATCAGATGTTTCTAGGTATGGTTTTTATACATTTATTCTTCATGGACAATTATTTCAATCTAAAATGTGAATAGGAATGTTTTTGTATTATTGCTTTGTAGAGATTCTATAACAGGAATATTATAACACCGCAGTCTATCATCAATGCATGTAACTTTTTATTCTGTCTTTAAGCCTGTTTTGGTTTGTTTCACAGTACAGTGTAGAAGATCCTTGATCTTCCAACTCAATTTAATGTTTAATAACACTAAAATTTTGTCTACTGCATTATTACTGTAGTTGTCTCATTTCTAATGAGGCAGAGAACTGTATCTCTTCATAGCTAAACTGCAATCTGTTTTTTCATTATAAATCTAGTATATTTAAGATTTTTTTGGTAATAACTGCATTCTAGTTCACAAATTCCTTGGAATTTAATATTTCCTGTTTTATGAGTGTCATACTTTTACTTAAATTTTTCATCATTCATGGTTCTGTCTCAATGTTTTTAGATGAAGGAATAAGGTGTTCAGTATCAGGTCAAAAAAACAAGAAAAACATCTATTTCTGCTTTATTGACTATGCCAAAACCTTTGACTGTGTGGATCACAATAAACTGTGGAAAATTCTTCAAAAGATGGGAATACTAGACCACCTGACCTGTCTCTTGAGAAACCTGTATGCAGGTCAGGAAGTAACAGTTAGAACTGGACATGGAACAACAGACTGGTTCCAAATAGGAAAACGAGTATGTCAAAGCTGTATATTGTCACCCTGCTTACTTAACTTAGATGCAGAGTATGTCATGAGAAACACTGGGCTGGAGGAAACACAAGCTGGAATCAAGATTGCCAGGAGAAATATCAATAACCTCAGATATGCAGATGACATCACCCTTATGGCAGAAAATGAAGAGGAACTAAAATGCCTCTTGTTGAAAGTGAAAGAGGAGAATGAAAAAGTTGGCTTAAAGATCAACATTCAGAAAACTAAAATCATGGCATCTGGTCCCATCACTTCATGGGAAATAGATGGAGAAACAGTGGCTGACTTTATATTTGGGGGCTCCAAAATCACTGCAGATGGTGATTACAGCCATGAAATTAAAAGATGCTTACTCCTTGGAAGGAATATGTTGACCAACCTAGACAGCATATTAAAAAGCAGAGACATTACTTTGTCAACAAAAGTCCATCTAGTCAAGGCTATGGATTTTCCAGTAGTCATGTAGGGATGTGAGAGTTGGACTATAAGGAAAGCTGAGCACTGAAGAATTGATGCTTTTGAACTGTGGTGTTGGAGAAGACTCTTGAGAGTCCCTTGGACTGCAAGGAGATCCAACCAGTCCATCCTAAAGAAAATCAGTCCTGAGTGTTCATTGGAAGGACTAATGTTGAAGCTGAAACTCCAATACTTTAGTCACCTGATGTGAAGAACAGACTCATTGGAAAAGACCCTGGTGCTGGGAAAGATTGAAGGCAGGAGGAGAAGGGAATGACAGAGGATGAGATGGTTGGATGGCATCACCGACTCAATGGACATGAGTTTGGGTAAACTCCGGGAGTTGGTGATGGACAGGGAGGCCTGGTGTGCTGCAGTTCATGGGTTGCAAAGAGTCAGACATGACTGAGCCACTGAACTGAACTGACTGATCAGATATAAAACCATATACAAGATAATATCATTTTTCTTGGTAAAAAAGGTAATACTCAAATATTTAACCATCAGTAAATTAATATTAGTAGGTCTATAAATAAATATATATAAAAGTTAATAAATAAGCATTTAATTTTCTGAATAATCTATATATGATAAAATGTGTCACATTTAATAAACCTGTTTATATCATGATCTATTATGGACATTGAAATATTTGTTTCAAATTTTAAAAAAGTAAAATCAATCAATTTTTATAAGTTAGCGTCCAGTTTATTTGAATAGCGTGGGTGTTTGTGTGTATGAATAGAGAGCTAACTAGTGCTTTTACGCAATTATTTGACAAGAGAGTATATTAAGTTCTTCTAAAAATTTCCCCATTAAATGGAAGATTATTAGGTTATTTGTATCATCAAAAGCTAAAGAATTTTTCTTGCCATCAAGGTACTAAATCATCTTTCCTTTCCACTTTATTCAACAGCAACTACGAGAGAAGTATCAATAACCTCATATATGCAGATGACACCACCCTTATGGCAGAAAGTGAAGAGGAACTAAAAAGCCTCTTGATGAAAGTGAAAGAGGAGAGTGAAAAAGTTGGCTTAAAGCTCAACATTCAGAAAATGAAGATTGTGGCATCTGGTCCCATCACTTCGCAGGAAATAGATGGGGAAACAGTGGAAACGGTGGGTGACTTTATTTTTGGGGGCTCCACAATCACTGCAGATGGTGATTGCAGCCATGAAATTAAAAGATGCTTACTCCTTGGAAGGAAAGTTATGACCAACCTAGATAGCATATTGAAAAGCAGAGACATTACTTTGCCAACAAAGGTCCATCTAGTCAAGGCTATGGTTTTTCCAGTGGTCATGTATGGATGCTAGAGTTGGACTGTGAAGAAAGTGGAATGCTGAAGAATTGATGCTTTTGAACTGTGGTGTTGGAGAAGACTCTTGAGAGTCCCTTGGACTGCAAGGAGATCCAACCAGTCCATTCTAAAGGAGGGCAGCCCTGGGATTTCTTTGGAAGGAATGATGTTAAAGCTGAAACTCCAGTACTTTGGCCACCTCATGTGAAGTACTGACTCATTGGAAAAGACTCTGATGCTGGGAGGGATTGGGGGCAGGAGGAAAAGGGGACGACAGAGGATGAGATGGCTGGATGGCATCACTGACTCAATGGACATGAGTTTGAGTGAACTCCGGGAGTTGGTGATGGACAGGGAGGCCTGGCGTGCTGTGATTCATGGGGTCACAAAAAGTCGGACATGACTGAGTGACTGAACTGAACTGAACATTAAAAGTATTTAACCCATTCTGTAATTATTTTTCATGTTCAACATCTCTATTATTGAAAGAGTCATGAGAGTATTTTATTACACTGCCATTCTTAATTGGCGGAAAGTTAAACCTGCAGAATTAGGGTGGTGTGCCATTTAAGAGACTGGACTCTGTTATTAGGCTGAATATATTTCAATTCCTTCTCTGCTACTTATATTTTAAGTAATTTCATTATGCTTCTATTACTTCACCTATTAATGGGGATAAGCTAAATCTATAGTATTCTTGTGGCTCAGCTGGTAAACCACCTGCAATGTGGGAGGACCTCGGTTTTATCCTTGGGTTGAGAAGATTCCCTTGAGAAGGGAAAGGTTACCCACTCTAGTATTCTGGCCTAGAGAATTCCATGGATTGTATAGTTCATGGAGTCAGAGAGAGTCAGACACGACTGAGCAACTTTCACTTTCATAGTATTCTTATAATTTAATATAATTCTATTGCAGTATCTTGCATACAGCAAATCCTCTGTAACAATTGGATATTCCTTTTATTGATAAAAAGCCAAAGTCTGTTAATTCCTACAAATTCATTGGAAGGACTGATCCTGAAGCTGAAACTCCAATACTTTGGTCACCTGATGTGAAGAACCGACTCATTGGAAAAGACCCTTGTGCTGGGAAAGATTGAAGGCAGGAGGAGAAGGGGACAACGGAGGATGAGATGGTTGGATGGCATCACTGACATGATGGACATGAGTTTGAGTAAACTCTGGGAGTTGGTGATGGGCAGGGAAGCCTGGCATGTTGCAGTCCATGGGGTTGCAAAGAGTCGGACACAACTGAGCAACTGAACTGAACTGAATTCCTATGAAGGATGAGGCTTGTGATGGTTTTACCAAACACATTAAATAAGGTCAAAATTCAATAGGAATAATGAAAAAGAGAAACCATGATCTAAGAATCCTCTAGAATCTGACACCTACGTGGGAGCAGTCCCTTAATCCGAGTCCCCTCTCTGCAATGGAGGTGCCACTCATTGGCAAATTCCTTTGGTGGCCAGAACCTGGAGTTACTCTTGTTACTATCTTTCTACTACTTCTCCTTACCTTCCTTGGCTCTCTCGATTTCCTCAATAGTTATGTGGGAATGACCCCAAGGGAGTATCAGCCAGCAGTGGTAGCCAGATTGTATAATGTCTAGAAGGGTACCAGTTATTTGTTTCCTAGATGCAAGAATTTCTATCAAGATGCAAACTATCCTGTTAAGGTTTGAATGTTATGGACCTGAATATGGGAGCTGACATAGAAATGAACTGGATGGAAGGCCAGGAGACTGAGTGACAGAAGAGTAAACTCTTTGTGTCTTGAGACTTTTCAGAGCCAGACCAGCATCTAAGTGGTTAAGTATTTATCCAGCTTCCTCTCTGAGGCTCTTGATCTTTGGTTTAATATCTATCATTAAAAGTCTTAGTCAGTATACTTTAATTATTTTATCTTCCCTTTCCTTTTCTTCCTCTTAAGGTATTTCTGTAACACTAATGATAGGGTTTTTCTATCATAATCGACCCATGGATTTTTTCCATTAATTTTTCAATTTGCTTTTCATATTGTAAAGTATCTATTGATATATATTCAAGCTCACTGCGTTTGTCCTTGATCATGCCCAGTCTGCTACTGAGCCCATCAAAATCATTCTTCATGTCTATCATAGTGTTTTAAATTCTAGCTTTGCCTTTTGATTCTTTCTTGGAGATTGCATCACTCTATTAACATTATTTATCTGTTCTTGCATGTTGTCTACTTTTTGTATTAGAGTCCTTAGCATATGAATCATAGTTGTTTAAACTCCTGATCTGAACATTCCAAATCGTCGCTCTGGATATGATGATTACTATCTCTCTTGAGACTGATTTTGCCTTTTAATTTTTTTTCAAAGACAAACCTGATGTATTAGATAAAAGGAACTGAGGTGAAATAGGCCTCTGCTGCTGCAGCTGCTAAGTCGCTTCAGTCATGTCCGACTCTGTGCAACCCCATAGACAGCAGCACACCAGGCTCCCTTCCCTGGGATTCTCCAGGCAAGAACACTGGAGGAGGGTGCCATTTCCTTCTCCAATGCATGAAAGTGAAAATGAAAGTGAAGTAGCTCAGTCGTATCCGACCCTTAGCGACCCCATGGACTTCAGCCTACCAGGCTCCTCCATCCATGGGATTTTCCAGGCAAGAGTACTGGGGTGGGTTATGGGTTACCATTGCCTTCTCCGGATATAGATATCTAGTGTGAGATTTTATGTTTATGTGGTTGTTTACTGGTTAACAAAATTTGCTATACTGTCCTTCCTTTTGTCTCCTCTATTGTCTTCGACTTTTCCTAAAGCCTTGTTAAATAGGGACTGAGGCTTGTAGTTTTTTTTATCTGTATGTGTGTGTGTGTGTGTGCGTAGCCGACCAGGCTCTTCTGTCCATGAGATTTCGCAGACAAAATCACTGGAGTGGGTTGCCATTTCCTTCTCTAGGGGAACTTCCCACTCAGAGATCTAACACACATCTCTTGTGTCTGATGCATTGGCAGGCAGATTCTTTACCTCTATGGCACGTGGGAAGCCCTGTTTTATCTGTGGTCCTCTGTTATTATGCAACAGCCTTGTGATGATAAAGAGCAATACTGTAAGAGAAATACTGCATAGGAACCTGGAATGTTAGGCCCATGAATCAAGGCAAATTGGAAGTGATCAAACAGAGATGGCAAGAGTGAACATCAATATTTTAGGAATCAGCGAACTAAAATAGACTGGAATGGGTGAATTTAACTCAGTTGACCATTATACCTACTACCGTGGGCAAGAATCCCTTAGAAGAAGTGGAGTAGCCATGATAGTCAACAAAAAATCCAAAGTGCAGTATTGGATACAATCTCAAAAATGACCGAATGATCTCTGTTTGTTTCCAAGGCAAACTATTCAATATCAGGGTAATCCAAGTCTACTCCCTGACCAGTAATGCTGAAGAAGCTGACATTGAATGGTTCTATGAAGACCTACAGGACCTTCTAGAATGAAGACCCAAAAAAGATGTCCTTTTCATTATAGAGGACTGGAATGTAAAAGTAGGAAGTCAAGAAACACCTGGAGTAACAGGCAAATTTTATACTGGAGTACAGAATGAAGCAAGGCAGTATCTAATAGAGTTTTGCCAAGAGAATCCACTGGTAGTAGCAAATACTCTCTTCCAATAAAACAAGAAAAGACATGGACATTACCAGATGGTCAATACCAAAATCAGACTGATTATATTCTTTGAAGCCAAAGATGAAGAAGCTCTATACTTAGCAAAAACAAGACCAGGAGCGGACTGTGGCTCAGATCATAAACTCCTTATTGCAAAATACAGACATAAATTGACTAAAGTAGGGAAATCCACTAGACTGTTCAGGTATAATCTGTATCAAATCCCTTGTGATTATACAGTAGAAGTGAGAAATAGATTTAAGGGACTAGATCTGATAGATAGAGTGCCTGATGAACTATGGATGGAGGTTTGTGACACTGTACAGGAGACAGGCATCAAGATCATCCCTAAGAAAAAGAAATGCAAAAAAACAAAATGGCTGTCTGAGGAGGCCTTACAAATAGCTGAGAAAAGAAGAGAAGCAAAAGGAAAGGGAGAAAAGGAAAGATATACCCATTTGAATGCAGAGTTCCAAAGAACACCAAGGAGAGATAAGAAAGCCTTCCTCAGTGATCAGGGTAAAGAAATAGAGGAATACAATAGAATGGGAAAGACTAGACATCTCTTCAAAAAAAATTAGAGATACCAAGGGAACATTTCATGCAAGATGTGTTCAATAAAGGAAAGAAAAGATATGGACCTAACCAAAGCAGAAGATATTAAGAAGAGGTGGCAAGAATCCCAGAGAACTATACAAAAAAGACCTTCATGACCCAGATAACCATGATGGTGTGATCACTAACCTAGAGCCAGACACCCTGGAATGTGAAATCAAGTGGGACTTAGGAAGCATTACTAGGAACAAAGCTAATGGAGCTGATGAAATTTCAGTTGAACTATTTCAAATCCTAAAAGATGATTCTGTGAAAGTGTTACACTCAATAGGCCAGCAAATTTGGAAAACTCAGCAGTGGCCACAGAACAGGTAAAGTCAGTTTTCATTTCAATCCCCAAGAAAGGCAATGCCAAAGAATGCTCAAAACTACCACACAATTGCTCTCATCTCCCACGCTAGTAAATAAATGCTCACAATTCTCCAGGCCAGACTTCAGCAGTACGTGAACCATGAACTTCCAGATATTAAAGCTGGTTTTAGAAAAGGCAGAGGAACCAGAGATCAAATTGCCAATGACCGCTGGATCATTGAAAAAGCAAGAGAGTTCCAGAAAATCATGTATTTCTGCTTATTGACTATGCCAAAGCCTTTCATTGTGTGGATCACCACACACTGCGGAAAATTCTCAAATTGATGGGAATATCAGAACACCTGACCTGCCTCTTGAGAAATCTGTATGTAGGTCAGGAAGCAACATTTAGAACTGGACATGGAACAAAAGCCTGGTTCCAAATAAAAAAAGGAGTATGTCAAGGCTATATATTGTTACCATGCTTATTTAACTTAGCTGCAAAGTACATCATGAGAAACGCTGGGCTGGATGAAGCAGAAGCTGGACTCAAGATTGCAGGGAGAAATATCAATAACCTCATACATGCAGATGATACCACTCTTATAGCAGAATGTGAAGAACTAAAGAGCCTCTCGATGAAAGTGAAAGAGGAGAGTGAAAAAGTTGGCTTAAAACTCAACATTCACAAATCAAAGATCATTGCATCTGTTCCCATCATTTCATGGGAAATCAATGGGGAAACAGTGGAAACAGTGACAGACTTTATTTTTGGGGACTCCCAAATCACTGCAGATGGTGACAGCAGGCATGAAATTAAGACTCTTGCTCCTTGGAAGAAAAGTTATGACCAACCTAGACAGCATATTAAATAGCAGAGACATTACTTTGCCAACAAAGGTCCGTCTAGTCAAGGCTATGATTTTTCCTGTAGTCATGTATGGATGAAAAGCTTGGACTATAACAAAAGCTGAGCACCGAAAAATTAATGCTTTTGAACTGTGGTGTTGGAGAAGACTCTTAAGAGTCCCTTGGACAACAAGGAGATCAATCCAGTTCATCCTAAAGGAAATCAGTCCTGAATATTCATTGGAAAGACTGATGCTGAAGGTGAAACTCCAATACTCTGGCCACCTGATGAGAACTGACTCAACTGAAAAGACCCTGATGCTAGGAAAGATTGAAGGTTGGAGGAGAAGGGAACAAGTGAGGATGAGACAGTTGGATTGCATCACCAACTCAATAGACATGAGTTTGAGTAAACTCAGGGAGTTAATGATGTACAGGGTGACCTGGGGTGCTGCAGTCCATGGGGTCACAAAGAGTTGAACATGACTGAGTGATTGAACTGAGTTGAACTGTGATGATAAGGTGATAAGGATTGAGGTGTGTGGTGACATGCTTTGAGGAGAGAGGAAGCATTATATAATCCCATAAAATTTGGTCTCTGTCATGAGCTTGTGTTCTCTCTCTCTGCTCTGTTGTTCATGACCTACTGAACTTTTTCTTCCAACTTAGGTAAGACCCAAGGGGTAGGAAAGTAGAGGCTGGAGTTGGGTACTTCTGTTCCCTCAATTTAGTTAGACTCTGTTAAAGATATATTCACTGAGAGCAAGTTTTTCTAAGGAAAATGGAGGACACTTGATATATTTGAAATGGTTAGTTTTTGCTTCTCTTTGTCTGTCTTTACTCTGAAGAATTTGGTAGGGCTCCCAGAAGAAAAATTTATGATATAAGATAATGCATTAGCTTTTACCTCCCAAGCTGGTTCATGCTCAGTTTCCAGTAATTAGTCCATTACCGTTTAACTGTTCTGACTGGCCTCTAGCGGTGGCTTCTGCTCCCAGTAAGCTGTGAAGCTCCGTGTTTGCCTCTCTCTTCAGTTTGGTGGACTGTGGTCTTCCCAATTTTCTGATGGCTATAAAAAACAGGTTGATTTTCAGTTTGCTAATTTTTTTTCTTAATGTGAGGAAGAGAGATAGTAAGTGCTTTACATGCTGAATCAGAAATTTGGAAGCATCCTATAGTATGTTTTATAAAATGGAAAAGCATGTTCAATTTCTATAAACCTCATTTACCTACATAAAAATATAATAGAATCTTAGAAAGCAAACATTGAAGAAATTTCAAGTTAACATGGCTTTGTGAAAAATATATTCTATCAGAACAAAAATGTTTTCATTTTACAGTACAGGGTAAACTTTTGAGGCTCAAGGATACATGTAATTGCCTTGAATAGGATTTCAAATGCCTTGTGCATATATGTGCTAACTCATAAAGTGGGAATAAAAAGTATGCATTTTTAATTTGACAGGTAAACAATGGAAAAGAATACCTGAACATATTCCAAAAATAGATAAATTATTTAGTACAAGTCTTGTACATATCATAGGAGGCAAGTTTTGAATTTATTTATATTTAAGATTTTCAATAAATGGCATAATACATGGAATAATTTTAATTTTAAAATACTTATCAAGACAAATGGAATGTTTTCAAAAGCTTATAGATATGAATTAAAATTAGCAATATATTTTTCATATAAGAATTGAAATGGAAATGATGTCATTGGAAATGGTGAGGTAAAATGATCACTGTTCGCATATGACATGAGAGTAAACAAAGAAAATCCTAGAGATATAACCAGAAACACTAGAGCAATCAGTGAATGTGGTTAAGTTGCAGGAAACAAATTAATTCACAGAAATCATTCACATTTCTATACACCAAAAATGAATGATGAAAGAGGAATTAAAGAAACAATCCCATTTCGCATCACATCAAAGAGAATAAAATACCTAGGAATAAACCTACCTAAGAAGGCAAAAGACCTGTACTCAGAAAACTATAAGAAACTGATGAAATAAATTGAAGATGACACTAAGAGATGGGAAGAAGAATCAATATTGTCAAAATGACTAAAGTACACAAGGTAATCTCCAAATTCAATGAAATCTCGATCAAAACACCAATGATATTCTTTGAAGATACCTAACTAAAATCTTAAAATTTGTTTTGAAACCCAAAAGACCACAAATAGCCAAAGCAATCTTCAGAAAGAAAACCAGAGCTGGGGAAATGAAGCTGCCTGACTTCAGACAATACTGTAAAGCTACAGTAATCAAAACAATATGGTAGCCACAGACTGGAAAAGGTCAGTTTTTCCTTCCAATCCCAAAGAAGAGCAATACAAAAAAATTTTCAAACTATTGAACAACTGCACTCATTTCACATGCTAGCAAAGTAATGCTCAAAATCCTTCAAGCTGGGCTTCTATAATATGTCAACCAAGAACTTCCAAATGTACAACCTGGATTAGAAAATGCAGAGGAACCAGAGATCAAGTTGCCAGTGTCTGATGGGTCATAGAAAAAGCAAGAGAATTCCAGAAAAACACCAACTTCTGCTTCATTGATTATGCTAAAGCCTTTGACCCTATAGATCACAACAGACTGTGGAAAATTCTTAAAGATATGGGAATATCTGACCACCTTACCTGCTTCCTGAGAAACCTGTATGCAGGTCAAGAAGCAACAGTTAGAACGGGCCATGGAACAATGAACTGGTTCAAAATTGGGAAGGAGTATGTCCAGGCTATAAATTGTCTCCCTGTTTTTTTAATGTACAGAGTGCATCATATGAAATGCCAGGATGGATGAATCACAGGCTAGAATCAAGATCGCTGGGAGAAATATCAATGACCTCAGATATGCAGATGACATCGCCCTTATGGCAATAAGCAAAGAGGAACTAAAGAGCCTCTTGATGAAAGTGAAACAGGGGAGTGAAAAAGCTGGCTTAAAACTCAACATTCAAAAGACTAAGATCATGGCATCCAGTCCCGCCACCTCATAGCAAATAGAAGGGGAAACAATGGAAACAGTAAGAGACTTAATTTTCCTGGGCTCCAAAATCACTGTGGACAGTGACTGCAGCTGTGAAATTAAAAGACACTTATTCCTTGGAAGAAAAGCTATGACAAACCTAGACAGAGTATTCAAGAGCAGAGACACTACTTTGCTGACAAAGATGTGTATAGTTAAAGCTATGGTTTTTCCAGTAGTCATGTATGAATGTGAGAGTTGGACCATAAAGAAGGCTGAGCACTGAAGAACTGATGCCTTCGAACTGCGGTGCTGGAGAAGACTCTTGAGAGTCCCTTGGACAGCAAGGAAACCAAATCAGTCAATCCTAAAGGAAATCAACCCTGCATATTCGTTGGAAGAACTAATGCTGAAGCTGAAGCTGTAATATTTTGGCCACCTCACATGAAGAGCTGACTCAATGGAAAAGACCCTGATGCTGGGAAAAATTGAAGGCAGAAGTAGAAGGGGATGACAGAGAATAAAATGGTTGGATGGCATCACTGAATCAAAGGACATGAGTTTGAGAAAACTCCAGGAGATGGTGAACAACAGCGAAGCCTGGTGTGCTGCAATCCATGGGGTCGCAAAGAGTTGCACATGACAGAGTGACTGAACAAGAACTGGCACAAAGACAGACTTACAGACCAATGGAACAGACTAGAAAGTCCAGAAATAAACTCATACACCTATGGTCAATGAATATATGACAAAAGAGGCAAGAATATACAATGGAGAAAAGACATTCTCTTCAATAAATCGTGCTGATAAACCTAGACATCTATGTCTAAAAGAATGAAATTTAGAATATACTCTAACACCCTACATAAAAATAAACTCAAAATGGGTTAAAAACCTAAATGTAAAGCCCGACACTATAAAACTTTTAAAGGAAAAAATAGGCAGAACAATCTTTTACATAAATCACAGCAATACCTTTTAGAGTAAGAAAAATGAAAAAAAAAAGGGGGGGGGGGTACTTGATTAATCTTAAAGCATTTTACACAGTGCTGGAGTCCAGCTCCAGCAGCCAGGGAATCAACCTGAAGGGATGGGTGGTGTCAGCGAGTAATGACGCAGCCTCTCAGTTTTCTTGGACTGCATATTTATTTCAAGCTTAAGATTCTCTTTTATACTTTTACAAAAGCATTAGGTCAGAGGTTTGACATTTTCAGTTCCCCCTGATCCAGATTTGTTATCTCCATAAATCATTGTTGCCCCTCAAAAGGAGTTCCTAACTCAGCAATTCTCTTATCTACTTCTTCTCATGTGTCCTTGTGAATACATTGTAACTCATGCTAATGTCTGGGCTGCATACCACATTCCTCAGTTTATTTCTTATCTTTCTAAATCCTGTTTGCCCCTAGTATCCTGAGCTCACTTTCTCTAAAAAGGCTTCTAACCACTAATATCTCCAAAATTCCTAATCTCTATAAGCTATAGTAAAATATGCTAACATTACAACATTCCTTAAATCTTTAGCTTCTAACTATTTCAATTATTCCTAAGCCCTAAATTCAGCAAACTCTTTTTCCATAAACATTTCCCTCACAAATAGGTTTCAGATAGTAATCCCTCCCATGGCCTCAAGCTGCAGCCTACATGCTCATCCTGGAACACTCTTCTGTAAAGGTCCTTGAACGAATGTCAATGATTAACTTTATGAATTATTCTCTGAGCACAGCTGCAGAAGGCTTGTGCCTTCTCATGCTCCTCTCAAGAACAATAAGCACCTTAATATTCTTTTCAGTCAACTCAACCAAGGAGAGGAAAAAACAAGTCAGAATCACAAGGCCTAATTCCTTCATCCCGGGTCCGTGCCTGCGGGACAAGGAGAGGGAGTGGGGCCGTGCCTCCATTTTGTCAGTAATGCCTAATGTGGCTCCCGACAGCACAGCAAAGGAAATCTCAAACCAAATGAAAAAGAAGGGGAGAAAATACTTGCAATGGTGAAATCCACAAGGGATTCATCTCCAAAACATAGAAGTAGCTCATGCAGTTTAGTACACACACACATAGACACACACAAATGCCAGTCATAAAGGGTAGAGGACCTAAACAGACGTTTCTCCAAAGAATACATCAGTTCAATTCAGTTGCTCAGGCCTGTCCCACTCTTTGTGACCCCATGGACTGCAGCACACCAGGCCCTCCTTTCCATCACCAATCACTGGAGTTTACTCAAACTCATGTCCATTGAGTCAGTGATTCCATCCAACCATCTCATCATCTATTGTCCCTTTCTCCTCCCACCTTCAATCTTTCCCAACATCAGGGTCTTTTCAAATGAGTCAGTTCTTCTCACCAGGTGGCCAAAGTATTAGAGTTTCAGCTTCAACATCAATCCTTCCAATGAATATTCAGGACCGATTTCCTTTAGGATGGACTGGATGGATCTCCTTGCTGTTCAAGGGACTCTCAAGAGTCTTTGCCAACACCATAGTTCAAAAGCATCAGTTCTACAGTGCTCAGCTTTCTTTATAGTTCAACTCTCACATCCATACATGACTACTGGAAAAACCAAAGCCTTGACTAGACAAACCTTTGTTGGCAAAGTAATGTCTCTGCTTTTTAATATGCGGTCTAGGGTGGTCAAAACTTTTCTTCCAAGGAGCAAGAGTCTTTTAATTTCATGGCTGCAATCACCATCTGCAGTGATTTTGGAGACCAAAAAAAAAAAAAAATAAAGTCTGTCAATTATTCCACTGTTTCCCCATCTATTTTCCATGAAATGATGGGACCAGATGTCATGATCTTAGTTTTCTGAATGTTGAGCTTTAAGCCAACATTTTCACTCTCCTCTCTCACTTTCATCAAGAGGCTCTTTTGTTCTTCCTCACTTTCTGCCATAAGGGTGGTGTCATCTGCATATCTGAGGTTATTGACATTTCTCCTGGTAATCTTGATTCCAGCTTATGCTTCATCAGGTCAAGCATTTCTCATGATGTACGCTGCATATAAGTTAAATAAGCATGGTGACAATATATAGCCTTGACGTACTCCTTTCCTTATTTGAAAGCAGTCTGCTGTTCCATGCCCAGTTCTAACTGTTGCCTCCTGACATGCATACAGGTTTCTCAAGAGGCAGGTCAGGTAGTCTGGAATTCCCATCTCTTTCAGAATTTCCACAGTTTATTCTGATCCACACAGTCAAAGGCTTTGGCATAGTCAGTAAAGCAGAAATAGATGTTTTTCTGGAACTCTCTTGCTTTTTTGATGATCCAGCAGACATTGGCAATTTGATATCTGGTTCCTCTGCCTTTTCTAAAACCAGCTTGAACATCTGGAAGTTCATGGTTCACGTTCTGCTGAAGCCTGGCTTGGAGAATTTTCAGCATTACTTTACTAGCGTGTGAGATGAGTGCAATTGTGCACTAGTTTGAGCATTCTTTGGCATTGCCTTCCTTTGGGATTGGAATGAAAACTGACCTTTTCCAGTCCTGTGGCCACTGCTGAGTTTTCCAAATTTGCTGGCATATTGAGTGCAACACTTTCACAGCATCATCTTTCAGGATTTGAAATAGCTCAATACACAATTGAATGTTAGTCATAAGAAAAACTGAAAAACTGCCAATTGTGGCAAAATTGATGGATCTAGAGACTATCATACCAAATGAAGTAAGTTAAAGAGAAATATCACATGATATCACTAAAATCTAAATATATATATATATATATATATATATATATATATATATATACACACACACACACACACATATATACACACACACCAATAAACTTATTTGCAAAACAGAAAGACTCACAGACTTTGAAAAAAATTTATGGTTACCAAAGAGGAAAGGAGGAGAGGAGGGATAAATTAGCAAGTTAGGATTAACATAAACACAATACTATATATAAAATAGGTAATCAACAAGGACCTACTGCATACCACAGGTAACTCTATGCAATGCTGCTGCTAAGTCACTTCAGTTGTGTTCGACTCTGCGTGATGGCATCCCATAGATGGCAGCCCACCAGGCTCCCCCGTCCCTGGAATTCTCCAGGCAAGAACACTGGAGTGGGTTGCCATTTACTCTTAATAACTTATATGGCAAAAGAATCTGAAAAAGAATAAATATATATATGCATAATAACTAAGTCACTTTTCCATACACCTGAAACTAACATAGGATTGCAAACCAAATATACCCCAATATTGAATAAAAATTATTTAAATAAAAAAATAAAGCACATAAAATCAAATACCAACAAATAATAAAGAATGATCAGAATTGATCCTCTTAAATTGTAAACTGAGGCTTGTAGAGTGGTTCACCTATGAGTAAACAGACAGCTGCTTATTGACTATATCAAGACAGTGTTCAGTGTCAGGAAAGCCTAACCCAACATCTCAAAACTGACTGCAAATATCATACCAGATCTCTGATATGCATATGTAGCTATACCTATATCAACTAGATAGCAAGCACCATGCTATAGGGAAGACAGCCTGACTAGTGATTGAAAACTGTTTTAGAAGAGGGAGATAAAAGGCCTTTTTCAATTTAAAACTCCAGTATTAAAGATTTGCATCTAAAAATTGATTTTTGATCAAATATATATCAAAAGTTTTGCTTATTGCTTAAAACTGTACCTGTATACTCAAATGTGTATTAATGGATTAGCAACTTTGAGACGTCTTATTGCAAAATCAACTATTTAACTTTATTTAACTCAGCATTAGCCAAATCTATTTGACTGTAGAGGTTTTTAATAGTGTGTTTCAGTTATTAACTCCGTGGAATGTACTTTGGAAGATGTTGTTCCCAAATTATTATATTTCACTGTTTATTCAAGTATATGGAATATATAACTTTGTTACAGGCCCAATTTTAGGATACTGTTTTGTATCATTAAAATGAACAGTATAATTGTGTAATTTTTAGAGATATATTTAATAACTATTCTGTATTTAAAATTTTAATTTGTCTTTGAGTAGTCTGTTATATGAAGAATTGATGTTTTTGAACTGTGGTGTTGGAGAAGACTCTTGAGTCCCTTGGACTGCAAGGAGATAGACCAGTCCATCCTACAGGAAATCAGTCCTGAATATTCATTGGAAGGACTGATGCTGAAGCTGAAACTCAAATACTTTGGCCACCTGATGAGAAGAACTGACTCACTGGAAAAGACCCTGATGCTGGGAAAGATTAAAGGCAGGAGGAGAAGGGGATGACAGAGAATGAGATCGTTGGATGGTATCATCAACTCAATGGACATGAGTCTGTGCAAGCTCCAGGAGTTGGTGATGGACCGGGAAGCCTGGCGTGCTGCAGTCCATGGGGTCGCAAAGAGTCAGACACGACTGAGCAACTGAACTGAACTGAAGTCTATTATACTGAGACATTCCTATATGAAATTGATCAAAATTCTCCAGACGGCAATTGTAGAAATTTTGCATTGCACAGCTGTTGGAAGAAATTGAATCCTCTACAAATAGAAGATGAGGTAAGCCTATTTTTTTCTTAACATAGGACAGATAAAGAACTAGATTCAGCAATAGATTTAACAGGTAATTTGGGGGCACAAATTTTGTGTCAAACATGATATTAGTAGGTTCTTCCATATCTCCAATTATCAAAAATTATTATAATACAAAAAGTAGCCGACAACATTGTTCCAAGAAGCAAGTCACACCACATAATTGAATCTGACTTCCCAATTTACTGCACTGTCCCAGAAAGAAAAGTATGTACTGCTTTCATTTCATTTTAACATTGCCTTCTGAGATACCACACACATCAGTGAGGTTTTCTTCCCCTCTTTTCAGGAAAATTCAGTTTTCTAAATTTTGTCTTCTTTCCTAACTTACATAAGTCAATAGTGGGAAGACTGAGGAAATACAAATGACCATATTGAGAGATTTACAGACTGGCATCCATAATCTAAGATCTATTAAAAAAAAAAACAATTTAAAACAGAGATATATGAGGGCTATATCCATTTAAACCTTCTTGGTAAATATATACTCATAGAACTAAACCCCAATTGATTGAGAAACACATATACACATTATGACCATATTTTTCTGGCCTCAAAAAGAGAGAAAAAAATGAAAACATCTCACTGTCTATAACTGCCACTTAGCTATGTTTCAACCTTATGAGACAAATCAATCAATCTTGTTTCATCAAAATTTTCAAACTGTTTCTCACCAACAATCTATTTAGAATACCAAGAGAATGTCTCTAATGATGGCAAAATATCTCTACACAGTATGGCATAAGTTAAGCTCAGTGTTCACTTAGGTAACTGTATACAACAATGCTGCTGATTTCTATAATGAATTTGAAGTAATAATTTGAAAATAAAAGGAGGTAAAAACAAAGACAACGTTTTTGATTGCCAAAATTGGTACATTTTTATTTTCATTTATCTATCAGTGTAATAGAGTTTATGAGTTCTTGTGGATTTTGACTTTGCAAAAGTGTAGGAATTTCATCGGGACAGAATAAAACTATTTTTTCTTTAGGAGAAAACTATTTGCATGTTAACAACTTAAAAGTGTTTTAAGGACCTTACTATTCATTGGTAAACAAAGTGACAAGAATATTAGATCAGGAAATACTTTAAGCACTAGGGAGGGAAAAAAAAAAACATTGTGCTATATTATATATATTTCAGAAAGGAAAACTAAATCAATTTACTCATGTATTTGTATAACTGATTTTATTCTTACTACTTCTAAATATTAATGATGTATGTATATTTCTCCTCACCCCCTGTTTTAATCCACCAGAGAATAACATGAATAATATTTTTGTATGTGTGTGTGTTAGTTACTCAGTCATATTTGTCCCTTTGCGACCCCATGCACTATAGACTGCCAGGCTCCTCTGTCCATAGGATTCTCCAGGTAAGAATAGTGGAGTAAGTTGTCATTTCCTTCTCCAGATTTTTATATAATTATATGAATAAAGAAAATTTCTAATATCTTGGATACTACTTTTGAAGTATTTTTAAGTTGTTTCAATATTGCAGTATTTCCAAATGACTAATTTATATACATCAAATAAAATATTAGGTTAAGAATAAGTGAGATCTATTTGAAACAGGACAATGGATTTGTACATCACTAAATAGAAAAAGTGAACCATGAACTTCCAGATATTCAAGCTGGTTTTAGAAAAGGCAAAGGAACCAGAGATCAAATTGCCAATATCCACTGGGTCATCGAAAAACAAGAGAGTTCCAGAAAAACATCTATTTCTGCTTTATTGACTATGCCAAAGCCTTTGACTGTGTGGATCACAAGAAACTGTGGAAAATTCTGAAAGAGATGGGAATACCAGACCACCTGACTTGCCTCTTGAGAAACCTCTATGCCGGTCAGGAAGCAACAGTTAGAACTGGACATGGAATAACAGACTGGTTCCAAATAGGAAAAGGAGTACATCAAGACTGTATATTGTCACCCTGCTTATTTAAATTATATGCAGAGTACATCGTGAGAAATGCTGGGCTGGAAGAAGCACAAGCTGGAATCAAGATTGCTGGGAGAAATATCAATAACCTCAGATATGCAGATGCCACCACCCTTATGGCAGAAAGTGAAGAGGAACTAAAAAGCCTCTTGATGAAAGTGAAAGAGGAGAGTGAAAAAGTTGGCTTAAAGCTGAACATTCAGAAAACTAAGATCATGGCATCTGGTCCTATCATTTCATGGGAAATAGATGGGGAAACAGTGGAAACAGTGTCAGACTTTATTTTGGGGGGCTCCAAAATAACTGCAGATGGTGATTGCAGCCATGAAATTAAAAGATGCTTACTCCTTGGAAGGAAAGTTATGACCAACCTAGATAGCACATTAAAAAGCAGAGGTATTACTTTGCCAACAAAGGTCCATCTAGTCAAGGCTAGGGTTTTTCCAGTGGTTATATATGGACGTGAGAGTTGAACTGTGAAGAAAGCTGAGCATCGAAGAATTGATGCTTTTGAACTGTGGTGTTGGAGAAGACTCTTGAGAGTTCCTTGGACTGCAAGGAGATCCAACCAGTCCATTCTGAAAGAGATCAGCCCTGGGATTTCTTTGGAAGGACTGATGCTGAAGCTGAAACTCCAGTACTTTGGCCACCTCGTGCGAAGAGTTGACTCATTGGAAAGACCCTGATGCTGGGAGGGATTGGGGGCAGGAGGAGAAGGGGACAACAGAGGATGAGATGGCTGGATGACATCACCGACTCGATGGTTGTGAGTCTGAGTGAACTCCGGGAGTTGGTGATGGACAGGGAGGCCTGGCGTGCTGCAATTCATGGGGTCACAAAGAGTCGGACACTACTGAGCAACTGAACTGAACTGAAATAGAAATCTAGATTTTGGTTATTGTATCTTTAATATATAAATGTTTGTGTGGTATACAGATACCTGAATAACTTGGAAATCAGATTATTTGAAAGGCTCTGTTCTTATCTGACTTACTTGCTCTCATTGATTCTCTCTCATACTTGAGCCTATCGGTACTCAAGACTGAGTCTATGGAATATTAAGGAGAAAACCCACAAGGCCTATCCCATGAAGCAATATCAAAACTTACTTTAGCTGAATGTGTTCACAGATTGGATAAATATTGATTTACCTGTGTGACATTCTACATAATCTCCCATCTAAATGATTGATTCAACTATCTCTTACCTCTCCTTATAGGGAACCATGGAAAATCTTGCCAAAGAGAATAGATAGCATGGAAATTCTGAAACAATTTTACAGTTATTCTGTTTCAATTTCACAGAGCAAAACTTTGAGGTTGTTTGCTTCTAACTAGCTCTTAATCACAGAAAACAAAAGAATAGGTCATATTTACATGTTACTTTAAGATGAGAGAGAACAAAATGGTTTATTCAACAAATATTTACTGGATTTCTACTATATGTACTGAACACTAGGGAAACAACAGTTAAGAGATAAAATTCTTTCCTTGAAGATCTTACAATTTGAATTGAGGAGAAAGGGGCAGCAGTAAACAAAATACAAACCCCAATATGTAACTTAACTTGAGGAAGTGGTATTATGAGGATGCTGGAGGAAAGTGGCATTTTAGATAGGATAGTAAGGGAATAACTAGCACAGACTTCAGGGGATGCTTCATATGATCTAGAAAAAGATTTTATACATAGTTTTTAGCAGATAAATATTATAATCATTTATATTTAGAAAGTTGCTGTTTTCTATGTATAGAATGAAGGTAAGTCAAGAGATAAAGCAAGAATATCATTTATGAAAACATTTCAGTGGTATTTGGAGTCCAATAGAAGAAGGATAGATGTTCCATTAAGAAATGGTCAGATTTGGGGTTAAATTTTAATGTTAGCTATGAGAGGTATGCTAATGGGTTGAATTTGGGAGTATAAGATATACAGACAAATCAAGTATTACTTTGAGTTTTTTCCTGAAGCAACTGGAAGGATAAAATTGCCATCAACTGAGTTAAAGAAGATGGCAAATAAGGTAGGTTTGGAGGAAAATCTGGATTTCATGTTTGTTATGTTAGGTTTTGAATGTCTATTAGTCATTCATATAGATATGTAGAGTGGGCAGTTAGATGTATGAATCTAGAGCTAATGAGAGAGGTCTGGGATATTGGGTGACATTAATATTTTCCCAGTAGTATTTAAAGCTGTAATCATCAGTTAAAGAAGGGGGGTTAATAGAAGGATAGGGTCGGGAGAGAGGTGGGAGGGAGGTTCAGGATGGGGGGACACATGTGCACCCATGGCTGATTCATGTTGATATATGGCAAAACCCACCACAATACTGTAAAGTAATTAGCCTCCAATTAAAATAAAATTAATTGAAAAATAAATGCAAACATCAAAAAAAAAAAAAAAGAGGGGGTTTGGTTAAAGTACTGGGTTGTTGGCTTTTCAACATAAGATATAAGGAAATATCCGAAAAGTACACTTAAAAACAAGCTGTCCTGCATTTTTATTGCATTTTTAATTTCGTTCAATGTGTTCCAGTACCTCTGTCTTCTACTTAATATGGTAAGTCATTACATTTGATCACAGGCTTCCCCACTGGCTCAGTGGTAAAGAATTCACCTGCAATGAAGGGGACAGGGTAGAAGCTGTGGGTTCAATCCCTGGGTTGGGAAGATCCCCAGCAGAAGGATCATCACAACCCACTCCAGTATTCTTACCAGGAGAATCCCAGGGACAGATTAGCCTGGCAGGCTACAGTCTATGGAGTCGCAAAGTGTTGGACCTCACAGCAGCAGCAGCGTGCTTGATCACATCTATCTATTTAGAAAAATTAATTTATTTTTTAATTTTTATTTAAATAAACATATTTATTTAATAAGTTATTTAATAAGAGTTGGACTATAAAGAAAGCTGAGCGCCAAAGAACTGATGCTTTTGAACTGTGGTGCTGGAGAAGACTCTTGAGAGTCCCTTGGGCTGCAAGAAGATCCAACCAGTTCATCCTAAAGATCAGTTCTGGGCGTTCTTTGGAAGGAATGATGCTAAAGCTGAAACTCCAATACTTTGGCTACCTGATGCGTAGAGCTGACTCATTTGAAAAGAACCTGATGCTAGGAAGATTGAGGGCAGGAGGAGAAGGGGACAACAGAGGATGAGATGGTTGGATGGCATCACCAAGTCAATGGACATGAGTTTGGGTGAACACCAGGAGTTGGTGGTGGACAGGGAGGCCTGGCGGTTCATGGGGTCACAAAGAGTCGGACACAGCTGAGTGACTGAACTGACTGACTGATTTAATAGAAAAAAAAAAAAAATCTATTTATTTCCTTTCCCAGAAACCCCACTTCAAAAGCCCTCTTTTTTCTCACCAGAATACTCTAAATCTGCTACCCACCTATCATTCTAATATTTGTCTTCATCTCTTTCCCATGCTGAATTCTAAATCCCATATATTCCCCCTACTGGGTTTAAACTCCTATTTTTCTATATCACATGAGAGAGTTAGCATGAGAACTAAATATTTTGAGAATTTTGATGTCTAGAAATTATTCCTTTCACTCTCAACTTGATTGGTAGTTTTAGTATGGAATGAATATATATTTTAAAACATTTCAATATATGATTTTAAATGCTTTTCCAATGTCATATATTACAATATTATTAACAATTCCATTCTCTTTATTTTGTATGTAATTTCATTCTTTTAGGAAAATTTTGCAATTTTAATTTTATATTTTGATATTCTGAAATTTTATAGCATTGTGACTCGCTAGTCTTTTTCTTCTGCAGTACTAAAGGCTCAAAGAGACTTTTTAACTGGAAGAGACATGGTCCTAAATTCTAATTTTTTAACCTTAATTTTTTGATAATTTTCCTCCATTTTTTCTTTTTTAGTATCTCTGGATTTAGATCTTGTTTCTTGCACTAATACTCTGAATTTTCTTTTTTATTTAATTTTTTGAAAATTTATTTTTAATTAAAGGATAATTGCTTTATAATATTGTGATTTCTGCCATACAATAACATGAATCAGCCATAGGTATACATATGTCCTCTCCCTCTTGAAACTCCTTCCCACCTCCCACTCCATCCTACTCTTCTGGTTTGTTCCAGAGCATTGCTACTCTGCAAATAGGTTCATCAGTACTCTAGTTTTCTTAACATTTATTTTCTATAGCACTTAATTTTGTTATAATTCAGTGAGATTTTCTGAACTTTATCATTAAAATGTTCTATTGATTTTCTTTGCTGTTATATGTTCATTTTCCAAGATTTTTTTCTTATTATTTGATTGATCTTTTTTATACTAAGATGTCATTTTTTTAAAAACTTTAATAATTGAAATGTAGCATAAAGTACACACATAATGTATAGTTCAATAAACACTTACAATTGGAATATGTGTGTAACCACCACACAAATCAAAAAACAGGATAATTAGCACTGCACAACCCCCTCCCTCCTCCCACACACACAGGAAACAGTAACTAACCACCCCATCCTCTAGCATCAGTGGAAACCACCATGCCAACTTCTAAGAAACAAGAAATTTCAGACCCTTTCAAAATTTACATAAGTAAAATCATATATAAAATCATAAGTACATATATATTTTACTCAATAGTATTTGTGACATTCATCTATGTTGTGAGTGGCTATAGTTAATTCATACTTGTTACTTTTATCACCTGTTATACTGCAATTTATGATCCATATTAATACTAACGGACATTTGATTTCTTTCCAGGTTTTAGCTAGTTTAAATAACAATGCAATGAATAGTCTTATGCATGCCCTTTTATGGACATATGTCTGTATTTATTTTAGAAATATATTTAAAAATGAAATCACTGGGTTATAAAATAAGCCATAATAAATTCTGTGAGTTTTCCAAAGTGATTATTCTAATTTTTACTTCTACTAGGAATATATAAAAAGTTCCAATTTCCCTATATTTTTTGTCATAACTTAGTGTTGCCACTCGTTTAATTTTAGCTAAGTTGGTGGGTGGTTTCTCATTAATTTAATTTATTCTCTGGAAAAGTTTACAAAAGGATTACTGTCATTCCTTAGTTAAGGATGAGACTATTTCCTCTGCCTGTACTTATAATACACATTAAATTATATATACTCTAGGATTCCAACTTATAAAGTTTTATAAAATGCAAATTAATCTATAATAACAGAAAGCAAATCACTGATTTTATGGGGAGACGGGTGGAAAGGAAAGATTATAAATGGTCATGAAATTTATTGAGAGTATATTGATGAATCTTTCTATTTTTTTTTATCGATGTGCTGGACACTTTTTAACCAACAATTTGCTAGGTATAGAAATTTAGGATGGCATCTTTCTTTTTTTCCTTCAGCATCATAAAGATAACATCGCACAGATTATGGCTCCATTATTTTTGTTGGTCAGTCTTCCCGCATATGATGGGTGTTCCTCTGAAGATGATGTTTCTATTTTTCTTCAATGCTTTTAAGGTTTTCTCTTTTTCTTTAACTTAAGCAATTTTACTGTGATGCACCAGGTTCTTTGTATGTTTACTTGCCTCAGTTTATCTTTATTAAACGTGTGGCACAAAGGTACTGCATTCATCAGTTTCAGAAAATTATTGGTAATTGTCTTCAACAATTAATTCTGTTGGATGTATTTTAATATCCAATAAGCTGCATATATCTTAAATGTATAATTAAAGATACATACTTATACTCATAGCTACATACATACCTGGAAAATGATCAACACAATCAAGATAAAGATATCTATTACTCCCCCAAGTTCCTTCAGGCTTTTTTTGTAATCTCTCCTTTCCCTCCTTTTACCCCACACATAACTAGGAAACCATCAATCTCTTTTTTATTACTACATATTAGTCTACATTTTTTGAAAATTTACAAATTGGAATCATAGAGTATGTATTTTTATCTGGATTTTTTTCTGCTGAAAAATTATTTTGAAATTTATCACTGCTTTAATGTGCAATAATTGCTTTTTTCTTTTTATTGCTAGAAAGTCTTAATTGTATTGATATATCACAATTCCAACTGTGGTGCAGAAGACTCTTGAGAGTTACTTGGACTGCAAGAAGATCAAACTAGTCAGTCCTAAAGAAATCAACCCTGATTATTCATTGGAAGGACTGATGCTGAAGCTCCAATACTTGACCACGTGATGCAAAGAGCCAACTCATTTGAAAAGATCCTGATGCTGGGAACGATTGAAGGCAAAAGGAGGATGTGGTGGTGGCAGAGGAGCATCAAAGGATATGAATTTCAGCAAACTCTGGGAGATAGCGGAAGACAGAGGAGCCTGCATGCTCAATTCATGGGGTTGCAGAGTCAGACAAGACTTAGCAATTGAACAAAACAACATGTCACAATTTATCTATTCATCTATTAATGGTCATTTGGGTTGATACAGATTTAGCTAATGCAAAAAATTTTTAAATTCTATTTCTATGAATATACACATATACAAGCTTTTTATGGACAATTAAAAAATTTTCTTAAGTAAATATCTTACACTATAAGAGCCACATCACATAGTATGTATTTCTTAAACTTTTAAAGAAACTGTCAGTTTTGCCAAGTGGTTGTGTGATTCAAGTTCTCACTAGCAGTGCATTAGAGTCCCAGTTCATTTTCTCACTAATAGATGGTATGGTCAGTCTTTGTATCTACCTAATAGCATCACTATGAACAAAGCTAGTGGAGTTGATGGAATTCCAGTTGAGCTATTTCAAATCCTGAAAGATGATGCTGTGAAAGTGCTGCACTCAATATGCCCGCAAATTTGGAAGACTCAGCAGTGGCCACAGAACTGGAAAAGGTCAGTTTTTATTCAAATTCCAAAGAAAGGCAATGCCAAAGAATTCTCAAACTACTGCACAATTGCACTCATCTCACACGCGAGTAAAGTAATGCTCAAAATTCTCCAAGCCAGCCTTCAGCAATACATGAACCGTGAACTTCCTGACGTTCAAGCTGGTTTTAGAAAAGGCAGAGGAACCAGAGACCAAATTGCTAATATCTGCTGGATCATCGAAAAAGCAAGAAAGTTCCAGAAAAACATCTCTTTCTGCTTTACTGACTATGCCAAAGCCTTTGACTGTGTGGATCACAATAAACTGTGGAAAATTCTGAAAGAGATGGGAATATCAGACCACCTGACCTGCCTCTTGAGGAACCTATATGCAGGTCAGGAAGCAACAGTTAGAATTGGACATGGAACAACAGAGTGGTTCCAAATAGGAAAAGGAGTACGTCAAAGCTGTATATTGTCACCCTGCTTATTTAACTTATATGCAGAGTACATCAGGAGAAATGCTAGGCTGGAAGAAGCACAAGCTGGAATCAAGATTGCTGGGAGAAATATCAATAACCTCAGATATGCAGATGCCCACCACCCTTATGGCAGAAAATGAAGAGGAACTAAAAAGCCTCTTGATGAAGGTGAAAGTGGAGAGTGAAAAAGTTAGCTTAAAACTCAACATTCAGAAAACGAAGATGATGACATCTGGTCCCATCACTTCATGGCAAATGGGGAAACAGTGGAAACGGTGTCAGACTTTATTTTGGGGGGCTCCAAAATCACTGCAGATAGTGACTGCAGCCATGAAATTAAAAGATGCTTACTCCTTGGAAGAAAAGTTATGACCAACCTAGATAGCATATTCAAAAGCAGAGACATTACTTTGCCAACAAAGGTCCTTCTAGTCAAGGCTATGGCTTTTCCAGTGGTCATGTATGGATGTAAGAGTTGAACTGTGAAGAAAGCTGAGCACTGAAGAATTGATGCTTTTGAACTATGGTGTTGGAGAAGACTCTTGAGAGTCCCATGGACTGCAAGGAGATCTAACCAGCCCATTGTGAAGGAGATCAGCCCTGGGATTTCTTTGGAATGTTGCTAAAGCTGAAACTGCAATACTTTGGCCACCTCATGCAAAGTGTTGACTCATTGGAGAAGACTCTGACGCTTGGAGGGATTGAGGTCAGGAGGAGAAGGGGACAACAGAGGATGAGATGTCTGGGTGGCATCACTGACTCGATGGACGTGAGTCTGAGTGAACTCCAGGAATTGTTGATGGGCAGGGAGGCCTGGTGTGCTGCGATTTTTGGGGTCGCAAAGAATCAGACACGACTGAGCGACTGAACTGAACTGAATATATTTATCATTGTATCAATCTGAAGTTTTAATTTGGATTTTCCTAGTTACTAATGATGTTGAACATCTTTTCATACGTACTTTTGCTATTCATATGTCTACTTTTGTTGAAGTTTCTGTTCAACTATATTGAAGAATAAATTGCTTGTTTTCTCATTAAATCTTAAGGGTTCTTTATATATTCTAGATAAAAGTATTTTGATCAGGTATACAATTTGCAAACATATTCTGTCAATATGCAATTTGTCTTTTATCCTCTTTAGTGTCTTTAACAGCTAGAAGTTTTATTTTCATGATAAGCAATATATGTTTTATCTCCTTTTATGGATTGTGCTTTTGGTCTCATATGAAGAAAGTTTTAAACCCACTCACACAAACAATTTCTCCTATGTGCTCTAATAGAAGTATAATTTTAATTTTTTATTTAGGTTTATGATCATTTTTAAGATAATTTTTATATAAGATGTGAAGTATGGATTATAGTTTCCTCTTTTTTGTTTGTTTTGTTTTGTTTTGTTTTACATATATACATAAAAACACACAGCTTTCTAGTGTCATTTACTAAAAAGACTAACCTTTCTCCCATGAATTATCTTTAAAAGTTTGTTGAAAATCAATTCTATTTTTAATGAATCTTCTATTTTTAGTCACTGTGTTCTACTCCACTGATCTATTTTCCTATCTTTTATATCAGTCCTAAACTTTTATGACTATAATGTGCTAAGTTGCTTCAGTCATGTCCAACTCTGCAACTCCATAGACTGTAGTCGACCAGCTTCCTCTGTCCATAGGATTTTCCAGGCAAGAATTCTGGAGTGGGTTGCCATGGTCCCCTCCAGGAGATCTTCCTGACCCAAGGATTGAACCAGGCCTGCTATGCTGCAGGCAGATTCTTTACCACATGAGCCACAGGAACAGAATAAAACTTGAAATAATATAATTTTAATCTTTGAAATATGTTCTTTTTTAAAGTTGTTTTGACTCTTTTAGGTCTTTTGTATTTTTAATGTGAATTTTAAAATCTTTTCTCAACTTTTCACAAAAAGAAATCCTGTTAGGATTTGACTGGACTTGCATGAAACCTATTAATCAACTTGGAGACTTGACATCTTAATAGTTTTGAAATTTCTCACAGTTGAATATAGTACATTTTTCTCTGTATTTAGACCCTGAATTTTTTAAATAGTGTCTGTTTTCAACGTGTAGATCTTGTATGTATTTTGTAACATGTCTCTAGTACATTATGTTTTTATATAATATTATTTAATTTCAATTGTCCAATTGATTTCTTTTTGTTTGTTTGTTTGTTTGGCTATTTATAGTAGTACATGTGGTTATCTTATACTGATTGTATATCCTGAAAGCTTGCTAAGATCACGTCATAGCTCTGGTAGGTATGGTAACCAGAGCTAGCTTATTTGGGTTTTTGCATGTTCCAATAGATATGCTATATAGACATTTGTTTTACTCACAAATAAAGCTAGATTTACCATTTATTTTCCAATCTGGTTACCTTGAACTCTTTTTCATTTTACTGTACTAGCTAGAATCCCAAATATAATGAGAAGTTATGAGGGCAGACATCATTTTTTCTATAATTTCCATCTTAGAAAAAAGTCTTTCTCCACTCAATTGTTAACTGTAGATTTTTCATTGGTGCTTTCAAGGGACTGAGGAAACTACCCTTTATTCTTCATTTTACTCGGAGATTGCATCAGGATTGGATTTATTAAGGTATAAATTACGATTATTGATTTTAGACAATTTTTTTCAGATATATAAATATTTTTAGTGCTAAAATATCCTTCCATGTGCTGCTCTAGTAGGATCCAACATTTTTTATATGTAGTGTTTTTATTTTCATTTGATTCAAAACACTCTCAAATTTTTCTCTTGATTTCAACCCATGAGTAATATGAGTGTTTATTTAAATAATTCTATGGCTATAGTTTTATGTAGACATTATCTAGATTTTTCTGCTATAATTCTTATAGTTCATTCCACTGTCAAGGAACATATTATTTGACTTAAATTCTTGTTTTGGTGTCACATTCTACACATACCCAAGTTTAACTTCCTTGCTTTGGTTGTATTAATAACCACACCTCCAATAATTTAATGCCTTTTTTTTTTAAACTTTTTTGAAATCTCTTACGAGTTATTCTCTCTTTTCTCCTGGTGTATTTATGCATGTGTGGATATGTACACACACTCACACACATATATATTTAAAGTATTTATTGTCACTCTAATATAGTATTGGCAGTAAGAGTGTGTATGTGCACTTAGTTGCTCAGTCGTGTCCAACTCTTTGCAACCCCAAGAACTGTAGCCTGCCAGGCTCCTCTGCCGTGGGGATTCTCCAGGCAAGAATACTGGAGTCAGTTGCCATGCCCTACTCCAGGCAATCTTCCCAACCCAGAGATCAAACCCAGGTCTTCTGCATTGCAGGCAGATTTTTACCAGCTGAGCCACCATAGTTTCAACATGATGTGACATACTGTCACTTAAAGAATCATTTTATAATTTCTTGAGCTTATACTTTTTGATGGATTTATAAACTATAATTTTCAGGAATGTAATTATGATGTAAATCTAAATAAGACTGAATTTTGCTTATAGTTTATTAATTTGTTTCATTATTTCAGAATACTGCAACATCAATGTCAACACAATTTGTAAAATTCATGTGGTTAATCAACACAATTAAATCAATCTTTAGTAGCTCTTGCATGCAAGTATTCTATGAGGGAAATTTGAATACTCTTTTAATTATTTCAAAGCATATAGTATTTAAAGTGGACAAATGGGAAACGTAGAGGCCTCATTGTACATTTCATTTGCAAAATGTGTTTTATAATATTTCATGTCAGGCTTCCATAGTGGCTCAATGGTAAAGAATTGCCTTCCAGTGCAGGAGATGTGGGTTCTATCTCTGGGTCGTGAAGATCCCCTGGTGAAGAAAATGGCAACCCACTCCAGTATTCTTGCCTAGGAAATCTCATGGACTGAGAAGTCTGGTGGGCTATCATCAAAGGGATTGCAAAAGAGTCAGAGACAAGTTAACAACTAAAACAACAACATTTCATATCGCCATCCTAAATGTTTGTATTAGCACACTGATACTGCGACGGACCACGCACAAGCGTGGCCAAGAGTAGCTACCCCACGTCCGAGGTCAGTGGTGGCGGCCAAGAGGAGCTACACCACTTCCTAGATGAGGGGCAGCGGCCAAGAGCACCAGGAAGGGGCGGCAGCCGAGAGCTCCAGGAAGCGACTGCACAGGAGCAGCCCAGAGGAGCTACCCCATGCCTGAGGTCAGGGGCTGCGGCCACAAGGAGCTACCCCACATCCAGGTAGCATCAGCTGCCTGGGCACAGGAGGGCCAAAAGGAGCTACTCCATGTTCAAGGTCAGGAGGGGCAGCCCTGAGGAGATACCCCTCGTCCAATGTAAGGAGCAGCAGCTGCACTTTGCTGGAGCAGACCTGAAGAGATACCCCAAGTCCAAGGTAAGAGAAACCCAAGTAACCTTAGGTGTTGCGAGAGGGCAGACACACTGAAACCATAGTCAGTCTGATCACACAAACCACAGCCTTGTCTAACTCAATGAAACTAAGCCATGCCATGGAGGGGGCCACCCAAGATGGACGGGTCATGGTGGAGAGATCTGACAGAATGTGGTCCACTGGAGAAGGGAATGGCAAACCACTTCAGTATTCTTGTCTTGAGAACCCCATGAACAGTATGAAAAGGCAAAATGCTAGGATACTGAAAGAGGGACTCTCCAGGTTAGTAGGTGCCCAATATGCTACTGGAGATCAGTGGAGAAATAACTGCAGAAAGAATGAAGGGATGGAGCCAAAGCAAAAACTATACCCAGTTGTGGATGTGACTGGTGATAGAAGTAAGGTCCGATGCTGTAAAGAGCAATATTGCATAGGAACCTGGAATGTTAGGTTCATGAATCAAGGCAAATTGGAAGTGGTCAAACAGGAGATGGCAAGAGTGATTGTCAACATTCTAGGAATCAGAGAACTAAAATGGACTGGAATGGGTGAATTTAACGCAGATGACCATTATATCTGCTATTGTGGGCAGGAATCCCTTAGAAGAAATGGAGTAGCCATCATGGTCAACAAAAGAGTCTGCGAAATGCAGTACTTGGATGCAGTCTCAAAAATAGAATGATCTCTGTTCATTTCCAAGGCAAACCATTCAATATTACAGTAATCTAAGCCTATTCCCAACCAATAATGCTGAAGAAGCTGAAGTTGAACGGTTCTATGAAGACCTTCAAGACCTTCTAGAACTAACACCCAAAAAAGATGTCCTTTTCATTATAGGAGACTGGAATGCAAAAGTAGGAAGTCAAGAAGCACCTGAAGTAACAGGAAAATTTGGCCTTGGAGTACAGAATGAAGCAGGACAGAGGCTAATAGAGTTTTGGGAAGAGAATGCACTGGTCATACAAACATCCTCTTCCAACAACACAAGAGAAGTCTCTACACATGGACATCACCAGATGGTCAACACCGAAATCAAACTGATTATCTTCTTTGCAGCCAAAGTTGGAGAAGCGCTATACAGTCAGCAAAAACAAGACCGGGAGATGACTGTGGCTGAGATCATGAACTCCTTATTGCCAAATTCAGACTTAAGTGGAAAAAGTAGGGAAAATCACTAGACCATTCAGGTATGATCTAAATCAAGTCCCTTATGATTATACGGTTGAATTGAGAAATAGATTTAAGGGACTAGATCTGATAGACCGAGTGCCTGATGAACTATGAATGGAGGTTCGTGACATTGTACAGGAGACAGGGATAAAGACCATCCCATGGAAAAGAAATGCAAAAAAGCAAAATGTCTGTGTTAGGTGGCCTTACAAATAGCTGTGAAAAGAATAGAAGTGAAAAGCAAAGGAGAAAAGGAAAGATATAAGCATCTGAATGCAGAGTTCCAAAGAATAGCAAGGATAGATAAGAAAGCCTTCCTCAGCCATCAATGCAAAGAAATAGTGGAAAACAACAGAATGGGAAAGACTAGAGATCACTTCAATTTTAGTATATGTGCTGCCGAAGCGAGCACTAGAGATCACTTCAAGAAAATCAGAGATACCAAGGGAACATTTCATGCAAAGATGGGCTCGATAAAGGACAGAAATGGTATGGCCCTAACAGAAGCAGAAGATATTAAGAAGAGGTGGCAGGAATACACAGAAGAACTGTACAAAAAAAGATCTTCATGGCCCAGATAATCACGATGGTGTTATCACTCACCTAAAGCCAGATATCCTGGAAGGTGAAGTCAAGTGGGCCTTAGAAAGCATCACTATGAACAAAGCAGTGGAGGTGATGGAATTCCAGTTGAGCTATTTCAAATCCTGAAAGATCATACTGTGAAGTGCTGCACTCAATATACCAGGAAATTTGGAAAACTCAACAGTGACCACAGGACTGGAAAAGGTCAGTTTTCATTCCAATCCCAAAGAAAGGCAATGCCAAAGAATACTCAAACTACCGCACAATTGTGCCGGGGTCCAGCCCTGGCTGATCCAGGGTATTCGAAGCAGGGATGGCGTCGGCGACCTATTAAATTATTTATTCATCAAAGATATAAAGAGTAATAGAATGAGGATAGCTCAGTAGGAAAATTCAGTGGAGAAAAGAGGCTGAGTAGCTTGGTTTACGCGGGGGACCAATAAAACTTCAAGACAAGAAGTTTGCACCACTTACGTAGGCCACAGGCATCCTTCAGTTCTCCCGAAGGAGAGGAGACACTGAGGCCTCCCCGGTCGGATCTTAGAAGCCCAGGCATAATCAGTAAGCATGGTGGGTTCCGCACTCCAGACGGAGACTCAGCCAGAGTGAGAGAGAGACATGGGGAGACCAGTCTTTCAAGGAACTGATCCCAATTCTTTATTTTCCATGGTCTACTTTTATACACTGAGATGTTATGCAAAAGTCACGCGGGGTCAGCAGTCTTGACTTTTATCAGTCAGGTGCTTCATACAAATGTATACAGAGGTCTTAGGGGTGTTACATCATCTTCTGGCCGGGGGGCCTGCTGAGAATTTATGACCCTCTCCTTGTGACAGCGGTCAGTCAACCAGGACACTTATTTCTCCAGGGGTGATTATTCTTAAAACAGATGCCACCCAAATAAAGTTACATTCCTATAGGGTGAGGGTGTAGTGGGTTTTAGTTAAGGAAAGAATTTACTTAGCCTAAGGTCTAACATGATTAATATCAAAGGTTAATACTTATTTCTTCTATATATTTATTAATGTGTGTAAGGGCAGGGGACATGGAGACTTAGCAACAAACATTGGCTCAACAAATGAAAAACCCTTCACCAATACAATTTCTAATCAGCCCACTATACTTATGCTAATGGTTTTCTAACTTCTCTAAAGAACCTGTTTTTAGAAGGTTTAAAGCATCTCGTGCCTCTCACGGTTGGGAGGCTGTGAGCAATCACATGTGGCCGGACAAGACTGTCAGGCAGGCTAGAGAACCTTCAGAGGAGTTTGTAGGTTGAAACACTCCTATCACACCCAGGAATTATTATTAACTGGAGCTCTAAGTTAACTCCTTCTCCGAAAGAGGTGGTGGGGGACAGCCCCCCCATAAAGTCAGAGGTGTAGGTAAGAGCACAAAGTAGTAAAGTAGGCAGGCTCTGGTTATGGGGGTAGATGCTCAAGGATTTCCAGGGGGACTCCTGAGGCTCAATCCCACCTTTGCGTATGTCGAGCCTCCTTCCTCATGACCTTTGCCATGGGCGGAGTGCCTCACGCCGGCCCCCAACACAATTGCACTCATCTCACACGCTAGTAAAGTAATGCTCAAAATTCTCCAAGCCAGGCTTCAGCAATATGTGAACCGTGAACTTCCTGATGTTCAAGCTGGTTTTAAAAAGGCAGAGGAACCAGAGATCAAATTGCCAACATCCACTGGATCATGGAAAAAGCAAGAGAGTTCCAGAAAACCATCTATTTCTGTTTTACTGACTATGCCAAAGCCTTTGACTGTGTGGATCACAATAAACTGTGGAAAATTCTGAAAGGGATGGGAATACCAGACCACCTGTCCTGCCTCTTGAGAAACGTGTATGCAGGTCAGGAACAACAGAGTGGTTCCAAATAGGAAAAGGAGTACGTCAAAGCTGTATATTGTCACCCTGCTTATTTAACTTATATGCAGAGTACATCATGAGAAATGCTGGGCTGGAATCAAGATTGACAGGAGAAATATAAATAATCTCAGATATGCAGATGACACCACCCTTATGGCAGAAAATGAAGAGGAACTAAAGAGCCTCATTATGAAAGTGAAAGAGGAGAGTGAAAAAGTTGGCTTAAAGATCAACATTCAGAAAACTAAGATCATGGCATCCAGTCCCATCACTTCATGGGGAATAGATGGAGAAACAGTGGCAATAGTGGCTGACTTTATTTTTGGGGAGCTCCAAAATCACTGCAGATGGTGATTGCAGCCATGCAATTAAAAGACGCTTACTCCTTGAAAGGAAAGTTATGACCAAACTAGACAGCATATTAAAAAGCAAAGACATTACTTTGCCAAAAAGGTCTGTCTATTCAAGGCTATGGTTTTTCCAGTAGTCATGTATGGATGTGAGAGTTGGACTATAAAGAAAGCTGAGCACCAAAGAATTGATGCTTTTGAACTGTGGTATTGGAGAAGACTTTTGAGAGTCCTTTGGACTGTAAGGAGATCCAACCAGTCCATCATCCTAAAGGAGGTCAGTCCTGGGTGTTCATTGGTAGGACTGATGCTGAAGCTGAAACTCCAATACTTTGGTCACCTGATGCAAAGAGCTGACTCATTTGAAAAGGCTCTGATTCTGGGAAAGATTGAGGGTAGGAGGAGAAGGGGACGACAGGGGATGAGATGGTTGGATGGCATCACTGACTCAATGGACATGAGTTTGGGTAGACTCCAGGAGTTGCTGATGGACAGAGAGGCCTGGCATGCTGCAGTTCATGGGATTGCAAAGAGTCGGACATGACTGAGCAACTGAACTGAACTGAAGGCAAGACAAGACTAGTATATGAAATGAGGGGATCAAAATGATAAAGTATGTATTAAAATCTCATACAGGTAAAGAGATAGAAATTCAGAGCATAGAGGGAGAAGGCAGAGGCTCTAGAGAGAAAATAGAGAGCAAGGCAAGCAGTCTGATTAAGAAAGAAAGGCCACATTGTTAAATCATGGAGAAGGGATTAGAGGGATGAAGGAAAAAGCAGACTTATTACAGTGTCTCTAATACATAATCAGCCTCATAAAAACTACAGTGTGAATCTGTGGCAAGAACAGATAATGATTAAATGGCTAAGTGAAAATAGCTTCTCTGCTTTATAAAAAAAAAAAAGCTTACATAATTTTCTAATATCACTTTTAATGCACTAAAGATATTTTCCTTGTCTTCTTTGTATGCAATTCCCAGAAAGAAAAATCATTGTTGTTGAGAGAGAAAACTCTAAGAATTATTTAATGTTTATTGTCTGTTACTTAATTATTGGAATATATTTGCCTTTGTGTTTTTTTCATATTATAGAAACCTTTTAATGTCCATATTCTCTTTATTAGTTATTCAATTTTTATAGTTTCTATTTTCCAGTTGCTGTAAAGAGTTGATATTAAGGATGTGCTTCTAAACCTCACTGTACAATATTCAAAAAGACTGAGGCCTAAACAGAGCAGTATTAAATTCAGTGAAAAGTATGACAAATATATAGCCATTACTGTATTCATAAAAAGCAAATACACCTCTCACTCATTCACTCCCTGCTACTTTAAATGGCTGCTCTTGACAACCATATGTTGTTTTTGCTGCTTTACGTGCTGCGTATTACTGGACACTAACAAGTTCTTTGCAGTTTAAAGCCTATAAATTGGTTGTGTGTTACAGAGAAAAAATCTTTAATATATGTCTCCTGTGTGTACCTGTTCATTGATCCAATACCTTACCTTATGGTCATGCCCACGTTCAAAAGTCATTATTATGGAAATAACAATGCTTGTCTGCTTCAACCAGTAGTATCAGCAGATGCTAAAAGTACTAGAAATCACTCAGGCTTTCATGCATACTTTTTGAACTGACTGACTGCTTTTGACTGGGGAATATATTTATGAATGTATTTTCATTCTTTTCCCCACCTGTTTTAAATCTTCAAAGAGTTCTAACTCTGGTTCCATAATTTTAGTGCCTCAATATGGTCTTCTTTATTGTCCTTTTCATTTGTCTTGTGCTCAGAACTCACCAAACTTTTAGGAGACTTAATCATTCAATAACTGAGTTGAAAAACATTTTTGAAAAAAAAAACTTTTCTCAGATGACTTGACTTTCAGAGTTTGATGGTATTAGCTGAATAAATTTTTAAGTCTTAATTGTATCTGTAGTTATTCAGATGCATGTGGTTATGTATTTAACATTTTGGAGGGAGGAGAAGTACTATACAGCTACCAACTTTTGAGCAAATATATGCCATCCTTTCTCTCTTTCTAAAAGTTATTTTGTACTTAAGATAATTTATATAAATGGAATCATACAGATATTTTGGCCTTGCATAATTATTTTGAGATTATGCACCCATATTGACTGTGTATCAATAGTTTTTGTTTTTACCAGTTGTTAAACCAATTGCACAACTATACCACAATTTGTGTATCTATTCACTTGTTGAAGGACATTTGAGCTTTATCCAGTTTTGAGCCATTATAAAGAAAGCTGTTGTAAATGTTTGCATGTATGGATGTTCATATATTTGTGAATATACCTGTGTATGGAAATATGCTTACCTGCCTCTCAAGTGGCGGAGAGTAGAATGACTATTATGGTAGCAGTAGGTTTAACTTTTCATACTGTTCATGGGGTTCTCAAGGCAAGAATACTGAAGTGGTTTGCCATTCCCTTCTCCAGTGGACCACATTCTGTGTGAAGAAAGCTGAGTGCCGAAGAATTGATGCTTTTGAACTGTGGTGTTGGAGAAGACTATGAGAGTCCCTTGGACTGCAAGGAGATCCATCCAGTCCATTCTAAAGGAGATCAGTCCTGGGATTTCTTTGGAAGGAATGATGCTAAAGCTGAAACTCCAGTACTTTGGCCACCTCATGCAAAGTGTTGACTCATTGGAAAAGACTCTGATGCTGGGAGGGATTGGGGGGCAGGAGGAGAAGGGGACGACAGAGGATGAGATGGCTGGATGGCATCACCGACTCGATGGACGTGAGTTTGAGTGAACTCCGGGAGTTGGTGATGGACAGGGAGGCCTGGCGTGCTGCAATTCATGGGGTCGCAAAGAGTCAGACACGACTGAGCAACTGAACTGAACTGAACTGAAGTTTAACTTTAGAAAAAGATAACTGCTTTTTAACTTTTAAAAACTTAACTGCTATCTTTTTCCAAAGTGGTTGTACCATTTTTAATGTCCCATGGTTTCAATGACTTGCATTGTCATTCTTTAAAATTTACCAATTTTTCTAGGTCTTTAATGATATATAAAAGTGATTTGAATTTGTATTTATCTAAATGACTGATGATGTAGAGTATCATTTCACTCCTTGGATTTTCATGGGCTCTTTCAAATAAAGCATTAGAAATATTTCATCACTTAAAAAAATTTATATTCTGTTTTCTTATTATACTTTGAGAGCCTTTCTTAAATATTCATATGTGATAAAAAGTCTTTTACATATTATATCTAGGGTCCCCAACCTCTGAGATCTATGTCTGATGATCTGAGGTAGAGCTGATATAACAATAATAGAAATAAAGTGAGCAATAAATGTAATGCACTTGAATCATCCCCAAACCATCTCCCTACCCTATGGTACATGGAAAAATTATCTTCTAAAAAACCAGTCCCTGGTGCCAAAAAGATTGGAGACCACAGAATTATATGACTTCTAAATATTTTGTTCCCATTTATGGTTTATGTTTCTATGCTTTTAGTAGGGACTTTCAAAGAGTAGATTTTGGGTTTGTTTGTTTTTTGTTGTTGTTGTTGTTTTTGTTTTTTGGTGAAGTCAGATTTAACAATTTTCCTTTTTGTTTCCATACCTAAGAAACTTTTACCTAAACCAAAGTAAATATTTTCTCTGTTTTCTTCTAGATGTTTTATAACCAATGTATTCAACACTTTGAATGGGTAAATTGTGTTTGTTGCTCGGTTGTGTCCAATTCTTTGGGACCCCATGGACCCTAGCCTGCCAGGCTCCTCTGTCTTGGAATTCTCCAGGCAAGAATACTGGAGTGGATTGCCATTCCCTTCCCCAGGGGATCTTCCTGACCCCAGGGATTGAACCCAGGTCTCCTGTATTACAAGCAGTTTCGTTATCATCTGAGTTACCAGAGAACCCTATGGCATGTGAATTATATCTCAAAAAGCTGCTAAATATATTTTTTAAAGTGAGTGCCATAGAATAAAACACATTCTATAATGTAAGACATTCCACAAGCTGGCATAAGATTGCCAGGAGAAATATCAATAACCTTATATATACAGATGATACGACTGTAATGGCAGAAAGCTAAGAGGAACTAAAGAGCCTCTTGATGAAGCTGAAACAGAAGAGTGAAAAACCTCTCAAAATTCAAAAAACTAAGGCATCCGTTCCAGAGCCTTATGGCAAATAGATGGGAAAAAAATGGAAACAGTGACAGATTTTCTTCTTTTGGGCTCCAAAGTCACTAGAGACAGTGATTGCAGCCACAAAATTAAAAGACACTTGCTCCTTGGGAAAAAAGCCATGGCAAGCCTAGACAGGGTATCAAAAAGCAGAGACATAATTTTGCCAACAAAGGTCAATACAGTCAAAGCTATGGTTTTTCCAGGCGTCATGTATGGATGTGAGAGTTGGACCATAAAGAAGGCTGAGTGCCAAAGAATTGATGCTTTTGAATTGTGGCGCTGGAGAAGACTCTTCAGTCCCTTGGACAGCAAGGAAATCAAACCAGTCAGTCTTGTAGGAAATCAATCCTGAATATTCATTGGAAGGACTGATGCTGAAGCTGAAGCTCCAATATTTTGGCCACCTGAGGTGAAGCGCTGATTCACTGGAAAAGACTCTTATGCTAGGAAAGATTGAAAAGTAAGAGGAGAAGTGGGCAGTAGAGGATGAGATTGTTGAGCGGCATCAATGACTCAATGGACATAAGTTTGTGCAAACTCCTGGAGTGAAGGACAGGTGAACCTGGCATACTGCAGTTCATGGGGTTGCAAATAGTTGGACACAACTTAGTGACTGAACAACAACAATATTCTAAATATGTTCCTTCTGGAATAGATGTTTTTCATCACAGTCTTATTTTACTCTGATATTAAAATTTGCTTCTGGTATACCTTCCATGGTGGCCAGTGGTAAAATGATTTGCCTGCCAATGTAGGAGACTTGGTTTGATCCCTGGTCCGGGAAGATCCCCCAGAGAAGGAAATGGCAACCTGGTATTCTCCAGTATTCTTGCCTAGAGAACCCTGTGGACAGAGGAGCCTGGTGTGCTATTAGTCCATGGTGTCACAAAGAGTGGGACACAACTCAGTGACTGAACAACAACACTAACACCACCTTCTTATTGTTGTTTAACAATACATCTTAGATAAATATTGAATTCATAATTCTTATACCCAATAATTTTAAATCTAGCAATTTAAGGTTCTAAACCATAATTAATTTAATATTCACATCCTCTAACTTTTAAAGCCATTTCCCATCAGCAAGACCTTTGTGATTTCCAGCACAGTTGGCAACAACTTTATTTCTATCAAGTAAAAGATAATAATACATTAGAGATATTCACTATAAAATAAGTAATAATATTAAAGGCTTTATCTTGTCTCGGGGCTATCCTTAGCCTTCAAAAAAATTAATTGGCCCTGCAGGCTTAGATGGATTTTAAATTTTGAAGAAGGGATTAGACAGGGAGGAAAGATGTTAAAATTATCATTTTTTCCTTTTCCCGAGGGCACTCGTGTCAAAAGCCACTTAGAAAGGGAACTCTCTGCTTCAGGCCTTACCCAGCAAGAACTAACAGAAAACCATACCACATTCAGCTGTGATCTGTATCATATTTCTAAAAAGTGAATTCAACCTCCAGTTCTGCCAAAGTATATAAATACGCTTTAGAGTTTTGACCTTAGGTAACTGGGGAGAAACGAGATAAGCTGACGTCAAAAATATTTGCTTTTATTTTTTAAATATCTATTTCATACTTATAAAATCTAAAGGTGGCCTGAGTGAGAGTGGGAATGAAGCAGCAGAAACATGGGCTGGGTCAGTAAAAAGTGGTTTCTTTACTCTTTAATAAGCTGGGAAAACTGCTAAGGAAAAAAAAATCACATATCTAAAAAAGGAAAACAATTTTTTCTATTGATCTCACCATTGTGTGCATTTCTCCGTCTCATGTGTACAGTGGGTGTGTGTGTTTGTGTGTGTGTTTAAATCATTGCAATAAGGCTAAGATTACAAAGAAGAAATGTTAAACCCCTCAGATATGAAAGTAATCCCTAGGTATTTTTCTTGACCCTGCAAAAGTAAAAAAGCATGAAATAATTTTGCCAAGAGGAACAGATGTTTCTGTTGTATATTTCTTACTCCCTGGGCATGATGAGAATTCTAAATATAAACGTTCAAACAGACAGGGTGCAAACACACAGGAAGTTTGCAGGAGTGTGAGGATTCGTTTAGGCAATTCAATCTGATTCACAATTTTGCACATGAATCAAAAATCAGGAAAATGGGAAAAAGGACCATTTAGACATATTAACATGTGTCTGCTATGCATCTTAAAAAGAAAGCCAATTCAGAGAGGTTGCTAGTCTCATGACTAACTTAAACTACACAAAGAATAAATAGAAACAAGTTTCAAAGACATACATACTAACTTAATTTTGCATGATTATTCCAATGACCTTATGGTCTGAATGGAGTCACATTCATAAATTCCCAAATTTCATTCATATTTAGTACATTTTATATATTAAATTAAAAAATGGAAATCTTTGAGCAGAAGTGGTAGAGAGGTCAGAATGAGCATTCTAATCAACCAACACATTATTTGGTACATAGTTATCTAATATTCAATATAAGAATTAAAATTTCTATTCACGATGCTATAACAAATTAAGGTTTTGTCTTCAGTGGATAGTGACTATGTTGAATTTTCATTTCAAAATGAAATAGAAATTCCATTTGTTTCATGCTTATTTAATGTTTATTTTAGTTTTGTTTTTTTACCATGAAAATAATATTTCTGGGCAACATCATCAGGATGGAGACACAGATTGTTCCTGACTTCACTACTCTTAATATCAGTTAGCAACTACCCAAGGACAAGGCACCATTGAGGAAATCCCAGTACCCAGAGATGAGACTGAAGCACTCCCCTAACCACAGAGATGGAGAAAGACCACATTAGAAGAGTAAGAAAAGTGATTACACTCTGCATGCTCCTATGCTAGGCTGCATAGCACCACACCAAGAGAGCCTCTCTGGACCTCGTCTCTCCAGCGGGAAAAAGAAAACCTAAGGTTCAGTTCCTGCTTTGCCAGCACTGCAATATGCTTCCTTGGAGGCCCACCCAGATCTCATTTCACAGGGATCACTAGAAACTCTGCTAATCTTCACCTCTGGAGAGCAGAAAGAGATGGAGAAGGGGTAGGGTTTAAAGTGAATAGTGTTCAGGTCTCAGACTGCATTCCTCCCTGCAGTGGTGCTTTAGCAGAGCTCCCACAAGTAGCTCTTCCATCTGCAGAGCAGAGCCAGGGCCTGCCCCCATCTGGCCAAGGAGCTCAGTGGATAGTTCTGCCTGACTCAGGTGCCTAGCACAAGTCTTACTGGATCTGGAGACCATGTGACTTCCCGCCCTGGCAGGGAAGCAAATCTGAAGTATAGCCTCAGGTCCTGCTCAACAAAGAAACCTGACCAGAGACCCCAGGCAGACACAGAGTCTGCTTTACAGACACATTGGACAGGGAGCTAGGCCAACAGAACTGCACAACTGTTAAGTATAGCAACTGGCCCCACATAACAAAGTCTAAACAGTGACCCTGAACAATGTCATAACCCAGATTATGGTTCTGCCCAGCCACAAAGCCCAGCTTAAGCAGAGTCCAGCCTATAGCTTTGATAGATTGTTGAAGACAGCCTGTGGCCTTGCCCAGAAAGGCAATGACCTGCACTATCATGGAACATAGCTCACAGCCCCACTTGACTAGGAAGTCTCAACAATAATCCCATCTGACCTCAGAGCACAGTTTCTAGCACACTCAGCTGCAGGATACACTTGCAGGCACCTCCCAATTAAAGAACATAGCCAGTGACCTCACCCAACAGCAGGGTACAGCCGGATGTCTGTCTGGCCACAAAGTGCATCCTGCAGCCTCATTTAACTTTGGGGCACAGTCTGCATCTCTGTCTGATCACAGAACATGACCTGAGAACTTATTTTACCATAAAGCCCAGCCTGTGGCCCTGCCTGGACACAGAGTTCAGTCAATGGCACCATCTGGTTAGGAAGCACAGCCTAAGACCCCACCAGACCAGGATTAACTGCAGAGCTCAGCTCAAAACCCTGCCAATAGTGGAGTCCAACAAGCGTCACCACCCTGTAAGGGAACATAGTCTTGCCTGACCAGAGGTGACTGCAGAGCTCTGCTAGTGACTCCATCAGACCAAGGAGCACAGCCAGTGGCCCAGACTGACCAGGGAGACCATCCAACAACCCCTCCTGAATGCAGAGTCCAGACAAACATGGAACCCAGCTAATGATAATCTGCTGATCTCAGAGAACAGGCAGCAACTGATTTATCAAATGCAACCCCTTGCTCAGTTGACTTAAGAAAGGAGGAACAGAAGCAGGCCATATTCACAAAAGATGAGCTTGACTATACATTTACTGTCATGGCCTAGGACTATGTTCATTAATTTCTGTTTCTGCTCTTGTTGGACATTCTAACTCTTTCTTATGATTAGTGTTTACCTGAAATTTTATTCCCATATAATTATTTAAATCTATTTATACATTTTTATTTAAAGCTCACCTCATGTAAAAAGAATATATTTTGGTCTTGCATTTTGACCAGTCTGACAAATATACATTCCATTGGAGTATCAGTTCATTTGTTTTTCAATATAATTATTTAAATGATTGCATTTAATACTATCATTTTGCTTTTTTTACTATCAATTCCATTTCACTTTTTCTCTACTGTTTCCTTTTTAACCACTTTTAGTTTAATAAAATTAGTTTGGTATATATTTTATTTCCTTTATTATTGTCTTTTCAGTTATACCTTTGTATTTTAAACATTTTCTCTGGCAATTACCATTTTATTTTAATATATATTATAGGTGACTTAAGATTATCATTGTACTGTATAAAATAAAATATATAAACTTGCAACAGTATAACTTCATACACCAACCCCACTATTTTCTATTCTTTTCAATCTGATTAATTTTCCCCTTAGCATTTTTGGAAGCACAATTCTACTCAAATTTTTCTAAGCTTTTGATTCATCAAATTATGCTTTCATTTTACATTAATTTTTGAAAGTATATTGATTTCTGCATTGATAGTTTTTTCTTTCAGTTATCTAACAATGCTTTAGCACTGTCATCTGGACCCCATTTTATATGATGGTGAGTTACCTGTAATTTTCATCTTATAATGTGTCACTTTTATATGCTGCTTTTAAGATTTTCTTATCTTTGGTTTTCAATAGTTGGACTGCAGTGTGCCTGGATATCATTTTCTTTATATTTATCCTACTTCAGAATTTTTGAGCTTCCTAAATCTGTGAGTTTACATTTGTTACATATTTGGAACTAAATCTGTGAGTTTACATTTATTACATATTTGAAAAAATGTTTGTCATTATTTACTCCATTTTCTAAAAATTTGTTCTTTCTCAACTTCTTTTTTTTTTAATTTTTATTATTTTATTTAATGTAATATATCAAAAATATTATCATTTTAACTTATATCTCAACTTCTAAAATTCCAATTATCCCTTGATATTGTCCCAGTTGTCAGTGATATGTTTAGTTTCATTTTTAAGATTCTACGAGTTCATGACTCAATCAACATGATCAGATCAGATCAGGCACTCAGTCATGTCCGATTCTTTGCGACCCCATGAATCGCAGCACACCAGGCCTCCCTGTCCATCACCAACTCCCGGAGTTCACTCAAACTCACGTCCATCGAGTCAGTGATGCCATCCAGCCATCTCATCCTCTGTCGTCCCCTTCTCCTTTTGCCCCCAATCCCTCCCAGCATCAGAGTCTTTTCCAATGAGTCAACTCTTCGCATGAGGTGGCCAAAGTACTGGAGTTTCAGCTTTAACATCATTCCTTCCAAAGAAATCCCAGGGCTGATCTCCTTCAGAATGGACTGGTTGGATCTCCTTGCAGTCCAAGGGACTCTCAAGAGTCTTCTCCAACACCACAGTTCAAAAGCATCAATTCTTCGGCGCTCAGCCTTCTTCACAGTCCAACTCTCACATCCATACATGACCACAGGAAAAACCATAGCCTTGACTAGATGGACCTTTGTTGGCAAAGTAATGTCTCTGCTTTTGAATATGCTATCCAGGTTGGTCATCACTTTCCTTCCAAGGAGTAAGCGTCTTTTAATTTCATGGCTGCACTCACCATCTGTAGTGATTTTGGAGCCCAGAAAAATAAAGTCTGACACTGTTTCCACTGTTTCCCCATCTATTTCCCATGAAGTGATGGGACTGGATGCCATGATCTTCGTTTTCTGAATGTTGAGCTTTAAGCCAACTTTTTCACTCTCCACTTTCACTTTCATCAAGAGGCTTTTGAGTTCCTCTTCACTTTCTGGCATAAGGGTGGTGTCATCTGCATATCTGAGGTTATTGATATTTCTCCCGGCAATCTTGATTCCAGCTTGTGTTTCTTCCAGTCCAGCATTTCTCATGATGTACTCTGCATATAAGTTAAATAAACAGGGTGACAGTATACAGCCTTGATGAACTCCTTTTCCTATTTGGAACCAGTCTGTTGTTCCATGTCCAGTTCTAACTGTTGCTTCCTGACCTGCATACAAATTTCTCTAGAGGCAGATCAGGTGTTCTGGTATTCCCATCTCTTTCAGAATTTTCCACAGTTTATTGTGATCCACACAGTCAAAGACTTTGGCATAGTTAATAAAGCAGATGATACACCATATTAAAAAATGGATAAAAATTATATAATCTTCTCAATGGAAGCAGAGAAAAGCATTTGACAAAATTCAACTCTATTTATGATAAACACTCTGAACAAAGTAGGTATAGAGGAAATGTATTTCAGTGTCATAAAGGGCATACATGACACACCCACACCAAATGCCATACTTAATAGCAAATATTTGAAAACTTACTCTACAGTCATGAAGACAAGGATGTTCACTCTATCCACTTTGTTTTCAACCTAGTATTAGAAGTCCTATTCATACTAATTAGGAAAGAAGAATAAATAAAATGCATCCAAATAAAAAAACAAGTACTACAGCTGTCACTATTTGCAGATGACACAATAGTATAAAAAGAAGCCCTAATAACTCTAATTATTGGACTAATTAACTCTAATTGGAGAAGGCAATGGCAACCCACTCCAGCACTCTTGCCTGGAAAATCCCATGGACGGAGGAGCCTGGTAGGCCGCAGTGCAGAGTCGGACACAACTGGGCGACTTCCCTTTCACTTTTCACTTTCATGCATTGGAGAAGGAAATGGCAACCCACTCCAATGTTCTTGCCTGGAGAATCCCAGAGGATTCACCAGCTCAGCCTGGTGGGCTTCCGTCCATGGGGTCGCACAGAGTCAGACGCGATTGAAGCAACTTAGCAACTTAGCAATAACTCTAATAAACAACTGCTAAAAGTGATAAATGCATTCAGTAAAGTCACAGGATTCAAAATCAAATACATAAATCTGTCTCTATACACTAATAATTAACTATTAGAAAAAATAAGAAAACAATCCCATTTACAGTTACATCAAGTACAATAAAATATCTAGGAATAAATCTAAACAAACTGGTGAAAGACTTGTATTCTGAAAGCTAAAATACACTGATGAAAGTAATTGAAGATGACTCAGGCAAATGGAAAGATACACTGTGCTGATGGATTAGAAGGGTTGATATTTTTAAAATAATCATACTACCCAAGGCAATCTACAGATTTACTGCAATACCTATCAAAAATTTTTCACAGAACTAGAACAAATAATTCTAAAATTTGCATGTAAATACAGATGGCCCCAATAACCAAAGAAGTATTGAAAAATAAAAACAAAGCTGGAGGTATCATGCTTCCTGGTTTCAAACTGTACTACTAAGATACAATAATCAAAAACAGATTGGCACAAAAACAGACCCATAAATCAATGGAACAGAATAGAGAGACCAGAAAGAATCCTACATTTTTATGCTTACTTAATCTATGACAGAGGAGGCAAAAATATATAATAAGAAAAGTACAGCCTCTTCAACAAACGTTTTGGGAAAACTGGATAGCTACATGCATAGGATCAAACTAGACTACTTTCTCAAAAGTGTGTGTGTGTGTGTGTATATATATATATATATATATATATATATAATAAACTCATAATGAATTAAAGTCTTATATGTAATCACTGAAACTATTAAACTCCTAGAATAAAGCATAGATGGTACTTTCTTTGACATCAGTCTTAGCAATATTTTTCTGGATCTCTCTGCACAGACAAGGGAAACAAAAGCAAAAGTAAACAAATGAGACTACATCAAACTAAAATACTTTTCCCCAGCAATGGAAGATATCAATAAAACAAAACGGCAGCATATTGAATGGGAGAAGATATTTGCAAAAATATATATCAGGTAAGGGGTTAATACCAAAAATATGCAACAAACTCATAGAAGTCAATATCAAACTCAGAACAACTCAATTAAGAAATGGGCAGAGAACCTGAATAGACATTTATCCAAAGAAGATATGCAGATAGCCAACAGACACATAAAAAGATGTTCATTGTCACTAATCATCAGGTAAATGCAAGTCAAAACCTCAATGAAATATTATCTCATGCCTGTCAAATGGCTATCATCAAAAAGAACACAACAGATATTGACAAAGTAGAGAAAAGGGAATCCTTGTACACTGTTGGTTAGAATGTAAAATGCTGGAGCCACTGCAGAAAACAGTGTGGATATTCCTCAAAAAGCTTAAACTAGAACTACTATATGATCCAGCAATTCCACTCCTGAGTGTGTGTATATATATATATATATATATATCCAAAGAAACAAAAATACTAACTTGCAAAAATACATGCACATCACTGTCTGTTGTATCTTTACAATAGCCAAAATATGGAAGAATCAAAATATCCATTAACAGATGGAAAAATTAAAAAGATGTAGTATATGCACAATTGAATATTACTAGCAGAAAAATAGAATAAAATCTTGTCATTTGGGATAACATAGATAAATCTAGAGGGTATTATGCTAAAGAAAAAGGAATCAAACAGAAATATAAATATCATATAGTCTCACTTATATGTGTAATCAAAAAAATAATTATAACACAAAAACTCACAGATACAGAGAACAAATAGGAGTTGCCAGAGCAAAGGTGGGTAGATTAGAGTGAAACAGGTAAAGGGGATTAAGAGTTACAAACCTCCAGTTATAAAATAAGTAAGCCCAGAGATATAATACACACCATAAGGAAAACAGTCAACAATACTGTAGTAACTTTGTATAGGACACATGGTTACTAGACTTATTGTGGTGATCATTCCATAATGTATGCAAATATGAAATCAATATGCAATATGCATGAAATTATTAAATATATATCAAAATATTCTAATTTTAAAATATGGCTTTTCTATATTATTAGGAAAAGTAGATATTAAGACAAAAACCATTAGTGGAAAAGAAGAGGGACATTTCAATATAATGAAAAAGTTAATACATCAGAAATTTATAGAATTTCTACATGAATATGTACCCAATTAAATGCTTCAAAATATATAAAGCAAATGTTGACATAACTAAAAGAACCATTAATAGATTTGTAATCAGAATGTGAGATTTAGCAAATTTCTTTCAGTGATTGACAGAATAAGCATAAGCAGACCAAAAAAAAAAAAAAAAAAAACTTTGAAAGTTTGTTCAAGATGTATAATCCTGATTTAACTGACATACATAGACCACTGTAATTAATAGTACAGATAAATATTATTTTCACATAGTATGAAGCACTTAACCAAATAGATCTCAAATTAGCTTCTAAATCATTTCTCAAAAAGTTTCCAGGGTATGAAAATACATGAAATATATAATATGACCATGGTGAAACTAAGTTAGAAATCAACAACAAAAAAATACATAATTAGGAAATTCCCAAATGTTTGGAAATTAAATTTTATATTTATAAGTATAATAGAAATTAGAAAATATTTTAGCCCATTAATAATGGAAATTCAACATACACAATGTTGTGTATTTGTGATTAGAGGGAAATCAACAGCCTTTAGCGCATGAAAAAAAAGTTTAAACTCAATGAGCTCATTAATTATCAAGTAAGCTAGAAAAATAAAAGTAATTAAACCTAAAGAAAGTAGAAAGATTAAAAAATTAATATTATAAAGTAATAAAATAGAAAACAAATTATTAACTCTTGAAAATCAGGAAGTCCATGTTTGGAGGCAATTCTTAGGATTCTCGTGTATTTATTTGGTGGTTATCTCATATACAAGTTAGGGGATTGGCAGCATGATACAGAAGGAAATTTTTTAAAAAAGGACGTATAACTGAGATTAATGCTACTTGTAACAATAGATAGTCCATTTTGCTGCAAACCCCTGTGAAGCTTGTCTATGTTTTACAAAACACATGTAAAAATTCTGTCTTAAACATGGAAGTCCAGAGCATCTATAAACCAACACTTAATACCCACTTGGTGAGGAATGCTGAAGGGTTTTATTTTGCCCTTTTTGATATAGACTCCTAGTAGCTATAGCAGATGCCACTGTAGCAAATCTGACATCTGTTTAGTGTATCATTCCTGATATGGATTCTTGGAAACCAAGAAATAATGATGGTATTTCTGTTCTGATATCAGAATCAGTTAATGGCTAATATCTAATAGCACATGAAAGAATTTTGCAGGGGCGATCCTAAGATGGTGGAGGAATAGGATGGAGAGACCACTTTCTCCCCACAAATTCATCAAAAGATCATTTGAACTCTGAGCAAATACCACAAAACAACTTCTGAACACTGGCAGAGGACACCAGGCACCCCAAAAGGCAGCCCATTGTCTTCAAAAGGAGGTAGGACAAAATAGAAAAGATAAAAAGAGAGGCAAAAGAGTTACAGATGGAGACCCATCACAGGGAGGGAGTCATAAAAGAAAAGTTTCCAAACACCATGGAACCCTCTCACCAGCGGGTCTGTGGGGAGTTTTGGAATCTCAGAGGGCAACATAACCAGAAGGAAAAAATAAATAAAACCCACAAATTATGTGCCTAACCACAACACCCAACGAAGAAGTAGCCCAGACACTTGCATCCGCCACCAGCAAGCGGGGGCTGAACAGGGAGGCATGGGCTGCATTGCTTAGGGTAAGGAATTGGGCCTGAATGCCCTGAGGACAATCTGAGGGAGATAACATGGGATAGCAACCTAAACTTTGGGATAGCTAGAAAGAGAGGGGGAAAAAAAGAGAGAGAGAGAGAGAACTTTCCTGTGAAAAGCTCTAACCTAAGGAACTGCTGGCCCACTCACAGAACAAAGGACTGAGCAAGTATAAGGACAGCTAGCCAGCTTGGACTGGCCCATCCCCTGCTGGCGGCAGAGAGGCAGGCAGGCAACAGCCAGAGTAGGAAGGTGATGGGTAAACTTGGCCCCAGAGACAGCATCCTCTACCAAACTCTGACCAGGCTCACAGTTGCTAACCAAGTCTTCCTGGGATCCTGGACTATCAACATCTGCAAGGAGAGTCACAGCCAGAGATCAGTTCCCCAGAGGAGACACATGCCACACCTGAGATGGTGTTCCCGCTGCACAACCAAGGAAACTCAGAGGCTGGGACGGGGGAGGTGGTAAGATGCACTGCCCCAACTGGGGAGTGTGCACTCGCCAAGCACTTGGTCACCTGAACTGCCCAGATATGGGAAGGGCACAAAACGCAGGCCCAACCGAGTCTGTGGCTTTGTGGAGTACCCAAGAACCTGAACCTGAACAGCTTAGACCTGGGAAGTGCACGCAACCCAGGACCTGCATTAGACAGTTCCCCTGCAGAGCAACCTAGAGCCTGAGCAGTGTAGACCGGGAAAGCACACTTACTGTGAGCGGGAGCAAACCCAGTGTGGCCCAGACACTGTGAGCACTCCACACACACGCCAGTGATATTTGTTTGCAGTGTTCCTCCCTCCATGCAACACAATTGAACAAGTGAGCCTACATAAACGACCACCTTTGCCCCCTTGTGTCAGGGCAGAAATTAGACACTGAAGAGACTTGCAAATAGAGGAAGCCAAAAGAAACAAAAAAGAGGGAACTGCTTGGGAAGAGACAGGTGCAACAGATTAAAACCCTGTGGTTAGCATTGACTACATTGAAAAGGGCCTATAGACCTTGAGAAGAAGTATAAGCTGGAACAAGGGGCTATCTGAAACTGAACTGACCCCACACTGCCCTCAGCAGCTCCAGAGAAATTCCTAGAGATATTTTACTATTATCATTTCTTAATTTTTTTAATTTATTTTACTTTTAAGTTCTTTATTACTTCTTTAATTTTAATTTTTAAAACCTACTATTACCTTGACAAAAAAGACCCTATTTTTAAAGCAAATTTCATATATATATATATATATATATATATATATATATATATATTGTGTGTGTGTGTGTGTGATTTTTTTTAATATTGCATTTTTGAGAGTCTAACCTCTACTCTAGATTTTTAATCTTTGCTTTTTGGTATTTGTTATCAATTTTGTACCTTTAAGAATCCAATTCTCAGTACCCATTTTTACTTAGGGGTGTGATTACCAGCTTGATTGCTCTCTCTCCTTTTGACTCTCCTTTTTCTCCCCCAGGTCACCTCTATCTCTTCCCTCCCCCTTATCTTCTCTACTTAACTCTGTGAATCTCTTTGGGTGTTCCAGGCTGTGGAGAACACTTAGGGAACTGATTACTGGCTAGATTGGTCTCTCTCCTTTTGACTCACCCTTCTCTTCTCCTGGTCACCTATCTCCTTCCTCCCTCTTCTCTTCTCAGTGTAACTCCATGAACCTCTCTGAGTGTTCCAGACTGTGGAAAGAAAATAGGGAATTGATTACTGGTTAGACTGTTCTCTCCCCCTTTTGATTCCCCCTCTTCTCCTCTTGGTCACCTCTATCTCCCTTTTCTCTCTGTTCTTCATGTAACTCTGTGATCCTCTCTGGGTGTCCCTCACTGTGGAGAATCTTTTCACCATTAACCTGGATGTTTTATCATCAGTGCTGTATAGATGGAGAAGTCTTGAGGCTACTGTGAGAATAAGACTGAAAGCCAGAGGCAGGAGGCTTAAATCCAAAACTTGAGAACATTGGAGAACTCATGATTCCAGGAAACGTTAATAGACAAGAGCTCATTCAAAAGCCTCCATACCTACACTGAAACCAAGCTCAACCCAAGAGCCAACAAGTTTCTGAGCAAGACATACCAAGCTAATTCTCCAACAATGCAGGAACATAACCAATCATTAAAACACAGGCAGCCAAAAGTCACACCAAACGTATAGACACCTCAAAACTCACTACTGGACACTTCATTGCACTCCAGAGAGAAGAGATTCAGTTCCACCCACCAGAACACCGATGCAAGCTTCCCTCACCAGGAAACTTTGACAAGCCACTTGTCCAACCCCACCCACAGGGAGGAACCTCCACAATAAAGAGGAACCACAAACTTCCAGTATACAGAAAGGCCACCCCAAACACAGCAATCTAAACAAGATGAAAAGGCAGAGAAATATTCAGCAGGTAAAGGAACATGATAAAAGCCCACCAAACCAACGGGGAGGAGATAGGGAGTCTACCTGAAAAAGAATTCAGAATAATGATAGTAAAAATGATTCAAAATCTTGAAAACAAAATGGAGTTACAGATAAATAGTCTGGAGACAAGGATTGAGAAGATGCAAGAAAAGTTTAACAAGGACCTAGAAGAAATAAAAAAGAGTCAATCAATAATGGATAATGCAATAAATGAGATCAAAAGCACTCTGGAGGCAACCAACAGTAGAATAACTGAGGCAGAAGATAGGATAAGTGAAGTAGAAGATAAAATTGTGTAAATAAATGAAGAAGAGAGGAAAAAGAATTAAAAGAAATGAGTACAACCTCAGAGACCTCTGGGACAATGTTAAATGCCCCAACATTCAAATCATAGGTGTCCCAGAAGAAGAAGACAAAAGGAAAGGCCATGAAAAACTTGAAGAGATAATAGTTGAAAACTTCCCTAAAATGGGGAAGGAAAATAGCCACCCAAATCCAAGAAACCCAGAGAGTCCCAAACAGGATAAACCCAAGGTGAAACACCCCAAGACATATATTAATCAAGTTAATGAAGATCAAACACAAAGAACAAATACTAAAAACAGCAAGGGAAAAACAACAAATAACACACAAGGGGATTCCCATAAGGATAACAGCTGATCTTTCAATAGAAATGCTTCAAGCCAGAAGGGAATGGTACAACATACTTAAAGTGATGAACAAGAAAAACCTACAACCCAGATTACTGTATCCAGCAAGGATCTCATTCAAATATGAAGGAGAAATCAAAAGCTCTACAGACAAGCAAAAGCTGAGAGAATTCAACACCACCAAACCAGCTCTTCAACAAATGCTAAAGGATCTTCTCTAGACAAGAAACACAGGAAAGGTTTATAAAATCGAACCCCAAACAACAAAGTAAATGGCAATGGGATCATACTTATCAATAATTACCTTAAATGCAAATGGGTTGAAAGCCCCAACAAAAAGACCAAGGCTGGCTGAATGGATACAAAAATAAGACCCCTATATATGCTGCCTAAAAGAGACCCACCTCAAAACAAGGGACACATACAGACTGAAAGTGAAAGGGTGGGAAAAGATATTTCATGCAAATAGAGACCAAAAGAAAGCAGGAGTAGCAATACTCATATCAGATAAAATGGACTTTAAAACAAAGGCCATGAAAAGAGACGAAGAAAGACACTACATAATGATCAAAGGATCAATCCAAGAAGAAGATAAAACAATTATAAATATATATGCACCCAACATAGGAACACTGCAATATGTAAGGCAAATGCTAACAAATATGAAAGGGGAAATTAACAGTAACACAATAATAGTGGGAGATTTTAATACCCCACTCACAATGATGGATAGATCAACTAAACAGAAAATTAGCAAGGAAACACAAACTTTATATGATATAATGGACCAGTTAGACCTACTTGATATCTATAGGACATTTCACCCCAAAACAATGAATTTCACCTTTTTCTCAAGTGCACACAGAACCTTCTCCAGGATAAATCACATGCTGGGCCATCAATCTAGCTTTGGTAAATTCAAAAAAATTGAAATCATCTCAAGCATCTTTTCTGATCACAATGTGATAAGATTAGATGTCGACTACAGGGGAAAAAAAACTATTAAAAGTACAAATATGGAGACTGAACAAAACCCTTCTAAATAACCAACAAATCACAGAATAAATAAAAAATGAAATAAAAATATGCATATAAAGGAATGAAAATGAAAACTCAACAACCCCAAACCTATGGGATTCAGTAAAAGCAGTGCTAAGGGGAAGGTTCATAGCAATGCAGGCCTACCTCAAGAAACAGGAGAAAAATCAAATAACCTAACCTCGTACCTAAAGCAACTAGAAAAAGGAGAAATAAAGAACCCCAGGCTTAGTGGAATTAAAGAAATAATAAAAATTAGGGCAGAAATAAATGAAAAAGAAACAAAGGAGACCATAGCAAAAATCAACAAAACTAAAAGCTGGTTCTCTGAGAAGATAAATAAAATAGACAATCCATTAGCCAGACTAATCAAGAAAAAAGGAGAAGAATCAAATCAACAAAATTAGAAATGAAAATGGAGAAATCACAACAGACAACACAGAAATACAAAGGATCATAAGAGACTACTATCAGCAATTATATGCCAATAAAACGGACAACTTGGAAGAAATGGACAAATTCTTAGAAAAGTATAACTTTCCAAAACTGAACCAGGAAGAAATAGAAAAATCTTAACAGACTCATAACAAGCACAGAAATCAAAACTGTAATCAGAAATCTTCCAACAAACAAAAGCCTTGGACCAGATGGCTTCACAGGTGAATTCTACCAAAAATTTAGAGAAGTGCTAACACCTATCCTACTCAAACTCTTCCAGAAAATTGCCGAGGAAGGTAGACTTCCAAACTCATTCTGTGAGGCGACCATCACCCTAAATCCAAAACCAGTCAAAGAAGCCACAAAAAAAGAAAACTATAGGCTAATATCACTGATGAACATATATGCAAAAATCCTTAACAAAATTCTAGCAAACAGAATCCAACAACACATTAAAAAGATCATACATCACGACCAGGTGGGCTTTATCCCAGAGATGCAAAGATTCTTCAATATTCACAAATCACTTAATGTGATATACCACATTAAAAAATTGAAAGATAAAAACCATATGATTATCTCAATAGATGCAGAGAAAGCCTCTGACAAACTCCAATATCCATTTATGATTAAAAAAAAAAAAAAAAACCCTCCAGAAAGCAGGCACAGAAGGAACATACCTCAACATAATAAAAGCCATATATGATAAACCCACCACAAACATTATCCTCAATTGTGAAAAATTGAAAGCATTTCCCCTAAAGTCAGGAACAAGACAAGGATGCCCACTCTCACAACTACTATTCAATGTAGTTTTGGAAGTTTTAGCCACAGCAATCAGAAAAGAAAAAGAAATAAAAGGAATCCAGGTTGGAAAAGAAGTAAAACTCTCACTGTTTGTAGATGACATGATCCTCTACATAGAAAATCCTAAAGACTCCACCAGAAAATTACTAGAGCTAATCAATGAATATAGTAAAGTTGCAGGATATAAAATTAACACACAGAAATCCTTTGCATTCCTATACACTAACAATGAGAAAACAGAAAGAGAAATTAAGGGGAAAATTCCATTCACCATCGCAATAAAAAGAATAATATACTTAGGAATAAATCTACCTAAAGAAACAAACAACCTATATATAGAAAACTATAAACCACTTATGAAAGAAATCAAAGATGACACAAATAGATGGAGAAATATACCATGTTCCTGGACCGAAAGCATCAATATAGTGAAAATGAGTATACTACCTGAAGGAATCTATAGATTCAATGGAATCCCTATCAAGCTACCAATGGTATTTTTCAGAGAACTAGAACAAATAATTTCACAATTTGTATGGAAATACAAAAAATCTCAAATAGCCAAAGTAATCTTGAGAAAGAAGAATGGAACTGGAGGAATCAACCTGACTGACTTCAGGCTATACTACAAAGCTACAGTCTCAAGACAGTATGGTACTGGCACAATTACAGAAATATAGATTAATGGAACAAAATAGAAAGCCCAGAGATAAATCCATGAACCTATGTACACCTTATCTTTGACAAGGGAGGCAAGAATATACAATGGAGGAAAGACAATCTCTTTAACAAGTGGTCCTGGGGAAACTGGTCAACCACTTGTAAAAGAATGAAACTAGAACACTTTCTGGAGAAGGAAATGGCAACCCACTCCAGGATTTTAGCCTGTAGAATCCCAGGGACAGAGGAGCCTGGTAGGCTGGTGTCTATGGGATCACACAGAGTCGGACACAACTGAAGCAACTTAGCAGCAACAGCAGCACACTTTCTAACACCATACACAAAAATAAACTCAAAATGGATTAAAGATCTAAATGTAAGACCAGAAACTATAAAAACTATAAAACCCCTAGAGGAAAACATAGGCAAAACATTCTCTGACGTAAATTATAGCAGGATCCTCTATGACCCATCTCCCTGAGTAATGAAAATAAAAGCAAAAATAAACAAATGGGACCTAATTAAACTTAAAAGCTTTTACACAATGAAAGAAACCATAAGCAATGTGAAAAGACAGCCTTCAGAATGGGAGAAAATAATAGCAAATGACGCAATTGACAAATAATTAATCTCAAAAATATATAAGCAACCCCTGCAGCTCTATTCCAGAAAAACAAGTGACCCAATCAAAAAATGGGCCAAAGACCTAAACAGACATTTCTCTAAATAAGACATACAGATGGCTAACAGACACATGAAAAGATGCTCACCATCACACATTGTCTATCAGAGAAATGCAAATCAAAACCACAATGAGGTACCATCTCGTGACAGTCAGAATGGCTGCTATCAAAAAGTCTACAAACAATAAATGCTGGGGAAGGTGCAGATAAAATGGAACCCTCTTACACTGTTGGTGGGAATGCAAAATGGTACAGCCACTATGGAGAACAGTGTGTAGATTTCTTGAAAAACTGGAAATTGAATTACCATTCAGTTCAGTTCAGTTGTTCAGTCGTGTCCAACTCTGCAACCCCATGAATCGCAACATGCCAGGCCTCCCTATCCATCACCAACTCCCAGAGTTCACACAAACTCATGTCCATCGAGTCAGTGATACCATCCAGCCATCTCTTCCTCTGTCATCCCCTTCTTCTCCTGCCCCCAATCCCTTCCAGCATCAGAGTCTTTTCCAATGAGTCAACTCTTCGCATGAGGTGGCCAAAGTACTGGGGTTTCAGCTTTAGCATCAGTCCTTCCAATAAACACCCAGGACTGATCTACTTTAAAATGGACTGGATAGATCTCCTTGCAGTCCAAGGGACTCTCAAGAGTCTTCTCCAACACCACAGTTCAAAAGCATCAATTCTTCGGTGCTCAGCTTTCTTCACAGTTCAACTCTCACATCCATACATGACCACTGGAAAAACCATAGTCTTGACTAGATGGACCTTTATTGGCAAAGTAATGTCTCTGCTTTTTAATATGCTATCTATGTTGGTCATAACTTTCCTTCCAAGGAGTAAGCGTCTTTTAATTTCATGGCTGCAATCACCATCTGCAGTATGACCCAGCAATCCTACTGCTGAGCATACACACCAAGGAAACCAGAATTGAAAGAGACACATGTACCCCAATGTTCAACACAGCACTGTTTACAATAGCCAGGACATGGAAGCAACCTAGATGTCCATCTACAGACAAATGGATAAGAAAGTTGTGGTACGTATACAAAATGGAATATTTATCAGCCATTAAAAAGAATGCATTTGCAAGGATTCTTCAATATCTGCAAATCAATCAATGTAATACACCACATTAACAAATTGAAAAATAAAAACCATATGATTATCTCAATAGATACAGAGAAAGCCTTTGACAAAATTCAACATCCATTTATGATAAAAACTCTCCAGAAAGCAGGAATAGAAGGAACATACCTCAACACAATAAAAGCTATATATGACAAACCCACAGCAAACATTATCCTCAATGGTGAAAAATTGAAAGCATTTCCTCCAAAGTCAGGAACAAGACAAGGGTGCCCACTTTCACCATTACTATTCAACATAGTTTTGGCCACACCAATCAGAGCAAAAACAGAAATAAAAGGAATCCAAATTGGAAAAGAAGAAGTAAAACTCTCACTATTTGCTGATGACATGAACCTCTACATGGAAAATCCTAAAGACTCCACCAGAAAATTACTAGAACTAATCAATGACTATAGTAAAGTTGCAGGATATAAAATCAACACACAGACATCCCTTGCATTCCTATACACTAATAATGAGAAAACAGAAAGAGAAATTAAGGAAACAATTCCATTCACCATTGCAATGAGAAGAATAAAATACTTAGGAATATATCTACATAAAGAAACTAAAGACCTATATATAGAAAACTATAAAACACTGGTGAAAGAAATCAAAGAGGACACTAATAGATGGAGAAATATACCATGTTCATGGATTGGAAGAATCAATATAGTGAAAATGAGTATACTACCCAAAGCAATCTATAGATTCAATGCAATCCCCATCAAGCTACCAATGGTATTCTTCACAGAGCTAGAACAAATAATTTCACAATTTGTATGGAAATACAAAAAACCTCGAATAGCCAAAGCTATCTTGAGAAAGAAGAATGGAACTGGGGGAATCAACCTACCTGACTTCAGGCTCTACTACAAAGCTACAGTCATCAAGACAGTATGGTACTGGCACAAAGACAGAAATATAGATCTATGGAACAAAATAGAAAGCCCAGAGAATAAATCCACGCACCTATGGACACCTTATCTTTGACAAAGAGGCAAGAATATACAAAAGATTAAAGACAATCTCTTTAACAAGTGGTGCTGGGAAAACTGGTCAACCACTTGTAAAAGAATGAAACTAGAACACTTTCTAACGCCATACACAAAAATAAACTCAAAATGGATTAAAGATCTAAACGTAAGACCAGAAACTACAAAACTCCTAGAGGAGAACATAGGCAAAACACTCTCTGACATACATCACAGCAGGATCCTCTATGACCCACCTCCCAGAATATTGGAAATAAAGCAAAAATAAACAAATGGGATCTAATTAAACGTAAAAGCTTCTGCACAACAAAGGAAACTATTAGCAAGGTGAAAAGACAGCCTTCAGAATGGGAGAAGATAATAGCAGATGAAGCAACTGACAAACAACTAATCTCAAAAATATACAAGCAACTCCTACAGCTCAATTCCAGAAAAATAAATGACCCAATCAAAAAATGGGCCAAAGAACTAAATAGACATTTCTCCAAAGAAGACATACAGATGGCTAACAAACACATGAAAAGATGCTCTACATCACTCATTATCAGAGAAATGCAAATCAAAACCACTATGAGGTACCATTTCATGCCAGTCAGAATGGCTGCGATCCAAAAGTCTACAAGCAATAAATGCTGGAGAGGGTGTGGAGAAAAGGGAACCCTCTTACACTGTTGGTGAGAATGCAAATTAGTACAGCCACGATGGAGAACAGTGTGGAGATTCCTTAAAAAACTGGAAATAGACCTGCCTTATGATCCAGCAATCCCACTGCTGGGCATACACACTGAGGAAACCAGAAGGGAAAGAGACACGTGTACCCCAATGTTCATCGCAGCACTGTTTATAATAGCCAGGACATGGAAGCAACCTAGATGTCCATCAGCAGATGAATGGATAAGAAAGCAGTGGTACATATACACAATGGAGTATTACTCAGCCATTAGAAAGAATACATTTGAATCAGTTCTAATGAGGTGGATGAAACTGGAGCCTATTATACAGAGTGAAGAAGAAGCCAGAAAGAAAAACAGTATTTGGCAAAACTAATACAATTATGTAAAGTTTAAAAATAAAATAAAAAAAAAAAAAAAAGAAAAACAGAAAGAAAATGTGCCAGTATACTAACGCATATATATGGAATTTAGAAAGATGGTAACAATAACCGTGTATCAGATCAGATCAGATCAGATCAGTCACTCAGTCGTTCCGACTCTTTGCGACCCCATGAATCGCAGCACACCAGGCCTCCCTGTGCATCACCAACTCCCGGAGTTCACTCAGACTCATGTCCATCGAGTCAGTGATGCCATCTAGCCATCTCATCCTCTGTTGCCCCCTTCTTCTCTTGCCCCCAATCGCTCCCAGCATCAGAGTCTTTTCCAATGAGTCAACTCTTCGCATGAGGTGGCCAAAGTACTGGAGTTTCAGCTTTAGCTCCATTCCTTCCAAAGAAATCCCAGGGCTGATCTCCTTCAGAATGGACTGGTTGGATCTCCTTGCAGTCCAAGGGTCTCTCAAGAGTCTTCTCCAACACCACAGTTGAAAACCATCAATTCTTCAGCGCTCAGCCTTCTTCACAGGCCAACTCTCACATCCATACATGACCACAGGAAAAACCATAGACTTGACTAGACGAACCTTTGTTGGCAAAGTAATGTCTCTGCTTTTGAATATGCTGTCTAGGTTGGTCATAGCTTTCCTTCCAAGGAGTAAGCATCTTTTAATTTCATGGCTGCAGTCACCATCTGTAGTGATTTTGGATCCCAGAAAAATAAAGTCTGACACTGTTTCCACTGTTTCCCCATCTATTTCCCATGAAGTGATTGGGCCGGATGCCATGATCTTTGTTTTCTGAATGTTGAGCTTTAAGCCAACTTTTTCACTCTCCATGAGACAGTAAAAGAGACACTAATGTATAGAACAGCCTTTTGGACTCTGTGGGAGAGGGAGAGGGTGGGATGATTTGGGAGAATGGCATTGAAACATGTATAATATCATGTATGAAATGAGTCGCCAGTCCAGGTTCGATGCATGATACCAGATGCTTGGGGCTGGTGCACTGGGACGACCCAGAGGGATGGTATGGGGAGGGACGAGGGAGGTGGGTTTGGGATGGGGAACACATGTATACCTGTGGCAGATTCATTTTGATATATGGCAAAACCAATACAATATTGTAAATTAAAAAAATAAATTAAAATTAAAAAAAAAAAAGAATTGAGTACGTCAAGGCTGTGTATTGTCACCCTGCTTATTTAACTTATATGCAGAGTACATCATGAGAAACGCTGGACTGGAAGAAACACAAACTGGAATCAAGATTGCCGGGAGAAATATCAATAACCTCAGATATGCAGATGACACCATCCTTATGGCAGAAAATGAAGAGGAACTCAAAAGCCTCTTGATCAAAGTGAAAGTGGAGAGTCAAAAAGTTGGCTTAAAGCTCAACATTCAGAAAATGAAGATCATGGCATCTGGTCCCATCACTTCATGGGAAATAGATGGGGAAACAGTGGAAACAGTGTCAGACTTTATTTTTCTGGGATCCAAAATCACTACAGATGGTGAGTGCAGCCATGAATTTAAAAGACTCTTACTCCTTGGAAGGAAAGTGATAACCAACCTAAATAGCATATTGAAAAGCAGAGACATTACTTTGCCAACAAAGGTTCATCTAGTCAAGTCTATGGTTTTTCCTGTGGTCATGTATGGATGTGAGAGTTGGCCTGTGAAGAAGGCTGAGCGCCGAAGAATTGATGGTTTTCAACTGTGGTGTTGGAGAAGACTCTTGAGAGACCCTTGGACTGCAAGGAGATCCAACCAGTCCATTCTGAAGGAGATCAGCCCTGGGATTTCTTTGGAAGGAATGGAGCTAAAGCTGAAACTCCAGTACTTTGGCCACCTCATGCGAAGAGTTGACTCATTGGAAAAGACTCTGATGCTGGGAGGGATTGGGGGCAAGAGGAGAAGGGGACGACAGAGGATGAGATGGCTGGATGGTATCACTGACTAGATGGATGTGAGTCTGAGTGAACTCTGGGAGTTGGTGATGGACAGGGAGGCCTGGTGTGCTGCGATTCATGGGGTCGCAAAGAGTCAGACATGACTGAGTGACTGATCTGATCTGATCTGATCTGATGTAGAGGATCATGTCATCTGCAATTAGTGAGAGTTTTACTTCTTCTTTTCCAATTTGGATTCCTTTTATTTCTTTTTCTGCTCTGATTGCTGTGGCCAAAACTTCCAAAACTATGTTGAATAGTAATGGTGAAAATGGGCACTCTTGCCTTTTTCCTGACTTTAGAGGAAATGCTTTCAATTTTTCACCATTGAGGATAATGTTTGCTGTGGGTTTGTCATATATCCTTTTATTATGTTGAGGTATGTTCCTTATTCCTGCTTTCTGGAGAGTTTTTATCATAAATGGATGTTGAATTTTGTCAAAGACTTTCTCTGCATCTATTGAGATAATCATATGGTTTTTATTTTTCAATTTGTTAATGTGGTGTATTACACTGATTGATTTGCGGATATTGAAGAATCCTTGCATCCCTGGGATAAAGCCCCCTTGGTCATGGTGTATGATCTTTTTAATGTGTTGTTGGATTCTGATTGCTAGAATTTTGTTAAGGATTTTTGCATCTATGTTCATCAGTGATATTGGCCTGTAGTTTTCTTTTTTTGTGGGATCTTTGTCAGGTTTTGGTATTAGGGTGATGGTGGCCTCATAGAATGAGTTTGGAAGTTTACCATCCTCTGCAATTTTCTGGAAGAGTTTGAGCAGGATAGGTGTTAGCTCTTCTCTAAATTTTTGGTAGAATTCAGCTGTGAAGACGTCTTGACCTGGGCTTTTGTTTGCTGGAAGATTTATGATTACAGTTTCAATTTCCATGCTTGTGATGGGTCTGTTAAGATTTTCTATTTCTTCCTGATCGAGTTTTGGAAAGTTGTACTTTTCTAAGAATTTGTCCATTTCTTCCACGTTATCCATTTTATTGGCATATAATTGCTGAGAGTAGTCTCTTATGATCCTTTGTATTTCTGTGTTGTCTGTTGTGATCTCTCCATTTTCATTTCTTTATTGATTTGATTTTTCTCCCTTTGTTTCTTGATGAGTCTGGCTAATGGTTTGTAAATTTTACTTATCCTTTCAAAGAACCAGCTTTTGGCTTTGTTGATTTTTGCTATGGTCTCTTTTGTTTCTTTTGCATTTATTTCTGCCCTAATTTTTAAGATTTCTTTCCTTCTACTAACCCTAGGGTTCTTCATTTCTTCCTTTTCTAGTTGCTTTAGGTGTAGAGTTAGGTTATTTATTTGACTTTTTTCTTGTTTCTTGAGGTATGCCTGTATTGCTATGAACTTTCCCCTTAGGACTGCTTTTACAGTGTCCCATAGGTTTTGGGTTGTTGTGTTTTCATTTTCATTCGTTTCTATGCAAATTTTGATTTCTTTTTTGATTTCTTCTGTGATTTGTTGGTTATTCAGCAGCGTGTTGTTCAGCCTCCATATGTTGGAATTGTTAATAGTTTTTCTCCTGTAATTGAGATCTAATCTTACTGCATTGTGGTCGGAAAGGATGCTTGGAATGATTTCTATTTTTTTGAATTTACCAAGGCTAGATTTTAGGCCCAGGATATGATCTATCCTGGAAAAGGTTCCGTGTGCGCTTGAGAAAAAGGGGAAATTCGTTGTTTGGGGATGAAATGTCCTATAGATATCAATTAGGTCTAACTGGTCTATTGTATCGTTTAAAGTTTGTGTTTCCTTGTTAATTTTCTGTTTAGTTGATCTATCCATAGGTGTGAGTGGGGTATTAAAATCTCCCACTATTATTGGGTTATTGTTAATTTCTCCTTTCATACTTGTTAGCATTTGTCTTACATATTGCAGTGCTCCTATGTTGGGTGCATATATATTTATAATTGTTATATCTTCTTCTTGGATTGATCCTTTGATCATTATGTAGTGACCTTCTTTGTCTCTTTTCACAGCCTTTGTTTTAAAGTCTATTTTATCTGATATGAGTATTGCTACTCCTGCTTTCTTTTGGTCCCTATTTGCATGGAAAATCTTTTTCCTGCCCTTCACTTTCAGTCTGTATGTGTGCCCTGTTTTGAGGTGGGTCTCTTTTAGACAACATATGTAGGGATCTTGTTTTTGTATCCATTCTTTGTCTTTGTCTTTTGGTTGGGGCATTCAACCCATTTATATTTAAGGTAATTATTGATAAGTATGATCCCGTTGCCATTTACTTTATTGTTTTGGGTTCGAATTTATACACCCTTTTTGTGTTTCTTGTCTAGAGAATATCCTTTAGTATTTGTTGGAGAGCTGGTTTGGTGGTGCAGAATTCTCTCAGCTTTTGCTTGTCTGTAAAGCTTTTGATTTCTCCTTCATATTTGAATGAGATCCTTGCTGGGTACAATCATCTGGGCTATAGGTTATTTTCTTTCATCAACTTTAAGTATGTCTTGCCATTCCCTCCTGACTTGAAGAGTTTCTATTGAAAGATCAGCTGTTATCCTTATGGGAATTCCTTTGTGTGTTATTTGTTGTTTTTCCCTTGCCGCTTTTAATATTTGCTCTTTGTGTTTGATCTTTGTTAATTTGATTAATATGTGTCTTGGGGTGTTTCACCTTGGGTTTATCCTGTTAGGGACTCTCTGGGTTTCTTGGACTTGGGTGATTATTTCCTTCCCCATTTTAGGGAAGTTTTCAACTATTATCTCCTCAAGTATTTTCTCATGGTCTTTCTTTTTGTCTTCTTCTTCTGGGACTCCTATGATTTGAATGTTGTATTGTTTAATATTGTCCTGGAGGTCTCTGAGATTTTCCTCATTTCTTTTAATTCGTTTTTCTTTTTTCCTCTCTGATTCATTTATTTCTACCATTCTATCTTCTACTTCACTAATCCTATCTTCTGCCTCTGTTATTCTACTATTTGTTGCCTCCAGAGTGTTTTTGATCTCATTTATTGCATTATTCATTATATATTGACTTTTTTATTTCTTCTAGGTCCTTGTTAAACCTTTCTTGCATCTTCTCAATCCTTGTCTCCAGACTATTTATCTGTGATTCCATTTTGATTTCAAGATTTTGGGTCAATTTCACTATCATTATTCAGAATTCTTTTTTTTTTTTTTTTTTTTTTTTTGAATTTACCAATTATTTTTATTCATTTTTTTTAATTTTATCATATGCAAACAGTGGCAATTTTTTTCTTCTCTTCTAATTCTTTTGCATTTATTAACCCATTGCACTGGCAAAGATCTCCAGAAAAAAATGATGATTGGGGGGTGATAGTGATATTCTTATCTCATTTGTCTCAAAGGGCAGCTTTTTTTTTTTTTTTTTTTATTAATTTTATTTTATTTTTAAACTTTACATAACTGTATTCAGAATTCTTTATCAGGTAGATCCCCTATCTCTTCCTCTTTTGTTTGGTTTGGTGGGCATTTATCCTGTTCCTTTATCTGCTGGGTATTCCTCTGTCTCTTCATCTTGTTTATATTGCTGAGTTTGGGGTATCCTTTCTGTATTCTGGCAGTTTGTGGAGTTCTCTTTATTGTGGCGTTTCCTCGCTGTGTGTGGGTTTGTACAGGTGGCTTGTCAAGGTTTTCTGGTTAGGGAAGCTTGTGTTGGTGTTCTGGTGGGTGGAGCTGGATTTCTTCTCTCTGGAGTGCAATAAAGTATCCAGTAATGAGTTATGAGATGTCTATGGATTTGGAGTAACTTTGGGCAGCCTGTATATTGGAGCTCAGGGCTATGTTCCTGTGTTGCTGGAGAATTTGCTTGGTATGTCTTGCCCTAGAACTTGTTGGCCCTTGTGTGGTGCTTGGTTTCAGTGTAGGTATGGAGGCGTTTGATGAGCTCCTGTCAATTAATGTTCCCTGGAGTCAGGAGTTCCCTGGAGTCAGGGTTTGGACTTAAGCCTCCTGCTTCCAGTTATCGGTCTTATTTTTACAGTAGTCTCAAAACTTCTCCTTCTATACAGCACCATTGATAAAACATCTAGGATAAAGATGAAGTTTCTCCACCATGAGGGTCACCCAGAGAGGTTCACAGCGTTACATGGAGAAGAGAAGAGGGAGAAGGGAGTTAGAGGTGACCCGAATGAGATGAGGTGGAATCAATAGAGGAGAGAGCAGGCTAGCCAGTAATCACTTCCTTATGTGCACTCCACAACTGGACCACTCAGAGATGTTCACAGAGTTATACAGAGAAGAGAAGAAGGAGGAAGGAGACAGAGGTGGCCAGGAGGATAAAAGGGGGGAATGAAAAGGAGAGAGACAGATCCAGCCAGTAATTAGTTCCCTAAGTGTTCTCCACCATCTGGAACACACAGAAATTCACAGAGTTGGGTAGAGTAGAGAAGGGTTAGGGAGGAGACACAGGTTACCTGGTGGAGGAAAAAGGAGAGTCTTAAGGGTAAGAGAGCAGTCAAGCCAGTAATCTCGCTCCCAAGTAAAAAATGGGTACTGAAGATTGTGTTCTTAAAGGTACAAAATTGGCAACAAATACCTAAAAGCAAAAATTAAAAATCTAGAGTAGAGTTTGGAATTTCAAAAATACAATGTTAAAGAAAAGAAGAAGGAAAAGAAAGAGAGTGAAAAAAAAAAGTCACAAAAATTATAAAGAAAATATAGGTACAAAATTGATAACAAATACCAAAAACAAAAGTTAAAAATCTAGAGTAGAGTTTGGAATTTCAAAAATACAATGTTAAAGAAAAGAAGAAGAAAAAGAAAGGAAAACAAATAAACAAACAAACAAAAACAAAGTCACCAATATTATAAAGAAAATATAGGTACAAAATTGATAACAAGTACCAAAAAGCATAAATTAAAAATCTAGAGTAAAGTTTGGAATTTCAGAAATACAATGTTAAAGAAAAGAAGAAGAGAAAGAAAGAGAGACAAAAAAAAGTCACAAAAATTATAAAAAAAATATATAGGTACAAAATTGATAACAAATACCAAAAAGCTAAAATTAAAAATCTAGGGTAGAGTTTGGAATTTCAAAAATACAATGTTAAAGAAAAGAAGGAAAAAAAAGAAAGAGAAAAAGAAAGAAAAAAAAAAAAACAAGGTCACAAAAATTATAAAAAATATATATATGAAGTTTGCTTTTAAAAGAAAATAGGGTCTTTTTTTTTTTTTTTTCAAAGTAATAGTAGGTTATAAAAGTCAAAGTTAAAGGAGTAATAGAGGACTTAAAATTTTTTTAAAAAACTTAAAAAAGAAAGAAAGAAAGAATGATCGTAAAAATAGTTAAAATATATCTAGGACTTTCTCTGGTGTTGTTAAGGGCATTGTGGGGTCAGTTCATTTTCCGCTAGTTCCTTGGTCCGGCTTATATTTCTCAAGATCTATAGGCCCCTTCCTATGTAGTCGGTACTAACAACAGGGTTTTCATCTACTGCCTGTCGCTTCCAAGGCAGTTCCCTCTGTTATAGCTTCTTCTGTTTGCTGGTCTCTTCTCTGTCTGATTTCCGCCCTGATACAAAGGGAGCAGTGGTGGACACTTTTTTTTTTTTCAGGCTCACTTGTTCAGTTGTGCTGTGGGGAGGGAGGGACGCTGCAAACAAATAACACTGGTGTGTGTTTGCAGTGCCTTAGCCACACTGGGCCTGCCCCGGCTCACGGCTTGTGTAGCCTCCCTGCCCACACTGCTCAGGCTCTAGGTTGCTCCACCAGGAACCATCCAAGGCCAGCCCTGGGCTGCCTGCACCTCCCAGGTCTAAGCCACTCAGGTTCTGGCACTCGGGTAGTCCTCAGAGGCGCAGACTCGGTTGGGCCTGCGTTTTGTGGCCTTCCCAGGTCCAAGCAGCTCAGGTGATGAGGTGTTTGGCGAGTGCGATTGCTGCGACTTATCACCTCCCCGCTGCTCGGTTATCTAGGTGTACAACTGGCGCACCTTCTCAGGTGGATGTTGACCATCCAGACCCCCAAGAAGTCTTAGCTAGCAAAGAAGCCTGCTTACAGTTTTTTAGATAATGTCTCTCTGGGGCTGCAATTGCCCCCTTCTGGCTCTGGCTCAAAAGCATCAATTCTTCAGTGCTCAGCTTTCTTCACAGTTCAACTCTCACATCCATACATGACCACTGGAAAAACAATAGCCTTGACTAAAAGGACATTTGTTGGTAAAGTAATGTCTCTGCTTTTTAATATGCTATCTAGGTTGGTCATAACTTTCCTTCCAAGGAGTAAGCGTTTTTCAAATATAATTCCACACACACACACACACACACATGCACACACACACACACAAATCTTTGAGAAATGAAAAGATAGGCCTCTCTCAGCACAAGCAAAAAGCTGGGTTTTTTATTCAGATTTCTTCAGTCATGAAATAGACATACTTTTACGGAGTATTGATTATCCTCATATTCAAACCTGTTAACTTTGAAAAGTAACTTCCAAGTCTTCAGTAAAAACAATTTTTTAGGCAAAGAAATACAAGTGCTGTCAGGTGTAAATGGTCTGGAGCACACCAATAAGATGTATATGTGGCACCAGTATTCGCTACACTGCACCCATTGTACTATTCAGATCCTCTTGAGAGGGTAACAGGCAGGAAGGCCAGGGTCTCCAAACCAAGGAAATAGCCTCCAAGTGTCAGATATTTTTATCTTGCTTAAGAGGCAGAAGGAAACAAACTAGCGATATTTTTTTTCCTTCTCTATACAAATTTAAAAAGAAGTTTCTCGTAAATACTGTGTTGCCATAATGACAACTGGTTTCACCTGAAGTTAACTATTCTCAAACCTAGAGATAACCAATGCCTTTTTCTTATGGAAAAGTTTGCCTTAAGCTATGCTAATATACTATGCATTTACCCCAAACTCTGTCTTCAAGTGGTTCCGCTTCTTGGCTCAGAACCTACTTGACAAACCAGTATGTTATACTCAGATATTGTTCCCCTAATCTATGTAAATGAAATTATTTGTATGGTGATCTGCCCTTCTTCAAAACTCAAGTTAATCATTTTATGGCCCAGGATGAACCATTAGGTGCCAAGATTATCCCAAAATGCATCTTATGGGTGAGGGGCCTGGTGCCATTCTGAGTTTTAAGACATTCCTTTCTTTCATTAACAGACTGCTAGTGACTATATAACATCCAGCTGAAGACTAGTAGGGGGGTACTCTTTCTGTCCCCTTCCGATGCCTATGTCAGAAGCTTTCTCTATCTCCTTTATACTTTAGTAAAACTTTATTACACAAAAGCTCTGAGCGATCAAGCCTCGTCTCTAGCCCCGGATTGAATTCTTCTCCTCCGGGGGCCAAGAATTCTGGCGTCTTTGCATGACTCAACAATAACCTTTCACTCTTACTCTCTGACATATGAAGATATCCCTTGAGTTGTAAAGCCATATACAAACATCTTGTCTTTCTCTGCAAACATTTACCTCGATTCCAAAGTATGAAGACTCAAGATTCTTCCCATTATATTTCCAAAGAGACTCTTAGAAGGAAAGGAAGGAAAGCTGTCTCTTTCTTCCCTATAAATGCCAGATTTATTTTTTCTGATACCTGCCTACAGTAGATCCTGTTACATGCCAGACTGTATCTGTTTCCTCTTACATCATCCCAAGGGTAAGAATAAAGGCAAAGTGAACCCTAAGAAGTTAATACTCTATATAAATAGTAATAATCTACCTTGTTTCTGAATCTTCATGTTGGCATTCAAGATAATATTAATGAATGTAGACATTAAAATCTTAAACTCTTTTTTCCTGCCTGTTTCTCTATCAAGAGGAGTCCAAGGTGACAAGGCAGGAGACATAATCCTAAGAGTAGGGACTAGTGGACCCTTTCTTGTGTTTCCTGATAGACACACACTCCCTCTCTCCCTTTTCCTCCAACTCACCACTCTTTAAGAATCAGTTTCTTTATTCCAATGGTACCTCAAGTTGTGCACATAGAAACACAAATTCCCAAATGGGTCATGGGAAGTTACAATGAGAGGAGCAGTGGTATTTCTATGCAGTGGTTTGCAAGCCAACATATTCTACCTGTCAGGGATATAGTCCCACAAAATGGCCATTGATTCAAATTATATATTTTATCTTGAAATATAGTAGGCCAGCTTCACCAGATGCATATCCAGTTTTGCACATTAGGTGAGCATTTACCTAGTCATTACAGTGTTTTTCCATTCAGGTTTTGGGAATAGTTTTTAACAAAAATTTCCCCCGTAGCCATAGGAGATGAGAGTTTCTTTAGTTCTCCCATAGAATCTTTCTGAATTTCACTGTGTATCATGAGTTGGCAGTTAGCTGAAATGTACCTGTCATTTTCTTCTTTCATAGTATTTCCTCTTTCTCTGCACTGAATAGAAAATACCCACATTCACATTCATTTTAATAATCAATACCATTGTATCTCTCATACAATGGCATAAACCAGTGTTTCCTAGAGTAGTCTGAAGAGTCTCGGCTAAATTTTAACACCTTGGCATAGAAAGGTTCAGAAATGAGGGCTAATCTAAAGTCCCAGCCATGGAAACAGATATAAAGAGCCTGGATTTTCTGGAAAGGAATCACACTCAAGAGAAAGCAAATATGGAAGATGGCCTCCATTGGTTTTGTACATCAGGGTACAAGACACAAAGCCAGCAACTAAAGAATATAAATAAAGGAATTAGAATAAAACGGAACCATATACCTAGGCTGATACGGGGACACATATTCCTCTGGGTTCCTAGTTGGAAGCTTAAAATATCCTCACTCATTAGGCCAGTTTAAGTCAGGTTTTCAGTTTCTTCCAGTGGAGATTATCTTAACTGATATATGTGGTATGCCAGTGTTATCTGTCTAAAAATGAACAGATTTTTTTCTATAGTAAGTAAGTTAAAGGAGGAAAAAGACTAAAAATGTATGTAAGATTAAACAGTAATTCTTATTCTTTACATATTTTCCAGATAACTGAGATATAATTTATATATTTTGTAAGGCATAGAACATGACAACTTGATTCACATATATATTGTGAAATGACTACCACAATAGGTAGTTATAACTACCACAATAGGGTTAGTTATAACTTCTATCACCTCACATAATTACCTTCTTTTTGTAGCCTACTGAAATCTTTCAAGATTTGCTCTCTTGCTGCTAAGTCGCTTCAGTCATGTCCGACTCTGTACTACCCCATAGACAGCAGCCCACCAGGCTCCACCATCCCTGGGATTCTCCAGGCAAGAACACTGGAGTGGGTTGCCATTGCCTTCTCCTAGCAAGTTTCAAGTAAATATTATAGTTCTATTAATGATATTTACCATGCTTTAAACTAGATATTTGGGACTTACTCAATTTATAATTGAAGGTTTATACTCTTCAATCAACATCACCCCATTTTCCCCACCCCAGACTCCTGGCAACCATTCTTCTACTCTCTTATTTATAAGGTCAGTGTTTTCAGATTCCACATAAGGATGACATCATACAGTATTTATTTTTATCTGTCTGACATTTCACTCAGTATAAGGTCCTCAAGCTCTATTGCTATAAGACAAAAGGCTGATTCTATTCTTTCTTATGGCTGAATAATATACCAGTGTGTATGTTTATGGGTGTGTGTCACATTTTCTTTATTGTTTCACCCATTATTGGACATGTAGACTTCTTACATATCACTGTTCACTATTGTGATTATGCTATGATGAACATGGGGGTACATATACTCTAAGGTGATAATCACCAATTCCCTGCTTCCAAACTGAATCCTCAAGTGAGGTCAGATTTGACCTGTTTTATGAGTTGGTGTCTGATCATTTGGTTCTTCTACACATAACTATACTAAGGCGGATCACATGAAGTTACATTTTGGAAAGTCAAAAATAATCAAATATTAACAATTTTGTGCAAAACAACCAATTTGTAATCTCAAAGATAACCATGTAATACTAAAATATTGCATTGTTTTATATCTTTTTAGTTTCATGTTTTTCATTATAGCCACTGTGGTAGAAAATAGACAAAAATGAATAAGATCTAGTCCCTTCCCTTAAAGAGCTTATAGCAGATACCTAATAGGAATGAAGTAAATAAATGAAGTTATGAATCAGTGGATATACATAGAACACAATTAGCAGATACTAGGCATATAGAAGAGTAAATAAAACACTGAAAATGAAAAGGTAATCATAGGAAGTGGGTAAAACAGCCATTTAATACCTGTAAGTTACTGAGAATTCGCTTTGTAAATAAAAATAGTGATAATAATACCTTAAGCATATTATTTCTCACCTTATAATTAGGATCACATTATTTCAGAGAGTAGATTTTTGTATTTTCCCTGGTAAAACATATAGGGATTTTTCTCTTAATTCTGTACAAGATTATTTTTTTATGGTGGCAAAGAGTTATATAACCATACATTTTGGTTATGATGCATTGCAACAATTTTCTTTATGGGGGATATATAGGTTCTTTTTATTCTGGATGTAGGTTAAGTAGAAAATGCTTATATACAGACTTGTTTATAAGTAAGAGCATCTGGAAGTTCTGTAATTTAGTAGTTATATAAAGAAAATATATAATCCACAATGTTAGAGCATAAGTTTAAATATAGAATTGAACTATATTTGTCCACCATAGAGGACATATTATTCTTTTATTGAAGAAGGCAAAATTTAATTTGTTAAAAAATGTTCTGAACACGTTTCAGAACTAGAAAGCAATTTACAGTAAGATGCAAACTAAAGAACATGCTGTTCATTTTGTTTTTACATTATGTGATATATTTTTTTTTCAGGAATGGAAAAAAAATAGGGAATCCTGTTAGACTCACAGCCACAGTGAATTCACCATTGAATTTAGTAAGATAGGATGTGTGCTCAATTGCTCAGTCATGTCCAACTGTTTGTGATCCCAAGGACTGTAGCCCATCAGGCTCCTCTGTCCATGGGATTTCCCAGGCAAGAATACTGGATAGGTTGCCATTCAGCAGGTTCAATCCATAGGTCAGGAAGATCCTCTGGAGAAGGAAATGGCAACCCACTCCAGTATTCTTGCCTGGGAAATCCCATGGACAGAGGAGCCTGGTAGGCTACAGTTCATGGGGTCACAAAGGAGTTGGACACAAATTAGCAACTAAACAACAACAAACAGCTATATCAGGGTCTTTACCTAAAACAATCAGTGGCAATTGTTTAAATTTCTTCTGCCTGTTGTTCTTCAATCCGTAAATGGTGTCTAACTCTTTGCTATCCCATGGACTGCAGTGCACCAGGCCTCCCTGTCCTTTATGATCTCCCAGAGTTCGCTCAAACTTATGCCCATTGAGTCGGTGATGCCATTCAAATATCTCATCCTCTGTCATCCTCTTCTCAGCCTGCCTTCAATCTTTCCCAGCATCAGGGTCTTTTCCAATGAACCCTTCCCATCAGGTGGCCAAAGTATTGGAGCATCACCATCAGTCCTTCCAATGAGTATTCAAGACTGATTTCCTTTAGGATTGACTGGCTTGGTGTCCTTACAGTCCAGGGGACCCTCAAGAGTCATCTTCAATACCACAGTTTGAAAGCATCAATTTTTCAGCACTCAGCCTTCTTTATTGTCCAACTCTCACATCTGTATGTGACTACAGATGTGGAAAAACACACATCTTTGCTGGCAATGTCTCTGCTTTTTAATATGCTGCCTAGTTTTGTCATGGTTTTTCTTCCAAAGAGCAGGTGTCTTTTAATTTTGTGACTGCAGTCATTGTCTGCAGTAATTTTGGAGCCCAAGAATATAAAACCTGACACTGTTTCCATTTTTTCCCCATCTATTTTCCTGGGGTGGCAACAGTTGGGGACTAAAAAGGGGGTGACCAAAACTTAAAAATTAGAAACGGAGAATGAGATCAATAGGGGACTTTTAAAACCTTAATGTATTCCTAGAAACCAAGAAGATAATGCCCATATAAAGGCTTGTATTCATGCCAAATAAAAACAAAAGACTTAATCTCTCAGCTCTATCTGACCTTGAATCCCTGACAAGAAGGAAGTGAAAGAAAGCTAAGACAGAGTTATAAACTGCCTGCCTAAGCACTGAAAGCAAATATCAAAACAAACACAGTGCCCTTCTGCTAAGACTGGGAAACTTATTGGCTCAAAGCATTTATGAAAATCTCCTTCAAATTATTAGCTGAAAATGAAAGTAACCAAGCAGGGCATTCAGTGGCCACACAACACAAAGAATACAGACCTTATAGAATTAGTCCAGGAAAGACATAAAACAAATAGCAAGAAGAATAACAAAAAACAACAATCAGCAATAACACAAACTTTAGGGGAGGAGGTGATCTGCATCAGAGGATCCCCTATTATATTATCTAAAATGTGTAAGTTTTAATAAAGCAATATGAGACACAGAAAACAAACAAACAAAAAAGCATGACCCTTGCACGGGGTTGGGGGGGAGTGGGGGAATCAGTCAACAGAAAAATATTCCTGAGAAAGATCAGACATTGGGCTTAATATTCAAAGCTGATATAAATATGTTCAAAGAGCTAAAATAAACCATCTCTGCAGTTTTGTGGAAACAATGTCTCACCAAATAGGTATTAGTCTATTAAAGAGACTGTGGGAACAATGTCTCATGAAATAGATATTAATCAAGATAGAAACCATTAAAAAAGAAAAGAGAAATAAATCTTTAATTGAAAAGTATATATATGAAATACTCATTAGAGAGGATAAGCAACAGGCTGGATTGGATAGAAAAAGAAAATAGTGAACCTGAAGATAGGTCAATTAAGGTTATCCAATATGAGAAAACAAAGAAAAAATAAAGAAAAATAGACTCTCAGAATCTTGTGACACACCATTTAGCATATAAACATATGCTTAATTAGAGTCTCAAGAGAAGACAAAGGAGTAGAAAGAATATTTTAATAAATAACAGCATTTAAAAAAAACCCTCCAAATTTGATGAAAAACATTTATCTGCCCATCCAAATGCTCAATTAATTCTAAAATGGATGAACTAGAGAAATCCACTTCTAGACACATCATAGTGCAACTGATAAAAGCCAAAGACAAAAAGGATGATGAAAGTGGGAAGAGAAAAGCAACTCATCACATCTGAGGAATTCTCAATAAAGTTAACAGCTGACTCTTCACAGGATAATGGATGCCAGATGGCAGGAGGATGACATATTCAACGTGCTGAAAGAAAATGAATGTCAACCAAGAATCCTGTATTCAGCAAAACTATCTTTCAAAATCGAAGGAGAAATTAACACACACCCTAATAAATAAAAACAGAGATTTCATTGCTAAAAGACTTTCCTATAAGAAATATTAAATGAGCCCTTCAGGAAAAGCACTATGCAATAACTCAAATCAATGGGCAAAAAATAAGAACACTGGTGAAAATAACTGCACAGGTAAATATAAAAGACAATATAAATATATTTTTCTTGGTAATGCTTCATTTCTGTACAAAAAATAATTTTAAAACTATGAGGATGAACTCATATAAAACTGTTTATTTATATGAAAATAGGACATAAAGCTGAGGAATGGCACTAAATTGGGGCAAATTTTCTGTATATTGTATAAATTCAAGCTTTAATATAAACTAGATTGCTTTAGTTAAGATGTTAGTTGCAATCCGTAGGAGACCTACCAAGATGAAAACTAACAAATAAGAGTTAAATATCCTAGAAAATATCTATTTAGCAAAAGAAAGTAGTTTTTTTTTTTTAAAGGAATAACTGCAGCAAAAAGACAAGATATATAGACAACAAATAGTGAAAATGTCAGGCTCAACTTTCACCTTATCAGCAACTGCACTAAATATAAGTAGATTTACAAAATTGTCAAAATGACTATACTACCCAAGACAATATACAGATTCTGAACAATAAATATCAAATTACTAATGGCTTTTTTCACAAAACTAAAACAAAAAAAATTCTTAGAATTTGTATGGAAGCACAAAAGACCGTAAATAGCCAAAACAATCTTGTGAAAGAAAAACAGAGCTGGAGGAATCAGGCTCCTTGACTTCAGACTATACTACAAAGCTACAGTAATCGAGACAGTATGGCAATAGTAATATAGATCAACAGAACAGGATGGAAAACCCAAAAATAAACCCATTCACCTATTATCAATTAATCTATGACAGAGGAGGCAAGATTACACAATGTTGGAAAGACAGTCTCTTCAAAAAATAGTACTGGGATAACTGGACAGCCACATTAAAAAAAAATAAATTTAGATCACTCTTTAACCCTGAGATTGATCCCAGGTCTCCCACATTGTAGGCAGATGCTTTACCAGCTGAGCCAGCCGAGAAGACCCATTTTTTAACACCATATGCAAAAATAAGCTCAAAATGGATTATAGACCTAAATGTGAGACCAGACACTATAAAACTCTTAGAGGAAATCATAGGCAGAACACTCTCTGACATAAATCACAGCAATATCTTTTTGATCCATCTCCCTGACGAATGGAAATAAAAACAAAAAATTTAAAATGAAACCAACTTAAAAGCTTTTGCACAGCAAAGGAAACAATGAACAAAACAAAAAGACAACACACAGATTGGGAGAAAATATTTGCAAATAATGTGGTCGACAAGTATTAGTCTTCAAAATACATCAGAAAATTATTCTTAAGTGTATGTGAAATATGCACCAGGATAGACCATTTGATGGGCTTTAAAATAAGCCTCAATCAATTCTATATAATTTCAATTATATAAAGTATAATGGTCAGGCACATTAGAATTAAATGAGCTATCAATAAAGGAAAGAAATTTGCATATTACACAATATGTTGAAAAGAAACAATATGCTCTTAAAAAAACAAATGGCTCAAATTATAAGAGAAATTTGAAAATATTTTGTGATGAATAAACAGCACAAAATAAAAAAAAAAAACTTGAGATTCAGTTAAAGTAGTGTATAGAGAGTAATTTATAGATGTTATCCCCTGTATTACCAACTCAATGGACATGAATTTGAGCAAACTCCTAGAGGCAGTAAAGGAAAAGGAAGCCTGGTATGCTGCGGTTCTTGGGGTTGCAAAGAGTCAGACATGACTCAGCAACTGAACAATATCACCTGTATTGAAAAAGAAAGATCTCAAATGAAAACCTAAATTTTCACCTTAAGAAATAAAATGAAGATCAAAACTGAAAGAAGCAGAAAGAAAAATATAATAAATAGAGCAGAAGAAAAGGACATAGAACTAGAAAAACAAATAGAGAAAACCAACAAAATCAAAAGTTGTTTCTTTGGAAAGATTCAAACAAAATTAACAAAACTTTTTAGCTAGAATAATCAGGAAAGTAGAGACCAGACTCAAAGTCTGGTCAGAAAGAAAAAAAGAGAGACCACTATCTTCTTTACAGGATAAATAAAAGGATATAAGATAACACCACGAGAAAATACAAGTTACCATGTCTATATGTCAAAAAATGCAATAACTTGGATAAAATGGACACATTTCCAGGAAGAAAAAACCTACTGAAATTAACTCAAAAAATAAATTTAAAAATCTGAAAAGATGTATAAAAGTAAAGAGAGTTAATTGATAATCAAAAAACAAAGGAAATCCCACCCAAGATCAATATACTGGTTTATTCTAACACATATTTAAGGAAGAAATAACACCAAATCTTCAGAAATTCTAAAGTATAAAGGAGTTATTATTTCACAAATCATTTAATGAGTCCAGCATCAACCTACAACCAAACCAGGCAAAGACAGCACAAGAGAAAAATAATCATATATCCCTTATGAATATGGATGCAAACTACTCAGCTAAATACTAACAAATTGAGTCCAGCAACAACAAAAATAAACAAATAGCTGTACATTATGCCAAGGTTAAATTTAAATCAGTAAGAAGAGACTGATTCAAAATACAAAAACAATCCATTAATAACACCATATTACTTAGAAGACCAAAATCATGTAAGTACCTTAACAGATGTATTAATAGAAAATTATTTGGGAAAAAAAGCATCCTTTCATTGTAAACACACCTAACAGAGTAGAAGCAGAAAACAACTTTCTCAAACAATAATGCAAATCTATGAAAAATCTTCAGGTGATATCAGACATTATGGTTAAAACTTTACCTAAAATCAGGGAAAAGACAGGGATATACACTCACCCCTGGGCTTCCCAAGTGGCTCTAGTGGGAAGAACCCACCTGCTAATGTAGGAGACATAAGAGATGTGGGTTTGAATCCTGAGTCTGGAAGGTCCACTAGAAGAGCACATGGCAACCCGTTCCAGTATTCTTGCCTGGAGAATTTCATGGAAAGAAGAGCCTGGGGGGCTACAGTCCATAGAGTTGCAAAGAGTCGGGCACAACAAAAGTGACTTAGCATGCACACATACACTCACCCCTGGAGAAGGGAATGGCAGCCCACTCCAGTATTCTTGCCTGGAGAATCCCATGGACAGAGGGACCTGGAAGGCTACATAGTCCATGGGGTCACAAAGAGTCAGATATGACTTAGTGACAACACATACACTCACCCCACTTAATTTCAATCTTGTAATGAGGGTCCTAAGCTAGACATTAAAAAGAAAGCACCAAGATTGGAAAAGTTTAAGTAAAACCACCTCTATTTATAAATGACATATTTTTTTCTATTCATGCCTCCTCAGTCGTGTCTGACACATTGTGGCACCACAGACTGTAGCCCGCCAGACTCCTCTGTCCATGGGATATTTTTCAGGCAAGAATACAGGAGTGGATTGTCATTTCCTCCTCCAGGGATCTTCCCAACCCAGGGATCCAACCAGCATCTCCTGCATTGGCAGGCTAATTCTTTACCACTGAGCCACCTGAGAAGCCTGTTAGTTTTTCTTATAGAAAAATCATAAAGAATCCATTAAGAAAAATTACAGAGTGAATAAATTAGTTCAGCAAAGTTTTTGGTTACAAATTCAATAAACAAAAATCAATTGTATTTCTTTTTTTAATTAATTTCTTTTTTAACTGAAGGATAATTGCTTTACAGAATTTTGAGGCTTTCTATCAATCTTAAACATGAATCAGCCATAGTGTGTGTGTGTATATATATATATATATATATATATATATATATATATATATCCCCTCCCTCTTGAACCTCCCTAGAAATGAACAATCTGAAAATGAAATTAAAGAAACAATTCAATTTATAATAGCATCAACAAGAACTAAATAGGAATAAATTCAACAAACTGTAAACTTAAAACTATAAAATATGGTCAAAAGAAATTAAAGTGGTCCTAAGTACAAAGAAAAGCATCTCATATTCTTGGACTGAAAATTTGTCCATGGAGGAGGAAATGACAATCCACTCTCCAATTAACCTGCAAACTCAGCACAACTTTTCTCATTTAGCTCAGCTGCCTTTCTTTAGTAGATACTGAGAAGCTGCTCCTAAAATTCATATGAAAATACAAATGATGCAGAATAACCCAAACAGTCTTTGAAAAGAGAGTAAGGTTGTTGGATTCACATTTCCTGATTTCAAAAATTATTTAAAAACTCCATTAATCAAGACATGAGGTACTGGCATGTAGATAGATATGTAGATCAATGAAATAAAACTGAGAATACAAAAATAAGTTCTTACAGTATGGTCAACTGGTTCTTGACAAGTTATCAATAATATTTAGTGGGAAAGTAACAGCTGTTTCAACAAAAGATGTTGGGTCATCTAGATATCCACACACAAAGAATGAATTAAATTGAATCCACGCTTCACATCATGTACAAAATTTAATTCCAAATTAATCACAGACAAATATAAAAGCTTAAAATATAAAACTAAGAAAAATATAGGTATGAATCTTTGTGACCTGGGGTTAGGCAATGGTTTCTTTGGTATTATGGTAAAAGTACAATTAAAGAAAAAAATAAACTTTATTAATACCAAAAACATTCAATTCAAAGAAAATGAAATGATACAGAATGGGAGAAGATGTTTACAATAAATTATCTGACAATGATACTGTATGCACAACATATAAAGAACTCTTAGAACTCATTTGAAAAGGCAGCCCAATTAAAAATGTGCAAAATATTTGCATAGACACTTCTCCAAAGAAAATATACAAATGTCCAACAGCACATGAAAACATGCTTGATATAAGTAGTCATAAGGAAAATGCTAATCAAAACTATAATATGATGTCCCTTTATATAAGAATGACTAAAATAAAAAAATAAAAATAAAAACAAGCAACAAGTGTTGGTGAGGATGTGATGAATTAGAACACTCAGAAACTGCCAGTGGGAATGCAAAAATGTGAAGCACTTTTGAAAGCAATTTGGGAGTTCTTAAAAATGTTAAACACAGAGTCACAATTTCACTCAGCAGTATCAATCCTAGGTAAAAGCCCAAGAGACTTGAAATATATGTCTACACAAAAGCTTTTACACAAATGTCCATAACATCATTATACTTGATAGCCAAAAAGCAGAAACCATACAAATGTCTATCAACTAATGAATGAATAAACAAAAGTAATGTATTCACACAATGGAACATTATTTAGCCATAAAAATGAACAAAGTACCATCCATGCTACAACATGAATATCCCTTAACAATACTATGCTAAATGAAAGAAGCCAATCACAAAAGACTTCACATTATATAACTTCAAAGCATCCAGAATATACAAATCTATGTAGACAAAAAGCAGATTAGTGATTTTCAGGACCTGGGGGAAAGAAGAAAGAGGAAATGATCACAAATTGGTATGAGATTTCTTTTGGGGGTGATACAAATATTAAAAATTAGAATCAATATAGTGAAAATGAGTATACTACCCAAAGCAATCTATAGATTCAATGCAATCCCTATCAAGCTACCAACAGCATTCTTCACAGAGCTAGAACAAATAATTTCACAATTTGTATGGAAATACAAAAAACCTCGAATAGCCAAAGCGATCTTGAGAAAGAAGAATGGAACTGGAGGAATCAACCTACCTGACTTCAGGCTCTACTACAAAGCCACAGTTATCAAGACAGTATGGTACTGGCACAAAGACAGAAATATAGATCAATGGAACAAAATAGAAAGCCCAGAGATAAATCCACGCACATATGGACACCTTATCTTTGACAAAGGAAGCAAGAATTTACAATGGATTAAAGACAATCTCTTTAACAAGTGGTGCTGGGAAATCTGGTCAACCACTTGTAAAAGAATGAAACTAGAACACTTTCTAACACCATACACAAAAATAAACTCAAAATGGATTAAAGATCTAAACGTAAGACCAGAAACTATAAAACTCCTCAAGGAGAACATAGGCAAAACACTCTCTGACATACATCACAGCAGGATCCTCTATGACCCACCTCCCAGAATATTGGAAATAAAAGCAAAAATAAACAAATGGGACCTAATTAACCTTAAAAGCTTCTGCACATCAAAGGAAACTATTAGCAAGGTGAAAAGACAGCCTTCAGAATGGGAGAAGATAATAGCAAATGAAGCAACTGACAAACAACTAATCTCGAGACTATACAAGCAACTCCTACAGCTCAACTCCAGAAAAATAAATGACCCAATCAAAAAATGGGCCAAAGAACTAAACAGACATTTCTCCAAAGAAGACATACAGATGGCTAACAAACACATGAAAAGATGCTCAACATCACTCATTATCAGAGAAATGCAAATCAAAATCACTATGAGGTTCCATTTCACACCAGTCAGAATGGCTGAGATCCAAAAGTCTACAAGCAATAAATGCTGGAGAGGGTGTGGAGAAAAGGGAACCCTCTTACACTGTTGGTGGGAATGCAAACTAGTACAGCCACTATGGAGAACAGTGTGGAGATTCCTTAAAAAACTGGAAATAGACCTGCCTTATGATCCAGCAATCCCACTGCTGGGCATACACACTGAGGAAACCAGAAGGGAAAGAGACACGTGTACCCCAATGTTCATCGCAGCACTGTTTATAATAGCCAGGACATGGAAGCAACCTAGATGTCCATCAGCAGATGAATGGATAAGAAAGCAGTGGTACATATACACAATGGAGTATTACTCAGCCATTAAAAAGAATACATTTGAATCAGTCCTAATGAGGTGGATGAAACTGGAGCCTATTATACAGAGTGAAGTAAGCCAGAAAGAAAAACACCAATACAGTATACTAACGCATATATATGGAATTTAGAAAGATGGTAACAATAACCCTGTGTACGAGACAGCAAAAGAGACACTGATGTATAGAACAGTCTTATGGACTCTGCGAGAGAGGGAGAGGGTGGGAAGATTTGGGAGAATGGCATTGAAACATGTAAAATATCATGTATGAAACGAGTTGCCAGTCCAGGTTCAATGCACGATACCGGATGCTTGGGGCTGGTGCACTGGGACGACCCAGAGGGATGGAATGGGGAGGGAGGAGGGAGGAGGGTTCAGGATGGGGAACACATGTATACCTGTGGCGGATTCATTTTGATATTTGGCAAAACTAATACAGTTATGTAAAGTTTAAAAATAAAATAAAATTAAAAAAAAAAAAGAACTAACACCTAAAAATTAGTTAATGGTGATGATTGTACAAGTCTGTAAATATATTGAAGACCATCAAATGATCCACTTCACAATGGAGAATTTTATGCTATGTGAATTAAATCTTGATAAATCTGTTTGTATAAAAGAAAATATAATTGGGAACAAGAATTTTAAGACTAAAATTGGTGGTGAAGTACAGAATTAAGTCTTAATCTGTGTTCTCTATATCTATAAAGTAAGAAACTGTAAGAAAAACATGAAGAAAAATGGATACAGATGTGCTTTATAGAGCATGTGAAACTGTGATAAAGGGACAAAAGGGACTTGATTCTTCCAGGAAAATTATAAAAATGTCTCTAAAAATTGTTTACCCGACTCTTCCTTCCACCTTGTTGGCCCCAGGTATGTTCACTCCACTGTACATTCTAGCTGTACTTCTACAAGGCCAAGCCAAGAACCATAGGAAAAGTGGAAAGACATGCAAGATCACATTATGACTGTGATTGGCCCCTTTCACCATAAAAAGGATTTAAATTTTCACTTTATGACTGCATTTGTATAAAGAAAAATACATTACTATTATATATTAAAATATTTTTATAGAGTTAAAAGTTTGTTTCTTTTAATTTTAAAATAAATTTAAAAGATTCTTGTGGGCTCCTAAAAGTAGTGTGAGCCTTGGCACCATGCCTATTGGGTCTGTCGTGAAGACAGACGATCAAAGCATGGAATGGGAGCCTTAGCACAAAGTGTGCAGAACTGTGGGATGAAGGGATGTGACTGCAGGCATCAGAGGCATCTGCTATCATCCATCATGTGAATAAATATTTTCACTTAAGTCAAATATCATATCTTCTTAGAACACCTTTCATAGAAAATCATTTTTTAAATATTTGGCTTATGACTGTAAATCACCACCTATATTTATAACTGGGATAATATGTAATGGGATAAGGTTATATTACAAGACAAAACGATGCCTGATATTATTTTCTGACATTGTTTATCTGCTAGTCCTTGAAAATTGCATAGAAAGTAATTTTTTTTTTCTATCAAGGAGCATGAATCAATGCAATAAAAGAGACCACTGTAATAATGCTGATGTCAGAGGATAAGATAACACCCACCTGGTAGGCTCCTTCTGTGTTATATTAAGAGAAATGCACAATGTACACAGTGGTCATAGCTTGACCCAAGGTATAATTGAATCTGTGAAATAGTGAAGTGCTTTGTAATAGAGTTTTACTGTAATTGCTTTGTCGGGTTATCAATCTTTAGGGTTATGCTCTACCCGAAAGAGAGAAAGTTTGTCCTGCTGCTTGCAGGTATAGAGAACTGTGGAAGAACAAGTGCATGTCAGCTAAGGTGGCACAGACACAAGGGAGGCTGGAATACTGAACAGATCAAGGAAGAATCCTGATTCAGGCTAGTGCAGGCAGAGTAAGAAATGATCAAGTAAATGGTGTTGATGGGGTTTGGAAAGGGATTAAAAGGAGAACAGTAACTTAAAATGTTCATCCTGTGCAGAAAAATTTGGACTAAAAAGAAATGAACTTAAGATGTTTTTGTTAAATTTTCCACCAGTTGCTATCAAGTCACGAGACGCCTCTGAGAGTAAGAGAGGCAACCTCCTGAAAGTATTTATGGGTTTATAAAAAGAATAAAGTTTCCTTGGAGACATAGTTCTTTCAGGCCAGATCTAACTTGGTTGAAAGTACTTGAACATTAGGAAAATTTAACTGAATATCATCTGGCTCTTTTTCCTAAATGAACCAAAAATACTATAGATTAACAAATTTTAGATGAGAAAGGGGCTTTTGAGAATAATGAACCCTGCTTCCACATTTTAGACATTATTTCCACTAAGAAATATATTTTATAAAGACAACTATATGATGAATTTACATAATATAAATAGTTAAAATGTAATTTAACCTACCTTAGAAATAAAAAGTAAGCTTCTTTAAAATTGCATAGCCATTCACATTTAGAATCATTACAATTACTGTGGGAAGATCTTTAATTGTTCCCTTAACCATGAAGAGAATCATAACTTAAGAATAATCTAAAAATTATTCTTATAAAATTATTTTCAGTTTATACCAAAACTTCTATCTTTCACACTTTTAAATGTATTTTTAAGCTCAATATACTGTGTCCAAATCAGCTGTAGCAATTTTGTTAAACTTAATAATATTAAATAGGCAAGTGTATATTGATGTGTGTGTGTTGGTAAATACATGAATAAGCTTTTGCTTCCAGAATCCATTCCACATTTAGTTTTTCATTCAAAATGTATGACATACAGCTTATTGAAACAGATAATAACTTGGTTCTCCTAGGGCATGCCTGACTAACATGCCTGTTAGTCACTCAGTCATGTCCAACTCTTTGTGATCACATGGACTGGAGCCCACCAGGCTCCTCTGTCCATTGAATTCTCCAGGCAAGAATACTGGAGTGGGTTGGCATTCCCTTCTCCAGAGGATCTTCCTGACCCAGGGATCAAGCCTGGATCTCCTGCATTCCAGGCAGATTCCTTACCGACTGAGCCACCAAGAAAGCCCTTGGGTAGTGATTCTTAAAATCTACTATCAATGAGGATATTTTTCGTGCTTCTTAACAGTATAGATGCTTGGTTCAATTGGGGATATACTAGGAATCTATATTCTAATGAGCTCCCCAGTCTCTCTTAATCTCAGAAGAGGGAAGAATGTCATATATGATTATAGTTTAGGTTACATAGATAATGTCTACATGTATTGGGCAATATATCAGACTCTCGAATCTCTCTCCTGTATCTCTGAGAAAAGAAGCATAGAAAACTACATTTTAAGATTAAATCCCTAGCTGAGTTCCAGTTTAGATTCTGCCAAAGAAAGTCACTTTCAAAAGATTTTAGAGGTAGACGAAAACTAGAATTCCTTTTTATTCCATGATAACAATAATAAGGAAGCACACTGACTTTGGCTGGAAGCAAGATTATGCTTTGTCTTCCAGATATTCACCTATGAATTGATTAATTAGGTACTACAGGTTTCTGGAATTAGCAGTGCTGGTTTCCTGTAATTTCTGCAGCTTAAAAATTTCCTGACATTACTATGAGCTTTCTCTGACATTTCTTTCCCCCACCCTTCAAAGGCTATTGAAAGCACTCAGTTAAACTCTTTGTCTGAAATATCTTCCTGGGAAGACTTTGACATATATAGCCTGTGAATAAAATGAAGGTTAACTACATGCCTAAGTCCTAGTGATAAGTCCTGCTGACATTTAACCTATACCTAAATGTATGTAAAATTTTATCTCCACATGAAATCTTTTGCCTTTACTTATGGGCGTCCCTCTGGAACTTAATATACTCTATCCCAAGAGTACTCCTGCCCCTGCTGATAAGAAACTGTATTCTCGGTCACAAAAGATGTTCTTGTCACCATATCAGAGAATTCTCTCTAATATTTATTATTAGAATTCTCTTTAAAAATTCTCTACCGAGGTAGGAGTCTATGTACCTGCTCTTTTGAGTTGGAATACAAAATATTTATTATCTTGGTTGCAATGATATAAATGATGGTAAAATGAAATTTAACTAGACTATTATATCTTTTTTTCAAACTACAGAAAAAGATGGGGGCTTCTGAGTGTTACAGGAGAAGATATACATTTCTTTAATACAGTCAGTGTGGAATCCCAACTCTAACAAACCAGTGGTTTTCTAATATTACTAGGCATAAGAATCACCCAAAATTTGTATTAGAAATAAAGATAGAATGACAGAGCTCCATGGAGAAACAGATGGTTCCTGATTTAAATTTCCCTCAAAGAAAGAGTTACTGGCAACTATCCACAGATGAGACACCTTTGTGAAAATCCCAGCACTTGGGAGTGAGGTTAAAGCAACCTCCTGGATGACAAGAATTGTGAAAAACCACATTATAAGGGTGAGAAGATATTCCTTTAGACTGCCTCACTCTTCCCCTAGGCTGGTACAGAACCACACTAAGGACCTATAGTTTCTCCAGCGGAAAAAGGAAAGCCCAAGGCAGACATCCAACTTCTCCAGCATTACAGCTTCGAATAGGCCTTAGTTATTGCCTCCAGGGAATCAGCTAGAGACATAAAAGGGTGACAGGTTTCACAGCAACATGCATGCAGGTCTTGGCGAACTTCTTTCCTGCTGGCAGTAGTACCTGAGCAGAGGACCGGTGGCTATCTTTATCTACAGAGCCAAGCTGGTGACCCCACATGGCCACTAAGCTTAGTCAGCAGTTCTTCTGAGTTTTACTTATCAGAAGGTAGGCCATCCCAGCCTCAGAGCTCATTCTAGGGCCCTGCTTGGGCAAGGAAGCAAGTAACCAGCCCATATGTTTAGGGTTAGGAGGCCTGGCCAGAGATGCTAGGCAGCTATGAAGTATACCCTACAGCCTGCCAGAACAAGTAAGCAAGTCAGCAGGCCATCCCAACTGCTGTGAAAGGATGAAGAAGAGATTCCATCCTCAACTGTGCAGTTTAGTTCAGTCACTCAGTCGTATCCGACTCCTTGTAACCCCACGGAATGCAGCGCATGAGGCTCCCTGTCTATCACCAACGCCCGTAGTTTACACAAACTCATGTCCATTGAGTGATGGAATCCAAACTTCTCATCCTCCGTCGTCCCCTTCTCCTGAATTCAATCTTTCCCAGCATCAGGGTCTTTTCAAATGAGTCACCTCTTCACATCCAGGTGGCCAAAGTATTAGAGCTTCAGCTTCAGCATCAGTCCTTCCAATGAATATTCAGGACTAATTTCCTTTAGGATGGACTGGTTGGATCTCCTTGCAGTCCAAGGGACTCTCAAGAGTCTTCTCAAACACCACAATTCAAAAGCATCAATTCTTTGGCACTCAGCTTTCTTTATATTCCAAATCTCACATCCATACTAGACTACTGGAAAAACCATAGCCTTGACTAGAGAGGCCTTTGTTGGCAAAGTAATGTCTCTGCTTTTTAATATGCTGACTAGGATGGTCATAACTTTTCTTCCAAGAAATAAGCGTCTTTTAATTTCATGGCTGCAGTCACCATCTGCAGTGATTTGGGAGCCCCCAAAAATAAAGTCTGTCACTCTTTCACCATCTATTTGCTATGAAGTGATGGGACCAGATGCCATGTTCTTAGTTTTCTGAATGTTGAGCTTTAAACCAACTTTTTCACTCTCCTTTTTCACTTTCATCAAGAGGCTCTTTAGTTCTTCTTCACTTTCTGCCATAAAAGTGGTATCATCTGCATATCTGAGGTTATTGATATTTCTCCCAGCAATCTTGATTCCAGCTTGTGTTTCATCCAGCCCAGCATTTCACATGATATACTCTGCATATAAGTTAAATAAGCAGAGTGACAATATGCAGCCCTGATGTACTCCTTTCCCTATTTGGAACCAGTCTGTTGTTCCGTGTTCAGTTCTAATGGTTTTTTCCTGACCTGCTTACCGATTTCTCAAGAGGATGGTCAGGTGCTCTTTCAGAATTTTTCACAGTTTGTGGTGATCCACACACAGTCGTTGGCATAGCTGATAAAGCAGAAGTAGGTGTTTTTCTGGAACTCCCTTACTTTTTCAATGATCCAACAGATGTTGGCAATTTGATCTCTGGCTCCTCTGCCTTTTCTAAAACCAGCTTGAACATCTGGAAGTTCATGTTTCATGTACTGTTGAAGCCTGACTTGGAGAATTTTGAGCATTATTTTACTAGTGTGTGAGATGAGTGCAATTGTGTGGTAGTTTGAGTATTCTTTGGCATTGCCTTTCTTTTGGATTGAAATGAAAGCTGACCTTTTCTGGTCCTGTGGCCACAGCTGAGTTTTCCAAATTTCCTGCCATATAGAGTGAAGCACTTTCACAGCATCATCTTTTAGGATTTGAAATAGCTCAACTGGAATTCCATCACCTCCACTTGCTTTGTTCATAGTGATGCTTCCTAGGGACCACTTGACTTCACATTCCAGAATGTCTGTCTCTAGGTTGGTGATCACATCACCGTGGTCGTGAAGATCTTTTTTGTATAGTTATTCTGTGTAATCTTGCCATTTCTTAATATCTTCTGCTTCTGTTAGGTCCATACCATTTCTCTCCTTTATTGAGTCCATCTTTGTTTTTTTTGTTTGTTTGTTTGTTTGTTTTTTAAATTTTATTTTATTTTTAAACTTTACATAATTGTATTAGTTTTGCCAAACATCAAAATGAATCCGCCACAGGTATACATGTGCTCCCCATCCTGAACCCTCCTCCCCCCTCCCTCCCCATCCTATTGAGTCCATCTTTGTATGAAATGTTCCCTTGGTATCTCTAATATTCTTGAAGAGATCTCTAGTTTTTTTTTCCATTCTGTTGTTTTCCTCTATTTCTTTGCACTGATCACTGAGGAAGGCTTTCTTATCTCTCCTTGCTATTATTTGGAACTCTGCATTCAAATGGGTATATCTTTCCTTTTCTCTTTTGCTTTTCGCTTCTCTTCTTTTCACATATATTTGTAAGGCCTCCTCAGATGGCCATTTTGCTTTTTTGCATTTCTTTTTCTTGGGGATGGTCTGCTCCCTGTCTCCTTGTCAATTTCATGAACCTCCATCCATAGTTTCTTCCACTGTATCATCGTAAGGGATTTGATTTAGGTCATACCTGAATGGTCTAGTGGTTTTCCCTACTTTTCTTTAAGTCTGGATTTGGCAATATGGAGACCATGATATGAGCCATAGTCAGCTCCTGGTCTTTTTTTTTTTTTTTTGCTTACTGTGTAGAGCTTCTCGATCTTTGGCTGCAAAGAATATATTCATTCTGATTTCAGTATTGACCATCTGGTGATGTCCATGTGTAGAGTCTTCTCTTGTGTTGTGGAAAGAAGGTGTTTGCTATGACCAGTGCATTCTCTTGGCAAAACTTTATTAGCCTTTTCCCTGCTTCATTCTGTACTCCAAAGCCAAATTTGCTTGTTACTCCAGGTGTTTCTTCGGAGAGGGCAGGGGCACCCCACCTCAGTACTCTTGCCTGGAAAATCCCATGGATGGAGGAGCCTGGTAGGCTGCAGTCCATGGGGTCGCTAAGAGTTGGACACGACTGAGCGACTTCACTTTCACTTTTCACTTTCATGCATTGGAGAAGGAAATGGCAACCCACTCCAGCATTCTTACCTAGAGAATCCCAGGGACGGAGGAGCCTGATGGGCTGGCGTCTATGGGGTCACACAGAATTGGACACGACTGAAGTGAATTAGCAGCAGCAGCCAGGTGTTTCTTGACTTCCTACTTTTGCATTCCAGTCGTCTATAATGAAAAGGACTTCTTTTTTGGGTGTTCGTTCTAGAAGGTCTTGTAGGTCGTCATAGAACCATTCAACTTCAGCTTCTTCAGCATTACTATCAAATGTGCAGATACCAATGCGAATAAATGAAACCCTGAATCTGCCTGCAATATGGGAGACCCAGGTTCAGTCCCTGTGTCAGGAAGACCCCCTGAAGTAGGGCATGGCAACCCACTCCAGTATTCTTGCCTGGAGAATTCCATGGATCGAGGAGCCTGGCTGGCTACAGTCCATGGGGTCACAAAGAGTTGGACGCTACTGAGCAACTAAGACACCAAAGAAATACCTGCAGCCTCCATGTTCACTGCAGCAGTATTCACAATAGCTGAGACATGGAAATAACTGAAGTGCCCATTCATGAATGAATGAAAGAAATATATATATATATATAAATGGAATGTTGCTTACCCATGAAAAGAAGGATTCTGTCATTTGTGACAGCATGATCCACCTTGAGGCATTATGCTTAGTGAAACAGGTCAGACAGAGAAAGACAAATACTGAATGACCTCACTTATATGTGCAATCTTAAAAAAGCTGAAGTCAGAAACAAAGAGTAGATTCGTAGTTTCCAGGGATGGAGGGGAAAGGGGAGTTGGGGAGATGTTGATCAAAGTGCACAAACTTCTAGTTATGAGCTCTGGGGCTCTATAGTATAGCATGATGACTTTAGCTAACAATACTATATTGAATAATTGAAAGTTTCCAGGAAAGTAAATGTTAAATGTGCTCAGCACAACAATGTAATTATCTAAAGGATAATCTCTCCTTTAACCCAGATCAGTTACCCTGTAAGAACACAAATTCTGTGTTTAATTTGTCAACAAGTGGTTTATCCTGTGAAAATGTCCTCCAATGAATTATAGCCCCTAATATCAAGATTCCTTTGCAATGTGATGTCATTACTCTTCTCATCAGAAGGTGAAGTCTATTTCTCCAACATCTTCGGTACAGGCTGCCTTCCTCATTTGATTTAATTAACAATAGAATGTGCCCATTTTAGAGATTAGGAAGCAAAGGAAGTTAAGTATTTTGTCCAAGGTCACATAGCAAGGAAGCATTTAAGCCCTGGCAATCTAGATCCAAAGTTCATGCTCTAAATAAGCATATTATATTGTTATGTAGTAATATGTTGTATCTTACAACATATGTTATATGTTAACATAGTGAATCATTATATAAATCATCCGAACTAGATGATATAAGCTTCCCATAAGAAAAAAAGAAAAAGAAGATATACCAAAAGAAAAACAAGTCCCATTTTTCAAGTCTAATTCAAAGCAGCCTAGATGTCCATCAGCAGATGAATGGATAAGAAAGCTGTGGTACATATACACAATGGAGTATTACTCAGCCATTAAAAAGAATACATTTGAATCAGTTCTAATGAAGTGGATGAAACTGGAGCCAATTATACAGAGTGAAGTAAGCCAGAAAGAAAAACACCAGTACAGTATACTAATGCATATATATGGAATTTAGAAAGATGGTAACAATAACCCTGTATGCGAGACAGCAAAAGAGACACAGATTATAAAACAGTCTTTTGGACTCTATGGGAGAGGGAGAGGGTGGGGATGATTTGGGAGAATGGCATTGAAACATGTATAATATCATATATGAAACGAATTGCCAGTCCAGGTTTGATGCAGGATACAGGATGCTTGGGGCTGGTGCACTGGAATGACCCAGAGGGATGGTATGGGGAGGGAGGTGGGAGGGAGTTTCAGGATTGGGAACACGTGCACACCCATGGCAGATTCATGTTGATGTATGGCAAAACCTATACAATATTGTAAAGTAATTAGCCTCTAATTAAAATAAATAAATTTAAATTTTAAAAAAAGTTGTTAAAATATTATCACCACCATCATGTGAGGATGAGATTTTCAAAAGCTTTTATCATTGGTCTGTTATTATTCTCTATGGTAAGAAATTGTGGACTGTACAAACGGACTCCAATACTGATAACCAAATTGATAAAAATGAAGAATTAGCACAAGATAATCAAATGGATTGGAAGTCATCTAAGTACTACTAAGAAACCACTGGAAGAAATTTAATATATAAGACCTGAAGCAATGATAACAGGGGAAGGATAATGTAATAACTGTAGAAAAATGAAGCAGAGTTTTTGGGTTGTTTTTCAGTGAAAGTATGGTAAATACAAAGATTAAGAATAATAAGAAAAAAAGATTTACACTCAGAGAAGTTATTCCAGCCAGAGAATTTTATCCTGAATATGATTCTTAAAGCAAATATTTTTAGAGGCACATTATTATAAAATAACTTGATTTTATAATTATGGCTTGAAAATCTTTATCAAATATGCATGATGACTCTAAACAAGATGTAAAATAAGATCACTGTGTTGCAGAATCATGCAAAATATCACAAATATAATACTTGTAAAAACCAAATCTCTATCATATGCTACCATCTCTTTAATATTTGTTGACCAGTGATAGTGCATTTTGCTATACATATTCTATGCAAGGGTTTACATAAAGCACATGATATTTGGTCTCTGTATTAGTTTACCATTTACTGTGTGAAGAAAGATCAAACTTACAAATGTCACATATGTTTCAAGTGAGTCAGAGCATCACATCACTGAGATACACTCAAAAGGGATTTCTGAAGAATAATTATATCAATTATAATATCAACTATCAATTATAATTGATAGTTCTGGAGATACACCTTCTAGATTTCTTTATCCTAGCCATCATATATAATTTGAAAACAACAATCATCACTGAATATGTTTGACCAGGTACCAAATTAAGAATGAAAAAAAAAAATAATGCTTCCCAACATATATCTGGTGTTTTTAACTTTCATTTCTTACACTGATAAAAATAAAATTTGTAATAAAAAATCACATCAACTAAGACAATAGAAAGCACTGATTTCTTATGACTGTCAGTAGTGTGATCAGCTACTGACAAAGATCTTGAATGTCCAAATCCTTTCTTCTCTCTGGAATGTCATATTCTGCTGCTTGATAACAATAAGGAATAATATGACATGATTTAGATGAAGAGGAAAAAAAGAAAGAAAAAGGAGCAAAAAGCAGGTACCAGAGGCAATTTCTGATGAACAAACAAGTTCAGTTCAATCACAGTGAAAAATCAATGACATGAAAATGGACTGCTAAATCATGCTCTGGCCATTTCAGAATGTCTCCATCAACACTTGGAATTTCTATCCATTATCTCTATCTCCCAGGAAATCTCTCTCTTCCTCCCTGTTGACTTGGTGCTATAATACAGTATTTCAAAGTGTTTAAAGTTTTATGGTTCATGTTTCTACATTAGATCTGTATACGCTCTAGAAGACTTCTAAACAATCAAGCACTCTTCCCTTCTTTCAAAAAGAAAAAAAAAAGAAAAACAAAATTTCAAAGCCATTCCCAAATAACACCTGACTTCCTAACATTAAGCTGAGTACTCAATTCTGTGCGTGTGTGCTATGTCACTTCAGTCATGTCACTCTTTGGGACCCTATGGACTCTAGCCCACCAGGCTCCTCCTCTCCTCCAGGTAAGAATACTGGAGTGGGTTGCCATGCCCTCCTCCAGGGGATCTTTCTGGCCCAGGAATCAAACCTGTGTGTCTTCTGTTTCCTGCACTGGCAGGTGGGCTCTTTACCACTAGCACCACTCAACCTCAGATTCAAAAGCAGAATATTTTTATCTCTGAATTTAACCAAATATTTGCAACCACTTTTTGATCTATAGGTCACTTTGGTAGTCTTGTAAAGCCTGGCCTCCTTTTCATAATAATGTTTTAAAATGAATATAATGCATTAAATTAAACATAAAAATATATTGAAATATAGTTTTTAAAAACTTACATTATTTCCTTATTAATGACTAAAGTAATAAGTTCTAATAGTATACTCAATAATTACAATAATGAAGTGTTAACGAGCATGAACTACTGATCAAAATATCTGCAATAACTGTTTCATGATATATAAAATCTCTCATTTTTATTAGTAACAAAGTTACATGTACTTCTGGTAATACAGTGATATAGACACAAGCTTTTGCCTCTCATAACGCATGGATTTTTGTGTTGAAACCCTGAATCCTTCCACAGACCCTTGGGAGCCCACGGGCCTCAGGTTAAGAATCTCTCTTATAAAAGAAGCATAAACTGTCACCTTAAAGAACTCTTTTGCATATTCTTCTTTCAGGAATGCTAACAGTGATTTGAGCATTATCTGGTATTACCCTGCAAAGTAATATCCAAATATTTCTAACAAGCTGTCTCTTCTCTGTAAACATTAATGCCAGGTTCTGTTTATGATATCTTTGAAAAGGTCTGGGAAGAGAGACTATCAGTGCTGGGTTCCTGTTCTCACTTTGCTTGGAACGTGGCCTAATATAATTGTCTTGTGTGCTCAAGGTATGCATTTAAAAGGAATAATTGGTTTGTTCATTTTTATCACCTCCCTCAAAAGCCACTACCCACATATATAGAATTTGATTGGCACTAGGTTATTAGTATCAAGAAGGAGACTAGTGGTTCTCATGACCCACTACTTATACCTGTTGTGTAAAAGCATTCCTATAATTGACATGACGGTAATTTGTACCTCTCTCTGCATCCTATAACTGTCCCTGTGGAAAATATATTAGCTAAAACATTTAAATTTGTCAAGGAAAGATGCTGCAAAATGTACTTCTTTTCACTGCAAGCAGACAACTGCCAGTAGCATAACGATGATGGAGATAGCTTCATGCATGCTGAGTACACTCCTATGCATACCCCTATTAGTCATACAGAAATTAATTTTTACAACATACTAAATAGAAACATATTAATGGAATAAATTTATAAGAAGCAGATAGATAGGGTTGTATTAAGGATGTTGGTTGCATTGGAAACAGAATGTCAACAGTCAGGAAAGTTATCCTTGTATTGTATATACTTTAAAGGGGCTCTTCAGTCATTTCATCATAAAAAGTGCATGATCGCTTGATTTTGGAAAAATAAAAAGGAAGAATAATTTAATGAAATTGTTCCAGTGAGAGTGCCATAACCAAACTGCCCTCAGTTTTGGTCTTCTTCTTCCTTTGGGCTTCCTCATGGAGTACAAAAGAGTATTGGCAGAAGTACTTGCTGTTTTTTCTTCTCTTCTCCTTTCACCACTTTCTTTTAGGTGATAGAACTAAATGAATTATATATTTTGCTATGGTTATTTTTAAACATTCATTTTAAGCTGAATAAATCCATGTCAGTCTCAAATTCAAGTAGTTTCATAATAATTACAAAGCACAGTAGTTATATGCCCTATTTCTTCTTCGGTTTCTGAGGTTAGCAATTTCAGGAAATAACCATTTGCAATTCTTTAAACTCATTCTCCTTTTGCTTCTGCATTTGATGCAATTTCCTGATGTTTGAGTTTTGAATAAACACTCCACAACTGGAGGATAAGGATTTAAATCTCTCATAGTGTAAAGTGATAAAGTAACGTGAAAGTCACTCAGTCATGTCTGACTGCAACATTGTGTGAACTGTAGCCCACCAGGCTCCTCTGTCCATGGAATTCTCCAAGCAAGAACACTGAAGTGGGTTGCCATTTCCTTCTCCAGGGGATCTTCCCAACCAGGGATTGAACCCAGGTCTCCTGCATTGCAGGCATACTGAATCCACAGGATATTGTATTCTCAACTCACACTTCCCTTCCTCCTCATTCCCTTCTAATACAGAAGCATTGGAATTTCAAGGATTGGTACTCAGGCATATACTATTGTAACTTGTCACCACTGAGAATTAAATGTTCAATTGATAAATATCAAATGCTGTACAAATTTTAGTTTTATTGGAACAATGAATGGGAGTGGGGGTCTGATTTCCAATTCCCCATTATCATCAATAGAAACTTGTGTAATTTTCCTCCTGTTCCAATATTTCAACCTGGTTTGTTATTCCCGAGGTGTGTTGCTTAGTTATCCCAGTATTTCTCTGTTGTTTATCCAGTGCATCACTGTTACCTCTGAGATGTTTTTTAATCTTCTCCTTTCTGAATTCAATATGATCCTATTTCTTGGTTTAGTCTTCATTTTGTGAGATTATCTTCTAGTAGTTTCTAGAGAAATGGCATGTTGGATGAATTTTAAAGATACTTCATGCATGAAAAGATCATTATTCTTTCCCCATACTCATTTTTACTGACCTTAGAATTCTATGCTAGAAATTTGGGGCCAGAAATTTTGAAGACTAAGTACCAGTGTCTAGTCTTACAGAGAAGTAATTCCAAACCTTTTTTTGATGTGCTTTTATTCCTCAGTGATTTTAAGAATCATGTTTATCTCTTCTGAAATTTCATGATGAACATAAATTTATAAGTTTTTTTTCATTAACTAATCATTACATGAGACCTTTAATTCTGAAAACATATTTTATTATTCATTGATAAGTTTTTAACTATTTTTTCACATCTTTGTAGAGCTATTTTTATAGGACTTCCCAGATGAGCACTCTAATTTTATCTCTTTCACTTTTTTCTTGAGCTATGTCTCAACATATTTCTGCTGATCCTCCTGAAAATTTCAGTTGACTTTCACATATTAGAAGTTTTAAAAAAATATTTTATTTATATACTACCTTGGTATTTAGGTTTTGATGATTCTGTATAATTTCATGGTTTGTCTTAATGTATACCAATTTAATTATAGTCTAGGTAATTTTTTATATTGGATTACTATAAAATATACCCATACCTAATATTTGGCCATGTATACTTTGCACATAAACACCACAAAAACATTGATTTTTCTTATGAATAAAGTTTTTTTTAAATACATAATCATTTATTAATTACAGATTTTTTTTTATACATTTAAGCATGATTGGTCCCTAAACTGACCATCCAGACAGATGCAATACTTTTTTTAATTTAATTAATTTATTTTACTTTACAATATTGTATTGGTTTTGCCATACATTGACTTGAATCTGCCATGAGTGTGCATGTGTTCCCCATCCTGAACCCCCCTCCCACTTCCCTCCCCATCCCATCCCTCTGGGTCATCCCACTGCACCAGCCCCAAGCACCCTGTATCATGTATCAAACCTGGACTGGCGATTTGTTTCACATATGATATTTTACATGTTTCAATGCCATTCCCCCATATCATCCCACCCTCACCCTCTCCCACAGAGTCCAAAAGACTTCTCAATACATCTGTGTCTTTTGCTGTCTCGCATACAGGGTTATTGTTACCTTCTTTCTAAATTCCATATATATGCATTAGTATACTGTATTGATGTTTTTCTTTCTGGTTTACTTCACTCTATATAATAAGCTCCAGTTTCATCCACTTCATTAGAACTGATTCAAGTGTATTCTTTTTAATGGCTGAGTAATACTCCATTGTGTATATGTACCACAGCTTTCTTATCCATTCATCTGCTGAAGGACATCTAGGTTGCTTCCATGTCCTGGCTATTATAAACAGTGCTGCAGTGAACATCATCAAATAGGTGAGTTTATTTTACTGAAAGCAATTTATCACTTAAATATATGTTCATCTTTATTATCAGAAATTATGACTCTATAGAGACTTCCCAAGTGGCACTAGTGGTAAAGAATCCTCCTGCCGATGCAGGAAAGATAGATGCCGTTTCAATCCGTGGGTCAGAAAGACCCCCTAGAGGAGGGTATGGCAACCCTCTCCAGTATTTTTGCCTGGGGAATTTGATGGACAGAGGAGCCTGGTAGGCTATAATCCATAGGTTCACAAAGAGTCAACAAGCCTGAAGGGACTTAGCACACATGTACACCCACACTCATGAACTATTAAAATTGGAATTCAGACAGGAGGAAGGTTAAAGGTTTAGGAGGCTCCATGATTGCCCTCAATCACACAATGTGCACATGGCAGGGCAATTACAGAAAAATGAGTACATATCAAGTGGGTCTTAGAAAGCATTACTATGAACAAAGCTCATAGAGGTGACAGAATTCTAGCTTAGCTATTTCAAATCCTAAAAGATGCTGTTAAAGTGCTGCACTCAATATGCCAGCAAATTTGGAAAACTCAGCAGTGGCCACAAGACTGGAAAAGGTCAGTTTTCATTCCACTTGCAAACAAAGGCAATGCCAAAGAAAGTGCAAACTATTGCACAATTGCATTCATTTAACACGCTAGCAAGATAATGCTCAATATTCTTCAAGCTATGTTTCAACAGCACATGAACCAAGAGCTTCCAGATGTACAAGCTGGATTTAGAAAAAGCAGAGGAAACAGAAATCAAATTGAAAATACTCATTGACTCATGGAGAGAACAAGAGAGTTCCAGAAAAACATCTACTTCTACTTCATTGGCTATGCTAAATAAAGCCTTTGACTGTGTGGACCACAACAAACTGTGGAAATCTAAAGAGATGGGATTACCAAACCACCTAAAATGCCTCCTAAGAAACCTGTATTAAGGTCAAGAAGCAACAATTAGAACTGGACATGGAACAACAGACTTGTTCAAAACTGGGAAAGAAATATGTCAAGGCTGTATATTGTCATCCTGCTTATTTAATTTATATGCAGAGTACATCATGCGAAATGCCAGGCTGGATGAAGCTCAAACTGGAATCAAGATTGCCAGGATTAATATCAATAACCTCAGATATGCAAATGACACTACCCTAATGGCAGAAAGCAAAAAGGAACAGAAGAGCCTCTTGATGAATGTGAAAGAGGAGAGTGAAAAAGCTGGCTTAAAACACACACACACACACACACACACAACACAACATTCAAAAAACTAAGAGCATAACATCTGGTCCCATCACTTCATAGCAAATAGATGGGGAAACAATGGAAACAGTGAGAGACTTTATTTTGGGGGGCTCCAAAATCACAGCAGATGGTGACTGCAATCATGAAATTAAAAGAGGTCTTGCTTCTTGGATGAAAAGCTATGACAAACCCAGACAGCATATTAAAAAGCAGAGACATTACTATGCCAACAAAGGTCTGTATAGTCAAAGCTATGGTTTTGCCAGTTTTCATGTATGGATATGAGAGTTGGATAATAAAAAAGGCTGGGCACTGAGGAATTGATGCTTTTGAACTGTGTTGTTGGATAAGACTCTTTTGAGTCCCTTGGACCACAAGGAGATCACCAGTCAATCTTAAAGGAAATCAACACTGAATATTCATTGGAAGGACTGGGACTGAAACTGAAGCTCCAATACTTTGGCCACCTGATGTGACGAGCCAGCTCACGGGAAAAGACCCTGACGCTGGGAAAGTTGAGGGCAAGAGGAGAAAGGGGAGACAGATGATGAGATGGTTGGATGGCATCATTGACTCAATGGACATGAGTTTGAGCAAACTCCAGGAGACAGTGAAGGACAGAGAAGCCTGGCGTGCTACAGTCAATGGGATCACAGAGTCAGACACAGCTCAGCGACTGAGCAACAACAATATATAATTATAATATGGGCTTCTCCAGTGGCTCACCGGTAAGAATTTGCCTTACCTTGTGCAGGAGACACAAGACATGCGGTCAGGAATGTCTTCCTGACTCAGGAAGGGAACTTCCTGGGTCAGGAAGATCTCCTGAAGGACAAGCTGGCAACCCACTGCAGTATTACCTGGGAAATCCCATGGACATAGTAGCCCAGCAGGCTATACTCCACGGGGTTACAAAAGAGTCAGATGTGACTTAGTGACTAAAACAATAACGACTCTATAGATAGGATCTAGAGACCCTACAATGACTATAAACCACATGACCACTATTATAAATGCTACTTTTCTTCTCTCCTTATTTTAATACTAAACCCAGGGAACCCTCTTCAAAGCTCCCACCTTCATTCACAAACAAAGGTAGACATGTGTGCAAATGTGCATATAACATTTGATTTCCTATCAAAATATAAAGTTTTAAAGATAATTTGCTTCTCTTTTTAAAGGAAAATATGGAGAAGAATCACTTCTGGAATGGCAGAGTCAATGTCCACCACCTGATGAATGGATGAATAAAATGTAAAATATTACCAGACCATAAAATGGAAGCAGTGATACACAAACATGAGTAACCTTGAGGAAATCATTCTAAGTAGAAAAAATTGTCACAAAAAGACCACATACTACATTAATCCATTTATTTGAAATATGCAAAACAGGCAAATCTATAAAGACAGTCAATGAGTACATGGCTAGGTCTGTGTTGTAGAGAGAACACAGCAACTGACCACTAATGGGTACAGGGTTTGTTTGGTGTGTGATGAACATATTCTAAAATTAGATTGTAATGATGGTTGTACAACTTTATGAATATGCTAAAACCCATTGAATTGTAGACCTTAAATAGGTAAATTTTATGGTATGTGAAGTATTTATTTCTCAAACTCTTTTAAAAGTAAATGTGCTTCTTATAGAAAATGAAAAATATAAAGTTGTAGACGGGGTCCATTGCATATTTCCTTATACAAATATAGCACTCGTGTTTATATTTTTTCTTTTAATCACATTTTGTTTACATTCATTCTGTATTTTGTATTCTAATTTCACATTACAGACTATACAGTAAGTGTTTTCCACCTGAGGAAAGTTTGTTAATATAATGTATCTGCTTAATATTCCAAGAATTAAACATTTTGTAATTTTCCTAACCAATTAATTAATGTTGGACATTTAGTGCTTGGCTCTTCACATTGTTTACAGTAGATGACTTAGAACTTCATAGGGCCTAAGAGATTCATATATACAGGTTCTATGAAAATTCACTATGTAAATTCAAGAATTATCTGATACTGAAGTTAATTTTGAATGAAATAGATATGCTGACTTTTTGCTTGGTCAGTTTCTCCATTTTTACAAAGTCCATTTGTTCTCTTTCCATACTTCACAAGTGCCAATCAAGTTTACACAAATATATTCTGTCATGTACATGCTCTTAGTTCTCTGGGCATTCCTTTTTTAGTTGCTTAAAAAAGAGACATTCAGTATGTAAACACAAATCAGTCAAGAAAAATAACTACAGTAGTCAAACTAGCATAAAATTGGTGAAAGAATAGACAAGTATTAATAGATCAATAGAACAGAAAATAGAAAAAGAAATAGACCCAAGCAAATATACTCAACTACATTTGGGGCTCCCCTGGTGGCTCAGTTGGTAAAGAATTCACCTGAAATGCAGGAGACCTGGATTTGATCCCTGGGTCAGGAAGATCTCCTGGAGAAGGAAATGGCAACCCACTCCAGTATTCTCACCTGGGAAATCCCAGGGACAAAGGAGTCTAGTAGGCTACAGTCCATGAGGTTGCAAGAGTTGGACGTGACTTAGCGATTAAACCACCACCAATTTTTTATTTAAAAAAAAAAATAGCAAAAACAATCAAATGCAGAAACAAAGTCTTTTTAACAAATGGAATAATTGACATTTAGTTAAGACAACTGGATATTTGGTACAAGAACATAAATCTAAACATTGACCTGCTACTTCCACAAAACAACTCAAAAATGGATAACGGTGGTGGTATTCAGTCACTAAGTCATATCTGGTTCTTTGTGACCCCATGAACTGTAGCCTTCCAGGCTTCTGTGTCCATGGGATTCTTCCAGCAAGAATACTGGAGTGGGTTGCCTTTTCCTTCTCCAGGGGATCTTCCAGACCCAGGTACCAAAACTGGACTTAATCAAAATTAAAAATTTCTTCTCTTAGGAAATTAAAAACTTATTCTCTTATGAAAGTACTGTTCAAAAAAATGGAAAGACAAGCCATAGTCCTGGAGAAAACATTTGTATAACAAATATTTGATAAAAGACTTGTATTCTTTAGTTCACAATGAACTCCTAAAACTCAACATTAAGAAATCAAACAACTCAATGTTAAGGGAGGGGGGGCAGAAGACCCTAACAGACACCTCATCAGAAAAGATATATGAATAGAAAATATGCATAGAAAAATATGCTCATCATTATATATCATTAAAAGATTTAAAATAAAAGGTCAGTTTTCATTCCCACGCCAAAGAAAGGCAATGCCAAAGAATGCTCAAAGTACCGCACAATTGCACTCATCTCACACGCTAGTAAACTAATGCTCAAAATTCTCCAAGCCAGGCTTCAGCAATACGTGAACCATGAACTTCCTGATGTTCAAGCTGGTTTTAGAAAAGGCAGAGGAACCAGAGATCAGATTGCCAACATCCGCTGGATCATCGAAAAAGCAAGAGAGTTCCAGAAAAACATATATTTCTGCTTTATTGACTATGCCAAAGCCTTTGACTGTGTGGATCACAATACAATAAACTGTGGAAAATTCTGAAAGAGATGGGAATACCAGAGCACCTGACCTGCCTCTTGAGAAATCTGTATGCAGGTCAGGAAGCAACAGTTAGAACTGGACATGGAACAACAGACTGGTTCCAAATAGGAAAAGGAGTACGTCAAGGCTGTATATTGTTACCCTGCTTATTTAACTTATACGCAGAGTACATCAAGAGAAGTGCTGGGCTGGAAGAAGCACAAGCTGGAATCAAGATTGCTTGAAGAAATATCAATAACCTCAGATATGCAGATGACACCACCCTTATGGCAGAAAGTGAAGAGGAACTCAAAAGCCTCTTGATGAAAGTGAAAGAGGAGAGTGAAAAAGTTGGCTTAAAGCTCAACATTCAGAAAACGAAGATCATGGCATCTGGTCCAATCACTTCATGGGAAATAGATGGGGAAATAGTGGAAACAGTGTCTAACTTTATTTTTCTGGGCTCCAAAATCACTGCAGATGGTGACTGCAGCCATGAAATTAAAAGACGCTTACTCCTTGGAAGGAAAGTTATGACCAACCTAAATAGCATATTAAAAAGCAGAGACATTACTTTGCCAACAAAGGTCTGTCTAGTCAAGGCTATGGTTTTTCCTGTGGTCATGTATGGATGTGAGAGTTGGACTGTGAAGAAAGCTCAGCACCTAATAATTGATGCTCTTGAACCACCACTTTGTGGTGTTGGAGAAGACTCTTGAGAGTCCCATGGACTGCAAGGAGATCCAGCCAGTCCATTCTGAAGATCAGCCCTGGGATGTCTTTGGAAGGAATGATGCTAAAGCTGAAACTCCAGTACTTTGGCCACCTCATGCGAAAAGTTGACTCATTGGAAAAGACTCTGATGCTGGGAGGGATTGGGGGCAGGAGGAGAAGGGGAGACAGAGGATGAGATGTCTGGATGGCATCACTGACTCGATGGACGTGAGTCTGATTGAACTCTGAGAGTTGGTGATGGACAGGGAGGCCTGGCGTGCTGTGATTCATGGGGTCCCAAAGTGTCGGACACGACTGAGCGACTGAACTGAACTGAATATCCACCATATATACCTATTAGAATCGTTAAAATCTAAAACATGGACAAGATGAAATGTTGGTGAAGATGTGAGGAGCAACTGGAAATAACTGCCAATGGGAATGCAAAATGGTGCAGTTTCTTTGGAAATAGTTTCTAAGCTGTTCTTCAAAACTAAACATACTCTCACCACATTATTTGCAATCCCATTTCTTGGTACTTACCCAGAGAAGTTTAAAACATATTCACACACACACACACAAAACATATGCACAAGAAAAACTGATAAAGATTGGAAGTACCCAAGATGTCTTTCAATAAGTGAATGGAATATTGTTATTCAGCAACAAGAAGAAATGAGGTGCAGTCAAGCCACAAAAAGAAATGGAGGACATTGACTGCACATTGTTTAGTGAAGGAAGCCAGTCTAAATGACTATATACTGTTTAATTCCAACTATATGATATTCTAGAAAAGGCAAAACTATAGAGATAGTAAAGAAAAAAAAAGAGGTAGTTATCATGGGTTGGGGTTGGCAGGGAGTAGAGAAGAACAATGAATAGGTATGAAAGGGGGCATTTTAAGGCGGTGAAACTATACTGTGCTTAGTCACTCAGTCCTGTCTGACTCTTTGTGACTCCATGGACTGGCCTGCCAGCTCTGCTGTCCATGGGGATTCTCCAGGCAAGAAAACTGGAGTGGATTCATTTCCTTCTCCAGAAACTATACTGTATGATACTATAATGGTTGAGACATGACATTGCATGCATTTAGCAAAACCTTTGGAATTTTATGACATAAAGAGTGAACTATGGATGTTAGGCAATAATAATTTACTGATATTGGTGCATCAATTATTTGTTCAATGTTGAAAAAAACTGAACAATGTTTATTGTCCAGTTGGTTCATCAACAAATATACCACACCAATGAAAATGTTTATTATAGGAAAAACAGAGTTGGGGAGAGAACTCTGTACATTCTGCTCAAGTTTTCTGTAACTCCTCTAAAAAAATAGTCTATTTCTTTAAAAAATTAAATCATAAACGACCTTTCCACTTAAAGATGACTATCTTTGTAATTTCCCAAAGGACTCCTGCAAAATCACAAAGGATTTGTTCTTTCATTTTGTAAAAATAGGGGTACTGGGAATCACTAGGATTATTTGACATGTTTTACTAATGATGAGTTGCATGGAAAAAAGTGTCAAGTCAGAATAGGCAGATTTCCTTCTGTTAAATTTGTATTGATATATTTATTACAGAAAATGTATGCTGTATGGGAGGTCATTCTCCTTGTTGCTCATTACATGTTCCCCTGTTAGTATCTTGTGGCTGCTTTGCCTCATATCTTAGACATAGTGTTTTCAATTAATAAATTTGTTTCATTTTAAGGTGTTAACTTGGCTGTAACTTTACTCCTTTAATTTAAAACAGCATCTTCTCAACTATTGGCCTTCAACTGAAGGTTTACAAATTTATATTAAGTTTGTCTTAATATACAGATATTTAGGACTTCTTCAGATGTCTTTATAGTCTTCATATACTCTTAATATATTTTAGTGATTTGAATGGTATATTCACGGTCCATGTCAATTTTTTTATATCTGAAGTTTTCTTTGTAAATGTTTTTTTCATTTGTGTATATTAAGTTTAAAATGCACCAGTTTTGAAAATAGATGTAAATTATTATCTTTATATGCATTTGTCCAAAAACTTTTGGAGATTGAACTTTTGTTTTCTGTAGCATAGAAACAATCAAATTCCCTTTCAGTTGCATTGTCCTCATAATGCGTTATTATCTAATCTTTGTTTTTCTTGTCTTTCACAATCACAGCTCTTTAAAGTACACTTTTATACCAATGCATTCATTATTATGTTATGATAAAAGTGATATTTACAATGAAAACGATGATGATGACAGTACCTAACGCCTATAATTGTGCTTCTTGTGTTCCAGACACTATTCTCCGCATAATACATATAGCAAAGATTTGTTCTTCATCACAAGTCCAAGGAGTAGATAATATTAGTATCTCTCTTTAATTAATGAGGAAACCCAAGAAAAGATGTTAAACAACTAGCCTAAAGTCACCGAGTTAGTAAATTGTAAAGCCAGGTTTCAAACACAGGCTATTGGTTGTAAGGTCTGTGCTCTTAACACTTATATCAACCATCTTACTGTTAAGCTTCTAAAGATAACTTCTTTTTTTTTTTTTTTTCATCTAGAAGACTCCCCCAAATGGTTCTGTCTCTTTGAATCCCTGCTGTGATCGCCTCTACTTTTTTATAGTGGAGCTATACAGATGCCTTCCCTGATAGCAGAGTTGGTACAGGAGACCCTGGTTCAATTCCTGGGTCAGGAAGATCCAATGGAAATGGGATAGGCTACCACTCCAGTATTGTTGGGCTTCCCCTGTGGTTTAGCTGGTAAAGAATCCACCTACAATGCAGGAGACCTGGGGCTGCCCACTCCAGTAATCTGGCCTGAAGAATTCCACAGACTGTATAGTCCATGGGGTCACAAAGAGTCGGACACAACTGAGCAACTTTCACTTTCATACAGATGCCTTAGTTCGGTTCAGTCCAGTCGCTCAGTCCTGTCCAACTCTGTGACCCCATAAACTGCAGCACGCCAGGCCTCTCTGCCCATCACCAACTCCCGGAATTTATCCAAACTCATGTCTATTGAGTTAGTGATGCCATACAACCATCTCATCCTCTGCCATCCCCTTCTCCTCCTGCCCTCAATCTTCCCCAGAATCAGGCTCTTTTCAAATGAGTCAGCTCTTCACATCAGGTAGCAAAAGTATTAGAGTTTCACCTTCAGCATCAGTCCTTCCAGTGAACACCCAGGATTGATTTCTTTTAGGATGGACTGGCTGGATCTCCTTGCAGTCCAAGGGACTCTCAAGAGTCTTCTCCAACACCACAGTTCAAAAGCATCAATTCTTTCACACTCAGCTTTCTTTACAGTCCAACTCTCACATCCATACATGGCTACTGGAAAAACCATAGCCTTGACTACACATATCTTTGTTGGCAAAGTAATGTAGCTTTTTAATATGCTGTCTAGGCTGGTCATAACTTTCCTTCCAAGGAATAAGCTTTTTTTTAATTTCATGGCTGCAATCATCATCTGCAGTGATTTTGGAGACCAAAAATAAAGTCAGCCAGTTTCCACTATTTCCCCATCTATTTGCTATGAAGTGATGGGACCAGATGCCATGATCTTCGTTTTCTGAATGTTGAGCTTTAAGTCAACTTTTTCACTCTCCTCTTTCACTTTCATCAGGAGGGTCTTTAGTGCTTCATCATTTTCTGCCATAAGGATGGTGTCAGCTGCATATCTGAGGTTATTGATATTTCTCCCAGCAATCTTGATTCCAGCTTGTGCTTCATCCAGCCCAGCATTTCTTAGGATGTACTCTGTATATAAGTTAAAAAAGCAGGGTAACAATATACAGCCTTGACATATTCCTTTTCCTATTTGGAACCAGTCTGTTGTTCCATGTTCAGTTCTAACTGTTGCTTCATGATCTGCATACAGGTTTCTCAAGAGGCAGGTCAGGTGGTCTGGTATTCCCATCTCTTTCAGAATTTCCACAGTTTGTTGTGATCCACACAGTCAAAGGCTTTGGCATAGTCAATAAAGCAGAAATATATGTTTTTCTGGAACTCTCTTGCTTTGTCCATGATCCAGCGAATGTTGGCAATTTGATTTCTGGTGCCTCTGCCTTTTCTAAAACCAGCCTGAACATCTGAATTTCACTGTTCACACATTGCTGAAGCCTGGCTTGGAGAATTTTGAGCATTACTTTACTAGCATGTGAGATGAGTACAATTGTGCAGCAGTTTGAGCATTCTTTGGCATTTCCTTTCTTTGGCATGGGAATGAAAACTGACCTTTTCCAGTCCTGTGGCCACTGCTGAGTTTTCCAAATTTGCTGACATATTGAGTGCAGCACTTTCATAGCATCATCTTTCAGGATTTGAAATAGCTCAACTGGAATTCATTACCTCCACTAGCTTTGTTCCTAGTAATGCTTCCTAAGGCTCACTGAACTTCATATTCCAGAATGTCTGGGTCTAGGTAAGTGATCACACCATTGTGATTATCTGGGTCATGAAGATCTTTTTTGTACAGTTCATCTGTGTATTCTTGCCACCTCTTTTTAATATTGTCTGCTTCTGTTATGTCCGTACCATTTCTGTCCTATGTTGAGCATATTTTTGCATCAAATGTTCCCTTGGTATCTCTAATTTTCTTGAAGAGATGCCTAGTCTTTCCCATTCTATTGTTTTCCTCTATTTCTTTGCACTGATCACTGAGGAAAGCTTTCTTATCTCTCCTTGCTATTTTTTGGAACTCTGTATTCAAATGGGTATATCTTTCCTTTTCTATTTGCCTTTTACTTCTCTTCTTTTCACAGCTATTTGTAAGGCCTCCTCAGACAGCCAATTTGTGTTTTTGCAATTCTTTTCCATGGGGATGGTCTTGCTCCATGTCTCCTGTATAGTGTCACAAAGCTCCATCCATAGTTCATCAGGCACTATGTCTATCAGATCTAGTCCATTAAATCTATTTCTCACTTCCACTGTATAATCATAAGGGATTTGCTTCAGGTCATACATGAATGGTCTAGTGGTTTTCCCAACTTTTTTCAATTTAAGTTTGAATTTGGCAATAAGGAGTTCATGACCTGAGGCACAGTCAAATCCCAGTCTTTTTTTGCTGACTGTATAGAACATCTCCATCTTTGGCTGCAAAGAATATAATCAATCTAATTTTGGTATTGACCATCTGGTGATGTCCCCGTGTAGAGTCTTCTCTTGTGTTGTTGGAAGAGGGTGTTAGCTATGATCAATGCGTTCTCTTACAGAACTCTATTAACCTTGCCCTGCTTCAAACAGATGCCGTAAGTATTCTGCTTTATGGTTGCCTCTAAGGGCACAAATAATACGTATAAATATTTTATCCTCCAAAGCTCTATACGATGTTATCTATTGTTTTAACTTTTACTTTCAGAATTTATTTTTATTGCCTTTATATTTACATATTTTTAAACTATAATTATTATGAACATATTTTTTAGAGCCTGACTCAGTTCAGTTCAGTCGCTCAGTCATGTCCGACTCTTTGCAATCCCATGAATCACAGCACACCAGGCCTCCCTGTCCGTCACCAACTACCGGAGTTCACTCAAACTCATGTCCATCGAGTCGGTGATGCCATCCAGCCATCTTATCCTCTGTCGTCCCCTTCTCCTCCTGCACTCAACCCCTCCCAGCATCAGTGTCTTTTCCAATGAGTCAACTGTTCGCATGAGGTGGCCAAAGTACTGGACTTTCAGCTTTAGCATTAGTCCTTCCAATGAACACCCAGGACTAATCTCCTTTAAGATGGACTGGTTGAATCTCCTTGCAGTCCAAGGGACTCTCAAGAGTTTTCTCCAACACCACAGTTCAAAAGCATCAATTCTTCAGCACTTAGCTTTCTTCGTAGTCCAACTCTCATATCCATACATGAACACTGGAAAAACCATTGACTACACAGACCTTTGTTGGCAAAGTACTGTCTCTGCTTTTCAATATGCTATCTAGGTTGGTCATAACTTTCCTTCCAAGGAGTAAGCGTCTTTTAATTTCATGGCTGCAGTCACCATCTGCAGTGATTTTGGAGCCCCCCAAAATAAAGTCTGACACTGTTTCCACTGTTTCCCCATCTATTTCCCATGAAGTGATGGGACCTGATGCCATGACCTTCGTTTTCTGAATGTTGAGCTTTAAGCCAACTTTTTCACTCTCCTCTTTCACTTTCATCAAGAGGCTTTTGAGTTCCTCTTCACTTTCTGCCATAAGGGTGGTGTCATCTGCATATCTGAGGTTATTGATATTTCTCCCAGCAATCTTGATTCCAGCTTGTGCTCCTTCCAGCCCAGCGTTTCTCATGATGTACTCTGCATATAAGTTAAAAAAGCAGGGTAACAATATACAGGCTTGACGTACTCCTTTTCCTATTTGGAACCAGTCTGTTATTCCATGTCCAGTTCTAATTTTTGCTTCCTGACCTGCATATAGGTTTCTCAAGAGGCAGGTCAGGTGGTCTGGTATTCCCATCTCTTTCAGAATTTTCCACAGTTTATTGTGATACACACAGTCAAAGGTTTTGGCATAGTCAATAAAGCATAAAGAGATGCTTTTATGGAACTCTCTTGCTTTTTCGATGATCCAGCGGATGTTGGCAATTTGATCTCTGGTTCCTCTGCCTTTTCTAAAACCAGCTTGAACGTCAGGAAGTTCACAGTTCACATATTGCTGAAGCCTGGCTCAGAGAATTTTGAGCATTACTTTACTAGCGTGTGAGATGAGTGCAATTGTGCGGTAGTTTGAGCATTCTTTGGCATTGCCTTTCTTTGGCATGGGAATGAAAACTGACCTTTTCCAGTCCTGTGGCCACTGCTGAGTTTTCCAAATTTGCTGGCATATTGAGTGCAGCACTGACTACCTTACTTCAAATACCTGCTCCAACTCTATCTCCCTAAGACTTCGGGCATATTACTTAGCCACTCTTAAGTCTTGGCTCCACCCTATGTAAATTGGGGATGACAATAGGGCCCTTCACCTGGAGTAGATGCTATACTGAGGGAGATAATGCATGCAAAGAACTCTTTATAGTGCTTGGAACATATAAAGCCCTTTATCAATAGCATTACCTTATTAAACCCTAATTTCACCGAAAACTCTTTGAGGTCAGTGAATAATTTATATTCCTCTTTATATCCCTTTTATAACATACCAACCTGAACTTACTGTATGCTTAATACTTTTTGTAAAAATCAGAATAATTAGACCCATTTGAGTCACAGCACACAATTTCTTTATAATTCCCACTTAAACATTATATTGTTTCTACCCTTGTTCAGTATATTCACATAACATATGCAACATCCTGTTTGTTACTCATTTAATTATTTGAAAGACACTAGTTTTTCCTGAAAACTAAGTGATTTCAAAATGCACAGTTTTTTCTAGATCTTTATATAAATACACAAGCAAGTATAGTAAACTGTGCATATTACATATAGAAATATAAATATATATATTTTATAAAATAATTTAACCATATACATAATCCTCATCCAGACATAGTGACCTTTGCTCTCTGGACTTCATAAGATTATTAGCAAAATGAAATTTGATAACTCATTTGAAGATACTTTGTAAAATATTACACATAAAATTACATGTGTAATATTAAATATTAAAATATTACACATAAAATCAATATACTACTGATATTTAAATGACTATTAAGGATAAGGATGAGGATTGGTGTGGAACAGATCTGTATGTGGGTATCATTAACTTTAATGTCTAATAGCCCAAAGACTTTCCAAAATTGGATTGATATTCTTTCCAAACTGAACAATTCATGTAACTATCTTAAAATATAAGGTGTGAAATAAAAAACAGGTATTTTCAATCTATCCTTACTTAACTCCAAGTCCTGTAGCTGATTTTAAACTTATTAGCTCTTTTTTCTCCCTTAGTTCTAAAATTCATGTATTTACTGCTTTCGATTTTTAAATGTGAGTCACTATCTACAGTGGAAGCAGAGTGTTTAGTTCTCTCCCTGAACTTCCCACAAGTCTAACTCAGACACAGATCCCCATTTCCCAGTGAATCTATGATTTTTAATTAAATAAATATTTGGCAATTTTATTATAAATGGTACATAAATATTGTTTACACCTCTGCCACAGAATGTGTCATTTAGTATGTTTAATTAATTTCATCTAGAGTTAATAACTGACTTTCCTGTTAATATTATATGTGCCTATCATTAATTCTTACCTTAACTCCAGGACTAAATCCTAACAACTCTTTTTATTGCAGTTCAACACAGAAGCCAATATAACAAACTTTGTTTTTGCTGATCTTCAAATATCCCTCCTGGAACCATTCATCCTCCTCTCCATTCTAGATTGTTGTTCTCTAGACATGCCAGCATAGATTATAGGACATTCTTTCATAATCAGCCTGGAAATTCTCTTCATCTTGTTCCTGCTTTGGATCTATTATCTCCTGAAGCTCAAGTGTTCCTCTCTCATGGTTTATTTCTTCATTTACATATTCTAGAAACTCCCAAAATAAAGGTTGAATTGCATTTGAGAGATTTTTGAGACTTTGAATAGCTGAATATGCCTTTACTTTACCCTCACACTTGATTGCTAGTTTAAGCTGGTACAGCAATCTAAGTCCAATCAGGAGATAAAAATTATGCATAAATTAATATAGAGAATTTGTAACTGCATGAAAGAGGAAACACAAGATATAAGACAACACTATAGGTACCATGGCTATGTGCCTATGGTACCACAGGGAGAGTGCCTAAGAAGGATGAACTTGGAAGGGGTCTGACAATTTAATGGTGTTATTTAGAGGAAATAGGATACATGCATCTGAAACTGAGATAAAAACTCTCAATTGGGATACAGATTTTGGAGGCATAAACATAGACGGTACATTGCTATAAACTGAGTATTTGTGTCCCTCCAAAATTCATATGTTAAATCCTAAGGCCCAGGTGATGGTATATGGAGGTGAGGCCTTTGGGAGGTGACTAGCCAATGAAGGTAGAGCCCTTATGAATGGAATCCACGCCCTTATAAAAGAGACCCCAGAAAGCTTACTTGTCCCTTATACCATGTGAGAACACAGTAAAACCACTATCTATAAACCAGGAAGCTGAGCCTCACCATACATTAAATCTGTCAGTGACTTGATCTTCAACTTCTCAACCTCCAGAACTGTGAGAAATAATTTCTGGTTTTGTTTACAAGCCTCCCAGTCTATTGTATTTTTGTTATGGCAGCCTAAAGAGACTAAGACATAACATATTTATGCCTTGGAAGTCTAGTGTGATTCCCAGATCTAGTGCCTGGGAGAAAAGGTGAATATAGTTATCTTTTTTTAACAAAAAGAAAACAATGATTAGGAAAAGGATTTCTTTTAACAGAGTATCAGTTCAGGTTTGGGCAAGGCGAATTTGAGTCCCTTTGGAACATCCAAGTGCACATGTTTAAAACTGCATAAAAAGAAGAAAAAATGTGAACTAGAAACATCCAGCTAAGCCTTATTAGAATGGGGACAATGATACCCCTCCTTCAGAAAATTTTCAGCCTCTTTAAAAAGATATAAAAATTTTCTCTTCTCCTGTTTAAATTATTTACATATCAGTGAAGACATCACAGGTTGTAATAATTTGTCTACACAAGAATAAATGTAGGATTCCTCATGAAAGTATTTTTCTGTAGTTGCTCATATCACTTTTAAGTTTCTGAAATATACATTTTTGAGTTGTCTCACATAATAGTGAATTGAATGAACGATCAAAAATGCAAGCAATATAATTTTCCATAGGTTGTTTAATATTAACTTATTTGAATAGCAATAAGCACCATTTTTAAAAGAAACTTCTAAGGTCTTTCCTTATTGCAGTGATCAAAACAGTTATTTAATACAGTTTTACCTTAAAAACTGGCAAGTCTACTATTTAAAAAAATAGTCATTATAAAATTGCAATTAAATATTGACATTATTTCAATATCCTAAAGTAAATAATAGTCCTGTTTTGCACAGGTAGGTTATCAACTCAGAACCAAAAATGAAAATACTATTTTTATATCAGTTTCCTACTGATGCTATAACAAATTACCACAGATTTAGTGGTTTAAAATATTTACTTACAGTTCTAGAGCCCAGATATCCCAAGGTAACCTTATGAAGCTAAAACTTAAAGTGTCAGTAAAGCTAGATTCTTCTGGAAGTACAATGTAAAATCCATCTCCTTGCCTTTTTTTCTGGATTCTAGAATTTCTGGGCTCATGGTTCCCTTACTTCCTCTGCAAAGTGCATAGTTCCAAACTCTGCTTCCTTCATCACTCTTTCTTCCACCTTCTTCAACCTTCCTGCCTCCCTTTTACAAGGACCTTTGTGATTCATTTGGGCCTATCTGGATGACTCAGGATAATCATTCCACTTAAAGAGATTTCATTTAGGGACTTCTCTGGTGGCCCAGTGGTTAGGAATCAGCCTGCCATTGCAGGCGACGTGAGTTTGATCCATGGTCCAGGAAGGTTCCACATGCCATGGGGCAACTAAGCCTGTGTGCCACAATTACTGAGCCTGTGCGCTACAGCCTGTGCTTTGCAGTCAGAGAGGCCACCCCCATGAGTAGCCTGCATACCACAACTGGAAAAAGCTTGCACAAAGCAACAAAGACCCCGTGCAGCCAAAAATAATTTAATTTAAAGAATATTGCACCATCTGAATTTCAAATCATGGAACATGATTTACTCACTTATAAATAAAAACATTTTTAAAAATATATTTCATTGAATCACACCTACAAAGTTCTTTCTGTCATGTAAGCGTACATATCAGAGGCTGGGATTAGAATGTGGATATCTTGGGAAGAGGGCATTGTTCAACATACCATAATTTTTTTAACTACATTTACAGCCAATTTTGAAAGTATTATAAAATTTGTTTAATTGGCAAATTGTCTACTCTTTTACCTTCCTATCTCTATTGTTCTCAGAGGCTGACAACTAGAGACCCAAAGCAGATGTGAAGGGAAAGCTTAATGACGCAGTTTTCCACTCTTCTTCATTGTTAGATTTGTACCAAACACCTGATTCTTGTTATCATGTATGAAATGAGTTGCCAGTCCAGGTTCGATGCACGATACTGGATGCTTGGGGCTGGTGCACTGGGACGACCCAGAGGGATGGAATGGGGAGGGAGGAGGGTTCAGGATGGGGAACACATGTATACCTGTGGCGGATTAATTTTGATATTTGGCAAATCTAATACAGTTATGTAAAGTTTAAAAATAAAATAAAATTAAAAAAAAAAAAAAAGGAAGTAAAAATACAGGAATAGACTGAATACTTTTTCTTTAGCCTGTAGCATTATTCTATTATCCATTTCTCAAGACTATACCATTAATTTTTTGTATGTCAGACTCAGTGCGGACCATCACCTGCCAGGCCACTCCATCCAAGGGATTTCCCATCAAGAGTGCTGAAAGTGGATTGCCACGCCCTCCTTCCAGGGAATCTTCCCAAGTTCCAGGGATCAAACCTGTGTCTCCTGCATTGCAGGCAGATTCTTTACCACTGAGCCACTGGGGAAGCCCATATGTATAACCAGTAGGAACTCTTTACTTAGCATAGAATTATCTCTCCTCCTGGTACATGTTCACTAGCTGCATGCTTGAGTGATTGCAACCAACTTCCACTGTGTGTCATCAGTGCTACCCTTGAGTTAACAGCGGTTCATGGAGTCAAATAATCTAGGGCATACTAAGGAAGTAAGGGAACTCCTACAGGGAAATTTAACAGCTTATGTGTGCCTAACTCTCTCAGTCAATTCAGATGATTGTCGTGTTCCAGCCAATTGCACATTTGGTTGAACTGTTCAACACCTGTCCCAGTTTCAGGTACCCCTGCTGAGTGTGCGCATGCTTGAATCGCTTCACAGATCATTGCAATTTTTTTAACGTCTGTTTCCAAAAACAAGCTTTAAGAATAATGCAGACTTAAAACATATATTCTAATGCTATAATGAGGTAACTACAACATATGAACAAATGCATTGAAAAACTAAAGTTTCATTTGTAAACAAACTAGCCATAAAGCAGCCTCTTGTATTATGATTAACAGTTGGGATTGTTTCATTGCAAGCAGCAGAAACTCCTCTAATCAAGCAAAATGGAATTTATTGGAAGATATTTGAAACAGAATCTGAGGGATTCTAGAAGGTCAGACCTAAATTGTAGAAACTAACCTGTCTTTGAGAACAGAAACAAAATAACATTCCAATAGCAGAATCATTATGGTCAAAGTTTTAGCCTTGGGATGACCGGAAATGCAACCATTTTCAGTTCCACTGTCCTTCTGTTCATGATCAAATTTTTAGGAAATAAGTATATATTAATCTAGCCTAGATAACATGCTGCAGATTAGTGGACATATAGGGGGAAAAGGTAATTTCTCTATATAAGAGTAGGTGTGGTAAAAAGTGAATTCTAGACATTGAAAAAAATCTTAAATATTCACCACATACAATGTGTACTTTTATTTTCAGTATTACACTCCACGTGGAAAAAGATTTTTTTTATCGGTCTATAACAGTGATGTTTAACATACATATGTATACTGGTGTCTCTTTGCATGTTCAATTTCCTTTTCATAGGCACTAGAGAGACTGGATTAAAGACCACCTAAAGAACCTTATTTTACCTTAATGGCTTTACTTCCTAATATAGTCATACTCTGAGGTACTAGAGTTTAGGCCTTCAACATAGGAATTTTGTGGGGGCGAGCACAATTTAGCCCGTAACACTATCTCATGTGAGGGTAAAAATAAAAATAAATAAATAAAAGTTTCAATTTGTAAGGAAGACAAGGACTCAAGGACATAGACTGGGAACACTGGAGGACACCACTGGCGTTGCGAAAACAAATAAGGAAAAAAGAAGAAGAGAAGAAAAACTGTGCCTGTGGAGGAAGAACAGGCACCCTGGACAAGGTCAACAACCTTCAGTGACACAGGCACACTGTACACTCCAAAGACTAAGATTCACTTAGTACATTAGCATGTGCTTCTCTGACCTACACCCTACCAGCCTCCAGTAAAAATACCAGTGAATTACAGCTGGGAGGTCTGCAAGAGACAGATTCTCTCTGAGGAACATTTACAAAAGGAACAAAAGGAAGACCTGAAGCCAAGAGCAGAGAAGAATAAAAGGTCTCTAGAGGAGCTCTCTGATGCCCACAGCAAGGGCATACTGCAAACACAATATAACTAGATTCATACAAATCCTCACTTTATAGTCCTATCACCTAAGAGTCTATTTTCCTACATAACATGATCAGCTGTCAACAAAATTTACAGAGGATGACAGATGGCAAAGAGGAAAAAGTCTGAAAATAAAAAACAATTGCCAAATCCAGATATGATATAGATATTGGTATTTTCAGACAGATTGTAAAAGAACTAACATGTTGACAGCTCTAATGGAAAGATGGTCAAACATGCTAGATCTAAATCGAGTGGATAGTTTCAATACAGAGTTGAAACTATCAGAAATAATCAAATAAAAACTAGAAATTAAAAACACAGTAACAGAAATGAATGTGTCTTTGATGGGCTCCTTAGTAGATTCAAACAGCCAAGAAAAGTATGAGTAAACATGAAAATATAGAAATAGAAATTATACAACATCTTTAAAGCTTCCAAAATTAGTGGTGACAGACACCAAACCACAGAGTACACCAAGGAGAAAATATACTAACACAACAAAAACTAAGTGTATCACACTCAAACTAAAAAGAAAAGGAAATCTGAGGGCAATCAAAGGTGGGCTGGGGTTGGGAAGGACAAGTTTCATACAATGGAAATGACAAGAATTATCACAGACATCTCATTAGAAACCCACAGGATAGTAGAAAATTGAGATCTTTAAAATTGGAAACAAAAAAATTCAACCTAGAATTCTATATCCATAAATTTAAAGATGAAGAAGAGATAAAGATTTTATCAGGGGAAAAAAAAAACTGTTAAAGAGTTTCTTGCCAGCAGACCTGTCCTATAACACAGTTATTGAGAAATAGTTCAGGCAGAAGTAATCATAAGATCAAACATATGTTATACACCAAAAATAAAAAGCATCAAAATTGAATGAATGAATATAAATATAACTTTTTTTACTTAGTGTAATTGCTCTAAAAGGTAGTTATTCAAGGCAATAACATATACTATATACATTGATATTTGCAGTACACATAAAAACATGAGGGGCTTCCCTGGTTGCTCAGTGGTAAAGAATCTTCCTGCCAACAGGAAACGTGGGTTTGATCCCTGAAGCAGGAAGATTCCACATGCCTCAGAGCAGCTAACCCGATATGCCACAAATATTGAGCCTGTGCTCTAGAGCCTGAGGGCCACCACTACTGAGCCTATGTGCTGCAACTACTGAAGCCTGTTTGCCCTAAAGCCTGTGCTCTGCAACAAGAGAAGCCACCATAATAAGAAGCCCATGCACCTCAACTAGAGAAAAGCCAGGGCAGCAACGAAGACCCAGTGCAACCAAAATAAATATTTTTTTTGAAGTCATTTACAGAAAGACTTTCCAACTATGACCTAAACTCTGGTGTTGTGATTACCTGCTAGTATCCCTAAAATGCCAACAATGAAGACATATTTCCTTGACTTCATCAGTTAATTTATACTTTGCCTTGTTTTGATTTTGAAAGTTTTATCCTGTGAGTTCCTTTCCACAACATGTTCCCCTACGAAGAGATCTTTCACAAGGTGCTTTTGCAAATCTAACTCTCCTGAAACAACACATTCACTCTGGGATCCAGTGAACATTATTTGACATGCACAATTAAAAGAAGGTATCTAATACAGATGCCCAAAAATAACATAAAAAGATGCTCAATATCACTATCAGAGAAATGCACATCAAAACTTCAGTGAGGTATCAACTCACACCTGTCAGAATGGCCATCCCCCAAAAGTCGTCTACAAACAATAAACACTGGAGAGGGTGGTGGGGGCAAAAAAGGAATGTAAATTGGTACAGCCACTATGGAGAATAGTATGGAGGTTCCTTAAAAAAACAAATATAGTAAAGTTTAAAAATAAAATAAAATTAAAAAAAAAAAAAACAAACAAATATAGAGCTATTATATGATCCAGAAATTCCGATCCTGGCATATATCCAGACCAAACCATAATTCAAAAAGATACACGCACCCCTGTGTTCACGGCAGCAGCATTATTCACAGTATCTAAGACATGGCAAAACCTAAATCTCCATTGACAGAGGAAGGAATAAAGAAGATGTATTTATACAATGGAATATTCCTCAATCACAAGAAAGAATGAAATAATACCACTTGCAGCCACATGGATAAGCCTAGAAATTCATGCTAAGTGGAATAAGAGAGAGAAAGATAAATATCATTTGGTATCAGTTATATGTGGAAACTAAAGTGATACAAATGAACTTATTTACAAAACAAACTCAGACTTAGAAAATTAATCCATGGCTCCCAGAGGGGAAAGGTGAGGGGATGGCATATAGTAAGAGTTTGGGTAGAACATGTACACATGACTATATATAAAATAGATAATCAACAAGGAACTACTGTACGGCACAGGGAACTCTACTCAATACTCTTTAATAACCTATATGAGAAAAGGATCTGAAAAAGGATAGACATATGTATAACTAAATCACTTTGCCACCCATTTGAAACTAACACAATGCTGTAAATCAACTATACTTGAATGTAAAATAAATCTTTTAATTAAAAACAGTTTCTAAAGAAGAAATTTCTTCAATTTCTAAACAATGCTTAGTAAGAGCAGTTTAGTCATCTAACCAAACGAATAGAGCATTTTACTTATATTTTAAAAGCCTTGTTAAATAAGATTATAAAAAAAGGCATCACACAACACAAATTTTAAACATAGTTTGATTATTATATTGATCACTTAGAAATGGTTGCAGACCTTTACTATCCAATTAGCATACATCTTGACTAATTTGTACCCTATTGAAAACATAATTATGAAGTAATTATGGAAACTTAAAATGTCATTAACTTCATCCTCCATGGATTTGGAAGCCTAATAAGACTCATCTAAATTTTGGAACTCCCCATTTAAAAAGTCAAACAATACATAAAAGAAGATAAAACTTATACACACAATCAGTGGCATTTGTTCTTTTAAAATTGTTTCCTCAAAAGTGTCTTGTTTATTAATTTGCCATCATTCTCTAATCTTCATTGTCCTTTTTTAAATTTTTTAGGGTGCCTCTAAACTTAAAACTTGAATGTCTCTCTTTACATTTGTATAAGTTTGCTATGTACAGGTATTTGTCACTATATTTATATAATTTTCTGTGGAATTATCGTACTGATGCGAATATATGCTTGTGACCATTGACAGAAAAATTAAATCACTGATATAAAAACTTAAAGAATATGCTTATTCCTCATGGATAATACTGTTTGATCTGAATCCAAGTTTTGGGCTTTCTTGCTTTTTTCTCTGAATTTTAATTTTAACTTATGTATCAGCTATAGAAAGGAAAGATAATCCTGAATAACATTAACTATGCAATTTTATCTTCCCAGGTGGTGCTAGTAGTAAAGAATCCCTCTGCCAAAGCAGGAGATGCAATATACAAGTATTCAATCCCTGGGTTGGGAAGATCCCCTGGAAAGGAAATGGCAACCTACTCCAGGATTCCTGCTTGGGAAATCCCTTGGACAGAGGAGCCGGGCAGGCTACAGTCCATGGGCTCGCAGAGTCAGACATGACTAACTGACACTTTCACTTTAACGCTTCCAGGCAATTTTAAGGAAAAAATAAGAAAGTTTTTCTTCTACTACTTTTTTACTTTGTAGAAATTAAAAATGCTAGATTTCAATTTGATTTTGATTCTGTTCTCTGAAAGTCACCAAACAACAACAACTAAAATGAAAATGAAGAGGAAAAAAAAGAAGCTATCTTTTTGTGATTTTAACACCAAACAGGAATCTCTGATATTATCTGCCAAATTATTTAAGTATAGACAATAGGAAGGAACCTTCTGAGAAAATGCACCATCTTTTTAAGCAGCTGTAGCAAATGGATGCTTTTTTCTTCCCATAAGTGTTGTAGTTTTTAAGAGCTTAGAGTGACAACATCAACATCTGATAACATTCTAGATGCTTTAAACACATACCACACAAACAGAACATACCCTACAACATTTATGCATAGTATTTTTATGTTTGTGGCAAATTTTACAGAGGTATATATACATACAAGAGATTTACTTTTCAAAATGTGAAGGTCTTTATATGATTTTTTAATATATTCTTAGATGGAACATCCCTTATGTGTCTTTATAAACTCCCTCTCTGCTTTTCCCTAATCTATCATGGTTTCCTCAGGTAAATTTCCCACTATTTTTTGTTCCAGATTTACCTAGTATGCAAATAATGTGTTCCTTCAAACATGAGCCCTTTATTTTGTATCTTTTTCTATTCACCCTCTCTTGATCATCATTGCAGTAACTGCAATAACTTTCAAGGAAATCAGTTGTAAATCATATCATAGTAAAATGATTACTTACATTTTGAATGCTATCTACAAATATCTTAATATTTTAATCCTAACAATAACCTTACAAGGTATATAATTTTTTCTCCAATTATAGAAATAAATGAAAGGTCAGAGAACAACTTATCCAAGTTCACAAAGTCAGTAATTGGAGGAGCCGGTTAAACCTATCTCAACATCAGCTCTGTATTTTTTCCATTACATCTATCTGCCATTATTAATCCAGGTCATCAAAGAATAGACTGTGCTCAGTATCTCTTGTTTAATAAGGCACAGAACTATGTAATTCATTTAAGAGTGATATCCATCAAAATAGTTAAAACCAAAAATAATTGCAGCACTTAACAGGGTAAATGTCAATCATCTAAATATTACCTTTAGGTGGAAGAACTATTTCTCTAACAATATCAGATAAACTAGATGTCTCTACATTTAATTACTGTGTGCTTTGCTCCTGCTTTGGTACATGTTTTTCATCTCCAACTAGCATTTCATTGTTTGATTCATTTTCATTTACCAATGAAGATTTTTGTCTATTTTCAGATTTCAAGCATTTAGAAATTTATGGTAATTTGATTCATACCAACATACTCCCAGGTTTTCATTTTAAGATGGCATCATTAAAACTGTTAAGCACAGTGTGAGATTGGAGTGGCATTAATTTTGTCACAGACTGGGAAACAGTTTCATTTCTGCTTGAATTTGAAAGGGACTTTGGTCTTTGCTCCATGAATTCTTCCTGGCATAACTTTTGTCTTCTTTATAACATTTGTCTCAGCCTGGCTTTCAAGCTACTTAAACCATTCTCTGGACAGTTTTGTTTTAATTAAATTAACCCCCATTTCATCATTTAAAACCAAGATTTATAGATGCTTTTTAATATTTAGGGGAAAACCCCTTTCCTAATTCCATAAGTTTACCACTGACTACACATTCCTCTGCTCCCTCCTTTAGAGAAAAACTCCTTTAAAGGGTTGTCTATATAATTGTTTTCTAATTCTCCCGCATTTTCTGTTTCTCTTGAGCACATAGAACCACCTTCTATAAGTTTACAAAGCATGGCTGTATCGCTAGAGCCAGCGACCAAGTTTTAGTACTTACCTTACTTAGCCTGTCAGTAGCACATGATATAACTGATAACACCCTCCTCCTTCAATTTATTCACCTAGCTTTGGGAATCACACTTCTCTCCTGCTCCCATCCCCCACTCCAACTCTCTCCCAAAATTAATTAACAACAACCTTTTTAAACAGACCTGGGAGACTTAAAGAGAAAGTTCTCACACCGTGTGACAGTAGCAGAGCCCAGCAGGAAGAAGAAAGACCCTCTTCTTTCCTGGCAAGGACTCAGACAATGAAAAGTCATGGGCTCTGTTTACTGCAGCCCTTCCAGCTTCCTTCTCCTCTATAAAAGTGTTCTCCCTCCCTCACCATACAGGGACTTGCTCAAATGACTCACCAATGCTGCAGATCCAGAATTTCAATTTGCTGTTGGTCTGGAATAAATTCATCCTTGCTAGAGAAATATCTGGCTGTCTATTTGTTTCAGGTCAGCATTTGGTGGCCCATGCTGGGACCAGAGAAGACTCCAGAAGGCTCTGAAGCTGGTGAGAAAACAGGTGCAGTGTTCACAATCGAGCCCCTTGTTCGCTGCATCTGTGCTAAGTCACTTCAGTCTTGTCTGACTCTTTGCTAGCCTATGGACTGTAGCCCGCCAGGTTCCTCTGTCCAAGGGATTCTCCAGACAAGAATACTGGGGTAGGTTGTCATGCCCTCCTCCAGGGGATCTTCCCAACCCAGGGATCAAACCCAGGTCTCCCGCATTGCAGGTGGATTCTTTACCAGCTGAGCCACAAGCAAAGCCTGTCCAGACCTTATTCAGGATCTATTTAAAGTCTTCCTCTTTCTCCTTAAGGCCTTGTTCTGTTTACAAGTACTCATTTGACACTTGGTTCTGATATTGATATCATACTATTTCATCTGAAGCTGGCTGAAAATGCCTTCAGCACAATTCCTCAGGAAGGAGTTGCTTCAAATAAAACTGCCTTGTTCCCTCTTCAGCCTATTTCTTTGGAAGGGCTGTTCTCTAGAAATGGGCTGAAAAAGCCTTTGGCCTGGCTCCTCTGGGACTAAGCAGTTTCCTTTGAATCGACAGGGATTGATTTGCCAGTTGTTTGGACTGAGTCATTTGTGCTGTAACTTGTTTGAAAATTGTTCTTTAGTCTAGCGCAAAAACCTCTAGGAAATGGGGTCCCAGTTTTCTAAGTATTTTGAGGCCACCTCCCCGCATCCTTTTCCCTTCCCCAGGATTCCAGCCCATCCAATACTTTTTAAAAATAGCCCTTCCTCTTGTGACTTTCTAACCAAATGACAAAAGGCATTTAGAACATCAATGACCATTATGGAGAAATTTTGAAATGTACATATCTAATTTTCTTAAAACCAAATTGGATTACAATAACTAAAATTTCCAGAACTGAATGGAGTACTTATTTCATTTCGTATTTTGAGGCTTTCCAACTTTATCAGAAAACTAAACTTGCCCCTCCAAAAAACATGATTTTAAGAGGAACTGAGGAAAACAAACAAAACAATATAAAATGGTCCCCAAGCTACCAGCCTTTTCTTCCTTCACTTCTTTGCCTCAGACATCACCTTTGGGTGGTCTTGACCCTCTCCTTCTGCTCATCGTGGCCCAACTTCACCTCCTGTACTATCTTCAGACCTTCCTTCCACACTGACTGCATCTACGCTATACCCTCAAATTTCCTCACTAAACTTCCCCTTTTCTCTGAAACTCTTATTCTCTTTTCCTATCAACTTGTCAGAACTGTCCCTTTAAAATTGTTTTCTGGAACTTCCTGGTGGTCCAGTGGTTACTGGACCTGTGCTCCCAATGCAAGGGTCCTGTTTGATCCCTGATCAGGGAACCAGATACCAGGTGCAGCAACTAAAGATTTGGCATGTAGCAATGAAGACTCCAGGTGCCACAACTAAAACCTGGCACAGACAAATAAAAATTAAAAAAAATAAGCTTTGAAGATCCAGAAGCTAACCTCTTAGCAACTTATACTCCCTGAAATAAAAATGAACTGTAAGCCATAGTCAAAGATTTTTTCCAAAGTAACTGAAAATCCTCACAATGTTGCTAAAGAATTTAATATAGGCATTAAAATTTATCAACCTGGTTTCTCTAAATTATATCAGCTGCTTCATATGTTTGTCAGTGAAGGGCAGGCTTAGCGCTGGGTGAAAACTGCTAAATGAGGAAATCCTGAAAGGTCTCTAGAATTAAAAATGGGCAACCAGCCCACTAGCTTATTACAGCTGATCCTTGAACAACACTTGTTTAAACTGCACAGGTCCACTTATATGCAGATTTTTTACGATAGTAAACATTACAGTTTTAAACATTACTACACAATCCTTGGCTGTTGAATCTGAGAATGTGGAACTGCAAAATATGAGCACATAAGATAGGGTCCCCCAGAGAAAGGCAATTAGGGATGGCTTTCTCGACATAAAAGACAATTTTGGCCTTAAGCTGCATTGTGATCTAAGCCTGGCCATGATGCCAGTCCTTGAACAGGTCTTAGTAATTAAAGATCCTAAGGGAACAAAAGAATGCAGAAACATTACCTATTATCAGGCAAGAGAAGTAACAATAGCAAATAGCAGTTGTAAAGTTTCAATGGTAAACATTAGCCTGAAACATTCAACCACCAGATGTACTGAAACCCAAAGGCTGATGATATTGACCTTTTCTGCCCCTCAATTAATAAAGCTTAGACTGTGTGAACCACCCAAGCCCCTTCATGAATATGCATGTATCTTTACCTTAAACCTGGAAGTTTTTAAAGGTAAAACTTCCAGTTTTGCTGTTCAGAGAGATGGTGCTTTGGGGAAGATGCCTGGTGTTCACCTTACTTGCTGCAAGTAATAAATCCTTCCTTCTGAAATTTGACTGGGTTGTGTCTTTCACTTGATACCCACCAAGAAATAAACCCATTTTGGAGGTGATACAGAGGGAATGAAACCACATATACAAAGGCCGAATATGAATTTTACATGGATTTTCGAGGGTCGTACCCCTAATCCCCTCATTGGTAAAGGGTCAAATGTGTAAGATTTGGTTCAGGCAATCACTAGGCAACTTTATCAGGCAATTTTTAGTGCTTTTTCAATGCCAGTTTATTTGAACAAAATTGAGGCTTATCCACAAAAATCTGAGGAAACTGTCAATATTACAATCAACTTCACATTATTTTTAAAGAAAATTCTAATCTTTCTTCAGATGTTAACGCATCACAACTACCTTTTATCTGACAAACCACCTCTCTTGTACTCTAGATGAATCACCTCCAGGGCAAAATTCTCAATTTTTACCTTCAGCTCCTAAATGAAAGGCTCTTAAATGAAACCAAAGCCTCCTAGTGAAACAGAGCAGACCCCTGTGGGGCTCCCAGGTAGAGGCCTTTTGTCCCCCATTTCTTACAGGCAAGACACCAGCCTCCATGACCTTCCCTGATTCCAAAGGGCAGATTTGAACCCTTGCTAATCAAGAGAGTAGCAGCCATGGAACCACCTGAGACAAGATGAAAGGAATGCAAACCCTGCTCACACCCTAATCTTGTCAGAGACCCCACCTTTGAACCACTGTTATAAAACCCTTCATCAGATCCTCTGGGGTTGTGACGCACAGGCAGAAGACTGGAGTGCCTCCCTTTGCCTTGTAAAGTAATAAAGCTATCCTCTTCGGTTTCACCCAAAACTCTATCACCAGGATTTGATTTGGCACTGGTGCGTAGAGAGGCCAAACTTTTGATAATACTAGTTCTCTGCTATTTTTATAAAAAGTCAGGACACTGGAAAAGAGACTGTTAAAAATGTAAGCACTTTAGGATCCTTAAGCCCTCTAACCAGGCTTTCCAAACTCCTCCCAGTTCTCAATAATGGGGCTCCAAAGAGCTGCAGGGCCCTTCCCAATTCTCCCCCTTAATGGACTCGGAGAAACATTTCTCCACATTGGAAATGAATCTCTTCCAATCCCTAATGATACTGGAGCCACACTCTTGGTACTCAGCCCTGCTACTATAGTACAACCCCTGCCTTGGAGAATTAAAACAGCTCAAATAGTGGGGCTCTCTAATGAATCCCAAGAGGTTCCTGTCTCTGAACTGTTGGGTCACACTCTGCAGGTCCACAAGGTTTGTGACTAGCCAACTTCAAGACCCAGAAAAGAGCCTGCAGTCAGCAAAAGAGATATCAGTAGTTTAACAGGTAGGTGGTCAGGGAGCTTACATGTCTGAAGCAAATTTCTGGAGCGACATCCTACTGTGTGAGGTGAATGGCAAGCAGGAAATGGCGGCAGCCTTCACTCCCAAGGAGGGAGGTGGGGGTGGGGGGGCTGTGGACAAGGTTAACCAGTCACAGACATTGACATCGGGTGGGCTCATTAGTTACCAGGGAAACGACAATAGGGACATGCTCCTCACAGCCCCTTGATGAGAACAATCACTAGCTGGGTTCTGGGGCAAGTACACAGACAGGTTCGTCAAATGGCTCGTCATATGAGTTAGGTGTGGGTGAGCCAGGTACTGGCTGGGCTGGGGATGTCCAGAGCAAATAGCAACCATCTTCAGTGACCCGGCCATACAGAACCTATTCCCTTTGTTTAGGCCCTTTGAGAAATACAAATCTTTTTCTCATTAGTTTCTCCACCCTTATACATTTACTAGCCTGAGACTTCTTAGAGAAGTATCACACCAAAATTTCTTTCTCCCAAAAGAGGGTAATAATTTTAGAAATTGACAGTCATCAAAGTAACACATCAGATGAATTAAATGATCCTTTTATTTATTTGATAGCTATTATTTGTTCCATGTCTGACAGTACGAGAGCTGATGCTGGAAACATGGACAATCTGCCACTATTAAATTAGCTACAACTTTCCTTTTGACAGAATCTCCAACTCTTGGCGAAATTTACAGTGCACCCCTCATCAAAATTCAAATAGATGCCTCAGAAACTCTTCCCAGAGTTAATGTCCTGCTAAGTCACTTCAGTTGTGTCTGACTCTGTGTGACCCCATAGATGGCAGCCCACCAGGCTCCCCCGTCCCTGGGATTCTCCAGGCAAGAACACTGGAGTGGGTTGCCATTTCCTTCTCCAATGCATGAAAGTGAAAACTGAAAGTGAAGTCGCTCAGTCGTGTCCGACTCTTAGCGACCCCATGGACTGCAGCCTACCAGGCTCCTCCATCCATGGGATTTTCCAGGCAAGAGTACTAGAGTGGGGTGCCATTGCCTTCTCTGCAGAGTTAATCAATACTCTGTAAATAAAGAAGCCCTTCCAGACACGAAGTCTATAATAAAAGATTACAAAGCTCAAGGCCTCTTTATTCCTTGTACTAGCACCTGTACATGCAATTGTATCCAACTTGATGCAGCACTATGGAGCATAGACCACCAGGCTCCTCTGTCCATAGGATTCTCCAGGAGGCAAGAATACTGGAGTGGGTAGCCATTCCCTTCTCCAGGGGATCTTCCCAACCCAGAGATTGAACCCGGGTCTCTTGCATTGCAGGCAGATTCTTTACCATCTGAGGCATATCAAGAAGGCTGATAGCAACTGTAACACTCCCATTTTACCAGTGATAAAACGTAAGGGTAGAATTTTGTCCAGGATCTACAAGCAATAAACAGCACTGATATCTCTAAACCTCATACACTACCAATATCCATTCCACCAAAAGTAAATTCTTTTTTTTTTCCCTCGTATTTATTTATATATTTATTTTTTAACTTTATTTTATTTTTTAACTTTACAATATTGTATTGGTTTTGCCATATATCAAAATGAATCCACCACAGGTATACATGTGTTCCCCATCCTGAACCCTCCTCCCTCCTCCCTCCCCGTACCATCCCTCTGGGTCGTCCCAGTGCACCAGCCCCAAGCATCCAGTATCGTGCATCGAACCTGGACTGGCGACTCATTTCATATATGATATTATACATATTTCAATGCCATTCTCCCAAATCATCCCACCCTCTCCCTCTCCCACAGAGTCCAAAAGACTGTTCTATACATCAGAAGTAAATTCATTACTGTAATTGATTTATTCAGTGCATTCTTTAGTTGATGAAACTGCTCAATATCTTTCAGCCTTCATTTGGGAAAAAAAAAAAACAATTTACCTACACAGTAACACATCAGGGTCATACTGAGATTTCTTATTTCTTGCAAATTCTGAAGGCTGATCTGGAAGATATAAAGTGCCCTAGAGGTTCTACTTGGAGAAGGCAATGGCACCCCACTCCAGTACTCTTGCCTGGAAAATCCCATGGATGGAGCAGCCTGGTGGGCTGCAGTCCATGGGGTCGCTAAGAGTCAAACACGACTGAGCGACTTCACTTTCACTTTTCACTTTCATGCATTGGAGAAGGCAATGGCAACCCACTCCAGTGTTCTTGCCTGGAGAACCCCAGGGACAGGGGAGCCTGGTGGGCTGCCGTCTATGGGGTCACACAGAGTCGGACACGACTGAAGCAACTTAGCAGCAGCAGCAGCAGAGGTTCTACTTTGTTGCCGCTTATGGATGATTTGCTTCTTTGCTCTCCTGTCAAGCCTCCTCACCGGAAGACAGCATTCACTTGCTAAAGCAATTCACCTTAGAGGGACATGAATTTCCCAAATAAATATTGCAGTTTGCCCAAATATAGGTTCAATAGTTAGGGCATCTGATATCAGAACAAGGGCTACAACTAGATCCAGACAGATTTCACCGAGTCTTAAAGTTTCCCCAAACCCAAACTAAGTGCCAACTGTGAGGTTTTCCTCGGCTAGTTGGTTACTGCTGAAATTAAACTCCAAATTTCTCTCTGTGTCCAAACCTGTACTGTATGTTTTACACAAGGATAACAAATGCAACTGAATTTATAGGTGGTTTACGTGCAGGACCCGACAACATAGCCCTCAAAACCTTAAAGAGCTATTTGATAAACCCACCTGTATCCCAATTATCAGATTCCCCTTTTTCTTTTTGTACAGGAAACAGGATGGAAATACTGGGGGTTCTTACCCCAAAACACAAGAATCTCAGTTGACCTATAAGGCCTTACCGCCAGCAACTGACCCTGTGGCATGGGGATCCCCTCCTTCCTTAGTTGTTACAGTCACACCTCTTTTAGTTAAGGTCACCCAAATAAATCATTGTGGGATCCCTTTGACTATTTTTATACCTCATACTGTAGAGGCTTTCCTGAATTCCCATTAAACTCAGCACTTCTCAGGCAGCTGCCTCACCTCCCGTGAGGTCTTTTTGTTAACTGCCTTCACAGGACTCTTTCACAAGGTAATAACCTTAACCCTGCTGCTCTTCTTTCCATCATCAATGAAGTCCCTGATGACTGCTTAATGCTGACAGACCACCTCCTGACTCCTTGTGAGATTTATAGGAAATTCCACTGGGTATCACTGACTATTCACGGTTCACTGATGGTTCTTATGTAAAAGGTGACAATGGCAAATAGTGTGCTATTACAACTTCTTTTGATGTTGTTGCGGTAGCATCTTTACTATGGCCACTTCAGCCCTACAGACTAAATTGTACATTCTTATAGGGGTGTGTACTTTAATCAAGGTCAAAAGTGCCAAACTTTATACTGATACTAGATGTGCTTTCAGAGTAGCCCATGATTTTGGAATGTTGTGGGAGTAATGTGACTTCCCTAAGTCCAGTAAAAATAAAATTTAAAATGGCCCTATATTCAGGATGTATTGAATGCAGTACTATTACCTAGAGCTTCCCCCGTGGCTCAGCAGTAAAGTGGCTCAGCCTACAATGCAGGAGACGTGAGTTCAATCCCTGGATCTGGAAGATCCCCTGGAGGAGGGCATGGCAACCCACTACAGTATTCTTTCCTGAAGAATCCCTTGAACAGAGGAGTCCGGCAGGCTACAGTCCATATGGTCACAAAGAGTCAGACACAATTGAAGTGACTGAGCACTCATGCATGTGCTATTAACTACTGCTTTAGCTATTATTAAGATTCTAGGGCATTCTCAACTTTGACTTGGAAGCTAAGAGAAATCACCCTGCTGATATTTCTGCAAGGAATACTGCCCTTAAAGAGACCAATAGCAACCAAATATCTTTCGTGGCCCAAAGAAGTATTTCCCCAAAAGATAATTTACAAAAACTGGCTAGATAAGCCTAGTAATTGACCTCAGAAAGGAAAAAGAGCAAGATTGAAAATTCAATAATTGTTGGTTTTATAAAAAGAGGAAGTTCTTAGTTTGACCAAATAACAACCCAGTCTTACAGGATACTCTAAAATTTCCACTCCTCACCACTGTATATGCATTAAACCATTGGCCTATTGACAAAATAATAGCCTTCATGAGTCAATATTGGTGGGGAAACATTAACAAGGCTGCAAAAAGTGCAGCTTTGTCACATGAGTACAACCTATTGACAGCTGTTCATACTGTTCCCAGACATTTAGACTGAGTATTCCAGGTGGCACTAGTGGTAAAGAATCCACCTGCCAGTGCAGGAGATGCAAGAGAGGTGGGGTCGATCCCTCTTGGTTAGGAAGATCCCCTGGAGTAGGTAATGGTAAATCACTCCAGTATTCTTGCCTGGAGAACCCCATGGACAGAGGAGCCTGGTGGGCTACAGTCCATGGGATCGCAAAGAGTTAGACAGAACTGAACAAACACACATTGAACAATTCAAGTGTACACAAGTGGATTTTGTACAGATTCCTCCAACTAGTAGATATAAATATATTTTAGTCATGATCTGCATGCTTTCACTCTGAACTGAAGCCTTCTCTTGCGGACAGAGTACTATCTCTTCTCTAGCTAAGGTCCTTTTGGATAAGAAAACCCTTACCTAGGGAAGTCCTCTCAAACTTCATGGTGATCAAGGAACCCATTTTACTGACCAGGTACTGAAACAAGTCTGTGTTTGGTGAGTTTTACACATGTTCACTTTGCATACCACTCTCAATCCTCTGGTTTAATTGAACACATTAACAGTATTATTAAGACTCAATTTGCAAAATGTATAGAGGCCTCCCAACTACCTTGTCCAAAAGCATTGCTTCTGGTCCTTCTAAATCCAGATCCTTTGACCCACAACTGATAAAAGGAGAGATACTCCAATATTGTGTCTACTAAAAATAATTGTGTTTTTGACAGGGCAGTCTTTTCACAGTACACCTTCAGGAGATGAAGACCTTAAGCATCACACATTTCAACTTGGAAATTTCATCTATCAAAAAGACACTCCAGAAGAACTCTTTCCAAACTCCCCATCAAGTTCTGCTAAGTAAACAGTGCCACCAAACTCCAAGGAATAGACTCTTGGATTCAGGTGACACAGCTAAAGCAAGTGCCAATGCTGACTGGGCCTGCACATCATCTGGTGACCTGAAAATAGAGGTTTCCCCAAACGGAAGCAGGTGACATCTGATGAAACAACCATGTAACACTTCAGATTATGAACGTTAATGTCTATGATCTTGATAACATATGAACTTTAGATAAAAATGAGTGAGAGTTCTCCCTCCTACTCCTCCTCCTTACCTGAATGTGACCTTAAAAATTCCAGTGGTGCACTTTACCTTTAATGTGAGACAATACACCCAGGAAAGTTCCTTCCTGACCCTGAGGGACAAAAAGCCCCTGAAACTGGAAAAATCTGTCTAGATCAGGAATGCTTTCTGAGACAGATATTGATAAACAGGGGAAAATATGTAAAACTAATAAACAGAAGCCTCAAATAAACAGGGTTGGGAGACCAGAAGGGAAAGCTCTCATGCTCTGAGATAATTAATAGCAAAGCCCAGCAGAAAGACGACAGACTTTCTTTCATGACAAAGACTCATCCAGTGAAAAGCCATGGACCCTTTGTTTAGTCTGCTGCTGCTGCTAAGTCACTTCAGTCGTGTCCGACTCTGTGCAACCCCGTAGACGGCAGCCCACCAGGCTTCCCCATCCCTGGGATTCTCCAGGCAAGAACACTGGAGTGGGTTGCCATTTCCTTCTCCAATGCATGAAAGTGAAAAGTGAAAGTGAAGTCACCCAGTCATGTCCCACTCCTAGCAATCCCATGAACTGCAGCCTACCAGGCTCCTCCATCCATGGGATTTTCCAGGCAAGAGTACTGGAGTGGGGTGCCATTGCCTTCTCCATTGTTTAGTCTAGTCCTCCCAATTTCCTTTCCTCCCTATAAAAATGTTCTCCTTCCCTGTTGTTTGGGGACTCACATGTGTCCACCAAGGTGGAAGACCCTGAATTGCAATTCTCTCCTGATTCACAATAAAGCATCTTTGCAGGAGAAATATCTGGCAGTCTATTGTTTCAGGTCAACACTCTATTTTCTTTCTCCTTGTCACTAGCTATTTCTTCCTGGTCTTTCTTTCAGGTTCCTTCTCACTTCTGCAATCTACAAATCAATGATTCTCAACATTGGGTACTCACTAGAATTACCTAATGACTTAGGGACTAAGCCACCACCACCGAAGTTTTTTTAGAGAAGGAAATGGCAACCCACTCCAGTATTCTTGCCTGGAGAATCCCACAGACAGATGAGCCTGGCAGGCTACAGTCCATAGGGTCACAAGAGTCGGACACGACTTAGCGACTAAACCACCACCAGAATTACCTAAAGATTATTTGAAACAGATACCTGAAACTTACCTCCAAGTAATCTAATAAAATTTTTTTGGCATGGGACTGGCACATTGTTAGTTTTTTCATCTCCCGTGAATTGAGAATCACTTTCCACCCTCAGTTTTTACCTCTTCTTCACCTGAATCATTCCTAGGTGATAGCATTTGGCAAAAAGAAAAACTGTTTTATTCAAGTGTGAAAAGGAGTCAGACATCAGGAGTATTGATTCACCAAATAGAAAACACAACACATTTGAATGGAGGAAAACAAAACCACAAATTTTTCAAAAGTATGTGGTTACATTAGTCTGTTCATGGCAGGAAGATTAACTGTCTCAAATTATTATATTTTATAAAAGTCATGCAATTTCTTCAGATATCAGTATATTATAATTGAGGGATGGTTTATTTTTGTTATAAAATCCAGGTTTATGAGCAATATTCAAGATTTTAATATTTTGAGGACCAGAAATAATTAAGGCAATCTTCATTTTGGCTTAATTTCAGAATGCAAAGCATGCTGCTGTTGCAGCTGCTAAGTCACTTCAGTCATGTCCGACTCTGTGCAACCCCATAGACGGCAGCCCACCAGGCTTCCCTGTCCCTGGGATTCTCCAGGCAAGAACACTGGAGTGGGTTGCCGTTTCCTTCTCCAATGCATGAAAGTGAAAAGTGAAAGTGAAGTCGCTCAGTCGTGTCCGATTCTAGCAACCCCATGGACTGAGCCTACCAGGCTCTTACATCCATGGGATTTTCTACGCAAAAGTATTGGAGTGGGGTGCCATTGCCTTCTCCAGAATGCAAAGCATATTTATAAGTTAAATATCTAATCTGTACCTCCAACCTAAACAACCTTAAAATTTTGACTTTTATGTCCTATTGCTAACTCGGCATCTATTACTTAATGTCTAATTACCATTTCAGATTTCACAAAACTGTTATCTGTCTCCAATCAATTTTAATGAGGTCATCCCTGGGTCAATAGCTGCAACACTTCAAGTTTTCAAACTAAAAACATTGGGGTTGTCTTTAGTGACACTTCTCATATTCCACATCTAATTCATCAGAAAACTCCACTTGGTTTCATTTTCCTAATATGAGAAAAATTCCATAACTCCATACCACTTTCATTGCCACCACCCTGCATCATCTCTCACCTGAATAAAAAATTCATTTGCTTCTTAATGTTTCTACCTATTTCTGTTCCTGCTACTTATAATTTTCAGTAGTATAACACAGCAAACCATTTAAAATATTAGATCATATTTTTTCCTCTGCTCCTATAACTTCCACTTAGATATCTTCAGAGCAATCACAGTGGTTATTTCTGACACAGCTTCCCCACTCTTACCATTGCTCATCTCTGTGATGGTCCCCTTTCCTGTTCTTCAGCCACTCTGAGCACACTCTACACATTCAGTTCAATACTTTCGTACTCACTGTTCTCTCCACCCAAATACTCAAATACATGCATGTTTTGTCCTCTCAAACCCTTTAAATCTTTGTTCCAATGTGACCTTTTCACCAAAGCCTTTCTTGAGATATATATTTAAAATCACAACCTATATCCCTATAGCTGTTCTCGTCATCCTTTCTTCCTCCTTATTTTGCCCCATAGTGTACATCACCATTTGACAAACCGTTTTTAAATGTTTATTTTCTGTCTTCTCTCTCTACTGCCCACACTGCAATATATACTCCATTGAGGGCAGGGACTTTGATTTGTTCATGGCAAAATAGCATTATTCTAGATTAGAACCTGGTACACTATATGGGCTCAATAAATATTTATTGAATGAGTGGATACATTATTCTGTGGAGAGGAAATTCATCCCATCTTCAAACGCTATAGTAATTCACAAGAAGACTTTTATTTGTTTTGATTTGTTTGTTTGACTAAACTTAATGCCATGTGCAAAGAAATACAAGGGATACTTAAATTAGTGATCTTCTTGCCCAGATATCAATTTTGCTTTAATCCTATAAATAAATTATTTATCTTTTGAAAACCATGTGAACACTCAACCCTCTTTTTCCTACACTATCCCATCACACTCATAGAACACAGATCCATCTATATTTTTAGCAGAAACCTGCAATGAATAATGAAGTAAAAAGAGAATACTTCAGAGAAGAGCAAACATCAGTGTCTGGAGTTTTCTTACCCTTTAAAGTTCTTTCATTTACTAACCTCCAGCATGTTAATTCTGAATGGCACGATATTCCATCTCCTTTAACATTGTCCTGAAGACTCTTTCTTATTTAGGGGGGCTCCAAAATCACTGCAGATGGTGACTGCAGCCATGAAATTAAAAGGTGCTTGCTCCTTGGAAGAAGGGCTATGACCAACCTAGACAGCATATTAAAAAGCAGAGACATTAGTTTGACAACAATGGTCCATCTAGTCATGTATGGATGTGAGAGTTGGACTACAAAGAAAGCTGAGCACCAAAGAATTGATGCTTTTGAACTGTGGTATTAGAGAAGATTCTTGAGAATTCCTTGGACTGCAAGGAGACACAGCAAGTCTATCCTAAAGGAAATCAGTCCTGAATACACATTGGAAGGACTGATGCTGAAGCTGAATCTCCAATACTTTGGCCACCTGATGCAAAGAACTGACTCATTGGAAAAGACCCCGATGCTGGGAAAGATTGAGGGCAGGAGGAGGAGGGGCCGACAGAGGATGAGATGGTTGCATGGCATCACCGACTCAGTAGACATGAGTTTGAGTAAACTCTGGGAGTTGGTGATGGACATGGAGGCCTGGCGTGCTGCAGTCCATGGGGTCACAAAGAGCCAGACAGGACTGAGTGACTGAACTGAAAGACTCTTTGATTATACATTGAAAAAATATTCCTGGAGCACAAAAGGTACACATTATCTGGTTCACTTTACCATTTCTGGGACTCCTGGTTTACAGGTGTGCTGCTGCTGCTTGTGTGCAGGAACTAAAATGTGGAACTCCTGTATTGGGTGGAATGCTTACCTGGCCATTTAGCTAAGGGAGGCATAATTCTGCTGTTGAAAGGGGCAAATGAAAAACCATGGAGAAATAGTGGGGGTTATGTTGAGGCCAAGAATCCCTATGATCTGCCTACTGGATTTGACTTATCTCACAAGAGCTGGAGCAGCACTGACAGCACCATTCACGCTTGGGGCTATGGTGAGTCAAGGAAGGGCTTTTTCTGCTTGGCCAAAAAATTTTCTCAGGGAGCATGACAGCATTTGGCTCCATTGGTGGTAGAATTTCCAACTATAAAGTCCCAGATCTGCACAGGGAGAGTGAGCGAATCCTTGCTTATTTGGTGCTCTGGGTGGGAGAAAGTGGGTAAAAGTAGACTACTTTCTTCCCAAGAGACTATTTCTTTTGGTGTAGAGCAGCCTACTTCGCTTCCCTAAGGTGAGGAAAATCAAGCTCATTGATATAATTACCCACAGTACCCTCTGTTATGCTCGTGTGGCTAGCTGGCATCAACCTGCCTCCTAGAGAAAAGACTTAGGTTCTGTTAAAAGTACCAGGCATTTGCTCTATTTTACTCAACTTCTTAGGCTCTTTTTTTTTCATTCTTGCCTCACAAGCCTGTGGATATATTTCAATTCATCTAAGAGAGATTTCAAGGTCATTAAAATTAATCTTTTGAAAGGTACAAATGTGCACTGTGAAATTTGTAGTTTTGAAAGAGTTAGGCTTTAGTTTAGTAGATATTCTATAAAATCTATAATGGCATACAGTAGAGAGGAAAGACTCTTCAGCTATACCTTGGAAAAGCAACAACCACTGCTAGCATTGTTGAATTGCATCATGAGATATATTCTTCTGAGTGAATAATTCTACTAGTAATTTAAATAATGTTATTTCCACAGCATTTTAATGCTGCTGATGCTAAGTCGCTTCAGTCACGTCCGACTCTGTGCGACCCCATAGACGGCAGCCCACCAGGCTCCGCCATCCCTGGGAACTTCCAGGCAAGCGTACTGGAGTGGGTTGCCATTGCCTTCTCTGGCATTTCAATGCAGAAATTATTATATATATAATTATAATTAGAACACAATTATAGTATACTGTGATTAGAAAAACTAAATATTTTACAAAATATTACATAGAATTTAAGTAAATCACATAATCTGATTATACATTTACAAAAAAAATTGTATCACCATCTTCCACCATTCTCAGGTGTGGCATCTTTATTGCCATAAGCATTTTAATGCAGAAATTATATATATATATATATATAAAACACAACTGAACACCTAAACATTCTGGCAACCAAAAAAGCCATATGCATGTACTATTGAAATTAGAAAATTAGATTTTAACCTTTAATGTATTTTTAAACATAGCTATCACATAAGAAAGCAGCTGGGCTTATTATAGGTCCAGAGACTTCCAAATTATACAGTGTGTGCTAAAAATAGAATCTAATCACGCAGAGACAGGGTTTTTTCTTTAAACTTATTCAGTAATATTTAATTTCCAACAAATACAGATTGCCAGCTGTTAACATCCTCTTAACTGCAAAATGAGGATAAGAAATTTAATGCCAGTGACTTTGTATTTATGACTGTCGCCTATAAATTACACAGTGGTTTTGGTAGACTATTTATTTGCATTTTTTCCCACTTGAAATTTATTTCAAATATGACAAACTAATTCCCTGTGAAACAGCGTTAGTTGTCACCTTGAGAAACTACTTAGTTTTTTCGAGCACCCTTTAGGATCTCAATAAACAACTAAGTAAAACTAGAATGGGGACACTGAATGACATTTGAAGTAAAGGATCTACAACTCTTCAAACACACCATCTTATTTCATTCCAGTCAAATCTAAACCGGGAAATATTGAGATAGAAGCAAGGAGGTAATTTTTAAGTTAATTATCAGAGTTCTAGTGTATTTTATTTAACTTAGGTAAATAAAAAAGGAGTGCTGTTATTAATTAATTTGAAACAGCAGTTTAAAACAAGAACAGATGTGGTGGGGAAAAAAGGAATAGTCACCTTAGACTAAACCAAAGATATTGTTATTAGCTGTAAATTTCTTAAATGTCAGAACTCTGTTATATTTTGTGTGGCATTTCTAATAAATATTGTTAATTACAGTTTCACATATTATAAAATTTATCACCCTAATTAAAATAGGCAATTGAACCAGTAGCAACAAGTGTCTACTTTCCTTAAGAATAGAAAAAAATGTATGTGAGATAATTCTGATGTCTCATTTGGTCTTGACAATGGAACAATGTCTTAATAGAATTGAGTTTAATCAAAAAAAGTGTAGAGAATTGCTAGATGGTGAAGGCAACTGAATTCTGAGTTTCTATATGAACGATTTTTATTATATTTATGAAGAATCTAAAAATCTTAAGTAAATTAATCTTAATAAGGAAACTTTAGCAGTATAATTGTAAAATATAGCATGATAGTTTAAAAGAATGGATCTTAATATATACCAGACTTAAAATATATAAAAGCATTTAGGAGAAAAAGTCCCTATCAGTCTACATTCATTCAGAGCCACTAGAAATAACGTAGAATCAGAAATGTATACATGAATCAATCTTACATGATTGTAGGAACTTGTAGAACACTCTCAGTCCCACTGTTTCTTCTTTTCTAGTGTTGAGTAGGAAGTCCCTGGACAATCAGAAGGGAATGTGGAAGAGAGGAGTGACACTTGAAGATCCCAAGGAACAAGTGGGGCTTGTATTAACATCTATCTTTCATTAGAATCCTTGATGGTCTCCATTGAGCTCTTGCCACACTCACACCAGGATTTGGAGAAGTTAAATAAAAAATCTCTTGGGAGTTGGCCGTAAGGTACACACAACTGCTGCTGAAGAAAACAAGGTGAGCAAGCAGATACAGAAAGAAGTACATGATTTAAATTCAACCTTCCGAGAATAAACATGGCCAGTGCTTCCAAATCTCACATGTACTGCCTTCTGACCAATCTTAACCAGAAACATTCTAGGAAAGGAATTCCAGGAAACATAGTTCAGCTTAGCCAAAATGACACATTAGAAGCCAACCATACTGACGAAATAGAAGTATCAACAAGAGTTCAGTTCAGTTCAGTTCAGTTCAGTCGCTCAGTTGTGTCCGACTCTTTGCGACCCTATGAATCGCAGCACGCCAGGCCTCCCTGTCCGTCTCTAAATAAGCTTCCACCTTAAAATCTATATGCCCTGTCTTGCCTGATTCCTTTCTTAGAGAATTGAAACCTCTTATGGAGTTCATATCACAATTCTGAGATGAATAACCTTTATGGTCATGAGTAGCTTTGATTATAATTGAGTTCAAAGACTTTTACTGGCACTTGGAGGTTCAGAATCACGAAGTGAGCAGCTTCAACATTTCTTTACCTATTAACTGCTATCTTTACTGAAAGAAATCTCTTGTTTTCTGTCTTTTTTATCAGTGAATCAAGTTTAAAATGTATGGGTTTGCTGGTATTTTTATGAGAAATAAATTAAAATTCAGAGAAGCCCATTTATTATATGACAAATAAGTTACACATAGTCTTTTAATTTTCCTTTGGATATGACTTAAGGACAACTATCCTCTTTTGTTTACTTATTGATGCCTAATTTTTTTTTTCATTTCCTACCACAAGGAAAAGTAAAAGAAAAAAAGGAAAATCAAAAACTGCAGGATCTTTCTACTACCTAGTATTTATTAGTCTAACTGTATCATACTTTTTTTCCTACAAGGATCCAAATTTATCTCCATTCCTAAGGAGACCAACTTCTTTCATCAAATGCATTATCATTCTTCCCAATTTATAGTAAGGTCTCCACTGAGGTCTGCTATTTCAGCAAACCTCTAGTTTAGATTGCTTTACTGATTGAACTTATTTCTTGACCCTGTATAGACTTCTAAACAAATGGGCAAAAAGGACAAATTTCCTCAGAGAGAATCAACATTCTGAGAGAGAGTAATTTCTTCTTTCTTTCTCACCTTATAGCAGCCAACATTTAGGGTTATAAATGTGCATGATTCCACTGAGCAGCATGTGCCCAAGACAACAGGTCCCTGCCAACTGAGCAGGATGAGTTGACCCACTGCTCCTATTCGGGGCCAAATGGCTTTCTACCAAGACACTGACATGGGTGAGCCGAGATCCTCTCCAAGGTCATTTCATGCTATTGACACACTTGGAAAAGAGATTTGCAATATTTAAATTTGTTCAGTCTACTCGCCCATTAAAAAGATAAGGCAGTGAAAGTGAATTCACATCAAGGATACTAACTAAAGTTAACTCATAACAAAATATGAATATACCACTTCCTTTCTCTAATAAGTAAGCTGAGACAAAAGAATCTGAAATTAATATTAAGTGAAAAATATTATAGACCCTTGAAAACTTTTCCAAGGCTCTAACCTATAATCTTCTGCCTCAAAAATTCTTGCCAGTGTTATCCTAAACCAAGAATGCACAGACAATACTGCAGAGGCTGAATCAGGTTAAAATAAGAAGGGAAGTTACATGGAATTTTTGTTTTGAATGCATAGAAAAACCTGTGCTAGTATAGAGAATAATTCAGAAATTAATGTCTACCCACACTAATAACTGATTCAAATAAAGTAAGACAGTTTTATGGTAACTTTTGAAAAAATAGAGAGTTACATAGTAAATTTATAAGAATATATATTCTGGTAATGATTGATTTTTATATCATCATTTTATGGCTACTATTAATATAAAGGAAGGCATTTTTCTAGAATCTTATCTATTTTTGTTGCATCTTTCACTGAACACTTTTTTATTTCCAATATTTTCCTTTGTTAGACATTTTCCCCTCTCTATTTTGTATCAACATTTCTTCATTTCATCTTGATAACACTTTGAATGAATTTTACCTCTTAGAATATTTTTTTTTCTTTTTTTTTTTTCCAATACAGAAGTCCTTCTGTATTTTAGTACACTTCAAGGTCTGCTTTTATGTGACAATTTCCTTTCCCTCCTGTTCCCTATTTCCAGCATATAAGACAGCCATTCTGGCACAGATATAAAATTAGTTTTGCTCAATGGATTTCTTGTCATGCATGTGCACAAAGCTTCATTTACCTTCAATTTAGATTTTTGTTTTCCTCTGGTGACTCATTTTGCTGCATCTGTGTTTATTCCACAACCTGTGGATAAGGCATGTTTCTCTGACTGGGAGCTGGCTGAGCATTTGCTGTTGGCTGCCATGTGTTAGCAATTCCTGAATGCAGTTCAGGGGTGCTCTATCTACTGCATCAGATATTACTGCTTTTATGCATTTCCTACGTAGTAACCAGCTTAGACCCCATTTGTTTAGCTCAAGGATTTGTTTTTGCTGTTGTTGATTTGCTTAGTATATAACACATGCTTTTGTTGTTATTTCCTGATGGTAAATAAAATCTTACTGATTTTGGTGATCAATGTCAGATATTTACTTACAATTAATACTTTGCCCCTATTCAAATGCTAAACATGATCACAATGCTTTGTTTTCTGTTCTTTCTAAAATTTGCTGTGTATACCTTTCTCCTATAACAATGCAAAACCATTCTAGCCACAGGCTTTTTCCACAGTTCTGTGTGTGTGTGTGTGTGTGTGTGTGGTAGTTGCTCTGTCGAGTCCAATTCTTTCCAACTCCATGGACTGTAGCCCTCCAGGCTCCCCAGTCCATGGAATACTCCAAGCAAGAATACTGGAGTGGGTTAGCATTTCCTACTTCAGGGATCTTCCTGACCCAGGGATAGAACCCAGGTCTCCCGTGTTGCACCGAGATTCCTTAATGTCTGAGCCGCCAGAGAAGCCCTAGATGGTTTAGATATTGTTTACAAATGTGTTTATCATTCATAGATTCATACTTAAGTGTGTTTGGGGTTTCTTTTGAATTTTTAAACCTACTTTATAATTAGTGCCTTTTTTTAATACTTCTTAAGCATGGGTACTGCTTTCTTAATGTATTAGGTTAAGGTATGGGCAATGTATGTAAGGTATGGGCACCTCGGGCTTCCCGGGTGGCTCACTGGTAAAGAACCTGCCTGCTAATACAGGAGACATGAGTTCGATCCCTAGGTCAGAACGATTCCCTGGAGCAGCAAATGGCAACCCACTCCAGTATTCTTGCCTGGGAAATTCCATGGAAACTGGAGCCTGGCAGCTACAGTCCATGTGGTCACAAAAAGAGTCAGACATGACTTAGCGACTAAACAACAATAAGTAACAGCAGGGGAAATAAGCTTATACATGCCATAAAAGTTTGCACAGGGAAAAGTTATTGACCAATTTTGGAGTTTGCTTAAATTTTACATTTCTTATGTTTGGGAAGGCAAAGAGATTTCAAATTAGCTAAATTTAATTTTTGTATTTAAGCATAGATGGTTGCTAAGCAGACCATTTACATACATGGATGAAGATTTGCTATCCATTTGTGTGGATTATTTAACAAATAAAACTCTTTCCTGGCAAAGCTATTTGGTTCTGAAATAAAATACCTAGTCACAAATTATCTATTCCTTGGAAATACCTAAAACTACAACTCTAGGAAGCATACAAAAATGCAGAGACATTACTCTGCCAACAAAGGTCCATTTAGTCAAGGCTATGGTTTTTCCGGTAGTCATGCACGGATGCAAGAGTTGGACTATAAAGAAAGCTGAGTGCCAAAGAATTGATGCTTTTGAACTGTGATGTTGGAGAAAACTCTTAAGAGTCCCTTGGGCTGCAAACAGATCAAATTAGTCCATCCTAAAGGAAATCAGGCCTGAGTATTCATAGGAAGGACTTATGTTGAAGCTGAAACTCCAATACTTTGGCCACCTGATGAGAAGAACTGACTCCTTTGAAAAGACCCTGATGCTGGGAAATATTGAAGGTGGGAGAAGAAGGGGATGACAGAGGATGAGACGGCTGGATGGCTTCACCGACTCAATGGACATGAGTTTGAGTAAACTCCGGAAGTTGGTGATGGACAGGGAGGCCTGGCGTTTTGCAGTCCATGGGGTCGCAAAGAGTCAGACATGACTGAGCGACTGAACTGAACTAAAGGGAAGTAAAAATTTTTCAACTTTGACATTGGGGAATTTATATAATCCTATTGTGACCCCTGTTCCAATTTCAAGGCTTACCCATCCTGTCATATTTTAAAAACCCTACTGTGTCAGAACCATGGTCATTTTTTCTGTATTAGGTGATGCTAACCATAAAAGTCCACAATGACTTCAATATTTTATCTGTTTCCTAGGGCTGCTGTAGCAAAGGGCCACAAACTGAGTGAACTGCACAAATAAATTTATTCTCTCAAATCCTGTTTTTCAGTTACTTAGTCATGTCTGACTCTTTATGACCCCATGGACTGCAACACGCCAGGCTTCCCTGTCCTTCTCCATCTCTCAGAGCTTACTCAGACTAATGTCCATTGAGTCAGTAATGCCATCCAACCATCTCATGCTCTGTTGTCCCCTTCTACGGCCTTCAATCTTTCCCAGCATCAATGTCTTTTCCAGTGAGTCTGCTCTTTGCATCAGGTGACCAAAGTATTGAAGCTTCAGCTTCAGCATCCTTTCAATGAATATTCAGGACTGATTTCCTTTAGGATTGACTGGTTTGATATTCTTGCGGTCCAAGGTACTCTCAAGAGTCTTCTCCAACACCCACTGCACATTTGCTTCAGTCGTGTCCGACTCTGTGCAACCCCATGGACAGCAGCCCACCAGGCTCCTCTGTCCACGGGATTCTCTAGGCAAGAATACTGGAGTGGGCTGACATTTCCTTTTCCAATTAGAAGGCACCAATTCTTCAGTGCTCAGCATTCTTTATGGGCCAACTCTCAAATCCATACATGACTGTTGGAAAAACCATGGCTTTGACTACACAGACCTTTGTCAGCAAAGTAATATCTCTGCTTTTTAATACACTGTCTAGGTTTGTCATAGCTTTTTTTCCCAAGAAGCAAGAGTCTTTTAATTTCATGGTTGCAGACACCATCCACAGTGATTTTGGAGCCCAATAAAATAAAGTCTGTCAATGTTTTCATTGTTTCCCTATCTATTTCCCATGAAGTGATGGGACTAGATGCCATAATCTTAGTTTTCTGAATGTTGATTTTTAAGCCAGCTTTTTCAATTTCTTATTTCACTTTCATCAAGAGGCTCTTTAGTTCCTCTTTGCTTTCTGCCTGCCAGAAGGGTGGTGTCATCCACATATCTGAGACTATTGATATTTTCTCCAGCAATCTTGATTCCAGCTTGTGCTTCATCCAGCCTGGCATTTCACATGATGTACTCTGCATATAAATTAAATAAACAGGGTAACAATGTACAACATTAACATACTCCTTTCCCAATTTTGAACCAGTCCATTGTTCTATGTCTGGTTCTAACTGTTGCTTTTTGGCCTGCACAAAGGTTTCTCAGGAGGCAGGTATGGTGGTCTGGTATTCCTATCTCTAAGAATTTTCCACGGTTTGTTGTGATCCACAGAGTCCTAAAGGATAAAATTTAAAAATCAAGATGTTGACTGGACAATGCTTCTTCCATAGTTTCTAGATGGGGGATCCTTCCTTGACTCTTCCAGCTACCAGTAGCCACAGGTACTCCTTAGTTGGTAGCAGCTTAATTTCAGTCTCTGCTTCCATATTCACATAACCATCTCCCCTCTGTGTTTGTCTGTGTCTTTACATGAGGTCCTCTCTGAGTGTGTCTGTGTCCAAATTTCCCACTTTTTCTTTTTTCATGTGTGAATATTTTTTTATTTTATTTTTAATTTTTAACACCAAAATACTTTGTATTGGGGTATAGCCAATTAACAATGTTGTGATAGTTTCACCTAAAAATGTCCCACCTTTTCTAAAGGTAGAAGTCATATTGGATTTAGATCCACTTCCCTGATGTCTCAGATGGTAAAGAATCCACCTGCAGTGCAGGAGACCCAGGTTTGATCACTGTATCAGGAAAATCCCATGGAGAGGGGAATGGCTACCCACTGTAGTATTCTTGCCTGGAGAATTTGATGAATGGAGGAACCTGGCAGGCTACAGTCCATGGGTCACAAACAGTCAGACACAACTGAAGCAAGTGAGCACACACACACACACACACACATAGTCCACTGGCTAGAAGGATAAAGAAACAAGGAAAATATGGTCTAGTTGTGTAGACAAGAAGAAAAGAATAATATAGATTCTTTTGAGTAGAAAGGAATCTCTGCCATTCTTTATACAATGGTACTCTGGTGCATTGCACAGGATACTGTGGTTATTATCTGACACGATTTGGGTAAACATACTTTCTGGTCTCCCTAGAACGACATCAATTGATGCTATTGTCTCATAAAAAAAATTATCAGTTGCATTTTCTCTCCCTCTCAAAATAATCTGAACTAGATAATAATTTATATGGTCATCCTATCAATGAGGATAAAATTCCAAAGATACGAATGTAAAGGGGATAATCCCCATCCTCACACCCCTTTCATAAAAGAATGCATCAACTGTACCAATTAAAAACAAGATTTCAATTTGCTTCTAGAGGAAAAAAAGGTTCTTGTAATATGTTTTCAATCCTACAAGAATGATACTTCGCAAGATTATGGACCATATGTCTTTAGCAGTCTCTAAACCAGAATGATTGAAAAGGTGTTTAATATATTTTAATAAAGTATAATTGCCTACCTTTCTGAAAATGTAACCTTTAAAAATATAACTTCTAACTGATCTGAGAAAAATAGATTTCAAGGCATCTGTGTAATAGTCTTATCTGCACTCAAAAATAAATATACCTTAGGCACTTTCTAAATGAAAGTTTTTGATGGATGTGATCATTATAATGAATATTAATTAAGAAAAAGGCTGCATAATAAAGAACTTATACTAAGCCTCTAAGTCACTATGATTCTGCCTAACTGAATTGAATATAGCTTCACTTTGCTTGTAAAAGCAGGTGTTGAAATATTCTTAAGATTGTCCTTGAGATTTCTTCACATTTCTTGGAATCCCTCATTATAATGGAATGCTCCATTCACTGCATGTACTAGATTTAAGAAACAAAATACCCTCTCATTTTTTAAATTAGTCAAAATATAAAGAGAACTTGAACTCAAAAGAACTCATTTATCTTTTGCTATACCTCTATAGAGTGCTTCCATAGCTCTGTTGCCAACCCCTTGGTATAAAAGAACTTACAAACTCTGGAATTTCTGCTTTAATTCTCCTGTAGAGAATTCAGGGAGGCACTGCTCAAATCCCTATAATGGCTAAAAGATTTAGCTTAGCCTTTATAGAAGAGTTGTTAAAGTAATCAAGGCTATACACATGACTTTTATAAGTAGTTCACATAAGAATTCAAGCATATGCATGAACGACATGATTGAGAATACATTTCCCAGTAAACATTTCACTAAGGTCAATGCATTTTATTTCATCATGATATTCTTTCTCACGGGTTACATGTGAACATTTATAGGCATCCCATAGTCTTGCCAAAATCTGTCAGCTCACAATGAAACACAGCTGAAAAGCTTTGCAGTATTCACTGACCACAAACAAAATTTTCTGAATGTCCTGAGTTTTATACAAGTCTCCTGTGGCATTATGCTGGGAGAAAAAATTTTTTACTCCAATTCTTTTACTACTGCATGAAAATCCAAAATAGTTGATTGTCCTTAATAGCTACCTAAGAAGAGAGAGTTCATATTCTGCATGGTAATAATAATATTACCAGTGGTTTCCTATGTAACAAACTCAAAAATAATTCTCCAATTACAACAACACATATGTTCCTCATTCAATAACCTAGAAATTTGGACCATAAAATTACGCTCAATATACATGCCAAAATACTTGCTTTAGAAAGCATTTAGACAAATTCCTAATCAAAAAAGAAGGAAGGATGGAAGGAAGAAAAAAGAGTGAGAACATGATTAGTTGATGGTAAAACTACCTTTTATACTTTGGCACTTAGCACTATGAAGAAAGCCAGAATATTTCACCATAAAAAATGAATTTATATCAACAGTTTGGCTGACATGTGCTTTAAAACTACTGTAACAGCAATTAACATTTCTTCCAGTAATATAATTTTCAAGGGTTCTTAAGTCATTAAGATAGGTAATTAGCATTTGATATTAATAGAGATATTTGCAATCTAGGTATGAATACTTGCAACACTTATTTAATAATCACTTCATTCTGTAAAAGTCTCCAGATTTTCTAAGCACATACTTTGGAAGAGCACTTTAGAAAATAAATTTCTCATTTTTAGTAGCCTAATAAGTAACTCTCAGTGAGGTACAATTTTTTTTAAGAGTGTAAATAGAATCAATTAAGATGCGCAAAATGAGTAACGTGTATGATTTGGGTTCCAATGAAGCATGAAAATAAAGCAATGTTTGACATTCGTTTGACAAACATCTTAAAAATGGATTTTAGATGACTTATATTTTAAAATAAAACAGATTATTAAGTGAAGAGTAAAAAAGTTGTTTATAAGCCTCAAAAGAGGAAAGGTGTCACCTTCAAAACCTTATTTTGGATTTTCAGTGTATAAATCACGATTGAATTCTGGACGCTCATGATCTCATGAGCAAAAATGGTTACAAATTTCATCTTGTTTTTATGGTATTACAGTAAATATAACTCTATCCCAGCTATTCCTGCCTAAATCCACCATTCTCTTAAATATTCTGCCTAAAAAAACTATAAATATAGATGCCAAATAATGACATCCATTTTAATGCAGCCTTAGTTAGTATGGAAATTGTGTTGTCATCCCTGATTAGGAAGCTATTTATTGGTATCATGACAACAGCGACACAGCTAATATTTATTAAGCACCACTGGCCAAGGCACTGTTCAGGGTGCACAGGTGTGTGGAGGAAAGAACCTAGAATTTTTAGTCAGATAGACTTGGATTTCAAACTCAACTCCTTCCTTTACTGTTGTGTACTCCTAGTAAGTCACTGAGATTTTCTGAGATTGTTTTCTCTGAGTCTTAGTTCCCTCATCTTTAATTATTAAATACTTAATATTCCATATGGAATGAAATTTCTGAGGTATAAAAAAAAAGTTATTCTTAAAATTCTATGCAAAGAGTAAACACTCAAATATTAGTTGCAGTCCATTCCTGAACTCTGCTCTTGTCTATTTTATTCACTTATTTTCCTTTTATGATTACATTGCAGAGATTTATAGATTTTCTCACTATCTACTCATTATATTTTTATAAAAACTCAAGAAGAGCCAGAGGATGTTCATTCTATTTCAACTTTACTATCAAAGACATTTCTACATGTTCTCCTGAACTGCTGCTACTGTGCTTCTGTGGTCTACATTCAATATATTTCCTTTTTAAAAAAATTTTTTGCACTTTCCACATTCCATTTGCTGCCTTGTAGGAGAAGGCAATGGCATCCCACTCCAGTACTCATGCCTGGAAAATCCCATGGGCGGAGGAGGAGCCTGGTAGGCTGCAGCCCATGGGGTTGCGAAGAGTCGGACACGACTGAGCAACTTCACTTTCACTTTTCCCTTTCATGCACTGGAGAAAGAAATGGCAACCCACTCCAGTGTTCTTGCCTGGAGAATCCCAGGGATGGGGGAGCCTGGTGGGCTGCCGTCTATGGGGTCGCATAGAGTCGGACACGACTTGAAGCAACTTAGCAGCAGCAGCAGTATGAATTTTGCTCATATTCAGTGTTTGTCTGTGTCCTGGATTCACTCTGAATAGGGCACTCTTTTGATGCTCATCCTTTATTTACTCAAATGTTTTGAGTCATTTAACACCCAGGCTTCCTGGTCCATCTCTCATTTCATTGTTCTTATGTTCTACGGATTTCCCTGACTACACTGGAAACATATTTCGTCTTTTTCCTAGTCCCTTCTATAGGATTCAAGTTGTAGCTACTGTTTTAAACATTTTTTTTTTTTTCATGGAACAATATGTTAAGGATTTGTAAGGGCTGTAAAATATTCTTCTCTAATGTTCTTAATGGCTATATATGTAAGATGTGTCATATAATTAAGACAATCTTGTTAAATATATATATTTTTTTTTCTATCTGCTACCACAAACAACACTAAACATCTCTGAAACTAAATTTTGAGGCAGCTTTGGTAAGATGCTCATCAATATGTCCAGATGATAAAGATCACAAATCAACGTAATGGCTGATATCATAGCCATACTCTATTGGCTTTTAAATAAAATATATTCTATATGCCATAAGAGGAGAGTGGAAAAGCTGGCTTAAAACTGAACATTCAGAAAAACTAAAATTATGGCATCAGGTCCCATCCCTTCTTGGCAAAAAGAAGGGCAAAAAGTAGAAGCAGTGACAAATTTTATTTTCTTGGGCTCCACAGTCACTATAGATGGTGACTGCAGCCATAAAAGACACGTGCTCTTTAGGGAACTCTATGATTTTATATTTATATTTAAGAATATTAAAAAGCATAGACATCCCTTTGCTGACAAAGGTCTGTATAGTCAAAGCTATGGTTTTTCCAGTAGTCATATATGGATGTGAGAGTTAGACCATAAAGAAGGCTGAGCACCAAAGAATTGATGTCGTCTAACTGTGGTGAAGACTTTTGAGAGTCCATTGGACAGCAAGGAGATCAAGCCAGTTGATCCTAAAGGAAATCAACCCTGGATATTCATTGGAGGGACTGATATGAAGCTGAAGCCACCTGATGTAAAAGCCGACTCATTGGAAAAAACCCTGATGTTGGGAAAGATTGAAGGCAAAAGGAGAAGGGGACAGCCAAAGATAAAATGGTTAGACAGCATCACCTTTTCAATGCATATGAATTGGAGCAAACTCCATTACATAGTGAAGGATAGTGGAGCCTGGCATGTTGCAGTCCATGGGGTCACAAAGAGTCAGACATGATTCAGTGACTGAACAATAACACCAATGCTATATATATAATTATATATGCATGCTACATGTAAAGATCATATATACATATAAATTTATAATATATGAATAATACACTTATTTTTAGATGTTTATTTTTTATACCATTTTAGTATTTTCTTTGGGTTTACAGTGTATCATTTTTTCCCCAGTTTATCATTATAATTACTTTTTACACATTTAAAGCTCTGATTTTTATTTTTCAAAATACAATTATTTGGGCAATTCATATGTTTAGATATGAAGAATTCTCAATAGAATTATCATAAATAAACTGGAATTTCAGGGTTTACTTTTAATTTCCATTTTAATTTTCTTTCTGTACAAAGAGATATATAGAATCATAACTTTTTAATTTTATCATTTAAAAAAATCACTTGTCATGTCAGATTTTATTGGTTACTTATCAGATTTTGCCTATAGCATCAATTTTTGAAAATGTATTGAGCTATAACATTAAATTTAAAATTGTGTTCTGAAACCTAGTTCATCTGTCATCTTTCTGAGAATCCTTTGAATTTGAGACTAGAACAATAGGACAATTCTAATAAACTTCCTTATCTTTATGTCTTCTTCCTCTGAAGGAAGTTTCACCATTTTTAACCTAATCTTACCTGCTTTAAGTGGCAGGAAATGATCATTACAAACTGAACTACTCTCCATCACATGGCAAATAAACCTATGAGCTCTTCATATTAGCGAAAAACATAAAAATAGTAAACAGCTGTAGGTTCTATGCCTTGAAATTTTATCACAGACTTTTCTAATCAGTACATATATTTTTCCTAACAACACTCTGAAACCCATATTATATAATCATTATTTCACAAGGGGAGTAACCACAACTTATAGAAATTAGTAATTAAAAAGTATAAGATATTATCCCAGGCATGTCTGACAACATATTCTATAATCGTACATGTAATAAAAATATAATTTAATATCAAAAGGTAGTATAGTGGAATAAAATTAAGTATCATGAGTAGTCATGTGCACTAGTTCCATGCTTTTAAATACGATATTTATAATCATCCATAGTCTAGCAATAAAAGTTGTGGCTCATAAAAAAGACAAAAATATGTAGTAGCTGCTAATTTTATATTTTATCTTTTTCAAATGTGGAACTAGAAAATTTTAATAGAGAATCTTACCCTGAAAAAAACAATATTGATATTGTGGGCTGACTAATTTCAGTATTTATTTTTCACCTTGGTTTTTTAAATACTATAAATCCATATAAATCTAAAATTATAAATCCAAGAGTGAAGAGTTCAGCCTTTGGATTAATTTTAACAATTCTTCAAAAATACTTCTATTTTTCTTAAATAGCAGTTTTCCTGTTGGTGGTTTTAATAAACCACTTTAAATTACTCAATATTACTGGATTTAATATTTTTATGATTTTGTGATTTAATATCTTGAGTAATTGGAAAGTTATGGATAGTAGCTAATTGACTAACTGTTAAAAGTGCTTTTAAAGAGATACTAGCATTATAAACCTCACTGTTCTGTTATAAATAATCTTTTCTAACTCACTATATATTTTTCTATTTTTTGTTTATGTCTCTACTTTCTCACTCTCACTCACATTCTTTTTCTTTCATTTCTTCATTTGCTTCTATTCTTCCTTAATTGAAATCCTAAGGGAAAGAAGTATATGTTTATACTTGGGTGTCCTTACTGAGTAGAGTATGTCTTCCATTATTTATTTTTAAGAATATGTAAGTGGAAGTTTTTCTCTTACAAGTGGAGTAAAAAAGGAAGTAATAAGTAGATAACATTTTCTGTAAAACATTGGTTTTCTATAACACTAAGTCTAGTCCTCATCTCTAAGAAGGAATAGGTCATTAGTATTCACAGTTCTTATAGGCCCCTTTTTGTATGATAAGTCCACCTGATGTAAATTCATTCAAATTCAACTAAATTTTACCACAGACTCTTTTGACTCTTCAGAATTCTTCCAACTGTTTCCCATGTGCTATAGATGAGAACCATATTTTTTTTTAACATTGTATTTATCAAATTCTTTTTGCTTATAGACAGACAGTTCCCAACTTAACAGGTAACTGCTGTAAAGAAGCACAGCATACAAAATTTTTTTATATAAGGTTAGAATTGGTGATATGATTGCTTTCTTGTTTCAATATATTTATGATTCCAGGTATACTCCTCCCCTTTTTCTGTATCATGGAAAAGACTTTCTTTGTAAAAGCTGTCTACAGTTAGCCTCAGGAGGTACTCTAATAATTTTTAATACCAAAGATATTGCCTGTAGAAATTGTTACACAGGTAGAAAAGTACAAGCTAAGTTTCCATTGTGATGTGGAGCTTATTCATTTTTACTTTCTTTCATCTTTTTTTTTCTCAAATGCACTACAAATTTCCTCTACATCACATCATGATAGAGCAATTTCTTTGATGCAGTTGACAAAATAAAAATTAAAATCTTTTATGACTACAGATAGCTTTTGCTTAAATTCTGCTATTTTAGTACTTCTGTATTAAATAATACTTTAGATTTTAAATTTAAAATATTATATATAACATGCTTCTATCATGGCATAATTGTAACTACATTGGTCATTGCAGGAATCATAGTGAAATATTAAAATTATAGAGCTTTGGAAACCTCTTCTTACATATATGAGCGTACCTTTATTGTAATGCTACCTCTCCACCAAGAAATTCTGCCTTTTAGAAATGATTTTATGTTTATAAACAAAGCTCAAACTAGGCATATTTGTTGAAATATACTTGAAGTGAAGTGAAATGAAAGTTGCTCAGTCGTGTCTGACTATTTGCAATCCCATGGACTATGCAGTCATGGAATTCTCCAGGCCAGAATACTGGAATGGCTAGCTTTTCCCTTCTCCAGGGGATCTTCCCAACCCAGGGATTGAACCCAGGTTTCCCGCATTACAGGCATATTCTTTACCAGCTGAGCCACCAGGAAAGCCCAAGAATACTGGAGTGGGTAGCCTATCTCTTCTCCAGCAGATCTTCCTGACCCAGGAATCCAACCGGGATCTCCTGCATTGCAGGTGGCTTCTTTACCAGCTGAGCTACCTGTTGTTTAAATTTAAAAATCAATTGAATAACTTTATTAAATATGTCCTTAAAATTCCAAGGTTAAGATAAATAAGGTGATTTTTTAAACTTAATTACTTATTTTCAATTTTTATCTATTTGAATTGCTTGTACTAGCTAATATATCAAATTATTCTATAAAGTATGATGTATAAGTATACCTCATAAAGCTAAGGGTCATGTTTTTCCTTCTATGATATACATTTTTATTTGTGAGACATTTCCATTGGCTACTACATAAATAAGTTAAGCTTCATATTAAATGCAATTACTTGCCCATTGCTTATAACAATCATTTTTTCCTAACTGAATTACAACAATCCAGAATGTATGGTTATGTGTGCCCAGTTAGAATTGTCCTAAAGTATTTCATAAATCCTTTGAGGGTACCCTAAGTACCCAATACTATTCTAAAGCTCTTCCAGAACTCAGTCCCTTTCCCACAATCAACTGAACAAGTATATCCGACACTACTTTAAAATCTCTTATAAAATTGAACAAATTGGACCTGTTTGTGGTTTTGTCTGCTGATATTGAAATTGACATTGGTGGTTGTCTTTCAGGAATTCATTGAGGTGGCAGTGTACCATGGCAGAAATAAACTGCTCATCTGCTTGATGGATGGGCATAGAAAAGGAAGTAGAGTATGGCAGATTTCCCCAAAGGTCACTGCTTCTTAGGGCTATGGAGTGTGAATGGAGGAATCACTTTGGCTGTTAACTGACTTGGCTGCTGAATTGGAAGCAGTAAGTGCTAAATGTTGGACAGAAGATTCAGAAATGCCATCCCCCCTCTGCTTTTGTTCTCTTAATCAAGAGACCTCACTGCACCAAAAGAAAATGTAAATTTACATTTCTGTAATGGCAACATGGCCAATAAAGTCACCAAATGTTCAGTTTTCTATTAAATGTCTAGTAATAAATATCTCCATACATAATGATAGTTTGACATCCTTCTATTTAGTTTGGCTTCAAGCTGAATTCATTTTTTAAATGAATACTCTGGCAAAAATATACAGTGATTCTGAGTTACTGACCTTAAGCAATCAATGTTCTTCATGAGGGCACTTTAATGTACTAGACATCGTAGTGGTATCACTTGGCTCGGGTATGTTTGCTTAGAATATATAGACTCTGTTTTGGATTCAAATGAACTAATTATAAATCTGCTCTATCAGATCCTAGTTACTTACAATTGCAGCAATGTATGCTTTATACAGCAAGCTCAGAGTTATCAGTCTATCATTCCATCTGTCTCTTTTAAATTTAAAATATTAAAAAAATAAACTCTATCTCATCTTCTCATCTAATTCTAGCCAGCTTTTTATTTAGCAGTTTTGGATCTCTTGAGATGAAAAGCTTTGCAAGACTTTATAAAATGTACACAATAACTGATAAATTTCTACTATTTTAATTTTCTCAAAAATATCTAAAAATTCTATCCTTATTACTTAGCCTTTCCTTTTTCTATCGATGAGTTATTTTTTCAGTCCATTTTACCACCATCTCCTAACAATGGATCATTGCTTTATATTTACCCCAAAGCAATTTGTACGTATCTTAAAAATGCCATATATTGAATCACAGTCCCTGGATATATCCTATTTTACAAATTATGCATATACATACTTTTTAGAAACTAAAGTACTGCCAATTTGTAGGTGTGATTTTAATTAGTTAGATCTTACATATGACAGCTCTGTGTATATAAGAGTAGGAAACACATGGACAGTTTATTCATAGTTAGCTTATCCTAATCATTCTAATGACAGAATTCAGTAATACCTTCCTATATGTAGCAACAAGAGATGATAATACTATATGTTATACCTTATTAAATAGTAGATTATTTAATAAAGTAATGTCCTATAAAGAAGGGAAAATCACTATTCTTTAAAAATGTGCTTTGTGAAAAGTTTGACCTCTCTTATGTTTAAATACCTATAAATGTTAAGAAAAAGTATATTTGCTATAAGAAAACTAGTGTCTTCTACTTAAGGGTGATGAGTGTGTGTGTGTTCAATCACACACACACTTGCACCTGGATATTTTATTGTCAAATTTGAAATTCCCTTTTAAAAATACAAATAGGTATACCATTTTAGACCAAAATCTACTATAGAACTTCAAATTGCAAAACTACAGTTCAGTGTGTGAGTTCAATATAGTTCATACTGGGAGTTAAAAATTGTAAGTATAGTGGAGGATTCAATTTAAATTAATGTGTCTCTATCAAAATTCCAATTTTTTTGATAGAAATAGAAAAAAATACTAAAATTTATGTGGAACCACAAAAGATCTTGAATAGTCAAAATAATTTGAGAAAGAAAAGCAAAGCTGGAACAACTATGCTACCTAGTTTCAAACTACTTTACAATTTATAGTATTTAAAACAGTTTGGTAATGGCAGAAAAACAGACACACGGATTTTTGGAACAGATTAGAAGCCCAGAGATAAGCTCGTGTATATATGGTCAATTTTTATTTCAGCTTTCAACTCACCCACCTCTGTTACCACTCCAGTGAGGGATTTTTTTTTTTTTCTCTCATTTTTGACCGTACCATGGGACATGCAGTATCTGAGTTCCCCAACCAAAAATCAAACCCATGCCCCTGCAGTGGAAGTACAGAGTCTTAACTACTGGACCACCAAAGAAGGCCCATATGGCCAAATAATTATAACAAAGGAACCAAGAATATATCATGGGAAAAGGACAGTTTCTTTAAGAAATGGTTTTGGGAAAACTGGTCAGCCACATGCAAAAGAATGAAACTGGATGACTATCTTACACCACACACAAAAATCAAACCAAAATGGATTAAATATTTGAACATAAGACCTGAAACCATAACACTCCTAGAAGAAAACACAGGCAGTTAGCTCCTAGACATACATCTTAGTGATGATTTTTTGAACCTGGCACCAAAAGCAAAAAATGCAAAACTAAACAAGTGGGACTACATCAAACTTAAAAACTTCTGCAAAACAAAAGAAATGATCTACAAAATGAAAAGGCAACCTACTGAAGGGAGAAATATTTGCAAATTATATATCTTATAAGGGGTTGATAAGCAAGATACATACAAAACTCATATAGATCAAGGGAAAAAAATAATCCAATTCAAAAATGGGCAGATCTGAATAGACATTTTTCCAAAGAAGACATCGTTAGTCACCCAGTCGTGTCCGACTCTTTGCAACCCCATGGACTGTGGCTCACTAGGCTCCTCTATCCATGGGATTCTCCAGGCAAGAATACTGGAGTGGATTGCCATTCCCTTCTCCAAAGAAGACATACTCATAGCTAACAGGTTCATGAAAAGGTACGTAATGTCACTAATCATCAGGGAAATGTAAATCAAACCCACAATGAAATATCACCTCTCACCTGTTAGAATGGATACAATTAAAAGACAAGAAATAACAAGTGTTGGCGAGGATGTAGAGAAAAGGAAACCCTTGTGCACTATTGGTGAGAATGCAACTTAATGCAGTCACTGTGGAAAACAGTATGAATTTCCACAAAAAAATTTAAAAATAGAACTGCCATAGGATCTAGCAGTTCTACTTCTAGGTATTTATTTGAAGAAAATGAAAACACTAACTCCGAAAGATGTATGCACCTAAATATTCATTGCAGTATTATTTCCAATAGCCATGATATGAAAACACCTCAAGTGTCCATTGGTATGTATCACACATAATAAGCAGTGAATACATATTTCAAGCTCAGACTGTATTTATGACAAAATTATGTTTTTCTTCATAATAGACCATTCAATAATAAAACTAAATAGGAAGGTTAAAACAATTAGCTGAATATGCCATAAAAACAAGCTGTATTTAAAGAATAGATTTTGAGTAGCACTGGTATATGTATTTCATACAAGGATGAAAAGGGGTTGCAGCTCTTTGCTTCAATTCATCTCTCAAAGCAGGAAATAAGTCCATATCCTCTTGACTTATAAAGTCATTATTTAATAGCTATTATCTGAGATGTATATTCTCTTCTTTTGGTCTTGGTGAATTATATCATGCATAGCATGCTGATAAGCATTGATTTTAAAGAAGACACTTTATGAAAGAAATAAAAAATCTTCTCAATTTCTTCTGTAAAATTCCTGCTACATACAGATCTCTGCCTGTGTTATTTTTCAAATGCATGTGGAATAACAGAGAATTAATCAGATTAGATGCTGCTAAAAATTTTAATCATATCAGAACTCAGGTCTTTGAATGATAGAAGGCCAATTCCAATTAGTACCTAGAGCAAACTTTTCCAGAATCCTTTCAGCAACCTTACCCATAAAAGAGAGAAATCAAAGGGAAATAATGGACCAGATTTTCACCATTGAGAGGAAGAAAGAGAGTGCCCTGTATCTGGGCCAAGCATTTGCTTCAAGACTCTTGGTAACTTGCCACTCCATAAGGTGGGAAAAGTAATCTCTGCCAAGAAATGGTCACAGTGTTATGTTATAAGCCTCTTGTTGGAAAGAGGCTAGAATCAATGAGGGTTTGGCCCCAGGGTGAAGAATTGCTCTCATCCTTCATATCAATACAACTCAACTATGCAGAACCCTCTTTTATTTAGCGCTGTATGACATTAAACATAGATCTTAGAAAACTTAAATCTTTAGTAGTGATAGGAAGGGGCAGTCAAATAAACAATCAGCTTGACTAAAGCATTTGACAGAATCAGAGACTTCATAGTCAGCAGGGGAGTTCCTCTGCCAAAATTCAAATGAATCAAAGAACTTGCCAAGGAACCAGCTAGCAAGGAGGGAGTGTGCAGACAGACACTATAGAGCCCAAGCCTGCTCCTAGAAAGTCTGTTTAAGAGCTTGGCTTCTGGAGGGGTTAGGCTACCAGCTGCCAAGTATGTGGCCACAGCTGTTAGTTTGAAGGGAGAAGCGGAAGTACACAAGGTGAAAGGGGAGAATGATCACAGCAATGTCAAACAGATCTTCTAAATGCACAGTGAATTGTTTTCTCACTGTCATAATACGCAACTACTTTAGAGTGGAGGTGGTTACATTTTTCTGAATTGATATATGATGCACCAAAGGTAAAGGATAAACATTGTACAGAACTGAAGAGAATTCTGTAATATTCTTTGAAAACACCATCCTTGATGTTTTGGCAAATCCAAAATTATGCAGTAAGCAAAATTATCTTGAGTACACTATTTCTATTCCTCTATAATTACAAAGGCAATATCTAATTTAATGCTAACCCAAAACAATTCAGGGATCAAGTGGCCCTGCTTGCCCTTTTCCTCCTAGATTAAATCCCAAAAGATAAACCTAGTCTCTTATGTCATCCATATCCTCAAAACTGATTTTTTGTAAGCTTAATTCCCACACAACTTTTTACTCCTCTAGAATTTTTACAGAAGTAAAGTATAATATTATTGTTAAGAAGCTTATATTAACAACAGAGACATATGCTATTTCTAGATCTGGTAATTCCCTTGAGTTTTAGAGGTAAATACAATAAGTACAGAATTATTAAAAGCAAAATAGCCATGTTGTTAATCTTCAGTACAGTGGAGATCAGTATCAGATTTCTTTTGAAAACCCTTAATAATGTGTGGGAACTTAAAATGTGTACCAGCCTTTGTAAACTTCTTACTGTGAGAACTACTATTGAACTATGTAGTTCAATAATAATCTGAATATCTTGGAGACTTTAACACTTTGGATTCTTCTCTTAAATTATGGTGAAGGTAACTACTTAAATAAAAAGTTCACGGAAATCTGAGTTAAGAACTGGAATAGGAGATCCAAAGGCAGGTAGTCCTGACTAGCCTGATCAAGAACTGCCCACATGGGCTATTCACAAGTACAATGATCCAAAAACCTTTCCATAATGCTTTGAGAGTTATTCTTTTCTTTATAATGTTTTTGAATGTGTGAGTATTTCAGCTAATACTTAAGGTCAATGTTTATTTTTAATAAAAATAGTTAATGCCTGATACTTTAAGTCCAATAATTTTTTCAACTCACTAAAAGTTATCCAGATTGATATTTGCTCTTTTGGGTATTATAGAAGGCAAATCCCCTTATGAAGAAATGAAAAACTAAGTGGACAGCATATATGGGGATGTTTGAATCATCTAAGTAAAGAAAGGGAACCAAGATTATGGGAAGATTAAATTAGTTTCAATCTTCATTTCTTCAATTCAGGAACAACCAATTTACTATGTACCTAAAATGCACCAGGCATGAGGGCTACCAGAATGGATAAGGCTTCCTTTCCTTGATATAATAAGTACTATTTTTGCACCCTGCACAGATACTTGCAAATCATTTTTAAGTGTGATATCTCATTTGATGCTTATAGGTATCCACTGATGTGGATACCATTTCCATTTAGCCTGACATCAAGTTCCATAAATCTATTTTATTGATGAAAACGCATTATAAATTTTAATAAGCCTTAATACAATAGTAGCATACATATCATACATCTTGTGCTCATAAAAGGTTTTTACGGTGATAAGTTAGGTGTCTTAGTCACAATTTAGTTGTAATTCTACAACTAAAAGTATGATTTTGATACCATTTTAATGTTAAGATCCAATTTATTCAACATTTTTAAAGCCGCAATATTGGCGGGGGGGAGGAATCTGTGATTCTCTCTACCCACCTTCCCTCCCTCCCTCTGTCTTTTTTTTTTCCAGCTAAGGATTTGACCTTTTTATAAGTGCTCTGACATAATCATCTGTCAGAGGGGAGATTAGAATTTGTACCAGAACTAACACACAGAAAAAGATGAGGTAATATTCTACTTCTGGCATATGAAAGTAAGATCTTAAAGCACAAAATAGAATATTATCTTGAGAAAGTAATGCGTAACCACCCTATTTTTTTTAGCTTACCAAAGCCCAAGCCCAAATGATCTGGTTCACAGAGTTCTAGAAAAATAAATCATTTGCCTCTAAAAATAAATCAAGGAAGTTCACTGCTCATTGCTGGAGGCAAGTTAGGAACTATCCTATAAGCAGCAATCATTATAGATATTCAACAGCTGTTACAACACAGGCTCAGGTCATTCAGAGGAGGCATTGGCCATAGTTCAGGAGCAGGCTTAGAGTCCCCCGCTAAGTCAGAATTAACCCTTTTGATTCTGGATGGAGGGGATGCACAGTGGGTGCCACAGAGGATTAGCTGGGTGAACTGGGGGGCTTTAGGATTTCAGAGCAATGGCTATTTACCAAACTATATGAAATTATTTCACTATTTTATGAACTGATTTGCTCCTACTATTGTGTACCAGTTGAAGAAACGTAATACAGAATACAGAATAAATAACATGCTGCTTTAACAAAAATAAAACATCAAAAATGCCATAAGGGAGACTGATCAAGAACTACTTTAAGTTTGAGGCTCTCAGTTGGTGACACTTGAACTGAAATCTGGACCATGAGAAGCAATGTGTACTGGAAAATATTGGGAAGAATATTCTTGGGAATGTGACCAGAAAGTACATTGTGTGACTTAAATGAAAGTCAGCACTCAAGCATATGTACTCATATGTTCCTAAATATTTAGCAATTAATATGAAGATATTATATAATAAAGATGCCATAGTGAAAAATGAGAAAGAGCCAGGAGCAGAAGGAGAGCTTTCAACAGGAATGAGCTTAGGAAATGAATCTTAAAATGTGATTAAGAATATAAAACACTATAGAAGTGTTTTCTAAAAATATAAAATACCATAGAAGGCAAACTCTAATTTCTCAATGATGGGTCATTAATTACAATATAAAGTAGGCCTAAAATTAAAGAATTGTGTGTGGATCAGATGTCTGTTTTTCAAGGTGCCAAGTGAGAACCTTTTGAAGCATGACTATGTTCAAGTATGAGAGGAAGTTATTTACAACTACTTGGTTCATAGCCTCTTGTATCTACACTCTTAAGCATTTTTCGCTAACAATGAATCTGATCTTGGTCATACAGTTTACTTTATCCAAGTAAATGTGATGTAATCAAAGACTTTAAAAGTTCTTGCACATCAGAGCTTAATTTCTCTTCCCATTTTTGGAAATCAGAGACACTATGTGGAGAAGTCCAGCTAGGCTACTAAAAGTTAAGGGATCACTTAGAGCAAAGAGACCCAGCTGAGGCCACCAGATCAAGCCACCTGCCCACTGCAGTTTCCTCTTGAAATATCCTAGCCAAAAGAACTACCCAGACAATGCACAGAACCAGGTGAAACATAGTATTTACTATTTTACATCACTAGGTTTTGTGATGGCTTGCTACGCAGCAAAAGCTGACTAACACTGACCCAAAGAGGAGAAATGTGTGGGTAGCAAGTATCTGACATAAAAGTTAAGCATTTAGTGAAAACAAATTGTTTAGATTCCTGAATCCTAATGTAGTAAACATAACAAGAAAACTTGCAAGTAATTTAATTCATTTCAATTCTAATTCTAGAAAAATAAAATAGGGAATATGACTTCTGTTCCAGGCATTGTGCTAAGTCCTAGGGTATAAGAATAAACACACTTCCCTTCAAGCTGCTGAGGATACAATGGGTGGAGTGGGTGATGAGGGCTTTGTTATTAATGAATTTTTTCAGTGTGTGTCAGTTCCCAGGGATCAGAATCTCCCAACTTCAGGTTTTAAAGACTATGAAGCAAATTGCATTCATTTATCTTTTCTCTTCTGAAAAGTTTATATATTTTAATACTTTATATATTTTAAAAATATAGGCACAAATAATTTTCTATATTTTAAAAATACTTTTCACAGATTTTAGGAATAATTATGAGTGATTTTTAAATTATAAACATTGCTTTCAAAAAAGTATACCTATGACATGCAAGTATCCTTAAGCCTCCTTCCGCTTCTCCCTGCCTGCCCACTGTTACCTGCTGCGGTAGGCATGTGTATATCAGTTGTGTCCCACTCTTTGCATCCCTATGGACTGTAGCTCGCCTGGACTATAGTACCCCAGGCTCCTCTGTCCAAGGAATTTTCCAGGGACAAATACTGGAGCAGGTTGCCATTTCCACCTCCAAGGGATCTTTCTGACCCAGGGATAGAACCCATGTCTCCTGCTTGGCAGGGAGTTTCTTTACCACTGCACCACCTGGGAATTCAGTTGCTGCAGAAGGAGACTGATCCAAGGAATGAGAACATCATCCTCACCTGCTCAGTCCTCTTAAAGTGAACATTGAGCAGAACAAGAACGGCTATAGAAAGAAATAGACTTTATACGGAAGAAAAACTGGCGATCTGTTTTACCTTTATTTTTTGGCCATTCAGTGTGGCTTGCAGGATCTTAATTTTCTGACACCAGGGATTGAACTGGGATCCTGGCAGTGAAAGGACCAAGTCCTACCCACTGGACCACCAGTGAATTCTGGAGGGTTTTGTTTTTTAATGTTTGTTTTTTACAAGTTTTAAAATTCTCTTCCACAAAAAATAGATTCTGATTTATCCTGGTCATGTTCTTCTCTACACAAAACCTCACACAGATCCCTCTTTGCAGTCATACAAAGCCATGTCAGGACCTGGGGTCACTTAAAATCAGAAGAAGAGAGCCACAGAGTGTCTGCTTCCCATAGTTTTTTATCTTTCTCCTTGCAGCCACAGCTACTCAAATGAAGGCATGATTCTGAATATTTAATATTATTTCTTTCCCATATGTTTCCTTCCTTTCTTAAGTTCTTCATTCCTTCCCCAAGTTATTGCTTGAAAATACTTTATCTTGTTTAAAAGTTTGTGGGTTTTTTTTTATTTTAAATAAAGGCCTTATTTATAATATAGCAGTAGGTTTTTATTCTGATGGATTAAAACCACTGTGGGACTCTAGGTTTCTCATGGAATTCAATAAAAAGAGATTACAGTTGCACATGTCTTCCTATTTCCCTAGCTACAGTTCTAGGTGGAATGCAAGTGTTTGTGTATCATTGTTACCTTTTTAGGTTTCTGATCATTCACAATCTGTCCTGAAGATTGGGCTAAAAAGCGAAAATTAAGTCAAATGTTTTAGCAAAGTATGTTTTGAAATGAGCATTCCTACAGGAAGGAGAAGAGAGAGATTGCTAATAAGAACAAGCTATAGATATAATTATAAATAAGTGAATTCTAAATGCACTACCCCTCTGTCTATTCTCCCTGTGTCCCTGGGCACTTCCTCTCAAATTCAGAGAATCAGAACACCCCCTAGATGTTTGGAGCTCTTCAGTGTGATGACTCATTGGAACCTGTATTTCTTTATTTCCTTATAAACATTGGAAGTCATTTTTTATATCACTCTTCCTACTCATTCCCATTTTTTCCATGATCACTGCTTTTCAAAAAATGTACACAGAGTAATTGAGGAAAGACACTTATTATTTACTACTTTTCACCCAGGGCCTAACATCATGCCCTGCATATGAGAGTGAAAGTTAATCCCTTAGTTGTGTCTGACTCTTTGCAACACTATAGACTGCAGCCTCCCAGCCTCCTCTGTCCATGAAATTCTCCAGGCAAGAATACTGGAGTGGGTTGCCACACCCTCATCCAGGGGATCTTCCCAACCCAGGGATTGAACCGAGGTCTCCCACATTGCAGGCGGACTCTTTACCATCTGAGCCACCAGGGAAGCCCTTATGCCCTGGATATATTCAGTTCAGTTCAGTTCAGTTCAGTCACTCAGTTGTGTCTGACTCTTTGAGACCCCATGAATTGCAGCACGCCAGGCCTCCCTGTCCATCACCAACTCCCGGAGTTCACTCAGACTCACGTCCATTGAGTCAGTGATGTCATCCAACCATCTCATCCTCTGTCGTCCCCTTCTCCTCCTGCCCCCAATCCCTCCCAGCATCAGAGTCTTTTCCAGTGAGTCAACTCTTCTCATGAGGTGGTCAAAGTACTGGAGTTTCAGCTTTAGCATCATTCCTTCCAAAGAATACCCAGGACTGATCTCCTTTAGAATGGATTGCCGTCCATGGGACTCTGAAGAGTCTTCTCCAACACCTGGATACATTAGGTCATTAATAAATACTGGCTGATATAGATCTGATCCTTTTTGCATTCTGAATCCCCTACTCCCAGAAACAAAATAAAGTTGTATAAGTTCCAGTGGACAAAGATTTTCAGTTGTAGGGAGCAAGACCATCTACAGTGGCTGCTTCAGAGCATATTTTCACAGGCTCCATCACATTTGATCTTAGGAATATCACCTCATTGGAAGAGGCATCGCCATCTGTGTAACCTGAAACAGCCTCCCTAAAATAACTGTACCACAATTTAAAGTCCTTTAAACACTAAACCAGGTGGCACTAGTGGTAAAGAACCCACCTTCCGATGTAGGAGATATTAAGAGCCACAGATTCAATCCCTGGGTCGGGAAGATCCCCTGACGAGAGCATGGCAACCTACCTGGAGAATCCCATGGACAGAGGAGCCTGATGGGCTACAGTCCCTGAGGTCTCAAAGAGTCAGACATGACTGAAGTGTCTTAGCACACACAAACTCCAAATCATGGTCCTATTGTTTGCCATAGAGATTGTAGGGAATTATCTAGGTAAACAAGCAAAATTCTCTTCACAAACCTCAAGAAAAAATAAAATTTATGGAAGAACACAGAGGGTAGGGAAAAAAGGAGGCCCTCATTAAGGTCTGGGGTTAAGAATTGGGTTCAGAAACTGGGATTGCTGTTTTGGTTCTGTAATGCTTACCTATCTCTCTGCCTACAGACTGCCTTTTTCTGGTTCTCTGTAGCTCCAGTTCTCCATGCATTCCAGCTCCACTGCCAAAAGTCACTGGAAATTCTTCATTAACATTTCAAGTTTCTGTGAGAAGGCATTGGGTTAATCAAGCTTGGACCAGGTGTCTACCTCAACTGTGGGCCAAATAGCACGACTAAATAAGCCCCTGTTTCTTACCTGAAATTGACAGCTCAAATAGAAAACTCACTGAGAAAGAAGCAAGAGAGTGGGAAGGGAATTCTAGGATTCACTAGGGTACTAGATCTATATAAAGGTATGCTCATTATCTTCTCCAAATATAAACCAACAACTTCTTATGTATTTGACAACACTATGTTCCAAGAAATGTTAGAATATATTCTTGATACATTCACATATAATTCTCATATCAAACATGTGATTTAAGTATCAAGATTATGCTCATTTTGTGGATAGGAAATAAAGTTTCAAATATTTAATAAATTTTCCAGAGGTCATGTGCTAACAGGGAGCTACTTTTTTATTCTGTATTTGTCTTGTCACCACTTCCTTCAGAGAGAGTTGTGTGTTTTTTGTTGTTGTTGTTTTTAATCTCTTGAAACACTTAGCTCAGTGTCATGAATAGAGCAGGTAAGCAAATAGATTCAGTGAATTAAATTAAATGTTAAAAAAATAAACAGGTAATTTCAATCTTTACTTTGTAAATATGGTATAATATAGATTTATGGAGAAATGCTGCAACTGTTTTTATATTTAGATTGGCCTTTTCTGACTATGCTAAAATAGCTATATTCAAAAGTTTTGAGATTATCCTGCTTTTCAAATGAGCAGTTCCCCATAGTGAACTGGAATAGATAAACTAATTCATTTCCATGCCAAAGCACTTTAAATAAAGAACAATAAAAGTACTGCACATTATTGTAAAAGTCTTACATGAGTTGTTTGTTTTTAAATGTACTTATTGGGACTAGTTTCAATTTATTGTTGAAAAAATAATTTGTATTAAATCAGCTTATTTGAATCACAGAAAACTAAGAAATTAAATCTTTTGAAAGAATATTTTCAAGACTAATGAGATATTTCAGGGGAAAACCTAGTCATATGATTTAAGGAACAAATTTCCTTCTTGCTTGCATAAATGCTAGTGGAATTTACTAAGGATTTACTATAATATTTGCTAAGATTAGATGAGCAGGTGTGGCACATTATATTTCATTAATGTTAGTGACCACCTGAGCTTAAGGAAATGGTTTTTAACTTGAATGTCATTCAGACATATTTTTCAAACCTTTATTTCATCCAAATCCTCCACAGGCCATCAGGGGTGTGCTTACCACTAATCAGGATGGGAATTATTGCAAACAGTATGCTTAGGAATAAACAGAGGTAGTATCATGACTTTCATTTTGCTGAACTATATTCAGGGCCGTACAAATCACGTTGGATTCCAAAATGTTTGATCTGATCTATTTGTGAAGACAACAATGGGAGAAAAAACGCAAACTGTGAGTGTCCATCTGATTGATGACCTGTGTTCAACTTCTACGATGGTGAGCAAAAGTCAAACTGATCAGCCAAATAATATCCTGAGAGACATTAATCACACAGTGTTAGGGATGGAAGGGACCTTAGGGATCACCTGGTGAATGCCCTCACTTAATAATTTAGTAAACCCAGCCTCATAGAGAATGCAGTGTACTCAGTGTTTCACTTCGAGTTATTGGAAAAGCCAAGCTGAAACTTAGTGTTCCCTCCCTCTAAACCATTGTCTTTTCAGTTAGCAATTTTTGAGACATGGGTTAGAGAACGGAAGGATGATCTCTGAGGAAGGATTGGGGCAGTGGGGAAATGCTGCTGCTGCTAAGTTGCTTCAGTCATGTGCGACTCTGTGCGACCCCATAGACAGCAGCCCACCAGGCTCTACCATCCCTGGGATTCTCCAGGCAAGAACACTAGAGTGGGTTGCCATTTCCTTCTCCATTGCGTGAAAGTGAAAAGTGAAAGTGAAGTCGCTCAGTCGCCGCCAACTCGTAGCGACCCCATGGAATGCAGCCCACCAGGCTCCTCCATCCATGGGATTTTCTAGGCAAGAGTACTGGAGTGGCTTGCCATTGCCTTCTCCGGGAGAAATGTTAGTTCCTGTGATATTTTAATGAATGATTAATTTTTGCATAGTGCTCTATCCATGGTGTCTACCTGAATATTTACATACAAGAGACCAAGAAACAATCACAGGAGGTGAAAAGTTAGTTCCATTTTCTCCAGGCCATTTTCAATTAATTGTCTCATGTAATATGTTTGGATCTTGTGCTGAGAGTACACCTATCTTTTTCACATTAATATAAAACTTTATTTATTTAGTGGAGTGCTGGAGCTGCCCCATACCCATATAGGGCAATAGTTAGATTCTCAGGAATTGTATGATCTAGTGGTTAAATACAGGAATTACTAAAAATTAAATTATATAAAATTACAGTGAAATAAATTATGTTTCAATCATAGAACTAAAATACTCACAACTCATCATTTCCTGTTTATTTTACTGTGTGTGTGTGTGTGTGTGTGTGTGTGAGAGAGAGTCTATGTGTTGGGTTTCTGTGTGTTAGTTGCTCAGTCGTGTCTGATTCTTTGTGACCCCATGGACTGCAGCCTGCAAGGCTCCTCTGTCCTTGGGATTTTCCAAGCAAGACTACTTGAGTGGGTGGCCACTGCCTTCTCCAGGGGATCTTCCCAAACCAGGGCTTGAACCCAAGTCTCCTGCAGTGCTGGTGGGTTCTTTACCATCTGAGCAACCAGGGAAGCCTTTACTATGTTTTACTGGTCTTTATTATTATTCACTATTTACTATTTTACTAGTATTTTGAGGTTAATTATGTCTATCCTTACCTATATGATAGAAACACTACACAGTTAGCTACAGAAATCCCTTCCCAGCATCTATTCAGTCATGTACATTTGGCAGTCTGAAATCAGCCACAATGAGAGTATTTATACCAGGGAAACCAGCAAACACTACAAGCCAGGGCTTGATACCTTGATTTTTTTCTACTCCCAGAGAGCTGATTATTGCATTTACTAGCATGCCACTGCTGATAATCTACTTATATTCCACCTTGCACCTTAAGAATTTGAGATCTCAAGTCAGCTACTACTTAATAAAAAGTCCTAACTTAGCTGAATACATTTCAATTTTTTAGGAGGCTGAGGAATGTTTGTGTATTTATTCATAGGATGTGATAGTTTGATACAGTGGCAGGGAACTGGGCTATGGAGACAGATAGACCAAAGTTTCAATCCTGTTTCTGTGAACTTGTGACTTTGCTTAATCTCCTAGACTTTAGTTTACTTATACATTATATATTATACCCATACATACCCATACCCAGTAATACCTATCTTGTAGTGATGTTTTGAAGGTTAAATAGGACAAACAACATAAAATACTTGAAACTTTGGTTGAATTCACACACAATTAATATAATTAATACAGTCTTATTCCATAGTAACCAGAGAAATTTCTGTTATCTAAAAACTGCAATAGTAGCAACAACATCAAAATAAGTTTCTATATCAGCCTCATGTTTATGAATTTGAATTTGAACTCAAGATGGTATGAGTACAGGAGTGTTGAATGTGGCTGAACATTATCCACAGAGGTCACAGCTATGGAAGAAGCAATGACCCATAAATACTGGCACCATGATATGGAACCTCTGTAATGAAGTGGAGCAGACCCACTAAATCTTTGAGTACATCATGCATATAGAAACATAGGCTTGGATTAGCTTCATCAAAGTGTGAATACAAAGTAGGTGGCAACCACTATTGAGCCTGTGCGCTGCAACTACTGAAGCCTACACGTTGTAGGGCCCTCGAGCCACAACTCCTAAAGCCCACTCCCCACTAGAGCCAGCAGGCCACGACTATTGAGGCCACATGCGGCAACTACTGAAGCCCAGGCACCTAGAGCCTGTGCTCAGCAACAAGAGAAGCCACAGCAATGAGAAGCCCATGCACTGCAACTAAAGAGCAGCCCCCACTCTCTGCAACTAGAGAAAGCCCAGGCACAGCAACGAAGGCCCAGTGCAACCAAAAATAAAATTAATAAGCTAAAAAAACAACATAGGTGCCGGCCTACTTCCCAACCATCACTCCTCCCACAAGTGTATTAAAGAGTTCCCTGTCCGTCCTCATGACGTTTCATCTCTATTTACAGAATTCTATGTAGTAAAGCAGCAGATTTATGAAAATGTCATTGCAGCTTTTTTTTTTTTTTTCAAAGTAAGTACCCTGGAGATTTTTGTAATAACTCTTAAGCCAGTTGTTACTCTACAGCAGTACCATGTTATAGGTAGAAATAAAGGCCAGTTGATCAGAAAGCAGACATTGAGATTTTCTTCAGAAAAAGCAAATTGCCACAGAAACACACAACAGGGAATATTATATTTGAAGGTATCTCTGCACTTCCAGCCAGAGAGTGTCTGACTTCACTACCTGATATGGTCGCTGAAATTATATTGACAATGAAAGCACAGCATACGCTCTTGGGTATGCCTAGCTCTGGCTATAAGGTGCCGTGTTTTTGAGAAGTGACTGTATCAGGGACTGGAAAGAACAAGCAGAGATTTTCAAGAATGTAGCTTGGCCCTGAGATAGATGAAAAAAAAAAAAAAAAAAGAGCATCTGGAGAGAAAAAAAGCAAAGGGCTACAAAATGGCTAAGGGAATAGCTTTTGTTAGGGATCAAGTGTATTCATAGGGTTGCAAAGAGTCAGAAACGACTGAAGCAACTTGACATGCAAGTGTATTCTAAGTCACTGCTTCACTGCTCATTTTCAAGCCCACAATTCCTATATAAAACCTGATACATTAGCAGTTTCTCTAAAACTTTTATCCCTTTCTTTTCTCCTTAAGTCTTCTCCCACTCAGATAAAGTTCTTGCACTTGAATATAGGGCTATTGACCTACAACTCCCACCTAGAGCATTTTTGCTGAAGAACCTAATCTGAATCATTCAAGCAGCCAGGAAAATATGCCTATGTTTGTTCTCCCATTCCACTGCAATTCAGGCATATGGGCAATCAATATAGAGTGTGAATAGCAGGAGCACGCTTGGATACACATCTCTACCGGCCTGAGTTACCACCTCCCAAATAGCTTCAAAGGCTGGTGATGATTCTACAATGACAAAATCACCACTATTTACTATGCCCACTTGGAAAATCATTTTTAGCTCTCATAGTCCATGGTCCCATGCTGCTGCTAAGTCACTTCAGTCGTGTCCGACTCTGTGCGACCCCATAGACAGCAGCCCACCAGGCTCCCCCGTCCCTGGGATTCTCCAGGCAAGAACACTGGAGTGGGTTGCCATTTCCTTCTCCAATGCATGAAAGTGAAAAGTGAAAGTGAAGTCGCTCAGTCGTGCCCGACCCTTAGCGTGGACTGCAGCCCACCAGGCTCCTCTGTCCATGGGATTTTCCAGGCAAGAGTACTGGAGTGGGGTGCCATTCTTCTCCAAAACCTGCTAATCCCTCTGATAGGGCACTGATCCCTAATTTGTGGGACTGGAATAATTTTTACTATTTCCCTACTTATCAGTAACTTATAAAATATCTTAATCTAGTAATTATTACAGATTTATTTATAATATATTTGCAAAATATGTATTCTAAAACAAAACATTTAACTCAAGCCTTAGGATCATTTCCTGTTCATGGACATCCCCAGTGGCTTATACATAAAGTGAGACTTAGTTTAGTGGTTTTCGAGACATTTGAAAAGTGTTGTGGCAAAGCATAGTGCAGATTCTATTAACAGTTTCTGTTTAAACTGTGGTGTGGGCAATCATCCTTTCATCCTTTGTTTTTATCTAAGATCTGAGCTGTTTGAATCATAGTGTAACCTCGAAATGATAAGACCACAATAAAACCACCAGAAATATCTTATAGGATGAAAGAATTCTATAAACACCCATAAACTCCAAAAACACTGATTGAATTTTCTTTGGAAGACCAAACTGAGTGTGAGTACAGAGAATAAGATAAAGAACTGCTTTCTGCCAGTTTAAAGCTCCTAGGGGATCTCTGTGTGTAATATTCTACATACTGTTAAAATGGTGTGTGTGAGTGGGTACACAATACCAATGTATGATTATTTCAGAAAAAGATCAGATTGTGTCAGTAGTGTTCAGTTCTAATTTTTACTTATATTGGACAAAACAACAATTACTCCTTAGGTTCCTCATCAGTAAAATGACAATAAATTAGACTTCTCCAAAGCTCTCAGGAATTCAAACAACTATGCAAATGGAAAATCTCTTTCTTGGTATTTCAGTATCTATATTGAGATCTGCACTTTGTCCTCTGCAAAATATTCCACATAAAACCATATAGATTCACCCCCTGGAGTCCTTTTTCAGTTCTCCTGTACCGGAATGGAAAGGGAAGGATCACTTCTCAGAATTCTTATTCTAGTTGAAAATGGTTGAGACATCAGATGTGGCATTTTCCCCCCTTTCAGCATAGAATTTGGTGAATTGAGAAGAAGCCTTTGTAGGAGTAGTGTTTAACTCTATGTTCACTAGATCATCTTTTAATGGATTATAGTCTAAGAAAGTTTGTGAGTGTAAGTTAAGGAGAGGGAGAAAAAAGTTAACATATCAACTTTCTGAACACCCACACTTTTAAAAATAAATAAGAATCATATAGCAAGAGGTAAATCCAATTATTTTAACTAGTGAGTGTGCACAAAACAAGACTATTTATAAGAAATGCATGAAAATATTAATGGCTTACCCAAGCTATCCTCATATTCCAAACTCCTGGAATTGCTACATTTTAAAATTGGTAAATAAAACATCTTAAATTGACTTGCATGTATTAGAATTGTTTAAAATGGGCCAAAGAACTAAATAGACATTTCTCCAAAGAAGACATAAAGATGGCTAACAAACACATGAAAAGATGCTCAACATCACTCATTATCAGAGAAATGCAAATCAAAACCACTATGAGGTACCATTTCACACCAGTCAGAATGGCTGCAATCCAAAAGTCTACAAGTAATAAATGCTGGAGAGGGTGTGGAGAAAAGGGAACCCTCTTCCACTGTTGGTGGGAATGCAAACTAGTGCAGCCACTATGGAGAACAGTGTGGAGATTCCTTAAAAAACTGGAAATAGACATGCCTTATGATCCAGCAATCCCACTGCTGGGCATACACACTGAGAAAACCAGAAGGGAAAGAGACACGAGTACCCCAATGTTCATCGCAGCACTGTTTATAATAGCCAGGACATGGAAGCAACCTAGATGTCCATCAGCAGATGAATGGATAAGAAAGCTGTGGTACATATACACAATGGAGTATTATTCAGCCATTAAAAAGAATACATTTGAATCAGTTCTAATGAGGTGGATGAAACTGGAGCCTATTATACAGAGTGAAGTAAGCCAGAAAGAAAAACACCAATACAGTATACTAACGCATATATATGGAATTTAGAAAGATGGTAACAATAACCCTGTGTACGAGACAGCAAAAGAGACACTGATGTATAGAACAGTCTTATGGACTCTGTGGGAGAGGGAGAGGGTGGGAAGATTTGGGAGAATGGCATTGAAACATGTAAATATCATGTATGAAATGAGTTGCCAGTCCAGGTTCGATGCACGATACTGGATGCTTGGGGCTGGTGCACTGGGACGACCCAGAGGGATGGAATGGGGAGGGAGGAGGGAGGAGGGTTCAGGATGGGGAACACATGTATACCTGTGGTGGATTCATTTTGATATTTGGCAAATCTAATACAGTTATGTAAAGTTTAAAAATAAAATAAAATTAAAAAAAAAAAAAAATAAAATGTATATTGTTTTGAACATTTGAGCTTCTAGACATACTGAACTAATATGTTGCAAGTCATTACACTAGTGGATATGTCCTTTTTTTTTTTAAGATTTTTATTTAGAGCAGTTTTATTCACAACAAAATTGAGAGAAAGATTAAAGATTTCCCATATACCTCTGTCCCACAAACAGATAGTCACCCAATTATCCAATTATCAACATCTCCCACTAGACTGCTGCATTTTTACTATGGATGAACCTACATTGACAGATCATAGTGACTAAAGGTCCATAGTTCACATTAGAGTCACTCCTGGTGCTCTACAATCTACACATTTGGACGATTTTAGTATTGACTGTATCCACCATAATACTATCACAGTATATTCATTGCCCTAAAAATCCTCTGTGCCTGCCTAATCTTCTTTGTCCCTAACCCCTAGAAATCACTGATCTTTTTACAGTCTCCATAGTTTTGCTTTTTCAGAAGGTGATATAATTGGGATCATATAGTATTTAACATTTTCAGATTGACTTCTTTTATTTCCTATTATACATTTAAGGTTCCTCCATGTCTGTTCAGTCGCTCAGTCATGTCCGACTCATTGTGACCCCATGAATCGCAGTACACCAGGCCTCCCTGTCCATCACCAACTCCCAGAGTTCACTCAGACTCAGACTCATGTCCATCAAACAGCTATGTCATCCAGCCATCTCATCCTCTGTCGTCCCCTTCTCCTCCTGCCCCCAATCCCTCCCAGCATCAGAGTCTTTTTCAATGAGTCAATTCTTCGCATGAGGTGGCCAGAGTACTGGAGTTTCAGCTTTAGCATCATTCCTTCCAAAGACATCCCAGGGCTGATCTCCTTCAGAATGGACTGGTTGGATCTCCTTGCAGTCCAAGGGACTCTGAAGGGTCTTCTCCAACACCACAGTTCAAAAGCATCAATTCTTCGGCACTCAGCCTTCTTCACAGTCCAACTCTCACATCCATACATGACCACAGGAAAAACCATAGCCTTGACTAGACAGACCTTTGTTGGCAAAGTAATGTCTCTGCTTTTCCATATGCTATCTAGGTTGGTCATAACTTTCCTTCCAAGGAGTAAGCGTCTTTTCATTTCATGGCTGCAGTCACCATCTGCAGTGATTTTTGAGCCCCCCAAAATAAAGTCTGACATTATTTCCACTGTTTCCCCATCTATTTCCCATGAAGTGATGGGACCGGATGCCATGATCTTCGTTTTCTGAAAGTTGAGTTTTAAGCCAACTTTTTCACTCTCCTCTTTCACCTTCATCAAGAGGCTTTTTAGTTCCTCTTCACTTTCTGCCATAAGGGTGCTGTCATCTGCATATCTGAGGTTATTGATATTTCTCCCGTCAATCTTGATTCCAGCTTGTGCTTCTTCCAGCGCAGCATTTCTCATGATGTACTCTGCATATAAGTTAAATAAACAGGGTGACAATATACAGCCTTGACGTACTCCTTTTCCTATTTGGAACCAATCTGTTGTTCCATGTCCAGTTCTAACTGTTGCTTCCTGACCTGCATACAAATTTCTCAAGAGGCAGGTCAGGTGGTCTGGTATTCCCATCTCTTTCAAAATTTCCCACAGTTTATTGTGATCCACACAGTCAAAGGCTTTGGCATAGTCAATAAAGCAGAAATAGATGTTTTTCTGGAACTCTCTTGCTTTTTCCATGATCCAGTGGATGTTGGCAATTTGGTCTCTGGTTCCTCTGCCTTTTCTAAAACCAGCTTGAATATCTGGAAGTTCACGGTTCACATATTGCTGAAGCCTGGCTTGGAGAATTTTGAGCATTACTTTACTAGTGTGTGAGATGAGTGCAATTGTGCAGTAGTTTGAGCATTCTTTGGCATTGCCTTAATATTTCACTCCACCCACTTCTTACTTGCTTGGTTTCTGAGGAGAAGCCAAATGTAATTGTTTTCTTCCTCTACATGTAAGGCATTTGCTAACTTGCAAGCAGCCACCTACAAGTTGAGGAGCACAGCAGATTTCTAGCAGTCACAGAGAGCTGAAAACATAGAAACTGGAGTTCAAGTCCCACCCAGATGAAGCCCCCATGATAAACAACTTGGATTTTTAGTTGAAACTCCTGACTAATAATATAATACTAAGAGAAGGTAAGAAATTTACAAAATAAGCTGGAAACCTGTATCTAGTCAATTCAATCTTAGCTTGAACTTAATCTTTCCCTAGCCTAAAGTAAATTCTTGTTCGAAAGATGACATCATGCAGAACCCCAAAGAGGTTTTTTTTTTTTTAACACACAATGGTTGGCATCAATAAAAATGTATTAAAATCAATAAAAGCCAAAAGAAATTAAAAGACGGTGTCAAATAAAGTTAGGAGCAATAAACACTGAAATAGAAAAGAAATGCACAATATAGAAAAATTGACAATGACAAAATTGGTTCTTAGAAAAAGTAACAAATCTCTAAAATGTAAGAAGAAAGTAGTGGAGACAGAAGAGAAGGAGGAGAAGGAGGAGGAGGAGGAAGCACAGCAGAAGAAGGTGGTGAAAGAGAAAAGACAGAGAGAGAAGGGGAGGAAGAAGGGAGAAATAGAGAGGAAAAAAGGCTTACAGGTAACAAAAATGAAAGGTGGTCAGCATTATAAGTCCCACAGATATTAAAAACACATAAATACACTTCAAATAACTGTGTATCAAAAATTTTAATTTGAATTAAATTAGAAAAAAATTTGAAAAATCGCTAATTTTGATTATCATGGCATTAGGGAATTTGAACCCTTTTTTCAAAAAGAGAAGAAAATCTTCTCAGAAATACAACTATAAGTCTGAACTGCTTCTCTGAGGAATCCTTGCAAATAGTCAAGAAAGCAATACACTAATTATGTACCAACTGTTTCTAAGGGAAAAAAAATAACACTTTCCAATTCTTCACATCATATTAGAATAAACTTTAGAGTAAAATTCTTAAAAGATGTTATCTAAAGGAAGAATAAAAAAACCCTTTAAATACTTGGGAAATTTTTTTAACAAAAGATACAGTACTTTTAAATACTGAAATTACATATCTGTGAGGGGATAGAATTAAATACTGGAAATAAGTCTTGTTGTTCTTCAGTCACTAAGTCATGTCCAGCTCTTTGCAACCCCAGGGACTGCAGCACACCAGGCTTCCCTGTCCTTCTCTATATCCCAGAATATGTTCAGATTCATGGGAATAAGTCATTCACCTCAAATTATCTGTGCATTCAATGCAATCAAATAAATACCCAAATAAGTTTTTAACATTGACAATATTATTCTAAAAATTACTTTAGGTATAAAGTACCAAGATTTACTAAGACAATCTTGAAGAAAACAAAGTTGAAGAACGTGTAGTAACAGAAATTATGCTTTATTACAATGTTCTCCTATGGAAAACATTGTGGGTTTTGACACCAGGAAATTTAAAAAGATCAATGAATCAGATTAAGGTATCCATAACATTTATGTGAGAACTTGATTTATGATACATAATTCAAGACAAAGCAGTGGAAAAGGATGTTCTTTGCAAAGAACGTGTTGGCTCAATGGGATAGCCATATAAAATATAACGGATCTTGGCCACTTCTACACCATATACGAATACCAGTGCCAACTGGATCAACTGGATTATAAATCTAAAACTGAAAAATAAAATCATAAGTTTTTAAGAAGCCAGGCTTTTAAGCTTTTTAAGAAGCCAGGCTTCAACACTACATGAACCGAGAACTTCCAGATGTTCAAGCTGGATTTAGAAAAGGCAGAGGAACCAGAGATCAAATTGCCAACATCTGCTGGATCATCAAAAAAGCAAAAGAGTTCCAGGAAAACATATAATTTTGCTTTATTGACTAGGGCAAAGCCTTTGACTGTGTGGACCATGACAAACTGTGGAAATTCTGAAAGAGACGGGAATACCAGACCACCTGAATTGACTCCTGAGAACTCTGTATGCAGGTCAGGAAGAAACATTTAGAACTGGACATAGAACAACAGACTGGTTCCAAATAGGAAAAGTAGTACATCAAGGCTGTATATTGTCACCCTGCTTATTTAAATTATATGCAGAGTACATCATGAGAAATGCAGGGTTGGATGAAGCACAAGCAGGAATCAAGATTTCCGGGAGAAATATCAATAACCTCAGATATGCAGTGACACCACCCTTATGGCAGAAAGTGAAGAAGAACTAAAGAGCCTCTTGATGAAAGTAAAAGAAGAGAGTGAAAGAGTTGGCTTAAAGCTCAATATTCAGAAAACGAAGATCCTGGCTTCCGGTCCCATCAGATCAGATCAGATCAGTCGCTCAGTCATATCCGACTCGTTGTGACCCCATAAATCGCAGCACGCCAGGCCTCCCTGTCCATCACCAACTCCTGGAGTTCACTCAGACTCACGTCCATCAAGTCAGTGATGCCATCCAGCCATCTCATCCTCTGTCGTCCCCTTCTCCTCCTGCCCCCAATCCCTCCCAGCATCAGAGTCTTTTCCAATGAGTCAATTCTTCGCATGAGGTGGCCAAAGTACTGGAGTTTCAGCTTTAGCATCATTCCTTCCGCCAAAGAAATCCCAGGGCTGATCTCCTTCAGAATGGACTGGTTGGATTTCCTTGCAGTCCAGGGGACTCTCAAAGTCTTCTCCAACACCACAGTTCAAAAGCATCAATTCTTCGGCACTCAGCCTTCTTCACAGTCCAACTCTCACATCCATACATGACCACTGGAAAAACCATAGCCTTGACTAGACAGACCATTGTTGGCAAAGTAATGTCTCTGCTTTTCCATATGCTATCTAGGTTGGTCATAACTTTCCTTCCAAGGAGTAAGGGTCTTTTAATTTCGTGGCTGCAGTCACCATCTGTAGTGATTTTGGAGCCCAGAAAAATAAAGTCTGACACTGTTTCCCCTTCTATTTCCCATGAGTTGATGGGACCAAATGCCATGAGCTTCATTTTCTGAATGTTGAGCTTTAAACCAACTTTTTCACTCTGCTCTTTCACTTTCATCAAGAGGCTTTTTAGTTCCTCTTCACTTTCTGCCATAAGGGTGCTGTCATCTGCATATCTGAGGTTATTGATATTTCTCCCACAATCTTGATTCCAGCTTGTGTTTCTTCCAGTCCAGTGTTTCTCATGATGTACTCTGCATATAAGTTAAATAAACAGGGTGACAATATACAGCCTTGACGAACTCCTTTTCCTATTTGGAACCAGTCTGTTGTTCCATGTCCAGGTCGAACTGTTGTTTCCTGACCTGCATACAATTTTCTCAAGAGGCAGATCAGGTGGTCTGGTATTCCCATCTCTTTCAGAATTTTCCACAGTTTATTGTGATCCACACAGTCAAAGGCTTTGGCATAGTCAATAAAGCAGAAATAGATGTTTTTCTGGAACTCTCTTGCTTTTTACATGATCCAGCGGATGTTGGCAATTTGATCTCTGGTTCCTCTGACTTTTCTAAAACCAGCTTGAACATCAGGAAGTTCATGGTTCACATATTGCTGAAGCCTGGCTTGGAGAATTTTGAGCATATCACTTCATGGCTAATACATGGAGAAACAACAGAAACAGTGAGAGATCTTGCTTTTGGAGCTCCAAAATCGCTGAAGATGGTGACTGCTGCCATGAAATTAACAGATGCTTGCTCCTTGGAAGAAAAGCTATGACCAACTTAGAGAGCATATTAAAAAGCAGAGACATTACTTTGCCTACAAAGGTCCATGTAGTCAAGGCTATGGTTTTTCCAGTAGTCATGTATGGATGCGAGAGTTGGACTGTGAAGAAGGCTGAGCGCCAAAGAATTGGTGCTTTTGAACTGTGGTGTTGGATAAGACTCTTGAGAGTCCCTTGGACTGCAAGGAGATCCAACCAGTCCATCCTAAAGGAAATCAGTCCGGAATATTCATTGGAAGGACTGATGCTGAAGCTGAAACTCCAATATTTTGGTCAGCTGATGTGAAGAACTGACTCATTTGAAAAGATCCTGATGCTGGGATAGATTGAAAGCGGGAGCAGAAGGGGACAACAAAGGATGATATGGTTGGATGGCATCACTGACTCAATGGACTTGAGTTTGGGTAAACTCCGGGAGTTGGTGATGGATAGGAAGGCCTGGTGTACTGCAGTCCATGGGGTTGCAAACAGTCGGACATGACTGAGTGACTGAACTGAATTGAACTGAGGTTCTATTTAAAATGTGAAGTTCATTCTTGAGCAAACTGAATGTCAACCTCTTATTTGAGAGTCTTAAATTTACAGCTTCATGTGATGTCTGTGAGATACTACAACATCTAACTATCGAGTTACTGGATGGTGTTAATATACCCGATACTGATCTCTTATTTGTTCACTCAGAAAAGATTTTTCACACTGCTTAAAAGCTATTTACACATATGTAGGAGGAAAAAAAATAAGATTCACAAGAAAATAGAACAGAGATTTATGTAATTTTGTAGTCTATAACTTAAATGAGCAGCCTAGAGCAATCCACAGACTCCTTTAAACAAAATGAAGCATTGTGTTCCTTCCTTTTGATTGTTGTTATTTAAGATCATGTCTTTACCTGAAACTATCTTTAATGCTAAATGTTATTTTAACTCAACGGAAATAAAATTATCATTTTTATTTCTTGGGTTTCAAATAGTTTTACAGCCTACCCTCAATTTTCACTAGTAGACAACTATAGAAAATATGTGTTTAATTATAGCAGTTAGGTAACTGAATGGCAAATTTCCCTATAATTTCATTTACTACTAATTAAGGATGCTTTTTAACCGTGGTGTTGGAAAAGACTCTTGAGAGTCCTTTGGACTGCAAGGAGATCCAACCAGTCCATTCTAAAGGAGATCAGCCCTGGGTGTTCTTTGGAAGCTAAAGCTGAAACTCCAGTACTTTAGCCATCTCATGCGAAGAGCTGATTCACTGGAAAAGACTCTGATGCTGGGAGGGATTGGGGGCAGGAGGAAAAGGGGACAACAGAGGATGAGATGGCTGGATGGCATCACCAACTCGATGGACGTGAGTTTGAGTGAACTCAGGGAGTTGGTGATGGACAGGGAGGCCTGGCGTGTCGCGTTCATGGGGTTGCAGAGAGTCGGGCACGACTGAGCGACTGAACTGAACTGAAGGATACCAATTTTCCTGACAGAACATGACTATTTTTTACTTACAAATAATAAGGAAGAAATATTATTAAAGGGAACTTTGATTCAGGCACTATCCCAATGAGCTGATTATGTGTGCATGCTTGTGTATGAAGTGTACACAGTTGTTAATTCATGTACTCATCAAATATGTATCTAACAACAGTTGCTCGGAACCATAAAGACAAGAAATCATTAACTTGAAAGTTGATGTAACCATAAAATCCAAAATGAATATGCCAGTTTGGTATCTCTGAAATACCCACATTCCCTCAGCATCTATAGTTTAACAGAGAAGAAGTTAATTTGTGTGCTTTTGGCCCCTTTATGAACAAAATCTAATAGTTATTTAGATTTTTGTTGTAGATATATAGTTCTAGACTAGTTAAGAGTACCCTCCCTTTACATGTGCTATATAACTATAGAGAAGATACATAGAAAGTTTGGTGGTATTACTTAAATTTCAGGTTATTTTCTTACCACCTGCCTTGGGTGATCTAGTATTGCCTGTGGGATTAATTCTAGGTTTCCAACTTTTTAAGGGGAAGCTTATATATTTTTAGGCTTCATATGCTGCTTTATCATAATGCAAGTGAATTGAAGGTTCCTTCTCAATGTGTTTTTAAAAATGAAAGAATGGGCTTTCCTGGTGGTTCAGTGATAAAGAGTTTGCCTGTCAATGCAGGAGACACAGGTTAGATCCCTGATCCAGTAAGATCCCACATGATGCCTGTGCGCCACAACTATTGAGCCTGTGCTCTAGAGACTTGGAGCCACAAATACTGAGCCCGTCGGCTGCAACCACTGAAGCCCATGCACCCTAGAGTCCGTGTTCCATAATGAGAAGCCACTGCAATAAGAAGCTGGTGCAATGCAGCTAGATAGTAGTCTCTGCTCATCACAACTAGAGAAAGGCCCACACAGCAAAAAGGAGCAAGCACAGCCAAAAATAAAGTTGTGTTATTTTTTAACGGTGAAAGAATGATTTCTAAGTTCTTCTGTAACTCAAAATTTTGACACAAAGGAAATTTTAACCTGAAATATTCTTATTTAGAGTGAGAATGTTTAATATATGTTAATTATTTTGATTTTTATTCATTCACAAAAGCAAAGGGGAGAGTTTTTCAGAGTATATCAACTATAATTTTACCTCATATATCTGGATAATTGTTATTACTCAGTTATCTTTCGGTCAAAAAATATGATTTCTGCTAAAAGGCTACTGGATGTTCAGTTTCAGTTCAGTTCAGTCACTCAGTCTTGTCCTACTCTTTGTGACCCCATGAATCGCAGCACGCCAGGCCTCCCTGTCCATCACCAACTCCCGGAGTTCACTGAGACTCACGTCCATCGAGTCAGTGATGCCATCCAGCCATCTCATCCTCTGTCGTGCCCTTCTCCTCCTGCCCCCAATCCCTCCCAGCATCAGGGTCTTTTCCAATGGGTCAACTCTTCGCATGAGGTGGCCAAAGTACTGGAGTTTCAGCTTTAGCATCATTCCCTCCAAAGAAATCCCAGGGCTGATCTCCTTTAGAATGGACTGGTTGGATCTCCTTGCAGTCCAAGGGACTCTGAAGGGTCTTCTCCAACACCACAGTTCAAAAGCATCAATTCTTCCTCGCTCAGCTTTCTTCACAGTCCAACTCTCACATCCATGCACGACCACTGGAAAAACCATAGCCTTGACTAGACAGACCTTTGGTGTCAAAGTATTGTCTGCTTTTCAATATGCTATCTGGGTTGGTCATAATTTTCCTTCCAAGAAGTAAGCGTCTTTTAATTTCATGGCTGCATGTTAGGATTACTGAAATATAAAGGATACAGCTCTGTTCTTTGAGGATTGTATTTCAGGTCTTGTTGTTTACTGAATTGTGCATATAAGTAAATTCTCCTTTTACTATTTAATAGGTAGACAGTTTTAAAGATTAATCAGAAAAGCAACTAGCACAATTTTCCTCCTGGAAGTGAGAAAATCACTTTATGGTTTCCTTGTGGTGTTAAAAACCCCATTCCATATACTAATCAGGGAAAATTGCTAATTCCCTAAAATTAGAACCTGGAAATAGCCTCCCACCTAATTCAATATCATTCAAAATGTGGTTCATAGAACATCTATTTCAGTATCATGTAGTTTGTTAAAAATAAAGACTCTGGAGCTTCAGACTGAAAAATTAGAATCTTATAAAACATATTAAAGGCAAAAGTAAGACCAAAATTCATGTTTACTAACTTCCAGTATTATGTTTTAACCTTTCACTCTTCCTCCATTCCAAATAAAGTATTCATATTTTATGGTGCAAATTTTTTAACTTGTCAAATTAATTTCTGTTTATCAATACAAAGGAATGATATAGTGTAGCAAGGATCAAAATATTTATGAAGCTTAATATATTGATTGAACCTTTTTTCACTTTCTTGGGTTTAACATAATTTCATAATGTGGCAAGATTTGAGTCCAAATTTATTTGAACCCAGCCCTTGTAAGATTTCTCTGCAGTTTAACCTGATGAAATATTTGTAAATATCTATTTTCTTGTGATTTTACTAACTTTCCCCTTTCCAGTTCATATTGATGTCATGAAAGCATCTAGCTAAATCATTTATATTATAGATCTTTAAAATATCAAAATTTCCCAATGAAATATTTTATCACTGAAAAAGCACCAAGCAAAACATATTCTAGAAGAAAATTAAAAAATAAAAAACTACTTCTAGTAAACAAGACACCAAGAGGGAGGTACATTTTGAAATTATCTTTGTAATTAACATCAATTTAGCAATTTTATTTTAAAAAATATAGAATAATGGTTATTAACATCTGAACTAAATTGTCAGATGACACATATAAAAGCAAAAATCTAGTGTTTGAGAGATCAAAAACTTTGCAGAGAAATTCTGAAATCTTTATCATTAATAGCCAAATTAATCAAAAGTATTAAACTGCAGTGTAATTTTTAAAATGGCATATAAAAAATTAGAGAAAAAACTGATATACATATTTAAATGATTAATATAGCACATATGTTTTCTCCTTAGTTGAAAATTTAAGAAATAATTAAAATAATATTTTATGCACTTATTAGTAATATTTACTATATTAAACTGTTTTGTTTAATTTGTTCATGTACATTCCTGTGTTTTATCTTGTACAAGATTTAAAGAAATATAAATTTTGAAATGTTATGTATCTTTTTGAAATATGCCTCCAGAGAATATTTATAATTCTTTAATAAATGTCTGTGTCCTAAGAGGATGAGGACTATGGAAGAAAACTGGATGTATGTGAGTTCTTAGGGTTCAAAATGTACGGTTAATTCATAGTGGTAATTATTCAGTAGGGCTGCACATAAAATTAATACAAAAATAACTAGCTCTATATTATTTATTTAGCCCTCTTAATGCCTAAATTAAGTCTTAAAACAGAAAGTGTTCAATAAATATTTCTTCAACTGATTTAAACATAACACCTTATATAGTACCTTTATGTAAGTGATTATGGAAATGCTTATATCCAGTAACATTCCACAAAGTAAGTTTAAGTGAGTAATAAAACTAAAGTTAAGAGTTATCAAAGATCTTGGAGCTAAACAGAGACTCAAACCCTAATCTGCAGACTCTAAAGACCATCCACTATTGTACTCTTTAATACACAAGGTATTTTAAAGAAAAATATTTAGAACTCCATCACATAAAAGGTCAAGCCCTACATGTCTAGAAAAAGTAACATCCAGAATAATTCCTTTCCTAGATGAGTCAGAAATCACTACTCTGAATATTGTAAAACCATGAATGTTACACACAGGTCAGTTTAAGTACATTAGATATTGAATACTACCTTCTTCCAATTGACCCTTTAACTTATCTTCTCTATTGACTCATGAGGAAGTAGGGTTGACATATATACACTACCATGTGTAAAATAGATAGCTAGTGGGAAGCTGCTGTATAACTCAGCTCAGGGCTCCCTGACAACCTAGAGGGGTGGAGGTATGGGAGTGAGGCCTGGAGGGAGAGGATATGCGTGTACTTATAACTGATGCACATTGTTGTACAGTAGAAACCAACACTATTGTAAAGCAATTATCCTCAAATCTAATTAATTTTTTAAAGTACATTTAAAAGGTAGCTAATACCCAAATGTAGATCTATTAGGCTTCCAATATTAATCATGATATCTTTGGCATAGATTTTTTTCCTCCTGGTTTTGAAATCTTGCTTCAACACTCCTCAAGCCCCTACTGGATACTACAGTTTTCTGACCTGACCTTCCCATTATCATTTCTGAATCAGCCCTATTCTCCAAGTTCAGTACCTTCCCTTGTCTTGGGTGAGTCTTTTATACTCCAGTTCTCCACAATTTAGCTAAATTTTGTCCTTTAGCCACCTCTATTCCTGTTCTTAACCTTCTTTTAAAGAGAAAGACAATTCTAGTATTACATTGTCCAAGGCTATAGATCCATATAGCTAATGTATTAATATAGTATTTAGCTACATAAGTAATTTTGTAAGCATCTCTCTGGTTTTCAGTATTTACCCAAGAACTATAAGCATTTAAATTCAAGTTAACAAATGAACTTATTAAGTACACTCTACACCTCCACATTCAAGGGTGTATCAAGGATAGACAATGCACGTGATGTGGTCCATCCAAAACTATATTTTAATATGAATGAGTGTATGTGTGTTTGTGTGTGTGTCCATATACATATAGTAAGCATAATAAAAATCTCATTTAAAATTATATGTAAAAACTGAAGAAAAAATAGATATTCTGGGAAAACCACTCTGAATAATTCTATAAACAAAATTTAGAACTACCCTTAACAATTATTTTCTTTTGTCTATATTTAATTCTTTCACTTATCTTACAATATTCTTCAACCTTTCTGTCTGTGTGCTATTATATTGGAAGTATTTTCTGAAAGGTAACTTTTCAGTCTAGCTCAGTATTACATTTCTGGGGCTTAGAATATTGTCTAACAAATGTTGGATGCTCAAAAATTATTTATTTAATACCTGCAATTCAGTCGCTGATTCAATACATAACTGGCACTTCTAAAGTAATAACAATTATTAGTAAATTATAGTGGAATCACTGTTGTTAAGATAGTTACTATCACACTATTCTTGATCAATAAAAATATTTATCAAATCATCCAATGTATACATTCCCATCAATTAGATCTCCGCAAACTTCACTGTCAGACAAATAAGGATCTTCATGCAGAATTTCCTATCTGTGGATCATAATTAATGGTGGCAAACTTAATTGTTCAGTCACTTAAATTCATTACATTGAATCAGTGCCTTGACAAAGATCCTGGTTAATAAAGAAGAGGTATCAGAGAAAGGATAATCCAGTGGATTGTATTAAAGGAGTCATATAAAGGCTCTAAACTGTTTATATAAGCAACACAGAGATAATATGTATTTATAAGAATTTCTCTCATTTGATTCTGAGGGATTTGGGGGGTACCTTTTCATTGAAAAATACAATTTTGTCACTATAATAAAATTGTATTTTGAAAACTCATTAAAATAATTGCATTTTTCTTACTTCATGAACTGTTAGCCTATCAACTGGAAATTATAAATATCCCATTGCCAGTGACAATTTATTAGTTTCTCCGATACAGAAATCATAGTATTTCTTATTTTAATACAGAGTCTTGGAAATAAAAAACTATATTATCGTTCTTCTTTACATTCACATCTTTGGTGAAGTTTGAGTCATGTAGTAGAATTTATTATAATGGAAATGTTTATAACATGTTTTTAATTGGAAACTGATGTGAGATCCACAAACACAGCTTATTGAAGATCATTGGATTATTGAACTTGAAAACAGAAATAAACATTCAAACATAGTACTTAAAAACAAAGTTTGTGTGCTCAAAAGGTATTATTTCATAAATTTTTTCGTGATTGATACTTCACTGTAACAGGCTCATTTATTTAATTTTAATAAGCTATATCTATCTAAATAATAATAATATAATGGAATATATTCCAAAGTTAATTAACATGTTCAATGCTGTGGAGTTCATACATGGTATAATACTATAAAAATAATATAAAATTTGAACTAGAAAACAATATGGTATGAGTTTTTGCTATTGTTTTGTTCATTTTCCTTTGGAAATTATTGGCATATTTGTTTTAAAATCTTATTTTTCTCATTGTGACTTTGTCTCCTTACAGAAATGTAGATTATTTCTTAAATTTAATTGTATCAGAGCTTCAGAATATGTGTATGTGTGTGTTTGTGTATACAGAGAGACAAACAGCAGACATTCATATTTTTAGTAGTTAATTTCTGTTTCTTTTAAGGTATTTTCTAGTATTTTTATATAATGCAACACTATGAGAAATACTATGTATTTTTCTACTTTTAACAATTATGAGTATCGTGAGTAGACTTTAAATTCTTCATTCATTTGTTTATTTAACAAATATTAAGGATATGTTGCTACGGAGCACAGTTCCTGTTCAATTTAGCTTCCAGTGAGGAAGGAGATTTAATACAAATATTATACCATTTTTTCCCCATTATGATTGTGCTAAGTACCATAAAGGGAAGTTATCAGATCAGATCAGATCAGTCGCTCAGTCGTGTCTGACTCTTTGCGACCCCATGAATCGCAGCACGCCAGGCCTCCCTGTCCATCACCAACTCCCGGAGTTCACTCAGACTCACGTCCATCGAGTCAGTGATGCCATCCAGCCATCTCATCCTCTGTCGTCCCCTTCTCCTCTTGCCCCCAGTCCCTCCCAGCAACAGAGTCAACTCTTCGCATGAGGTGGCCAAAGCTATAGATTGTATAATAAGGGAACAGAATCTGGTTTATGGGATGGGGAGCCAGAAAGTCTTTCCTGAGCTCAGTTCTAAAGAATTTACAGGCGTGAGACTCACCAAAACTGAGGAAAGGATCTTTCCAGGTAGAAGGACCAGCAGGTTTGTGTAGGTTAGAACATGAGGTGACAAAATCCTAAATTAAATATAGGTTGTCTGCTGCTGCTAAGTCACTTCAGTCATGTCCGACTCTGTGCGACCCCATAGACGGCAGCCCACCAGGCTCCGCTGTCCCTGGGATTCTCCAGGCAAGAACACTGGAGTGGGTTGCCATTTCCTTCTCCAATGCATGAAAGTGAAAAGTGAAAGTGAAGTCGCTCAGTCGTTTCCAACTCTAGAGTATAATAATTAATTGGAGGAGAAATTCAAAGCAAAATGTTAGAGGTACGTGATAAATTTATTTATATAGTATTATAATCCTTACACAAGATTTTGCATAATATCTAAAAAGCCTGGAAAGTCACTGAAATATTTTAAGCAAAGGAGTGATCACTTAGGTTTGCAGCACCACAAACAACACTAATCTGCCAAGCCTACACAGGGATGCTGCTTCTTTTCTGCCTTCCAAATTACATAGGTATTTCTTGTGAGAATCACACAGAGAACAGAATTGTTGGAAGCATAGTTCCATTTTAGCTAAATTAACAGTACAAAATCACCACATTATTCATGATTAAGTGTGTGCGTATGTTTTAATTCTCATACTGACAATCTTCCAAGTTAAAAAATACAATGTATTTATTTTAGTCTTAAGAACTATGCAACATGTAAAGGTAACTGAATAGCCTGAATAGATATAGGGAGGTTATAATTTATTATATTTTATTAACTTCTTTGAAAATATTATATATAGATAGAATAACTTTATTATTATAATTAGTATTATTAGCAAGAATAAAAACTGGATGAATCATTAATTACTGCTGCCTTGAATGTGAACCAAGATTTTTTTTAATTATAAGATAGAATACTTTCTATATTTTTGTTTAATAAGATAATGATACTCATTGTTTTCAATAAAGACAAAAATAACAAATCATTCACAACACTGCAACATTTCAAAATTTATGTGATGTATTCTATGTTTTAGATTAACATGCTTCAGATCCCTATGTTTCAGGTTAACAAATTAAGCTCAGAGCTATTATGTACTCGGCAGAGGTCAACTGCTTGATATACAGTAGTAGTGAAAGTTAATTCAGGTTTATCTTTTTACTCTAATCACAGAGCTCTTTAACTATAATACACACATATGCATGCAACATATATATGTTTAAGGATATGCTTATATGCCTTGTGATTCAAAGTTAAAAATTAAGTCCATACATTTATCCTCTCTTTCCAAAGACACGATAAAAAAGCTAGTATATTGATTTTTTAAAGATATACATTTATATCAATGAAAGATCATAAAATTTGAGAGATTTCAAATATTTTCTCGAAAATCAGTATGGATGGAAGTGCAGTGGCTAAAGAAGCAAAGTGGTTTCGCAAACTGGAGTGAGGAGAGAGAGACTGAGCTCAGGGAGACAGAACAACCAGACACGTACACACAGAATATTATAAGTACCACAGAAGCTCCTGTCATCCTCACTTTCAGTCTGGCTCTCCCTTTGCAGCATATATAATTACTTTTGCTAATTAGTTCTGCCTATTTTTTTTTAATTTTACATGTGTTTATACAGTAAACACTTATTTTGTATAAACACTTATACTGTAAAAATATGTGTTTATACAGTAAAACTCTTGTGACTGGCTTCTTTTGCTCAACACTTTGTAGTAGTATTTCATGTTACATTGCTCAGTTGTTTGGTTCACTTTCTTTGCTAAATAGTGAACTGTTATATATGAATATACTACAACTTATTAATTCTACTCACGTTTGGCTTGCTTTCATTTTTAGGGTTATTTGGACATCACTGAACTTGTGCTGCTATGGACATCATTGCTGCTATGGACATCATTGAATTTGTTTTTCAGTTTACAAATATACACATTTCTGTTCCACTTATACCTGGAAGAAGACCTGTTGCTTTAGAGCCCATGCAAACATTCAATTTCAGTAGATACTTCCAAAAAGGTTCTAATCGTTTACATTCTCTAGCAGTTGCTTTACATTGTTGTCAATGTTGGTGCCAGCCTTTTCATTTCTGCACTCTAATGGGCTTCCCAGGTGGCGCTAGTGGTACAGAACCCGTCTGCCAGTGCAGGAGACTTAAGAGACACAGGATCAATCCCTGGGTCAGGAAGATCCCCTGGAGAAGGAAATGGGAACCCGCTCCAGTATTCTTGCCTGAAGAATCCCATGGAGAGAGGAGCCTGGCAGGCTATAGTCCATGGGGTCGCGAAGAGTCGGATATGACTGAAGTGACATAGCATGCAGCATGCACGCAATAGATATATAGTAGTAAGACGTTAGGTTTTAATTTGCATCTCCTTAATGACTAATGAATGTGGAGGAGAAAATCCCATGGACGGAGGAGCCTGGTAGGCTGCAGTCCATGGGGTCGCTAGGAGTCGGACACAACTGAGCGACTTCACTTGCACTTTTCACTTTCATGCATTGGAGAAGGAAATGGCAACCCACTCCAGTGTTCTTGCCTGGAGAATCCCAGGGACGGGGGAGCCTGGTGGGCTGCCGTCTATGGGGTCACACAGAGTCAGACACGATTGAAGTGACTTAGCAGCAGCAGCAGCAATGACTAATGAGTGTAGTATTAGTACACTTCTTGGTAATTTCAGTGGTGTCATTTGTAAAGTATCTAGTCAAGATATTTGCCACTTCATCATTTTCTTAGTGATTTATAAGAGTTTACTCTCATTTATTTATTTATTTATTGGCCATACCACAGGGCATGTGGAATCTTAGATTCCAGACCAGGGATCAAACCTGCACCCCTGCAGTGAAAACATGGGGTCTTAACTGATGGACCACCAGGGAAGTCCTTTAGTGATTTATAGGAATTTTATCTATAAATATACAGGGCATGAGTTCTCTGTCAAACATGAATGTTGCAAATATCTTCTCTCAATTTGTGCTTGAAGTCTTACTCTTTCAGTGATATCTTTGGAGGAACAAAAGGTCTTTATGTTTAACTTAGATTAGTTTACCAATTTTCTCCTATTTGTACTTTTCATGTCTCTTAAAAAAGCTTCACATATCCTAATGTCATTAAGATTTCTTTTTGTTTTCTTGTAGACACATTACACAGAGAAGGCGATGGCACCCCACTCCAGTACTCTTGCCTGGAAAATCCCATGGACGGAGGAGCCTGGTAGGCTGCAGTCCATGGGGTCGCAAAGAGTCGGACACGACTGAGGGACTTCACTTTCACTTTTCACTTTCATGCATTGGAGAAGGAAATGGCAACCCACTCCAGTGTTCTTGCCTGGAGAATCCCAGGGACGGGGGAGCCTGGTGGGCTGCCGTCTATGGGGTCGCACAGAGTCGGACACGACTGAAGTGACTTAGCAGCAGCAGTAGCAGCAGACACATTACAACTTGTCACATTTTGATCTGTAATACAATATTAGAGTCAAGAATTTTTTACGTGAATATTCAGTATTTTCAGCAAGTTATTGATAATGAAAACATAATCCATTTCCAATCACACGCCAGTGCTACTGCTGTCCTCAATCAAATGACCATATTTGTGTGGGCCTCTTTTTGGAGTCTCATTTCTCTCTATTCTCATGTTGCTATCACACTATCTTCATTACTGTGGTTTTATACTAGGTTTATCAACACACCAGATATGTTCTTCAAGATTGACTTGGCAATTCTGATTTTACAACTTAAAAAAAAATTCCAGAACACTTTTTTTAAATTAATAGACAGTTTGGAAGACAAAAGCAAGGAAATACGCTAGCATGTAGGATTTAAAAATAAAAGACCACAAAGTAAGAAAAATAAGAGATATAGGATAACAAAACAGGTGGTACAAATTGCCAAAATAGAATTTTCTTGGAAAAAAAAACAGAGACAGAGGGAGAGAAACCTGGCAATTATACAAATTTTTTAGAACAATTAATGACATTTTTAATGGAATTCCTAAGGAGCACATTTTTCATCTCAAACCCCTCTCCCTCCTTTAGTATTCTCAACAAACACCAGCCTAATCATTGCTTAAAATTGATGTTCTAAATGCCTGAGATTGCAAACATTTTTAAAAATAAAAGGGATAGCTCATTTTGATTTGATTAAGGTATATTTTTAGTTAAACATAAGCATTTCAGCAATTTAATGTCAGGGTTTTCAAGTTTTATAGTTTTTAACAAATGAGATTTCATTGCACTTAAAAACAGTGTCTTTTCTAAAGTATTAAGTTGTTCTCCTTAAGTATACAGGTAATACAAAGAAGCAAGTTGCTAATGTATACATTCAGATGTCCAGGAAAAGAATAAATTCAATAGGTAAATACCCTGTAAAAATTCAAGTTACATTATTTTATGCAATAAATCAACTTGTATAGTAAAAAATTATCTTTTTAAAATTTTAATTATTTTATGGTTTCCGTTTTTCTATCTTTGTAGTAAACCTCATAGGGCATGGACAATGCTTCTTTAAAATCTACTTGAATTTCCACATAATTGTGTTAGAAAATTAATGGATCTCTGAAATTTTTCAAGGTTCATTTAGATGCTCTCAGTTGATGCCATGGAGTTTTACTTTTGAATCATGTCCTTGTCAAGGAGTCTGGACTATTTGATTCAGGGTGTGATTATAACATAGTTTTTCAATTAATGTGTACTAGTTTCATGACATAACTCTAGCCAATATTAACACTTCAAACTCATTAAGATATAATGTTATATTGTTAGCTCTAATATTAATTCTCTGTCTTCAAGTAATTGGACCTAATAACACTGGTACAGAATTACTGATTTAATTTAGGCCATTTCTCAGTGAATGTCTTAAGCTAAGTTTAATGTAAACTATCATGAGTTGACCTAGGATGAGTACAAATAATATTATATTAAAATAAGAAATCATTCCTTTGGAAAGAATTGATATTATAGTTGTTCAAATTACAGGAGCAATGCTAACTGTGGTTGTTCACAATTACTGCCACTAAACTTTATACTCAGATTGTATGTGATCTTTGAGGTTAGAAAATGTATCCTGCTTGCTCTTATCAACTAATGTAATGATTGCACATATCAGAAAGAGAATACAGAGAAAAGAAAGAAGGAAGGAAAGCAAGCTAATGAGGAAAGAAAAAAAAGGATAGTTTAACAAGCTCATCCAAATTTTAAGAGATAATTGTTTTGGACAAAATAAAGCTACACCTTACAGTTGACACTAGGGTAGACGAGCAGGCAGTGTAGAGAGATATGGATGAAAAAAGAAACCTAATGTTTATTGAGAATTCATTATATATTTATCATTTCACAAAAAATATATAAATACACATACATATGTGCAACTTAAATATATGTTATATATATTACATATAACAACTTTAAGTCATATATATTTATATGTATTATATAGTTATATATATATATATTCATATATATGTATACATATATAAAACGTATTTAACTGTCATAAAAATTCTGGAAGGTAGATGTTATATGATAGTAAAAAAATGAAACCCAAAGAATTAAAAAACTTCCCTAAGGTAACAAAGGCAATAGTTGGGCTGTATTGTGTATGTTGTTTTTGCCTACTTTCTTTTGATAACTTTAAAGCAATTTTCTTCTGGAAACTGTGACTACACAGGTTCAATTCACCACATCTATGGGCTTTAGATAGAACTGACTCCCACCCTTGTAAGTTTTTTTTTTTTTTCTTTTTTTTGTAGGGGAGAAGAGGGTAGGGTGGACATATGAATTAAGCTTGGCCAGTCAGAGTGCTTCACTCGTGCCTAAGCTTTTGGTTTAGATATGAGTTCATGACCTAGGTCCAAAAATTAGTCTAACTTTTATTTGAGGTATCAAAAATATATTCTTTCTAATCCCAGTGAGCTCAAAAATGAAACAGAGGCTGTTAGTTATTGTCTAATGAAAACAGAGCTTGCCAGAAAATTGAGCCCAAGGGATGAGATTTAAGTTACTACAGGGAGAGAACCAATATTTAACTATAGCATTTGAACTCCTAGATTGAGCAGTAAGTAAAGTTTGACCACTAATAAATCTCTCTTCCACTTTTATTTTTTGTATTTTTTCTTGAGTCTGTTTGCGGTGGATCTTCTGTAAATGATAACCGAAAAAGTTCTCATAAGTTGAGAAGCAAAGTTAGGATTCAAACCTATTTTTTTGTACTATCTCCCTGTATACTTGCTGGAATTGTCCATGACAAGTAGCTTTTATGCAGGCTAAATATTTTAATAATTGCAAGTTGAATTAAAGGCAGGTAAGCATTTCCAGTAAAAAATGTTAAAATGTTTTCATTCAGAAATATCACAGATGAAGGTCAGGGAGACATTTCACAATAAATATAAATCATGATTCATGTTTTATGCCTCTTGTGCTGTGTGCAGTGTTAAGTTGCTTCACTTGTGTCCAACTGTGTTATCCTCTGGACCGTAACCCACCAGGTTTCTCTGCTTATGCGGTTCTCTAGGCAAGGGTACTGGAGTGGGTTGCCATGCCCTCTTCCAGGGGATCTTCCCCATGTCTCTTACATTTCACCTGCATTGGCAGGCATGTTCTTTACCACTAGCACTACCTGGGACTCCCCCTTTGTGCCACTTAAAAGGACATAAAATTCAAACTGAATGAATTAATAATGAGATAATAATAAGATAATATGAAATATACGATATGCTATAGAATAACCTTAGCTTCTAAGGATAAAATTAAAACCAAATATAATAATCAGGATTTTGCTAATTGTCTTTGTTTCTGTTTTTAACTACCTGAAGTCTCCTTCTTTTATTGCAGTCAGAGAAGGCAATGGCACCCTACTCCAGTACTCCTGCCTAGAAAATCCCATGGACGGACAAGCCTGGTAGGCTGCAGTCCATGGGGTCGCTGAGGGTTGGACACGACTGAGTGACTTCACTTTCACTTTTCACTTTCATGCATTGGAGAAGGAAATGGCAACCCACTCCAGTGTTCTCGCCTGGAGAATCCCAGGGACGGGGAAGCCTGGTGGGCTGCCATCTATGGGGTCACAGAGAGTCGGACACGACTGAAGTGACTTAGCAGCAGCAGTAGCAACTGACTAAATGTTAATGAGAAATATTATGTTAAATGAACAGTATTGCATTTCAATCAATTATAAAATATTTATTAAATATAATATTCATTCTCTCATTATGATGTGCATGATTTGAAAATATTGGCCTTCATAAGTATAAATCTGGCTGAGCAGATGAAATAAATTTGCATAATTTAACACATAACACTTCAGAGTAATCTGTAATACACAGTCATATATATGGATTCACTCTACCCATCAAACATCCTGCACAGTCATACAGACATCTTGGTAACATATGCATATACAAAAGCTAAGTTGCACAATAATCTACTAAAACAGCACCTTAAAAGATGTAGGCTGTCATGCTTCCTGTGATATGAGGCACCACCCAGCACTAAAGAAAAATTTAGTGCTCACTCTATTTACTAGCATTAGTTCTTAAAAGAGATTTAGACCATCTTGCCAGTATAACAGATATTATGCATCAGGATACAGCAAACAACTGACCATCAAACAAAAATTGATATAACAAACATTTTTTTCTGTCCCAGGCATGGTCATATCTAAAGTAACAGAGCAGGGAGGGACCATAGAAGTATAAACCAGAGATGCTGGTAACAAGGAATCTGTTGAGTCTGAGCTGTTTGGAACTCAGGGCTGACAGATAAAGAAAGAGAAGCAATCCAAATCAATTCATGGATGTACAAATGCCACTGTTCTGGAGAAATTCAAGAGACTTAGGGAAAGATACCCAAAACTCAAGAGACCTGGGTAATGAGACCAAAGATATCAACTCTTGACAAAAAGACATTTATGGGGGCCACTGCCCAATGACAGCTAAAGCAATATGGACTTTGGTTTTCATGGAAAAGAAGCTAAAATTGTGAAATCTTTCCTAGGTTCATAGATAGGTGTTAGGTGGTCTCTAGTTCTTCCAAAATTATATGCCAAAATTTACGTGTGTGTGTGTGTGTGTGTGTGTGTGTGTGTGTGTGTGTGTGCATGCCTGCACGTGCATAATTTCCTGGGCCAAAATCAAATTCTTAACAGGATCTATGATCACCAACAAATTTAAATGCCACCAACTCAAAGCCTAGTCCCAAATTCAAATGGGTAATAAAGGGAAAACTCTTAATTACTTGAATAGCTAACATCTGCCTAGTTCCAAGGGAAAGAAAGGAATATCCTTTGTACTTATTACTGACTACTGAGATCCTACTGAGATACTCCCCAGCATGAATTCAAAACAAGGCCAAAAATTATGGAGATGTTTTAACAGATTGCAATAATTTAAAATATGACATCTAGATATTATGCCTAGAAAACAAAAACTTGTATTTTTTTTAAATGTTACATGTTTATGTGTTACTCATGAGGTTGAGTGAATGGAAACTTTTCTCTCCCAAACTGCCAAAACCTCAGCCATGCACTGTTACACTGAACCTATACAAAGTCTTACCAGCCAGGTCCTCAATGCTTTTGTTCTCAGGCCCTGCTGGGCTCCATTACTATATTTTCTTCAGCTTGCCAACAGCATAGCCTTCAACTCAATAAGAGAATGGGGAAATTGTTCTCATTATCATTCCTGGGTCTTCACCACTTAATCCATCATCTCCTACCACACTCTTTATAGGAAAAAAAAAAAAAAAAGCACTTTCTCCCTTTCTCCCAACTCGTTCATTTCCAGTGGGCAGCTTCTCTTTTTGTATCTCTGTATTGCTGCTATTGAAAGATATATCAATTCATTTTTTTTACAACAGAAATTGGATACAATATTTGATATTATTCACTCGTCTTACTTGGCATCATTGACTAGTATAATTTCACAATTCCATTTAATTAAAGTCCAAGCAGGCACATTGAAATCCTAGCAATGAGAAACTGCCCACTGGGGAAGAACAGTGAGTAAATACAAACTTGTTGAATGAATAAATGAATGAATATTTGTGAAAGTTAAATGAAATGATATATAGGAGACTGAAAATGAAACAGTTTCATGACATTCTTTTATCATAATCCTTTCATCTGTGTTATCCACCTGTGAAGAATTCTTCACCTGTGATAAAAGGACTATAACAATAAAATGCCATAGAAGTGTTTCATTTTCAATCTCCTACATATCACTTCATTTACTTTTCACAAATATTTTTTTTTTCATGAATTCTTTTATTCAACAAATCTATATCAAATTCCTAACATGTGCCAAAAGTTGCTCTGGGCATGAGAAATAAAATAATAAAGTTAGATAAAGTTCTAGCCCTAACACTGCTTAAATTCTAGAATGCACAAAAAGGATATAGATATCCTAAATATAAATAGTGAAATTTCTAGTAATAAATAGGGTAAAGGGATTTATAATGGGAACGAATAGTAAGAGGATCTACAGTTTTAAACTATAGAAATGAAGTCTATATATTTTTCACTGAATATCTTGGTGGTGGTGGTGGTTTAGTCACTAAGTCATGTCCGACACTTGCAACCCTATGAACTGTAGCCTGCCAGGTCCCTCTGTCCCCGGGATTTCCCAGGTAAGAATACTGGAGTGGGTTGCCATTTCATTCTCCAGAACATCTTGGTATTATCTATTATAAATTAGTCTTCACAGAATTAGAAAACCGAGGCTAGGAAGGTTATTCTGCCTGAGGTCCTACTGCTATAAGTAGTAAAGGTCAGATAGGAACCCAGTTCTATTCCTGTCTCCAGGGTTTGTGACTTCAATCTTGTTTTCAATTCTACTGTAATTTGAATAATCAGTGGTTGCTTAGAAACCACGCTAAAGGAGATTGTCAGAACAGTGACTATCACTACCTGTTGCTGCTGCTAAGTCACTTCAGTCATGTCCGACTCTGTGTGACCGCATAGATGGCAGCCCACCAGGCTCCCCCATCCCTGGGATTCTCCAGGCAAGAACACTGGAGTGGGTTGCCATTTCCTTCTCCAATGCATGAAAGTGAAAAGTGAAAGGGAAGTCGCTCAGTTGTGTCCGACTCTAGTGATCCCATGGACTGCAGCCCACCAGGCTTCTCCGTCCATGGGATTTTCCAGGCAAGAATACTGGAGTGGGGTGCCATTGCCTTCTCCAATCACTACCTGTTGAGAGTAAAATAAATATTAAAGTCATCTTAGGAAATTCCTTGGTGGCCCAGTGGTCAGGATTCCATTTCCACTATAGTGGCATAGGCCTAATATATAGTGGGAAACTAAGATCCGGCATGCGGCATGACCAAAAAAAATACAAGCTATCTTAGAAAAAGAGGTATTTTTAATGGTATCATCAAGGAATACTGTGTTGACAAGGGTATGTTTGAGACAAGATGTGAAATAAGTGAACGAGCGAGTCTTGTAAGGCTCTAAAATAAACACCAACTAATCAGAAAGTTTAAAGCCAAGGGCCTGAGGCAGAAACCATCTCTGCCTATTCACGGATCATCTATTATTCTAGTAGTTTTCATATTTTTCACCAATAATCAAAATGAAACTCATAGAAATGTTGTGATCTTTCTCAAGACCACATAATAATATGATCTTTCTCAAGACCATATAATAATATGGTCTTGGGGATGAGTCATGTAGAGTCAGAGGCAAGATTGGTAACTGGTCACTCACAGGTCACAAATATATATACCACTCACCCAGAATCATCCTTCAGAGATGCATGATTCAGAGAAGGCTTGAGAACTTGTAAAGGAAAGTTGGTCACTGACACAAATGGAGAAATGTACATTCTCTCTCCAATGTCTCCTTAAGACAAAGAGGGTTAATTTTATTCATCTTTGTACGCTCAGCCATTGGTATAATGCCTAGTATCAGGTAGTTAAAATCATGATTACATTTAACTCTGAGATTTGAAGTTTGGGGTACTGAGTTCAAGGCTATATAATTTAATAACAATATACTTTTTTGGCCAATCACATAATTATTCTGAGTTTTATTGCCTCCTTTTTTATAAAAGAGAATGTAAAACCTTATATTGGTGATGTATTAATTAAAAGATAACTTATATGTGAAAAACATTCATTAAATATAATATTAAATATTTTATATAACTATAACTTTCTGTGTGTATATATATATATAATTATGTATATAAATTATTTTCACAGATGGCTGTGCCTAAGAGCAAGGAATATACTTATATGGTCAATGCTAAAGTATAGCCCCAGGAAATGTGCAAGGTGAATGTATAGCCTCAAAAGCCAAGGTTTTAAAGCACTTGAGGATAAATGGAAGCTATTTCTTTGGAAATACCAAAGAATCTTCTTATCAAATATATAAGGTAACATCAGTGTAAAGAATAGCAGAGAGGATAATAAAAAACAGAAGGATCAGAGGTTGATAATGCTGAAATAAGCCATGAATGTATATAAAGCTAGATAATCCCTTGACAATTATTTTTAAAGCAGGTTATTTTAATAGATCACCTGTTACATGCTTGGGTTATTCTGGATTAAAATATTGGAGTGGATGTGAACACCTATTAAGGACATATGAGTTTATTTGTTACAGTTTATACACTTCAAGATTTCCCCAAATGCAAAAGACTCCGGAGATGCAGGTTTGATCTCTGGGTCAGAAAGATCCCCCAGAGAAGCAAATGGCAACCCACTCCAATATTTTTGCCTGGAAAATCCCATGGACAGAGGAGCCTGGAGGGCTACAGTCCTTAGGGTCACAAAAAGTAGGACATGACTGAGCACATACACGTACATTTCAAAGTTTCTAAAAGACTAGATGTGAAATATTCTCACCGCAGAAAAAGAAATAATAATTAAGTGACATAATGGAGGTGTTAACTAAAGTGGTAAACATACTGTAATATATCAGATCAACCTAAAATTTATACAATGATATATGTCAATTATATCTTAAGTTTTGAAAAGAAAAATAATGGTTACAGTGTTATATAACCAGAAATCCTTATGATTTTTAACATATTGTAGAAGTCCAATAGAAAACTGTGAAACCAATTCCACAGTTAACAGTAGTCTTACTTGGGTAGGTCACCTAAGGAAACCAGCTTGGCTGAAGCACTGAAGTAAGAATTAGAATAGCCTGGAATTATATCCTACTTTCAAGCTAACAAGTTAGCCTGCTACAGTTTTATGGCTGCTGAGTTAGAAACAGAGAACCTTTTTACTCATGACATAGCAGTTATTTTAAATATAATGTTTGCTTTGGCTCTGCTTGTCCTCGAGTCCCATGAATATTGAATGGAACAGCTCCGTGGATGCAGGAAGTTTATGTCAATGGGGAACCCTGCAGAAACCTGAACCTAGGAAATCCCAACCTTAAGCAATTCTGTCCTATCTTTGCCCCAGAGGGAAACATCACCTTTATTATCCTGGACTACAAACAAATCTACCTTTGCCTACAAGGAGATACAAGGCTGTATCTTTCAAGGCTGTTTGTTATACAAATATTCTTGAAAAGACAGTCTAGAACAAAAGCTGTCAACCCCCCTGTTCAGAAGACATATAGAAAAGTAAGCGATCCAGACAAATTGTCTCCAAAAGGTAAACTAAGAAAAAAATGTATGAAAGCACTTCAAGAGTTCAAAGAGTATGCCTAATTAATGATCTAAGAATACATTTGAATCAGTTCTAATGAGGTGGATGAAACTGGAGCCTATTATACAGAGTGAAGTAAGCCAGAAAGAAAAACACCAATACAGTATACTAATACATATATATGGAATTTAGAAAGATGGTAACAATAACCCTGTGTACGAGACAGCAAAAGAGACACTGATGTATAGAACAGTCTTATGGACTCTGTGGGAGAGGGAGAGGGTGGGAAGATTTGGGAGAATGACATTGAAACATGTATAATATCATGTATGAAACGAGTTGCCAGTCCAGGTTCGATGCACGATACTGGATGCTTGGGGCTGGTGCACTGGGACGACCCAGAAGGATGGTATGGGGAGGGAGGAGGGAGGAGGGTTCAGGATGGGGAACACGTGTATACCTGTGGCGGATTCATTTTGATATTTGGCAAAACTAATACAATTTTGTAAAGTTTAAAAATAAAATAAAATTAAAAAACACACACACACAAAAAATAGAACAAGCTGAGAGTCAGCATAAAAAGGAAAAGAATATTTTATTTTAGTATTATGTTAATAGGAGGATCAGTTAGAAAATATGAGAAAGGGAAAGTGAAAGTCGCTCAGTCGTGTCCGACTCTTTGTGACCCCATGGACTATAAACAGTCCCTGGAATTCTCCATGACAGAATACTGGAGTGGGTAGCCACTCCCTTCTCCAGGGGATCTTCCCAACTCAGGAATCAAACCCAGGTCTCCCACATTGCAGACAAACTCTTTACCAGCCACAAGGGAAGCTTGAAATAATGAGGGTTTGTCCCTAAATGATATCAGTGAGAATCTTAAAGTTCATGGGAAAATTTGATGAAAATTGTGCAATATTACTATTAGGACATAATAACTTATTGTGGGAAATGAAAGAAAAGGAATATTTTTAAATGAACTCCCACTGATACATATAAAATTTAGTATATAAAAAATGGAAATCTTAAGTACATTTAAAAAGAAGGATATTTTAAAATCTATCAGGGCAATTGGTTAGCTATTTGGGAAAAAAAAAATCAGCATCAATTTGTATTTTATATCATTCCCCAAAATAAGTTTTAGTTAATTGAAAAAAATATTGAATTTGAAAAAACAAGTATAAAAATAGAAATACTAGCAAGAAATGTACATACTTTCTCCATAATTACATAAATAAGTAGCAAAACAAGAAAACAAATATTTATGTTATTATAGAGAAAATCTTCCTAAATACATAGTAAATACAAAACTGATAAAGGCAAGTGCCTTGTAACACTTAACTTTTATTTATAATCATGACACTTTGAGGCTATTTTCATATTTCATTCTGTTTGACAACCACACAAAGTATTATTATTTTTAGAGAGACAAAATTAAGTTGTATTTACTCATCTATTTACCTTTCCCAGGAATCTTATTCCTTTCCTGAATTTTCTTACTTCTATCTGTGTACCTCTTAGATTTTGCTTTAAAACAGACAACCTCAAATTATAGAGGTTGGCTTAAAACAATTGCTCTGTTGGGCCTAAGTTTCCATGTATCAGCCTGATTGTGGCCTGGCTCAGCTGACAGCTAGGTTCTCTCATGTTTCTGTGGTCAGTTGCAGACCAACTGATCGCAGGATCTAGAATGGCCTGCTTCACATGTCAGGTAGCTGGTAGGCTCAATGGTCTATGATTTATTTCAGCAGGAACTTTATTCCATGTGGTAGTTCATCCTCCACTAGATTGGCTCATCATTTTTCAAATGCTGGTTTCAAAGTTCCAAAGAGTGGCTAGAGCAATTTATAGCTTTTTTTAAGCCTCTGTATCATGTTTGCCAGTTTCCAGTGGCTAAGGCAGTATGTCTGTGTATTAGTTTGCTAGTGTTGCTATAACAAACTACCACAGACGGGCTAGCTGACACAACAGAAATGTATTTTCTCACAGTTCTAAGGCTAGAAGTCCAAAATCAACATGTTGACAGGTTTTGCTTTTTTCTGTCGGCTTTGAGTGAGTGAAGCATGGATCTTCTTCCTGTGTCTTTTCACATTTTCTTCCCTCTATACATGTCTTCATGTATAAATTCCCCTTTATTTAAGGAAACTAGTCAAATTATTTAAGGTAACTTGACTACTGACATGAAAATCTTATCTCAAAATAAGGTCACATTTTGAGATACTGGTGGATAAGACTTCAGTATATGAGTTTGGAGGGGTTACATAATTCAATCCATAAAACCTGGCAAACAAATTCAACTGGTAGTAAACTGACTCAAGTCTTAATGGGAGGATCTGCAGCAACACATTGCAGGAGGTGGATGTAGGAAGGGGTACCAATTTTGGCCAATCTACAATCTTACAATCTACAACAATCTCAAATCATCATATCATCTTCCTGGAAAACACTTTCAATATTTATTTTAGTGAAAGACTAGTATTGCTGTTTTCCCCTCATTTTTTGTTTTTCTAGGAATGCCTTTATTTCACTTCATCCTTGAAATTGATTTTCAGTGAGTATAGAATTCCAACTTGCCAGGGAATTCCCTGGCAGTCCAGTGATTAGGACTTGACAATTTCTTTCTTTTTTTTTTTTTTTTACTTTTTAATTTTTTATTGGGGTATAGCCTATTAATGCTGATGACAGTTTAAAGTGAAGAGTGAAGGGACTCAGGCACGCATATACATGTATATATTCTCCTCCAAACTCCCATCCCATTCAGCCTGCCACATAACCTTGAGCAGAGTTCCATGTGCTATACAGTAGATCCTTGTTGATTATTGGTTATTAACTTTAAATATAGCAATATGTACATGTCAAAACTCAGAAAACTAAGATCATGGCATCTGGTCCCATCACTTCATGGCAAATAGATGATGAAACAGTGGAAACAGTGTCAGACTATTTTGGGGGGCTCCAAAATCACTGCAGATGGTGACTGCAGCCATGAAATTAAAAGATGCTTGCTCCTTGGATGGAAAGTTATGACCAACATAGACAACATATTAAAAAGCAGAGATATTATTTTGCCAACAAAGGTCTGTCTAGTCAAGGCTATGGTTTTTCCAGTCGTCAGGTATGGATGTGAGAGTTGGACTATAAAGAAAGCTCAGCAAGGAAGAATTAATGCTTTTGAACTGTGGTGTTGGAGCAGACTCCTGAGAGTCCCTTGGACTGCAAGGAGATCCAACCAGTCCATCCTAAAGGAAATCAGTTCTGAATCTTCATTGAAAGGACTGATGCTGAAGCTGAAACTCCAATACTTTGGCCATTTGATGAGAAGAACTAACTCATTAGAAAAGACCCTGATGCTGGGAAAGACTAAAGTGGGGAGGAGAAGAGTCAACAGAGGATGAGATGGTTGGATGGCATCACTGACTCGATAGACATGAGTTTGAGTAAACTCCGGGAGTTGGTGATGGACAGGGAGGCCTGGCATGCTGCAGTCCATGGGGTCACAAAGGGTCAGACATGACTGAGTGACTGAACTGAACTGAACATGTCTGTCTTAAACTCCCTAACTATCCCTTCCATCAATCCCTCCCTCACCTCCCTCCCCCCAGCAACCATAAATTCATTCTCTGAGGACTTGGCACTTTCACCGCTGTGGGGCCTGAGTTCAATCCCTGGTCAGGGAAGTAGTACCCTACAAGCCAAGCAGCATGGTCCCCCTCCCCAAGAAAAAAGAATTTCAATTTGCCAATTATTTTAGCACCTTGATCTCATTGTGCTGTCTAACTTCCAGGGTTTCTGATTAAAAATTGACCATTAATTTTACTATTTTTTCCTTGAAGTTAATATGTTTTTTATCTATGATTTATTTTATAATTTGTCCTTTGGCTTTTTTTTTAATCAGTTTACTTCTGGATAGTGCATAGGATATGGGCATATCTTCTAGCTAGATCTCTTGTTTTGTGAGGACTGGCATATTTCTGGATTTCTCTTCTTCTTAGGGCATTACCAGTGAAGGTATGTCAACTGAAAGTCAAGGTCATTTACCAGGGCTCCTAGTAATTGGTAAACACTAAGGTCCAAATTTTGTCTCTCCAAATCTCTTATATTCTTTGCTTAACTTTTTATCATTTAATTAACTATGTTCTGCTCAGATTCTCAGTAACTTGCCTTGGGATTATGCAGTTAAGAATCCACAAATGTTTTAAAGAGAAGTTGCATTCTCCATTCATACCACTCTCTCCTTTCCCCACCATGAGAAAGTAGCATTGACGTATATACACATATTATGTGTAAAACAGATGACTGGTAAGAAGTTGCTATATAACATAGGGAGCCCAGAATGAGGCTCTGTGATGACCTAGAGGGGTAGGATTGAGGGAGGGAAGCTCAAGAAGCAGATATATATGTGTGTATGTACATATATATATATATATATATATATACACACACACACACACACATACGTAACTATGACTGATTTGCATTGTTGTATTGGAAGGAAAGTTATGACCAACATAGACAGCATATTAAAGAGCAGAGACATTACTTTGCCAACAAAGGTCCGTCTAGTCAAGGCTGTGGTTTTTCCAGTGGTCATATATGGATGTGAGTGTTGGACTATGAGGAAAGCTGAGTGCCGAAGAATAGATGCTTTTGAACTGTGGTGTTGGAGAATACTCTTGAAAGTCCCTTGGACTGCAAGAAGATCCAACCAGTCCATCCTAAAGGAAATCAGTTCTGAATCTTCATTGGAAGGACTGATGCTGAAGCTGAAACTCCAATACTTTGGCCACCTGATGTGAAGAGCTGACTCATTGGAAAAGACTCTGATGCTGGGAAAGATTGAGGGCAGGAGAAGGGGACGACAGAGGATGAGATGGTTGGATCGACTTGATGGACATGGGTTTGAGTGGACTCCGAGAGTTGGTGATGGACAAGGAGGCCTGGCGTGCTGCGGTTCATGGGCTTGCAAAGAGTCGGACATGACTGAGTGACTGAACTAACGGAACTGAACTGATGCAGAAACCAACACAACATTGTAAAGCAATTTTCACCCAATTAAAATTAAATTGAAAAAAATTGCCAGAAAAATAACACTTTACTTCCCCACAGTTTTTTTTTTTTCTCCAAGATTCTGACTCTTCAAGTCATGGTTGCTTTGTCAGCCTTGAACTCTCATTTTACCTACATTGCCCTCAGAGACTGCCGTAGGCTCTAGGATGCTGTTTTCTGTTTGGTATTTATGTTTAGAGAATAAGCAAAATACCTCAAAAGGAAATAAAGATCTTACTTCAGAGTGTTTCCTTCTCTTGCAGAAATTGTGCCCATCAAAATCTGGCTGCCTTGGTTGCTTTCTGATGTCTGCACACTGATTTTTAAAATATTATTTTAATATAGTTTTTACAATTGCTACCATTAGAACAGTGAGTTTTATATATTCTTTTCTGTCATAGTTAGAAACAGAAGTTACCGTAACATTTAAAGGTGAACCAACATTTGGGCATGCACACACACACATGCCTGCTCACACAAACATGCACACACATATACACATACCCCACCATGTGACTTAATTATTATATGATTTCAAGAATAAACTTCTAGGCAAATTAGCTCAAGTTTAGATGGATACGTGGGAATCTTAGGGAACCTAATGGCTAAATGTAAAGCTGAGAATGTCAAAACAAAATCAGCTGTTTTTGAGATTGAATGGTCTACTTTTCAAATATTTTCACTCTTTCCTTCATTCTTTTATTTTATTTTATTTATTTAAGAGAGCCAATTAACTTAAATTGTTGGCCAAAAGTTGGAGGTAAATTCCAAGTCCATCAACTTTACAGTTCTAAGGCCCATTCTATCTACTGGATGATTTGATGTTTTTAACTATTTTTAAAGAGAGATCATTCTCAACATTGTCAGATATGGGAAACAATCACACTCACACACTGATTTCATCAGAACCCTTATATTCTTATCTCCTTATTTCTCTGGATAAATTGTATGTGCTCCTAGCTAATTTCCCTCAATTATTTGAGGACAGTATTTAGAAATCTCCTTTTTTCTCCCCTACAAGATTAGCTTTCTGGCTCCACTGGATCATTACCATTGAAATATAAACTCTGTTATGGTTTCTTCCATCTCAAAGAATAAATAAATATGCAAATAAATAGGGGAAAATTAATTTTTTAAACATTTTTGTCGAAATATTGCCTTTATCACATGCTTTTGCAGCAATACTTCTTGAATGCATTGTCTATACATGTATTCTTTCATTTTTTTCTAGAATCTACCTCATTTAGGATTTGCCATGTCGAATCCTCTAAAACTGCTCTTGTCAATATCACCAGTGACTGTCTCCAGTGATTAATAAATGTAGTGATCGTTTAACTTGCTCAGTTGGCAGCATTTGATCATCCCTCTTTGGAATACTTTTCACTTGCTTCTGGGACATTTTATTCACTTGTTTTACTCCTACCATTATCTTAGACTTTTTCTTTTTAGTCTTTTTTTTGTTTTGCTGTCTCTTCCTCAACTTTCTAACCTAGAAATATCAGGGTAGACCAGAACTCAATCACTGGAATATTTTTCCTTTTTTATCTGCATTCTCTCTATATATGTTTCTAAGTGTCCTAGCTTCCAAATCTATATTGTGAGATTTCCAGTTTATGCATTTCATTATTTCCCAGACTCACATATCGACTGTCAACAAACCTTCCTACTTATGTGTTCAATAAGCATTTCAAATGCTGTTGTCCAGTCACTAAGTCGTGTCCAACTCTTTGCAACCTCATGGACTACAGCATGCCATCTTCATCTGTCCTCCACTATCTCTCAGAATTGGTTCAAATTTATGTCTATTGAGTTGATAATGCTATCTAACTGGAAAAGGTCAATTTTCATTTCAATCTCAAAGAAGTTCAATGCCAAACAATGTTCAAACTACCACACAATTGCATTCATCTCACACACTAGCAAAGTAATGCTCAAAATTCTCCAAGCCAAGTTTCAACGTTATGTGAACTGTGAACTTCCAGATGTTCAAGATTTTAAAAAAGCAGAAGAAAGAGAGATCAAATTGCCAACATATGCTGGATCATCAAAAAAGCAAGAGAGCTCCAGACAAACATATACTTTTGCTTTATTGATCACGCCAAAGCTTTTGACTGTGTGGATCACAACAAATCTGACCTGCCTTCTGAGAAATCTGTATGCAGGTCAAGAAGCAACAGTTAAAACTGGACATGTAACAACAGACTGGTTCCAAATCAGGCCTGTATATTGTCACCCTGCATATTTAACTTATACGCAGAGTACATCATGCAAAAGGTTGGGTTGGATGAGGCACAAGCAGGAATCAAGATTGCTGAGAGAAATATTAATAACCTCAGATATGCAGATGACACCACCGTTATGGCAGAAAGCAAAGAATAACTAAAGAGCCCTTGATGAATGTGAAAGAGGAGAGTAAAAAAGTTGGCTTAAAATTTGACATTCAGAAGATCCTGGCATCTGGTCCCATCACTTCATGGCAAATACATAGGGAAACAATGGAAACAGTGACAGTCTTTATTTTGGGGGGCTCCAAAATCACTGCAGATGGTGACTGCAGCCATGAAATTAAAAGACGCTTGCTCCTTGGAAGAAAACCTGTGACCATCTTAGACAGCATATTAAAAAGCAGAGACATTACTTTGCCAGCAAAGGTCCGTCTAGTCAAGGCTATGGTTTATCCAGTAGTCATGTATGGATGTGAGAGTTGGATTATAAAGAAAGCCAAGCGCCGAAGAACTGATGCTTTTGAAATGTGGTGTTTGCGAAGACTCTTGAAGTCCCTTGGACTGCAAGGAGATCCAACCAGTCCATCCTAAAGGAAATCAGTTCTGAATCTTCATTGGAAGGACAGATGCTGAAGCTGAAACTCCAATACTTTGGCTACCTTATGTGAAGAACTGACTCACTGGAAAAGACCCTGATGCTGGGAAAGACTGAAGATGGGAGAAGGGGATGACAGAGGATGAGATGGTTGGATGGCATCACTGACTCAATGGACATAAGTTTGAGTAAACTCTGGGAGTTGGTGATGGACAGGAAAGCTTGGCATGCTGCAGTCCATGGAGTTGCAAAGAGTTGGACATGACTGAGCAAATGAACTGAACTGAACATCTCATCCTCTGCCATCCCCTATCAAATATAACAAGTCCAAAATTCTGCTTTTTATTCTCCCCCCAAGCCCCAATGTGATAATATTTGGAGGTGGGTCCTTAAGGTAACTTAAGTTCAGATGAGGTCATGAGGATTCACATTATGGAATTAGTGTCTTCATAGGAAGAGAATGATTTCCTTGGTGATTCAGTAGTTAAAAAAAAAAAAAAAAATCCACTTGCCAGTGCACTAGATGTGGGCTTAATCCCTGGGTTGGGAAGATCCCCTGGAGAAGGAAATGGCCATCCACTCCAGTATTCTTGCCTGGGAAATCCTATAGACAGAGAAGCCTTGCAGGCTGTAGTCCATGGTCACAAAAGAGTCAGATACCACTTAGCTACTAAACCACCATCACCCACATTTCAGTCTATAGCACTTATATAATTTATATATAAATAAATATTATTTATCATGAATATTTTGTCTTCTCTTTGCTAAAATGTAAGCTTCATGATGTCCTGGATGTATGTCTGTTTCATTCACTGCTATATCCCATTGCTAAAAAAATTCCCATTAAGTGTAGAACTTGATGAGTTCAAACATATGCAACTGTAAACTGCCACTGTATTTCCAGAGAACAGTTTGGCAACATACATCCAAAGCACAAAACAAACATATTCTCTTTTTGGTAATTTTAATGTTGGGAATTGATAATACAGGAATAAGCGTTTGATTATATTCAGCATTTTTATAAGAACAAAAACTGAAAACAACCTAATAGCCACATCTAGTGGACAATGTCAATAAATTATGACAATATATGGTAAAATACTACATATCAACTAAAAATACCAAGCTAAAAAATAATGTCATAAAAATTTTTGAAATATACTTTTAGGGGGAAAATGTATTAAAAGTATAAAAATACCAGCTTACTAATATGTGCATAAAATAATAGAGAAAAATTATTCAATTCTGTAAAGAGTGATTTCTCAAGTTTGCTATTATTAGCAAAATTTAGTTTGAAACAAGGGCTTTCTTATACTTTCTAAAATTTGTTCAACATATTGACTCTGCAATCAAAATATATTAAATAATTTGACATAAGAATCAAAATATAAATCATTAGAAGAAAATATAAATGATCATTAAACTTTACATTGAAAAAGATATCTATACTAATATGAAAAGGCAAGGGATGTAGTAGGGAGGTAACATTTTAAAGAATTACCTCTATAAATAAGAAACATCTAAAAAAATTGTAACGTAAAATAAACCTTGGACTGATAGACTATTATTTGTTCTGAGTTTATTTAAAATAGTGAATGTTCACTACTTAAGATTTCAAAATATTGCTGCATTCAAGGACTATTATACAAAATACAAGCAAAAACAAAAAGATGCAACAAAATAAGCATTATATTTTAGGAGTTTATAAAAACATTCAAAGGCATAGATGTTCTAATTTGGATAGTTAGAAACTGACTGTAAGCGTTCTAGGTCATCCTGACACAAATTCTTCCCAGAATCAGTTTATACAGATATTTCATTGTATCTCTCATTTTGTGTGAGGTGAATACCAAATCAGCTAGAAAATTCCATAACAACATACAAAAAGATTAAATGAAATGGACATCATGTCTTTGGAGGAAAAGACTCAGTACTGTAAAGATGCCAATTTTTTCCAAATTAATATGTGAATTCAATAAAAATCCAGCCAAAATCTCTTTTTGATTTGCTTGCTTTTTTGTAGTGTGGTTATTTCACAACTTGACATACTGATCCTAAATATCATCTCAGAAAAATGTGTGAAATAGCCAAGAAAATAATGAGAAGAAAAAGAATAATAATGGAGAAGTACTTGCACTATAAATCTTTATTAATGAAAAGTATGGTACTGATGGAGGCATAGGCAAATAGATCAATGGAAAGCACAGAGAATATGTGAATATGTGAATTTACTGTGCAATAAAGTGTAGCATTTCAAATCAAAGAGGAAAGCTTTGATTGATTATTCATGAAATTACTACCTATTTAAAGACAAAGGAACAGTATGTTTTCTGTATTATATTACACACATTGTGAGGTTATATATGGAAATAAATTATAAAGTACTAAATATACAGTCGAATATTTTTTTAATTTTAAGATATTCTTATATTTAAACATATAAGCATATTTAAACATTTCATAAAACCCAAAGAAAGTAAATATATAAAGAGGATTAATCAATATTTTTTAATGTTTATGTTATGTAAGACTCCATAAACAAACTAAATACACTAAAAATTTGTTAAGTGAACTATTTTAAAGCAACTTTTATCTGTTAACTAACACAGCAGTGCTAACTGCATTTGAACAATAGTTTTGGAGAGCTACTTACTAGAATGTATGAAGAATTTTGAACAATCTTTCTATTGAATGAATGCTGGGGTGCCATGCCCTCAGGAAAGAACCTACACTTCAGCTCTTAATGTGTTGCCAGCAGACAGCCCTCTTTGGGATAAAGCATATTGAAGAAGCTTTCTTCCCTTAGGTCTCACCCTCATCTTGGGCACCTCATGTCCAATAATTTAGTCAGTGCTTTGCCACAAAGGCATGACAACTCACCCCAATTCAGGACAACTCTGAAGGGCCACCTCAATTTCACAATTGACAAGAAGTTGCCTGAGATCATTTTGAAAATGTGCCACAACCCAGTTTTTCCTTTTAATCTAACTCCATGCCCTGCCCCTACAGAGAAATTTACTGCACAGCAACGTGCCTCAAAGTCAGCTTTTTGAGAAACTAACTTGCAACATGCTTTGATTTATGAATTCCAAATAGAAAATAAATAAACCAGGTATATATAGAAAATACATGGGTTTCTTCAGGGATTTCATAAGATAACAAAAAGTTTGAAAACATCTAAATATTCTACTAAGCTGTATATCATATATTATGTATAACACACACATACATATATGTACATACATACATATGAATATGTCATTGTACCAGTAACTATTGTTATCTATCACATATCATAAATTTTTCTTGCAAATAGTTTGTAATAACACAGAAAAATTTCCTGTCATAATGTTAACTGGAAAAAGTAATGACATCATTTATGTAGAATGATTATTATCATGTAAATACATGCATAGGCATAAAGACAAAATAAATAATCTTTTTTTCTATATTTCTAAATTTTCCATATTTTAAGAAATATTATATAATAATTAGGATAAAATTTTCTATTTTTCATAAATCTTTAAATGTTGACCAAGAAAGATAATTATAATTACCTCTAATTGTTAAAGAAAAATTTAAAGCTTAGTATGAATTTAAAACTCATTAAAACAAAATCATACCCCAGTTTACATAGCTAGTATCTGCAGCAAACTTAGGAATCAAACTAAGTCGCTGACTTCAAATCCAATGTTCATCAACTACAGCATGACTTGATCTTCAGTAGCATGCAATAATCATAACATATCCCTATATATGGATATAAACTCAGAATTTTAATAGTTAACATAAACATGGCCCAAGTTATATAAAAATTGTTATTAAGATTTTAAAGTCTCCAAAACTATTACATAAATTTAAAGATATCCCTTAAATTGCTATAATTGTCTTAACATGTTTAATCTAGAGTACCTTGTACAGTGGAAGAGCACACAGCAGTTTCTGGAAGATTATTTAAAAGTGAATTCTATGACTGAGAAACAATATTTTAACTTCAAAGTTTGGAATACTTTTAGTTGCAACAGTTGTAAAGAGATTCCTCATACTCCTTTCTCACCAACATTCATACTTTACATACCCTAGTAAAATTATTATAATTAGAAATTAACACTGAAACAATACTATTAACTAAATTTCAAGACCTCCAGTGGATACCTGGATCTATGAATACTGCTAAACTCTATACATACTATGTTTTTTCCAAGGCATATGTACCTATGGTGAAATTTAATTTATAAATTAGGCACAGTAAGAGATGAATAACGATAAGTAATAAAAATGGAAGAATTATATTGCAAAAAAGGTTACATGAAAATGATATCTCTCTCAAAATATCTTATTACACACATTTAATGCCTTTTCCATGTTAACTAAGCACTAATCACTTTCTATGACTATAACTTTTGCAGTTTGAGGTGCAGCAGTAAAACTAGCACAAATTTATTTTTCCTTCTTCACAATTTCACCAATAGAATATTCATTCTTACCATAGATCTTAGTAACCTCAGCAAACAATTTTTTTTTCTTTCCATATTAGGTCATTAACGTTCACCTTTTCACTGAAAGGAAGCACCTAACGGCTTCTCTTTGGCGTATCCAAACTGCCAGCTTGCTACTTTAGAAAATAAGGGTTATCTGAACACAACCATCGTGCCACCATCACCAAGACAGTGATTCAGAAAATCAGGATGGTTGTTAAGTGACTGTAAGCAGATGCGTGAGGCAAAGAGATGATTCACACCCCAAACAGGATTGCACGAAGTTTCATCAAGCTACTCAGAATGGTGAACAAATTTAAAACTTAGGAATAAAACATTAAATTTCTCATATAATATTTTCAGACCACTGTTAACGGTGGATGGCTGAAACCACAAACAGCGAAAACAAGGATGCTGCTGCTGCTAAGTCACTTCAGTCATGTCCGACTCTGTGCGACCCCATGGACTGCTGCCCACCAGGCTTCTCCGTCCATGGAATTCTCCAGGCAAGAACACTGGAGTGGGTTGCCATTTCCTTCTCCAATGCATGAAAGTGGAAAGTGAAAGTGAAGTCGCTCAGTCGTGTCTGACTCTTAGCGACCCCATGGACTACAGCCTACCAGGCTCCTCCATCCATGGGATTTTCTGGGCAACAGCACTGGAGTGGGGTGCCATTGCCTTTTCCAAAAACAAGGATAAGGAGGGACTAATGTGCACATAGATCAGATTCCACTAGTTTCTTCATTGACATATATATATATATATATATTTCTGTTTAAGAAGTCAATCCAAGATCCTACATTACATTCCCTTGAAGTGTCTTCTTGCTTTTTCTCAAATATGTGACAACTAAGTCTTTCCTTGATTTTTATGACCTTAGAACTTTAACACTCAGATCAGGTATATTTATATATAATGCTCCTCAATTTAGGTTTTTCTGATGTTTTATCATGATTAGATTGAAGTTATGGATTTGGGAAAAGAACACCACACCCTCAGTGAATTAAAGTTAATACATACATGAGATATTTTATTAGTAGTAATAAAAGTGAAGTGAAAGTGAAAGTTGCTTAGTCATGTCTGACTATTTGTGACTCCAAGGACTATACACACCATAGAATTCTCCAGGCCAGAATAATGGAGTGGGTAGCCTTTCCCTTCTCCAGGGGATCTTCCCAGTCCAGGGCTCGAACCCAGGTCTCTCGCATTGCAGGTGGATTGTTTACCAGCTGAGCCACAAGGGAAATAATATTAACCTTAATTACTCGATTAAGATCGTTTCTGTCAGGCATCATCGTGGTAAAGTTACAGTTTAATTTTTTGTAAATAACATTCATTGGGAAATATATTTTGAGACTACAAAAATATACTCTTTCTGGAACATGTCCTGTTTCTCCTTAGTTTCCAGAATGGTCAGTGCTTTTTGTTCATAGTAATTATCACTGTGATGTTCTAATGTTTTCCTATTTCCCTTGCTCCTTCTAAATTCATTAATTGGAAATCTTTCACAAAGAAAAACTGTCCCTTCTCCACTATTTGATCATTTGCTTACATTGGTTTGGACATATGAATATCTAGTTTTCTTTATGTTACAATTCAATATTACCATTGTATTTTTACTGCTTAAATTCTTTCAGTTTTTTATATTGGGGCTATTTTCAGGTTGACTTCTGTCTTTTCAATAAACCCCCTTACCCTCATTGAAATTACTTTCTGGGATTACAAAATGCTCCAGTCTTAACATTGTGTGTGTGTGTGTGTGATATCCCTAGAATCAACACTTCCCTAAGAAACTTCCCTAAGTTAGATCTCCTTGCAGTCCAAGGGACTCTCAAGAGTCTTCGCAAACACCACAGTTCAAAAGCATCAATACTTCAGCGCTCAGCTTTCTTTATAGTCTAACTCTCACATCCGTACATGACTACTGGAAAAATCATAGCTTTGACTAGACAGACCTTTGTTGGCAAAGTAATGTCTCTGCTTTTTAATATGCTGCCTAGGTTGGTCATAGCTTTTCTTCCAAGGAGTAAGCATCTTTTAATTTCATGGCTGCAGTCACCACCTGCATTGATTTTTTTTTTAATTTAATTTTATTTTTAAACCTCAAACACTGTATTAGTTTTGCCAAACATCAAAACGAATCCACCACAGGTATACATGATTTTTGAGCAGAAAAAAAAAAAATGTTTTTCATCTAGTTCCAACAATACAGTGATGATTTAACAACTAAAATTGCTTTGATATCTTCAAAAGGTAATAAAAAATTTTATATAAAAATATTTGCTTTTCTTTCTTCTTATTAACTGAATTACCTCAACAGTTTTAATCTAGTATAAATGACTTCCTGACCATCTAAACTAGAACAGCAAAACTGAGAATATAGAACAAAGTCTATCCAAAAAACTACATTAAATACCCATCTTATAAGTTAAATCTCTATTCTTTTTAACAATAAAATTATTTCTGACTCTTAAAGTACATTTACATTTGAAAAATTGGATAGTGATTCAAATATTAGTATTATGGGTGTAGCATTCTGAATATGGAATATAAATTGTGAATAAAATTACAGTAACAAAAATCTTTGGGAGATTATATATTCCCTCAAATTCTCTGAGTGGAATATCAATAGTAAACCACTAGACTTTCCTTTCCTTTAACACCCTGAATGCTTATTATTTGACAGACCTCATTTCTATCAGGGCAGAAATTGCATGTTAATGACATTTATAAGAAGAAGTGGACATTCAAAGTTACAAAGATGCTGACTAAACAACAAACTTGAAAATTGTTTGGCAGGATAAAAGAGTTTAAGGAGTCATTAGAAGAGAGAGTTAAGGATAAGTAAGGATAAGTAGGAGGATAATGATAATTACAATTTAATCCCGGATAATAATGCAAAGGTTAAAAGTTGAATACAATAACGTGCAGTATATTACTTTAATGTTCCATCATTTTGATAGAAAGGATCTGATATAAAGATTGATTTGATGCAGGTCACCCCATCAGCTCCTCTATCTAAAGATAAATCTCTCTTTGGGCTGATATGGTTGCAGCTTGCCTGATTCTGACCTGTTATATCAAGAAAAATTGTCATGTACTAGATGTGTTTCATTTTGCTTACTAGTGTGACCTAAAAATACTTTGTTCTTACAAAACTCTAACTCTGAAGATTATAACATGTACAAAACAAGGAACTGTTTTATAGAATACATCCCAAAGCTCTAGATAGTCAAATCTGTTATGTATCGACTTAACGTGTAGAGTTATTGTTATAGACACACGAATACTAATTTGTTTCCATTTGAAGTAATGGACTATACTATGAATTGAAATCCATGACCTTAAGTTATTCTGTGGTTTTGAAGAATTTCTTTTTTAAAAAGATGTTTCAAATAACAAATATTCTTTTTATCACTAATTTTTATCTATAAGTAAAGTCTCAAATCTTTTACTCAAGATTGTATATATATACACATATATATGGAATTTAGAAAGATGGTAACAATAACCCTGTATACGAAACAGCAAAAGAGACACTGATGTATAGAACAGTCTTTTGGACTCTGTGGGAGAGGGAGAGGGTGGGATGATTTGGAGAATGGCATTGAAACATGTATAATATCATATATGAAACGAGTCGCCAGTCCAGGTTCGATGCATGATACTGGATGCTTGGGGCTGGTGCACTGGGACGACCCAGAGGGATGGTATGGGGAGGGAGGAGGGAGGAGGGTTCAGGATGGGAAACACGTGTATACCTGTGGTGGATTCATGTTGATACATGGCAAAACCAATACAATATCGTGAAGTTAAAAAATAAAATATATTTTAAAAAAAAAGATTGTATGAAGAATCTGGGCCCAATGTTTCCCCCAGGTTCAATTTAAACCTCACTTTCTTCAAAAGTCTACAACAGAAAAACTAAGAACTAAGTATTTCTCAAAATTTTAGTTTGGCTTTCCTTTTTATATCATACTTCACTTTTACTTTTAAATAGTATATGAATATTAATAATCTAAGAGCAGCAATATGCTTAAAATAAAATATATCATTTTTCTACCTTGAAAATAGATTATGACTTTCAATTTTTGAAATATTTTCTTCTGATATTTAACAAATGTAGTATTACACTGCTGTGTTTTTACTTCGGAGAAGGCAATGGCACCCCACTCCAGTACTCTTGCCTGGAAAATCCCATGGGCAGAGTAGCCTGGTAGGCTGCAGTCCATGGGGTCGCTAAGAGTCGGACACGGCTGAGCGACTTCACTTTCACTTTTCACTTTCATGCATTGGAAAAGGAAATGGCAGCCCACTCCAGCGTTCTTGCCTGGAGAATCCCAGGGACGGGGGAGCCTGGTGGGCTGCCATCTATGGGGTCGCACAGAGTTGGACATGACAAGCTGTTTTTACTTATTTACTTTAAACACTATCTATTGACTTTGTGTTTTAACAGTTGAGAATATAAATCTCTTATATCTCTACCTCAGACTTCTCCTACTCCTCACCTTACACTAAAATTCAATCAAATTTTTAGTTAAATTATTGGTTAATGTTGTGCTTAATTGCCATAAAATATTGCTTATTTCTGCTATGCCCAATAGACCAAAATTGTTTTTTTTTTGTTTTCCTCATTTTTATGAGTTCAATCTACCAACCTAAACTAAATCAATTTATTTTTATTATTTTGACTTTCTTTTTTTCCTTGCTGCAATCTTTTCCTACTTTATTAGAAAGTTATCAGTGAAAAAGTCACAGTTCAGAACAATCTCTTCATTCTCTAAAACTTACAATGCACATACTTTAACTATATAAGCCAATGAAAATCCTATTTTTACACTGTATTTATGTACAATATGAAGAGTGCAATCACTTCATGTCAGCTTCAAGAGTGGCTTCTGTTCAAATTTTGCCATATTTCAACTAGATGATAAAACTTGTCCAATCAATATTATGAAGTGTATTTTAATTATACCATAGTGTTGGTTTTGAAACTGAGATATGTGATCCAGATTTAAAATCTAAGTAGACCTGTAATAATTCTGAATTTGTGCATGTGTACATATTTATTTAACATAAAACTTATATTGTTTACTTGTAAAAAATGTAAATGAAGCTGAAAACACTAAAGTAATTTCTGTATATGCTGACTTAAATATATATATGATATATCTAATATACTCATAATTTGAATATATAGAACTCCTACAACACACAAGACACTATTTTATTTAATCTTCTCAACAGCCCTGTAAGTATGGCCATATAATTTAATGTTTAAGCCAGAACATTTCTGAGAGTAACTACTACTACTACTAAGTCGCTTCAGTCGTGTCTGACTCTGTGCAACCCCACAGACGGCAGCCCACCAGGCTCCGCCGTCCCTGGGGTTCTCTGAGAGTAAAAAGGGGCACTATTGATAATTACTTTGGGCAAGAGGCAAAAATGAGGATGAATACTCACCCCACATATAAAGTGAAAGTTCTCCTCACTAAGTCATCCCAGAATGATTTCTTCTTTCTCTGAATTCTTACCCTACATACAAACCAGGAAATCAACATTTAGAGAGACAAAGAAACTTATCTAAATCAAACATCTATTAAGCATATTGGTTGGTATTCAAACTTGGGACATATGATGAGGGACATGACCAGAATAGCAAGTGAAGAAAATATACCCACAACAGAATAAAAAATTATAGCACGTTATCATTGGTTTAATGTGTATATGAATGTTTAATTTTGAAAGATGTATATCTAAAATGATATATAAGCAAACTGCTAACAATGTTTAATCAAGGAGAATGAGTGATTGAAAATGGAGAGACTTTAACTTTATTATGTATATGTTTCTGTATAGTCCATTCCATCCTGGAATGCGAAGTTAAGTGGGCCTTAGGAAGCATCACTACGAACAAAGCTAGTGAGGTGATGGAATTCCAGTTGAGCTATTTCAAATCCTAAAATATGATCCTGTGAAAGGGCTGCACTCAATATGGCAGCAAATGTGGAAAACTCAGCAGTGGCCACAGGACTGGAAAATGTTGGTTTTAATTCCAGTCTGAGTTGAATGAGTTTGAATAGGCTCCAGGAGTTAGGGTGGACAGGGAAGTCTGGTGTGCTGCAGTCCAAGGAGTTGCAAAGAGTCGGACACAACCAAGTGACTGAACTGAACTGAACTGATAGTCCATTACCGTGCAGCCCCATCACCATAATATCCCCACTCAGCCAATGGGCATGCATTATTTTACTTAAATAAAACATTTCACCAGTGTAAATTTTAACTTTCTCTAAAGACTGATAAAAGTTAATTTGCCTAAAAGTATTAAAGATATAAAAATAAGTTTGAACACATCAATTACATTCTGCTTTGAAAGTATTTTGAAGGATTACGCTGATTTCAGGTTTATCATACCTGAGCCAATATTTTTAACTTTAAATAAAAACGTTTAAAATGTTTTAATTGTATAATTAAATCACTGAAAGTATATTCATATATTGGTGAGGTTAAAAAATTAGGTTGTATTAAATACTTTAAAATGCAATTAATTAAATAATAGACTTTGCTTTTCAGATCTAATTGAGATTTTATCTTATTTTTTCCCTCACTTTAGCAGGGTTTTTGCTCTAGATAAATGAAATGATTAGTTTAATAAATTATTAAGCATATATATTTGTATGGAAACACAGAAAAAGGTTCACAACGATAAGATGATCCATTTTACTGTAACTGAAGGAAATTAAAACCCCTTTAAAGTCAAGCTTAGTTTTCATGAATTCCATACCTCAGAGACTCAGGAAGACAGATTCCTTCCTGAAAGTATATTGAAAAATTTACAACATTGGAGGACAAGATTTGGTGCTTAAACAAAAATCACATAGAATTTCAGATATAAAATATCCTTTTCATAAAATACAAATCAAAGATAACCAAAGCAATCACATAATTTTAGTTTACTTTTCTCCACAGGGATAAGAGAGAAACAATATGAAAGGGATAGTTCCTTGAATCACTGGTACCTCAGCTAAACTATCGAGTTATAGTTATTTCCACAGTTTCTCCATAGAACAAGAACACTTAATCTTTTCTCACTACCCAGTAGGTACACAGCAGCTACTTGGTAACAGGAAGCTATCACATTGCAAGTGAAGAATTAATAGATTGTATATGTGTTTGTGCTTCAGACATATGGTTTAGGATATGAGAATAGTTTTCTAAAGATCTTGAGCCTTACAACATGCGTTCTACTCCAGCCAAGATTGATGGAACCAGCAAATGCACTCTCAAAGAAGGATTAGTCAGATTTTATAACCATGAATTAATCTAAGGAAAACTGTAATTTCAAAGGACTAAATTAAAAATTACTTCTTTTCCTTAGCCACTGAAAGGCATAAATATGGAGCTTGATTTTGTGATATAAAACAATTGAAACACAACTTTAATAGCAAACATGAATATATGCCTTTGCCCTATATCGTATCTACCATGGGGTAGCTGCAATAAGATGAACATATAGTCCCCTTGCACATATGCAGGTAAACAAGATTAATGTATGAAAAGAGACTCAGTACAGTGAAAGAAAACTTTCACATGACATTAACAATAATCTGCACTGGTCTCTTAATCAATAATAGAGACTATATAAAAACAGAGCCACAAATTACTTTGTAATTAATTGCCCTTGACTTTCTACTTTAAACTTAAAATATGTGCTCTTTGAATCAAGTGACTCTCCCTTGTTGCTTCACTATGTAATCTACCACCAAGTACACTGTCAACTACATACTGATGTTTAATCATTATTGATTATGGATGATGGGGCAGAAGAAAGAATGACTAAGAAACTATGCTCCAGTGGTAACATGAGACAGAAGGAAAAATATAAGGATTTTGATACGAATGAAAAGAGAAAAAAAATGAGAGCTGTTTTGTGCGTGATTTACTGCATCTGGTTATATGGAAGTTGAAAGTTGCTCCAATATCCAGCACTTAATCTTTTTTAAGGGAGCCTACTCTGCCTTGGAAACAGCTGAACTGATACATGGCCAAACAGTGGGAAGGATACTGGTGTCAAAGGACTCACTTTCCTTCATTCCATAATTGTGATGTTATCTGCTGTGCTTCCAGAAATGAGAGCAAGGGAGAGAGAAGAGAAGATAGATGCCTCCTTGGTGTCCCCCTGCTGCAGCTAAAGGATTGTGCACTTCAGAAAAAAAAAAAAAAAAGAATAATATTATTTCAAAAAAATCGTCACCCAAACTTGATCCTAAGCTAAATATCTTTTAAAGTGATAGTGATGCTTGGGGCTGGTGCATGGGATGACCCAGAGGGATGGTACGGGGAGGGAGGTTCAGGATGGGGAACACGTGTATACCTGTGGCGGATTCACGTTGATGTATGGCAAAACCAATACAATGTTGTAAAGTAATTAACCTCCAATTAAAACAAATAAATTTATATTTTTTAAAAAAAGGATATTAAAAAAATAAAATAAAATAATAAAGTGATAGTTTTAGGTTTACTTTCATTCCTTTTGATACCTACCCTCCGCCCCAATTTCTACTTGAAACTAAAGGTTATACTTGGGAAAAAAACCACACTGTTGATACTTCCAGTCAAAATTAAAGTGAAAATTGCAACTGGTCTCACAGGAACACCTGAAGGAGTGAGAGGTTTTTGTTTCTTTTGAACACACATGTTTAGAGGAACTTAAAAAGTTTTAAATGAAAATTAATTTTTAAATTATATAAAATTCTTGTCTGTATCTCAACGTATCTGAAGAATCTTCTACCTCTACTCAAAAGTCCAATAATCCTTAGTAAATTAAGATAGAATGCAATTCAAGATGGTTTAGAAAAAAAGACTTTTTATATAACTTGGCGAAAAAATGGTAATAGACGGATTCATGATTTGTTAACTGAGAGCACTTAAGCTCGCATGACTGTGCTAGCCCATTGTAAGGTGAGTGGTTGGACAGACTAAGACGTGATACAAGTAAAGCAATACATTTTTCTGTGGTCGTCTTTTGCTGCCAATAACTGTGTGTGTGCGGGAGTGTGTTTTTAATGAGAGTTCAAAATTTCAAGTTTGGGGACTACAACCAAATACTTAACAGTATGTCTTATTTTACTGAAATAACAAAGAGGAAGCACTGTGATTAAATTATGCTTAACTCAGGCCTTCATAAATTAACCAACATTATTTTAACTTAAATTTTGTATGGGGTTATAGGCAGTAGTAATCTCTTCTAGTTAAAGTATTTCATATTAAAGTGAAAAACAAGTTATTTATATCTACCGTCCCCACTCCTCAGTGAGCAAACCTTATTTTTTCCTAATTCCTAGTTAGCATGGACAACAAAGATTTTCCTCACTGTCACTATTAACTAAATTTTTTCTCTAGCTAGAGTCATCATTCCTCTTAGACTACTAACCCTGTGCTAAGAGCTAATGATCTCTCGGGTTATCTCTGATCTCTGACCTCTAAAATTAGAAAAAAATAAAAATAAAAAAGGACAATGTCTCATCTTAGTGCTAGTAATATGATTTTTATTGTTTAGTCACTAAGTCTTGTACAACTCTTTGGCAACCAATCAGTACAGTTGTTCACTTGTATCTGAACCCATGGACTGCAGCACTCCAGGCTTCTCTGTCCATCACCAGCTCCTGGCGCTTGCTCAAACTCATGTCCATTGAGTCAATGATGCCATCCAACCATCTCGTCCTCTGTCATCCCTTTCTTCTCCTGCCCTCAATCTTTCCGAGCATCAGGGTCTTTTCAAATGAATCAGTTCTTCACATCAGGTGGCCAGATTATTAGAGTTTCAGCTTCAGCATCAGTGAAGTTTCCAATGAATATTCCAATGAATATTTAGGAATGATATTCTTTAGCATTGACTGGTTTGATCTCCATGCAGTCCAACGGACTCTCAAGAGTCTTCTGCAACACCACAGTTTAAAAGCACCAACTTTTGAGTGCGCAGTCTTCTTCATGGTCCAACTCTCACATCCATACATAACAACTGGAAAAACCATACCTTTGACTACACAGACATTTGTCAGCAAATTAACGTCTCTATCTTTAATATGCTGTGTAGGTTGGTCATGGTTTATCTTCCAAGGAGCAAAAGTCTTTGAATTTCTTGGCTGTGGTCACCACCCATAGCGATTTTGGAACCCAAGAAAGTAAAGTCTGTTACTGTTTTCATTGTTTCCTCATCTATTTGCCATGAAGTGATAGGACCACATGCCATGATCTTTAGTTTTCTGAATGTCGAGTTTTAAGCCAGTTTTTCACTCTCTTTCACTTTCATCAAGAGGCTCTTCAGTTACTCTTTGCTTTCAGTGTAAGGATGGTGTCATCTGCATATCTGAGGTTATTGATATTTCTCCCGGCAATCTTGATTCCAGCTTGTGCTTCATCCAGCCCAGCATTGTGCATAATGCACTCTGCATATAAGTTAAATAAGCAGGGTGACAATATACAGACTTGACAATATACAGACAATATACAGACCCCTTTTCCTATTTGGAACCAGTCTCTTGTTCCATGTCCAGTTCTAACTGTTGCTTCCTGACCTGCATACAGGTTTCTCAAGAGGCAGGTCAGGTGGTCTGGTATTCCCATGTCTTTCAGAATTTTCCACAGTTTATTGTGATCCACACAGTCAAAGGCTTTGGCATAGTCAATAAAGCAGAGGTAGATGGTTTTTTGGAACTCTCTTGCTTTTTCAATGATCCAGTGGATGTTAGAAATTTGATCTCTGGTTCCTCTGCCTTTTCTAAATCCAGCTTGAACATCTTCAAGTTCTCAGTTCGCCTACTGTTGAGGTTTTGCTCACAGAATTTTGGGCATTACTTTGCTAACATGTGAGATGAGTGTCATAGTGCTATAGTTTGAACATTCTTTGGTATTGTCTTTCTTTGGGATTGGAATTAAAACTGATCTTTTCTTTTTTTTTTTTTTTTTTCCATTTTAAAAATTTTAATTTTTAATTGGTGAAAATTGCTCTACAATTTTGTGCTGATTTCTGCCATACAGCAACATGAATGTCATAATTTTATATATATATATACACACACATCCCTTTCCTCCCTCCCCTCCCTCCCCCCATTCCACCCTTCTAGGTCATCACAAGTACCAGGCTGGGCTTCCTATGTTACATATCAGCGCCCCACTAGTTATCTATTTTATACACGACATAGTATGTATGTCAACTCTACTTCTCAGTTCATCCCACCCTCACCTTTTCCCCTACTGTGTCCACAAGTCTGTTCTCTACCATTTTCCTCAGTACTGGTTTTCTAGATTCCATATATATGCATTAGTATATTATACTTGCTTTTTTCTTTTGGACTCACTTCACTCTGTATAAGAGGCTCTAGGTTCATCCACCTAACTACAACTGACTCAAATTTATTCCTTTTAATGACTGAGTAATATTTCCATTATATGAATGTACTACAACTTCTTTATTCATTTATCTGTTGATAGACATGTATGTTGCTTCTATGTTCTGGATATTGTAAATATTGCTACTATGAACATTAGGGTGATATGTCTTTTTTTTTTTTTTTTTTTTTTACCACCAAATTTTATTCTTTCCTTTCTTCTAACTTCTTTTTTTTTTTTAATTTTATTTTATTTTTTAAACTTAACATAACTGTATTAGATTTGCCAAATATCAAAATGAATCCACCACAGGTATACATGTGTTCCCCATCCTGAACCCTCCTCCCTCCTCCCTCCCCATTCCATCCCTCTGGGTCGTCCCAGTGCACCAGCCCCAAGCATCCAGTATCGTGCATCGAACCTGGACTGGCAACTCATTTCATACATGATATTTTACATGTTTTAATGCCATTCTCCCAAATCTTCCCACCCTCTCCCTCTCCCACAGAGTCCATAAGACTGTTCTATACATCAGTGTCTCTTTTGCTGTCTCGTACACAGGGTTATTGTTACCATCTTTCTAAATTCCATATATATGCGTTAGTATACTGTATTGGTGTTTTTCTTTCTGGCTTACTTCACTCTGTATAATAGGCTCCAGTTTCATCCACCTCATTAGAACTGATTCAAATGTATTCTTTTTAATGGCTGAATAATACTCCATTGTGTATATGTACCACAGCTTTCTTATCCATTCATCTGCTGATGGACATCTAGGTTGCTTCCATGTCCTGGCTATTATAAACAGGGCTGCGATGAACATTGGGGTACTCGTGTCTCTTTCCCTTCTGGTTTTCTCAGTGTGTATGCCCAGCAGTGGGATTGCTGGATCATAAGGCATGTCTATTTCCAGTTTTTTAAGGAATCTCCACACTGTTCTCCATAGTGGCTGTACTAGTTTGCATTCCCACCAACAGTGTAAGAGGGTTCCCTTTTCTCCACACCCTTTCCAGCATTTATTACTTGTAGACTTTTGGATCGCAGCCATTCTGACTGGTGTGAAATGGTACCTCATAGTGGTTTTGATTTGCATTTCTCTGATAATGAGTGATGTTGAGCATCTTTTCATGTGTTTGTTAGCCATCTGTATGTCTTCTTTGGAGAAATGTCTATTTAGTTCTTTGGCCCATTTTTTGATTGGGTCATTTATTTTTCTGGAGTTGAGCTGTAGGAGTTGCTTGTATATTCTCGAGATTAGTTGTTTGTCAGTTGCTTCATTTGCTATTATCTTCTCCCATTCTGAAGGCTGTCTTTTCACCTTGCTAATAGTTTCCTTTGATGTGCAGAAGCTTTTAAGGTTAATTAGGTCCCATTTGTTTATTTTTGCTTTTATTTCCAATATTCTGGGTGGTGGGTCATAGAGGATCCTGCTGTGATGTATGTCAGAGAGTGTTTTGCCTATGTTCTCCTCTAGGAGTTTTATAGTTTCTGGTCTTATGTTTAGATCTTTAATCCATTTTGAGTTTATTTTTGTGTATGGTGTTAGAAAGTGTTCTAGTTTCATTCTTTTACAAGTGGTTGACCAGAGTTCCCAGCACCACTTGTTAAAGAGATTGTCTTTAATCCATTGTATATTCTTGCCTCCTTTGTCGAAGATAAGGTGTCCATATGTGCGTGGATTTATCTCTGGGCTTTCTATTTTGTTCCATTGATCTATATTTCTGTCTTTGTGCCAGTACCATACTGTCTTGATAACTGTGGCTTTGTAGTAGAGCCTGAAGTCAGGTAGGTTGCTTCCTCCAGTTCCATTCTTCTTTCTCAAGATCGCTTTTGCTATTCGAGGTTTTTTGTTTTTCCATACAAATTGTGAAATTATTTGTTCTAGCTCTGTGAAGAATGCTGTTGGTAGCTTGATAGGGATTGCATTGAATCTATAGATTGCTTTGGGTAGTATACTCATTTTCACTACATTGATTCTTCCAATCCATGAACATGGTATATTTCTCCATCTGTTAGTGTCCTCTTTGATTTCTTTCACCAGTGTTTTATAGTTTTCTATATATAGGTCTTTAGATTCTTTAGGTAGATATATTCCTAAGTATTTTATTCTTTCCGTTGCAATGGTGAATGGAATTGTTTCCTTAATTTCTCTTTCTGTTTTCTCATTATTAGTGTATAGGAATGCAAGGGATTTCTGGGTGTTGATTTTATATCCTGCAACTTTACTATAGTCATTGATTAGTTCTAGTAATTTTCTGGTGGAGTCTTTAGGGTTTTCTATGTAGAGGATCATGTCATCTGCAAACAGTGAGAGCTTTACTTCTTCTTTTCCAATTTGGATTCCTTTTATTTCTTTTTCTGCTCTGATTGCTGTGGCCAAAACTTCCAAAACTATGTTGAATAGTAATGGTGAAAGTGGGCACCCTTGTCTTGTTCCTGACTTTAGAGGAAATGCTTTCAATTTTTCACCATTGAGGATAATGTTTGCTGTGGGTTTGTCATATATAGCTTTGATTATGTTGAGGTATGTTCCTTCTATTCCTGCTTTCTGGAGAGTTTTGATCATAAATGGATGTTGAATTTTGTCAAAGGCTTTCTCTGCATCTATTGAGATAATCATATGGTTTTTATTTTTCAATTTGTTAATGTGGTGTATTACATTGATTGATTTGCGGATATTGAAGAATCCTTGCATCCCTGGGATAAAGCCCACTTGGTCATGGTGTATGATCTTTTTAATGTGTTGTTGGATTCTGATTGCTAGAATTTTGTTAAGGATTTTTGCATCTATGTTCATCAGTGATATTGGCCTGTAGTTTTCTTTTTTTGTGGGATCTTTGTCAGGTTTTGGTATTAGGGTGATGGTGGCCTCATAGAATGAGTTTGGAAGTTTACCATCCTCTGCAATTTTCTGGAAGAGTTTGAGCAGGATAGGTGTTAGCTCTTCTCTAAATTTCTGGTAGAATTCAGCTGTGAAGCCATCTGGACCTGGGCTTTTGTTTGCTGGAAGATTTTTTATTACAGTTTCAATTTCTGTGCTTGTGATGGGTCTGTTAAGATTTTCTATTTCTTCCTGGTCGAGTTTTGGAAAGTTGTACTTTTCTAAGAATTTGTCCATTTCTTCCTCGTTGTCCATTTTATTGGCATATAATTGTTGATAGTAGTCTCTTATGATCCTTTGTATTTCTGTGTTGTCTGTTGTGATCTCTCCATTTTCATTTCTAATTTTATTGATTTGATTTTTCTCCCTTTGTTTCTTGATGAGTCTGGCTAATGGTTTGTCAATTTTATTTATCCTTTCAAAGAACCAGCTTTTGGTTTTGTTGATTTTTGCTATGGTCTCTTTTGTTTCTTTTGCATTTATTTCTGCTCTAATTTTTAAGATTTCTTTCCTTCTACTAACCCTGGGGTTCTTCATTTCTGCCTTTTCTAGTTGCTTTAGGTGTAGAATTAGGTTATTTATTTGACTTTTTTCTTGTTTCTTGAGGTGTGCCTGTATTGCTATGAACTTTCCCCTTAGGACTGCTTTTACCGTGTCCCACAAGTTTTGGGTTGTTGTGTTTTCACCTTCTCTAGGATAGATCACATCCTGGGCCATAAAGCTAGCCTTGGTAAATTCAAAAAAATAGAAATCATTCCAAGCATCTTTTCTGACCACAATGCAGTAAGATTAGATCTCAATTACAGGAGAAAAACTATTAAAAAATCCAACATATGGAGGCTGAACAACACGCTGCTGAATAACCAACAAATCACAGAAGAAATCAAAAAAGAAATCAAAATTTGCATAGAAAACTGATCTTTTCTAGTCCTATGTCCACTGCTGAGTTTTCCAAATTTGCTGCCATATTGAGTGCAGCACTTTCACAGCATCATCTTTTAGGATTTGAAATAACTCAGCTGGAATTCCATCACCTCCACTAGCTTTGTTCATAGTGATGATTCCTAAGGCCTACTTGACTTCACATTCCAAGATGACTGGCTCTAGGTTAGTGATTACACCATCGAGGTTATCTGGGTCATGAAGATCTTTTTTGTATAGTTCCTCTCTGTATTCTTGCCACCTTTTCTTAATATTTTCCACTTCTGTTAGGTCCATGCCATTTCCATCCTTTATTGTGCTCATCTTTGCATGAAATTTTCCCTTGGTATCTCTGCTTTTTTTGAAGAGATCTCTAGTCTTTCCCATTCCATTTTTTCCCTCTATTTCTTTGCATTGATTACTGAGGAAGTCTTTCTTACCTCTCCTTGCTATTCTTTGGAACTCTGCATTCAGATGGATATATCTTTCATTTTCACCTTTGCCTTTAGCTTCTCTTCTTTTCTCAGATATTTGTAAGGCCATCTCAGACAACCATTTTGCCTTTTTGCATTTCTTTTTCTTGGGGATAGTCTTGATTACTACCTACTGTACGATGACATGAATCTGTCCATAGTTCTTCAGGAACTCTGTCTGTCAGATCTAATCCCTTGAATCTATTTCTCAATACCACTGTATGTCGTAAGGGATTTGATTTAGGTCATACCTGAATGGTCTAATGGTTTTCCCTACTTTCTTCAACTTAAGTCTGAAGTTTGCAATAAGAAGTTCATGATCTGAGCCACAGTCAGCTCCCAGTTGTGTGTTTGTTGACTGTAGAGAGCTTCTCCATCTTTGGCTGCAAAGAATATAATCAATCTGTTTTTGGCGTTGAACATCTGGGGATGTCCATGTGTAGAGTCTTCTCTTCTGCTGTTGGAAGAGGGTATTTGCTATTACCAGTGTGTTCTCTTGGCAAAACTCTGTTAGCCTTTGCCTTGCTTCATTTTGTACTCCAAGGCCAACCTTTTCTGTTACTCTAGGTATCTCTTGACTGCCTACTTTTGCATTCATGTCCCCTATGATGAAGACATCATTTTTTGGTGTTAGTTCTAGAAGGTCTTGTAGGTCATCATAGAATCATTCAATTTCAAATTCTTCAGCATTAATGGTTGGGGCATAGACTTGGATTACTGTGATATTGAATCATTCGCCTTGGAAACGAACAGAGATCATTCTGTTGCTTTTTGAGATTGTACCCAAGAACTGCATTTCGAACTATTTTGTTGACTATGCAGGCTATTACACTTCAAAGGAATCCCTGCCTACAGTAGTAGATAGAATGGTCATCTGAGTTAAATTTTCCCATTCTGGTCCATTTTAGTTCACAGATTCCTAAAATGTCAATGTTCACTCTTGCCATCTCCTGTTTGACCACTTCCTATTTGCCTTGATTCATGCACCTAACATTCCAGGTTCTTATGCAATATTGTTCTTTACAGTGTCGGAATTTACTTCTATCTTCAGTCACATCCACAATGGGTGTTGCTTTCACTTTGGCTCCTACTCTTCATTCTTTCTGGAATTATTTCTCCACTCTTCTCCAGTAGTATATTGGGCACCTACTGACCTGGGGATTTCATCTTTCAGTGTCATATTTTTTGCCTTTTCATGTTGTTCATGGGGTTCTCAAGGCAAGAATACCGAAATGGTTTGCCATTCCCTTCTTCGGTGGACCATGATTTGTCAGAACTCTCCAACATGACCCTTCCTTGGGGACTGATATTAGCCCCACAACCTCTTTATCCTGGGAAGTATCTCTACAACAGAACCACAGATACCAGCCAGGAGGATGTGTGGTTACTCAATGAAAACATGGCCTTGTCTATCAGCCCAGCCCACCTGGCAGGGGCTGTCAATCAACTACTTGACTGCATGACTAGTGTCTCCACTGGCTTCCCATCGTGTTTTGACGGGATTTATGTTAATAGCACCAAAAGAACTATGCCATATGCCTTCGAACTGATTGCCTCAATTCTTGTTCTGTCTTTTCCTCTGACTCATTTTTAGCAATAGCCAGACTCCTTAAAAACAATAAACAAATGTTGTATAGTCCCTTAAATATTTATTCCAAAAAATTCATTGAACACCTGGCATTGTTTATTTCTGTAGAAGGTGAAGGAAACAACAACTTCAAGACTCCAAGAAGCAAGGCCTCTGAATGTGTGACTTAACCAGCCCATATGTTTTATCTTTGGTATAGCCTCTCCAGGATACAGAAAAGTAAGTAGGCTCTTTGAAAAGACAAAAAAAAAAAAAAAAAATTAAGGAAACAATACTGAATTAGAAGTAAAAGTAGAGACAGTTCAGTTCAGTCACTCAGTTATGTCCAACTCTTTGCAACCCCATGGACTGCAGCACGCCAGGCCTCCCTGTCCATCACCAACTCCTGAAGTTTACTCAAACTCATGTCCATTGAGTTGGTGATGAAATCCAAACATCTCATCCTCTGTTGGCCCCTTCTCCTCCGTTTTTTCCAAGCATCAGGGTCTTTTCCAATAAGTCAGCTCTTCACATCAGGTGGCCAAAGTATTCAAGTTTCAGCTTCAACATCAGTCCTTCCAATGAACATTCAGGACTGATTTCCTTTAGCCTGGACTGGTTGGATCTCCGTGCAGTCCAAGGGACTCTCAAAGTCTTCTCCAACACCACAGTTCAAAAGCATCAATTCTTCAGCATTCAGCTTTCTTTATAGTCCAACTCTCACATCCATACATGACCACTGGAAAAACCATAGCCTTGACTAGATGGACCTTTGTTGGCAAATAATGTCTCTACTTTTTAATATGCTGTCTAGGCTGGTCATAACTTTTCTTCCAAGGAATATGTGTCTTTTAATTTCATGGCTGCAGTTGACATCTGCAGTGTTTTGGAGCCCAAGAAAATAAAGTCTGTCACTGTTTCCACTGTTTCCCCATCTATTTGCCATGAAGTGATCTTAGTTTTCTGAATGTTGAGTTTTAAGCCAACTTCTTTCACTTTCATCAAGAGGCTCTTTAGTTCTTCTTCAGTTTCTGCCATAAGGGTGGTGTGATCTACATATCTGAGGTTATTGATATTTCTCCCAGCAGTCTTGATTCCACCTTGTGCTTCCTCCAGCCCAGCATTTCTCATGATGTACTCTGCATATAAGTTAAATAAGCAGGGTGACAATATACAGCCTTGATGTACTCCTTTTCCTATTTGGAACCAGTCTATTGTTCCATGTCCATTTCAAACTGTTGCTTCCTGACCGGCATACAGATTTCTCAAGAGGCAGGTCAGGTGGTAGTATAAACAGTGAACACAAAACCATAAAAGGAAACACAGAATATAACAAGAGAATTAGAATCCCTATGGGACAAAATTTGGACACTATCATTTTTCCTTGCTAAAAGTAGTGTATTTTATTTGCATAATTCTTACTGTTCTTAAAGATAACTTGAAAAGTTCAAGTTCACAATACATGCACTTCTTTGGATAAATATTCCAGGGCTTTGGTCTGCATGCTGTTCTTTGTCTTGAGCTGTGAGGTACCACTTCCATAGCTGATGTAACTCTGGTTCTATTGCAGGCATTCTGGAAGTTTGTACAACTACCTCTTCCTGCACTGTAAGTCCTGCTTCTGCAGTCATCTTACCGCAGAGCCCTTGATGTCCATTCAATGCCCATTAAATGTTAGATCAATGTACATTCTAACTATAGGCCCCCAAATGAACAGTCAGCCATACAGCATTCTGTGTATACTCAGTCTTATCTTCATTACAAGAAACATCCAGTTAAACACACCAGCCAATTCTCTGATATCCTTCACTACCTCTGGGCAGGTGTGCACTTGAGACATTCTATATATTCCTATTTTCTATTTGCCACTTCAGGGATCTACTCCCTGTCTAAATGTACTGACCCATCTTTCCTACTATTTGTGCCAAAGCACAAGATTCCTCTGCCTTTTCCTTTCCTTTGGAAACTGCCTACTTCCCCTTTCTCAGCACCTTTTGAGATTCAGATCAAAAGATGTCCTTCTCAAGTGTAATATCCCTCTATCATTCCCTGACTCCTCTTTCCAGTGTCTAAAAAGCTTCCCCTTACCTTCTGATAGGATCCTATTCTAAATTACACACTTCTCCTTTCCTGATTGATGTTTGCTCTTCTGAAATGTAATGCAGGAAAAGACCAGAATAGAATGAACAAAAATTACCTTCCTAGAAAGGAAAACACATGCATGAAGAAGAGATGGGTTTAGTGTAGGAGATCAAATGTATTATCCCATTATATATGGAAAGTAATTTCATTTATTTTCCTAAAGAAAATAGGAAAGTACAAAGACCACAGTGCCAAGATACTCTATCTCAACCTCAAATAGTCTTTTTTTTTTTTTTTTTAAGAAGAAGGCCTTTACATCTCTGCCTGATAGGAATTCTCCCTTTGTCATGTACTTCTCCTATAAAAAATACTATTAAGAGCTATTGATACCTTGAAGTAGTAATAACTGAAAAGCTCTATGGAAAGAAAACAAATTACTAAAATGGTTGAGAAGAAAATAAGGTTGGAGTAGAAAAAATATACTGCATATATATTGGAGAATATTAAGAATAGAATAAAAAAGGAGAAATAAAAAGTATTAAGGATGATAGATACTATGGAGATATACAGATGTAAAATCTTATAGAGATTTTGATAAAGAAGCTAGACCCTTAGAACAGAAGTAATGTGCAAAGAAATAATTAAGTAAACTTTTAAAAATTAAAAACAACTTGAACCTACAACCAGAAAAGAATTATACCAAACGTTAGTTTAAAAAAAAAAAAAAAGAAGCACATCTTAGGGATAATGTTGACTAAAATGAAGGTTTAACAAGCATGCTAGCAGAAAAATAAGTGGTTACTTACCCAAGTACAAAACTCAAGATAAGCTCAGATTTTTCCACAATACAAAATGCCATAACTATTAATAAAATGGTTAACTTGAATTGTCTTTCTTTGATGTGCCACACATTGATGTAAAAACCAATGTGGATGCTATCATATAATCCCAATTGCAAAACTAAGTGGTATGTAGTATTAAAACTGGATCTCACACAAGAAGAAGGACATAAAGGTTTAGGAGGCTCCATGACTTGTCCTTGATCATACAATGTGTATATGGTAGGGTGAGGATTGAAGCCCACATGTGAGTCAATTACCATATAAGGAATACATCTATACAGTTTTGACATGGGCTTCTCTAGGAGCTCAGTGGTAAAGAATCTACCTACGATGCAGGGGATGTGCCAGGAGCTGTGGGTTCAATCCCTGGGTAAGGAAGGTCCCCTGGAGAAGGAAATGGCAACCCACTCCAGTATTCTTGCCTGGGAAATCCCATGGACAGTGGAGCCTTGTGGGCTACAGTCCATGGGATCACAAAAGAGTTGAATAGGATTTAGTGACTAAACACACACACACATATAATTAAAAGATGGATTAAACATACATAAGCCTTGTGTACCATTTTCCAGTATAAAATGGAAGAAAATTAAAATCTGCCTGGAGAATCCTATGGACAGAGGAATCTCGTGGGAAACAGTCAATAGGGTCGCAAAGAATCAGACATAACTAAAGCGACTTATTTATGCATACATGCAAGTAACAAAAACAATTTCATTAAATTAATAAAGCAGAATACTTGGAAATTTTGGCTTTATTTTCACACTGTTAAATACACAATATAGAAGTAGTAATACAGCTTACAGAAAATTACTAAGCTTTTGAAATATGTTCTTTAAGAAATCACTTAAATTGTGTCAAGTGTTCTAACCAATCTTGTCATGAGCAGTAGATAGAGTATGAATTCTTTTCTCAACAGGTTTCTTAGCCCCAAGCAAATATGCATTTGGAAACCTTGGAGCGTCAGTGTATGAATACACACAATTGTGTCCAATTCTTTGTAACCTCACAGACTGTACCCCACCAGGCTCCTTAGTCCATGGAATCAGGCAGGCAAGAATACTGGAGTGGGTTGCTATTTCCTACTCCAGGGGATCTTACTGACCCAGGGATTGGACCCATGTCTCTTGCATCTCCTGCATTGGCAGGCAGATTCTTTAGCACTGCACCACATGGGAAGCCTCTTGGAGGCCACTAGGCAAATTCACTTTTGCATAGTTCTCTATTAGGCTCAAACTGAGGCTCTTGCTATATTTTCTTTCCCCCCAATTTTAAAAACATCTTACTAAGTTTTAAAAACCTTGCTTACCTAAGGCTAGGATTTGGGCACTCTGATAAATTTCCTAAACTTGCTTCCAGGGAATGATTCCATTATATCTAATAGTGTAAGTCTGCCCTGTAAGTCATTTACACACATCCCTAAACCCTTAGGACAGCCCTATTTCCACTTAACAGCCTTTAGAGAATCAGAACTTTTTATCAGTCCTATAGTGCACTTAGGGGAAGAAAGGAAGTGATGTCACTCATAGAAAATTGCAAGCATTTCATTCTTCCAAGGTTACTAATAAAAATGATATTTGCTATCATTTATGTTTATCATAAATATCTATTCAATAAAGTAGAAGCAACATAATTCCAAAAATAAGTTAAATATACTTGTGCTTTGTCACTCAGTTATGTCCGACTCTTTGAGACCCCATTGATTGTAGCCTGCCAGGCTCCTCTGTCCATTGAGATTCTCCAGGCAAGAATACTCAAGTGGGTTGTCATGCCTTCCTCCAGGAGATCTTCCCAAACCAGGAACTAAACCCAGGTCTCCCTCATTGCAGGCGGATTCTTTACCATCTGAGCCACCAGGGAAGCCCTAAATATACTTACCTTTAGGAAAAATAATCTTTTTCTCATTTTGCTAAATATTATTGAAATCTTTGTTATAAGTAAGTGTTCTTACATCAAAGTTAGGAAAATACTTATTTCTTTTATGGGTTTAATTAGAAAGGAGACAGCTGCAAGTTCAAACTGAGATGCACCACAAAACTCATGGATAAAATTAAACTACTACTGTATATAGACGGAACTTCTAATATACCAACACAGAGAAGATATATGAAATAAAAGTTCTCTAGCAACTGATCTTATATTATATTTGGATTTAGCTTAGGTAGTTGTGTCTCACTCTATGTAATGGAGAGTGGCCACTCTAAATTGTATTCTACTTCAAATGATATAACATTAATAATGTAAACTTCATGAAACTGGTTATACAAATAGAGGAGTGTATACATAGGTTGTGAAGTAGAAAAGCTATAGAACAAGAACAAACATGTGTGTCCAACAGTGTTCTCAGAGCCTTTTGTGTCTTACCTGCCACCACGGACAGATGATGAAGCAGGGATAATTTCCCATATTCCACTTAAGGATGAATGAAAATATTCAAGTATTTTTGCTATGATTCCTAGCAATTTGATTTTTTTTTCAAGAAACATTTAAAAACCAAAAGGTACTGTATATAATAAAATATTTTCCTGAATTAAAATAAATTGTCCTTAGGAATCTGGTTAACCTCATCAACTCACTCTGATAATCCCGGAGCAAACTGCTAAAGTTTCCAAACAAACAACATTTACGATCAGAGTCAATACTCCATGTGCAGACACCTCAGGAACAGAGAAACATCTTAACACACTAAATTGTATTCTATTTCAAAAGTGTTTACCCAATTTTGCAAAACAGATTGCCTCATTACATCATAAATCATGTTATCCCACTTACAGAATGAGTCAAGGGACTTTTACTCTCAGTCTTAAAATAGACATAAGATAATAAACATATTACTTTCGATCATTTGATAAAAATTTATGACATTTAACACTAGAACTTTAATATTATGAAACTCTTTAGGGTACAAGAATTAGTATGTGTATATATGTTACATAAACATTACCTAATTAGTTTATCCTAATAGGCTCACAGAACAGGTAAGGATGTGAATGCTTTCTGCTGTTTATTACACACTAATTCAAATGCAAATGTAAAAAGCCTTTTTTTGTCAAATAATAGGTACCCCACTGAAGTATCAATTAGAATGTGATTCTAAGTACCAATTGACAGTTAATTTTTGATATTTACAGCCATCATAATTGAATCTTTCTGGAGCATAAAAGTTAATTGCATGTAAGAAAAACTAGTCAAATTACGTAAATGTGGAAATTGTACAAATTTCAGAGAAGTGCTATTAAACACTCTTATTTCAATAAAAATAAGGTAAGATTAATGCTTTGCTGCTTTATAAAAATTGACATGAGAAAAATCTGCTTCACATTCCTTTTTTTTCTTTTTTTCAAAATTCAAAAATTCTTAGGTCTCCAAAGTGGTATAATTTTCCATAATCACTTTATTTTTACATAGAAAATTAGATTTCTGCATAGATAAAGTTGACATAAATACTCAAATGGATTCGTTTTAGATTGAATTTTCATTAATATGGAATTCCAAATGTTTATATACATGGTATTTTCTGTCATCATATTCTTTTTATTATTTTTTTTACCTGAATTTGCATCTTCATTTGATTGGCATTAGATTTGTTGACAAAGCTAAACCAACAATTCCAACTGGGAAATGAAAAAGGTTAAGTTTCTAGGTAATCAGAAAGCTTACTCTAGACAATTTAGTCAAAAGCCACAATTCATGATGCAAACTTAAGTGTCTTTAGTTTTGCCTTGTTAATTCCACATTTACAGAATACACTTTGATGATTTCCTCTCATGAGACTGTTTAAAGACATGAAACAGCAAACAGAGGAGTTTGTGTCCCTATCCCCAAACTGATTAAAATCCAAAGCTTGATTAAATGGTAACATTGTCTATTCTTTGGGTTTAAAAACCCTCAACTGAGTTCCAATTCTCATTTCACCACATTCTCCATCACAGTCCAGGAAACCCACTGTCCTTTATTTAGTTAAGTAACTAAGAAAAGGCACAGCTCTTGTTGCCATGTTCAGAAATTACTCTATGTGTAAAGGCAGGGGGAAAAATGGATCTCAGACACTATAATGAACCTCAAACATTCAATGAATTTAAACCAATCATTCTTATATAATTAAATTATCAAGTTATAAAACTTACAATGTTGCAATGAATATCATAAAAAAGATATAAAGTATCATAATGATGGTTCTGATTTCTAATTCTATATTATTTTTGTTTCTTTAAAGGATTATTTCTTATACATATTTCTTCTTATTACTCATATATAACATGTATATACATGTGATATGTATAAATCTGAACTACAAATTTGTTTTTCCTATTTTTCATAGGACTTACACTTTGTTTGGCAATGTATCATGTCTATAGTTAAGCTATAGTCTCCCTTTTCTTTAAAATCTCTTAATTATTCTAGAAATGAAATTGCTTTATCATAATTAGGGTGGGACCATGATTAAAAATAGAATTAATAGTATTACTATGCCACAAATGCAGAGATTTTAAAAATCAGGTACTTCTAGATCATCATCAGTTTTTCTTTTCACAACTGGATAGGCAAAATAACTGTTCCTCTGAAATTTGACCAATTTTGGGAAGGATTCACTACTATTTTCTAAAACTCTGAATGTATTTCCTGCCATATCAACTTGACTATTTAACCAAAATATTCAAAATGCTCAATTAAAAATACTTTTATCTATTTAAATGGCTAATTTATCTGTTTATTCATTTTTATGGATTAATTTCCATATATTTTTACTACATTTTTCCCTTTGATTTCAATGTTCAATTCCCCAAGTAATTGTTGAATGAACGTTCCACAGTTCAGTTCAGTTCAGTCACTCAGTTTCCAACTCTTTGCGACCCCATGGACTTCAGCATGCCAGGCCTCCCTGTTCATCACCAACTTCCAGGGTTTACCCAAACTCATGTTCATTGAGTCAGTGATGACATCAAACCATGTCATTCTCTGTTGGCCTCTTCTCCTCCCGCCTTCAATCTTTCCCAGCATCAGGCTCTTTTCCAATGAAAAGTTCTTCATATCAGGTGGCCAAAGTTTTGGAGTTTCAGCTTCAGCATCAGTCCTTCCAATGAACATTCAGGACTTATTGTCTTTAGGATGGATTTGTTGGATCTCCTTGCAGTCCAAGGGACTCTCAAGCATCTTCTCCAATACCACAGTTCAAAAGCAGCAATTCTTCGGCGCTCAGATTTCTTTATACTTCAACTCTCTCATCCATACATGACTACTGGAAAAATCATAGCTTTGACTAGACAGATCTTTGTTGGCAAAGTAATGTCTCTGCTTTTTAATATTCTGTCTAGAGTGGTCATAACTTTTCTTTCAAGGAGTAAGCGTCTTTTAATTTCATGGCTGCAGTCACCATCTGCAGTGATTTGGGAGCCCCAAAAGATAAAGTCTGTCACTGTTTCCACTGTTTCCCCAACTATTTGCCATGAAGTGATGGGACCGGATGCCATGATCTTAGTCTTCTGAATGTTGAGCTTTAAGCCAACTTTTTCACTCTCCTCTTTCACTTTCATCAAGAGGCCCTTTACTTCTTCTTCAGTTTCTGCCATAAGGGTGGTGTCATCTGCATATCTGAGGTTATTGATATTTCTCCCAGCAATCTTGACTCACCTTGTGCTTCCTCCAGCCCAGTGTTTCTCATGATGCACTCTGCATATAAGTTAAATAAGCAGGGTGACAATATACAGCCTTGACAAACTCCTTTTCCTATTTGGAACCAGTCTGTTGTTCCATGTCCAGTTCTAACTGTTGCTTCCTGATCTGCATACAGATTCTCAAGAGGCAGGTCAGGTGGTCTGGTATTCCCACCTCTTTCAGAATTTTCCACAGTTTATTGTGATCCACACAGTCAAAGGTTTTGGCATAGTCAATAAAGCAGAAATAGATGTTTTTCTGGAACTCTCTTTCCCATTCTATTGTATTCCTCTATTTCTTTACCCTGATCACTGAGGAAGGCTTTCTTATCTCTCCTTGGTGTTCTTTGGAAATCTGCATTCACATGGGTATAGCTTTCCTTTTTTTTGTTGCTTTTCACTTCTCTTCTTTTCACAGCTATTTGTAAGGCATCCTCAGACAGCCATTTTTCTTTTTTGCATTTCTTTTTCTTGGGGATGGTCTTGATCCTTGTCTCCTGTATAATGTCATGAACCTCCTTCCATAGGTATTCAGGCACTCGGTCTGTCAGATCTAGGCCCTTAAACCTATTTCTCACTTCCACTGTATAGTTGTAAGGGATTTGATTTAGGTCATACCTGAATGGTCTAGTGGTTTTCCCTACTTCTTCAATTCGAGTCTGATTTTGGCAATAAGGAGTTCATGATCTGAGCCACAGTCAGCTCCCAGTCTTGTGTTTGATGACTATATAGAGCTTCTCCATATTTGGCTCCAAAGAATATACTCAATATCATTTCAGTGTTGACCATCTGATGATGTCCATGTGTAGAGTCTTCTCTTGTGTTGTTGAAAGAGGGTGTTTGCTATGACCAGTGTGTTTTCTTGGCAAAACCTTATTAGCCTTTGCCCTGCTTCATTCTGTACTCCAAGGCCAAATTTGCCTGTTAGTCCAGGTATTTCTTGACTTCCTAGTTTTGCATTCCAGTTCCCTATAGTGAAAAGGACATATTTTTTGGGTGTTAGTTTTAAAAGGTCTTGTAGGTCTTCATAGAACCATTCAACTTCGGCTTCTTCAGCGTTACTGGTTGGGGCATAGACTTGGATTACTGTGATATTGAATGGTTTGCCTTGGAAATGAACAGAGATCATTCTGTCGTTTTTGAGATTGCATCCAAGTACTGCAATTGAGACTCTTTTGTTGACCATGATGGGTACCCCATTTCTTCTAAGGGATTCTTGCCCACAGTAGTATATATAATGGTCACTTGAGTTAAATCCGTCCATTACAGTCCATTTTAGTTCACTGATTCCTAAAACGTTGATGTTTACTCTTGCCATCTCCTGTTTGTCCACTTCCAATTTGCCTTGATTCATGGACCTAACATTCCAGGTTCCTACGCAATATTGCTTTTAAAGAATCAGACCTTGCTTCTATCACCAGTCACATCCACAACTGGGTGTTTTTGTTTTGGTTTGGTTTTGCTTTCGCTCCATCTCTTCATTCTTTCTGGAATTATTTCTCCACTGATCTCCAGTGAAGATCTGTGATCTACTGATCCCCAGTAACATATTGGGCACCTACCCAACTGGGGAGTTCATCTTTCAGTGTCCTATCTTTTTGCCTTTCATACTGTTCATGGGGTTCTCAAGGCAAGATTACTGAAGTGGTTTGCCATCCCTTATCCAGTGGACCACAGTTTGTCAGAACCCTCCACCATGAACCGTCCATCTTGGGTGGCCCTACACAGCATGGCTTAGTTTCATGGAGTTAGACAAGGCTGTGGTCCATGTGATTAGATTGGTTAGTTTTCTGTGATTGTGGTTTTAGTCTGCCCTTGGATGCCCTCTCTCAGTACCTATACCATCTTATTGGGGTAATTAAGCACAAGTCACAAGCCATTCAAGGAGGCTTGTCTGAGTGATGGACAAAATTCCTTACCTATAAGTAGCTGTTGTATCCAAGTTCTAATCCCCACTATTACTCCTTTTTCTTTCTTGTTCTATCTATGTGTAACTTCATGCCCTTTGGCTTTGAATGCAGTTGTTCCATACTTTGTGGGTCAGTCTATTTTGGCTGAGAGATTAAAGTTTCCCATTTAATGACCTTTAGCCTCAAAATTTTCCAGGCAAGAATACTGGAGTAGGTAGCCATTCCCTTCTACAGGAGATCTTTCCAACACAGGGATCAAACCTGGGTTTCCTGCATTCCAAGCAGATTCTTTATTGTCTGAAACACCAAGGAAGCCTAAAAATATCCAGACAAATCCTATATACTAATATCAACATAGACACACTGATTATTTTCATCAGGTGACATCCTAGATTATTGAAAGGCAAGTTTAATTTATGGCAGAAATATGTATGTAGGCATTTTCAAATCTTTATAAATGCAGTTCACATACTAAGATCCTTGTCTTCGGTCAAGAGAATGAATGAATCACTTTTAGAGAATGGAGACAGAATCTGATGAATCAGACTTACTCATTCTCTGGTCACAGTCTCTTTTGTAATTACTCTCTTCACTGCCTATCCTCAGCTACCGACCAGAAATGAAAAGAGGAAGAAAGAACACAGGGGTAGTCTTGTACTCTGGATAGTAGCTTGCTATTGTATCTTAGGTGTTTTTCTGTTTCTTACTACTGGATATATGTTGAAGAATCACACAGATTGTACAAAAAAATTGCCTAAGAAACTGACTATATTCCCTCAATATTCAAAATGTTTGGAACATATGTTTCCTTCACAACCTGGAGTTAAAACATAAAGCATCTTCTATTTACTTAGAGTTAGAGGCAATATGTTCATCAACTTCTTATTGACACCTGGGTTTTGTCCATGACTTGCAGCACACTGGGAAAAGAAGGGTCTTGCCTCATCCCTACAGTTCATCATGCTTTTCTAAGTGTGGATACAAACACACATGCCCAAGTGCTCATCAGTCATTTGCTGTCAGATTTTTTTAATCTCCTGAGATGACACCCTACTATTTTCTACCCAACCAAACCATCCTTTCCTCCAGATTGGGCTCAATTTATCCACTATTTAAAATTTTTAGGCCACATCTTCTAGACAAATCTGAACCCTTAATGCTAAAGTTCTGGCCCTTTCTTTTGCTGATTAATGATGTATAGGCATGCAATGTTTCACATTTCTTTATATTCAATTTTTATGTATCAATCATACTGCTATTTAGCTTTTTGTGTGTCTTGAATTCACATGTATATTGTAAGTTCCTTGGGAAAGCCCCATTTTAGACTCCCCAGGCATTTAGTCTTCAAAAGATAATTACCATTGGTCCATATAATTTGTTCCACTATTCACTAATATATTTGATTTTAAATTCTTATTACTGATATATGTTGAAGAAATAATATTTATGAAATTTCAAGAGCAGTAATCATATGTCAACCATTTACACTTGTATAGTGCTTTTATCAATACTGTTGAATTTCAGAATGCTTTCTCCATCTATTCATTCATTGAAAGGATTGAACTACATCAGTATGTCAAACTAAAGCTGGCAGTCTAACAATATAAAAATATAGCTTTTGATTCAAACTGTATAGGACAGCTATGTCAAAACAGAATCCAAAAAGTAAGAATTTAAAATAAATGTTTTAATGAAATCTTTCCTTGGGGAAAACCAGTGACCTATCTTTTCCAAGATGCTGCTTTGGATGACAATCAATATCTGCATTTGTGTGTATGGGTGAAAAACTGAAATCTGATCAGCAGTTTTTTCATATGATAAATGTGGGAAACTGGGTGTCAAGTAACTGCTGCCTGTGGACTTATGCATTAATACAGTACTTGCCAGAATGTGTTGTGTAGATACATCATGTATTTGAAAACTTCACTCTATTTCCAGCTTAAATTTTATATTTAGATAGCTTTAAATTGTCCTCTAATACTTTATTATTTTTGTTAGCTCAGCAGTTAATACCAATGAGCAATTTGCATTCTTCTTGGTTAATTTTTTAAGTAATTACAAGTAATAAAATATGTAGTATTTTATTTTATGGCTTATTTGATCTTCTTTTAAAGTTCACATGTAAAATGCCCCATAAATCTAATGTTCAATGTCATATTATTATTTGACATTAAATCTACCTACAGTAAATGTGACTATCTAACCTAATTAAGCAAAATACATGTTATAAAATAAAAAAAATAAGCTTTAGAGTTCAACTAGAGATGTAGCACTCCCTTTTTGTTCATATAGAGCCTTTTAAGCATCAGTAATATAGACAAGAAATGTACTTTGACTTGCAACATATTACATTTCAATGTATACTTCATTATATAATATAGAAATACATTAATATAGGTTACATATCTATGTTTTATATAGACATATATATATACATACATTTCTATGAAATGATAACTAAAATAATTTTTATATTTTGAAAATTGGTAAAGTCTAAATATTATACAACCAATGTCCTTTATTTGTCATGCATATGTTGTACAAATAAATGATATGCCTGCCTGAGGGTATACCACAAAGGGGATTTGGAATAATAAATACAAAGCAAGACTAGCCTTGAAGCTTTAATAAACATTGATAATTTTAGAAATCTGATACCAAATTATTCTCAGAAGCACAACAAAATGTAAATTATAGAAACAAGACTTTTCCCTTTATAAAGGACATTTCATTTCATCAATAGCACATACTCGATACCGATATCCAAAACTTCAAAATGTTTATTAAAAAAATTAAAACCTCTGGAAAACCACATGCTTCCTTAAATCTATAAAATTATTATTGCATTGAATGAATCATTTATGATCAAAATCAAAATGATTTAGCTAACTATTTTACAAATATCTGATATTTCTTGTAGTGGGAACCAGGTAAGTAAGTATATAAAGCAGACGTCACTGTTTGAAGGTTTTAAAAAACCTTTGCTAACTGAATGAATTTTTCTTAAAAAGTATAATTCATTTTGGACTAAATATATGATAAATTTGTACATCAGATAGAAAAATATGTGAGCCTACTCAATCCTACAGCTCTTGCTTGTTTTCCTTTTATCAATATTTTCTTTATACATATATTCAGAACTTCTGACAAATTTGTGAAGCAGAACAAATATGTCTAGGGTGCCTTTTATCCTTTTAGAGGTATTATTTCTACAAAGATAAGAGCATAGTTGTAATGATTGGGCTAAAATGTATTTATTTCTTTATATATTGTTTATGTATTCAATTATTTAAAAAGAAAACACTCATACAAGTAGAAAATGCCTTTATGTGAAGTGTGCTAGGTGTTAGTAATCATTAGAACAATATATGTACAAATATGATCCCTTGTGAAGCTTAGCTTCTAGTAAAAATGTTATACAGGGAAATTTTGAAGATAGAAAATGCCTTCCTAAATCAAGAAAATATAGTAAAAACTGTGGGATGGAAGTGAATGAAATTGTTATTACAGGTAGAAATTCAAGTTTTGCTGTGCAAGTGACTGCTTAGCCACACTTTCATATCAGGTAAACCAAATTCTGCTCAGTAAACGTATCCTTCCTTGTGTATTTGTGTAAGATCTTTAGATTACATTTGTTCTTGAGTTATGACATAGAAAAGTACTAATATACTAACGGCTTTATCCATCTCTATAATTCAGCAATAATTAAGTATATAATTTTATGTCTATATTCTAAGGGTAATCTATGCAGGTCACATTAATTTAACCCATCCACATCTTACTAGGTTGAATTGTACTGAATCAAGTCTGATAAAAAGAAAAAAGGCAAAAAAAAAAATCCCTAATGCCCTGCTTATACATAATCTCAATAATGAGTTCCTTTTTTAAATTTAAAGATACTTTAAAATGTATAGTAACCAGACCCTATATGTAAGACAGTGTCATTCTGAAGAATAAAATGAGGATGGACAAAGAATAATGAAGAGAAGGTGAAGAAATTGGAAAAAAAAAATGAAATAAAGGCAGAATTCAATTATAAAATTCACCTATGAATTTTGGTTCAAACATCCAGTTAATAAGAAATAGCATCTAATATCAATTTAATAAACATTTATTTGGATTTAGAGAAGCTTTTTAAAATAAAGCAAACTTTTAAAACTTCCAGAGTAGAAGCCTGAATGGTAGCATATTTAGTCCTTTTTTTAATACTTAAAAGTCTATGAAGAGAGTCAAAGTTACCTTTTTAAATCTGAATTACCCTATAAAGAAGATGTGGTACACATATGCAATGGAGTATTCTTTAGTCATAAGAAAGAATGAAATAATGCCATTTGCAGAAACATGGATGGACCTAGAGATTGTCATACTGAGTGAAGTAAATCAGAAAGAGAAAGATTAGTATCATATGATATCACTAATATATGGAATCTAAAAAAGGGTACAAATGAACTTATCTACAAAACAGAAGTAGAATCATAGATGTAGAAAACAAATCCATGGTTACCAGGGGATAAAGGTGGGGATGGATAAATTAGAAGACTGGGATTGACATATACACACAACTGTATATAGAATAGATAACTAATAAGGGCCTACTCTATAGCACAAGGAACTCTACTCAATACTCTGTAATGGTCTATATGGGAAAAGAGTCTAAAAAGCAGTGGATACATGTTTATGCATAACAGATTCACTATGGTGACAGCAGAAACTGACATAACAGTGTAAATCAACTATATTCCAATAAAAATTTAAAAAGAAAAAAGAAGTAGCCTCTCAGAGAGGCCCCATTGTCCACCTAACTAATTATTCAATCATACATGCACCACTCCACTACAATTTTATGACAGCCAGTTAATACTCCATGAATTTATTTCTAGATATTGATGCCCTACATTAGAATGCAAATCCCAAAATAAAAGAGAAACATTTTTTTATTCATCACTGGGTACCCAGATCCTGAAAGTGTTATTTGACACGTCATGCAAACTCAGCAAATGATCTTCAATAAGTAAATGATCCTCATAGCTCTTAAAAATAGTTGGTGATGATTGAGATGGAATACCTATTGTACATACACATTTTATATATAAGAATAAAAATTCAAGTTTAAAGTTGTATGTTTGAAAAAAAGTATCCTTATCATATAATGTGCTGCTGCTGCTAAGTCATTTCAGTCGTCTCGGACTCTGTGCGACCCCATAGACAACAGCCCACCAGGCTCCCCCGTCCCTGGGATTCTCCAGGCAAGAACACTGGAGTGGGTTGCCATTTCCTTCTCCAATGCATGAAAGTGAAAAGTGAAAGGGAAGTCGTTCAGTCGTGTCCGACTCTTCGCGACCCCATGGACTGCAGCCCACCAGGCTCCTCCATCCATGGGACTCTGCAGGCAAGAGTACTGGAGTGGGGTGCCTTTGCCTTCTCCAGTATAAAATGAGCATATGTCAAAAGTTTAATTTACTAGAGAGAACCAGTAAGTTGTAGAAACCAAAGAGTATTTGAAAGGTTAGATATTTATAGGCAGTGATAGAAAAACAAACATGATTCAAATCCAACAGTGACATAAATCTTTGCAATTGAGGGGCTATCTTTTCTATTGAACAGAATTTGCATTTTTATGTTTTAAAAAAAAGTCTACAAATTAACTTCTACCCCTACAGAATTGTTAAAAAGACAAGACAATAGAAAATCTAGCGAAACACCAAATTTTTAAAAATTCAGTTCTTGTTGCTTGCTTTCAAGTTTTGGGTAAAATTTTTGACCCAGTGAAGTGTAAATGTAACAAAAAACCCCTATAAGACTGGTGAGGATGGTGCCCCAAAGTGTACATTTTGTAAAAACTGGTCAGGAGATTCTGGTACATACTTAGAATTAAGAACCACATCATAGCTGAATCACATTGTATTCTGTTTTTAGAAAATGTGCTAGTCCATTTTTCCCCACAGGAGTGTTTAAATGTTCAGTATTATAATAAAACAGTAGCTATTTAGGAGTCCAAAACAATGGCTTTAAAGATTTTAAGATTTTTCCCCATAATTCTTGGAAGTAGCAAAAATGGCCACTATTATTCTTTATGTTTCTTTCATTTTCTTTTCCTTGATAAGCTATGCATTTGATGTCTTTGAATATTTTATGTGGTATGTTTATACAGTCCATTTCAAATATAAGAATATAGTTTTCTTCCTTTGGTAACTGTGAAGTTTTCCTTATTGTGAAATTGTAATCCTACATTAAGTAGAGATTAAAATGATAAATTTAATTAGCATATTTTTTATCTATCCAGCATCTATTGTCCCCCTCTTTTGGTTTTACATATAGATTTTTCTTAAAGAAACCACATCTTCAATCTTTTGAGTTGATCTGTTTTGCCTGGAGCTTTCTTCAATTACACCCTTGATTCAGAAGTGGGTTTGATGTCCAGACAAGTCAATCTGAGTTACTATAACTGATTCAGGAACAGCCACTTGACACAAATCAGGCTACTTGGAATCACTGGAATAATTGTGAAGAAGCAATTGCTTTTCACTGATGCTTGCTCAGTATTATATTTCTACAATATAATAAAGCAATTCTGATTATCTTTCCCATTATAGTCTGCAAAGAGAGAAACCAATACATAAGAAAGCAGACTTAGCAGAGAAGTGTCACCTTGATGATTCAGCACATGGATTTAACTGTTCTTAAAGGCAGAAAGTGAAGAGGAACTAAAAAGCTTCTTGATGAGAGTAAAAGAAGAGAGTGAAAAAGTTGACTTAAAGCTCAATATTCAGAAAACTAAGATCATGGCATCTAGTCCCATTACTTCATGGGAAATAGATGGGGAAACAGGGAAACAGTTTCAGACTTTATTTTGGGGGGCTCCAAAATCACTGCAGATGGCGACTGCAGCCATGAAATTAAAAGACGCTTACTCCTTGGAAGGAAAGTTATGACCAACCTAGAGAGCATATTCAAAAGCAGAGACATTACTTTGCCAACAAAGGTCCGTCTAGTCAAGGCTATGGTTTTTCCAGTGGTCATGTATGGATGTGAGAGTTGGACTGTGAAGAAAGCTGAACGCCGAAGAATTGATGCTTTTGAACTGTGATGTTGGAGAAGACTCCTGAGAGTCCCTTGGACTGCAAGGAGATCCAACCAGTCCATTCTGAAGGAGATCAGCCCTGGGATTTCTTTGGAGGGATTGATGCTAAAGCTGAAACTCCAGTACTTTGGCCACCTCATGCGAAGAGTTGACTCATTGGAAAAGACTCTGATGCTGGGAGGGATTGGGGGCAGGAGGAGAAGGGGACGACAGAGGATGAGATGGCTGGATGGCATCACCAACTTGATGGATGTGAGTCTGAGTGAACTCCGGGAGTTGGTGGTGGACAGGGAGGCCTGGCGTGCTGCGATTCATGGGGTCTCAAAGAGTCGGATATGACTGAGCGACTGAACTGAAATGAACTGAACTGAACTGGAACCCAAATCTATCTTTGGACTTTCTGTTGTATGAGCCAGTAAGTCATCTTGCTTTTAATTTTTCCCCTCAGAAAAAGGAACTTTGGTTTGTCTTCTGTTGAATAAATGGTTTTGTGCTCAAAAACACTGCATAGAAATGGATGAAAATATAAGACCCAGAACCCAAGAAAGATTCCAGGCTATACATTTTAACCTTGAGGGTGAGAGATGAAAAAGTTCAAGATGTAAGAAAATAAGATATGATGTGAGTGAGTACTGGAAGTCTATGCCATACTTGCTCAAGTCTTATTAGGTTGAGAATTATAGAAATCAACTCAGGCTAGCTCAAGAAATATTTTTAATCAGAAATTTATTGGAAGAAGGCTGCAATATTTGGGAGAAATTAGTCACAGCACCACTTGGGGCAAAGAATCAAGGAATCTTTTTCCTACTTTCTCTCTCTCCACCTCTGCACATCTTCCCTTGCTTGGCAGATACTGTCTTTCCATTGCCTCTCTTTGCACAAGCAATAAGAATATAACCCTTGAAAAGTTCCTCAGGTTGCATCTCCTGAGCTCCTGAATAAGTAGATGTTGTCCTTGTCTCTGGATCCCAATTCCTGATTCATGGGAGATAGATTTCTATTGAGCCACCTGGGCATGGTTTGGATGCCAGAATCTCACTCCAGTTAATGAGACAAATGGGGTGGAGGGGAGGGACAGAGGGAAGTGACAGTTGACAGAGACACGGTGTCATTGAAATTTGGGCAGATATCCAAAAAGAGTCCAATATAGTTTTTAAAGTCCCAAACTAGCTTCAGGATTTTTCATTTTCTAAAATTTACATTGTTTTATTTTATTGTCAATTTTGGCATATTCTGCTACATCTAAAGGCTATTGTAACAAAACTACGTAGAATAATTATCAGGTAGAAATAAAAATTTTAATGAATATTGTATATGAGTTCATGATTTACCTCACTTTTCTTTTTTGTTTTGTGTGTGTATGTGTGTGTCTCGGGTGCTGAGTGTTGAGTTAATAATTTCCTTCATTTCTAAAATACAACTGTCATTTGGTTATGCAAATTCCTCTCTTATTTATTGAATACCTATTTATCCTTTCCCCACTCCTCTTTTTTATCCTTCTCCTCCTTCCATTCCCCACAAGCACAACTCTAATGTACTGATCATAAATTCTTCAAATTGTATTATTGTAAATGTATGTAGATGTAAGGTATATAGAATTGTTGTATATATATATACATATATGTATATATATATATATGCATTTCAATTTGAATACATTTTGTTGTACTATCTATTTTGCCTATTTCTTTCTCTCCTTTTCTTATTCATTGTGTTTATGATTTATTCATTTTTCTGGATGTCTTACCAGTCATTTACTTGTCTTCCTTACACAGTATTCCCATTGAAATGAACAATTAGATTGTACACAATTGCTCAGTACCCCAAGCAAAGCTGCAATGAAGTCCTCATGTGTCTTCTTGTGATAGTATCTGAGGAAATCTCTGCAATACTTTCCAAGAAGTGAAATTTTGTAGACATAAGGACTTCATACACTTAATGTAACATAGAGCTGCCAGATAGCTCTTCACTGCCTACTTTAGTCTAGAGTCTCATACACTAGAGTTTTCACATTTCTGATAATACCAGCTTTTACCATTTATTCAATTATTGACCAATAAATGGTATTTCTTTTTTATTTTTAAAATTTCTTTTATTTACTTATTTTAATTGGAGGCTAATTACTTTGCAATATTGTATTGGTTTTGCCATGCATCAACATGAATCCACCACGAGTGTACACATGTTCCCCATCCTGAACCCCCCTCCCACCTCCCTCCCCATACAACCTCTCTGGGTCATCCTAGTGCACCAGCCCTGAGCATCCTGTATCATGGAGGTATTTCTTTTTTAATTTATAACATCTCTAAGGATTTCTTAGCTATTTGGTTTACCACTCTGTGAATTATCTGTCATACATTAAATCCATTTTTATGGAGAACTTTTTGTGCTTCTTGCATCTGGTATAAGCAGATTTTTCCAATGATATAATCATAGAGATACAATCAAAAATTTTTCCAATACTTTCTTGATTTAACTTTTTCTTGGCTACTTTAAACTTTCTGGCGTATTTCTAAAAATACTATCTAGGATTAATCCCAAAGAAATGAGAAAATTTTAAATGAATATTTAATAAAATAATGAATTTAAACATATTTTTGAAGTGGGTTACTAAACAGATTTTTTAGACCTGAAATTCTACTTTTTTTTTTTTTTTTGGTAAGAATAATGAATTTTAATGGAATGCTGGAGCAATTTGTTTCTTGTCTACCTGGCTATTAGGCTTGCTCGTGGTAAGTAAGAAGGATGATATAGTGACAACAGAAAGTAATTCAAACAAAGGTGAAATTAAGGAATTATTACAGATCAAGTGAATGAGAAATTCTGGTCTAAGGCACCCATTTCAAAAAACAGTTCCTGTAAGTGATGCTTCCCATAATATTATCCTATTTTTATGGAACAATGTCTGTAGTTATCTCTATCTGAATAAAATATCCCATATACTCTAAATAGACCTGCATTATTTTACAGCTTATCACAAAACTTTATTTACTTCCAAGCTGTAGTTAATTCATTAATTAATAACTCTAAATTTTTATAAAGAATATCAAGTCATATATTATAAAAATTAAATGTTATTAACAAAAGTACATTCTCTTATGCAAAATCTTACTTTGATTTTACTTTAATTAGTAGAAAAAAATTTGATAGAGATTCTGATGGATTTGCCATTCATAGAGATTTTCTGCCAAACGGATGGTTCCAACTTAACAATTAGATTTGCCTACAGAATACAAATGAGTGGCTAAGGGAAGAGAAAATGGAAAGAATCAAAGGAGAAAAGGGAGTTTTTTCAGGTAGCTAATCATATTACCATGTGTGTTCACTGCTCATGACTAATCCACTGCTTATCCTCCTAAGCATTTCCCAGAACACTCATTCCAAGGATGACAATTCATTGGAAAATAACAACTATGAGGTGGAGCATTTGCACACATTATCTTACAGAATTTAATTGACACAGTAAGCCTCTGGTTTACATTTTACAGCTAAGGTATCGGGATAGGGAGAGCTTAAGTCCAAGGACAACAGTCAGTGCTAGAGTAAGGATTCAAGTCCAGATTTTTCTGGTTACAAATCTACTCCCTTAGCTTCAGTACCATCCTCTCCATTTGATAGACATTTCTCTGATTTGTACCAAAAATTGCCCCCCATTCACGAAACTACTTTTTTCATACCTTATGTAGCTCCTGTGATACATGGCAAAGTTCAATGGCTTTCTCTGAGCATCTTCCAAAGGAGGTGCTTTTAGCTTCCATGTGGTAGTGAATCTGCAACATTGATGACATTTTTAACATGAATTAAAAATTTATATCTCTTTTTTTTTAATTTTATTTTATTTTTAAACTTTACATAACTGTATTAGTTTTGCCAAATATCAAAATGAATCCGCCACAGGTATACATGTGTTCTCTTAATATAAGATTTAAACATATCTCTCAAAATTACTTTTGCATTTTTTTCACTTATTTGAGTGATGTTTTTTTTATTGTTTCATTTGCAAGTAGGAATTGTTCTACTGGTTAATTTTTCAAGTTAAAGTGGTTTGAAAGCTTTAACACTGATATGAAGAAATTTACCAATTAAAAAAGAAAGCATATTTTCTGGGAAACTTTAATCGCTCACGTATTTATTATGTCATTGGACAAAAAGAGTTATATTCACGTTGGCCTAACAAGAATATACCACCTAGCTTATTGTGTTCCTAATATCTAACCTATATTTTGCCTTCTTTATCTTCCAATCATTGCTATTTGTCCTCATGTCTTCTGAGGCTATGAATAACTCCCTCATCCATCATATTGTTACCCAAGAGGCATTATTTATAGACTGTGAACATGGCTCACCTGTTTTCTCTTTTCAAGACTACATAAGTTAATTTTTTCAGTTGTTTCACATGTCTTTTACTCATTTCAGGGAATCTTTTCTGTTCTCATTTGAGCTTTCTCCAATTATCCTAAACACTTCCTAAAATGTTCAGAGCAGACATATTTAGAAAATTTTAAAAGCAGTTTCAGACTAATTCAACTGGTCAGAAAACTACCTTTCTTTCCCCAGTGTTACACCTTTGACTGAGCTATGTAGATTGAATTTAAGTCTCTGGTATTAGCCAACACTGGGTAAATGAATTTATTTTGCAAATGCATTTGATCACTAGAGGATCATTTGAATACTTTGAAGTGTAGTTTCTACTAGATTTAATTCTTACCTTTTACCCTTATAAGCAGTAAGTACTAAAACTTTAGGTTTTGGTTAGAAATACAATGAATATTTTTGGTTTTCTGAAATATTTTCTATGCACAGTGCTACTTACTAGGATAAGTAAATCCAGTTTTAGTTTAATTTTTTCTTGGTAAGATTTCCTAACAAACTATATATTTATCTTACTCAACTACACTGATTGCTATTAGATTTTAGAAATATGTTCTTTTACAGAGATACAATTTACTCAAGAACATTCAGATCAGATCAGATCAGTCGCTCAGTCATGTCCGACTCTTTGCGACCCCATGAATCGCAGCATGCCAGGCCTCCCTGTCCATCACCAACTCCCGGAGTTCACTCAGACTCACATCCATCGAGTCAGTGATGCCATCCAGCCATCTCATCCTCTGTCGTCCCCTTCTCCTCCTGCCCCCAATCCCTCCCAGCAGCAGAGTCTTTTCCAATGAGTCAACTCTTCACATGAGGTGGCCAGAGTACTGGAGTTTCAGCTTTAGCATCATTCCTTCCAAAGAAATCCCAGGGCTGATCTCCTTCAGAATGGACTGGTTGGATCTCCTTGCAGTCCAAGGGACTCTCAAGAGTCTTCTCCAACACCACAGTTCAAAAGCACCAATTCTTCGGCCCTCAGCCTTCTTCACAGTCCAACTCTCACATCCATACATGACTACAGGAAAAATCATAGCCTTGACTAGATGAAACTTTGTTGGCAAAGTAATGTCTCTGCTTTTCCATATCTATCTAGGTTGGTCATAACTTTCCTTCCAAGGAGTAAGCGTCTTTTAATTTCATGGCTGCAGTCACCATCTGCAGTGATTTTGGATCCCATAAAAATAACGTCTGACACTGTTTCCACTGTTTCCCCATCTATTTCCCATGAAGTGATGGGACCAGATGCCATGATCTTCGTTTTCTGAATGTTGAGCTTTAAGCCAACTTTTTCACTCCCCACTTTCACTTTCATCAAGAGGCTTTTTAGTTCCTCTTCACTTTCTGCCATAAGGGTGGTATTGTCTGCATATCTGAGGTTATTGATATTTCTCCTGGCAATCTTGATTCCAGCTTGTGTTTCTTCCAGTCCAGTGTTTCTCATGATGTACTCTGCATATAAGTTAAATAAACACGGTGACAATATACAGCCTTGATGAACTCCTTTTCCTATTTGGAACCAGTCTGATGTTCCATGTCCAGTTCTAACTGTTGCTTCCTGACCTGCATACAAATTTCTCAAGAGGCAGATCAGGTGGTCTGGTATTCCCATCTTTTTCAGAATTTCAAGACTTTCAGAATTTCAAGAACATTAAGATACAACATATTTCAGACTATAGGAATGAAGAAATATACATTAGGAACTGAAATCATGAAATTGGTCTGAAAGATATATTTGTGTGTAGTTTAGAAAGATTCACAGGCAGAAAGTATTTTTGTGTAGTTTTAGGGGGAAGAAAAACAATTCTCTTTCAGACAGTATATCGACATTCTGTAGAAATAAAATGCATTATGAATTAGCAGTTCCAAAAAAAAAAAAAAACAAAAACAAAACTCTGGTATTTTGAAAGGATGAAATCAGAGCAAAAGAGGAAATTTTGGACAGATGTACAAAGTTCTCAGCTTCTAATCACATGGAGAAAGTTTGAAATATTTTCCCCTTACTTTTCCACTAATATTTAAACTTTATTTACTAAATGGTTCTGATTCCTAACCCAAATCTTTGTCACTAATTCTGTTTTCCTTCAAGAAAATAAGCAATAGGAATAGAATCTCTGACCTAGAACAAGGGAACTGTGTGCTCATTTCCCATTTAGTAAAGGTTTGTTGATAATGATGAATGGTACACCTGAGAAACTGGAACACCAAAATTCTCCATCTGACCACAGCTAATGACTCTTTAACCTCTTTCAGTCTCTTTGTCCCAATGAGCCTACTAGTTTACCTTGTGGGACCCCATGCTTGGTCACTTTTTCTTTACTCTCTAACTCCATTAGTCCCTCCTGGCAGCCCTCCGTTCCTCACTCACACTGGTCCCCACAATCCATCATTTCAAATGCATCCTTGGTAGCGCCTTCTCATCCATCACTCCCTTGACCATCTGCCTCACCTGTCTCACCAGTCTCCAACCCTCACATCCATTTTCTTTGCTCTCAGGTTGCCAAATGCTGTTAGGGAAAATCACATAACTGAGCTGATTTCCTCCATTACAAATTAAATTTTCAACCTCAGCTGGTCCCTCAAATCAGTTCAGCAACCCTTTTACTTAATCCTAATCGACAACTGCTCTCATTTCCTTTAGTGGCTATTCCAAATCTTGCCCATATTTCCAAAGCCCTCTGCCCCCACCCTGCCCACCTATTCTCGGCAGGCCGCCAGCTCCCTACTTTACAAGGAAATTAGAAGCCAACCTATATGAACTCTCCCAACTTCCACATTTTCACCTCTAGAGTTTATCTGTATCTCTTCTGCTCATGATTCTTTCCACGGTTTGTCAAAGAAACATCCTGACACATTTATAAAACTAACTCTTCTACCTGGTTTTTGTTTCTAGCTACTTTTGTCTACACAAATACTTTGGCTTGCCAATTAAATTTTGTTGTTTGCATCTGTAATTCCTTCTTCTAAACTAGGTCCTTTGTTTCATAAATAAGCATGTACAACTTCCAACTATTCTTGTAATTAAAATAAAACTTGAAACATAACACCTTCTCTTTTCCAATTTTTAACTAAGCAAAAAGTACTGAGCATCTCACATGAGTAGGTACTGTTATAAACCCTGAAGATCTACTGATAGTAGACCAGGATCCCACCATACTAAAAGCAGAGAAATCGCTTTGCCAGCAAAAGTCTGTATAGTCAAAGCAATAGTTTTTCCACTAGTTATGTATGGATGTGAGAGTTGGACCATAAAGGAGGCTGAGCACCCAAGAATAGATGCTTTCGAATTGTGGTGCTAGAGATTACACTTGAGAGTCCAAACCAGTCAACCCTAAAGGAAATCAACCCTGAATATTCATTGGAAGTGTTGTCACTGAAGGTGAAGCTCCAATACTTTGTCCACCTGATCAGAAGAGCCAACTCATTGGAAAAGCCTCTGATGCTTGGAAAGATTGAAGGCAAAAGGAGAAGAGGACAACAGAGGATGAGATGGATAGATAGCATCACCAACTTCATGAAGATGAATTTGATCAAACTCTGGGAGATAGTGCAGAACAGGGGAGACTGGCATGCTGCAGCCCATGGGGTCACAAAGAGTAAGACATGACTTAGTGACTGAACAGCAACAAGACTAGGTTCCAGCCCTCATGTAGCTTATAGATTCTTCAAAAGGAATCTCTATTTACCTTCTTTTCACTTCTTAAATACTGTAATTGGTGACCTACCATAACATTCTATGGGAAGACACTGCTTTTATTTATAAGTCTGAGACAAATTCTTTGCATTTTCATGATGACAGGCTTTGTTGGTTCAGTAGCCTTGAATCCTGAGGGAAGGACATACTAGGCTAGTCATAACAAAGTGCCAAAAATTGGGTGGCTTAAAGGGAAATTTACTGTCTTATAGTTCTGCTGCTGCTGCTGCTGCTGCTGCTAAGTCTCTTCAGTCGTGTCAGACTGTGAGACCCCATAGACTGCGGCAGCCCACCAGGCTCCCCCATCCCTGGAATTCTCCAGGCAAGAACACTAGAGTGGGTTGCCATTTCCTTCTCCAATGCATGAAAGTGAAAAGTGGAAGTGAAGTCGCTCAGTTGTGTCCGACTCTTCGAAACCCCATGGACTGCAGCCTACCAGGCTCCTCCATCCATGGGATTTTCCAGGCAAGAGTACTGGGGTGGATTGCCATTGCCTTCTCCTAATAATCTCTATAAAGGCCCTATTTCCACATAGGGTCACATTGTGAGGTACTGGAGTTTAGTATTCTAACATATCTATTTTGTGGGTACAATTCAACCTGTAAAAGTTGCTTTACTCAAAAATGAACCCTTGTTAAAACAATTTCGATATAAAAAAAAAAAAAAATGAACCCTTGTTGCCTCTGGATGAACAGGATTTTCAAATATTTAGTCTGATGACTGACATGGTTAATTCTGGTTATTAAAGCAAAGAGGTTTCTTGTCTGAGGGATATCTTAAAACTGTCTGGCCCATTAATAAAAGTTAAAGGAAGGGTATAGGGAGTACATTAGGGGCTCATGTACATAAGGATTAAAATTTTCAGTCCCAAGACAAAGAACAGATCTTTCAGATACTAAAGGAACTTGAGATTTCTTCCTTCTATAATAGAGGGTAAATTGACTAGATTAGTGGTCAATCTGATTAGATTAAAATCTAATTTCTAAGACTCCCCTGCAGCTAAAGTTCTCAAGTTACCTCTGTTCTGTTGATCATATGCATCTTCAGGAGGCATGTTTAGGAAGTCAGCATCTTTAAATGGTGACCATCTGGGAGAACTCAGATCATCTTCCAAACACTGAACAAAGGCATTGGTTCTTTGGTGATGTCTTCATGGAAGTATGTGGTGTCAACTTGCTAGGAAACAGATAGAAACAGCAGTTCTATGTGTTGTGGGTGAGGACTTTTCGGTTTTTATCTTTCTGGATGTATCATAACTTGCTTTGTTCTTGGCTCTGAGGCAATCAACCCAGGTTGCTGGCTTTCCTGGATATTCTGTGAGCTTCCTACATTATGATTAAAAAAAAAAACAACAAAAAAAAAACCGTCTCTTCCAGTGAATTACTGTGATTTATAGAATGTATTGGGAACTTTTCCATCTTTTTATTCAGTTTCATATCTGGATCTAACAATTCAGTATATCAAGCTTTTATTTCCTAGCTGACTGATTAAAATTTTCTTTGAGTAACCCAGGCAGAAAAATTAGCATTTTTTCTAGTGCAGACAGTATTTCTCAATCTTGGCACTAATGGTATTTTAAAACAAATAACTCTTTATCGTAGCTGGCTATCTTGTGTATGGTGGGTTATTTAGAAGCCTACTCTAGCTTCTATCCACTAGTTATAGTCATATCTCCACCCAGTTGTGATAATTCAAAATGAAAGTGTCCAGACATTTGTTAAGTGTCCCCTGGGAGCCAAAATCTCATCACCCCTCACCCACAACCCCCCATTCCCTTTGAAAACAACTGTGGAATAATCACAGCTAAAGCACTCCACATGTAATAATGCATTTAGTTTTTAAAGCAGCTCTACAGGGAAAATATTACTATTTTACACATTTCATAGTTCTTATTAATACTATTTTATAAACTTCTATGCACAGGGAGGGAGTTTGCCTCACTTGCACAAGTCACATGAAATGAAGTTGATCCAGGTATATAGCTGACCTAGAGTAATGCTCCAATTCACTGCACTCTATCCTCACTGGCTCAATAATGTTGTATAAGCAATCATCATTTTCATTAAACCTTAAAGCATTTGGCGATCTTGAGATGAAGGAGCAGTATTTTTATTCCTATTTAAATGTTAAAAGCATTGAAGATACTGTATCTTCATACCATTGAATTTTACATGCCTCAACAATAAGATTTTATCTTACTCTGCAGTGTATCCTGAATTTTGCCTCTAGTTGTTTCCCAAAAGCATAATTCTTATCTAGCAAATCTAATGTTTTCTTCCACCTACAGAGTCTTCACTCTTTACCTCTACATATATGAATCTTTACAATAGCTTATATATCCAAATTCATAGTCTACTATTGATGTCTCCAGAGCATAAATTAAGCATGGCTTTCCATTGTTTCCAATAACACCTCAAGTTGTACCAATATTAAAGTAATTTTTCCTTTTTAGAATAGCCTTTTTTGTCCCTATGCCTGGAGACATATTCATTCTACAGGCTTTACACTAATGCTAACTGCTTGTTAAGATTTGTACATCTCTACTGCTTTTTATCCCCTGGGTTCCTATGGCATTTTTATAAACTTCTATTAGAGCACCTGTAATATTGAACTGTAAATATTGGACTTTACATATTTGTTTCTAACTGGAGAGTTGAGCTAATTAAGGATCATTTCAGTTCAGCTCAGTCGTGTCCGACTCTTTGCAAACCCATGAATCGCAGCACGCCAGGCCTCCCTGTCCATCATCAACTCCTGGAGTTCACTCAAACTCACGTCCATCAAGTCAGTGATACCATCCAGCCATCTCATCCTCTGTCGTCCCCTTCTCCTCCTGCCCCCAATCCCTCCCAGCATCAGAGTCTTTTCCAATGAGTCAACTCTTCACATGAGGTGGCCAAAGTACTGGAGTTTCAGCTTGAGCATCATTCTCTCCCAGAAATCCCATTCTGATCTCCTTCAGAATGGACTGGTTGGATCTCCTTGCAGTCCAAGAGACTCTCAAGAGTCTTCTCCAACACCACAGTTCAAAAGCATCAATTCTTTGGCACTCAGCCTTCTTCACAGTCCAACTCTCACATCCATACATGACCACAGGAAAAAACCATAGCCTTGACTAGATGGACCATTGTTGGCAAAGTAATGTCTCTGCTTTTGAATATGCTATCTAGGTTAGTTATAACTTTCCTTCCAAGGAGTAAGCGTCTTTTAATTTCATGGCTGCGGTCACTATCTGCAGTGATTTGGGAACCCATAAAAATAACGTCTGACACTGTTTCCACTGTTTCCCCATCTATTTCCCATGAAGTGATGGGACCGGATGCCATGATCTTAGTCTTCTGAATGTTGAGCTTTAAGCCAAACTTTTCACTCTCCACACTTTCATCAAGAGGCTTTTTAGTTCCTCTTCACTTTCTGCCATAAGGGTGGTGTCATCTACTTTACATCCCCAGCACTGGGTAGGGAGCTAGCTCCCCTAGCTCATAGAACTTACTCAAAAAATTAAGTCAATAAATGAAATCTCCATCAACTCAAGATAACCATCACAGACCAGTGAAGTGGCCCTATGATTACAGCTACTAAGATGTCTTTAAAGGGTTTCTGGTCCTAATCAAAATCTGTCCTTTTCCCATACCTCCTCATTGCCTCTGGAAACCACATAAAATTGGGGATTTCCAGTGCTCATTTTAATTTCAAAGTTATGGACTTTATTTTCCAGGAGTATTTTGATGATTACAACATTAAAATATAATCCAGTTGCGTTCCTGACTCCATACACAAAGATAAACTCAAAATGGATTAAAGACCTAAATGTAAGACCAGAAACTATAAAACTCGAGAGGAAAACATAGGCAGAACACTCAGTGATGTAAATCAAAGCAAGATCCTTTATGGCCCACCTCCTGCAATAATGGAAATAAAAACAAAAGTAAACAAGTGGGACCTGATTAAACTTAAAAGCTTTTGCACAGCAAAGGAAACAATAAGCAAGGTGAAAAGACAGCCCTCAGAATGGGAGAAAATAATAGCAAAAGAAACAGGTGACAAAGGATTAATTTTCAGTTGTGTTCAAATACTTGTTCTCTACCCTCCTTTTCCCACCTGAGCATCACAGAGAGCTTCATTATGCTTTGCTTTCATTTTTAATCCATTATGCAATAAGCTACAAATTAAAAAAAATAATTGATATATCTAAACATTTGTAACCAGGAGAAGCTACTTTTCAGAAAACTGGACTATTTCTTGCAAGAATGGTGAACTATTACCCTGGAGCCTTCCCAAGGTCAGAGTTACATTTTGGCAGTCAAGCACCATTCCATTCAATTACCCATTCAATAGATATTTATTGTGAAACTACTGAATACTATATATACTATTAGTCCTTCTTATACACCATTAAAGAAATTTATGATCAACTTTTTTTTACGTTACATTTCAAAGTCAGCAGTGTGTTTAATTTTCCAGTTGAGTTCGCATTAAACTCTTTTCTGCAAAATTCTGGGTTTCTGAAGACAAAAGTAATCTTAAAAATTTTAAAGTCTTACATTTGTCATTTATTAATAAAAGTATGTTTTTTGTAGGAATACCTACTTTGTTCAAATAGCTTACATGAGCTTATTAAAGTACTGAGATTATTCAGTTTTCTTTTTTCCATTTTCTTTTTTAAAAAGATGTTACAGATCTGTATGTTCATGACTAAGACTATATTTCCTTTATGCATGCCCCATAGGCACAGAAGGATTTCAAACATGCTCTGAGGAAAAGAGCATTTCAGCCCAATATGAAAGAAAGTTAGTAGGTAACCTAAGCCTCGTGCCACTCCCACTCACAAAGCCCTGTGCTGCTCTGGGTAAACCCAATGTCTCCAAAGATCGTAGGTACAAAAAGGCAAGGCATACATCATTTTTCATTTCTGAAATATTTTCTCTGCAATATTCTTTTTTTAATTTAAGTTTATTTATTTTAATTGGAGGCTAATTACTTTACAATATTGTATTGGTTTTGCCATACATCAACATGAATCCACCACGGGTGTACACATGTTCCCATTTCTGAAGTCCCCTCCCACCTCCCTCCCTGTACCATCCCTCTGGGTCATCCCAGTGCACCAGCCCCAAGCATCCTGTATCCTGCATTAAACTTGGACTGGTGATTAGTTTCTTATATTATACATGTTTCAATGCCATTCTCCCAAATCCTCCCATGCTCACCCTCTCCCATAGAGTCCAAAAGACTGTTCTATACATGTGTGTCTCTTTTGCTGTCTCACATACAGGTTTATCATTACCATCTTTCTAAATTCTATATATACTATATATACTTTCTATATGTACTTTCTAAATTCTCTATATATTAACGCATATGCATTAGTATACTGTATTGGTGTTTTTCTTTCTGCCTTACTTCACTCTGTATAATCGGCTCCAGTTTTATCCACCTCATTAGAACTGATTCAAATGTAATCTTTTTAATGGCTGAGTTATACTCCATTGTGTATATGTACCACAGCTTTCTTATCCATTCGTCTGCTGATGGACATCTAGGTTGCTTTCATGTCCTGGCTATTATAAACAGTGCTGCAATGAACACTGGGGTACACGTGTCTCTTTCAATTCTGGTTTCCTTGGTGTGTATGCCCAGCAGTGGGATTACTGGGTCATAAGGCTTATAGGTTTATGTCTGTCTACCCTTTCAAAAAAGAAGATACTTATTCATTTTCTAGGTACTTAGTTGACTCTGCATCTTTTTAACTGTTTTTATAAATATTTAGAGTGATCAAGTACTACATAGTTATAACTTATGACAAAGGATTCCTTACATGATAATATTCAGAAAGCTCAATTTAAAATTTTTAAGCAGAAGCAATGAATAAGCCATAAGTGTACAGTTTTATAAATTTTACAAAGTGAACATAGTAGAATAACTCTACCCTACATGAGTTACCAACCTCCTTTAATGCCCTAAGGGCCCCATCTATCCCCAGACACACACTTCCTTCCTTCTCCCCAAAGGTAGTATTTTTCTATCACCATAGATTGGTTTTACCTGCATCTGAATCTTTATTAATAGAGTATATAGTACATATTTTGTCTTATTTATTTTACATTATGATTGTGAAATTGACTTGTGTTATTAAAAGCAGTAGAAGTTCATTTATTTCCATTGCTCTACAGAGTATCTGTTCAATAATTATTTTCACCCATTTGAATTGGTTTCACATGGTGACTATGATAAGTAATGATGTTCTAAATATTTTGTAGTCATGTTACAGTGAACATGTCTGCTCAGTTGTGTCCAACTCTTTGTGACCCCATGGACTGTAGTCCACCAGGTTCCTCTGTCCATGATACTATCCAGGCAAAATTACTGGAGTGGGTTGCCATGTCCTACTCCAGGAGGACTTCCCGACCCAGAAATTGAACCCACGTTATCTGCATCTCTTGAATGGACAGGTGGATTCTTTACCACTGAGCTACCTGGTAAACCAGTTATGGTGCACATATGCATATACTTTGCATTTCCTGAAGGAATAATGAGGCTAATAATATTTTTATATTCTTTATATCTCTAGGGATATTTGAAAACATTTTGAGAAGTGCTTATTCAAATTATTCTTATGCTTTATATTGACTTGTATCTGTGATTATACATTGACCTGTATGTATTTTATATAATCGGTGGTGATTTTATCCTCCTGGGGACATTTGGCAATGTCCAGAGACCTTTGGTTTGTCACAACTGAAGGAGTTCTAGGGTCATCCACTGGGCAGGGGCCTGGGATGCCGCTGAACATCCTACAATAAACAAGATAGCCCACCAACTAAAAGAATATCTGGTCCAAAATGTTGATAATAGCAAGGTTAAGGAACTCTGAAATATGTGTATGTAAAATTGAAGTATAGTCTATATTATATAAAAGTTTCACACTGAAATTTGCATTTTACTTTTAATAGTATGTGATGAATAGAAGTTCTTATATTTTACATTTTATTTTTGTTTACAGTTAATATGCTTGATAATTATGAAAAGATCTTTGCCTACCCAAAGAACATGAAGATATTATTCTTTGTTATTTCCTAGACCTACTCTGTCCAGTAGGGTAGCAACTAACCACATGTGGTTATTGACCACTTGAAATATGCTCGTTCAAAATTGAGTGTGTTATAAAATATACATCAGAATTTGAATAATTTGTCTGAAAACAAGAATTTATATAACATATCTCATTGTTTTTTTAAATTGTACATTGAAATGATAATATGGATAGATGGCATTAAAATATATGATAACATCAGTTACATATGTGGTTCACTTTATATGTCTATGAAATATTGCTTTCTATGTGGTTTTACATTTCACATTTTGATAGTCTACTCATAACTAATTTTTGTAAATGATGTGAAACGGGAGTCAAAATACATTTTATTCCATATAAATGAGCTACCATCATAATGAAAGGAATAGCCTTTCCTTAAAGTACTATACTTCCTTTATCATTATTGAACTCTTTATTTTGTTCTACTAACTTATTTTAATTCATTTACCAAGGGGACACTCTCTCGATTATTCTTCCTTGAAATGGGATAGCAAAATTTCCTCAGCTCTATTCTTTTGGATGACTTGTATTTCCATGTAAATTTTATTTATTTATTTATGTATTTTATTTTTTATATTTAATTTTATTTTTAACTTTATAATATTGTATTGGTTTTGCCATATATCAACATGAATCCACGTAAATTTTAAAATCAAGTTTTCAAATTTCAAAAAAAAGCCTGCTAAGTTTCTCATTGAGAATAAATTTAATCTGTAAATTATGTACAAAGAATTGAAACATTAACCATACTGAATCTCGACAAAAAACATAGGTATACCCCTCCCCCATGTATTTGGTTCATTAATTTCTCTCATTAATGTGTTTTTGTGTAAAGGGCTTGAAAATCTATTGTTAAACTTAGTCCTAGGATGTTGATGATTTATGATACTAATGAAAAATTTTAAATTAATTTTCTGATTATTACTGATACACAATTAATCATTGTTTATTGACCTTTTATCAGATGACCTTGATAAATTTAACTTATTAATTCCAAATTTCCATCTGTAGACGCATTCTTTGAGATTTTCCAGATACATAAATATATTTTCTGCAAATAATGGCAGCTGCTTTTGGTAACTGCCAAAAATAAAAATAAATTTTTTATAAAAAAGAAAGGAAAAAGTAAAAAATAATCTCTCTTGTGATGAGAGAACTGTAGGATTAACTCTCCTAATAGCATTTATGTATATTATACAGCAGTGATGTTGTAATGTTGTACATTATATCTCTAGTATATTATTTGTTGATCTTATAACTGGACATTTGTATCTTTTGACCATCTTCCTCCAGTTCCTTCTGCTGCTGCCCTCTGCCTCTAGTACCACAGCTCTGATCTCTCTGAGTCTGAGAGTGTTATTTTGGATTCCACAAAAAAGTGAACTCATACAGTATTTTTCTGTCTGACATATGGTGGCTCAGACAGTAAAGAATCTACCTACAACCTTGGAGACCTGGGTTTTGTCCCTGGGTTGGGAAGATCCCCTGAAAGTAGAAATGGCAACCCACTCCAGTATTCTTGCTTGGAGAATTCCACAGACAGAGGAACCTAGTGTACTACAGCTCATGGGGTCACAAAGAATCGGACATGACTGAGCAACTAACACTATTTCTTTTTTTTTTTTTTCACCACCAGGTTCTTTTTTTTGTTTTATTTTATTTTTTTTATTTCTAAACTTTAAAATATTGTATTAGTTTTGCCAAATATCGAAATGAATCCACCACAGGTACATCTGTGTTCCCCATCCTGAACCCTCCTCCCTCCTCCCTCCCCACACCATCCCTCTGGGTCCTCCCAGTGCACCAGCCCCAAGCATCCAGTATCGTGCATCGAACCTAGACTGGCGACTCGTTTCATACATGATATTATACATGTTTCAATGCCATTCTCCCAAATCTGCCAACCCTCTCCATCTCCCACAGAGTCCATAAGACTGATCTATACATCAGTGTCTCTTTTGCTGTCTCGTACACAGGGTTATTGTTACCATCTTTCTAAATTCCATATATATGCGTTAGTATACTGTATTGGTGTTTTTTTTTCTGGCTTACTTCACTCTGTATAATAGGCTCCAGTTTCATCCACCTCATTAGAACTGATTCAAATGTATTCTTTTTAATGGCTGAGTAATACTCCATTGTGCATATGTACCACAGCTTTCTTATCCATTCATCTAAACAGTGCTGCGATGAACATTGGGGTACATGTGTCTCTTTCCCTTCTGGTTTCCTCAGTGTGTATGCCCAGCAGTGGGATTGCTGGATCATAGGGAAGTTCTATTTCCAGTTTTTTAAGGAATCTCCACACTGTTCTCCATAGTGGCTGTACTAGTTTGCATTCCCACCAACAGTGTAAGAGGGTTCCCTTTTCTCCATACCCTCTCCAGCACTTACTGCTTGTAGACTTTTGGATCGCAGCCATTCTGACTGGCGTGAAATGACTGAGCAACTAACACTATTTCGTGTAACATATGCCTTCAGGTCCATCCATGCTGTTGCGAATGGTAGGATTTCCTCATCTTTATGACTGAACAGTAGTCTATTATGTAAAAATAAACTTCAACGTCTTTATCCATCCATCCATCAATTGACACTTAGGTTGTTTCCATGCCTTGACTGCATTATAAATAAGGCTGCTATGAAAATGGGAAAGTAGACATCTTCTCAAGTTAGTGTTTTCATTTCATTTGAATTTATTCCCAGAAGTAGAATTGCTGGATCATATGATAGTACCATTTTTAATTTTTTTAGTATCCTCTCTATTGTTTTCCATAGTGATTATGCCAATTTACAATCCTACCAACAGCGTGCAAGGGTTTGCTTTACTCTACATGTAGGCCAGCATTTGTTATCGCTTGTCTTTTGGTGATAGCCACTCTAACATGGAATATCTCACAGTGGTTTTTAATTTGACTTTTCCCAATGGCTAGATACTGAGCCTTTTTTTCATGGCTTGTTGGGCATTTGTATATCTTCTTTGGAGAAATGTCTTCTTGAAATATTGCTTACACTGGGAAACTCAATAAAATGTTGAAGTGTAGTAAAAGCAGTTTTCAATTTAACCTCAGTGTATAAGCTTTCAATATTTCATAAGTAACTATAATAAGTCATTGTTTTCTGTTTAAGATACCCTTTATCAAATTAAAAATTTTTCTACTATTTGTAGCTTGCTAAAAATTTTTATCAACAAAGAGGTGAATTTGATCAAAAACTTTATCTGAATCTGTTGAAATGACATAATATTGTTCTTTTTCCTGTTAATGTGATGAAATAAATTGGTTTCTGAGTATCTGTATAACCTTGGGTTTCTTGTATAAACTCAAATCAATGAAGATGTATTGCCCTAAATTAAATTTATCTTTTTAGGAATACTTATATCTAATATTCATGAGGAAGCTAACTTACTTGTAGCTTCTCTTCCTTAAATATCCTCATTAGGCTTTATTAGTAAAGTTAGGCCAGTCTCATTTTACAGTTTGGATGATGGAAATTTATTTTCTGGAAGTTTATTAAGATTAGAGATACAAATCCTTCAGTTCTGTTCAGTTCAGTCACTCAGTTGTGTCTGGCTCTTTGTGACCCTATGAACCACAGCATACCAGGCCTCCCTGTCCATCACCAACTCCCGGAGTTAACCCAAACCCAGTCCATTGAGTCGGTGATGACATCGAACCATCTCATCTGCTGTCGTTCCCATCTCTCCTGCCCTCAATCTTTCCAAGCATCAAGGTCTTTTCAAAAGAGTCTGCACTTCACATCAGGTGGCCAAAGTATTGGAGTTTCAGCTTCAGCAACAGTCCTTCCAATGAATATTCAGGACTGATTTCGTTTGGAAGGACTGGTTGGATCTTCTTGCTGTCCAAAGGACTCTCAAGAGTCTTCTCCAGCACCACAGTTCAAAAGCACCAATTCTTTGGCACTCAGATTTCTTTATAGTCCAACTCTCACATCCATACATGACCACTGGAAAAACCATAGCCTTGACTAGATGGACCTTTGTTGGCAAAGTAATGTCTCTGCTTTTGAATATGCTGTCTAGGTTGGTCATAACTTTCTTTCCAAGGAGTAAGCATCTTTTAATTTCATGGCTGCAATCACAATCTGCAGTGAATTTGGAGCCTAAAAAAATAAAATCAGCCACTGTTTCCACTATTTCTCCATGTATTTGCCATGAAGTGATGGGACCAGATGCCATGATTTTAGTTTTCTGAATGTCGAGTTTTAAGCCAACTTTTTCACTCTCCTCTTTCACTTTCATCAAGAGGCTTTTCAGTTCCTCTTCACTTTCTGCCATAAGGGTGGTGTCATCTGTACATCTGAGGTTATTGATATTTCTGCCAGTAATCTTGATTCCAGCCTGTGCTTCCTCCAGCCCAGCATTTCTCATGATGTACTCTGCATATAAGTCAAATAAGCAGGGTGACAATATACAGCCTTGATGTACTCCTTTTCCTATTTGGAACCACTCTGTTCTTCCATGTCCTGTTCTAACTGTTGCTTCCTGACCTGCATACAGATTTCTCAAGAGGCAGGTCAGGTGGTCTGGAATTCCCATCTCTTTCAGAATTTTCCACAGATTGTTGTGATCCACACAGTCAAAGGCTTTGGCATTGGCAATAAAGCAGAAATAGATGTTTTTCTGGAACTCTTTTGCTTTTTTGATGATCCAGCTGATGTTGGCAATTTGATTTCTGGTTCCTCTTCCTTTTCTAAAACCAGCTTGAATATCAGGAAGTTTACGGTTCACATATTGCTGAGGCCTGGCTTGGAGAATTTTGAGCATTACTTTACTAGCATGTGAGATGAGTGCAATTGTGCAGGAGTTTGAGCATTCTTTGGCACTGCCTTTATTTGGGATTGGGATGAAAACTGACCTTTTCCAATCCTGTGGCCACTGCTGACTTTTCCAAATTTGCTGGCATATTGAGTGCAGCATTTTCATGGCATCATCTTTCAGGATTTGAAATAGCTCAACTGGAATTCCATCACCTCCACTAGCTTTGTTCATTTTTTTTTAATTTTATTTTATTTTCCAACTTTACATAATTGTATTAGTTTTGCCAAACATCAAAATGAATCCGCCACAGGTATACATGTGTTCCCCATCCTGAACCCTCCTCCCACCTCCCTCCCCATACCATCCCTCTGGGTCGTCCCAGTGCACCAGCCCCAAGCATCCAGTATCGTGCATACTGATGCTTCCTAAGGCCCCACTTGGCTTCACATTCCAGGATGTCTGGCTCTAGGTGAGTCATCACACCATCATGATTATCTGGGTCATGAAGATCTTTTTTATACAGTTCTTCTGTGTATTCTTGCCACTTCTTCTTAATGTCTTCTGCTTCTGTTAGGTCCCTACCATTTCTGTCCTTTATTAAGCCCATCTTTGCATGAAATGTTCCCTTGGTATCTCTAATTTTCTTGAAGAGATCTCTAGTCTTTCCCATTCTATTGTTTCCCTCTATTTCTTTGCATTGATCGCTAAGGAAGGCTTTCTTATCTCTCCTTGCGATTCTTTGGAACTCTTCATTCAAATGGGTATAGCTTTCCTTTTCTCCTTTGCTTTTTGCTTCCCTTATTTTCACAGCTATTTGTATGGCCTCCCCAGATAGCCATTTTGCTTTTTTGCATTTCTTTTCCATGGGGATAGTCTTGATCCCTGTCTCCTGTACAATGTCATGAACCTCCGTCCATAGTTCATCAGGCACTCTGTCTATCAGATCTAGTCCCTTAAATCTATATCTCACTTCCACTGTATAATCATAAGGGATTTGATTTAGGTCATACCTGAATAGTCTAGTGGTTTTCTCCACTTTCTTCAATTTCAGTCTGAATTTGGCAATAAGGAGCTCATTATCTGAGCCACAGTCAGCTCCTGGTCTTGTTTTTTCTGACTGTATAAAGCTTTTCCATTTTTGGCTGCAAAGAATATAATCAATCTGATTTCGGTGTCGACCATCTGGTGATGTCCATGTGCAGAGTCTTCTCTTGTGTTGTTGGAAGAGGGGGTTTGCTATGACCAGTGCATTCTCTTGGCAGAACTCTATTAGCCTTTATATCAGTCAGTTCAGTTCAGTTCAGTCGCTCAGTTGTGTCTGACTCTTTGCGACCCCATGAATTGCAGCACGCCAGGCCTCCCTTGTCCATCACCAACTCCCGGAGTTCACCCAAACTCATGTCCATTGAGTCAGTGATGCCATCCAGCCATCTCATCATCTATCATCCCCTTCTCCTCCTGCCCCAATCCCTCCTAGCATCAGGGTCTTTTCCAATGCGACAACTCTTCATATCAGTTGGCCAAAGTACTGGAGTTTCAGCTTTAGCATCATTCCTTCCAAAGAACACCCAGGACTGATCTCCTTTAGAATGGACTGGTTGGATCTCCTTGTAGTCCAAGGGACTCTCAAGAGTCTTCTCCAACATACAGTTCAAAAGCATCAATTCTTCGGCACTCAGCTTTCTTCACAGTCCAACTCTCATATCCATATATGACCACTGGAAAAACCATAGCTTTTATATACATATATGTATATATAGATATATATGTATTGCAATACACATATACAGTAAATATATGTCTGTATATATATAAGCAATTACATATATATAATATCATATATATTACAATATGTAATCCTTCCTTAGAGATATATAACACTTCTATTCTGAAGATAAGGAGCTATAGAAAATTTATACCTTTTCATGTAATTTTGATACATTGTTCTTTTCTGTGAATTTATTCACTTAAATTTCAAATATATTTTCATCATTTTATAGTATCCTAGAAATACTTTTTTTATTGTATGTACAATCAGTAGAGATTTTCTCTACTTCATTCCTGATACTGGTACTATGTTACTTCCCTGCACCACCACCCTCAAACACACACACTCCAGTCTTGCTAAAGGTGGTCTGTAAATTTAATGCATCGTCTTAAAGAACTAATTTATGGCTTAGCTGATTTTCTCAGTTTTCCATTCATTTTCTATTGATTTCTGCTTTTATTTTTATTTCCTTTCTTCTACTTTCTTTAGGTTTATATTACTATTATGTTTTTAGTGTATCATTGCATAAATACACACATACCTGAATTTTTTAATATTTTTCCTTCTACTCTGCAGAAATATATCTATGTATTTTCTACTGATTTATAGGCCATATCACATATCTCAAAGAGATATCTTCACAACTATTTTCAGTGTAACATTATTCAAAATAGCCAAGATATGGAAACAACTTAAAAGTTCTTTGATGGATGAATTGAAAAAGTATGTGATATATAGACATAAATACAATGGAATATTATTCAGTCGCACAAAATAAGAAAATCCGTGCATTTCTAGCAATATGGATAAAACTTCAAGGCATTATGGCTAAGTGGAATAAGCCAGACAGAGAAACACAGATATTGTATGGTAACATTTATATATAGAATCTTAAAAAAATAAAAGTTGATTTCACAGAAACAGAATGGAATGGTGGTTGACAGGGGATAGTGGGAGGAAGAAATAGGCAGGTGTAGATCAAAGGCTACAACCTGTCAATTATAGGAAGAATAACTTGTAGGGATAGTGACTATTGTTAATAATGCAGTACTGCACACTTGAAAGTCGCCAAATGTACATCTTAAACACTCTTACTATACTTGCCAAAAAAAGAGTTAACTACGTGAGGTGATGGATGTGCTAATTATCTTGATCTTTCTAATTATTCCACAATGTATATATACCAAATCATCACATTGTATACTTTAAATATATACAATTATATTTCTTGATTATTCCTTGGTAAAGTAGGAGGGGAAAGGAAAGAATATTGTCCTCGGAAGACCAGTAATGAAAAATGAAAAAAATCACCTCAGCCATTTAAGGTTGTCAACATTTTAAAAAATACTTTTACACCACTTTTATCCTCATTCTTAGCAGAGGTCATAATTCCATTCTCTTATTCCAAATACATGATTGCATCTACTCATAATTACAAATTTAAAGGTAGGTCGGGCTAAGAGGAAGATATTTTGTCAAACTGTCATTGGTCCTGATTGAGGAATGATAAAAGATTTAGCCATACAAAATATGACAGTATATTTGTAATGCATCCTGTAAGGATGAGAGGCTAATTAATAACAATTCTTTGCCTCTCACCAGGAGACAGGATTATGCAAGGCTACATGGTTGAATTTAAGAATGACTATCCAATATATTAATAATTAAAATGTAGTAAGAATTAAAATAGCTTCACTTATTTAACTCTATAGAAATCTACAGGTTTGTGGAATCTTTTCAAACACTTTTTGAAAGAAGTAAGTAGTGAGAAATAAAGGAGGACAAAAAGAAGGTCAGGGTAGTAAAAGTGAAAAAAAAAAGGAGGGACACAAGGAATAAAGGGCAAAGAAGGAGAGAAGGAAAGAGTTTTACCTATGAATTTTATTCCTCTTACACCTTTCTAAATTACATTATTCTATACTTTTTTCTATTTTTTATTTTATATATATAAACACATTTTGGGCATCAGCTACATAGCAGTTAAACACTTTTTTCTGTCATTAACCAGAGAGACTTTGGTTTAAAGTATTTTTTTTGTTTAGTTTGCTTTAACTCATTTTTAAAATAATATCACTGCATCAGCTAATTTGGTATTTGATTTTGTACTTTTATTCAGAAAATTCCTCCTTGGATTCAATGTCACCCTTTAGAAAGACTGTTAGACCTGCTGAGAGCAGAGACCTCTTTTTTCCCCTCTGTGTTTCTAACATCTAGACAACGGTTGGTAAATAGCAGGAACTGAGTAAGTATATACTAGTGAAAAAAAAAAAAGTAATAACACTGAATTTCATAATTTTAAAAAACAGCCCATCTATAGAATGAAAAGATATATTTAAGGTCAGTATTACCAGAGTGAACTCATTAGGAGAGAGAAGGAAACAGAAAAAATAAGAAACACAATACTTTCTCAAAATTAGATAAAAAGTCAGAGGTATAGAGCTGTGCACCAGAATAGAGTTTTAATCAGCCATGGTTATTTTTTTAAGGTCTAGCCTGTTGTAAGTTAGAAGCAGAGAAATGAGGCAACACTGCATATTAAGAAACTATTTGTTTCTAAGGATAGAGTCTGGAAAGGGCAATTCCATAAACCATGGCTTCTCCTCACAAGTACTGGTAATGGCAAAAGAAGCTACCATTCTTCTACCCAGGCACCTCCCTTTATATTTACCTCTCTAAGCACAAGTAGAGGATAGCACTGTTCTATGTTTAAGCTGATATTCATGCTTTATTCACTTATGCATTCCACACATCATTCAGTCACTGCATGTTATTCCAGAAAATAAATTCTAGTTTTGATCTCATATTCCTTACAGGAAATATTTTAGGTAAAAGAAATACTACACTTATGTATAAAGGGTATATGTTATCCTTGGCTGAATTTATATTTAAGCAATTATACAGAAGTATGTATACATCTTTACGTTATGCTAATTTGGAATTAGGAAAAAAGAATCATTTGAAAAAAGAAACTGTAGTAAGATTATGAATCATCCTTCCTCAAAGATAATATTCTATAACTTTTGTGCTGCTTGTGCTTTTCCTTTATAGTGTTATTTTATATTGTTTGAAATCCCCAAGGTTACTAGGTAAGGATGTAAGTTGTGTTTTTTTTTTTTCTTTCCTTTTTGCCCTCTCTTACTCTCTCATAAATTTCTGAAAAAATTCTCCTGTATTACTAGTCACAGCCCAAAGGCAAACTTTCTGATTTTTCCAAAATTGGTTTTTAGTTTAGAACAAATGTTAGAGAAGAAAAGTGATATTTAAAAAGAAGAAAAGTGAAAAAAACAGATGAACATCAGAAATATACCTAGTAATTATAATAATTTATAGCTATTTCCTTTTTGTGAAATATCTTGTATAATGACATATACCAAGTAAGTATTCATCTTTTGTTGCAATGTGGGTTGGGGGGGGTAGGTGTTGTTTATAAACTTGCTTGCTTTTGTTTTTGTTTGTTGGTTTTACATTCTTAACGTATACTCTCCTTGGCCACTACTCAAATTCAATTCCATATCTTGTAGAAGTCATATCTTCAATATTTTAGAAATCATAAGGAATTAAGATTCATCTTTTCTAAATGCTTTATTTTATAGATGAAGAAACTAAGATCTTGAATGACTATGCTCTGTCCAAAAGACACTGAGAGCAAAAACATGCAGTTCAGTACTATATGCACTGATGCAGCAGCTTTCTATTTGGACTTCTTCCACCTTTAGAATTTTCTCCTCCTTTCTACCAGGCATATTCAGTTCAGTTCAGTTGCTCAGTCGTGTCCCACTCTTTGCGACCCCATGAATCACAGCACGCCAGGCCTCCCTGTCCATCACCAAATCCCAGAGTTCACTCAAACTCACGTCCATTGAGTCAGTGATGCCATCCAGCCATCTCATCCTCTGTCGTCCCCTTCTCCTCCTGCCCCCAATCCCTCCCAGCATCAGAGTCTTTTCCAATGAGTCAACTCTTCGCATGAGGTGGCCAAAGTACTGGAGTTTCAGCTTTAGCATCATTCCCTCCAAAGAAATCCCAGGGCTGATCTCCTTCAGAATGGACTGGTTGGATCTCCTTGCAGTCCAAGGGACTCTCAAGAGTCTTCTCCAACACCACAGTTCAAAAGCATCAATTCTTCGGCACTCAGCTTTCTTCACAGTCCAACTCTCACATCCATACATGACCACGGGAAAAACCATAGCCTTGACTAGACGGACCTTTGTTGGCAAAGTAATGTCTCTGCTTTTCCATATGCTATCTAGGTTGGTCGTAACTTTTCTTCCAAGGAGTAAGCATCTTTTAATTTCATGGCTGCAGTCACCATCTGCAGTGATTTTTGGAGCCCCAAAAAATAAAGTCTGACACTGTTTCCACTGTTTCCCCATCTATTTCCCATGAAGTGATGGGACCAGATGCCATGATCTTAGTTTTCTGAATCTTGAGCTTTAAGCCAACTTTTTCACTCTCCACTTTCACTTTCATCAAGAGGCTTTTGAGTTCCTCTTCAATTTCTGCCATAAGGGTGGTGTCATCTGCATATCTGAGGTTATTGATATTTCTCCCAGCAATCTTGATTCTAGCTTGTGCTTCTTCCAGCCCAGCTTTTCTCAGTGCCTGATGAACTATGGAATGAGGTTCGTGACATTGTACAGGAGACAGGGATCAAGACCATCCCCATGGAAAAGAAATGCAAAAAAACAAAATGGCTGTCTGAGGAGGCCTTACAAATAGCTGTGAAAAGAAGAGAAATGAAAAGCAAAGGAGAAAAGGAAAGATTTAAACATCTGAATGCAGAGTTCCAAAGAATAGCAAGGAGAGATAAGAAAGCCTTCCTCAGTGATCAATGCAAAGAAATAGAGGAAAACAACAGAATGGGAAAGACTAGAGATCTCTCAAGGAAATTAGAGATACCAAGGGAACATTTCATGCAAAGATGGGCTCAATAAAGGACAGAAATGGTATGGATCTAACAGAAGCAGAAGATATTAAGAAGAGGTAGCAAGAATACACAGAAGAACTGTACAAAAAAGATCTTCAAGACCAATATAATCACGATGGTATGGTCACTCACATAGAGCCAGACATCCTGGAATGTGAAGTCAAGTGGGCCTTAGAAAGCATCACTATGAACAAAGCTAGTGGAGGTGATGGAATTCCAGTTGAGCTATTTCAAATCCTGAAAGATGATGCTGTGAAAGTGCTACACTCAATAAGCCAGCAAATTTGGAAAACTCAGCAGTGGCCACAGGACTGGAAAAGGTCAGTTTTCATTCCAATGCCAAAGAATGCTCAGACTACTGCACAATGGCACTCATCTCACACGCTAGTAAAGGAATGCTCAAAATTCTCCAAGCCAGGCTTCAGCAATACATGAATCGTGAACTTCCAGATGTTCAAGCTGGTTTTAGAAAAGGCAGAGGAACCAGAGATCAAATTGCCAACATCCACTGGATCATCAAAAAAGCAAGAGAGTTCCAGAAAAACATCTATTTCTGCTTTATTGACTATGCCAAAGCCTTTGACTGTGTGGATCACAATAAACGGTGGAAAATTCTGAAAGAGATGGGAATACCAGACCACATGACCTGCCTCTTGAGAAACCTATATGCAGGTCAGGAAGCAACAGTTAGAACTGGACATGGAACACAGACTGGTTCCAAATAGGAAAAGGAGTACATCAAGGCTGTATATTGTCACCAGGCATATTGCTTCCAGGTAAATCAGTCACTCTTTGTCTCAACAAGGCTAGCAACCAGTTAGACACCTGCAGAGATATTAATTTTTATGAAGCACTTCACAATCTGCCCCAAAGCTCATTTTTATATTTATATTCCTTTATAAGCTCTATACTATAACCAACTTGTATTTTCTTTCTCTGTGCCTTTGCATTAATCAATTTCTAACTCAATTATCATTTTTCCATCTCTGTTTATCAAACACTACATACTGATCCAATTGCAGAACAAATCCTAACACTACAAGGAATTATTTATATATAAAAGCAACCAAAAGCACTATATGAAAGGTAGTTTTACACCCATATTAATTAATTATTTATAAATGAATTATAAAAAGGTTAAGTCAATGGTCCAGAATGTTAGTAAGCAAAAAAAAAAGTATGAAAAATTCATACTGGATGCCCCAATATTGTTGCTGAAGTTATTTAAGCTATTGTTAAATATTACTAAAGTTCACTTCAATCACCTCTCTCTGCCTGTATGATCACCTATATCCAGTCATCTAGTATGATTCTCTTAATTCTGCTATTGTTGCAAAGAACCATACACATTTGCATACCTTTATGCATACATGCACACATATAATGAAACATCTGCAGAGAAAGTAACAGAGGAGTTTCTTAACCTTCAATCAATGATTGGACTTGTTTCACCATTTCACCACTCCTCTACAAATGTGTCTCTGTTACAGTGAATGCTGCTAAGTCACTTCAGTCGTGTCCGACTCTGTGCGACCCCATAGATGGCAGCCCACCAGGCTCCCCCGTCCCTGGGATTCTCCAGGCAAGAACATTGGAGTGGGTTGCCATTTCCTTCTCCAATGCATGAAAGCGAAAAGTGAAAGTGAAGTCGCTCAGTCGTGTCCGACCCTCAGCGACGCCATGGACTGCAGCCTACCAGGCTCCTCCGTCCATAGGATTTTCCAGGCAAGAGTACTGGAGTGGGGTGCCATTGCCTTCTCCGGTTACAATGAATGGATTCCCATAAATTGTTCTGTGACTGTTCTTCCACACAATGACCAGAGAAGATGGAATAAATCCCACTCTGAAGAAAGATATAAAATAGGAATTTCATATCAGAAAGTAATATAATAAAACAGTTAAAGAAAAATATATGAAGATTAATGGAAAAATCTTGTGGTACCACAAGAAGGTAAGGCCTTGATTCCGTGGCCCTGCTTTTACTTGTGTTTTTTATTTTGTGAGGATGATTTTTCTTGTACCCATCGAGTTGAACAATAGCATGCCAGGTGGCACTAGTGGTAAAGAATCTGCCTGCCAATGCAGGAGACATAAGAAACATGGGTTCAACCCCTGGGTTTGGAAGATCCCCTGGAGGAGGGCATTGCAACCCATTCCAGTATTCTTGCCTAGAGAATCCCATGGACAGAGGAGCATGGTGGGCTAGAGTCCACAGGGTCGCAAAAAGTCCAACATGATTGAAGCAACTTGGCACAGGTAAATCGGAGAAGGCAGTGGCACCCCACTCCAGTACTCTTGCCTGGAGAATCCCATGGACAGAGGAGCCTGGTAGGCTGCAGTCCATGGGGTCACTAGGAGTTGGACACGACTGAGGGACTTCACTTTCACTTTTCACTTTCATGCATTGGAGAAGGAAATGGCAACCCACTCCAGTGTTCTTGCCTGGAGAATCCCAGGGACGGGGGAGCCTGGTGGGCTGCCGTCTACGGGGTCGCACAGAGTTGGACACGACTGAAGCGACTTAGCAGCAGCAGCACAGGTGAATACTATGGTATATGTATATGAGCTTCCCTGATAGCTCAGATGGTAAAGAATCCATCTGCAATGCAGGATACCCCAGTTCGATTCCAGGAAGATCCCCTGGAGAAGGGATGGGCTACCCACTCCAGTATTCTTGGGCTTCCCTTATGGCTCAGCTGGTAAAGAATCTGCCTGGATGCAGCAGACTTGGGTTCCATCCCTGGGTTGGGAAGATCCCCTGAAGAAGGGAAAGGCTTACTCACTCCAATATTCTGTTCGGGAGAATTTCATGGACTGTATAGTCCATGGGATTGCAAAGAGTCAGACATGAACTGAGAGACTTTTACTCACTTATATGTATTGTAATTTTATAGTGTAAGTTAAGTATCTTATACAATGTAATCTTCTACATAAAATATCTTGTACACTGATTCAAATCATTGATATTTTCCAAATGTAAATCACACTTAACAAGAAAATTTATTTGGACTAGAATTTCAGCAACCCCACTCCAGTACTCTTGCCTGGAAGATCCCATGGACAGAGGAGCCTGGTGGGCTGCAGTCCATGGGGTCGCTAAGAGTCGGACATGACTGAGCGACTTCACTTTCACTTTTCACTTTCATGCATTGGAGAAGGAAATGGCAACCCACTCCAATGTTCTTGCCTGGAGAATCCCAGGGATGGGGGAGCCTGGTGGGCTGCTGTCTATGGGGTCGCACAGAGTCGAACACGACTGAAGTGACTTAGCAGCAGCAGCAGCAGCAGTACAAGAGCAATGGAAAATTCATTGATGTATAAGGAAGAAGTCTTTATAAGATGTGAAACTTCCCTATAAAATTCTGTTGTAAATCATCTTAAAGAATAAAACGTTTCAGAGTTGATGGCCCAACCCCCCTCTATCTGACCTAAGATAGATAATTAATCATTCCATGTGTCCAACCCTTAACATAAAATAACTTTTTACTCTGTCCATGGAATTCTCCAGACAGGAATACTGGAGTGGGTAGCCATTCTCTTCACCAGGGGATCATCCCAACCCCGGGATTGAACCTGGATCTCTGCATTGCAGACAGATTCTTTATCATAGGTGTAAATAGTAGTGCTTGTCTCTATTTAGAAATTTTGCCTCTTCTCATTCACTGAATTTTCTGTCTTCCTTGTGAACATTTTATTAATATTTCCACCACAATATCGAAATAAACACAACTCAGCATTATAACCTTTGCACCCATGAGAATTTCCACTTAGAGATTTATTGACCAAGTGTTACATATTATTTTTTTAACTAAAATGGGATTTTTTTTAATTGAAGTTAAGTATTCACGCATACTTTATATCTTATTGACACAATTAAATTAATTAAAAATCACATGAGACACATTTTTGAGAAATCTAAAAGATAATAAAATGATTTAACTATTAAATATCAAATTAGCAAAAGAAATTGGAGCCATGAAATATGTTTATATTGGTCTTATGAAGTTCTCATGTTAAAGCTGTATGTCTGCAGGTCTCCTCCTGAGAGAATATTAGATTCTTCCAAAGTTGAACAGATGACCCTACTGTTCCCTGGAGTGGCTTCCATTTACCTTCTTGTTAAAATGAATCATTCCCAAATAAGAATAATTCCTCGCTTGATGCTTAGCCTGCTGTATGCTGCTATATTCTGAATGATTTATGATGATACATTTAAATAATTGCATTGATCCTTTGCTCTAATATTTCACCATAGCCAACAAGAAGATGCATGCTGATAAATGTATTCCAACATCACCTCTCTTTATGTCTTTCCTCTACTAGAAATTAAGCAGCTATAAATAACAAACCACCCAATCTAGCCCCATTGGAGCTTAAATAGTAAGTCTATACTAATATAATATTACCTTACAATATACAACAATCAAAATAACATTCAGGCAGCTACTTTCTACTAAATATAAATTAGAATATACTTTATATAATGAGATAGGCTGTTTAAGAGAAAATAAAACTAAAAGTTATAATCTTGGTATAGACTTGGTAATCAAAATAATAAAGTGGATACTTAAGACTGTATATTATTCATTTGGTACAAATTCCACTGAAGTTGAAGATACTTTAAATTGTTTATTTGAGGAGGAGGAAGAGGATAACCTATTGTTAACCAACAACAAAGGCTATGATTGTATTTACTGTATAGGGAGGAGAAAGATTTCTCTTGCTCTAGAACAAAATGTTTCAACTGTATCACATTGTAAAAGTAGAGCATGAGTGAATTCTTATTTGGATAAGAGAACACTGAGTAACATTCAGAAACCACAGCAACCATACTTTAGTATAAGCCAACTCTGGTACTTACAGCCATTGCTCTAGAACTTGTTCAGTTTCATTTTTGGCCCTCCCTTTTCTCCTTCTTGTATTTACTGCCAGTAAGTAAAATCATAGTCAGTAGTCATGGAAAGGGAAAAATAATACTGTATTTAGAAACAGAGGTTAAGGTCAAGTCTCCACTTACCAAAGAGAAATAAAGGACTCAAACACAGGCCAAGATCTAAAGTTTCCCAAATGCTTAGAGGGGAAAATGCAATAAAAGTAAGTAAAACATTGAACAATTATTTGAATCATTAAAGAATAAGAATCTGCCATAACTTAATTAAATAATCAGTGAGATTTGTTTACATGTTTATCCGAATTAATTGATGATAACTTCAAAGAGTGGCTCTTCCATCTGCGCTTCTTTTACTAAGTACACCTGGCCAAATAACTACATTAATTTTGGGAAAAAATGAAGTAGAGGCAAAAATTTTATGTTATGTCTACCTGTGTGTGTTATATGGTTATATGTATTAATAAAAGTCATAATATGCTCTATTTCTAATTTTTATGCTATATTTATCATCTTTTATTATCTATTATTGCTTTTTATTAACTATTAAATAATAATTGCCAAAGCCTTTGATTGTGTGGATCAATATAACTGTGGAAAATTCTGAAAGAGATGGGAATACCAGACCACCTGACCTACCTCTTGAGAAACCCATATGCAGGTCAGGAAGCAACAGTTAGAACTGGACATGGAACAACAGACTGGTTACAAATAGGAAAAGGAGTACATCAAGGCTGTATACTGTCACCCTGCTTATTTAACTTATATGCAGAGTACATCATGAGAAATTCTGGGCTGAAAGAAGCACAAGCTGGAATCAAGATCGCTGGGAGAAATATCAATAACCTCAGATATGCAGATGACACCGCCCTTATGGCAGAAATTGAAGAGGAACTAAAAAGCCTCTTGATGAAAGTGAAAGTGGGGAGTGAAAAGGTTGGCTTAAAGCTCAACATTCAGAAAACTAAGATCATGGCATCTGGTCCCATCACTTCATGGGAAATAGATGGGGAAACAGTGGAAACAGTGTCAGACATTATTTTTGGGGGCTCCAAAATCACTGCAGATGGTGACTGCAGCCATGAAATTAAAAGACGCTTACTCCTTGGAAGGAAAGTTATGACCAACCTAGATAGCATATTCAAAAGCAGAGACATTACTTTGCCAACAAAGGTAACCATCTAGTCAAGGCTATGGTTTTTCCGGTGGTCATGTATGGATGTGAGAGTTGGACTGTGAAGAAAGCTGAGCATAGAAGAATTGATGCTTTTGAACTGTGGTGTTGGAGAAGACTCTTGAGAGTCCCTTGGACTGCAAGGAGATCCAACCAGTCCATTCTGAAGGAGATCAGCCCTGGGATTTCTTTGGAGGGAATGATGCTAAAGCTGAAACTCCAGTACTTTGGCCACCTCATGCGAATATTTGACTCATTGGAAAAGACTCTGATGCTGGGAGGAATTGGGGGCAGGAAGAGAAGGGGACAACAGAGGATGAGATGGTTGGATGGCATCACCGACTCCATGGACTTGAGTTTGAGTGAACTCCGGGAGTTGGTGATGAACAGGGAGGCCTGGAGTGCTGCGATTCATGGGGTCACAAAGAGTCGGACATGACTGAGCAACTGAACTGAACTGAAATAATAACTGATAATTTTTTTCTATAGCCTATTTCACATTATATGTATTTTTTAATTTGTGAGATTAACTTGAATATTTTTACTTTCAAGTAACAGAAACTAACTTAACATAGACAAGAGACAATATTTCATAATAAAAAATTAGGAACTTCATCAATAACTCAGATTCTTACATCTTTCTAATCTGTCATCCTGAGCAACTAGCTTTTATCCTAAGGTTTTCTGCCCATGGCCAAAGGATTACTGTTCAAGGCATGAGGCTATAACAACCATGTCAAAAGAGAAAAACAGCATTTTCCTTTAAAATTTCTTTTGATTGGGGAATAACTTTTCAAATAACTCTCATCCCACATCTTATCGCCCATCCATTAAAGTCATCATTAACAAATAAAAACAAAAAAATAGGACAGATGCTGATTTCCAGATCCTCAAGTAAGGAAGTCACCACCCCACTTCAACAAGTAAAAACCTAAACAGACTGAAAAATGAAAATCACTTCTTGGATCCATAAATGAGGAGAGGACATGGAGTATAAACCACTGCCCCCAACATTGGAGAAACCAGCAAATAGAGGGAGGCTCCACTTACTGCAGAGACAGGAATGGAAACTTACTCAGAAACCAGTGCATTGATGAAAAGTGAAGTGAAGTGAAAGTCACTCAGTCGTGTCCGACTCTTTGCGACCCCATGGACTACACAGTCCATGGAATTCTCCAGGCCAGAATACTGGAGTGGGTAGCCTTTCCCTTCTCTGGGGGATCTTCCCAACCCAGGGATCAAACCCAGGTCTCCAGCATTGCGGGCAGATTCTTTACTAGCTGAGCATGGATGGAAAACTTAAGTGTAATTAAAGAATTTCTAGAGGCATTAATAAATGCCTGCATTTAAAAAAAGAAGTAAGATCTCAAGTAAGCAACCTAACCTTACACCTCATGCAACTAGAAAAAGAACAAACTAAACCCAAAATTAGCTGAAAGAAGAAAACAGTAACAATTAGAGTAGAAGTAAATCAAATAGAGAAATAATTGAAAAAATCAATAATCTTAGAGTTTTTTTTAGAAAGATAAAGTTGATAAAGCCTTAGACTAAAAAAAAAAAAAAAAAAGGACACAAAACAGAAATGAAAGAGGAAACATTACAAGGGATGCCTCAGAAATTTTTTAAAACAATCATAGGAAATATTATTGGGCTTCCCTGGTGGCTCAGTGGTAAAGAACTCTCCTGCCAATGTGGGAGAGCCAGATTTGATCCCTGGGTTGGGAGGATCCCCTGGAGGAGGGTATGGCAACCCACTCCAGTATTTTTGCCTGAAGAATTCCATGGACAGAAGAGCCTAACAGGCTAAAATCCATAATGTTGCCAAGAGTTGGACATGACTGAGGTAACTGAGCAAGCACACATGCACACACAAGGAAGTATTATAAACAATGACATACTAACAAATTTAAAATCTAGCAGCACTAGATCAATTCCTATAAACATACAACCTACCAAAATTGAATAAAGAAATAGAAAGCCTGAACAGACAATCATCAAATAAGGAGACTGGATCAGTAATCAAGAGCCTCTCAACAAAGCCTCTCCAGGACCAGACAGCATCATCGGTTACTTCCACCAAGCATTCAAGAAGAATTAATATTAATCCTTTTAAAACCCTTCCAAAAAGTATAAGATAAAACAATTCCAAACTCATTTTATGGGGCTATCATCATCCCAAAACTAAAGTCAGACAAAGACATCACAAGAAAAGAAAACTACACTCCAATATTCTTGATGAACAGAAATACAAAAAAATTTTAATAAAATATCAGCAAGTTGAATGTAATAGCATGTTAAAAGGATTATGTCATTTTTAAGCCAGTCTTTAATTTTCTGTGAATGAATTTACCTGTAATTACTGTTTGTCTCAAATTAAAATATTGAGAATTAAGTAAATTCTCTTTTGTCATACTCTAACTTAAATAAACACATACTACTTGCCTGCTTGCTAAGTCATTCCAGTTGTGTCCAACTCTTTGTGACCCTATGGACGGTAGCCCACTAGTCTCCTCTCTTTATGGGATTTGTCAGTCAAGAATATTGAAGTGAGTTGCCATTCCTTTCTCCAGGAGATCTTCCTGACCCAGGGATCGAATTTGCATCTCCTGCATTGGCAGGCAGATTCTTTACTGGTGAGACACCAGGGAAGTCCACACACATAAAACCGTACACATATAATCAGAACTTATTTTTAATCACATTTTAGGCTTAGGTTTGTGAGTTAGCAGATTCATTTTGATATTTGGCAAAAACTAATACAATTATGTAAAGTTTAAAAATAAAATAAAATTTAAAAAAAAGACTGTAAATAAGGGAAGAGATTTAGAAAAAAAAATAAATTGATTAATATCTTAAAAAAAAAGAAAACTATAACTTGCAAATTGACATAAGACATTTCATTATATGATTTCAATATCATGCTGGTATATTGTTTAACAGGATCACACAAAGTGTATTTAGTTTCCAGGAGAATGTGCTTTTTTTCACCTTGCTAGTTACTATGAATTTGAGGATTCAGACTCTTTGTAGTTATGTGCTAACTTGTTTACCTTGTCTGATAGACTTTTTTTTTTTTCTGGTAAATACTTCTCCTTCAAAAGGTTATGGTTTTATTGCCCTGTAGGATATTGCTGCTGCTGCTGCTAAGTCGCTTCAGTCGTATCCGACTTTGTGCGACCCCATAGACGGCAGCCCACCAGGCTCCCTGTCCCTGGGATTCTCTAGGCAAGAACACTGGAGTGGGTTGCCGTTTCCTTCTCCAATGCATGAAAGTGAAAAGTGAAAGTGAAGTCGCTCAGTCGTATAGGACTCCTAGCGACCCCATGGACTGCAGCCTACCAGGCCCCTCCGTCCATGGGATTTTGGATGTTAGCGGTCTCATTAAATGTATTTCAATTCTGTACTATATAATCTTCTCTAATTCTAATTTGGACAGCTCATCCATATTTCTGGTTTTCTTATTTATATGTTAAATAAAAATTTCTGAAATGTGATCACTCTATATTTGTATGAGTCATGTTTTGAATTTTTGACAATTATGCTTTGATATTAGAGGGCAAAATAAGAAAACCCCTGGTAATGGCTTTCATCTTTGCCATATGCCTTAAATCTTTCACAATCACTAAATGTAGTGATATTGAAGTATATAGTAAATGAGTTATGATCCAAGAAGCAACTTAATGTAGTCAAGAAGCTGTTACTCTTTTCAGGTATAAAAATAATATTTATAATGCATGTGTGAAAAAGGTTGAATCTTATTTTGATTCTAGTTGATGTCAAAGAGTTCCAATAATAACTTAGAATTTCTTTTTTAGCTTAGAAAACTGAGAAATAATATAAATAAACATATTTTAATTGAAAATTAGTCTCCAAGATATTAACCTGCTCTACTGAGACAGAAATCAAAGGTAGAAAAAAACAAATTGCTGAAGGGAAAATTTAAAATACTTGTCATTTCTTCAGTAAATGGATTTTGCTGGGTAAAATATTTTAAGAATTTTTCAAAATAAGATATGATTATTTCATTGTACATTTCTGTTAAACTTCTCACAAGAAGTTTTTCTCCTCACACTGTTCAGTGTACTAAAGAAATAATGTACCTTCAATGCTTAAGCCTTCAACAATACAAAAACAATTTAGTTTTACTTTTATTTATCTATGCCTTTAATCTTAAGCATTATTAGAAAATGAATTAGATAAAAACATTTCAGTTATTTCATCAGGTGCTCAATTTTATACTTCCTATTAACAGACAAAGCTTTGAAACAAACTTTTTTCTATCAAAAGTGCCAAAATAGGCTATGAAAAGTTATATGATCTTTAACTCCAAGAATCTGCATGTTTATACTTAAAATTTCATAGTGTTTGGTAGAAAATAATTTTATAATGTGAAAAGTGAGTATACAGTCTGAAACTTAACCTAAGAAAGAAAATTTCATAATCATTTCATTTGTATATTTTTTCCTAGGTCTTTCAAAATTCAATTCTTATTTGACATCTTCCTTCTAAAGGCAATCAGCTCAAACAGGAAAGAAAAATAACACAAAGTCATCTTGGAATATTTATTCTTTGTTCTATTCTCAATTATGAAACCAGAAGAACAAGTTCATGTTTTAATGAGATCTCAAAAATGATACCCATAGAGCAAAAGTAGTAAAGCATCTGCATAGTTATGCTGGAAGTATATCCATTTTGAACCTTCAACAAGTTATGCAATACAATTACAAAGTTAAGGAAGAATAATAAGAAATAATTTATAAATGAAAATACAATCATTAATAAATTCATTAAAATAGTTATTCTGTCTTAAATCAAAGTGTGTAAAATCACTGAAGCAAGCCGAAATTCCAACTTAGAAGAATAGAAAAGGAACACAAACTTTGATAAAAATGAAATGATTATGAAATTTTCTTTCTTAGGTTAAGTTTCAGACTGTATACTCTCTTTTCACATTATAAAATAATGTACTAAGAAGGAACCATAAAGACTATCTTGAAAAATAAGTAGTTTGTATTTGCAGTAAACTATGGGTAATCCAAGTAATTTATTTTTAATCAAGTTTCCTGAGCAAATCTTTACTTGTAACCTTTGGGAAACACTAGAGGGAAAGCCAGAATAAACTTTTAATGGAATTCACAAGAGAAAAGTCATGCCTCTGGTTTTAAATCAAGTATGGCCATATAATTTGCTGGAAATTAGAATAATTTTATACTTAAAGAGACTGTTCTAACTTTAGGTTTTACACCCAGTTTATATCCATGTCTTACTTATTTTTTTTCTATTTGACTGGGTCTATTGACAATTCCAGTCCCAGGGTTATTAATCTCAATAGTGTCAAGAAATTTTGTTTGTTGCATTTTCTTTTTTCACAGTATAATCTTGTTTGTCTTCTTATATCAGCAATAAGTTCTTCACTTCTACTTTGCAGCAGTGTTAAAATACAGTGTGCCCTCTTTCATAGTACTCTCTGCATATTGCCTTTTTAGTCTATCTCAATTTTCATAACTATCTAACTATCTCTTTCTAACTCCTTTACTATGCCTCACCTGATTTGGCTCCCAAACCAATTAAATTTTTTAGCCTGATGTTCAATCAAAAAGTAACCTCAAAATTAATGTCTAGCCACATAAATATATTTAACAGATGCTCTTTTAATAGTCTTTTGACTTATTTTTTTAGCTAGGCATGTCGATCTGGAACCTGAGAACATTGTTTCCATTTGTGTTTTAGGCAATGGCAGACAGAGTAGCCTGGAGGGCTACCAGTCAATAGGGTCGCAAAGAATAAGACACTTCTTAGCGACTCAGAATCAACAATATTGCTATTGAATATATTGCCAATTACACTTGCCTGGAAAAATTTAAATCTGTAATTTAAATTGAAAGTATGCTAATTAAACAAGTACAATTTCATGCTAGTTAATATGATCAGTTCAGTTCAGTCGCTCAGTCGTGTCCGACTCTTTGTGACCCCATGAACTGCAGCACGCCAGGCCTCCCTGTCCATCACCAACTCCCGGAGTTCACTCAGACCCATGTCCATTGAGTCAGTGATGCCATCCAGCCATCTCATCCTCTGTCATCCCCTTCTCCTCCTGCCCACAATCCCTCCCAGCATCAGAGTCTTTTCCAATGAGTCAACTCTTCGCATGAGGTGGCCAAAGTACTGGAGTTTCAGCTTCAGCATCATTCCCTCCAAAGAAATCCCAGGGCTGATCTCCTTCAGAATGGACTGGTTGGATCTCCTTGCAGTCCAAGGGACTCTCAAGAGTCTTCTCCAACACCACAGTTCAAAAGCATCAATTCTTCTGTGCTCAGCTTTCTTCACAGTCCAACTCTCACATCCATACATGACCACTGGAAAAACCATAGCCTTGACTAGATAATATGATCAATAGATCACAAATACAATCTTCTGAATTCAATCCCCAAGTTATTCCCCATATGCCACACTATCTACTTATACATACCACATGTTGATTTCCTTCTCAACTTACAACTCCAAGTGTGACCTTGGGCCAGAAGTATCCTCATAATCTGGATTTTTTTTTAAGAAATGCTAAATCTCAGGTCACACTGTAGAACAACTGAAATAAAAGTCATATTTTAGCAAGATTGTCAGGTGATTTGTAAGTGGAGTAAAGTTTGAAAAGCACTATCAATACATTTCACATATAAGCTAGAGTGAATCTTATCTTTCTAACTTAAATTTCAGATCTAGTAAACTTTTTCTGAGGGGATGGCTGTGAAAATAAACTGCCTTCCACTTCACTGATTCAAACAAACAAACAAAATCTTCTGTCATGTAACTCATTTATCCAAGCTGCTTTTGAAATATTCATTTATATTCATTTATTCTCAAATAATTATTGAGACTCTACCACAAGCAGGGCATTATTCTAGGTTCTGAGGATTCCATAGTAATAGCAAGATGAAAACTTGCCCTCATAGCAGTTATACTATAGATGAAGTAGGCAAACAACAAACAAGATTAATTACTAAAGTATACAGTAAGTTAAATGCAAAAAAAGAGCTAAGAATAGGAAAGCAGTAAATAAAAGTGAGAACTATCAAAGTGAGCTTAGGGTTACAAATTTAGAGAAGGTTGTCAGGAATTTTGAACTAAATATTTTCTTTGAAAGCATATTTCTTTTTTATGGCATCAATGTTTTTCTCTGTGGAAAGCACACAAGTCTAATCTTCAGCCTTAATTTCTCACTGGTATGCTGGTTCCAAATATATTAGTCTTTGCAAGATTCTCTAACAATTTAAATATAGATTTATTATTAGCAAATTACCAATCTAAAGTCAATTGGAGGCTCTCTTGAACTTGATATTCTTACCTCATTCCCTCCCCAAGTCCATGCCTGAGGAAACCACCATGAACTTTTGTGCAAAGAAAGACTCATTCTTCAGAAATCTCTTTAATTTTATTGTATCTCTAGTTGTGCAATCCCAACCTCTAACTCAACTTTTCTTTAAGTTCTACAAAAAACTGTCTGAGGCAACAGTTCTAGACTTTATAGACTTTATAGAAGACTCCATAGTAGACATGGAAGAGGATGTTTGCACTACATAGTCATAGGCTGAGTTCCCCCAAATACAGATTTTTGTGCACACTTTATTGGAGAGGGCCATCAGGAACCACATCATAAGTGCAGGATAAAACAGGGTTGTAGAGAGGAAGAAGTTGAATTGTAATTATTCGGTTGCAAAAAAGACCACAAGTAGTGTCCCTTTGGAGATGATATAATTAAAGCAAGACATCTATACTCCTGTCTTTAAACAGTCATCCTTCTCTGCTAAAGAATCTTCTATAACATTTATTGTCTTGATACCACTTGTGTGATATGAGGTCCTCCAAGATAGGATAGCCATGTAAGAGATTTAATATGGCAATGTATGAGAGAAAACCACTTCCCTGGTGGCTCAGACAGTAAAGTGTCTGCCTACAATGTGGGAGACCCGGGTTCGGTCCCTGGGTGGGAAAGATCCTCTGATGAAGGAAATGCCAACCCACTCTAGTACTCTTGCCTCGAAAATCCCATGGATGAAGGAGCCTGGTAGGCTACAGGCCATGGGGTCACAAAGAGTTAGACACAACTGAGTGACTAAACTTTCGTGAGAGAAAATGAGAGAAGAGGGAAGAGGAGTCAGGGAGGGCTATCCAACTATGATGAAGATTTAATCCCAGGTAAAGGAGAGAGAGAAATAAGGAGGACTGGGTGGGAGTGTCTCAGGCACAGTGCAATACTAATCAAATTTGACAAGGCTGTCAATGAGATGAAGTTACTTGTCAGAGGAGTCATGCTTCTCAGGAATGCACCTAGTTTAGTATCCCTATCGGCTGAGTGCAGTCCAGAGGAAGCATGGGCTTAATTTCAGAGCTCAGATAATTAATTCTCCCAACAGTCAGAGAATTGAGAGGCATATTCTCATAATCGGTACAATGAGAAGCTAGAGGTACTACTACAAAATGAGGCTGTGGAGGAATATGTCTGGGACACAGGTGATTCACTGGGATATCTCCATGCTTCTACACTTCTAATGAGAGTAAACAAACTTTTATAGTGATCATGGGCAGATAATGACAGAGTAACTGGAGGCTTGGAAACCTCAGGAGTGAAGATCTGTGTCACCCTAATGCAATGGAACTAAAATCTTAGAAAGCATAATAGGTATCTAAAAAGAGAAGTAGAGAAAAGTGCTGAATATCAATTATGGCTTCTATTGTAGTAGCAGGCATGTTTTACTAACCCTCTCATTTCATGCTTTTATTTTAGGCATTGAGAAAAGTCATCATTGTGAAATGATTGTCAGACACAGAGAAGAATCAATATTGAGCACAAGCATATTTGAGCAATGCAAGAAGTAGATATTAGATTCTATTTGGAAAAGCATTCTATATTCCCTCGGCTCAGCTCTGGTTTCACATGAAACTGTAGAGAACAAATATTGTGTTTCCCTGTTCCTCAGTGAGGCAATTCAGAGGCATAACCAACATACTTCCTCAGAGAGTGACCAGCAGAACTGAGCCCCAATAACCCACTCATTAACACACTTTATATAAATGTTTTCTTTTCTGTAGCATGGTTTTCCCTTCTCCCTCATTTTTATTTCTTTGAATCACCTACTAAATGCATACCTACAATCCAAGTTTTTATCTCATGATTGCATTTGGGGGTATCCCAAACTAAGATAATGAGGAAACTAGGCATTTATTCCTAAATGTCAGGAAGCTTCAAAAATAGCATTTGCTGTATTGCCAAAGCCTTTGACTGTGTGGATCACAATAAACTGTGGAAAATTCTGAAAGAGATGGGAATACCAGACCACCTGACCTGCCTCTTGAGAAACCTACATGCAGGTCAGGAAGCAACAGTTAGAACTGGACATGGAACAACAGACTGGTTACAAATAGGAAAAGGAGTACATCAAGGCTTCATACTGTCACCCTGCTTATTTAACTTATATGCAGAGTACATCATGAGAAAACACTGGGCTGGAAGAAGCACAGCTAGAATCAACATTGTTGGGAGAAATATCAATAACCTCAGATATGCAGATGACACCACCCTTATGGCAGAAAGTGAAGAGGAACTCAAAAGCCTCTTGATGAAAGTGAAAGTGGAGAGTGAGAAAGTTGGCTTAAAGCTCAACATTCAGAAAACGAAGATCATGGCATCTGGTCCCATCATTTCATGGGAAATAGATGGGGAAACAGTGGAAACAGTGTCAGACTCTATTTTCTGGGGCTCCAAAATAGCTGCAGATGGTGATTGCAGCCATGAAATTAAAAGATGCTTATTCCTTGGAAGGAAAGTTATGACCAACCTAGATAGCATATTCAAAAGCAGAGACATTACTTTGCCAACAAAGGTAACAGTCTAGTCAAGGCTATGGTTTTTCCAGTGGTCATGTATGGATGTGAGAGTTGGACTGTGAAGAAAGCTGAGTGCTGAAGAATTGATGCTTTTGAACTGTGGTGTTGGAGAAGACTCTTGAGAGTCCCTTGGACTGCAAGGAGATCCAACCAGTCCATTCTGAAGGAGATCAGTCCTGGGTGTTCTTTGGAGGGAATGATGTTAAAGCTGAAACTCCAGTACTTTGACCACCTCATGCAAAGAGTTGACTCATTGGAAAAGACTCTGATGCTGGGAGGGATTGTGGGCAGGAGGAGAAGGGGTCGACAGAGGATGAGATGGTTGGATGGCATCACCGACTCGATGGATATAAGTTTGAATGAACTCCGGGAGTTGGTGATGGACAGGGAGGCCTGGCGTACTGCGATTCATGGGGTTACAAAAAGTCGGACAGGACTGAGCGACTGAACTGAACTGATATTGGTCCTGGTTCTAGAGATTGTTTGCAACTTTTCAGAAAAATACCTGGAAAAGTGCAGTTGTTCAATATTCCAATGACCTCAAAATTCTAGAAACAAAATCATATCTATAGAGAAGAAAACATTTAACCTCATGGTTTTATTATAGTTAGAAACTAATAAATAATGTTATTTTTCTTTCTTAATGTAGTAGTTATTTTGGTAGTTGGGAAGAGACTTGGCACCAAAAAAAATAAATCTCAAAACCATTTGAATCTATTTTCTTCTGGCCAAAACAAGGTAAATAGATTCAAAAAAGCATGTAGAGTTCTTTAATTAAAAAAATTAATATGTTGAAATGCATTTATGAAACTAGAGATTATGAAGTGCATAATTTAGTAAAACAAATTATTTCAGTAAGTTAGTTATTCAATTTTTCATATGCCTTCACTATCCAGAAGGTAGGTGCCTCAAATAACTAAGAACAAAAAGAGAAATCTATTTCTTCCTATTATCTGTTGTGATGCAAAGTATAAAGACTGAGAAATAGGGTATTGGAATATGGGTCATTCCCTAGAAAGCTTTAGTAAGGAATGGTGCAGCTAATAAAGAAAAGAAATTTTCTTCCATGCATTTTTATAGAGCCATGATGATGTTTAGGTGCTTATCTACAGTAAAGCAAATAACTAGTTTTGTTTTATTTGATTTGGCTTGGTTTGGTTGTTTTTGAAGAGAAAGAAAAATTGAACTTTGAATGACTCAAACCTGACATATTACACTGCAAATTCAAGATTCTACATTTCATTAAATAAAATAAATGACAAAGTTGGAGCATAATGGAACTTTGATAACTTTTTTCTAAACAATACCTTTATATCTCATAATCACTTGCAAATATCTTCTTTAAAAATATCATTTTCATAATGAGTTAATTTTTATTGTAAAGTTGTGTGGAAAACTCAACTGGCCAGACTTGAAAGAAAAGCCCACTTACAATTGATTGTATCCAGTAGGACACCATTACCAAAAGACAAATTATAGGTATGAACCCCTAGGAGAGATTAACTACACTAGAGGCTTGCCTTAAAATATCAATTTTATTCCAGAGAAAACAAAAATAAACATTTCCAGTACAAAGTTTGAAGTTCAAATATTCTACTGCATTTTTATGTAAGAAGATCAGAAATTCTGTTGCATAACTTTAAATAAAAATATATAATAATAAAATAGTGCTTCCATTGTTGCTTATTCATCTGATATATGCATCCATATAGTGACACTAAGCAAAATGTTAATTTACGTGCTTTATTTTTCCCTTTTCCCTTTCTAAAAACAACAGGGCCTTTAAATTCCTATGGTAATGATGCAACCCTAAAGTAGATTGTTTTGAAGGCACAGTTTTCAGGAAATTCTATTCGTGCCACATTCTTAAGAATCAGCAACTATGTGAAATGAATATTCAAAGAAGGTACAAATCTCTGTACACTACTTCTGCAAGGCTAGTTGAGTGCCCTGTCAAAGCAGGCAGAGTTCCCATTGCTAGAGCATATATTCAAGCCATCTAAAAAATCTTACACAGATGAGGCCCACTCACTTCAGGGAAATCTAGGCAAAATAAGATTCAAGACAGTAAAACATTTAAATAGTTACATTTCAATAGCATCTCTCTCATGGCAGAGTGGTTGTTTTAAACTGAAACTATTCTAGGCATTTTGAGTTAGAGAACATCATAGCTTAAGACCAGATTCTCCTGAGGCTTAGGAAGATATTTTTGATTCCATATTATATGTTATAAAGAGAAGTACTAGATAAATAAAATGCAAGATTAGCCTGAATTTCACAGACCTCATAAATCAGAAATTTGAGCATTTTATATTGAAATAGCACTTTAAGTCACACAGCAATGATGTATTTCTTTGTCAAGCTTTTTCAAAAATAAGGAAAAACTTAGAGAATTTATAAAATTCCCTGATGGAAATACAATTGAAATATAAAAGGCACTAGAAAGGAACTCACATAATATATTTATATACATAAAAGTACTTGATAATGTATTTTCATAGATGGAGCTTTTACCACCACTGTAAATGAACTGCCAAATTCATCTTGAGTTTACCAAAATTATTTCCGTGTTTAAGGGAATTGTTTTCTTTTTTTCATTTTAACAGGTAGGATATCTACTATTCTTATGGTGAGAGATGGCCAGAAAAATGTATAGCATGGGACTCAAGTGGCGAATTTATTTTACCAAAATGCTTTTTTAAAATGATAAAGTCCATGACTATATTTCTGCCCTACCAAAAAAAAGGAATAATATATATCATAAAGTAATCATATACATTTATTGTATAACATGCAATTTCATAACAAGATTTTATTTCCTGATTAGTGCATAGCACAGAAAGCCAAAGGAATCAATTTGGGAGAGTTTTCTTCTGCAGCTGTCACCCTATAGATATTGTTATAGGGACTTGGGTGTTTCCACCACCAACTGTTTAGATTTGACTTTACAAAGCTACAAAGCATTAGTTTGTTACTTTTGGAATGACTATGCCTTGAATCCCAGTAAGCAGTCACCAAATCTATTCCTACCAAATATTGCAGAACACCATTTCAAATTCAGCTCTTAGCCAACCCATTAGAATTTAATATCTTTTATTTTAAAAGTATATCGAAATTAAGTATTAATTTTTCAAAAAATTATTAAAGCTTCACACTAAATTTTTTGTTTCACTTGGATTTTTGAAAATTACAGTCCTCTTAAGAATGACTTTTTTCTGCACTGAAACCCTAATTATGATAATTAGGAGACATGCACACTAAAATGGAAACTACAGGAGGGCAGGGACCCTTATATTCAAATCTGTGATGCCCAATATGTGGCTTGGCACACAATAAATAAGAATACATACAGAAAATTACTCACCATTTAGTTCTTTTAAAAAATTATGCTTCTGAGATGGGGGTAAGCTGACTGGGATATTACAATGATATTTCTAAGAAAAAAAAGCAAAGAATAATCCTTAACCAAAAGAGAAAATTTGAATTTTATCTACCTTTCAAATGCATCATTCATATTCTGGAAAGCAATCCCTATAATCTAGTTTACTCACACTTTTCTGTAATCAAGGATTCCTTCCAGCTTTCATAACCCCAAAGAAGAATGTCATGTAATACTGAATTATGAATTATGTGGGCATAGTAAAACTGTCTTTAAATTATGACTGGGAATTCAGTATTTTACAGGTAGCATGCACTTTCCTTTTGTGGTGTACTTGGCCACAGATCAAAAAAAAAAAAAATTAACATTTTATGTACCTTATATCAGATCAATTCTTATTTATTGATGGAAGCCATTATTTAATAACTTTTCCTCAAAAATCACAAACACCAAATTACATAGAAACATTTTACAGGTTAAGTAAAGTGCTGAACACACTGAGAAAAAACAGCAACCTCCTTTTAGACCCATAAGAGAGTGGAGAACACACGGAAAATTGCTGCCCTAAGACTGGAGAGACAGATAGACAAATAGCCAGAAGGCATGTCTTTAGAAGAGATTTAAAGTGGAAACCACCATGGGGAATGGTTTGGTTAGGAAACCCTGAAATGTAGTTGCTGAAATACTAGAGCCTTAGTGCAGAAAACTCAGAATTAAAACCCTCCAGGAGACCTATTTATAATGGGCACCCACAATAATGTGAGATTTACCCCTAGGAGTTTAATCAGGTTTCCTCAGTAAAACATCAGAGAAAAAATATTTTTGCTTCTGGCAAAAGGGCAGGACAGATGGGGGAATAATTTTGAAATATACCACTGTATTCCGTTCTTTTTAACAAGGTCTTCTCTCAGGGAAAACTAGTTATCCAAAGTCTAACCTGCTGGGATATTATCAGATATGGGAGAAAGAAAACACTCAAACTCATTAAAGTCATTCTGTTCCTCCTAAGGCAGAAAATAATCTCTGAGAAACTATTATGAAGTCCACATTCCAGGGGCATAGGTTCACTAAAAGACTGAGACATAATCATAGGACAACAAAATATTTACCTTTCTTCCACACATTACAACCTATGATTCCAAGTGTACTGACATCCTGAAAAAGGCAAACCTATGGAGAAGGGAATGGCAAACCACTCCAATATTCTTGCCCAGAAAGAGGAACCTGGTGGGCTGTAGTCCATGGGTTCCCAAAGAGTTGGACACAGGTGAGTGACTAACACACACACACACACACACACACACACACACACACACATATGGAGATAGTAAAAGGATCGGTGGTTCCAGGGGTTTGGTGGGGGAGGAGGGATGAATAGCAAAACACAGAGGATACTTGTGCCTTGAAAACACTCTGTATGAGACTATAATGGTAGATACATGTCATTACACGTTTCCAAACCCATAGAATGTACATCAAGAGTGAATTGTAACATAAACTTAGGACTTTGAGTGTTTATGATTATGAAAGTAAGTCCATCAGTTATTCAAAACTGTACCACTCCTGTGAGGGATGCTAATAATGAAAGAGGCTATGGAGTGTGTGGGAGCAGGGGTTATATGGGAAATCTCTATACCATCCCCTAAATTTTGCTGTGAAACTTAAACTGCTTTTAGAAAACCTTTTAAAAACATTATGATCCTATTATACATGTGTGTGTGCACGTGATAAGTCACTTCAGTCGTGTCTGACTATTTGCCACCCTATGGACTACAGCCCACTGGGCTCCTATGTCCGTGGGATTCTCCAAGCAAGAATATTGGAGAGGGTTGTCATGCCTTCCTCCGGGGATCTTCCCAACCCAGGGATCGAACCTGCATCTCCTGTATTGGCAGGTGGGTTCTTTACCACTAGCCCCACCTGGGAAACCCCCTATTATACATACGATTTAGTAGTAGTAAATTGTATAATAATACAAAGAAAATACAGGTGTAGCTAACGTGTATGTGTGTGCGTGTGTTCAGTCAAGTCTGACTCTGTGACCCTATGGACCATAGCCTGCCAGGCTCCTCTGTCCATGGGATTTTCCAGGCAAGAATACTGGAGTGGGTTGCCGTTTCCTCCTCCAGAGGATCTTCCCCACCCATGGATCAAAGCCACATCTCTTGAGTCTCCTGCATGGCAGGGGGATTCTTTACTACCTAGCCACCTGGGAAGCCCATAGCTAACACCTTTATCATGCTTAATGGATGTACTGTTGTAAGTTCTTTAAATATTTACATGTTTAATTATTTTTTTTAAAAATATTTAATCCAATTATTCTCCTCAGTTTACATATGAAAACATCAGGAAAACAAACACCCAGGCAGTTGAGTGCCTTGTCCAATGTCACACAGCTAGTTCAGGGCAGAGTTAATACAAAACTAACTATATAAATGGAACAAAAGTGCATGTCTGTCCATCAGCATCAAGTACACACTGAAGATGAGCCTTTACTGTCTCATGGTACAGAGTCACTATTTTTGGATAAAGGAGAGAAATCCCTGCTCAGGTCCACTACTGAATTCTTCTATTTGTATACTGACATTTTTCCCCCTCCTTCTCAAACTCTTTCTGCAGCTCTTCCTCATTGTCTCCAACAATAGTGCTGTGGTAAAATTACCATACAACTACCAATCTCTTAGTGAGAAATCCCCACAAAGAGAGGGGCTACGTTATACAGGCACAATTCTGCCCCACATGCTTCTGCCACTTACCTACCTTTCCCCCCATGAAAATAGTAAAGTAGGAATAATGTATTAGAAAAATATCTAGAGTAATAAATTCAGCAATCCTCCAATTTAAATCTGCCATCATGAGATATGAAACATACTATAACCTGCCTTCTCTATTCACTTTGAGTTAGTTTTTTGATAAGACAGAATTTAAATATATTACTTGATTCAAGTTTATTTTGTCTCCCCAGTTGATATGAAGGTCATGAGTGAAAAAGAACAAAAGAGGAGGAGAGAGATTAATAAATGTAGACAGAGCTGATATGCATTTTTCAGGCCAGGCAGAATATTAACACCATAATTATGTGTGCTCCCACAATTATTTTAGTATCCACCTCTGTAATATAGAGCATTCAATTAGTCCTTGGGTAATAGTGTCTCTTCTCAAGCATCACACATGTAAATAAGGGACACAGTTATACTATGCTAACTCAATTTGATGGAGTTTCCTTTTTTCTTAAGTTTACTTCCACTACCAGTTATTCACATCTTAACACTTAAAAGTGTCTGCGAGACATTGTGCAACTTTGAAAGGTAAATAATATCATCCCTTGAAAAAAGTTATTATTTTAAAAAATTATTCACTGGTTCTCCTAAATCTTTCCAATAGATCTTCAGATTGGCTCTACTGAGTATGTATATTTGTTTTGTTGAAATTTCGGTAGAGCAAAAGAAAAAAAAAATTCCATTAAACATTGATTATCCCTCAACACTACTTTAATGTTAATTATTATTAATTATATATTGCTAAAGTATGTTCTAAAATAGCAACACCAAATACTATTTTATATCTTATCAGCAAAACATAAGCTTGACTTTAAACAGGACCTAGTATGTATTAATAGTACCCACCAATTAAAGTTACTTATTGTAATTGTTGTTTCCTAATTTCTTACACTGGAGAAGGCAATGGCACACCACTCCAGTACTCTTGCCTGGAAAATCCCATGGACGGAGGACCCTGGTAGGCTGCAGTCCATGGGGTCGCTAAAGAGTCAGACATGACTGAACGACCTCACTTTCACTTTTCCCTTTTATGCATTGGAGAAGGAAATGGCAACCCACTCCAGTGTTCTTGCCTGGAGAATCCCAGGGACGGGGGAGCCTGGTGGGCTGTCTTCTATGGGGTTGCACAGAGTCGGACACGACTGAAGTGACTTAGCAGCAGCAGCAGCAATTTCTTACACCTTAAAAGTGTTATATGTGTAATACTTTGAGGGTTTGCTAGGTGAAAACTGGAGTTTTCACTTTTCTTGTATTTGACTGTAATGGAAACCAAATATGTAGAAAAAAGTTGATATGTCAATTGCTTTTCTCCTTTATGTTCATTATATAAGGCCTGTGTTTCTCATTTAAATCTGTACTTTTTCTTTTGCTTCTTATTGCACTTCTATGTTTGAGGAATTCTCCTTAACCCAGAATTTTGATGAAACTTCTTATATACTATCAAAGCCTTGATGTTTATATCTTAGCTCAGTTACATATGGAAATTGTTTTGGTATGTGGCCAGGTACGTGTCTATGATCTTATTTTCTCTACTTCTCCTTTCCACATGCCACCTTTATCTAACATTTTCCACATGTTTAATTATATCTCTCTTCTACTTTCTTATTATTTGATCTTCATAATTGATCATTGTCTATTTTTCCTCTCTTGCTTTTGTACACCATTCCTTCACATTTACTTTCCTTAATTAAATATGACATTCAACATCTACTTCTCCTCCATTCAGTGACCCATATTTACCTTATTTTCTGATCTGGTCATAAAAATTGTTGCAAAATGTTACAACTCAGTAATTCTTTCTAATTCCAGGAAAGGGCATAAGCAGCAGAGATGAAGACAGAATTAATCAAGTATATTAGTAGATTACTTAAAATAAATCCAGTTTAATGTAACTGTAAAAGACTACCTTGCTGATGTTAACAATAGATACATTGGAAGACTTCATAAATTAATCATTTAAACTTTACTAAACTAAAATGTGAAAAATAAGATCCTGAACTCAATAGAGAAAATATTAAAATCTTGTCTACATATTTGACTACATATTTGAAAGGCATATATGAAAATTATAAGATAAAAAGGCAATCTCATATATATTTATTAAGCATTCATAATAAATAATTGCCTTAATTGAGAAAATAATATCAGGGTAGAAACCATACTGAATCAACTAGGAAAGCTTTATAAAAAACCTCAAATGGCATTACTTTTCAAAGAAAAGATTCAAAGAATTGAATAGAAGAGCATTTCAGAAATTAAAAATGAAAACTGCTATCATGCATAAAGTAGTTACCATGGTCAGATGCTGTAATTTATTCCTTAGAAAAATCATGAGAAACATATTGATTTGGATAGGAAAATTGAGGCATAAAAATGGTAGGAAATGTGTACAAAATCACACAGACAGCAAGTGGCAGACTGAACCTAGGTGACCAGCTCCAGAATCCATGTTTTTAACCACTACTCACTACTTTCAAAAAGATGTTGACTCTTAGGATATGCTAAGAACACAAGAAAGAATTATCTTAATGAAAACAAGAATGTAAAGAAATAATAAATCAGGCCAAAGAGGCATATTGGGGCTATTTTATAGATTGGAATATGGATAACCTTGATTGTAGGTTTTAGTTCTGGAGAATTATTTAAATAGGGAAATCCTGATTTAAGAAGATCTGTTGAATGAAGAATAGAGATTGAAAACAGGGAAACCAATATTCAAGGCATAAGAGCTTGATTACAGGGAAAAATAATTATTCATAATATATTATTATGTAGTTATGATCCATACTGTATGCTTGCCCTGTAACTCTACAACTATCCCAACTATCTGTGGTGTGGTATGGTATGGAGAAAATTGTAATAATTAGAATCTCATCAGCAGCCATCTCAACATTGTGCATATTAAAACATCTTTACTTTTCATCAGAATTTCTTCAAGAACTTTCTGTAATTTGCATCTCCATTTCTTCATTTTCCATTCTCTCTTCCATCTATGCCAATTGGATTTCCACCTTCATTTACACAAAATTTCTGAAACAGTACTTGTAAAGGTCTTCAATATTCTTTATCTTGCTAAGACTTTGGGTTTCATACCTCCTTGGAACTTATAGCAGATTTGACACAATAAACTATTCCCTTTGTCCTAGAACACTTCTCTTGGTTGATACATCACACTCCTGACTCAGTGCCTGTTTCTCTACTTCTTTTGTTAGCTGGACTCCTCTGATAGGCCTCTAGATACAGATGACTTTCAAATAATTCTCTAGCCTATATCTCTCCACTATGTCCAGGTTTATGGATCTCACTTCTCTGACATTTGTACTTGATTGTTTATTAGGCTTCTCTAACTAAACTAGGGAAACTGGAAATATTTGTTTCCTTCAAAGTCTCTCTACAAATGTTTGTACTTCATTAGATGGTACCACCATTCAGTTAAGTTAAGACCTAGGAATTTTCCTTAATTTTTCCTTCTCCTTGAACCCTCTCCCATAACCCATCTATCATTCTTTTCAGTTTTAACTCCCAAATATATCTTCTATATTTCCACTTTCTTCATTTTCACTGTTATTACCCAAAATCAGGCCATAATGACTTCTACCCTAGACTTTTACAGTTGTTTACCTGTGTCTTCTTTTATGTTTCTATACTTCATTCTCAATGTAGAAGCCACAATTATCTTTCAAAAACATAATTCTCACGTTTTTGCTTAAAATTTTCTATGGCTTTCCATTGTACTTTGGATAAAACCCAAAAACTTTATGTGGCTTATAACAAACCTAAATGATCTGACTTGAGTACTTTTTTGACTTGACTTACTACCATTTCTATGTCATTGCTCATTAAGCTTCAACCACAGCAGACTTCTTTGGATTCCTCATATTCTCAAATCTTATTTTGACCACCATGACTTTCCACTCATTAATCTCTTTGTCCTTTTGCATCAAACACTCCATCTCTGGGTCTTAAAATAACTCCCAGTTGGAAATTTCTTGCCAATCATCTCTCAGCTCAAATAGTCATCAGAGAAACCTTCCCTGCTCACCTTGTTTAACATACCATTGTCCTCTTCTCCCCTCAGCCTCCAATCCCAATTATTCTACAACATACCACTTTATATTGTCTTCATAGCACTATCATGAAATTATTCTGATCATTTATGTTTAAATCTTTTCTTATTTAGAATTTAACTTTTTGAGAGCAGGGACTCTTTTATTTGCTGTTCTGGTCCTAGTCCTTTGCACATTGTCGGGGGTGTAATAGATTTTCAATAAAACTTGCTAAATAACTGAATGAATGAACCATAGTTTAAATAAATTTTTCTTCTTTCATTTTGACAGCACCTCTACTCTAGCTCTAGAAAAGTAGACCTTTGTCCACTACTAGTACCTAAGTTCATATTTTGAGTCCTTTGCTAGTAGAATGTATAGTTTTTTGGTATCGTCTAAGTCTTTGTAGAGAGTTAGATCCCCAACATCTAACTTCACTGCTGTTTCAATCCCTACAGGAAATGAACATCTGAGGTTTTTTCTCCTTGTTTCCAGATTTCTCTCAATTTGTGACTGCTGCTGCCCTGCTAAGTCGCTTCAGTCGTGTCCGATGCTGTGTGATCCCATAGACGGCAGCCCGCCAGGCTCCCCGTCCCTGGGATTCTCCAGGCAAGAACACTGGAGTGGGTTGCCATTTCCTTCTCCAATGCATGAAAGTGAAAAGTGAAAGTGAAGTCGCTCAGTCGCAATTTGTGACTATGTCTCATTAATTCTGTGTGGTCTCAGAACTCTGAATTTCCTCAAACTCTCCCATCCTACAGCAAATAAAACTCATTTAAAGCTAGTCCGTGATATTTACAAGGGAACATGAGCTGCATTTTGTAATCAATGATGAGAGACTAAGTAGAAAAAAAAGAGAAGGTGGAATCTAGTACCACTTGAAAAAATAAGTAAACTAATTTAAGTAACATGAAATGTATACGTAGCCAATGAGCACTTAAAGATACAGATGAATTAGGAAGAAACAGACAGGAGAGTTATGCATAAATATTATAGTTCAACCTGTGGATGTGAAAATATTTAAATAAAAAGAATAAGAGGAAATTTAAGACTAGTCCTTATAACAAGGTGACAAGAAGTGGGAGAAGGACTCTGGAAATGAAAGAAATAAAAAATAATAGCATCAAAGAGGTTAAGAAGATAGACTTTTTGAAATAGCACAGCTTCTCATTTTCCCTCTGCTTTATTCAATTCTTTTAAGGTGGCGCCTCTTCAAAGAGTAGACCTCAATACTTCAAAATAACCTTGGATTTTGTGAAAAATTTAGATTCTTGACCTCACCCAGTATCACTGAATCAGAATCTCTGGTGTTAAGTTTCATAAATCAGAATTATTAATTAACTTCCCAAGTTATTATGAGGCATGTGGAAATCAAAGAAACACTGCTTCAAAGCCTTAATCCAAATTCTATAGTTAAGGTTTGCATGGCTTGAGATTTATGATGAAAATGACAAAGGAAAAGCCTAGATGCCCTTTAAAATCCATTTTTGGTATTTTCTATGTGACAAAAGTCAGACTGAATTTGAATGTTGCTCAGTCATGTCCAACCCCATGGACTACACAGTCCATGGAATTCTCCAGGCCAGCCAATAGTGGAGTGGGTAGCCTTTCCCTTCTCCAGGGGATCTTCCCAACCCAGGGATTGAACCCAGGTCTCCCACATTGCAGATGGATTCTTTACCAGCTGAGCCACAAGGGAAGCCAGAGAATACTGGAGTGGGTAGCCTATCCCTTCTCCAGCAGATCTTCCTAACCAGGATCTCCTACATAGTAGATGTATTCTTTAACAACTAAGCTATCAGGGAAGCCACAAGTCAGACCACAGAGGATTAAGTAGAGAGTAAATAGTGAAGCAATAGATATCATATATATGTATTACTGGCAGTGAAAACAAAAAAATATATAATTGCATCTAGAGGTTTCAGCAGGGGTAATAAAGGGCATTTATGTTTTCCCTAAATTGGATAATGTGCAAACAGCAAAGGACAAGTTCGTAGTCAGAAACTTTGAATATATTACCAATAACACTTTTAAAAATTTAAGGATCATCTAGTAACTAAAGTTTTTTCAGCTTATTATAAAATATATTTACTTATGTGAATAATATTTTCCTAAAAACAAGGAAAATCTGATTATATGTACTCTATGTAACAGAAAACATTATGTCTTTGTAGGAGACAAGTTGCAATCATGGTTTCCTGTATATCTTTACAAAAATTGTTTTCTCATACAAATACCATTTCACTAAATAACATGCCTGATGTATTACTCTTTGCATTTATTATAGATTTGGATAACAAAAACTCTTTCATTAATCAATCAGACATTTATGGAATACAATTGTGCAGTCAGAACTTTAATGTGTTCTCTGTAGAATCAAATGTCTGAGGGAATCTTTATTCTCAAAGAGCTTAAAGCCTTTATAATGAAAATGATGATAATAGCTAACACTTATTGAGCCCCCATAGGAACTTTTTAACATTCTTTATCTGACTTAATCCTCCCGATTATCCAGTGAGGAAGGTAAATTTATCAGTATTATCTCTAAGTTATAAGTAAGGGACCTGAAAGATGTAGAGATTAAATAACTTACTAGGGTCGTTTGGAGAAGGAAGTGGCAACCCACTCCAGTGTTCTTGCCTGGAGAATCCCAGGGACAGAGGAGCCTGGTGGGCTGCCGTCTATGGGGTCGCACAGAGTTGGACACGAATGAAGCAACTTAGCAGCAGCACCGGGGTGTAGAACAAGTTACAGAAAGAGATGGGAGTCAATCCAAAGTCTTGCCTTTAACTGTTGAGTTATTCCATCTTCCGTGTGTAGACAGCAAAGACAAGCACAAATGAAAGGATATGTATTATTAAATGTGAAGAGGCAATTTATTGCCTAATGCTGAGTTATATAAATTTAGTGATTTTTGCTCAGAGAACAAAGTAAGAGCTGAAACAGCTGAAATGAGTTCACAAAGAATTAGAAATCAGAGATTTTTGGAGTTTTTTTTTTACTTTATTATTTGTGTAAGTATTTATGTTTCAATACAACTTCAAGCTCAAAAATAATAAAGGCACAAGAACAGGCTAGGGCACTTTCTTATAAATGTACCTATTTACTTACATTTTGCTTCTCTCTCTCTGCCTTTCTCTCCCTCCCATTTAAGCACAGCTCCTTGAGATTTATTCTATTCCATATGAAAAACTGTGAACTAAAACAGATTATCTGATGCCCATAAATCAAAGAACAACGGAGGAACAGCACAGGATAACTACTATGATCCCAACCATCCAAAAGAAGAAAACAGAACACTCACACCAGTAACTTGTCTAGAGTAATTTTTCAATTCAGTCAGAAACATGTTGCCATTTTCTTGATGAAGACTCAGTCATATTCCTGAAATTTGTTCTCTGTGGCTCCTGCTATTCTTTAAGCTCTAAGACTGCTTTCTGAGCCATCCATACTTTTCCATAATGAGTGGACCACGTTTGCAACTGATTAGGCATCTCAGCTTGTTTCTTGTTCAAAAAAATTGGGGAGGAGGGGCAAAGGCCTCTTTTCATTTTGTATAACCTCCCTTGCTTTCAGTACCACTTGCTACAATTCTTTAAAAATCTTGTGAATTTCTTATATATCAGCTTATGAATACACTCAAGTAGATAAGAGCGACACCAACAGTTCTCTAAGAGATAAGCCCTCCTATACCTGAGATTCCCTTTGAGGCTGCCGTGGGACCATACTCAAAGCCAGAGAGGGTCCTTCAAGAATCCTTAAGAGAATGGTCCCACAGCCTTATACTCTTACTTAATTTGAGAATCGTCTGCCATCTGGAAAGGCTAGAAATAAGAAACTGTCTTGTTTTTCTACCAGAAAGTCCTGGTTCTAATATATTTAAGAGTTTATTCTTAGAACATCTTCTCACATTTTATCATAGAAAATTAGAAGGCAAGTGGCACTTCCAATACTACTCTTGAAAATCTAGCCTAACTCAACCCTATCACTAACCCGATCAAAGAGAACACTGCTGCCGCAATTTCCACCATTGAATAACAAAGGACTCTTCTCTCAGGTTTCTAGTAATAAATTCATTTTCGCTCCCTCTCACCTGCAGCCTCCTCTAGTCCTTTTAACTTTTCCAAATCCTCTTTTCAAATTCCTTTTAGCTTCCATTTACTTCATAGCCCAAAGCCAAAGCTGCATGTTTTATGTTTTGGTTAAACTAGTACCCTAATACTACTAGTACCTAATACTAGCAGCTAATACTTTCTGTATTAGAATGTTATAAGTATTATAGGTATATATTCAGTTCAGTTCAGTCGCTCAGTCATGTCCGACTCTTTGCAACCCCATGAATCGCAGCACGCCAGGCCTCCCTGTCCATCACCAACTCCCAGAGTCCACCCAAACCCATGTCCATCGAGTCGATGATGCCATCCAACCATCTCATCGTCCGTTGTCCCCTTCTCCTCCTGCCCTCAATCTTTCCCAGAATCAGGGTCTTTTCCAATGAGTCAGCTCTTTGCATCAGGTGGCCAAAGTATTGGAGTTTCAGCTTCAACATCAGTTCTTCCAATGAACACCCAGGACTGATCTCCCTAAGGATGGACGTGTTGGATCTCCTTGCAGTCCAAGGGACTCTCAAGAGTCTTCTCCAACACCACAGTTCAAAAGCATCAATTGTTTGGTACTCAGCTTTCTTTATATTTCAACTCTCACATCCATACATGACCACTGGAAAGGTATATATTAGATCACTACAAAACTTAGCAGCTTAAAACAACCACAACTATTTATTTTCTTTGCAAATTGGCGATTTGAATATAGGTCAGTGGGAATGGCTCGCTTTTACTCTGAACGACATCAGTTAGGGAAGCCTGACTGAGATTATGGGGTATGCTTTCAGAACAAGTATTCACCTCCGTAGCAAGTGGATGCTATCATGGGTCAGCTCACAACATGGGCTGAGAATTCAGTTCCTCTCCAGACTGCTTGGATTTCCTCAATGGTGTTGGTAGGTTCCAAGAGCAAGGTTCCAAGAGCAAGGTTCCAAGAGAGTAAGGGACAAGTGCATGGAACTTTTATGATTTAGTTTCAGAAATCACATTGTATCACTTTTATCATAATCTATTTATTGAGGCAAACACAAAGTTTGGTCCAAGTTCAAAATAAGAACATAAAGATTCTACCACTTGAGAAGAAAAATGTATATTCTTTTGTGTCTGGCTGTTTTTCTTCATAATGATTGTGAATTTCATCTACATTACTTAATGTATCAATCTGTACTATCTTTGTATAGCTATGTATTATATGTTTACATTACAATGTACACATGTATATTCTGTGACTCATTAATCCATTCTATTTTTGATAAACATTTGTATTTTTCCAGTTTGGGAGTTACTATGGATAAAAGTGCTATGAACTTTCTCTTATGAATCTTTTGTAAGTCTCTGCTTCATTTTCTTAGAAAAGTTTTATAACTTACAATTGATCTGCCTTAGTGTGTTTATGTTTGACGTCTTAAGAAACTAATGAATTTTTCAATAGGTATTATACAACTTGGCATCTCATTCAGCAGCACATGAAGGTCCTCATTGCTCTACTTACTCACCAGCACTGGTGCTGACAGAACTTTTAATTTTGGCTAGGTCAGTGGGCATGCTGTGATACTCATTATAGTTTTGATTTGCATTTATTTGAAGAGATACTGAGTACTTTTCCATGAGTTTATTGTACGTTGCAATATAATCTTCAAATCTGCCTTTCAAAAGATATTTTCAAGTGTGCTGGTATTTTTAAAAAATCTGTTTACCTTATTGAGGCATAGTGCTTAGTTGCTCAGCCGTGTCTGACTCTTTACAACCCACTGAACTGTAGCCTACCAGGCTCCTCTGTCCATGGGATTTTTTAGGCAAGAATACTAGTTAGTTCAGTTCATTTGAGTGGTGCAGTGGTGTCCAACTCTTTGAGACCTCATGGACTGCAGCATGCCAGGCTTCCCAGTCCATCACCAACTCCTGGAGCTTGCTCAAGCTCATGTCTATTGAGTCAGCGATACCATCCAACCATCTTTTCCTGGGCATCCCCTTCTCACTAGAGGGGTTGCCATTTCTTTCTCCAGGGAATCTTCCCAACCCAGGGACTGAACCCACATCTCCTGTGTCTTTTACACTGCAGGTGGATTCTTTACCTGCTGAGTCATTGGGGAAGCCCTATTTAGGCAAAGAAATTATGTTTTCTGGGTCTAATTTCTTTGACAAATATATGGGTTTTTTTTTTTCAGTTTTCTTCCTAGTTTCTGGCTTACTCTTTTGTTTTCTATCTTTTTAAAAAGTTTGTATTATTTGTATTATTTTTTATTGAAGGATAATTGCTTTACAGAATTTTGCTGTTTTTGGCCAAACTTCAACATCAATCAGCCATAGGTATACATATATACCCTCCCTTTTGAACCTCCTTCCCATCTCCCTCCCCATCCCATCCCTCTAGTTTGATACAGAGCCCCTGTTTGAGTTTCATGAGCCATACAACATTTTTCCATTGACTATCTATTTTACATATGGTAATGTAAGTTTCCCTGTTACTCTTTCCATACATCACACCCTCTCTTCCCCCTCCCCATGTCCATAAGTCTATTCTCTTTTTTTTTTTTTAATTTTATTTTATTTTTAAACTTTACATAGGAACACATGTATACCTGTGGCGGATTCATTTTGATGTGTGGCAAAACATAAGTCTATTCTCTATGTCTGTTTCTTCATTGTTGCCATGTAAATAAATTCTTCAGTACCATTCTTTTAGATTCCATATATATGTGTTAGAATATGGTATTTATCTTTCTCTTTCTGACTCACTTCACTCTGCATAATAGGTACTAGGTTCATACACCTAATTAGAACCAACTCAAATGCATTCCTTTATGGCTGAGTAATATTACATTGTGTACATATACCACATTTCTTTATCCATTCATCTGTCAATGGACATCTAGATTGCTTCCATGGTCTAGCTATTGTAAATAGTGCTGCAATGAACAATGGGATACATGTGTCTCTTTCAATTTTGGTTTCCTCAGGGTATATGCATAGGAGTGGGATTGATGGGTCATATGGTAGTTTTATTCCTAGTTTTTAAAGGAATCTCCATACCATCTTCCATAGTGGTTGTATCAATTTATATTCCCACCAACAGTGCAAGAGTGTTCCCTTTTCTCCATACCCTTTCCAGCATTTATTGTTTGTAGACTTTCTGATGAGGCCCATTCTGACTGGTGTAACATGATATCTCATTGTAGTTTTGATTTGCATTTCTCTAATAATGAGAGATGTTGAGCATCTTTTCATGTGTTTGTTAGCCATCTGTATGTCTTCTTTGGAGAAATGTCTGTTTAGGTTTATTTCCCACTTTTTGATTGGGTTGTTTGTTTTTCTGGTATTGAGTTGTATGAGCTGCTTGCATATTTTGGAAATTAATCCTTTGTCAGTTGTTTTAGTTGCTATTATTTTCTCCCATTCAGAGAGCTGTTTTCACCTTGCTTATAGTTTCCTTTGCTGTGCAAAAGCTTTTACGTTTAATCAGGTCCCACTTGTTTACATTTGTTTTTATTTCCATTACTCTAGAAGGTAGGTCATAGAGGATCTTGCTTTGATTTTTGTCATCGAGTGTTCTGCCTATGTTTTCCTCTAAGTTTTATAGTTTCTGGTCTTAAATTTGGGTCTTTAATCCATTTTGAGTTTATCTTTGTGTATGGTGTTAGAAAGTGTTCTAATTTCATGCTTTTCCATGCATCTGTCCAGTTTTCCCAGCACCATTTATTGAAGAGGCTGTCTTTGCCCCATTGTATATTCTTGCCTCCTCTGTCAAAAATAAGGTACCCATAGGTGCATGGGTTTACTTCTGGAGTTTCTATCTTGTTCCATTGGTCTATATTTCTATTTTTGTGCCAGTACCATACTGTCTTGATGACTGTAGCTTTGTACTATAACCTCAAGTTAGGAAGCTTGATTCCTCCAGCTTCTTGCTTCCTCAAGGCTGCTTTGGCTATTTGGGGTCTTTTGTGTTTCCATATGAATTGTGAAATTTTTTGTTCTAGTTCTGTGAAAAATGATTTTGTCTATTTATTTTAAAAAATTTAACTGGATTTTGTTTTGATCTATTGGTAAGCAATAATAACCTGACCCTCAGCTGAAAAAATACACTGCAATGATTTATCCTATAACATCTTTAAATTTAGCTTTTGTGTTTAGAGTTATTATCCATCACAAATTAATTTTTGTGTACAGTATCAGTACACAAAAATGAGATGATGTTTGGTTTCTTGTTTTTTTAACATATTAATAACACAAATACCGTTTTTTTTTTTTTTTGGAAAGATTATTCTCCATTGATTTACTCTGCTGCAAACTTCAATGGGCTAAGGGAGAGTTTATTTCTGGACTCGCTCTTGTTCTCCATTGATCTATTTGTCTATCGTTACACCAACACTACACTACCTAGGTTGTTGTAGTTGTAATTACATGTTAATTTTGGAAGTCAGTCAGTTTGAGTCCTCAAAATTTTTTCCTCTTTTCTGAGACTGTTTTGGCTATTTTAGGCTTTCAATATTTCATTAAAAATTTTAGAAGAAATTTATCTATGCCTATAAAAAAAGCTTCTGTATTCATGATTGCAATGGTGGTGAATTTTAGATTGATTTGTGGGAGATTTAATATCTAATCTTCCAAACTATGAATATGGTATATCTTTTTCATTTAGATCTTAAATTTTTCTCATAGTTCATAGATTTTTGGATAGATTTGCATATTAGGTTTATTCTTAAATATTTCACATTTTATATTGTCTTAAGAAATTGTCTTGCTCATTTTTCAATTTTTTTTCTGTTATGTAGGAATAGAATTGATTTTTTTTAGTTGACCATGAATAATTCTGACACCTCACTAATCTCTTTTAATAGGTATAGTAATTTGTCATTGTTGTTTCCTTAGGCTTTTGTACATATGTTATCTGTGAAGAGGTTCATTTTCTCTTCTTTTCTGATTTTTCTTTTAAAAATATAATTATATATTTGGCTGTGCCAGGTCTCAGTTATGGCACTTGGGATCTTTGACCTTTGTTGCAACATTAAGGGTCTTTAGTTGTGGCATGTGGGATCCAGTTCCCTGACCAGAGATTGAACCTGGGCTCCCTGCATTGGCAGCACAGAGTCTTAGACACTGGATCAGCAGGGAAGTTCTTTTATTTAAAAATAACACTGGTATAACCAGTGGTATAGGATTTCCACTAGACTGGTGAATTTTTCAAGGGAGACTGTATACCCTTGGTTTGTCCTGAATCTTACAGGTAATGTGTCCAATGTGATAATAGCCATAGGACTTTTATGTGCTGAAAAATATATATATAGTTTGATTTCTTAACACCCAATACTTCAGAATATAATTTTATTTGGAAATAGGGTCGCTGAAGGTGCAGTTAGTTAAGATAAGGTCAGAGAATATTAGAATGCACTCCTAATCCAATATAACTGAGATCTTTATTAGAGTATAGCCATGTGATACACACAGGAAGAATGCATTGTGAAGATGAAAGCAGAAGTTAGAGTTAAACAACTGCAAGCCAAGGAATGTCAAAGATTGCTGGAAAAATACCAGAAAAAAATCAAAAGGGATAGGAAGATTGTCTTATAGGTTTCATAGGGGACATGACCTGAGCAACACACTGGTTTCAGACCTCCAGCCTCCAGAACTGTAAGAAACAAACTTCTGTTTACCATCTGAATACACAGTGACTCAAAGCAATACTTATTGTTGTTCACAAGCTTATGGATCAAGTGTGCAGTTCTTGTGATCTGGTTCAGTCCCAGCTGATTTTGTGTTTGTTAATGTCTCATAGGTCAGCTGGCAAATGGAATGAGAGTTGTCAGGTTCAGGGTGGCTTTATTCATATGTGTAGTAGCTGGCTGTTGGTTGTGATGGCAGAGTCCCTTCCCTTATCCAAAAAGCCTAGCTCAAGCTTGTTAACAAGATGACAGATTTTCAAAAGAGAACAGATTAGCACAAGGCCTCTTGAGTTGAGTTTCACACCTGGAATGACATCACTTTTCCAGCATTCCACAGTTAAATCACATCACAAAGCTAGTACAGATTATACCTCTTGATGAGAAGATTGGCAAAGGCACATTTAAAAGGTGTGGATGCAGGAAGGGAAAAGAATTGTGCTTGCATTTTCAATATACATAGCTAAAACTCCTCAATCACAAAACAAAAGTTAAATTCCTAAAGTGTAGGGGTTTTGGAGAGATACAGTTAAAAAATTAAGGTGAAGGCCTCTGTTTTTGGCTATGACAGAATAAGTGGTATTAGACTTGCCCTTCTTTGGAAAACAGCTATAAAACTGATCATATATATGAAGCAAATTTTTTCACAGACTGAAAAATAAGCCAACTGGTTGCCTGTCAGCTGTGGCAACAGGGTAATTTTTATCATCCAGGAGCCTAGCTCATGCTAGTTAATATTGTGATATCAACCTTCATGATACCACAAATGTAATTTCTGCTTTTCTTGGACCAATGTTATTAAGCTCATTACTCTCTACTCACTCTTTAGATGAACATGATTTTTGTGCATCTGAAGAAGTCCAAAGTTTTGGGTAGTTCCAGGTAGGAGTACTATGATGATTTCCTCCTAGAAAACTTGACAGTTGATATATACCTAAGCCTGAATTCAAATTTATAAATGTGGCACACTAAGTAAACAAACTGACTGGATTATATAGGGACTTTATACTGATTTGATATAAAAGGTTAGTGTAAACCTTCACCCTAACTTTTCAGGAGATTTAGCCTCAGGAAAGTGGAGAATTAAGAGAATTTTACTTTTAATAACTTTGTATACTTTCTAAAATCCCTGCATCCTGCATGCTGAAAATTAACTTCTTTCTCATCCTTTATGTCTGATTCCTGGCTCTAGATATTTAAAAAAGTCATTCTCTTAACAACAACAACAGCAACAATAAGTCTATGGTTCTTAATTTTGAACAGAGTTGCTTTCTGCTGGTCATCTCAAAAATAAAAACCTAATTCAGGTTTATATTAATTATCTGGGGATTCAGATTTCATTTTAATAGAAGATATTTACTTTATCCAACAAAACAACCCTGAGATTAGTGATTATTAGGAGTAGTAACCAGCTTGTAAAGAGCTTCAGGGTGTGGCCTTGAAAAGTCAAATGCCTGCCAAATTTGGTTCCCTCTAGGGTTAAATCTGACTATTGAAAAAGGATAAAAACCCAAATGTATAAAGACACATTTTTCTTACCAATAAGAAGAAACAAAAGTTAAAGGCAATAGTAAAATGATTGGTATCCACAATAAGCAGGTAAGTGATATACACAAAATTTCGATGCAAAATATAATTTAAAAACAGTAATTATGAGAGGAGGAAAGTAAATATGCAAGATTTTAAAAATGCATATGAAATTAAGAGATCACCAACTTAAAACAATCATGTATAAACATAGTGATATATAAAAAACTTCACAGTAATCACAAACCAAAACTATATAATAGCTATACACACAAAAAAGGAAGTGGTATCTAACATAGCACTAAAGATAGTCATCATAAGAACTCATAAGAAAAGAGAACAAATGAGGAAAAAGACTTAAAAGACAAATCCAAAACAACAAAATGGCAAAAAAAAAACACCCCATATATATTGATAATTACCTTAAATGTAAATGACTAAATGCTCTAGCTAAAAGATACAGAGTGGCTGAATGGAAACAAAAACAAGACTAGTATGTACACTGCCTAAAAGAAATTCACTACAGATCTAGAGACACACACAGCCTAAAGTAAAGAGATGAAATAAAGCATTCTATGCAAATGGAAATGAAAGGAAAGTTGGAGTAGCAAAACTTATATTAAACAAAATAGATTTAAAAATAAAGACTGTTATAAAAAACAAAGAAAGACACTATATGATGACCAAGGGATCAATCCAAGAAGAATATTACAATTGCAAATATATACATATTGAATATAGTAGTATCTCAGTATGTAAGGCAAATATTAATGGACATAAAAGGAGAAATTAACAGTAACATAATAATAGTAGGGGGCTTTTACACTCTACTTACATCAATGTACAGTCTTTGACATGAATAATGAAACATTAGCCTTAAATGTACATTAGACTAAATTTATACATATATATGGGGGAGAGTGTGGAGAGGGCAGGGGGAGAGAGAGAGAGAGAGAGCAAGCATTCCAAAAGCAGCAGAATACACATTCTTTTCAAGTGCACATAGACAATTCTCCAGGAGAGATTGTATGTTAGGCCACAAAACAAGCCTCATTCTATTTTTAAAAATCAAGTCATGTCAAGCATCTTTTCTGACCACAGTGCTATGAGATGATAAATTAACTCCAAGAAAAAAATTGTAGATAGAAAATACAAACACTTGGAGGCTAAACAATATGCTACTAGACAACCAATGGATCACTGAATAAATCAAAGAGGAAATAAAAAAAAATTACCTAGAGGCAAATGAAAATGGAAACAAGACAATCCAAAACCCATGGGATTCAGCAAAAGTATTTCTAAGAAGAGAATTTCCAGCAATGCAAACTTAACTGAAGATATAAGAAAAATCTCAAATAAACAACATAACTTTAAATTTAAAGTTTAGAGACAGAAGAACACACAAAACCCAAAGTTAGAAGGAAAGAAAGCATAAAGATTAGAGCATAAATAAATAAACTAGAGGCTAAAATAAAAATAAATCAATGAAACTAAAAGCTAGTTCTTTGAAAATATAAAATTAATAAAGCTTTATCTAGACTCATCAAGAAAAAAGCGAGAGGGTTAAAATCAATAAAATCAGAAAAAAAAAAAAAGAAGTTACAACTGACACCACAGAAATACAAAGGACAATAAGAGACTATTAAGAGTGATCATACGCCAATAAAATGGAAGATCTAGAGGAAATGGACAAGTTCTTAGAAAGGTACAATCTCCAAAGACTGAACCAGAAAGAAATAGAAAATATGAACAGACAAATTGCCAGTAATGAAATTGAATCAGTAATTTTAAAAACTCAACAAACAAAACTCCAGGACCAGATAGCTTCATAAGTGAATTCTACCAAACATTTAAAGACGAGTTATTACCTATCCTTCTGAAATTATTTCATTAAATTGCATTGGAAGGGAAACTTTTGAATTCATTCTACAAGGCCAGCAACACTCTGACACTAAAACTAGACAAAAACATCACAAAAACAGAAAACTACAGATCAATATTACTGATAAACACAGACACAAAAATCCTCTACAAAATCCTAACAAACTGACTCCAACAATACAGTAAAAGGATCATATAACATGGTCAAGTGGGATTTATGCCGGGGATGCAGGGATTTTTCAATATCCACAAGTCAAACAATGCGGTATACCACAACAGACTGAAGAATAAAAACCATATGATCATCTCAATAGATGTAGAAAAAGCTTTTTATAAAGTTTAACATCCATTTATGAATAATTTTTTTTCAGACAGTGGGCATAGAGGGAATATACCTCAGCAACATAAAGGCCATATAAGACAAATATTATCCTGAGGTATATATAATATCATACTCAATAGTGAAAACTTGAAAATATTTCCTCTAAGATCAGGTAAAATCAAGGGTGCCCACCCTCACCACACAGATGAAAGAAATTGAAGACAATACAGTAAGATAGAAAGATATTCCATATCCTTGGATTTGGATTGGAAGAAGCAATATTTTTAAAATGATCATACAGCCCAGGCAATTTACAGATTTAATGCAATCCCTATCAAGATATCAATAAATAATTTAAAAAATTTTAAGGAAACATAAAGCCCTTGAATAGCTAAAACAATTCTGAGAAAAAATAACAGAGCTGGAGGAATCAGGCTTCCTGATTTCAGACTATTCTAAAAAGCTACACTAATCAAAACTATATGGTACTGACCCCAAAATAGACACATAGGTCAACAGAACAGGACAGAGAGCTCAGAAATAAACTCACACATGGTCTATTAATCTACAACAAAAGAAGCAAAACTAAACTTTAAAAATTGTAAATCGCTATATTGTACACCCATAACATATATTATTGTACAGCAACTATACTTCAATCAAAAAAGAATGGCTCAAATAAACTTACTTTTATTTAACTTATCTCTTTAAAAGTTCAAAGTAATTTATGATTCCTCTTATACTATGCTCCTCTAACCATAGGTGATTTAAATAATGAAGTTCAATGTTTGATCATTGTGTAAGTATCTCTAACGTAAGAAATACTGGGTAGGAATACAAATAGTTTCTACTTTTGGGAACTGTATTGGTATTCAACTTATTTGCATATGTAGAAATGAAATATATGCTGACAACTAGTGAGTTAATACTAATTAGAAATTTGTTTTTGTATTTTACTGCATTACTCTTGTGCTAATAACAGCCTCAGTAGTAAGTAATCTATATTACTTTTACTCAAGTTTCAGTTAGTGCCCAATGACAAAGAGAAGCTGGTACTTGGGAAACTGAATAGATTCAATTAATATTTTTAATGCCCAAAACTGTAAGCAAAAAGAGAAGCTACACAGTTAATATTTTAGCATCTCTTCCCTTATCTGAAAGGACTTGGTTAGTATTTTTCTTTTTATGGTATATATTCATTCTTAATTAATATAGAGCTTTAATGATGTGAATAAAGTAACTCTAATCCTTGTCTTGAATACTTTTAGTATAGGAAAAATATTTCTATGCTGTAAAAATAATTACTGTGATCTCACTATTATGTTTTATGAAAATTCAACTTCAAATTTTATTTCAAATTGCACATTTTCATTAGTTTCTAAGTGTGTCCAAAATATTTAAATAACATGATCACTTTCTTTTCAAAAGAGTGCAAATAAAAATCTAAAGTCTTATTAAAATAAAGACACTCGGGTAAAACAGGAAAAGGGAGATAAAAGAAAGTCAGTGATAAAGTAAGCAATCGTGTGTGTGTGTGTGTCTGAGAGAGAGAGAGTTTGTGAGCATCACACCTTAGGATTTGTTCTATCCTCCCTCAATGAAGTGACATAGAAGAGACATAACAGAACTTCCTATTTCTGACATATAACATTTTATTCCCAAATATTCCATATAACAAAATTAGGCACTGAATTTTATAGATTACAAAAATAATAATGCTATTTTAGATACTATGTGGGATCCTAATGCTCTTTTTATATAGAAAAAGAAGATAAACGTCCAGGTTGCATCTGAGGTTTCTTTGCAAAGATGACAGTGTCCTCACAAAGAAGACAGAGTCCTATTTTCCAAAGACTTTCTTTACCCTGTAACTTAACAGGTAGAAAATACTAACCTCAGTCTTGTTGCCAATGATTATTCCACAAATATAATGGATAGGAAATCTTTCTTTCCCATCTAGCAAAAGCATAGGTTTCAGTTTATTTTAATCATAAATTTGATATCTTGGTCTCTATTTTTCAACAAATATTTCATCTTCAGAATAATAAAGAGATAAAGAAAATAGTTAAAATCAGTATTTCCAAAATTTCCAAAATTCAGTTGAATTTGTTTCCCTATAAAAACTTTTCAAAGAAAGATTTGTAGCATACTACTTAACTTAGGTTTTAAAGATATTTTGTTTGCCAGGTAGGTAATAGTATTTTTATGCCATGAGATGTACATTATTTTACTTTTTGATAATCACACTATAAACAACCTAATTACTAATCATCCTATTAATAACTTTTATCCTTTACTTTTGAATATGATTATTTTTATGAATCAACTGACATTTTGTAAACATTCTTACATTAAATTTATTAAATAATATTTCTGATTTTACCTTTTTATTCTGTGAAACACCTAAACAGCAACCTTTTTTTTCAATAGGAGGGGATAGAAGAAAAATATATCTCCCCTAAGAGGGGATCTGTTCTTTACATGCTAACATTTACCTTCATTATCCATTGCAACTGTGGATGCCACTTTTTTAATCTATAGTAACTGGCCAAAAATAGGATAAGAACTGACTGGAGATCTTCCTGTAGTATTCGGGTGCTATTATTTAATGGCCTGAAACATCAGAAGAAAGATTAGTTTTATAAACTAAATAGTCATATCTCCAAACATTTAAGAAATATTTCTTCCTTATTGAGTAAATACCTCAATGTAAACCATCTCAGTCAAAATTAGAAACATTCAAATTTTACTAAAGAAAAATTTTTATAAGCAAAGTAGATAAAAAGACTTAATTAGAATATCATTTAACATATCATTTTTCATTCTGAATAATATTTGTTATTTTTCAACCTTTATTTAAAAAGACACTTAGCTTATTTCACTAAATCAGTATAGGTGGCTAGAATATCCTATTTTGTAAGGCTATAGGACATTTTATCTGGGATTTGAGGTTGTTTGCTTGGAAAGAATTCTCTTTTACCATGGTTACTGAAGAAACAATATCATTCTCATTAAATTTATTTTTAAAACAAATACACATAATTTATAATGTTAGTTGTTTCTTTCTCATCATACCATCAGAACTAATGATTTTTTCTTAATATATTAAGAAATACTGTCCAAAAAGAAAATTTCATAACTGATACTGTTTGGTCATGATAAAAATATAGATCCAAATTCTAAGAAGAACAAATTATGCTTAATGCATAAAAGTATGATCTTTCAGGAAGGTTATAATATTTTTATACATTAGGTGTTTGATGACAAGGGGTTTTTAAATTGAGGTATGAAAAATCTTAAGCCTGTATAACTATGGAGAAATGAATATATGATCATAATTGAAAACATATATTCATTTGGTGATAATAAGCATGTAATAAGACATTTCCAAGTTGCCTAAATTCTCTATGTGATGTTTGTGAGTAGGGCAGACTGTGCTCCTTTAACTCAATAGTTACTTCCACAGGCCTGAAAACCTTGGCAAAGTTGTTTCAAAAGGTGTGTGGAGAATTTAATGACTTGAATTGCAATAACATTGGAATTTGGCTAACATTAACTTCCTTTTTTTCCCTGATAACTTTTGGGACTAGTACTCAATTAAAGTAGAAAAATAAATGTGAAATATTTATTCTTTGAGAACATATTAATATACTCAGTAAAGTTCTGAGAATTTTAAAACCTCTTTAATAAAAATTTTTCTTAAGTTGTTTTAACAGATGTTCATTTCTTTTGTTGTGGCTTTGTTTGGAAAATTGGGGAGGATAGTGATTGTTTCTAAAAAAATCAAATATTTTCAAAAAAATTCAATAGCCTTGTTGAAGTGCCTTTTCTAGTCAATTAAAGGTAAAAAGGTTGATCAGACTAAGTAAATATGGATGCTATCAATCAAGATTAGGGAAAGAAAATGATCAATCATTGAAACTTATGTTAGAATCAATGTTTGTTGATCTTGTTGGAATGTGCCAGTTGTTCATTGGATAAACTTGACATTTTATTTATGCTCAAGCTTTTGATATATTACAGTGAAGAATAAGGCATGAGTTTTTATGCATTATATGCTATTTTTAAAGTCACTTTTTAATACTCTGCTTCCCCCCTAAGCATTGCTTTAGTTTTTCCCACAAGCTTTGATATTTTGTGTCTTCATTTTTATTCAATTCAAATGTTTTACAAGTTCTCTGTGTATTCCACTTTGATTTGGGGGCTATTTAGAAGTATTTTGTTAAACTTTCAAATATATTTAATAAGTTTAAATTTCAAATATGTTTCATTTTCCAAATGTCACTCTTCCATTGATTTCTACCATAATCTGCATGATTTTAATGCTTTAAATCTGTTGCAGTTTTCTTTATGGCTCAGAAAAGGTTCTTTATTAGTAAATCTTCTCTTGGCACTTGAAAATGTATATTTGGCAGTTATTGAGTGAAATTTATATAAATGTCAGTTAATTTGGTTGATACTGATGTTCAAGTCTTCTGTATGACTAACTTCTGTCTACTGCTTCTATTGATATGGATACAGCTGCACTGAATTTTAGAACTATAACTGTGGGCTCCTGGGCTTTTCTTTTTAGTTCTATTCGTTTAATATATTTTGAAGTACTGTTGTCAGATTCATACAAATTTGGCTTTGTTGTGCCTTCTTAAATATTTAATCCTGATTTTATCATGTAATATTATTTATCATTGGTTTATAGTCCTTGAAGTCTACATTTTCTGATATTAATAGAACCAATTCAGTTTTTTCATTAGTTTATATGATATAGTTTTTTCATTATTTTAACTTAGTTATAGTGATATATTAAAAGTGAGTTTCTTATACAAAGCATATGTCTTTAAAATTTTTGACTGTGTTGGATCTTCACTGCTGTTCAGGCTTTTCTCTAGTTCTGGTGAATGGTGTTACATCTCTGGTTTCAGTGTGCAGGCTTCTTGTGGAGGCTTCGCTTAATGTAGAGCACAGGTGCTAGGGCATGTGGGCTTCAGCAGCTGTGGCCCGTGAGCTCAGTAAACATCACTGCCAGGCTCTAGAGCACAGGCTCAATAATTGTGGCACATGGGCTTAGTTTCCTCCATGGTAGGTGGGATCTTCCCGAATCGGGGATCAAGCCCATGTCTCTGGCATTGGCAGGCAGATTCTTTGCCACTGAGCCACCAGGAAAACCCTAGAAAGCATATGGTTGGGACTTGCCTGATGGTCAAGAATCCGGCTTGCAAAGCAGGGGACTTGGGTTCCATCCTTGGTTGGGGAACTAAGATCCTGCATGCCATGGGCCAACTAAGCCTGTGTGCTGCAACTAGAAAGCCTACATGATATGAGAAGACCCCTTGTGCTGCAAGTAAGATCTGATGCAACCAAATAAATAAACAAATGTTAAAAATAAAAGAAAGCATATAGTTTGGTCCTTTTTTTTGTTTAATACAATCTGACAATTTCAAACTTTATATTATCTGTAATTTAACCATTATCTCTATTTCTGGCTTGTTACCTATGGTGGTGGTGGTTTAGTCCCTAAGTTGTGTTTGACTCTTGTGAACCCATGGACTGTAGCCCTCCAGTTTCCTCTGTCCATGGGATTCTCCAGGCAAGAATACTGGAGTGGGTTGCCTTCCTTCTCCAGCGGATCTTCCCAACCCAAGACTCGAATCTGTGTCTCCTGCATTTCAGGGAGATTCTTTACCAACTGAGCTACAAGGGAAGCCACAAATTGTTAGCTATATCTATTTAAAAATTTTTATTTATTGCTTTTTGATTTACAGTATTATATTTATCACAGTATACCTTGAAGAAAATATCACATACCATGCTTTAATTTCCTCCTTCCTATGTTTTGTGCTATTTTTGTTTTACCTTTTGTTTCTACAATGCTTATAACTCTTTTCATACCCTGCTATCATTTTTACTTTAAAAACTCAATTGTCTTTACAGGGACTACAAAAGAGAAAAAAATGCATCTTTTATACTTATTCTATTTACTGTTCTTGTTCTTTTTTTCTTTCTATAAATCCAAATTTCATTCTGTATTATCTTCATCCTTATGATCTATCTCTGAAATTTCTTATAGTGGAGGTCTTATGAAAATTAATTACTAGTTTTGTTTCCTGAAGCATCTTTATTTCATATTCATTTTTGAAAGATATTTTGCTGTGTTTAGTGTTCTAATTGAAGAATTAATTTTTTTCTTTTAATACATTACTGATGTCACTCCATTGTCTTCTGGCTTACATAGTTTTAGATGGGAAGTATTTTATGATTCTTACTTTTGTTCCTCTGTATGCAATATTTATTTTCTTTTTTCTGCTTGCCTCCAACATTGGCTCTTAACTTTTTTCATAGCAATTTAATTATGATATGTTTCTCTATGTTTTGTACATCTTTAATACATTGGTTGGAGTTCTCTAAGATTCCTGGATCATTGGTTTATTGTCTTTCACTATATTTGGAAACTGATTCATGATCTTTTCTGGTATTTTTTCTTCTCCTTTCTCTTCATTTCCCTCCATAAATCAAAGTACACACATTATACCATTTGATAGTGTCCCACAACTCAGGATGTTTTGCTCTACTTTTAAAAATTCGTTTTTCTTTTTATGTTTCATTTTGGATTTATATCAACCTAGTTTTAGTTTAAAATTTCTTCCTAAGATGTGTCAAGAGCATCACAGTAATCTTCATCTTTGGGGGGCATTTATTTGACTCATTTTAATAGTTTCTAATCTTTCTATTGAAGTTTTTCATCTGTTCATGGATGTTCTTCACTTTTACCACCACATCCTTTAATTAAAGCATAGTTTTTATAAAGCCCTTGACTGATAATTTAAACATTTTGATAACTGCTCAATCTGCTGCTGTTGAGTGATTTATCTCTGGAAAATGGCTTTCTTATTACAGTACTTTGCCGTATAATTTTAGAATGTATACTGAACAATGTCAACTGAAGAACAGTAGAGTCTGAGATCAAGAGTATTTATAGCTGGAGATGAATACAATTCTTTTTCTGTTACAATGGTAGCAAATGATTCAGTTGGGTTTGGGTTTTGTTGTTGACATTGTTGCCCTTCAAGTTCTTCAGTAAGGGACTGCCTAAATCATGTGCTTGGTGTGAGACCCATGGTGCTAGAACTTTTTTTATCAGTTTTTCTGCTTTAACCTCAGCTTTCAGAATGTGTTTAATGACTGAGAAACAATGGGTCTCTCTTCACATTCTTTTCTCTTTACGAGTGGTAATCATCTATTGCTATTACTCAGTTCTGGACTCATGGTAGGGGCAGGGAGTGGATTTTTGGTTTATCTGATGAAAGCTCAGTTGTAGACAGCATCTGTGTCCCTGAGGATCAGGAAGAGGGTTGTGGAATTATTCTTGTTTCTCTCATCTCAGTGACAGTCATATTTACACTTGTATTTGTAGAGGTTATTAAACAGATGAGATAATTTTGCTCCTCCTTGCTCCCAGCAATAGCACATCTCTGCTTTATACAGCACAGGATTGTGACTCGTAAAGTCTTTGTAGTCCAAACCCTAGTGGCAGACATTTTTAATTCTATCACTTTCCCAGAAGCAGTGATCTTTTCTTGATTTCTGAGGTCAGAAAGCAAAGCTCTTAACTCTTCCCCAGAAGCTGATGAGCTTTGCTTCTACACAAACATTGGATCTTTGCCTGGTCCCTGGTTAAAAGGCAGTTTGCTGTCCCTTCCTCAGCAGTGTAAAGCATTTTTCTTCCTAATGAGAAGAGCCCATGCAAATGCACCATATCTGGAGACTGTTCTGCCTTCACTATGCCTGCAGCAGCTATGGGGGTATTTCTGGTTTCCTGCCCTGCTCTCATTCGTTTCCATGAGCCCCTATGTAGATTCGTAGAAAAGAGCTTATGAGTGAGTGCACACTGCCTGTGTCTGATGGCCCCAGTTATTCTAAACTTTTATGCTGCTTCAAATTCATCCTTTAGGATTTCATTAAAATTTTTGATGATTTCTTCTTACCTGCAATGCTCGCTTCTGGAGCACATATACTAAAATTGGAATGATACAGAGAAGATTAGCATGGCCCCTGAGCAGGGATGACATGCAGATTCATGAAGTGTTCCCTGTTTCTTTTTTTGGACTTCCCTGGTGGCTCAGACGGTAAAGCCTCTGACCCGGGTTCAATCCCTGGGTCGGGAAGATATCCTGGAGAAGAAATCAGCAACCCACTCCAATATTCTTGCCTGGAAAATCCCATGGATGGAGGAGTCTGATAGACTACAGTCAATGGGTCACAAAGAGTCTGACAGGGCTGAGAGACTTCACTTTCACACGGGCTACATCAAATATTTCCTCTGTGCTCTGTCAAAGTGAAGAAAGTTTGTGTCCTGTCTTACATTAGAGGAGCTCGCCACTTTTTGGAGCTTAGTTTACTTTGCTGTCTGACTGCCTCAATTTCTGATGGGTTCAAGGAAAGTTAAACTTTTATCAGTTCAGTGGTCATTCATGTCCGACTCTTTGCTACCCCATGGACTGCAGCACGCCAGGCTCCCTGTCCATTACCAACTCCAAGAGCTTACTCAAACTCATGTCCATCAAGTCGGTGATGCCATCCAACCATCTCATCCTCTGTCATCCCCTTCTAATCCCGCACTCAATCTTTCCGAGCATCAGGATCTTTTCCAATGAGTCAGCTCTTCGCATCAGGTGGTCAAAGTATTGGAGTTTTAGCTTCAGCATCAGTCCTTCCAATGAATATTCAGGATTGATTTCCTTTAGGATTGACTGGTGTCATCTCCTTGCAGTCCAAGAGACTCTCAAGAGTCTTCTCCAACACCACCATTCAAAAGCATCAATTCTTCAGCACTCAGCTTTCTTTATAGTCCAACTCTCACATCCATACATGACTTCTGGAAAAATCATAGCTTTAACTGTAAAGACCTTTGTTGGCAAAGTAATGTCTCTGCTTTTAATATGCTGTCTAGGTTGGTCATAGCTTTTCTTCCAGAGAGAAAGCATATTTTAATTTTATGGCTGTAGTCAACATCTGCAGTGATTTTGGAGCTCAAGAAAATAAAGTCTGTCACTGTTTCAATCATCTCCTCATCTATTTGCCATGAAGTGATGGGATCAGATGCCATGATCTTAGTTTTCTGAATGTTGAATTTTAAGCCAATTTTTTCACACTCCTCTTACACTTTCATCAAGAGGCTCTTTAGTTCTTCTTTGCTTTCTGTTATACGAGTGGTGTCATCTGCGTATCTGAGGTTGTTGATATTTCTCCCGGCAATCTTGATTCCAGCTTATGCTTCATCCAGCCCGGCATTTCGCATGTTGTACTCTGCATATAAGTTAAATAAGCAGGGTGACAATATACAGAGACTTGACATACTCCTTTTCCGATTTGAAACCAGCCTTCTGTTCCATGTCCAGTTTTAACTTGCTTCTTGACCTGAATACAGATTTCCTAAGGAGGCAGGTCAGGTGGTCTGATATTCCCATTCTTTAAGAATTTTCCACAGTTTATTGTGATCCACACAGTCAAAGGCTTTGGCATAGTCAATAAAGCAGAAGTAGATGTTTTTCTGGAACTCTCTTGCTTTTTTGGTGATTCAATGAATGTTGGCAATTTGATCTCTAGTTCCTCTACATTTTTATAGATTATCCAATATTTTATTATTTTTAGGATGAGAGCAATGTTCTCCTTTGGCTTTGTACATCCTAAGCAGAAATGGAACTCTATGAAACATTTTAAAAATAAAATATGTTTATTGTTGAGGGATATATTTTCCTTCATCATAGAAGTTCAAAATAGACACTGGAAATTCCTATTATAGCACAAAACAGAATCACTCCCCAGATATGTATGTAGGGATAAACCAAACTATAAATCTACAATCTGGCTAATATAGCCATCCACAAACAGAGGAGAAAAAAACCAAAAAATTATTTTTGAAAAATAATATAACAGTACAACAAGGAATGTTCATTCTGTGCATAAAAGGGGGAAATTAACAGTTATGTAAGTGTGAGATAGTCTGGGTTAAGTAAAAGTTAATAATTTTTTACCTAGAAACCTCATGTTTTTAATATGTTAATGTACACTCTAGATATCTAAAAAATATCTACTTAGTAGTTTTAATCTTATGTGGTCAGTAAATCTCATTCCCCACCAATAGAACAAAGAATTCCTTAGTACACAATGTAAGATATGCTAGTTCAGATATTTCTAACTTTGTAGGCATTGAATTTTTTGTAAGATTGCTTCACTTTTATGACCTTAATATTGTGTTTAATTCTTTATGTTCCAGTTCTATCTTGATGAAATTTCTTACAAAGTGATAAATCAGTATATTGTAAAAAAAAAAAAAAAACAAAGTGTTGACAATATGACTCATTTTATATTAGCAAACTTTAGATGAATTCTATCATATTTAATACAAAATTTAATTTTATTCCCTTTGCATTCTCTTTAGTCATATCAACCATACTGTGAATGCTGTTGCTAAGTCACTACAGTCGTGTCTGACTCTGTGTGACCCCATAGAGGGAAGCCCACCAGGCTCCTCGTCCCTGGGATTCTCCAGGCAAGAACGCTGGAGTGGGTTGCCATTTCCTTCTCCAATGCATAAGAGTGAAAAGGTAAAGGGAAGTTGCTCAGTTGTGTCCGACTCTTAGTGACCCCATGGACTGCAGCCTACCAGGCTCCTCCATCCATGGGATTTTCCAGGCAAGAGTACTGGAGTGGGGTGCCGTTGCCTTCTCCAATACTGTGAATAAGTCAAGTTAAATTGGGGCAGAATCATGTTTGGGCTTCTGTTGCTGAGATAATTTTTTATGTCATATCCCAAAGAACCCTTTCAAAATATCTTTGGTAATTTTTATACCAAGAGATAACCACTATTTGTGTTGTAAACGATGGGACTGGTAAATAGGTGAAATGATCTTACTAATAGACTACTTTGATACCTCAGTAATATGTTTATTCTACAATGAGTCAATATACTCATCTTATGCTGCCTGAATTATACTCCACAATATTTAAAATTTTTTATTTTATCATTTCACTTATGAGACAATTTATTTATTCATAATTAATTAAATATTTGGATTCACCATCAGTTTACAGAACCAACAAGGAATAATGGATTTATTATATCTGACTCTATACTGATTATGTACTCTACCAGTAAGAAGTGAAATGAAATGTTTAAAAGGTAAACACTACTTTGAAGTAAAGCCTGTAAAGCCACTATGTGTGTGTGTAAATGACTGACTATTGACCAAACATTTGTTTCTCTATTTAAATTTTTGCCCATGATATCTGCTATAAAATATATTTTAGGCTAAAATGTACAGTTTTCTATCTGCAGCATATTGCACAAACATATTTTGTATCTTAGCTACTTCTGTGCCCAAGAAATAGTTTCAAAAGAAACCGTTAATTTCAGAATTAAAATGGTTAACCATGGGAAAATAAAAAATATGATTTTAAAGGGTCAGATAATTGATATTTATTATAGTTGACATCATGCATTTCTTTTTGCTTTTGACCTATTTGTTAGACATTTGTTTCAAATGATATGCCACACCAGAAGGATCAATCAGATAATTCATAGACAATTTCCATCTTCCATGGCCAAGTGAAATTTCTTAACTCAAGATGTATAAATATTTTTTCTGTAGAAAAAAGATACAGCTAAATAAACCTCATTTTAAAACTTAACATTTACAGCAAAAATTTGAATGCTATATCACAGTGTTCTAATTATCCCTATCATAGGATTGACTGTCATATTATTAAAGATCATCCTATTGATGTTTACTTCTGAAGTAACTGATAAAATTTCAGAAGGCATGAATAAAGCAGAGATAAGAGCATGATAATAGATATTTACTATTTTTGTAAGCTATAGAAGAAATAAAACTTCAGAAAATCAAGTTACCAAAAAAAGGTCACTTAAAGTATCGTTTATTTAAATATAGTAATTTGATTAATATGGGTTAATTATACTCTGGTAAACTGTTAAGTATTGAGACATTTCAAAAAGTAAGCTGATTAAATCTACAACAAGCATGGCTGCCATCTTGTGGGGACAGGAAATAATGTAGTGAGGGGCCAATCTCAGTAAAGAACCTCTGTTGGCTTGTAAGTCATCATTTGACCTCCCTATACCAACTTCTTGGTATTTAATATTAATATTCCACTTTAAAATTCCATATCAACATCTAGACAGAACAGATAAAAGGTCTAAAGTAAAAGAGGTCTACAAATATATATAACTGAACTCTTGTTACTAAAATTTCAACATCATGGCTAATGTATGGACAGTGGAAAAGTTATGAAATTCAAAGTTTTGACTTGAATTAACTTTAATAATAGATGAGTTTGATAGAGTGCTTATATTTTAAAAATTATCAAATAATCTAGTTGCAAAATTTGGTTGGAATTTGCATCACATTGAGTTAGAAGAAAATATGACATTGCTCTGGTAAAGCAGCTTTACAGATTTAGGGAAAGCTTTGAAAGGGAGAAAGGAATTAAGATATTAATGTGGAGGGAAGGAAAGAAAGAAAGAAGAAAGGTAGGAAGGAAGGAAGGGAGTGAGTGTCACCAATCACTAGTGTTATGGGTAAAACAGTTTGACAGAGTAGAAAGTGATGAGTCTTGCAAAGCTGAGCTAAAAATAAAAGAACATAGTATACCCAGTGTGAATATGTTATTATGGTATACAGGAATATGTGTAAGAATGATTTTCTTGAAGCATATTTAAAAGTAAAAAAATGTGTTTTCTAAGTTCAAGTCCTTAAACAAATTACCAGTACAACTTCTAGGGCTAAGTTTCTCATCTTTTTCTAGAAAACCAGACACTGAATAATAGAGGCCTTAAGTTCCCATTGAGCTCCTAACTTCTTTGATCTACATAGTATAAAAGTTGCCTTTTCAGCCTCTCAAACAAACAAAAATTCCTTTTTCACTTCTGCAAATGAACAAGTCAATTATAATTTCACGGTCATAATTTATTACTACTTGCATAGTCAGTTATTGCTCTTATAGATTTTTTTCTTTCATATTTATGATAAAGTTACATGATACTTAGACATCTTTTGTGTGCCTATCTGTATTTATAATATTAATCATACACTTATGGTGAATTAGAAAGAAGGACCAAAAGGCATTATACTCCATTTATTTTCTATGGTATTCAAGTTAATTTTCTCCTAATTTTTAAGTACACTTCTCATACATTTACAGATTTTTATGCTAAAACAAAATAAACCTCTCAAGTAACTGAATATTATTGAACAGTTCTTTAAAAATGATTAATGTAAGTTGACTTACTGATGTTATAACATCCTATGAGCAGTTAATTTTTAAAGTTAAGATACTGGTATTTTTAGTATTTTTTTAAAAGTGAAAATGAAAAATTTGTATGTTCCCAGTATTTTCATTAAGTTGCTTTCTTTACACATAGTACATTGTAACAATTAAAGGAGATTGTAATTTCATGTCTCCTCAACAATAAATGAACAGTCCTCCAAAATTATGTTCTTCCATAAAAATCATTATATTTTGCATTTTAAAGTTGCTAAGATTATCGAGCATTTCTTCAAATTATTGATGTTCACATCACAACTAATGACTGAATGAAGTGACAGTCTTCACATAGAAACAATAAATTCATAAATCATAATTAAATTACATTTTTATTCCAAAAATTAATCATTGGTTATAAAACTCTAGTAAATGAAAGCTCTGTTTTTTTTTTCCAAAATGTTATAATGTTACAGTTTTGAATTTCAGTGCAGCAAACTACTTGTGTGATAACACATGAATTACAGCTAAGTTGCCTTTACTAGACTAACAAATAGACTTCATCAAAAACCTTTATAAAAATGGAGCCAAGGAATTTGTTAATTTTTCCCTCTAGAACTTAACATCTAATTTACAGATTAAAAGGCTGACTAAATATTAGATCATAATATGCAATTTTCTAAAATAGAGAATATAGTTAACATAAAAATTAAAAATGTGTTTAAACTAATATTCCACACAAAAATCTAGTAATTAGAACTCACTGGACACAGAAATTATTTGGATGGAGGATTTTAGAATGATGAAAATGTTTTCTTCCTAATACACTAGAACAGATTTCCAATAGAGAAGATTAGTATCAATTGTCTGTATTTAGCTACCTCCAGCAATGACATTTATTAAGCAAGGATGGGGCCAGCTAATGTTTTATAGTTCCTCCTAGTTCTCTGATTCTAAGATACTAGAGTGTTTTTTCCATGTTAATAGTTACTTCACAATTTTTTCTTGGTTGGGCATATACTAACTCATCAATTTTTTAAAATGTCCTTGTGAGTAATAAAATATAATAGAAGAAAGCTATGGGGAGATATGTCCATTTTTCCAAAGACTTCATAATCTATAACAACAAAATATGATCCATGAAATTGAAACTGAACCCTTTAAAAAGTAAAATGATATCAACAAGATCAATAAAATCAATATTGAATCAATGTGTACTAATAGAAAAAAATAAAGGAATGATGAAAATTGATAGGAATTTATCAGTGGTTTGAAGAAGGTGATGGCGCCCCACTCCAGTACTCTTGCCTGGAAAATCCCATGGATGGAGGAACCTGGTGGGCTGCAGTCCATGGGGTCACACAAAGTCGGACACGACTGAGCGACTTCACTTTCACTTTCATGCATTGGAGAAGGAAATGGCAACCTACTCCAGTGTTCTTGCCTAGAGAATCCCAGGGACGGGAGAGCCTGGTGGGCTGCCGTCTATGGGGTCGCACAGAGTCGGACATGACTGAAGTGACTTAGCAGCAGCAGCAGCAATCAGTGGTTGCTTCTTAGAAGCACTGATTTATGCCAAATTCAGAAGGAAGTGATGAATTTCAAGTAAACCAAGGGGCTCTATGTAAAATGATGTGACTAAAATATGAATAAGCTATGGTCCTCACGCTCAAGGTGTCAGTGGTGTAGCTCAGAATTTGTCCCGACTCTAATACAAAAGTAGAGTGTGCTGTGAAAACACAGAAGGAGGATGAGTTTATTCCGTATGATGTTGTTTAGTCTCTAAGTCACGCAGGACTGTTTTACAACCACATGGACTGTAACCCAGCTGCCTTCTATGTCCATGGAATTTCCCAGGCAAGAATACTGGAATGGGTGGCCATTGCCTTCTCCAGGGGATCTTTCCAACCAAAAGATTGAAACCAATTCTCCTCCATTACAGGCAGATTCTTTATAGCTGAGCTGCCAGAGAACCCATTTATTCCATATGATTCCCATGTTAAAGGACTGGATATGACTTCATGGGTAAAATTTGAACTAAGCCCTTGAAGTGGCTGAGGAGAGTCGTTGGGGGGCTGAATAGGTGCCTTTCAACAGAATTGTTAACCTAAGTAACAATATGGTAGCACATTTCCCAGAATGTTCAGTTAAAAAATACACAACATGAACGAAAGAAACCATCTCACAGAGGTGATGATACACAATTATGTTTGGTGAAATAATAGCCTAATACACCAGACTAGAAAGAAGTGCTCAAGTGAGAGTGTAAAAAGAAGAGATTTGCCAAATTTGGAGACAAGAGAGGGCTCCAAAGGTTGAGGAGTTTGATATCCATAAATGCCAAGTAGCAACATTCCCCAAAGATTCCAATTATAATTGAAATATTAGGCCTGTTTATACCTGGCCTCAACTACTCACTTGGTTTCGTTAACACATCTCCAGTCTGAAATGAGGCCAGACTGGATACAAGTTAACCATTAGAAGAAAGGAAGTCACAATCCTCAGGATTTTAAGGAGAATGCTTGCAGAAAATCCTTTCATGCTGGTACTGGGAGGCTGTCATTCAGTACTTTCTCAGCTCTTTCCATGGAGAAGCAACCAACTTCCTCATTCTGCATTAATATACAAGGTCTGTGGCGAGCTAGCTAATGTAATGTTTTTATCAAATGTTTCACTGAAACATGCATTTCTGTTTCACGTAATTGTTAAATTTTTAAAATGTCAAGATCTTCTTTATCTTTTTTCTATCCCGACTGCCTAAAAAATACTCTGGAGACAGAAAAAAAAAAAAACCACTGTATGAAAGGTAATTAGCACGCCCTCTCCTTTCATATATATATATATATATATATATATATATATATATATATATAACTTTATAATTGAAATCTCATTAAAAGCTTTCTAGGTCTCCTTTTCCCTTAGTGACCAGGTGTCCCTAATTTGTTTTTAACCGATGTGACTAATTCCAGGCAAAGACTAGAAAAAGTCTGATACCTGTTGGAGAATTGCAATAACAAGGTTAAATAAGTGGGGTGGCTTTTTTAGGTTGGCTTTAACCTCCTTAAGGAAAAAAAAAAAAGCTTTCAACGTCTTTTCTCTTAGAGTCCTGCCTTTTTCTCAGTCCCGGTTGAAGATTCCAAGGGAAATGAGAGCACTATTTTGTTTCTCCCTTGTATTGCAGATAGGGGGAGGAGGTGGTTATTAGAGAGAAGCTCTTCCTCTCTCGGTTTTCCCCTCTCTCCGCCTGATAGCACCGCTCTCTCGCGGGCTCGCTCGTTCTCCTAGGTGATCCATTTCTAGGCAACGTGGGTCTAGCGTTGAAGCTGCCAGGCTCGCTCCTTGCTCGCTTCCTGCATCCCGGCAGGCGAACCGCTCCAAAAGCATCCTGCAGCCCGCGGCGGCTTCCCTCCTCCGGCCCGGCCCCGCTGCTCGCACCCGGCACAACTCCCCCGCCACCGCGCCCCAGCGAACCGGCTCCGCGGGCCCGCCTCGCCGAACTCCGCTCCCGCCTCGCGCAGAAAGGGGATTTTCTCTGCATTACTATCTGCATTACCTTGAAGTTCACTTTTACTACCCCTCTTGGAGAGGGTTTTTTCCCCTCCCTACTGGAATCTGGCTGTTCCGCTCGGAATCTCCTAATCTTGCCACTTAGATTTTATTTTGGCAGCGAAGACCAGCGATTCTCCGCGGGCCGTTGGGGCGGGGGGGAGGGGGGCTTTTTCGGTGGGGGGAGGGGGAGGGGAACATCCGGCGTGAGGCGGGGGGTTGGGGGGGTGGTCTGTTGGAAGTTGCGGCGTAGCTGGGACCGGAGACCCGCGGCCCCGGCGCAGCGATGGGGATGGTCTGAGCTCCAGCCTCTCCCCCTTGCCCGAGAACAACGAGGCTGGATACATTTTAAAAAAGCCAAACTGCAAACAACTCTGGCGATGCCAAAATTCCCCTCCAAGTGACACGGCTTCGCGAAGGAGGTTTCCTCAGGCTGGGCTCTTTCTGGTACTCTCTCTGCCTTCCTCAGCGACGATTAAAAGCTTTGGTCTGGTTATAGGAATTTAGGGGGGAAAAAAAGGAAAAGAAAAAGAAAAAGCTTGTGCTAAACTATCGTGACCTCAAACTCTTTGGACTTTTATATATTTATTTTTAACACTGAAAGAAAATCCATCCTAAAAGAGAATCAGCCTAGGAGGAGATGGAAGTTTTCCCCTGGCTCTTGGTTTTGTCCGTCTGGTGGTCTCGAACCTGGGACTCGGCAAATGCGGATTCGATCATTCACATCGGTAAGAAAGGGCTGGTGCTGCCCGTGGGTACTTTGACCGTTTGGTTTCGCAGACGTTTTCCCTTTGCTTCCCCCTCTCCGCCCTCTGTGTGGCTCGTTGGCGGTGGCTTCGGTTCATTGCCCCTTCCCGCTACCCTTCCCTCACACTTGTGCAGTTTTCTGGAAGGATGTGGATGCTGAACCTGGACTTGTGCTGTTGTTTCGCGGTGAATCCTGGAGCGTGGGCTGGATGCGTGGGGTCTCAATTTACCTCAGCGTGCGTGTGTGCCGGGGAGCGCTGGGGGCTTCTAAATGTGTGAGGAAAGGAAGTTTCATCGACTCTACCTTCCATATTCTTTCCCGGATGTATATTTGCTCCATTAAAAAAAAAAAATATATATGTATATCTTTGGGGGGAACAGAGAGTCATCTGCGAAGCGAAAAGAGCTGGGGTGGGAGATGGGGGTGGGCGGTGGGGGTGGGCGAGAGCTCCCTTCGGATCGAACAGGTGGTTTTGCAACGTGAGCGGGCCGCGTTCGCCGCAGCGCGTGCGGCGGTGACGGGGTGCTGGCGGCGCCCCCAGCCTCCTGCTCTTCTTGCTGTCCTCTCGGCTTTGCGGTACTCGCGTCGAGTCGCCGCCACCGTGACGGGAGGGGCCGGCGGCCGTGTCGCCGAGGACCGGGAGCCGCGCACCTCGGTGCCCGGCTCGCGCTCGCCGGCCCTGGCCTCCGGCGCCGGGGGAAAAGCGGGAGCAGAGGCGCGCGGGCTGCCCTCGTGGGCAGCCTCGCAGACACCTGCCTCGCCTCGCTGTCAACTCGCGAGTTGCAGCGCTAGGCCGAGAGCAAAGGCGCTGGGGCTCGGGGTGGCCTGACTCCGGGAAGGACGCCGAGCCGGCTTGGAGATGCTTGTGGCCCCACCTATTGGCAACCAGACGGGCCGGGACTGGCCGAGGCGGGCGCTGGCGCGGGGGCGGGCGCGGGTGGGGGCTGCGCGTCATTATCATGCACCGCGCTCGCAGCTTCAGGCTCCAACTCTTCTCACTTGCTAATCCGTGAGAGCTGAACGGAGACGGGCTCTTGCAGCCTTCTCTACGTTAATGCGATGATTTCCTTTTCGGAAATTCGCGTCCGCGGGCCAGCGAGGTTCATTTACTGCGCTGAGGAGAGGCCCCTCTTGGGGAATTTTTCTGGGCACAAGACTTTTATCTGTCCACACGGTTTGATGTTCTGCAAATTGAGGCGACAGATGGGTCGCAGCATCTCCCCATTCCGTCCCCCTGCCCCTCCCCCGAGCAACAAACACAGACACGCACGCTCGCGCGCATACCCCTTCTTCCTCCCAACACACACACACACACACACACACTCACACTTACGTTCTGAAAGGGGAACCTAGTGCAGGTGGAGGTTGTGTGTGCCCTAGCCAGGGATTTCTGGTGTGTGAACCCGTGGAGGCCAGCCTCAGCTCCAGGGGGCTCCCTCTCTTGGTCTCAGAGGCTGTCTTTGTAAACATGTCTGCCATTCTCTATCGTTTATATCAATAGAACCATATAGGTTCCTGTGCGAGGAGTAGTAAGGTCAGGGTTCAGAAAACCTTGTACGTAGTCATTTAGTAAATTAATCACTAGATAGCTTGCCTACTAGATCACATTTTGCCTGGGGGCAACAGTGCCTGTGGGTTCAGAACTTTTCAGGGAGAAATTGTGGCCTCATTGAGAGGTTCAGTAATGTTCTGATAAGAGTTCAAAAATGACGTATCCTCTGTTAAAGAAATGACGTACATTTAATTTATATCCAGTTGTAAATGACTGAAGCAGGAATACAGATTTATATTATCACAGTACCTTTACATTCACATTGTGTTTAGGAGTTTCTGCCTTATGCTCCTCATTGCTCAGAAGCGAGGGTGTGGGTAAATGCTTATTTTATTGCTTATTCAGTGGTCTACACAATAAGTACTTTACTTGCAAACACCTGCAGCTGTTACTGTCCTCTACCAGATAAATACTATCTTGCATTGCAGTCTGGGTATTTGTTTCAAAATAGAACACAACTACTGTATTTTTTCCTTTGAGTTCTATCAGTCAGTATGACATGGCTTACTTATTTATAACCTGACCTGCCACCCCAAGTCCGTGTACAAATTAGAGATTTCTTTAGAAAGCTGATTGTATGCATTAAATGTATATATTGATACTACTGAAATAAATATTTAATTCTCAGATAATTTGACTTGAATTCATTTAGTACATTACACAAGAGAATTACCTTCTTTATAGACTACCTAATATTGCCATGAAACTAGCAAATTGACGGTTGTTTCAGATGCTTCATATCTTTTATAACATACTGAAAAATTTTACCTCCTAAATTAAAAAAAAATGATCAAGTGTAATTTATGTTCACGTCAGAGGTTAAAATCCTCTTTCTCTTCCACCCCCATCCTAGCTAAACTATAATGAATTAAAAACTGAGTAGCTATGTCAAAATTTTTAAAGTATCAGTTAATAGTCTTTGGATCAGTTTACTTACTTGGTTGAGTAGGAAAAGATAATTATCTTTAGGGGGTAGTCTTCATTTAAGTATTTAATTGTGAGAAATATACTTATGGCAAACATATTTTAGGACTAAAGGGATAAAAGTGATGAAACTGGAGGGGAAGTGAATATTTCAACTCTATAGATGTAAAGAGATATGCAGAAATGAAAGGTTTTCACAGCCTCATGTGATGTGTTCTGGTAGAAAGTAGCTGCAATATGTAGTTCAGGCGAGCTGGAAAGATAAAAAGACACTGCTCTAATAGGTTCTTTAAATATTGAATCTTTTTGGTATTGAACCAAAGTGTATGTATGAAAACCGTCTCTTCTTCCTCTTTGTTTTTATTTCATGCAGGTATTTTTTAATAAAATCAATTGTATATTTTAAATTCATATGTTTTTGAGCACATTAGTTGACTGCAATGATGAGATATAATGGTTAAACTCTAATAACTTAAATGAAAATGTATTTATTAGTCAAAATGAACTAATGTAATTACTTTGAATTTCTGTTAAATCATATTTTAAAGATAATTGATAATTAGAATATTCTTGTTTCATACACATGTACATGCAATACATGCACAGTGTTTGGAAATAAATCACCTCAGTTGTGATCTTCTTTGCCCCTCCCACAAGGAAAGGTCTTTTGACGTATAAAAACTGTGCAATTTTGAATTATGCTTCTACCTTGAGCTTGTGCATTGATTGAGTAATTTCATCAGACTCACATTACTTGATTGCTTAGAAGTTTCCTAATGATCTGCATTCTGTAGGAAGAACCAAAAAGTCGTGAGTGGAATGGCAATGATATTGTGTTTTATGAGGCTATTCAAAAGTCGCTCTGATTTATGTAGCTAGAAAGCTCCAAAGTCTTTGAGATTAGCCACGCTGACTGCTATTTTCTGCATACATCAGTCGTCCCACACTCTTTACTCCCTAAACACAACAGGGGTTTAGAGCACTGCTTTAATTAAGCGGGGATTAGGTGGCATTTCCAGTCAACCGCACAGTTTGTGTCTTGCTTCATATCTAATACAGAGGATCTCATGTTTTAACAGTTTAATGTGTGCTCATTTCTTATCTGGTTCCTGTGCCCACAGAACTGATTGAGATGAGCCATCCTCAGTTACATCTCTCTACAAGGAATCACTCAAACAGTGTACTTATTCATATATTACAAAAACCACAAGCATATTTTTATTGTTATCGGTCATGGTAAAATACCTTATGCCAACAGGGAATATAAATAAAGCACTTATGCATGTTTTTCTCATAAGCAAATGATACTTTGTCCTCTGAGACCATAATCATCAACTATGACATGTTGAGAAGCCTAAGACAATTCACAGAATGTTTTCATCATGAGAAAGTTTAAAGTACAAAACTGATGGGTGAATAAAATGTGTTACCACATTATAAACATTATAAATATAATTGATGGCAAGTTTAAAGCATTAATTTTCATTACTGCTGCACTGAGGACAATTTTATCAAATAGAGAATGTTGTGGCATTTCCAGAAGTTGTACTGTGTCTTCTGTCAAATTGTTTTTTTTTTTTCAACTCTTCACATGATTTGCATTGGTTAATGACAGCCTTCAGGAGTCATCAAGAACTCCCTACTGTATAAGACATTTCAGTAATTTAAGTTATCCTTTTATGATTTACAATAGTTGTTTGCTCCCTAAGTTATAGATAAGTTATACTGTAAACTTCTAGAGAGTATTAAGAAGTAGCTTCTGGATATAAAATTGGGGTATACTTTATAATGTATACTTTTTTGTATCAATAATACAGTTATTTGAAGTGCAATTCAGATGTGCATTAAGTTGGACAGTGTTATTAATCAACAATATCAACTGTGACATGATTAATAAGCCATTACACTGAGGACCTTTGCTTTCTACTCCAAGTGAAATGTACATCTGATAAGTAGCTCCTATAAATTTTAATTCAAATATGAATAAAAATCAAGATCATTAACTTTCAACTTAACAATATAAACCAGTTGAGGTTATTAAGAGTAATGGAAGGTGCATTATATTTAATTCTAATCGCTAAGGCTCAGTTCACCATACTGCAAGTTTATCTCAAAAATATATAATTTTAAAACCACATTTTAATGCAGAGGGTGGTTTTCCTTCACTTGCACGCAATACTTTAGTATTAAAAAGTGAAGTATTTGGTGCTACTATTAGATTTTCATGATATTTCAGACAATAGCATATTGGTGAGTAGTGATATTTAGGTTGACTACAAATATAGTGTTTATTAGAAGTTACATTTGTGGCCCTATAAAGATAATTTTGCCATTAGGTGTCACTGCATTCTGAGCTGTTCCTTTGTAGTCCTACTTGAAAATCACATGAATTATTTTTCTTTTTTAATTTTAGGGAAAAGATGCCATTTAATTAGGATTATGATACTCTAAGATACAGATGGTCTTTATTTTCAAACGAGAAAAAGAAATGCTGTCCCCGACTCTTGTAAGAATTTAATTCTAGGACATATCAACATTCTATATTCTCTAGATTCGATTGCTGGATTTAGTGGTGTAAATTTTTCACAAAATTAAAATACAGCAGAAATATACTCTTACTTATACTTATACTATCTATGGAAAAACTAAAATTCCAAATAGTATGTAAATACACATAATAGTGCTGGTCTAAACAGACATTATGGCAACCCACTCCAGTACTCTTGCCTGAAAATTCCACAGAGAGAGAAGCCTTGGTAGACTACAGTCCATGGGATCACAAAAAGTCGGACACGACTGAGCAACTTCACTTCACTTCTTCAAACAGACATTAGTAACTGGTTAACTAGGGAACATTTTGGGTCCCAAACTGATTGATGTTTGTAACATGAAACACATACAGAGCTGTGAAAAAGAAAAAGGGCACAAATAAAAATATGTTTACAAATGTCAACCATTGAATTTTGTGAATGATCATGTATACTTTCAGATAAGTTTGGCATGGGAAATTTGAAGTTTTATGTATTATATCAGTTTCTTCCACACACATACCACCACCACAACTACCACCACCACAAGCACCATCAGGTTTGTGTGCTAATATGAAACCAGTGTCTATTATCAAGTAGAAATTTTCCTGTTTATTTGACTTGTTTAAGAGGCAAAAATCTTTCTTTTGGCATATCCTATTATAAGACTAATGGAGAATGAAACTAAGGTCAACTTTGACCTGATATATTAGTTTTAATGTTGGCAAATCACATAATTAGAGAATGGAATACTGGGTTAAATGAATGAACAGTTTATCATATTATGTTAGACCTTGCCCTGTGCCAATATTTAATAAACTAGTTGGAATAATATATTATTAAAACTCATAGTAAAAAATGATCAGATGGATATCTGAAGGATAAGGGAAAAAAAACGAGAGTAATTCTGGGATTGGTTATTAAGAAGGCATCTGTGAAGTTAGGTCATTTCAATTTGGTGAATTTTAGCATTTGGATGTGGACAGAAATTTTAGAAAATGTGAAGAAAAACCGAAGGAGGATATAAGACAGTAAACAGTGTTCTGGATTAGAATTTTGAGTGTTTAGGGTTAAGTACCAATTTTACCAATAACTTATTGAACTATATTGGGAAGCTATTTATTTTATTTAGTCCTTATTTTTATTAACCCTAAAACAAGCTTTAGATTAATGTTCATTTAAGCTCTACAATTACATGACCTAAAATGAAGACAAATTCCTATATTTCAGAAGAGATACAGTCAAGTATGGTTCAAACAGCCATTTTTAATAGGTTTAGAGTGAATTAAAAAAAAAATACAAGGGGAACAGGTGGAACACAGAACCTTAAACCTTCAAATTAAGGACCCCATAATATGAAGATGACTTCCCTGCTGGCTCAGAAGGTAAAGCGTCTGCCTAGAATGCGGAAGACCCAGGTTCAATCCCTGGGTCGGGAAGGTCCCCTGGAGAAGGAAATGGCAATCCACTCCAGTATTCTTGCCTGGGAAATCCCATAGATGGAGGAGCCTGGCAGGCTACAGTCCATAGGGTCGCAAAGAGTCAGACATGGCTGAGCAACTTCACTTTCACTTTTAATATGAAGATATTTTTGGTATGAACAAGAATTATTGTATATTTGTTAATCAGATATTCTAGATAACTTCAGTATCAGAAGGGAGAGCTGGGTTTGTTTCCTTTTTTTTTTTAATTTAATTTAATTTAATTTTTTAACTTTACAATATTGTATTGGTTTTGCCATATATCAAAATGAATCCGCCACAGGTATACATGTGCTCCCCATCCTGAACCCTCCTCCCTCCTCCCTCCCCATACCATCCCTCTGGGTCATACCAGTGCACCAGCCCCAAGCATCCAGTATCGTGCATCGAACCTGGACTGGCGACTCATTTCATATATGATATTCTACATGTTTCAATGCCATTCTCCCAAATCATCCCACCCTCTCCCTCTCCCACAGAGTCCAAAAGACTGTTCTATACATCAGTGTCTCGTTTGCTGTCTCGTATACAGGGTTATTGTTACCATCTTTCTAAATTCCATATATATGCATTAGTATACTGTATTGGTGTTTTTCTTCTTCTTTTTTTTTTTTCTTTTTTCTTTTTCCTTTTTTTAATTTAATTTAATTTAATTTTTTTAAATTTTATTTTATTTTTAAACTTTACAAAATTGTATTAGTTTTGCCAAATATTTTACATTTTGTGTTTGTTTTCTCTAGGGTTAGTATTTAGATGTTACATACAGTGCTAGTGTATCCCACAATACTAGTGTACTTTCAGGATGACTGGGGGAGTGAGTAGTCATGTTCTAACCAGCAGGGACTACAGGAGCCCTTAGAATTTACCAAGTCGAAGTGCATCAGGAATATTAGAATGCATTTGGCACCACTCACAAATGTAGTGTATAAAAGAAACAGCCAGTGTTTCTTCAGTGTTCTTCATTGTTTTGGATTCCTGCCCCAGGTATTCCTGCTTTTACCCTACTGTTGTTCATGAAATGGTTGTCAGTGTGAAGCTGAGGCTGGGTTTACTCATTGAAAGCCTTCCTGAGTGAATAGAAGGAAGCCAGAGGCAAGCACAAGGAGCTCACAAAAAGCCTCCCTGTGTGTTAAACATTTTAAAATCACTCTGTAATCAAGATCCTTATTAACAGATATTTTTATTCATGAAAAAAGATCGTTATTAATTTTATTAAAACAATTGTAAAATTTTTTTCATTCCCAGATAATGCAGAGTAGTTTTTAAAATAATAATTTTATTGCTCTGAATTTTATTTTATTGCTCCTAATACTTGATTTTTCCCAAGTAATCTTGAAAAGGTGATTGCTTCATTATCAGAATCATTATAATTCTTTAAGTTAGTTCCCTAAACCCACAGGGTAAGGTATATATTATTATCAATATGCCGTATGTATGCTCTTTGGGAGAATAGTATATCATCCAACAGACATTTATTCTGGACCTGTTCTCTATGAAGTACTGTTTTTTAGGTCCTGGATTTAAAATGTCGAACAAGTAAACTAATATGCCCTTGTATTTAGGTAATTGCACTCTCATGGGGGTAGCAGCCAGATAAATAAGGAAATACATGTTATAATGTCAGGTAGTGATAAATGCTTTTAAGAACAATGAAGGAATGGCACTGTATTTTGAGTAGGGTGGTCTGGTAAGACCTCCTGAAGAGATGATTATTGGAGCAGAGACATGATTCCAAAAAAGGAAATTAGCCATGTGGGTATCTGATGAAAAAGGATTTCAGCCAGAGGGCATAGCAAAGGCAACTGCCCTGAGATAAGACACTAAGGAATCTGCTTAATTCATTTAAGGAACATCTTAAAAGTCAGTGTGAAACAAACGTGTAGAGAGCAAAGCAGAAAGTAGAAGGAAATAAGTCTAAGAGGCAAATTGGGAAGATCCTATCATAGCTTATAAGTCATGATATGGTATTTAGATCTGAGTATATAGGATGCCCTCTGGAGAGTTGAGATCAAACACATGCTATGTAATACTTTGTGTTTTAGAAAGATAAGTGTATCTGCTTGGTTGAACTGATTGAAGTAGTCATAGGAACATTATTATGTACTACCATTTGACAGTACTCAATTGAACTGTTCTAATAGTTGGTTGCTGAGTTAGTTGAGCAGTTTAAGATTGTGGATGTATTTTGAAGTTTATAAAAGAAATAGGATTTTCCAATGAAACATGCTGGGAGAAATCCAGAGACAATAATGAGGTTTCTGAAGTATTTTACTAAGCAAGCAGGTGACTAAAATTGCAAACATGGGGCAATGGGTAGGTTTTAGATAAAAGTCAAAATTTACATTTATTATATTTGATATTTCTATTAGATATCAAATTTGAGAATTTAAGTTGGTAATTGATTATATTAGTCTAGAATTTCGGGGGGAAGTTAGGAATTCAAGCTGCACATTAAGAATTCATCATTACAGACATGATCTTTAAAGCAATGGGAGAGGATAGCACACTTAAGGAATAATTATGCAAAAAGAAGAGGTCCAAGATTATATACCAAAGGGTGTTCCAAAATGTAGAGGTCAGGGTGAGAATCTAGGAGAAGAGAAAGATGTGTGACCTGTGAGTTAAGAAGAAAGCTAGGAGTATGGTGTGTTCTGTAAGCCAAGTGAGGAAAGTATTTCAAGGAGAAAACCAGAAATTCTGTCAAATTTTATGGATGAAAACTGAAACTTGACTACTGGGTTTAGAAATGTTGAGGACAAAAGTGACTTTGACAAAATTGCTTTCAGTGCACTGAAGTGACAACATACAGATTGGCAAGGAATCAAAGACTTAATGGGACTTGAGGAGTTCTATGAGCTTTGTTGGGGACAAAAGGGTATGGTGTAGGTGGGAATATGAGGTAAAGGGAAGATTTTGTTTTTCATGATCAGAGTTTGGATAGTTAGTAATTTTTTTAAAGTTTAAATCATAAGAGAATTTTCAGTAAGAGGATTCAAAATAAAATGTTCATTTTAATTCAGTCCTATTGGATTCTTGAATTTAGATAACACATGTTCAAATAGCATTGTGTTTTTGTTTTTGATTGTTGTTTATGTTTTTTGTTTAGTTTTTGTAATCTCTGGTCAAGTGATACTGGGCCAATGCCAGTGGATTTAGACAAAGAAACTTATATTAATATGTCGTCTCTGAAACAGAACCAGTTGTTCTGCAGTTTTGCTTCATGTAGTTTCCCATATTAGCACTCAAATTTAGACAAAAAATTTTTACCTGAAATTATGAATGTATTATATTTTATGGAGTATTGATATACCATTACAAGTAGAATCAACATTTAGTATTTTAGTATTTGCTAATTTTAGGGACACACCATATTCCTATATAAATGGCATTAAAATAACATTAAGATAGCATAAAAGCCTCTCATTATAATAGACACATTTGAATTGAATAAAAGTTTCCTCTAAGTAAATTTTATTATGCATTCAATTTACTTAAATCAGTTTGGAACCATTATTGAGTGTAGTTTTTTCAAAAGGCAGTACATATTGCCATATAGAATTTAAATAGATAAATTCATATGATATTAATTTTCAGTAACACATTTAAATATTTCCTTTTATGGAACTTTCACTTCTATTTGTGCTATACCATAGCTGATAGATCTTTAGTCATAGGTGAAAATGAGGAAAGAAAATGTTGCACATTTTCTAACCTCAGAATTCAGCCTTCTGAAAATGAATCTGAGTTCTTTTACTGGTCTCCTACTAATATACATAAGTTATGTATTGATTTTTTAGCTAAAATAAGAATATTTGTATTAAAATAATGCCAATAACAGATACATTTTATTTTTCTGTGTTCTTTGTCATTTACAGTGGTATCTCCTCTATAAAAACATTTGTCTTACGGAAACAATGTAATGTTTGTTTCTGGTTTACTTTCTTGGTTACGGAAACACATGTTTGTTTCTGCTTGGTTACATCTATTGATGTATAAGCATAGAATACATGAACGGTGAGGGCATAGGAGTCCTGTGGTTTGGGCACAGCAATGACTGATAAAGAAGGCAAGCTGTGTTATGGCTGGAGCTGAGGAACATGATTAATGAAGTATATAACATCAAAAGATATTTTAAAATTGTTAATTCTTGCCTTCCTGGGTGGTGAAATACAATCATTTGAAAGAAATGCTTAACAGATTTAAATTCACATTTAACTTGGAATGAGCCCCTAAAATTGGTGATGTGCTTAGTATACTTAACCTTGACATCATTAAAATGACAGGCCCCACCAGGTGCACGTTTTAGATGGGCTTATTATCTTAAAAACCGTAGGGTAGGTAATACCTTTGGAACTAAACTGGGACAAGAGAGTTCTATTGTTCTGTGGCATGTAGTTCATGGTGAATTGAAATCTGGAAGACTGATTCTTCCTTCTATAATTTCTGCAATCTGACAACCAACACAATTATGTTAGTGGTGTAGTGGCAATTACTATCTTGCTCTTCAGCCCAGATTTCTTCTTTGCTACTTCTTTGAAGGTGGTAACAGAAAATAGGGAATTTTCTTCTTAGAAATACCAGCAACTCTCAGCATAGCCCAAGGGAGGCATGCCCTTTATAAAAACCATTATAAATTTCTACTTTAAAAAAATTGTGAAAAAAAAAAAAAAAAATTAACAAGTCATTAGTGTGGAAGGTGACTCATGCCCAGACTTGAGAGGGATTACTCTTTGGTTTCCTGGTGGTGCAGTTGTGTTGGGTTTTGCACATTTTTTTATAATTCATTATTTTCAAGCAGAGAAATCATGATCTACATCCTCATATTCTATTTGCAGAAAAAAACATTTTAAATGTTATATGAAAACCATGTGAATTTTTTGATTCAGTGCTTACTGAACACCTATTGTGTACACAGTTCAATATATATTCATAGAAGACCTGGGCTTCCTGGTGGCTCAGATGGTAAAAAATCTGCCTGCAATGTGGGAGACCTGGGTTCTATCCCTGGGTCGGGAAGATCCCCTGGAGAGGGAAATGGCAACCCACTCCAGTATTCTTGCCTGGAGAATCCTATGGACAGAGGAACCTGGCAGGCTACAGACCGTAGGGTTGCCAAGAGTTGTACACGACTAAGCCACTAATACACACACATAAGACATGCTTCCCATCCTTTAAGAATTTTGAAGTATATGTGCTTTCTGAGATAATACTTTGGAGACTGAATGTATAGCAATTTAGGACTCACTGGATGACTGTGGTCTGTTATGGCACTGGAATATGTGATAATTTACTAAATGCCACCATTATGTTGCCCTTAAGTTGCCATAAAGCAAACATATATTTCAGAAAAAATATATGGATGGGATAAGGAGATTGCCACCTGTAGAAAGTCTTCATTTATAATAGAAATCTCCTTCTTCAGCTTCATGATGGCTAATTATTAACCTTGTTTTACTTCATAGGCTACAAAGTCAATGTAGTCGTGCCATAGTCAGAGCTAAGGGAACATCTCTGTTATTTTTTCTCTTTTCCTTTTTTTTCCGTCTATGGATATCAGTAGTTATGCTTTTAGGTCAAGTAAAAGAGGAGATGGCTTTTAGATCTAGTTATCTTGTAATTGGCCTTCCCTTGTGGTTCAGCTGGTAAAGAATATGCCTGTAATGCAGACAACCTGGGTTTGAGCTCTGATTTGGGAAAATCCCCTGGAGAAGGGAAAGGCTCCCCACTCCAGTAGTATGGCCTAGAGAATTCCCTGGGGTTGCAAAGAGTCAGACACAACTGAGCAACTTTCACTGTCTATATTGTAATTAATAAAATGAATGAAATTCTTTCTAAATTTAATGCCACATATCATATTATTAAGCTTGGTTTCTTGGGTATGGAGAAATTAAATTACATTTATTGTTTTCTTTTAGAGTTATTAGTATACTATTATCTTGTATTACTAATTGGTATTTTCTTCTAATGTATAATAACCTCCTCAGTGAAAATGACAATTTTATATTATAGCAAATAAAAGAAAATTTCCTAATAGAAAAAGTAAAACTAGTTAACTTTACAAATCAAGTAAGTTTTGTTGGGAAAACATATTTATGCAAGCTTTTAATTCTGTGGAGATCATTGAGAATAGGACAAACATTGAAAATTGAAAATAACAGTTTGAAAACTAACTCTCCAATATTTCTATTTTTCTTCACAAGAGTTCTTGTAGTGGTTGATAAGCGGTTAATAAATAGCAAAACTGGCTGCTCTGATTCTTTCTTTTATTTTTCCTGTCCATCCTTCAGTAGCAATGCTAATGAGCAGTAAAATGGCCAAAAGCAAGGAAGGAGCAAAGGGTTTTAGATAATCCATAAACCGGAAAATCAGCCCCTGAATGCTCATATGCACAGGCTTGCTGAGAAGAAATCGTTTTATTTTCTCAAAATATTGCCCAGATTCTAAGGCTAGAACTTGCTCTTGGCTGCTGAGATTATAAGAGGAATGAAGCTTCCAGGCCACCAAGGAAGAATACTCTGAATGACAGTCTTGGAGCAGGATGAAAAATATTATTATTGGGAAAAGAATGTCCTTTAGAGGTAATGCTGCTGATAGCCAAGACCCCAGGGATTAGCTCAGTTCAAAGGGCCATGTCTACAGTGATACTTTTACAAAGAAAATATGGATTTTAGCTGTACTTCTTAAATACTTTAGATAATTTTGCAAAAACTATGTTGGATTGACTATGTATCAATATAAATTGAATACTGAATAAATTGAATACTGTATTGTATATTCCTGGTTGGTTTCTAGCTGATGCTACATTATCCGTCATTTAAGGAAACATTTGAATATATTGTACTTAAAAAAAATTTATGAAGCACACGGATATATAGTGGTCATTAATATATATAAATGGGACTCAACTATTTTCAGTTTGAGTGGGGGAAAAAAAGGTGGTCTTTGTAAGTTATCCTATCTTATACATTGACCCTCATGGAAAGCAAAATCTGTTTACCGTTGTCATGAGAAAGCAAACAGGAACATGCTGTGGCCAAAACTGTGGAGTTGTAGTCTGGCAAGAGAGGGAAATGGTAAGCAATTCTATTTGGAAGAAACATTGTTACAGTGAAGGATAGGGCAAGAGAGGAGTCCGGAAGTTAGAAAGATCCCTTTGAGGTCTACAGTAATTCTGTAAAAACAAACAAACACACAAACAAACTTAGGCTAAGAGATGTCTAGCTTTGTGTTATAAGCTGTTTATACTGGTAGTGTGGTAGATGGAGACCAGAGAAGACTTTGGCAGTACTCTGGGTGATTCTTGGTGAAGGGTTGTGCCCTGCTACTGCAAATGGGAATGGAGAGGAGAATTTGCTTAGAGGGGAGAATAATTAATAACTCAGTCATTCTTTAGTTGCTGCTGCTGCTGCTGCTTCTGCTGCTGCTAAGTCACTTCATGTCCCATTCTGTGCAACCCCACAGACGGCAGCCCAACAGGCTCCCCCGTCCCTGGGATTCTCCAGGCAAGAACACTGGAGTGGGTTGCCATTTCCTTCTCCAGTCATTCTTTAGAAGTGGGTGTAAAAGAGGAAAGTCGAACATCATTCTCAAGTACTATCTTGAGTGACTTAGTGGAGGCTCATGCTGTTCACCAACACAAGAGACCGAGAAAGAGTAAAGAAACTTGAGTTTGGACTGAATTCAAAATTATTTTGGCATGATTGTGAAGTGTTATATCCCAGACAGCAGCTTCCCAATACCCTCCCGCTTCCTGCCTCAAATGGAGGGAAAAAAAGCCATTCTCCATAGTGATCAATTCTGTTTTGATCTAAAAACGGTAACTTTTTCTGGTCATTCTTTTTTTTTAATTTTATTTTTAAACTTTACAATATCGTATTGGTTTTGCCAAATATCGAAATGAGTCTGCCACAGGTATACATGTTTTCCCCATCCTGAACTCTCCTCCCTCCTCTCTCCCCGTACCATCGCTCTGGGTCATCCCAGTGCACCAGTCCCAAGCATCGAACCTGGACTGCCGACTTGTTTCATATATGATATTATACATGTTTCAATGCCATTCTCCCAAATCTCCCCACCCTCTCCCTCTCCCACAGAGTCCAAAAGACTGTTCTATACATCAGTGTCTCTTTTGCTGTCTCGTATACAGGGTTATTGTTACCATCTTTCTAAATTCCATATATATGCGTTAGTATACTGTATTGGTGTTTTTCTTTCTGGCTTACTTCAGTCTGTATAATAGGCTCCATGCAGTAAGATTAGATCTCAATTACAGGAGAAAAACTATTAAAAAATTTAGAGAAGTGGTCATTCTTTTTTAACTTTTCCTTCAGATCCAATGCACATAGTGTTATTTCCTATTTAATATATGAATCGTTTAAAATAATTTTCAACTATTTACATTCAGAAAATGATATTTCTGCATAAGGCCTTATGATTCTTAGTTTCTCTGTATACTTTTTTGACAGTTCAGAATTATTTCTTCTAAATGATATTCAGTTCAGTTCAGTTGCTCAGTCGTGTCTGACTCTTTGTGACCCCATGAATCACAGCACACCAGGCCTCCCTGTCCATCACCAACTCCCAGAGTTCATTCAAACTCACGTCCATCGAGTCGGTGATGCCATCCAGCCACCTCATCCTCTATCATCCCCTTCTCCTCCTGCCCCAGTCCCTCCCAGCATCAGAGTCTTTCCCAGTGAGTCAACTCTTCACATGAGGTGGCCAAAGTACTGGAGTTTCAGCTTCAGCATCATTCCTTCCAAAGAACACCCAGGGCTGATCTCCTTTAGAATGGACTGGTTGGATCTCCTTGCAGTCCAAGGGACTCTCAAGAGTTTTCTCCAACACCACAGTTCAAAAGCATCAATTCTTCGGCGCTCAGTTTTCTTCACAGTCCAACTCTCACATCCGTACATGACCACTGGAAAAACCATAGCCTTGACTAGATGGACCTTTGTTGGCAAAATAATGTCTCTGCTTTTCAATATGCTATCTAGGTTGGTCATAACTTTCCTTCCAAGGAGTAAGCATCTTTTAATTTCATGGCTGCAGTCACCATCTACAGTGATTTTGGAGCCCCGCAAAATAAAGTCTGACACTGTTTCCACTGTTTCCCCATCTATTTGCCATGAAGTTAAGGGACCAGATGCCATGATCTTAGTTTTCTGAATATTGAGCTTTAAGCAACTTTCTCACTTCCCTCTTTCACTTTCATCAAGAGGCTTTTGAGTTCCTCTTCACTTTCTGCCATAAGGGTGGTGCCATCTGCATATCTGAGGTTATTGATATTTCTCCCAGCAATCTTGATTCCAGCTTGTGCTTCCTCCAGCCCAGTGTTTCTCATGATGTACTCTGCATATAAGTTAAATAAGCAGGGTGACGATATACAGCCTTGACATACTCCTTTTCCTATTTGGAACCAGTCTGTTGTTCCATGTCCAGTTCTAACTGTTGCTTCCTGACCTGCATATAGGTTTCTCAAGAGGCAGGTCAGGTGGTCTGGTATTCCCATCTCTTTCAGAATTTTCCAAATGCTATTACTGATTTTTAAAAAGTATATATCTTCATTCTCATTTCATAATATGACCATACGTATTTTTAATCAAGGTCTGGGACTAATATTAAGAGACTAGTGCTGTTAATTTATTTGATACCCATTTCCAATCAAAACAACTTTAAAATGCAATGATCTTTGACATTTTATGTTATCAAAGTAAAATAAAAATATGAAAATTTAGGTTACTTGTGCATGATTGCTTTTATAGTTTCATATTTCAAGTAAAATCTCCTTATATAAATTCATAGAATTACATGGAAGGGTTAAAATATTTCCATAAAATTGTGTATCCTTTAATTACATGTTATCTACAAACAGTTAGCTGAAGAGGGGAAAATTGTCCTCCTAGAATGGTGAAGAAAAGCCTGAAATGGGACTAGAGGGATCTTGTTGAGACTTCAGGCCTCATTTTGTAAGTGTCTCAGAAGACTCTATTTTATGGTTAAAGATCTGTGTTCTCAGATAAGAAATGTTTGAAAACATGGATCTGCAGTCTCAGGAAAATGTGACAGCAGAAGCAGTGTGTCTGCATGTGTGTAAAAGCACTGGTTGCACTGAAGAGGAATGGAGCAGATCCATATCAGCCAGTCTTCTTTCTGTCTCTCTGTCTTTGTTTAGAGTCTAGCTTTTCAGGCTGTTTATATAATATGTCCTGCCAATGCTTAATCCAGTAGAAATAGTTTAGGTGTGATATTATTTGAACTTAATTTTGCCATCTTGCTCTTTTTTGTTTTTAGTAAGTTGATCAAGTGTGTGAGAACTAAGGATGGAAAATGGAGTGCTCCAGTGGGGAGGAAGGCTGCTGGCATTTCTCAGTCTTGCTCTCAGGCCCTCTTATTAGTTTTAGAGTAGACCAAGGGATGAGATGGAGAAGGCAATGGCACCCCACTCCAGTACTCTTGCCTGGAAAATCCCATGGATGGAGGAGCCTGGTAGGCTGCAGTCCATGGGGTTGCTAGGAGTCGGACATGACTGAGTGACTTCACTTTCACTTTTCACTTTCATGCATTAGGGGAGGAAATGGCAACCCACTCCAGTGTTCTTGCCTGGAGAGTCCCAGGGACAGAGGAGCCTGGTGAGCTGTCGTCTATGGGGTCGCACAGAGTGGGACACGACTGAAGCGACTTAGCAGCAGCTGCAGCAGCAAGGGATGAGAAATTTAAAATCGATGAAGAATAACCTGAGTCAGTTCAGTTATTAAAAATTGCAATGATTGGTAATTTTTGTTTCTGAAAGGGTTATTTTTGTATAGTACCAAAAATAAAAGCACTCAATTTGATGTCAGAGGTATATATTCAAATCATGTTTTTGTTCACTTTGCCACTTTATAGCTCGAAGTCTTTGGATAAGTAATAAGACTTTCACCATCTCAAATGTTCCTGCTTCTGCTTCCTCTCCACTTCATTGGTTATAAGGATAAGCTGTTGTAACATTTAAAATATGAACTTATGGACTATGCAAATAGTATTCATACTTAAGGAGCTATAACTTGCAATTTAACTATACTGCTAGTCAGTGTCCTGGTTGTTCATTAGAAAGTGGATCCCATGCCTGACCTTAGACAGGGTTCCCTGTTTATCCTCTGTTCCTAAAATAGTAATTCAGGTTTACATCTATGCTTTTTTCAACATATTAATCAAAGTTGAAAGTTTTTATTAAAGTAACTGAATTTAAGTTTAAGTATTCCTTTAAAGGTAACATTTCCCTCTCAAATTACATGAAATAGGTTGCTAACATGTTGTTATCGCTGATGCTGATGTTTAGTTATGTTTTGCCACCACACCCTTTCCTCTGGAATAGGGTCATCTTGTAATTTATTATCCAAACTGGGAGTCTTTTGAAAGTGAAAATGACCTATTAAGATTTCCCCTGGGGTGAAAGGGACAGACTAGAGCTGACTGGAGGCAAACAGGGACAAGGCTGCACTCATTTCAAAACCCTACCTGCAGGCATGTGATTGGCTTGTATTTGGTCCAGCGACCATAGGCAGTGATTCTATCTTAACAACAGATTATTCCTTATCTAAAGGAGGTTTTGATTTTGTTTTATTTTTAATTACTTAGAACACTTTTCTCCACGGGCAGCAGAAAAGAGGAAAAATAGCTATGTATAGGTTCTCTTTGTTCAGACAAACATATTTAACTGAATTTTAAAATATCAGACATTAGTATCTGTCATCACTCCCTTTATTCTTCTGCATCTATTCTCCCTATCTACTGTTTGCTGCTGTTAACAGAATTCACTGGATATTGGCAATTGTATCAGTTCACACCTAACCTCAGATGCTTTGTCTCTGGAACTGTATAAATAAAGGACACATTCTCACATGGAGTGAATTGTTCTCAGAAACAAAGTTTACAACAAAGATTTAGATTTGCTTCATTTTTGCATCCTAAAAGAAAAAAGCATCACCTAAACAAGTTTTTGACAAGTTTTATTTTTTATGGAAATATACCAAATAAGAGGTATTCTCCTCTCCAAATAAGAGGAGAATCACCTTAAGAATTAGTTTCAAAGGTGTATATTTAATGTTTTCTTCTTAGAGGGGATAAGCATAAAATATTGGCTTGTGATTTCAAATTAATTGCACTATAAGTAGTGTTTAATAGATTCAACCTGTACAGACTTCACTGTCAGAAGTATACCTGTTAGTTTGGTGTAAAATTCATTAGATTCTCTTAACCTTCCTTTCCTTTTTCTCTGTTCTGAAGTCTAGTTTTACCTCAAGAAATGAACATGTGATACTCTGCATTGGCCTCTTACCTTCACACACTCGCTCTTCCCTTGACGGCCTAGTTCATATAAATCTTATCTTCTTTTCTTCACTTTTGGCACCCTGGTTATTACTTTCTGTGATTTTCAAGTGTGGAACTGGCTTTGAGAGCATTTTCCTCACTCTGTGTCCAAAGAAGAGTGCAGCCTTCCTCCTTTCTTTCTCAGTGCCAGTTTTTAGGCTTGGGCTGACCTGTTCCTTAGGTTATTTTCAACGTAGAAATTGCATAATTATAGATTCTATAGTTGGGAGGAAGGTTAGAAATTGTATATAGTACAAAGTCCTTTTGCTGATGAGAAAATTGAGAGGTTAAGTGAGTTGAATGCTGCATAGATAGGCATTTTTAAATAGTCTATTAAGCATAATTTTTACTAAAAATGTAATTGTAGTCACATCATCAAAGAAGTATTAATGTAGGCTATTAGCCAGAAGATAGAAATAGCCCGATTATGTAGAACTGGATAATTGTTTTCATTAACATAAGGTCCATTTTACCTGTGCTCTACTGTACTGCTTTAGAGTACTGTAATTAATTTCCTCTGAAGCTTGCTAATACAATGTGAGAAGTAGCTAACCCAATTGTTGGGAAACTATTCCCACAGCTACTAGGGGCAGGAAGTATATGTACCGTCTTCTAGTAATTCTCCCAGAGTTTAGAGCTCAGCAGTCTATCCCAGATCCAAACCCTATTCCTCAGCCTATGCACTCCACTCTTGCTTCCTCACAGTCTCCTTCCTCTCCTTTCCTCTACCAGACTCAAGATGGAACTTGTTTTCTTCAAAATTTACAAAAGTTAATTCTGTCTCTAATAATCTATATCACTGTGCATGTATTTATGCTTGGTTTTTAATCACTCTTGGACAGTTTATTTCAATGTTTTCAACCTTACTGTTTTCATATGTAAAATGTAAATGTAGCGACCTATAATGAACAGACAAATGAAAAGTAAATTATATAAGATAAATTGGAAAAAATAAAATAAGACTGGCACAGGATGAGTTTTCAATAAAACTTTGTTTTCCTTATCCTTCTCTGTTTTCCCTCAAAATTTCATAAATAGTTGTGATTAATTGTACATTTTATTTCTGTTTTGTGCACATTTGCCAAATATCTTGAGGCTAGAGTTAATTGATTTTCTCAATTATGTCAAGTAGAGAGGAAAATTATCTGTGAAAATATGGGTTATTTATATTCTCATTTACAAACTCAAAGAGGCTTGCTCTTTGCTTAATATGACAAAAACACTTTAAACAAACTTAGGATTTTTAAGTCCTTTTTCTTTTTTGGCTTCAGAACTTTCATAAAATAGAGATTTATTTTTCTAGTTGTTTATAAGCTTATAATCTTTTTGGTGCTTGGATCCATTTTGAAAAACAACCCTTCTTTAAGTCTTCTTTCAAATCCAACTAAATTTATACTTTTTATATCATGAAAGTCATAATATCATCACCTCATATTACTTTCTGATTCTCAGTTCTAGACAATAATAATAAATTACTACACTTCAGTTGCTCAGTCATGTCTGAATCTTTGCAACCCAAGCACGCCAGGGCCCCCTGTCCATCACCAACTCCTGGAGTTCACTCAGAATCATGTCCAACAAGTCAGTGATGCCATCCAGCCATCTCATCCTCTGTCATCCCCTTCTCCTCCTGCCCCCAATCCCTCCCAGCATCAGAGTCTTTTCCAGTGAGGCAACTCTTCGCATGAGGTGGTCAAAGTACTAGAGTTTCAGCATCATTCCTTCCAAAGAACTTAGGACTGATCTCCTTCAGAATGGACTGGTTGGATCTCCTTGCAGTCCAAGGGACTCTCAAGAGTCTTCTTCAACACCACAGTTCAAAAGCATCAATTCTTCGGCGCTCAGTTTTCTTCACAGTCCGACTCTCACAACCATACATGACCACAGGAAAAACCATAGCCTTGACTAGACGGACCTTTGTTGGCAAAGTAATGTCTCTGCTTTTCAGTATACTATCTAGGTTGGTCATAACTTTCCTTCCAAGGAGTAAGCCTCTTTTAATTTCATGGCTGCAGTCACCATCTGCAGTGATTTTGGAGCCCCCAAAAATAAAGTCTGACACTGTTTCCACTGTTTCCCCATCCATTTCCCATGAAGTGATGGGACCAGATGCCATGACCTTAGTTTTCTGAATCTTGAGCTTTAAGCCAACTTTTTCACTCCCCTCTTTCACTTTCATCAAGAGGCTTTTGAGTTCCTCTTCACTTTCTGCCACAAGGCTGGTGTCATTTGCATATCCGAGGTTATTGATATTTCTCCCAGCAATCTTGATTCCAGCTTGTGCTTCTTCCAGCCCAGCATTTCTCATGATGTACTCTGCATATAAGTTAAATAAGCAGGGTGATAATATACAGCCTTGACATATTCCTTTTCCTATTTGGAACCAGTCTGTTGTTCCATGTCCAGATCTAACTGTTGCTTCCTGACCTGCATACAAATTTCTCAAGAGGCATCAGGTGGTCTGGTATTCCCACCTCTTTCAGAATTTTCCACCGTTTATTGTGATCCACACAGTCAAAGGCTTTGGCATAGTCAATAAAGCAGAAATAGATGTTTTTCTGGAACTCTCTTACTTTTTCCATGATCCAGCGGATGTTGGCAATTTGATCTCTGGTTCCTCTGCCCTTTCTAAAACCAGCTTGAACATCAGGAAATTCACGGTTCACCTATTGCTGAAACCTGGCTTGGAGAATTTTGAGCATTAATTTACTAGCATGTGAGATGAGTGCAATTGTGTGGTAGTTTGAGCATTCTTTGGCATTGCCTTTCTTTGGGATTGGAATGAAAACTGACATTTTCCAGTCCTGTGGCCACTGCTGAGTTTTCCAAATTTGCTGGCATATTGAGTGCAGCACTTTCACAGCATCATTTTTCAGGATTTGAAATAGCTCCATTGGAATTCCATCACCTCCACTAGCTGTGTTTGTAGTGATGCTTTCTAAGGCCCACTTGACTTTGCCTTCCAGGATGTCTGGCTCTAGGTGAGTGATCACACCATCGTGATTATCTTGGTCGTGAAGATCTTTTTTGTACAGTTCTTCTGTGTATTCTTGCCACCTCTTCTTAATATCTTCTGCTTCTGTTAGGTCCGTACCATTTCTGTCCTTTATCGAGCCCATCTTTGCATGAAATGTTCCCTTGGTATCTCTTAATTTTCTTGAAGTGATCTCTAGTCTTTCCCATTGTGTTGTTTTCCTCTATTTCTTTGCATTAGTTACTTAATTACCTTCTAATTTTTTTTTAATATCATCATCCACTCCTTTCTTACCTTCCTAATATTTACTGTGCTGAAATATTTATTTTGCATGTCCTGTGCTTATGGAAAATAATTCTGGGGAGAAAAATTGTGTGCTGATGAGAAAATAAAGGGAAAGAGAAGTCATGGCGATTTGGTTAGCATTTAATTATGCTGGCCATTTTACATATTGGTACTGATTTACTAATTGTTGTTTTTTCAGTTGAAGTAGACTTGTCTTCTAAAATTGACCTGTTAATGTGGGTTTAATCAATAGAGCCAGCTCCACAGGTTTATAACTGATTAAAGGTCAGTAAATTATTTGGGCATTTGAGACCAAATCAGCACAATTAGTATAGAACCCTGATTGTAAAATCCACAAATTAATTTTAATATAAAAGTTCTTTAGTGAAAAAAGACTTTATTATATTGTATATTTAGAATTAGGATTATTCAAAATAAATGGATACATATGTATGTATAGCTGATTCACTTTCCTGTGCAGCAGGAACTAACACATTGTAAGGTACTGGATTGGGTAGCCATTTCCCTTCTCTAGGGTATCCTCCTAAACCAGGATCGAACCTGAATCTCCTACATTGCTGGCAGATTCTTTACCATCTGAGTTACCAGAGAGGCCCTAAAACAACTGTACTCCAATAATATCTTAAAAGAGTACAGCTGGTATGTTTCTATAGTATTTGGAGGGATCATTGAACTAGTTTGCCCGCCTTTGGCGCCACTTTCATAAATTTAAGATTTTAATAATTTATCATCCCCGTGGTCCTGCTTCATCTCTGTAAAAATACCAGGAGGATACTTGTTGCTTCTCAAACACTTGGGAAACCTCTGGTTTAATCTGAAACTGGCCACACTATTAGGGGCAGGGAGAGACTGAAAAAAAAAAAAATAAATAAAAGCAGTCCACTACAGATTGCTAGATGGTGGGTTAATAAGCAAGGGAGATTAGTTACAGGTTTGTCTTGGGTGGCTGCACCCCACCCCTAGAATCTTAAAAGTTTGCAAGTATACCTAGGAGATACTGTGGCTTTGATTTCAGAACCACTGCAACAAATCGAGTATCACAATAAAGTAAGTCCATGAATATGGATTCTGGTTCATATAAAAGCTATGTTTACATGACACTGTACTAGTCTATTAAGTGTGCAGTAAAGGGAACAGTGTATGTACCTTAATCCAAAAGCATTTTCTTGCTAAAAAATGCTGACCATCATGTTATCCTTCAGTGAGTCATAGTCTTTTTGCAATAGTAACATCAAACTACAGATCGCAGATCAAATATTATCATTTTTGTCAGAATTGCCAAATTGTGACACAGAGACAATGACGTGAGCAAATTAAAAACAAAAACAAAACCCCAAAATGCCTTCAAAGTTTACTAAAGTCAAGTCCAATAAAATGAGATATGCCTGTATGCCTTTGCTGGGCTCAGTTCCTCATAGCAGAGGCCTTAACTGAGTTCAGTTACATACCCAGTACACATAACCTCAACACCACATGTCTATTTCAAGGCTATATCCTTGGAGCAGCCTCTGGGAGGGGGAAGGCAAGTGGAAAATACATTCCATGGACAGGAGAAGTGGGTAGGGAACTTCCCATTGTCCTGCTTGGGGGTCACCTGGCAGTCATCTCATTTTGATTTTCTGCCCCACCAATACTATAGAGTATAACAACATAGTGAAAGTGGCTAAATCCATTCCCTATAATGAGAATAATATATAGCTTGCTATTCATAATTATATATAAGAACCAGTAATGAGTGACATTTATTAAGTACTCACAATATGCCAGTCATTGTTGTGAACTTTGTAGATATTATCTCATTAAATTGTTGCAGTGACCCTAATAATGTTGGTACTATCATTATTACCATTTTGCAGATGAGATTAAGGGAAGTTTAGCATTGCATTTTAATTCTTCCAGTTGCACTCAGTCACAGAATATAAAAACGGATAGGTTCTGACACCTGTCCTCATTTCTTCCCTTATTGTGTCTATAGAATAGTTTCTACTGGATTTCTATCTATTCCATGCATCCCATGCTCTTTTCCCCTGCTGATAGTCACTTTGCCAACAAGAAGCCAGTTACTTTCTTAAGAGCCCTCTCTGATTTTCTTATCAGTGTGAATCAGGGAACCCCATGCATTTCTCACCAACTGAAGCTAAGTAGCTTCAGTCATGTCCAACTCTTTGCAATTCCATGGACTGTAGCCTGCCAGGCTCCTCTGGTCCATGGTATTTTCCAGGCAAGAATACTGGAGTGGCTTGTCATTCCCTTCTCCAGGGCATCTTTCCAACCCTGGGATCGAACCTGTGTCTCTTACATGTCCTGCATTGGCTGGCGGGTTCTTTATCATTAGTGTTACCTGGGAAGCCATTTCTCACTACATTCTATAAAACTATTGTAGCCTTGAATTTGATTTTTAATCAATTTGAAAAAAAAAACCAAACTGAAATCTCTTCTAGTGAGTTGTTATTTAAAAAACTAACATAGTTTTGTTGTTGTTTTACAAATGGCTGTTATTTTATTGTGTTTTTTTTTTTTTCCTGAGTCACAGAGCATCATTGATTAATTAAAAAAAGGCACTATTAGGCTTAATATCTACATCTTTTAAAGTGTCTGTTCACTTGTCTTTAGTTGGTTTTTAGTGTATTATACAATTACTTGAAGTTGGCATAAGTCTTCATTTCACATTATTTCTAGTGTATTAAGTATCTACTTAGCAACATTCTTGCCTGTAATTCTTTTTTTTTTAAATTTTATTTTATTTTTAAGCTTTACAAAATTGTATTAGTTTTGCCAAATATCAAAATGAATCCGCCACCGGTATATTCTAAATGGAGTTTTTGTGCCCTCTTAATCTCTGGTCCCCATTGGGAAAAACTCACTCAGAAACTCATTTTAGAGTACGTCATATACCAGGGAGTAACAAGGCATGTTTCACATATATTCTTGTTTTACCTTATTTTCCACTGAGAAAGCGGAGTAGTTAGTCATGATTCCTTGTCTAGATCTTTAAGTTAAGCTAGCCAGGTCTTACATAAAGCTTTTGGCCAATATTCCTCTCTTATAAAAAATAAATTAATTTAATTATTCTAGAAAATCATACCTGTTTTGGTTTCACCTTTTATAAATGAAAGTTTTAGATATGTTTAGGTATGTTTCCTGAAATTTTGTTTTCTTTGAATCCAGAAGACATTTTGGGCATTCTTTCTGAATGTTTATCCTTTTTCTTCCCCTCTCATGTGTGGAATAGAAAGGAATTAAAAAAAATTATAATGATTAAAGTAGTGTGGAGAGTGGGAAAAGGAAGACATGGTGCGTTATTTGCAATGCCATTTTTATCTTTGGTAGGATGATGTACTGTGTTAAGGTAAGGGCCACCAGGAAAGAAAAAAAGGAAAAATAAAAGTTGACTTTTACCAACATACTTTAAAAGTGCTTCTTGTGAATGTTAATATATGAAATGATAAATGTTCATCTGCTTGAAAAGGAGCTGTACAGAGGTAGAGACAGAGAGAAATGTCAAGTGTTGAATAAGGACAAAAACAAATAATACACAGACTCAAGAGGGAGAATGACCTTTATAGAATGCCTAACAGCTGCATGCAGTCCAGGTCTCTGCTGGAACAGGACAAGGACTGCCTCCTGTGCCATGTTCAATGTTCTTCTCTGCAGGAACACTGATGCAGGGAAAGGGTGCATGAAAGTGACTAATAGGTCACTTCAGCTAATGTCAGCCAGATATGTGACTCAGTAGGCCAGAGGTTTGCTGAATGAACTTCAACCAAGATGATCTAAAGTAAACGTTCAGAAGAAATAACAGCCTAATCCACTTGTGTTCATTAGGAAAATGATGGCGATTTTTTTGGTTACATGTGATTCTCTTACTACAGTTATAGTAACCTCTGTTAGCTTCTTGATTAAGCATACCAAAGACACTAGTTTCTCTTACACTAGAAAGGATGCATTGAATACTAACTTTTCTTATAGTATTGAACTTGCACTTTTCCTTTGTGTGATCTTGAATTTTCTTGTTTTGAAAAGTAGTTTTATGATAATGGTTCAGTTCAGTTCAGTCACTCAGTCATGTCCGAATCTTTGCGACCCCATGAATTGCAGCACGCCAGGCCCCCCTGTCCATCACCAAATCCCGGAGTTTACTCAAACTCATGTCCATCGAGTCGGTGATGCCATCCAGCCACCTCATCCTCTGTTGTCCCCTTCTCCTCTTGCCCCCAATCCCTCCCAGCATCAGGGTCTTTTCCAATGAGTCAACTCTTCGCATGAGGTGGCCAAAGTACTGGAGTTTCAGCTTTAGCATCAGTCCTTTCAAAGAACACCCAGGATTATGGTTACAAGGAACATAATAAAATGTAACCTGAGAAAGGCCTTTGTTATCATAGGATATTAAAACTAGTGTTTTTTTCTGGATGTTCAGAATAAAATGTTATGAAGCAGAAGTACATATAAAAAAATGAGTCTTTCAGGAATGTCCTTTTCTAACTTCTGTAGCCAGAATTAGTTTATGTACTAACACTTAGCTATTGGAAAGTGTTCTGTCAGTATTAATTTGTGGTTTTCGTGTTTCATCTTTATGTTCTTGCTAACTGTTCTGTAATAATTTCTATCTGAACCTGAAAAAGGAAATTGGACTTGAAGCTGGAATAAGTAACTATATCAGATCACAAAATTCTCACTCTCTAGAAGATTCTAATCTTGGGTAGAGGTTTGCTTTGTGTATCTATGTGTGTACTAGATAATAGTCATCGTTCTTATGTTTGTATTTTATGGTCCATGATGTTAACTGTATATAATCAATATTCTAGGATCACATCCTAAGTGGTTAGGTATCACAAGTGGATCAAAACCTGAAGTTTCAAATGCTTTGTTTTGTGGGCTCTGATTATCTAGGAAGCTGTTCATAGAGTTGTGCCATCTGGCTTCTTTCTAATGCTCTACATAAAAACTTTGGCATTTATTAGAAAGAGGAAGAAGAAAAAGATGATGTTTTACACATATTTCACTTTTTATGGGTTTCTCACAATCATGTATCAACCCAATTCAGTCGTATTTATATTTCTTCCAGCTTGCTTACTCTATAAGCTGGAATAAGTAACTGTATCACATCACAAAATTCTTGCTCTCTAGAAGCTTCATTATTGGAATGAAGTTATCATTGGCTTAGTTATCTGAAGCTATTTGTTATCTGAAAGGTGAAATTGGTGAATAAATATATATATGCTTTTTCTCATTAAAGTAAAATTCCATGCTATCTATTATTTAGATAGGTTTGTTTGGAAGCTCAAATGAAACATTGCAAAGCATAATAATATATATTAATTCTTACAATAGTCATTACATTTTTGTGGAATATCTAAATGTATCAGGTGTTCTTTTATCCTTGAGTACCCAATGATAAATAAAACAGTGGAAACAATAAAAAGTCTCATCTTCCTGAAACTTCTAAAGTGGAAGACAAACAGTAGAGAAAGAATTGAAAGTATAGAGACATATGAAGAAAAAAAGCTAGCAAGGTAAGGGGCATAGAATGATGGAGAGTGTGCATTTACTGAAGAAAGCAGAAACTAAAATTAAGTGACGGGGTTAGAGCATTCTGGAAAAGGAGAGAGAAAGGGAGAGGAGAGAAGAGAAGAGAAGAGAGTAGGAGAGGAGAGAGAAACACGCTTGGCGTTCAGAGACGGGCAGGGATAGTGCTGTAGCTGTAGTGCAGGAAGCAAGGGGATGGTAGGAGGATAATTCAAGGAGGAAGATAAAGATTACTTTTAACCCTCTAAGAATTACATATTGTAGTATGATAATGGTATCATAGACTCTCACGATTATTTTAAATGTTTAATTTTTTAAATGAGAAGATACTGCTCTGACCTTCATTTTACTGTTGGAGATTACAGAAATCTCTGTGCCCATCCTGACAACATGAATGAGGATCTTCTTGTCTAAGGGTGATTCTTGCTGCTGCTAGATCTTCCCCATTGTCCAGCTCACACTAGTTGGTCCCAGCTTCTTGTAAGATTCTTTGGGTCAAGAAGGGCCTTATTTTACAGGGAAGAATTTTCCTATGTGATCCAGAACAAAGACTGGAGTGTGTGGGGATTGATTAGAGACCCTGGAGCCAGGGATTGATGGTTAAAGTACCCTCTTTAGAGGTGGTTTTCCAATCTGGAGAGATTTCTTGGCAGCAGTAACCAGAGAATGTGCTATGGTTTGCATGACTGGTTTTAGTAGTTGTAACCTCTATATAAATGTATGTCACCTTACATTGAGCATTCATAAGGTACTCATTATAAATACCTTTATTTGTAAATTCAATGTATTATACCAAATTGTGGCAATATTAAGAGACAATATTGTAGTGTTGATAAGATTTCAAGAATTCTTCCTTTTGATGAATTCTCCTCTCTCTTGTGAAGAATTCTTAGACACATTTTAATTTGTGGATACCGTGTTTTAAAATGTCTTATTATTTTTTCTAACCAAATCCATGAAGATTCTCATAGTGTCCATAAATAATGTAACCCTCCACATACCATACATTGCATGATTTTTCATAAAAGAATATTTAAACTGAAATCTAGGCATTTGGAAGGGAGACTTGCTAATACTAGTCTGCAGATTGGAAAGGAACAACAGAGTATCTAAAGTGCTGTTGAGTATTGAATTGAAATGGCTGTGAGTAAGAGTGGAGCAGGAATGCTACAGAGATGCACACATTTCAATGGGGACTGATTGTTGTTAGAACTTAGAAATGTAGACAGCTGACGAACTGCTTTGAAACGATCAGAAATGTTGCACGTAGTATGTAAATTACAGCTGAAGTCATATGCACTTAAAAAAAAACCAAACCCTTCAAGCTACTGACTAAAAAGAAATGACAATATGAATAAGTTCTGACCTTTTTTCAAGCTCATCTTCTCCATATATATATATGGAGAAGAAGCTCATCTTCTCCAATATATTAACATATAAAAGTTATCCCAATCAGGATATTTACATTTCTAGGAAAACGAAGTTTACTTTAACAGTATGCCTGGCAACTCCTTTCACTCATCAGGATTCATTTTACAAGTCTTTATTGAGAAAATTTTAATACTACTTTAAGGCCCTTTATTACTTGATATAGAGATTCTTCACAAACTTAAATAGTAGAGTCCTTAACTTAAAGCACATGGGATTTTGAGACATGAATGAAGAATTATTAGAAGACAGTCCATGCAGTTTTAACTATTACTTCCAAATCATATGTTAAATTGACTTCTTGTTATTTTTATGTAGCAGTCCTTTGAAAATGGTTAAAATGTATTTAATTTATAACACAAACTGTTTATTGATTTAAAAGAAGACAAGAGAAGACACGTGGCAGCCACACTAAGTGCCACTTGAATAAGCAGTCTAATATCTGAAATTTAGCTATTAGACGTAAATTCAAGTTAGAGCACTTAACCCGGTATGTACTGCTTTCTTTGTAATTAGCTGAGCATCTGTCCTCCGTATCTGTGGTTTCCACATCCTTGGATTCAACCAACTGATGATGAAAATATTTTTTAAAAAATTCAGAAAGTTCTGAAAAGGCAAAACTTGAATTTGCCACCAGGGCAAATATTTACATAGTGTTTGCATTAGATCTACAGCTATTTATATAAAATTTACAGTATATGATTTATTATAAGTTATCTCGAGATGATTCAAAGTATACAAGAGGATATTCTTAGGTTATATGCAAATTCCCCACCATTGTATATAAGGGACTTGAGCATCTATGAATTTTAATATCCACAGGGGTCCTAGAGCCCATCCCATGCAGATACTCAGGGATGACTGTATTTAAGTAACCCCAGAGGGGATTACTTAAGCGGAGTAGCGTATTTTAGCGGGATTTTACGGTATAGTACTTTAGGGTGTAGTAGCGGGATTAAGTAAGCGGAGAAGGCAGTGGCACCCCACTCCAGTATTCTTGCCTGGGAGATCCCATGGACGGAGGAGCCTGGAAAGCTGCAGTCCATGGGGTCGCTGAGGGTTAGACACGACTGAACAACTTCACTTTCACGCATTGGAGAAGGAAATGGCAGCCCACTCTAGTATTCTCGCCTGGAGAATCCCAGGGACAGGGGAGCCTGGTGGGCTACCATCTGTGGGGTCACACAGAGTCGGACACGACTGAAGTGACTTAGCAGCAGTAGTAGCAGCAGAGGGGATCAAAATGTCCCCTACATATCTTGTTCCCATGATGACTGCCACTGTGTAGCTCAATAGCTGACATGATTTCTATGTAAAGTAGTCAGATTGCTAGTTTGGAAAAAGCAGAAGCTATTAAACCAGACCGAATTTAAAAAATGTAGTTTGCATAATACTGTAATCTTCTGTATTTTAATTTATACAACAGAGTTCATAATTCCTATTTTATTCGTGTTTTCACTTAATTTAAAAAGATAATACACATAAAAAGCTATCACAAATGAAGCAGGAACACATACTGCTTGATTTCTGAGCCTGCCTCCCCTATCTGTTCCCGGTAGATTCTGATTTCATTGTGGATGTCTTGAATATCTATGGATGTTGTAGCACTAGAGTAAAGCACGTGACCCTGGCTGAGCCTATTAGTGTATTCAGTCCTCTTGCTCATGGTAATTGGTGAGGTAGACTTATGACCTAAACCGGCCTAATTAGAAAGTCTCAGTCCTCATCGTTGGAATTTAGAAAGTTGAACAAAGGTTTTGCCATTTTTGTAATGGTACTGTATGTGGATGAGAAACCTAGATTTGCTATAGCTACCTTGGCTCTCAGCCACCAGCAAGCAGAACAAAGCTGAGCCAAGAGAATTGTAGCAAAATAGAGCCAAGCCTTGGAGGTGTGAACCTCTGCATCAACTTGTGCCTGGAGCCTGCCTTCCCTTTAGACTTCCATTATGTGTGCCAACAATTTCCTATTTAAAGTTGATTTATGTTTTCTTATTTATTCTATGTTAAGTATCCTAACTGATAACAGTAGGTAGTCAATAAATCTTAGCTTCATGAACCCCTTGAGCAGTTGATTACTACACAGGAGAGGGTCACATTCCTTATGGCTTTTTGTCTTCTTGTTTGAAGGAACTGTGGTCTAGAAAAAATTATGTGTCGAATCTCAGTTCCAAAATTAATACTAAACCACACCCTTTTCAGAATGAGAGTAATATAGTATGAGGCTTGGCATGAAGCCACAGTCAGCCTGACTAAATTGGTATCCCAGCCCTATCAGCTACTAGGTACATGCCCAACAGAAACTTATGTAACATAGCTGAACCTGTTTTCTTACTACAAAAAAGAATATATTTACTATAAATTTACTGTTGAAGAAGATAATCTTTACAAAGCATCCAAAGGCTTTGCCTGTTACATAATAAGCATTCAGTTCAGTTCAGTTCAGTCTCTCAGTTGGTATCCGATGCTTTGTGACCCTATGGACTGCAGCATGCCAGGCTTCCCTGTCCATCATCAACGCGCAGAGCTTGCTCAAAGTCATATCCATTGAGTTAGTGATGCTATTCAACCATCTCATCCTCTGTCATCCCCTTCTCCTCCTGCCTTTGATCTTTCCCTGCATCAGAGTCTCCTCCAGTGAGTCAGTTTTTTGCATCAGGTGGTCAAAGTATTGGAGTTTCAGCTTCAGCATCAGTCCTTCCAATGAATATTCAGGACTGATTTCCTTTAGGATGGACTGGTTGGATCTCCTTGCAGGCCAAGGGACTCTCAAGAGTCTTCTCCAGCATCACAATTCAAAAGCATCAATTCTTCAGTGCTCAGCTTTCTTTATAGTCCAACTCACATCTATACATGACTACTGGAAAAACCAAAACTTTGACTAGACGGACCTTTGTTGGCAAAATAATGTCTCTGCTTTTTAATATGCTGTCTAGGTTGGTCATAGCTTTTCTTCCAAGGAGCAAGCATCTTTTAATTTCATAGCTGCAGTCACCACCTGCAGTGATTTTGGAGCCCAAGACAATAAAGCCTGTCACTGTTTCCATTTTTTCCCCATCTATTTGCCTCGAAGTGATGGGACCAGATTCCATGATCTTCATTTTTTGAATGTTGATTGTTTTCTGAATATTGAATTTTGCATGTTTAATAAGCATTCAGTGATCATTAATCATCATTGTTATTAGTCTGCTTTTATTCTGACTTTGTAGGAGGGTGATATTAAGGATTTATTTAATCTTAGGATCAAAACACACATATTATGAGTAAGTCAATGTGTTTCTGAGTCCATTTGAATCATTTTTTGTTACTCATGCAGTAAAATGAAGGCTGAAGTAGGCAGTAAAATCATTTTTTATGTTTTAGAAGGTATACAGTTATTGGGGAATATTGCCTACAAAATAGAAAAAAAATAGCTACACAGAGTGATGGTTGAATGAATGGTCATATAAAGCAAAATGCCAAATACATATATAATTATATATATATATTATTTTAAATATGTATTTTGAGTGATTGTTTTCTCTAATATTTGTAGAAGACTATAATCAAGTAGTCTTCAAGAGCTGTGGTAGTTCATGGAGAGCAGGTTAGATTTTATTAACTTACTTTATGAGGACAGAATTTATTGTATACTGTAAAAACTAAGTAAAAAAACACAAAAGTATTAGTTGTCTCATAATTCTATTATTCAAGAACAAACATTGTTAATATTATAATGTATGGACTTCATTTTCATTACACACCAGACATTGTAGTTTTATTTATACCTGCATTGTACATGCATACACATAAGCATATAGATACATTTATTTATGAATAATTTGGGATTCTGGAGTCATCTATATTTAATCATTCTTATTATTCTTTAATAATCTAATCATTCTTATTAGATATCATAAAGTCACCTTTAATATGTTTAGAACCAAAAATCTTCCCTAACTTGCTCTCTACCCACTGCTTCATCAAATGTCTATTTCAGTGAGTGGTACCACCATCTGGCAGTTGAAAAAGCCAGAACCCCTGGAGTAATGCTTGATGTCTCCTTTAATCTCCATCCACATAACCAGTCAAACAGAAGTCCAGTTGTTTCTGCTTCATAGTATCTCAAATCTATCAGTTTATTACTCCCAGCTCAAGTGCCCCAGAGAAGGCAATGGCACCCCACTCCAGTACTCTTGCCTGGAAAATCCCATGGATGGAGGAGCCTGGTAGGCTGCAGTCCATGGGGTCACGAAGAGTCGGACATGACTGAGCGACTTCACTTTCCCTTTTCACTCTCATGCATTGGAGAAGGAAATGGCAACCCAATCCAGTGTTCTTGCCTGGAGAATCCCAAGGACAGCGGAGCCTGGTGGGCTGCCATCTATGGGGTCGCACAGAGTTGGACACGACTGAAGTGACTTAGCACCAGCAGCAGCAACTCGAGTGCCCATCATCTCTTACTTCAACTAACAACTTACTTAACCTCATAACATGAAAATACCAGTGTGTTCTACTCTCCCTGATGTTAGTAATGTTATTATTTAGAGTCATTTGAGTGCTATTTAAAACATAAAAGAATATCATGTCCCTACTATGCTTAATATCTCTTATGTTCCTGTATGAGTCCCACAGATCTTAAGATAAAACCTAAAACCTTTACCATGACTTATAAGGCTCTGGGTTTTCAGACCTCTGTATCCTTATCAGTGTTTTCTTCCTAAACCACATTGGCTTTTTCTGTTTTTTACTTAAATGTGTCATGATCCTTCTTCCTTAGTATCATTGGATTTACTACTTTTGTGTAGATGACTTTTCCAGCTTCACACCCCATCATGCCTTACTTTTTAAATTAAACTGTGTTTCCTCATTCAAGTCTTCTTGGCTCTACAGACTAAGTTAGATCTCTCATCTTTAATGAACCATGCTTATCCCTCACATCATATATCTCAGTGGAAGTTAAAAAATGGTGATTGTGTAATACTTTGTATGATATGTGTCTTATGCTATTGTACAATTCACAGAGTTGGGTAATGTACTTTATCTTTTAAAAGTCATATCTCCATTATTTAGCAGGGACTTTGGGCATAAGACTATACACAATATTTAGTACCATATTATATCAGAAACTCTATTCAGTATTTTTATAAAATAATGTTTTAATGTTTATGTGTTATCCTACTGTGAAAATAGAAAGCAACTTACTTAACCAGCCCCTATTATTAGACTTAAAAATTTTTTATTGTCTACTATTATAAATAAAGTTACAAGGAATTCAGGAATTCACTGAATTATGGGTATTTTCGGTTGAATTCATTAGAAGCAGAGCCCGAGATAGGGATTCTTGTGCAGGTAGTTTATTGAGGAAATGTTCCCAGAAGAAAACTGAAAGGAGTGAGCAAGCAGTGTAGGGTATAGGTAGAAGCATGGTTCCAGAATACTGTCTTCTGCCTGATTCCAAAGTGTTCTCTGGAATGAAAACTACACCACAGAGGTTGTGACACCTGGTAACTATGGGTCTGAACTGTTATTCTCCTTAGTCTTTATCCATGAACTGCCTCAAATGCTTGGACTGGACTGAGAATCTAGGTGTGGCAGCAACAGCAACTGGTATACAGAAGATCTAGGAAGTTGCATGGAAGACATTAAATAGTATTTTGATATGTAACTTATAGTGAAAGCATGTTCTGAGAAGGAACAAAATACATTAAGGAAAGGGCTGAGTATATTTGGGGGAAAAATGAGTTATTTGTTATAAATAATATGAAGGCTAAGTGAGGAGTAGATATTTGGAGATAAGATTAGAAAAATGAATTGGACTTATATCACAAAAGATCTTAAATTCTGGGCTTCCGTGGTGGCTCAGTGGTCAAGAATCTGCCTGCCAGTGTAGGAGACATGATTCGATCCCTAATCCAGGAAAATTCCACATTCCATGGAGCAACTTAGGCCATGTTCCACAACTGTGAGCCTGTGCTGTAGAGCCCAGGAACCGCGGCTGCTGAGCCCACGTGCTCTAGAGCCCACGCTCTGCAGCATGAGAAGCCACTGCAGTGAGAAGCCCATGCGTCACAACTCGAGAGCAGCTCCTGCTCGCCACAGCTTGAGAAAAGCCTGCTTAGCAGTGAAGACCTAGCACGTCCAAACATAAATACATAAATAAAGTTATTTTTAAAAAGATCTTAAATTCCAAGCCTGTATACAATATACATTGCTCAGTGAAGTTATATTGTGTGTGTGTAATTTGGGGTTACTTTTAAAAAGTCTGTATATCTGTAAACATCTTTTCTGCTGAGGCAAAACATCTTTACGCATTTAATTGAGTGTTGTATTAGTTTTGGTAAAGAAAAAATTATGTCATGCCTAATGTTGAGAAACTTGCAGTATATGAAAACATACAAAGATATGGACACAAATTTTCTATCTCTCTCAGCTTTATTAAATGTGTTGTATGAAGATATTGTTCTAAAACATCTTACTTTTAAGTTTTTAGATACCATAGAAAAAATTTAAAAGTGTTTTTTAGAAGAAATACCATGGAAAAACAGTGCAGTGGAAAACATACAAGGATTTTGTTTACATCTACAAACTTGTTGAGTCCACTAGCATTATTTAACATCTTTAAAAAAAATCTTGCAGTGTATCATGATTACTAATCATAAATACAATATTTAGTTCTTCTCAATTTGCTTTCCTCATTTGTGAAATGCTGTTGGATGCCTCCTAACCTTGGGAGGGGGTGGCAGTTGAAAAGTTAATGAGTTAATGTTTATAGAGGCTTTGAAGTCTTTAGATGAAAGGTACAATATAAATCCAAAATATTAATCTTTAAGTGTGAAATACTCTAATTACTTCACATTGCCACAGGGACATTATTGGAGATTTATACCTTCTTCTGAAATACCTGGCACAATTGTTATATGAGACAGCATAATTTTAGGTGAACCATTATGATTCTGTGGTCATTACCATGTATCAAAAAGAATAGTTTAAGTATATGTGTTACATTTACATATTCAGCATCTGACTGTTTTCCATTATTCATTTACTGATATAATAAACATTAAGATGATTTAAAATGCAGATCCATTATGCTGTACTATCTAGGTTGCTGCCAGAATCTTTTGTTATATAAGGTGTAAGAAGAAAATGAAGATTTTTAAAGAGTTTGAAAAGAGATCAGATATGATGCTCAATAAATATATGGCTTTAAAACTAGAATGGTTAGATATTCATTAATTATCATGTAATAAGGAAAAAAAATAGTCATTGCAGTGATATTTTTAATATTTATACAATAATAGTGGTACTGTGTTCTGACTATATATATTTGCCAGGCATGGGGCTCATTATATTTCACACATTATTATGATCCTCATAATAGCTATGTGAAATAGAGGTGAAAATCTGGAATTTAAACATGAGGAAAAAGGCAAAAAGCAGGTAGTTAGCCATCTCAAGGTCATAGTGCTGCTTGTAGGTGGAGCCAGCATTCAAACTCAAGCAGTGTCACTCTTGAGCTTATTCTTTAGCTTCTGTATAATACCAAATCTCCAAAAATACTACCTTTCCAGTGTCCTTCCTATTTCACTGTTATGGATTTGACTGACTCTAGAATATATATCAAGATAATTTTAATAACACAATGAAACTTGAAAGAGTTCTCAGGAGAAGCAGAGGTGTTCTTTGCCAAGTTTTTCTACATGAACCGCTTATCTGGTTTCTTGCCAAACCAGTAAGCATAAACACTGAAATTTCTGGGAGGAGAATCCAACACACAAAGCTCATTTTTTGTTAGGCTCATGCGGAAAACACATAGCTAAACACTCAGCACAAGTAAACAGAGTTTAAGAACAATAGTCTCTGGCATTTTCTTGAATCTGGGAAACCAAATTCTTTATATGAGTTCTCCATAAAGAGACTAAAAATTCCTTTGGAAGGAATTTTTTTTAATGAATAATTTAAAAAGCATAATTTAAGAAGATTATAAAATAAGGCTATTTCTCGTGAAAATTTGAAGTAACTTATATCTAATTTAGAAATTGCATCTCCTTTTTCTTTTATTTCACACCCTCCCCTGTCTTCCTCATGCATACACAACAGTCACCATTCATATAAATCAAATTTTTGAAACAGTAAATTGAAGTCTACTTATTCTTACTATACCCCACCCCCAAAAAAAATCTATTCACTACATTTTCCAGCTGGATGTCCTGAAGCAAATATGAGTAATGTTATTCTCTATTTAGAGTGGCACAGAGGCTTAGCGACACTGTCCAAAATCTTTGAAACTCTTCTTTGTGCACAAAGCCCTTCTTAATTTGGCACCTGCTTAATTTCCACATTTATCTCTTGCCACTGTCAGATGTTCTCCTTGATCTTTAACTCTCCCTGGATAAGTATTACCCACTGGTTCGTGTCTTGGTGCCTTTGATCATGGTGTTTCCTCTACCTAGAGTTTTATATGATGAACCTATCGATGCCTTGAGATTTTCAACTCAAAGAAATAATTCCTCTGTTAAGTGTTTCTGTCCTGCTCTGACAAAGGAAGATACTTGTCCTTCCTAGGTGCTCACCTTCTATTTGCTATATTGCATTGCAGTTTTATTCAGTATATTACACTGAAATTACTTGTTTACTATTCCCTTTTCCATTTTATTGTAAACTACTTAAAGTCTGTGCCTGTGGCTTATTTGTCTTGTTCAACATGACTGTGACAGTGCTGAACTAGTGTTCCGAAAGTTAAAATGGGACTTGTCTGTCCTAAGAGTTTTTGCTGAGGCCACAAAGCAGAGAACAGTGTGTCAAGTATTTTAGATTGTCTCTGTGAGCTAATAGCAAGGGTTCTTAAAACCAGGCTTTGTGCATGAGTTAAATATTAAATGAATAAGTAACTGAGTACTGTAACACGTTCTAATAGACTGTTGCTTCATTTAAGATTATGTCCTTTGTCTTTATTTAATATATGTGGCTTATGTACTTCTTGGAATTGCTTTTTCAAATCAGATTGGAAAGGCTCATCAGTCCTCCATACACTTTAGTTTCCAGCTTTCATTGCTTCTGTCACTGCCACATTATGTTAGTATTGAAAATGAGTCCCATATGGTCCAGTGTATTCTGTCTACTGTTGTCTCCTTTGTTAGTTTAGATTCCTGTACAGAAAGAGATGGCAATTCACAGTTTATTCTCTAAAGCTTCAGTTTTATTTTTATATTCATATGCTCAGCTATTTCTCTGCAAAATAATGCTACTAACAAGTCTAAAAGGGCTTCTACAATTACCCACAACCTGTGCTGCAACCCAACTTTCCCAAGGCTCTCCTCCATCCCCTCACTCTGACTTATCTTTCTTTTAGGGACCTTTGAGCTCTTGTCAGTAGGACCACATTAGACTGGACCACGTTATTTAGGGCTATCTTAGGACCTCAATTACATAAACTATAAAGACACTTAACTTTAAAGGCCTCTGGGGGAAGGATTTAGATTCTCCATCCTTTCCTCTGAGGAGAGTCCTTTGCCTTGTAAATGTCTACCACCTTTTCCCTAGGGAATTACTTTTACATACCAAGAATTTATGAGACTTTCTTTTCAGGCCACGAGAGATCCAGTTATACATTCTGCCAATACAATGGTTGCCTACTGAGCTATATTTGCAAAAGTGGCAGGGCAAGTGCTACTCCATGGTGACTTTCCAGATTTACCTAGGCATAAACTATTGACAGCTTCTTTTGGTAAAGTACTTTTTATACATCATATCGGTAAAACCTTGATTTATGAACAGAGTCAAAATTTTCAATCCTAAATCATTAACTGACAATATTTCAAAGTATTTCTTTATTTGAGACTATTAGCAAATGCTGTCTGAGATTGCATGTGGAGAAATATGAGCCCTAAGCATCTATTTCTAAGAAGTAATTTGGTTAATGCTGAGTGCTAGATAAGAGTTTAATGTGGAAACCATACAAAATGATCCTCACATTTGTTACAAACAGATAAACACTTGAGAATCAAAGTTTATCATTAGAATATGGATTAAGGAATATTTTGGATATTTCTTTTAAAATTTAAGTTTATGTAACAAATTGAAGAATATCAGAATTCTCCTTCGATGGCACCCCACTCCAGTACTCTTGCCTGGAAAATCCCATGGATGGAGGGGCGTGGTGGGCAGCAGTCCATGGGGTTGCTAGGAGTCGGACACGACTGAGCGACTTCACTTTATTTTTTCACTTTCATGCATTGGAGAAGGAAATGGGAACCCACTTCAGTGTTCTTGCCTGGAGAATCCCAGGGACAGGGGAGCCTGGTAGGCTGTTGTCTATGGGGTCCACAGAGTCGGACACGACTGAAGTGACTTAGCAGCAGCAGAATCCTCCTTGTACCTTGTCAGGTACTGTTTTTATTCTCACTATTGCTTGTTGTGTACTTTATTCATTTAACTAACAGATATTTATTGTGTGTCTGTAGCACTGTGCTGGGTACTTCGAATTAAAAAACAGAAAAAAACAAGTCACTTCAGGGAATTTATGCTCTAGTTGGAGGGACAATTAAGTAAAAATGTTTTAAAAATGAGTTAAAGTAATTATTATTGAGAGACTTAAAATCAAGTTAGAAAAAAGTTAAAATGTTAAATGTAAGAGTTAAATAATACATAAAAATGTAAAACCAACTATATGAAATTCCACAGAAAGCATAGATTTAAGTGCTGGGTAAGTTTAAAAAATGAATATGAATTCAGAGGCTGTGATCACTTCAGCTTAAAAGATTTACTGAAGGAAGTGTGATGTAAGTCTGAAAAAGCCATACATTTAGTGAGGTCACTGATCTCATCAATGGCTCATTTGAGGTAAAGTGTTTAAAAACAACAGTCTTACATTAGCCCACTAGAATTTTTGGGTGAATTTACTCATAATCAATAAACATCTGTAGAAAAGTCTTCTTGAAATTCATTAAACAAAATCTGATCAATCAATTAAGATTCAAGTATGAGTGTTCATTCATAGATTTCCTTTACAAACAACAGTTTTGGTATAAGGAGTTTTCAGTTACATGATGAAGTGCATTGATTGTTACTGTAAAAGAAAAACATACAGATTTCAAGCAGTCTGTTCATTGAAAGATACCTTAAAATACTTGAAGATTGGCAGCTGTTTCCCAAAATCCTAATGCTGTATTTGCTTGTTTCTAAGTTATGTTCTGGAAATGAGTTGACTGCCTGTAGAAAGGCAGGGATCTTGTCCCTTGTGGTCACTGTTTATCCTGTGGATGAAGTCATCAGCAAATACAGCATTATGCAGTAGTCATCCAGAAAGTATATTTGTTAAATGAGTAAAAGGTGTAATATAAACTGAAGAAAGCCTATTTTATGTATTTCCTTATAAGAATAAAGAATACTTATTATTATGACTGCTTATTTTTATTTATTGGATTCTCAAATTGATCCTTTCTCTGCTTGTTTACTATGATTTTTATTTAGAAAAATTTTTGGTAAAATTGATTTATCTTTCCTGTATGTTTTCTATATAGGGAGTGACTTTACCAGCTGGAGAAGAAAGGCTCAAACTAATCAACCTTGGCATATTTGTATGTGCAGACTTGTTTAATATTGCCATCGTTATTGTGTGTATAAATACTATATATACACACAACATACTTTATAAATTTTATCTGTGAATGATATCATAAAACAACTATCACAGAGTCACATTATAATCAGAGATTTTTTAAGTTCCAAAAGGAAACCAGACCAGCTAGCTCACTTATTTGAGATACTGTTTTCTATAGGAATATCCATCTGACATTCTTTATGCACACTAATTCCCCTGCCTCAATTGGAGAAAAATAAAAGTGTTTTGTGTTCAGTATATATAAAGAAAACTATTTAGAGTCTGAAATTTAACTGTGGACAATTGTGAAAGGAATGATAAATTCTTAACTGTTTTTATTCCTTGTTACTTCATCATATCTTAAATTATTTTTTTCTCTTTGTTACTTAATGTTTTTAAGACATTGGCTCCTGTTCAAGTTATCTATTAGTGTAAAACTTCTTTCACTTGCAAACTTAATGACTCAAAACAAAAATAGCACTTATTTTGTTCATGAATTTGTGGTTAGGGTATGGATTACCAGGGATAGTTTGTCTTTTCTCGATTCAGTGTCATCTGGGACAGAGCAAAGGCTGGAGATTTGAATCTTCATCATTTTCACAACTTTATTTAGTCATTAATGGACATATGGTATATATTTAAAGTGTACAGTGCAGTGATCTATATATATACATATATATGTATATATTTTGTGAAATAGTTATCATAATCAGATTAAGTAGCACATCAGCTCACAGAATTAATTTTTCTTTTTCATGGTGAAAATGCTTGAGATCTACTCTCCTACTATTTCCAATATACACAATATGGTTTTAACTATAGTCACATGCTATACATTAGATCCCTAGAATTTTTTATCTTACAAACAAAGGCTACTACCCATTGACCAACATATACCTATTTCCTCTACCCCCAACCCCCTGTAACTGCTGTTCTACTCTCTGTTTCTATGAGTTTGAGTTTAAAAAAAAAAAAAAAAAGACTCACATGTAAGGGAAATCATGCAGTATTTGTCTTTGTCTAGCTTATTTTGTTATTATAAGGTACTCACATTAGCTGTGAGGTGGTATAGTGTTACTTGAAAGTGGATTTGGATTAAATGTTAACGTGTTGCACATTTAAGGGTAGCCATTAAAAATTATGAGAAAACAATGAATGATATGCTAAGAAAGAAGATAAAAAGGAATTATATAAAATTCTCAAAACCATAACAGCCAAAAAAAAAAAGTAGAAGACAAAATAAGAATAAGGAACAAGGACAGCAAATAGAAAAGTGTAATGGATATGATAGATATTAATCCAGTTGTATTGATATAATTTTGAACCTCAGTTTTCTAAATGAACTAATTAAAAGACACATTGTCAGATTGGATGAAAAAATAAGGACCATATGTTGCCTAAATGACCATAATTTAAAATGCATAGATAGATAAAGTGCATATGAGTGGAGAAAAATATACCATGTTATCATGAACCAAAAGAAAGCAAATGTAGATATATTAATTTCAGACAGAGCTAATTTTAATTAAGGAAAGTTATAAGGGATAAAGGGGCATATAATCATAGAGGGGTCAGTTGTTCAAGACATAACAATCCTTAATGTCTATAAACAGAGCGTCAAACTGTGTGAAGCAGAACGTAAGAGAATGACATAAAGAAATAGGTAAGTCCACTATTACAGTTGGAGCTTTCTCAAAAATAGACAGCTCCAACATGCAGAAAAGCCGTGAGGAGAATAGTTGAAATCAGCAACATAATAAATCGACTGGGTCTAATTTACATTATTGAGTACTTTATCTAACAACAGCAAAACATACATTCCTAAGTTATTGTAGAATATTTACCAAGATAGACCTCATTATGGGCCACAGGGCTTCCCCGGTGGCTCAGATGGTAAAGAATCCTACAGTGTGGGAGACCTGGGATGGGAAGATCCCCTGGAGGAGGGCATGGCAACCCACCCCAGTATTCTTGCCTGGAGAATCCCCATGGACAAGAGGAGCCCGACAGGCTACAGTCCATGGGTCGCAAAGAGTCAGGCACAACTTAGCAACTAAGCACAGTATGGGCAACAAGACACACCTTAACATTTAAAAGAAGAGAAATGGTATAATGTCTGTTCTTATACTACAGTGGAATTAAATTAGAAACCAATAACACAAAACTCAAAAATCTTCAAATATGTAGAGATTAAACAATGTACTTCTAAATAACACATGGCTCAAGAAATTTAAAAATACTTTAAACTAAATGAAAGTGAAAACACAACTTACCAGAATTTGTGGGATATAGGAAAAGCAACACTAAAAAGGAATTCATAGCACTGAATGTATGTATTAGGAAAGAAGAAAGATCTAAAATCAATCATTTAATATTGAGCAGAGTGGCAGCCTGGATGGGAGGGGAGTTTGGTGGAGAATCGATACATGTATATACATGTATAGCTTAGTCCCTTTGCTGTCCACCTGAATCTATCACAACATTGTTAATACTCCAATATAAAATTAGAAGCTTTAAAAAAAAATTACCTAAATTTCTACCCCAGGAAACTTAGAAAAGAAGAACAAATTAAATCCAAAGTAAGCATAAGAAAATAAATCATAAGAATTAGAGCAGAAATCAATGAAATTGAAAACAGGAACTCAGTAGAGAAAAATCAATAAAAAACAAAAGTTATCTTTTGAAAAGATCAATAAAATCAGTTTTTCCAGCTAAGCTAAGACAAAAGGAGAGAGGACACAAATTATTAATATCAGAGATGAAAGGAGGGATGTCAATGACAGATCCCATGTACATTGAAAGGATTAAAAAAGAATACTCCATATAACTCTGTGTCCACAGTTTGATAAGCTAAATGAAGTGAACCAGTTCCTTGAAGGACACAATTTGCCAAAATTCACACTAGAGTAGATGGTCCGAATAGGCTTTTATCAAAGAAATTGAATTAATAATCACCTTCCAAAACGGAAAGCACCTGGCCCAGATGGGTTCATTAAGGAAGAAACTATACCAGTTCTCTCCAGTCTCTTTCAGAGGTTAGAAGCAGAGGAATACTTAACTACTTATTCTGTAAGGCAAGTATCACTCTTAATACCAAAACCAGGCAAAGACATTGCAAGGAAAGAAAATTAGAGACTAATATCTCTTGTTAACATGAATGCAAAAAATCTTTAAAAAGTTTAGCAAATTGAGTCCTACAATGTATAAAAATAATTATGCACCACACCCTAGTGGGATTTATCCTGGTTATGCAAGACTGATTTAGCATTAAAAAATCAATTAATGTAATCCATCAAAAGAATAGGGTAAAAAGAAAAAAATACAAAAACACATTGATAGATGCAGAATACACATTTGAAAAATCAGCACCCATTCGCGAGTAAAACCTAATAAATTAGGAGTAGAAGGAAACTTCCTCAATATAATAAAGAATATTCTACAAAAATCCACAGTTCACATCATACATAACAGTGAGAAATTTGAAGTTTTCCCACTAAGATCAGGTAGAAAGTGAGGATATTCTCTCCCACTTTTGCTTTTCAACATTATATGTGAAGGCCTACGTTATGCACTTAGACAAGAGAAAATAAAAGGCATATAGATTGCAGAGGAAGAAATAAAATTGTCTTTGTTCACATGATTATATGTTTAGAAAATCTAGAAGAGTTAACAAAAAATCCTGAAACCAATAATTGGTGATAGCAAGGTTGCAGGTGCAAGGTTAGTGTATAAAAGTCAATCACTTCCCCATAGACCAGCAATGAGCAAGTGGAATTTGAAATTAATAATACAACGCTATTAACATTAGCATTCCCCAAATGAATACATATATGTAACAATGAATACTTATATATATGTAACAGAATAGATGTAACATCTATATGAAGAATATTATAAAATTCTGATGAAAGAAATGAAAATAACTGAGTGCAGAACTATTCTATGCTCATGGATAGCATCAGTATTGTCGAGATGTCAGTCTTCCCAACTTGATATCTAGATTCTATGCAATTGCAATAGAAATCCCACCAAGGTATTTTATAATATCAGTAAACTGATTCTGAAATTTATGTGAAGAAACAAAGATCCACAATAGTCGACACAGGGAGAAGGACAAAATTGGAAGGCTGATACTACCTGACTTCAAGACTTATTGTAAACTACTGTAATCAAGACAGAGTGGTATTGACAAAATTGTAGACAGATCAGTGGAACAGAATAGAGAGCCCAGGAATAGATTTGTTAAATACAGGCTTAATTTTTGACAGAGGAGCAAAGGCAACCCAATGGAGCAAAGATACTTATTTCAACAAATGATGCTGGAACAACTAGGTATTCATGTACCAAAAAAAAAAGAATCTAGACCCAGACTTTACACTCTTCATAAAGGATTATAGATCTAAATTTAAAATGCAAAACTATAAAACTCGTAAAAAGTAACATGGTGAAAAAACTAGATCATGGTATGATGGTATGATGATATGATGATATGGTATGATGATAACTTTTAGATACAACACCAAGGACACAGTGCATCAAAGAAATAATTCATAAGCTGGAATTCATTGTCATTAACACCTTTTGCTCTGTAAAGAAAACCATTGTAATTAAAAGACAGTAACGAGATACTGTGAAAGTTCTATGTATAATAGTATGAGGTATATATGTTAGCTCACATTTTTTTCAAACCTAAAGAGAGTAAAACAGGAAGGGTGAACCCTGCAGACTTTGGGTGATTATGTTGTGTCACTGTAGGTTCATCCTTAGGACATGCACCCTTATGGTGTATGTTGTAATATTGGGGGAGGCTATGCATGTTTGGAGGCAAGAGAAGTATGGAGAATCTCTTACCTTCCTGAAGTTTTTTTGAAACCTAAATCTAAAAATATAAAACCTTTTTTTAAAAGGAATGGCAATATCATTGATGATTTAGACCAATTTTGATTCTTTTCCTCAGCTTAGGGAGGAACTCAGTTTTCCTGAGACCAACATTCCCCTGCTGTGTCCACAAGTTTGCTCTCTATGTCTGCGTCTTTGTTGCTGCCTACAAATAGGTTCATCAGTACCATTTTTCTAGATTTCATATATATGCTCTTAATATGCCATATTTGTTTTTTTTTTTATGACTTGCTTCACTCTGTATAACAGGCTCTGGGTTCATCGACCTCACTAGAACTGACTCAAAGTCAATACTTTTCATGGCTGAATAATATTCCATTGTATATATGTACCACACTTATTTATCCATTCATCTGTCAGTGGGCATCTAGGTTGCTTCCATGTCCTGGCTGTTGTAAATAATGCTGCAGTGAACATTGGGGTATATCATTTGGAATTGTGAACATTGGGGTATATCTTTTGGAATTGTGATTTTTTTCAGAATGTATGCCCAGTAGTGGGATTGCTGGGTCATATAGTAGTTTTATTCCTAGTTTTTGAAGAAATCTCCATATTGTTCTCCATAATGATTATATAAATTTATATTGCCACCAAGAGAGCAAGAGGGTTCCCTTTTTTCCACTTCTTCTCTAGCATTTATTGTTTATGGATTTTTTTGATGATGGCCATTCTCAACGGTGTGAAGTGATAGATACTTCATTGTCGTTTTGATTTGCATTTCTTTAACAATAAGTGATGTCAAGCATTTTTTCACGTGTTTCATCTGTATGTCTTCTTTGGAGAAATGTCTGTTTAAGGCTTCTTCCTATTTTTTAATTGAGTTGTTTGTTTTTATGACATTGAGCTGCATAAGCTGCTTGAATATTTTGGAGATTAACCCTTTGTCAGTTACTTCATTTGCAAATGATTTTCTCACATTCTGAGGGCTGTCTTTTCATCTTGTTTACGGTTTCCTTTGCTGTGCAAAAGCTTTTAAGTTTAATTAGGCCCCATTTGTTTATTTTTGTTTTATTTCTGTTACTCTAGGAGGAGGGTCATAAGAGGATCTTGCTGGGGTTTATGTCAAAGTGTGTTCCGCCTACAGATCTTCTTAAAGCTTGATCATTGGTGCTGAATTTTAGGACAAGCCAGCACCTCCACTGGGTTGGGGCTGGGATACCTGTCTCTGGCCTTTCCACGTACTTTCTTGGCTTCCAAACAATGCATTGTCTGAGTTCCCAGGGTGAGTATCCCAAAATATACAGAATTTGGGGAAATTGAATTGTCCCAGAGTCAAGCAGCCTTTATTCTGCCACTTTCTGTTTATTAGAAGAAAGTCATTAAGGCTGGCCCTTTCTGGGACATAAGAAAATTGATCTCACTTTTGATGATTAAAGTGTCAAAGAGATTGCAGACATATTTAGAAGTCATCATAGCTTTCTAAATCTTAAATGATGTTAGGGTAAAGGTGATTTTGAAATTTCACAGAGAAATATTTCTTTTTATTTATTTATAATAAATGCCTGTTATTCTGAGACAATTTCTGCATATTTTCTGCTGATTTATAAAGGAAAAAATGCCATAATACTTATATTTTAAAAATATTTTGATCTTAAAGAAGTTTATATTGATGACTTTTGTAAATTAAAGCAAGAAGCTCTTTTTTTAAATTTTTTTTAAAGCATTTTTTTAAAATTTTATTTTTAAACTTTACAAAATTGTATTAGTTTTGCCAAATATCGAAATGAATCCGCCACAGGTATACATGTGTTCCCCATCCTGAACCCTCCTCCCTCCCCATACCATCCCTCTGGGTCGTCCCAGTGCACCAGCCCCAAGCATCCAGTATCGTGCATCGAACCTGGACTGGCAACTCGTTTCATACATGATATTATACGTGTTTCAATGCCATTCTCCCCAATCTTCCCACCCTCTCCCTCTCCCACAGAGTCCATAAGACTGTTCTATACATCAGTGTCTCTTGCTGTCCCGTACACAGGGTTATTGTTACCATCTTTCTAAATTCCATATATATGCGTTAGTATACTGTATTGGTGTTTTTCTTTCTGGCTTACTTCACTCTGTATAATAGGCTCCAGTTTCATCCACCTCATTAGAACTGATTCAAATGTATTCTTTTTAATGGCTGAGTAATACTCCATTGTGTCTGTCTTCTAGGGCTCCCCTGGGGGCTCAGATGGTAAAGAATAGCCTGAAATGCAGGAGACCCAGGTTCAGTCTCTGGGTCAGGAAGATCCTCTGGAGAAGGGAATGGTTATTCACTCCAGTGTTCTTGCCTGGAGAATCCCATGGACAGAAGAGACTAGCAGGCTACAGTCCATAGGGTCACACAGAATCAGACACAACTGAGCCACACACATACACATTCAGTCTTCAGCTTTTATTTCCTAAAAATAGCCTTGTACTTTAAGCATATTTAGCTACCAATCTTTTTAGTACACAAATGAAAATTATAGTAAATTATAGAATATATCATTGCTGATTTACCAGGTAGTTGGCTTCTCTTATTGAAGAAGTCAGCATTTGATAAAAGTATCATCTGAACAAACAGGATCTTCATTTCAGTAGCCACTACTGAAAGGAGATCTTTAATTTTAGTGTTGCCTTATCTTGCCTGTCAGAACCAACACAAGCTCCTTATTCCTTCATAAGTCATAGTATCATTATCAGGATCCTTGCCATATTAATTTAAATCCTTCTAAGGTCAAATCAAAGAAGTAGAAGTCTAATTTCCTTTGGTTTGTCCTCTTTATCTTGTATAGAGAGACAAATCTGAGAAAACAAAATTAGCTTCTCTTGTGACTAACAGACTTGATGAAATTATATTTAGTTCTTAGTAAAATTTGAGCTCATATTTATTTTCTGAATTTTAAATACAACATCAAGAAGAAAATGAGCAATATTTTGTAAAAGATTTGGTATTCAGCTAACCATTTGTACTCTTTTCTCATTCCATGGAAGTTATCAAAGCAAAGAGAATTTCCTATACTGTTACAAATTCTTGTTAACATTAAAGGAATTGTCTTCTATAAATTTTTTTAAACAGAAAGTTATTTAATGATTTAATATTTTATTTCCAAGTATATTTGTGTCTCTGTTCTTATCTACCTATCCATCACCTGCATATATATTGAGAGGTTAACCATAACCATTAAAGTATTATTATAGTAATACAGTACATTTTCTAGAAACAAAAGATCAGAGCAGTGCTGAACTAGTGAAAGACTGGAGCAGTCCCGAGCAGAATATAGGTAATACAGTTGTTTCATCCTTTACTCTGCTTCTCCTTGGCTCACTGCTTCACTCGTTTCTCTTATTCCAAACAAGCATTTTTTTTCTTTCCATCTTCTATGGCCATAAATGGCCATTGCAAACAGTTTCAACAGCTTTAATCCTGTCTTCTCCATTCCTGAAAGCTGGAAGGTATGATTAATATCTCTTATATACAATATTCAGTTTCTGAGGAAAGACAGACTTTGCCAATCTGTATCAGTTATTTTTAGCCCCAAACTAAAGAATTGCGGCCAAAGAATAAATTCATTTTAAATAAATACAGGAATCCTCTCTTATTTGAAGTTTTGCTTCTTGTGGTTTTGGTTACCTATGGTCAACTGTGGTCCAAAAATATTAAGTGGAAAATTCCAAAAGTAAAAGTTCATGTATTATATTGCACACAGTTCTGAGTGATGAAATCTCACACCCTTCAGTTCCATCCCTCCCAGCACATGAATCAGCCTTTTGTCTATGTTATCCTGCCTGTTGGTCATATAGTAACTGTCTTGTTTATCAGGTGGAAATATCACAGTTCTTCTGTTCAAGTAACCCTTATTTTACTTACTCTTGGTCCCAAAGTACAAGAGTAGTGATGCTGGCATTTCAGATATACTCTTCCTATGTCTAATTTATAAATTAAAATTTATCATGGGTATTTATATATAGGAAAAAGAAAGTTTATATAGGGGTTTGTACTATATTTGGTTTCAGGCATCCATTAGGGATCTTAGAACCTATACCCCATGGATAAGGGAGGGACTACTGTATGTGACCAGTTGTGAGATTCAAGTGTTGGATGGCTCAGTATAAAGAGATGATTAGTCCTTGAGATTAGAGTGTGTGTGAAGATGTGCATTTATGTGTTGTGTGTGTGTATGCGTGTGCAGGTATCCTTCCATATTGAGGTATGCAGTTGGTGATTTTGCGTGGATTAGGTTAAGATAAACAGCATGCATCCACTTTGTAAAGTTAGGCAGTGCCTAATCAATATATGTAAGATGAGTCCATTTCCTTCTTTGGTTGTTTAATAAAGTACAGAAATATATTGAATAACAATTGTTTTGAAGATCTAGCTATACTTTAAGAGTAGGCTGACAGAGCCATTAATTTCAAATTTATACAGACCTCTATTTTAAATAAACAAGTATCGTCTACATTTGCCAACAATCCAGAATATTTTGTTTTATAATACTATTGAGATTTGGAAGCATTTATACAATAATATGGCTCAGAAATCTCATTAGATGAAACTTTAGGGTGAAAATCTATAGTCAGGCAAAGTTGAGAGACAGTGGTTATAAATAAGAGGCTGAAACTTATATGGTTTTACCATCAATTTGAAATGATTTATGAAAAGAAACTCTTTTGGTACATTAGTCCAAATTAAAAAGTTGTCATTTATAAAATAAATTAATAATCTTCAGAAAACAGAAATAACTTTATAACAAAAGTGAAAGCAGCAGACTTTAGTTCTTTTATGCAAGTATTTCTCATTATTGAAGTTTCAACATTATTGAATTTAACTTTTACATAAATCGGTTATTGTTTAGTCGCTAAGTTGTGTCCAACTCTTTGCAACCCCATGAACTGTAGACCGCCAGAGTCCTCTATCCATGGTATTTCCCAGGCAAGAGTACTGCAGTGGGATTCCATGCCCTTCTCCAGAAGATCTTCCTGACCCAGGGATGGAACCCATGTCTCCTGCATGAGCAGGCGGTTTTTTTTTTTTTTTTTTTTTACTACTAGTGCCACCTGAGAAATTGTTTATAGGATATAATAATTTTCAAATTATTTCCCTGATAGATGTACAAAATTAGTTTTCATTTCAAAGGAAAAACGATATAATAACAGATACTCAGTATTAGGAAAAGATTAGAACTCAGAGTTTGTAGGGCATAATTTTGAATGTACTCAATTAAATTATCTTTCAGAAAGAACCAGTAGTTAGTTCCCACTTTTTTTTTTAAACTAAATTAGTGCTTTATACCAATTGAACTAGGTATAAATAAAAGGAGGAGGGCTGGGGGAATACAAAGAATGGATATGACAGTTCATTCATCTACTTTGTAAAAGTATACTGATTATAGAAGCATATGGTAAGAAAGTTTCAGAGATTAAGACATGGTTTGTGAGACAGTCCATTCAAACACATGATGTTCAAAGTTGCTAAGTAAAGTAGAGGTCACAGCTAAATGTTTCCCAATAGAAATTAGGTAAACAAACTAAGTAGAGTAGAAAGAAATTTTAGTAGCATAGATTACAAAGAAAGAAATCAAAGATACCAAATGAAGTATTAGTCTTTGTTGGCCTTAAATTGGTAGGCCTAGGAGAATACTCTGAAAATATTTGTTCATTGAACATTTGGGAAACTACCAATAGAGAGTGGTAGTAAGCCAGACAAAGACAAATATCATATGATATCACTTATATGTGGAATCTAAAAAAAAGATACAAATGGACTTATATGCAAATCAGAAATAGACCCACAGACATAGAAAAAATATTGTTATCAAACAGGAAAGGAGGGGTGGATAAATTAGGAATTTGGGACTAACAGATACATACTACCATATATATATATATATATATATATATATATATACATTCTACTTTATTTATATAAAACAAGGACCTACTGTGTGGCACAAGGAGCTATACTCAGTATTTTATGATAACCTATAAGGGAAAGAAATACGACAAAAATGTATAACTGAATCATTTTGCTGTACACCTGAAACTAACACATTGTAAATCACCTATACTTAAAAAAATTAATAAGTAGATTTCAGAAGTAATGTAAAATGATAAATTGAAAATCTGGACAATGGAAAATAATACAGTTGTCCTTTTTTTAAATTTAAATTTATTTATTTTAATTGGAGGCTAATTACTTCACAGTATTGTACTGGTTCTGCCACATATCAACATGAATCCACCACAGGCGTACTTCCCCATCCTGAACCCCTCTCCCACCTCCCTCCCCTTACCATCCCTCCGGGTCATCCCAGTGCACCAGCCCCAGGCATCCTGTATTGAACCTGGACTGGCGATTCGTTTCTTGTTAAAGATAAGGTAGTATGGGCTTCCTAGGTAGCTCAGAGATAAAGAATCTGCCTGCCAGTGCAGGAGATGCGGGTTCAATCTGTGAGTCAGGAAGCTCCCCTGGAGAAGGAAATGGAAACCCATTCCAGTATTCTTGCCTGGAGAATCCCATGGACAGAAGAGGCTGGAGGGCTATAGTCCATGGGGTCAGGAAAGAGTTGGACATGGTTTAGCGACTAAAATAGCAATAGTCAAATAGCTACTATTTTCCAAGTAGAAGGAAGTAAAAATGAGGGAGTCCAACACCATGACATCACAGAATAGTAAATGTGCCGGATTTTAAAGACTATGTACTTGTCAGTTGCCAAGATGATAGTACCAGTACTCTCATGGATGAGCAGGAACTGCTGTGGTGATTGTCTAGTACAGTATATGATTAGAGTAGAGGTAGGTGATCATAAGGGGAGTACTAGGTCAGTGAGACTTTTCTTCTTTACTTATAACACCACCACCTTTATTATTGGCTGTGATTTTATTAAATAGAAAATTACTTCTGAATTTCTCTATGCAGTTTGTTCTCAAGATTTTGTGCTCTCTTCTGCTAAGAAGCTTCTCTTTTTAAAATCTTTATCCTGCCTCATTCTCACCATTTAAGAGTCAGTTCAGATATTTGCATACTCATGGCAGCCTTCTCTGATCATTTTAGTTCAAGTTGTCCTCTTAATTATCCATACACACAATGCTGCTTTCTTTTATTACTGTCTTTTATTAAACTTAGATTATTTTGAATGTATTTGCTGGCATGTCTGTGGTTTGTCTTTTCTTTCCAGAGTGTAAACTCCTCTATTTCACGAGATTCTTTCTTGTCTTTTTTTTTTTTTTTCAGAGATTCTTTCAGTCATGACATCCAGCTCATATCCAGTTTCCAAAAATACATGTACCTCTAAATACTTGTAGATGTTTCACTTCTCTATATGGAATGTATTTTGTCATTACTATTTCTTTGGGCCAATTGATATTTTAGTTTCTTGAAAAACTATACTACTTTAGTAGTAAACCAGGAATTCTATGCTTGAACAATTTTTAGATTTTAAAATACAGGTTTCCATGAGGTAACTATTAAAGATGTTACTTTAAGTAGCATTAGATTGCAGTTAAATTTTAAATTTCTTTTAGAATGATTTTTATATTATGAAGAAAAAAGAGAATGAGGCCAACATGCGTTAACAGAGCTGGCTTATTCTAATACAATATCTAGGTTTGTTATATCCAAACTCTACTTTTTATCTGGCTGTATTTCTGACAGTGTTTTACATAACAACAGCATTCTCACTGGAAAAGAAAATAATAATCATTTTAATATTTTTAAGCGTTTTCCAAAGCACAGAGGAGTTTTCTCATACCTAAAATATAACTGAGAAATATGAATAAGGTTATGTACCCTCTGAGATCATTCTTCTGCTTACTGAGCTTCACAAGAATTCTAACAATTTTTCAAAAGTTAAAATGCAAAGTAAAATTGCTTTATTTGTAATGTATTGAAGTATTGATCATATGGTTATACTTGGTCACAGTATTTTGTTTCTGCCACCCAGGATGTTTCAGTTAATTCATTTATTAATGTTCATATTCATGAAAAATATATATTTTAAATAGTTAAGTTTCATATGAAAATATCTGAGGAAAGAGTTTTTTTTCTCAAATTTGTCATTTTCTTTGGCCTGAAATGGAAATTTATAATATTTGAAAAAGAGTTTTAAATTCTGCTTTGTACATATATTTTAGCACTAAGAATTTTAACCATTCAGCAAACTATTCTCTGCTTTTTTCCTACATATTTACATTTTAAAAAATCTAAAATTTAGGAAAACATTCTATTTTAATATCTAGTTTTACTAGCTTAGACTTTTCATATGGTAAAACCTTACCTATATGCTAATGTATGCGATTCTCAACCTAATGTGTTTGTATATTACATATTTATGATATGTTTATGTTAACAAGTTACATGTAGATCTGTACTATAAACTGGTATATGCACTAGTATTCACACTCATGCATATTCAGCAAGCATATATACTTGCATAGATGTGTATACATTGTATACAAGTATATACAACTATACACAAGCACACATGCATCTAACATATCTAACATATGTACTACTATGATTTGATATATCACTACATTTTATATTTCAGTGACATTGTTTCTATAGTAACTGCTGCACTGGAAAAATCAAAGCAGAAAGCTTTGGGAAGAGCCAACAAAATCACATGCTTAGTAAATGATGAGCAAGTGGATGTTATTTGTCTGGGGTCATACATCTTAGAAGTGGCTAAAACAAAATGAAATAATTGCTCTGTAAGCAAATACAGTCTAGCCAAGGTTGTAACATTGTATGCTATCTTTGACCAGAAATGGCCAAATCATTATGATTTTCTAGAATACTCATACATAAAACCTTGTGAATCTTTATCTATATTAGATACAGTGTAAAAGAGGATTATGGCAGTGCTGCCAGGCTCAGCCAGTGTTTCCAAACTGTGGATCAAGTGTCTATTTAAGGATATTTATATATGGGAAAAGGACATTTCTGTAGAACTTTTAAATGAATTGTGCCTAACAAGAATGTCAAGTGCCTAGGGACAAGGTCAATGAAGTTATTTTGTTATTATTTTAATTCTGAAAACTTAAATCATCTAGGAAGACTTAAAACATTAGTCTTTCAAACATACCATATTTTATGAAAACTGTATTCAAATTAGTGATAGAGTTTACCAATAGTCAGAATATTTATGGCAACAAATTAGATCTATTTCAAACAAACAGAAGCAGAAACAAAAATAAGTTTGAAATTTTGAAGACAATCTTTTTGCTCTTCTTACCTTTCCCCATCTAGGTCACCTGTTTTTCAAAGTAGTCACCTGTTTTGCACAAGGAAAGGATATGCACTTGCCTTTTAACTACCACTCATACTTATTCATACATAACTACCATTCATACTTGCCTTTTAACTACCATCATATTGTTTAAAATGATTGTTAAGTAAGTTGAATTTATCTGTTATGTATTTCTTAGAAAAATATATACATAAAGTTTTTTTGTTTATTCATACAAACAAAGTTAGGATCATTCCCTAAAATGAAAACAACCTTGATGAAAGACATATTTTGTCTAACCCATAAATTTTTCCTTTGTCTTTGACTGAAGATGATAAATAAGGTGGTGGTCTGGAACATTCCAGGGAGTTCCTGAGTTTTCCTGGGTATCTCCCATGTATACAGGAGATTAGATGTTATTAAACTTCTGTTTATTTTTCTCATATTCATCTTTTTTTATTACAGGGAATATCTCGGCCAAGAACCTAGAAGGGTAGAGGGAAAATTATTTATCCTCTTCCAAGAAATATATGCAAATATTGTAGTTAAATTGCTTTGTACTGGAGGTCTTCCTAAGGAGCTGGTCTTAATTTAACTCTCAGATGTTTAGGTTGTGAGATCTTTTGTGTTTTGCTTTCTCCTTTTTCCTTTTGGCATGTCATAGTCCTTCTTCCTTAATTCCTCACCAATATGCAGTGCTCTCAAATACTTTCTGTTCTTTTCCTTACCAAATTTTGCTTCCATCTAGTCATCAGTTGGTAAGTTTAGGAGAGGTTATTGTTCAGCAACTAAATCATGTCTGACTCTTTTGCAACCCCATGGACTGTAGCAGGCCAGGTTCCCCTGTCCTCCACTATCTCCCAGAGTTTGCTCATACTCATGCCCATTGAGTCGATGATGCCATCCACTTATCTCGTGTTCTGTTGCACCCTTCTCCTCCTGCCTTCAGTCTTTCCCAAGATCAGGATCTTTTCCAGTGGGTCAACTCTTCACAACAGCTGGCCAAACTGTTGAAACTTCAGCTTCAGAATCAGTCCTTCCAATGAATATTCAGGACTGATTTCCTTTAGGATTGATTGGTTTGACCTCCTTGGTGTCCAAGGGACTCTCAGAAGTTTTCTCCAGTACACAGTTTAATAGCATCAGTTCTTTGGTACTCAGCCTTCTTTATGGTTCAACTCTCAACATCTGTACATGACTACTGGAAAAACAATAGCTTTGACTATACAGACATTTGTTAGCAAAGTGATGTCTTTGCTTTTTACTACGTTGTCTAGGTTTGTCATAGCTTGCCTTCTCAGGAGCAAGTCTCTTTTAATTTCATGGCTGCAGTCACTGTCCTCAGTGATTCCATTTTATCCCGTATTTACCATGAAGTGATGGAATGAGATGCCATGATCTTAGTTTTTTGAATGTTGAGTTTCAAGCCAATTGTTTCACTCTCCTCTTTCACCCTCATCAACAGACTGTTCAGTTCCTCTTCTCTTTCTGCTATTAGAATGGTATCATCTACGTATCTGAGACTTGATATTTCTCCTTGCAATTTTGGTTCCAGTTTGTGATTCATCCAACCTGGCGTTTTCCATGATGTACTCTGCATATAGATTAAATAAGTAGGGTGACAATATGGAGCCTTGTCATACTCCTTTCCCAATTTTGAGCCAGTCAGTTGTTCCAAGTAAATTAATAACATAAAAGCAATTTTGAATCAGACCTAAGGTTAAATTTAAATTCTATCTAGGCTAGCTGTATAACTTTTGGCAAATAGATTAACTTTTCTGAACTAGAATTTTTTCCTCAAATGTGATATCTAGATTTAATGGCCAAATATTTATGAAAAGCTCAGTACAATGCATGACTGTAGTCACTAAGCATGTGTTAATTTTATTCCTCGCCCCCTTCCTTTCAGAGGTTTGTGCATTTCAGTAGAGCTTGGTACCTCAACATTAAGGAATGAATCTCTGCTCTTGAAAAAGAAACAGGTGAGTGTGATATTTAGGGACAGGAAGCTTTTCTGTCACCTCTGAAATGACACATTTGCTCTGCTTGCTTAGGAGGCCAGCATGGTCTGTCTTGTTGCCAACTCAATGAAAGGCTTTAAAAGCTTGCCAAAACATTTTCTGCTAAGCATTTTCTCTCAGGCTTCTAATTCCAAGTGACTTTTTAAATGTGTGACCTTAGATATTGACTATTTTGGGAAAAAAAATCTTTATAGAAGGGTACCAGAGGCAGCAAACAGCCCTGTGATTCTAAATCCCTTGCTTAGCAGAGAATTCTCATCTATCTGAATTGTATTTCTTTGTAAACTACATTTAACAGTGTGGTTTGGGTAGCCTAATCTCCCTCTGGAGATAAGAAAGAAATTCTATGAACATGGCAAGTATTTTAAGACAAGGACGGGGTAAAAGAAGAAAGATTTAATTAAGCATAGAGCTTTACCTGGTTTTCCTGACTGTTTTTATTTTTAAGCAACCATTTGCCTTTGGATTTACACCTGTGCTGTTCCAAAATTTTATGCTAGGTCTGGCTTCCATTTTCAATCTCCTGCTATTCCAAGAACTTGATTTCGGTAAACATGCCTTACCTCTCTCCTTTTTGTGTGTTTATCCTTCACCTGTGATACACGATCTACTTTGCCAAGTTCTGTCTATAAAATTATTTTCGTCCCAAGTCCAGCCAGTATGTCACCTTTACTCATTTATATATTGAAAAGCTCAAACAAAAACAGATAAAGAACAAAAAAGCCATTATGGAGTACTGAATGCCTGTTGCTGGGTCATGGAATAATAAATGAAACATGATTCTGTTTCTGAAAAAGGTCACAGCTGCATACGTACAACTAGCTTCAATGTGGTGGGAACAGTATGAGAATAGAGGCATATGCAAACACTATCAGCAGTGTTTGACTAGGTCATAGAGGCGCTGAAAGTAACAGCAGTGATCATTGAGTGAGTTCTTCAAAGATAACAGGTTTGTTAGATAGAGAGTGGAAGAAGATTCTCTAGCTCTGGAGCGGCAGATGTGCAAGTCCATATTGACGCTAGGAATCATTAGTATTTTAGAGTCTAGGTCTCCAGAATATCACCTTAACAATCCTGACTCAAGGTGAACCTGCTGGAATTTTTGTGTGTTTTCCTCCCTTTTTTCACATGTAAGCCATTCTTTTTTTTTATAGGTAAAAGATAGGTATTTAGCTAGATTAGATATTTGTGTTCCATTTTGAATTTTCCTGGTGGGTGTTAAATTTCTGGAAACTAAGGACTGGGTCTTCCTTGCTTTTTATTGCTCTTTAAAATGCCCATAACTGAGACTTCTAGTAATGTTTATTTATTTATTGTTTATTATGTACCAACAACTGTGCTAAGAAATAGACATTTGTTTATATCTTTAACTCCAACTATAACTCTATGAGATTACTGCTTCCACTCACAATTAAATAAAACACTGCTTAGTGGGATCAAATGATTTTCCTAAGAATGAATTTAATTCAAAAGACGTGACTACAGAGCTATAAATCTTTTTTTAAATTTATTTTATTTTATTTTTTAACTTTACAATATAAATCTTAATAAATACATTATCCTGCCTTCACAAATGGGTTCCCCAGGTGGCTCAGTCGGTAAAGAATCCACCTGAAATACTGTCTGCAATGCAGGAGACCTGAGTTTGATCCCTGAGTCTGGAAGGTCCCCTGGAGAAGGAAATGGCAGTCCACTCCAGTATTCTTGCCTGGGAAATCCCATGGACAGAGGAGCCTGTCAGGCTACAGTCCATGGGGTTAGAAGAGTTAGACATGACATAGTGACTAAACCACTACCACCTTCACAAGTCGTTCCACGTATATTTGCTAAATGAACAAAACAATTCTTAAAAAATCAAATTAATGCAATTGAATAACTCAATGAAGAAAATATCAATATATGATAATATACATTGTAAATTCAGAGAAAAGTCCTGGAAAACCTTAAAATAAATGGAGCAGTAAAATGTTTTTGAAGATGATTTTACCACCTTGTAGTGCTTTATCTGTTCCATGCTTTTAGGATTCAGGTGTGCATAGGCTGAAGGTGTCATCTGGCTTGGTCATTTTCTAGAAAGCAGAGTTGCTGTAGCTGATGCTACCTTGACAATCCCAGAGGAAGCAGGTGTGTTGGGGGAACGTTGGAAAAGCATTTGGAAGAGCAAGCAAATATAAAAAAGTTCGCCAGTACATTGTAAATTTTTTCAGATTCCAAAAGTTTGTTGCCAATGTCCTGGTTTTAGTGGAGAGACTTCCAGAATTCATGATCCTTGTGATCTGGGCTTCTGGCTCCCATATGTGCCAGTGAATATGCAACAGTAATGTGGCATAGTGAGCATCTGCCTTTTAATTCAGCTTTCCCTTTCCATTTTAGGGACATCAGCTAAGTTAATTAGAGGTGTGGCGTGGGTTAAAAAGACAGCAAATGCTATAGAATTATATTATTGGTGCAGAGTGTGCTGGAAATAGGACGGGTAGAATAAAAATCCAAGTCTTCCTATTTCTCATTAAAATCTACATGAAAACATATGAGGTGTGACACTTAGAAAATGGGATTGATTGAACAGCATACTCAAACTGGTTTATTGGCATGAATGATGTTCCCTTTGCAGTAATTATAATAGGAGCCAAAAAATACAGTAATATCACCATTGCTCATACTGTTTCAGGTTCCTTTGTGGGTGTTGTCTTGCATTCTGTAGGGTGTACATTGAAAAATTCTTAACAGTGGCAAATCTTCAGATTTATAGAGTCAGTTCTGTTTTTGCCATTAAAAGAAGTTAAAATGTGCCAAATGTGATGTATAAAGTGGATGATCAAATACAGAAATACAATTTCTGGCCAAAAGTAAAGTGAGATTACAAAATAATGAAACTTGAAAAAATCATGCTTTATAAACAGGCTCTGCTTATTCCAAAATAATAATTCTAAATTGAGATTCTGTAGCATCCCTGTAGTATGTATTTTCCAGTTATTAGTTGAATACATAGATTCTGGTATATATACATATATATATATACACACACAATATATTTTTAAAAATTTACAGCCAAACATATTTAAAATTTTTGTTTTGAATGATATTATATATATTTTATTTTATTTTTTTAAATTTTATTTTATTTTTAAACTTTACAAAATTGTATTAGTATTGCCAAATATCAAAATGAGTCCGCCACAGGTATACATGTGTTCCCCATCCTGAACCCTCCTCCCTCCTCCCTCCCCATACCATCCCTCTGGGTCGTCCCAGTGCACTAGCCCCAAGAATCCAGTATCGTGCATTGAACCCGGACTGGCAACTCGTTTCATACATGATATTTTACATGTTTCAATGCCAATCTCCCAAATCTTCCCACCCTCTCCCGCTACCACAGAGTCCATAAGACTGTTCTATATATCAGTGTCTCTTTTGCTGTCTCGTACACAGGGTTATTGTTACCATCTTTCTAAATTCCATATATATGCGTTAGTATACTGTATTGGTGTTTTTCTTTCTGGCTTACTTCACTCTGTATAATAGGCTCCAGTTTCATCCACCTCATTAGAACTGATTCAAATGTATTCTTTTTAATGGCTGAGTAATACTCCATTGTGTATATGTACCACAGCTTTCTTATCCATTCATCTGCTGATGGACATCTAGGTTGCTTCCATGTCCTGGCTATTATAAACAGTGCTGCGATGAACATTGGGGTACACGTGTCTCTTTCCCTTCTGGTTTCCTCAGTGTGTATGCCCAGCAGTGGGATTGCTGGATCATAAGGCAGTTCTATTTCCAGTTTTTGAAGGAATCTCCACTCTGTTCTCCATAGTGGCTGTACTAGTTTGCATTCCCACCAACAGTGTAAGAGGGTTCCCTTTTCTCCACACCCTCTCCAGCATTTATTGCTTGTAGACTTTTGGATCGCAGCCAATCTGACTGGTGTGAAATGGTACCTCATAGTGGTTTTGATTTGCATTTCTCTGATAATGAGTGATGTTGAGCATCTTGTCATGTGTTTGTTAGCCATCTGTATGTCCTCTTTGGAGAAATGTCTATTTAGTTCTTTGGCCCATTTTTTGATTGGGTCATTTATTTTTCTGGAGTTGAGCTGTAGGAGTTGCTTGTATATTTTTGAGATTAGTTGTTTGTCAGTTGCTTCATTTGCTATTATCTTCTCCCATTCTGAAGGCTGTCTTTTCACCTTGCTAATAGTTTCCTTTGATGTGCAGAAGCTTTTAAGGTTAATTAGGTCCCATTTGTTTATTTTTGTTTTTATTTCCAATATTCTGGGAGGTGGGTCATAGAGGATCCTGTTGTGATGTATGTCAGAGAGTGTTTTGCCTATGTTCTCCTCTAGGAGTTTTATAGTTTCTGGTCTTACGTTTAGATTTTAAAACTTTTTGTTTAGATGGTTTAAACTTAACTAACATCAAATTGGTCCAAGACTAATAGGGAGTATTTTGAGAAGTAGAGGATAATTTTGAGACTAAGAAATTAAACTCAAAGCAAAAAAATGAGAAAAAATACTTAGCACTCATCTAGGAAAACAACATAAGATGATTATGAAGTAAGGAGAGAAACCACTCACACTAGTATTTGTGAATGCTATTATGACATTGTATTTATTATTCTTATTTAATTCTCATAACAGCTCTTTGTTGTAAATATTATTTTATACTTTAGCAGATTATCTAAGTTTTAAGTCAGTATTCAAACTCTTCTGTCTGATTCCAGAGCTTTTTGCTCAATTTTAACACAGTACCTCTTTTTTTCCTCTTTTTTATTTCTTTGCATTACAAAAATTGAAATATAGTTGGTTTATAATGCTGTGCCAATCTCTGCTGTATAGCAAAGTAACTCAGCTGTACACATACATAACGTTATTTTTTAATATTCTTTTCTATTACGGTTTGTCATAGGATATCCAGTATAGTTCCTTATGCTATACATTAGGACCTTGTTGTTTATCCATCCTAAGAACAATAGTTTGCATTTACCAACCCCAAACTCTCATACATCCCTATCCTCCCACACTCCCCTTTGGCAACCACAAATCTGTTCTCTCTGTCTGTGAGTCTATTTCTGTTTTGTAGATACAATCATTGGTGCCATATTTTAGATTCCACATATAAGTGGTATTATATATTTGTCTTCTTCTTTCTGACTTACTTTACTTAGTAGGACAATCTCTAGTTGAATCCATGTTGCTGCCAATGGCCTAATTTTGTTCTTTTTAGGACTTGAGTAGTATTCCATTGTATATATGTGCCACTTCTTTATCTATTCATCTGTCTTTAGACATTTAGGTTGTTTCCATGTTTTGGCTCTTGTGACACACTACCTCTTTTTTTTTTGCATTCATTAAAATAGAGAGAAGGAAGAGGCCCAAACTTACAGTCATGGTTATTCTTCATTTCCACATTTTTTCATTCTTCATTGAATGTACTTGAGAGGGCATTGTTTCCAAAATCTTATTATTCACAGTGTGGCCAGCAGACCAGCAGCATCAGCATCACGTAGTAAACTGATTAGTGATGAAGAATACCAGGTGCAAATCCCAGACTTACTGAATCAGAAGCTACATTTTAACAAAATTCCCAAATAAGTTGATTTACCGCACTGTTCATAGACATGTTCTGTCTTCTACATTCTTTTCAGGCTTTCAAAATATTGAAAATAGTTTGCCTTTCTTTTCAGGCAACAATTTCCAGCTATGGGAAGTATGAACTCATAAATAACTATGAATACATTTTGACTGTAGAACAGTAAGGACCCTTGAAGGTGATTCCAAACATTTTACTTAAAGGATATGAAACTGGTGAACTACCAAGTTGGATGTATTTTCCAAAGGAAAAAACAAAAAAAGCAAAAAACTACCATACTGCAGAAACAGCCTTATATTCTTCAAAATTGATCCATAGCAACTCAGAAGATTGTTAGTAATTCTGGGGTCAAATGCAAATGATTTATGACATACAGTTAAGAGCTATTCATTTTTCTGGATATCAGTCTTTAGATCTGTTATTGTTCCTCTAATTGATTTTATTAATTTATATTTTCTATTTTAGTGTGAATTGAATACAACATACTACATTTCTAAAATATAATAATGGGAAAGGAGTTTTGCTTTCTATTTATTTGTTGATGTTGTTTAATCACTAAGTTGTGTCTGATTCTTTGAGTCCCCATGGACTGCAGGATGCCAGGCTTCTCTGTCCTCCACTATCTTCTGTAATTTGCTCAGATTCATGTCCACTGAGTAGGTGATGCTATCTAAACATCTCATCCTCTGCTGCTCATTCTTCTTTAGCCTTCAGTCTTGCCCAGCAGGGTCTTTTCCAATGAGTCAACTCTTTGCATCAGGTGGCCAAAGCATTGGAGCTTCAGCTTTAGCATTAGTCCTTCCAATGAATATTGAGGGTTGATTTCCTTTAGGATTGACTGATATGATCTCCTTGCCATCCAAGGGACTCTCAAGAGTCTTCTCCAGCATCACAGTTCAAAAACATCCAATTCTTCAGTGTTCAGTCTTCTTTATGGTCCAGCTCTCATATTTGTACATGACTACTGGAAAAACCATAGCTTTAACTGTATGGACTTTTGTTGGCAAAGTGATATCGCTGCTTTTTAATATGCTATTTAGGTTTGTCATACCTTTCCTTCCAAGGAGCAAGTGTCTTTTAATTTCATGGCTGCAGTCACTGTCTGCAGTGATTTTGGAGTCTGAGAAGATAAATCTGTCACTGCTTCTACTTTTTCGCCTTCTATTCACCATGAAGTGATGGACTTGATGCCATGATCTTTATTTTGGAAATGTTAAGTTTCAAGTTAGCCTTTTCACTCTTCTCTTTCACCCTCATGAAGAGGCTCTTTAGTTCCTCTTCACTTTCTGCCATATAGGGTGGTATCATCTGAATATCTGAAGTTGTTGATATTTCTCCTAGCAATCTTGATTCCAGCTTGTGGTTCACCCAGCCCAACATTTTATATGATGTACTCTGCATATAAAGTTAAATAAGCAGAGTGACAATGTACAATCTTGTCATACTCTTTTCCCAATTTTGAACCAGTCTGTTATTCCATATCTGATTCTAACTGTTGCTTCTTGACCCACATACAGTTTTCTCAGGAGACAGGTAAAGTGGTCTTGTACTCCCATCTCTTTAAGAATTTCCTACAGTTTCTTGTGATCCACACAGTCAAAGGCTTAGCATAGTCAATGAAGCATAAGTAGATGTTCTTCTGGAACTCCCTTGCTTTTTCCATGATCCAGTGAATGCTGGCAATTTGATCTCTGGTTGCTCTGCCTTTTCTAAACCCAGAAATATTAAAAACCTCAAATGTGAAGATGATACCACTCTAATGGAAGAAAGTGAAGAGGAGCTAAAGAGCCTCTTGATGAGGGTAAAAGAGGAGAGTGAAAAAGCTGGATTGACTCAACATTCAAAAAACAAAGATCATGGCATCTAGTCCCATCACTTCATGGCAAATAGAAGGTGAAAAAGTGGAAGCTGCAACCATGAAATCAAAAGCACTTGCTCCTTGGAAAGAAAGCTATGAGACACTTAGACAGCATTATTACCTATGCTATTTTTAAGCAAAAATTTTTTTAAATATAAATTTATTTATTTTAATTGGAGGCTAATTACCTTACAATATTGTATTGGTTTTGCCATACATCAGTATGAATCCACCACGGGTGTACACGTGTTCCCCATCCCAAACCCCCCTCCCTCCTCCCTCCCCGTACCATCCCTCTGGGTCATCCCAGTGCACCAGCCCTGAGCATCCTGTATCCTGCATCGAACCTGGACTGGCAATTTGTTTCATATATGATATTATACATATTTCAATGCCATTCTCCCAAATCATCCCACCCCCTCCCTCTCCCACAGAGTCCAAAAGACTGTTCTATACATCAGTGTCTCTCTTGCTGTCTCACATACAGGGTTATCATTACCATTTTTCTAAATTCCATATATATGTGTTTGTATACTGTATTGGTGTTTTTCTTTCTGGCTTCACTCTGTATAATATTTTGAACTCTTTTATTCACACATTCTTTAAAAATTTTTTTAATTAAAATAATCTTTTTGGCCATACCACATGGCATGTGAGATATTAGTTTCCCAACCAGTGATGGAACTCACGCCCCTTCAGTGGATGCTCAGTCTTAACCACTGAACCACCAGGGAAGTCCCTAGTCATACATTCTTAATATGATTTTTAAAAAATTTCTATATCAGTAATTATATTTAACTAATTTTTACCTTCTAATCAAGATGATATTTTCCACCATACATCAATCCTTAATCACTACAAATGATTACAAAATTATTCAGAATAGTTATCTAAATTCAAAAGTCAAATATAGTTGGCTTTATTTTTATCCAATAGAACAGTAAAAGAAGATTTGAAGATTTTCCTAGCTTATTATTAAGTGTAGTATAGTCATCCCTATTGGAGAAGGAAATGGCAACCCACTCAGTGTTCTTGCCTGGAGAATTCCCAGGGATGGGGGAGCCTGGTTGGCTTCCATCTATGGGATCACACAGAGTCGGACATGACTAAAGCGACTTAGCAGCAGCAGCATAGTCATCCCTAGAACTCCTAAGTCAAGTGGGCCTTAGGAGGCGTCACTATGAACAAAGCTGGTGGAGCTGATGGAATTCCATTTGAGCTATTTTAAATCCTGAAAGATGATGCCGTGAATGTGCTGCACTCAATATGTCAGCAAATTTGGAAAACTCAGCAGTGGCCACAGGACTGGTAAAGGTCAGTTTTCATTCCAATCTCAAAGAAAGGCAATGCCAAAGAATGCTCAAACTACCACATAATGGCACACATCTCACATGCTAGTAAAGTAATGCTCAAAATTCTCCAAGCCAGGCTTCAGCAGTATGTGAACCGTGAACTTCCTGATGTTCAAGCTGGTTTTAGAAAAGGCAGAGGAACCAGAGATCAAATTGCCAACATCCGCTGGATCATGGAAAAAGCAAGAGAGTTCCAGAAAAACATCTCTTTCTGCTTTATTGACTATGCCAAAGCCTTTGACTGTGTGGATCACAATACTGGAAAATTCTTCAAGAGATGGGAATACCAGACCACCTGACCTGCCTTCTGAGAAATCTGTATGCAGGTCAGGAAGCAACAGTTAGATCTGGACATGGAACAACAGACTGGTTCCAAATCAGGAAAGGAGTATGCCAAGGCTGTATATTATCACCCTGCTTATTTAACTTATATGCAGAGTACATTATGAGAAACACTGGGCTGGAGGAAGCAACAATCTGGAATCAAGAAGCTGGAATCAAGATTGTGGGGATAAATATCAATAATCTCAGATATGCAGATGACACCAGCCTTATGGCAGAACGTGAAAAAGAACTAAAGAGCCTCTTGATGAAAGTGAAAAAGGAGAGTGAAAAAGTTGGCTTAAAGCTCAACATTCAGAAAACTAAGATCATGGCATCCGGTCCCATCACTTCATGGGAAATAGATGGGGAAACAGTGGAAACAGGGGCATAGTTAATTTTTCGGGGCTCCCAAATCACTGCAGATGGTGACTGCAGCCATGAAATTAAAAGACGCTTACTCCTTGGAAGGAAAGTTATGACCAACCCAGACAGCATAATAAAAAGCAGAGACATTACTTTGCCAACAAAGGTCCATCTAGTCAAGGCTATGGTTTGTCCAATAGTCATGTATGGATGTGAGAGTTGTACTACAAAGAAAGCTAAGTGCTTAAAATTTGATGCTTTTGAACTGTGGTATTGGAGAAGACTCTTGAGAATCCCTTGGACTGCAAGGAGATCCAAACAGTCCATCCTAAAAAAATCAGTCCTGAATGTTCATTGGAAGGACTGATGTTGAAGCTTAAACTCCAATCCTTTGGCCACCTGATGCGAAGAACTGACTCACTTGAAAAGAGACCCTGATGCAGGGAAAGATTGAAGTTGGGAGGATAAGGGGCCTACAGAGAATGAGATGGTTGGATGTCATCACCAACTCAATGACATGAGTTTGAGTAAAACCCGGGAGTTGGTGATAGACAGGGAGGCCTGGTGTGCTGCAGTCCATGGAGTTGCAAAGAGTCGGATACAACTGAGCAACTGAACTGAACTGAGAGCTCTTAGAATCACTCAGATGGTTAGAGCTAGACAGTGCGTTAGTAGGGAAGTTGGGGCTGTTCTATAAGAGGCTGGCAGCATTACCTTGCAGGTATGCTTTTCCTAGTCCTTCCACCAATAATATTACCCCTTTATTTAGACATGAGTGACATATTATGCTTCTTTTTTTTTTTTCCCATATTATGCTCCTTTTTCAAGGAAGGAAAAAATCATGCTGATCAAACTACTGAAAACTTAAAAAAAAAATTAGTCACCTTAGTAAACACAAATATGGTAGGACAGTTAATATTTATTTTATTCCATATCAGTAAGTTATAGTATAGATTAGAGTCGGACATGACTGAGTGACTGAACTGAACTGAACTGATACTTACATAATGATGGATTTATCTATTCATTGTAAATGTGTATTCTTTGCCTAATGTGTTTAGGATTTTTCTAACAATATGAGGTTATAGCAGTAGAAAAGAAGGCACATATTGCTACCATCATTCAATGGGGTAGACAGACAACATAAATGAGTAAATATATGGTATGTTAGATGATGATAAGTTAGTTGTATGGTGTGAAATGACGTGGAGGCTGTTGAAAATTGCAAATTAAAATATATACAAAAGACCTCAATAAGAGGTGGGTTTTGGGTAAAAACAAAAAAATAGGGAAGATTTGTTTATGGATACCTGAGGCAAGTATACTACAGATAGCAGAACAGCAATTGTGAAACTTTGGAGGGAAGAGAGTTCTGGTGTGTTTGAAGATTGATGAAGAAACTAGTGTTGCTGGTACAAGAAGATAAGGGGTGAGTAATAGTAAATGTGGGCTTTCCTGGTAGCTCAGCTGGTAAAGAATCTGCCTGCAATGCACGAGACCTGGGTTCAATCCCTTGTTTGGGAAGATTCCCCTGGAGTAGGGTATTCTTGCCTGGAGAATCCCCATGGACAAAGGAGCCTGGTGGGCTATAGTCCATGGGATTGCAAAGAGTCAGACACGATTGAAGAGTTAAATACAACACAGCGCATTAAGAAGTGCTATCACGGAAATAAAAGGAGCCATATTTCAAGGTAAATTCAAGGTACTCTATATCTTATTTAGCAGATACAAATCTTAGACTCAGTTTAAGAATACAGGAATTATGCTGCTGCTGCTGCTAAGTTGCTTCAGTCGTGTCCGACTCTGTGCAACCCCATAGACGGCAGCCCACCAGGCTCCTCTGTTCCTGGGATTCTCCATGCAAGAACACTGGAGTGGGTTGCCATTTCCTTCTCCAATGCATGAAAGTGAAAAGTGAAAGTGAAGTCACTCAGTCATGTCTGACTCTTCACGACCCCATGGACTGTAGCCCACCAGGCTCCTCTGTCCATGGGATTTTCCAGGCAAGAGTACTGGAGTGGGGTGCCATTGCCTTCTCCATGTTAAACCTCTAGGATCCCTTAAGGACTGACTTAGCTATTGGAAGATAAGGAAGAGATTTGCCATATTTTTTATTTCATTTTCAGTTCTGTCCTCTATGACCTCTTTCTCCTCAGTGCACCCAAATCACTTGATTTCCTCTCTCCTGCTAAAGCATTTAGTACAGAATGGCCTAGATATCAAGTGAGTGAATATCAGATTATATATATATATATATATATATTTTTATATATATATATATATACAGGCTTCCTGATAGCTCAGCTGGTAAAGAATCTGTCTGCAATGCAGGAGACCCCAGTTCAGTTTCTGGGTCAGGAACATCCCCTGGGGAAGGGACAGGCTACCTACTCCAGCATTCATGGACTTCTCTGGTGGCTCAGGCAGTAAAGAATCAACCTGCAATACAGGAGACCTGGGTTGAATCCCTGGATTGGGAAGATCTGCTGGAGGAGGGCATGGCAACCCACTCCAGTATTCTTGCCTGGAGAATCCCCAGGGACAGAGGAGCCTGGCTGGCTACAATCCATGGGGTTTCAAAGAGTCAGACATGACTGAGCGCCTAAGCACATATATAAAAAGATAGAAATTAGAACTGAGACTTTCTGTTTATTAATTAATTTAATGCTCGTAACAAACCTATGACATAAGTGCTATTTTCATTGCCATTTTTCAGATGAGCAAACTCAGGCAAAGAGTAGTTAAGTAACTTGCTCCAAGGTTTAGAATTTCAGATATTGTGTGTCATCACACATACAAATCCGAGGTGACAAATTTGAAAAGAACAAACTTTTAAAGATATTTACTAAAAATAAAGTAGTGATTTCATTTTTTGTTTCGTTTTTTCCATAGTTTGAGACTTAGAAAACAGTCGCAGGTATAGATAAACAATTCTAGAAACTATTCACATATATTTACTGAATGTTAACATTTGCTACATTTACTTTATACTTCTGTCTGTCCCTCTCTGCCTATATGTGTGTATATTTATATGCATGTGTATTTAGATAGATAGTTTTCAGAACTGGGTAAAAGTAATTTATGGACATGATGTCACTTTTGCACTTAAACACTTAACAATTCAGTTCAGTTGCTTGGCCATGTCCGACTCTTTGCAACCCCATGGACTGCACCATGCCAGGATTCCCTGTCCATCACCAACTCCCAGAGCTTGCTCAAACTCATGTCCATCGAGTTGGTGATGCCATCCAACCATCTCATCCTCTTTCATCCGCTTCTTCTCCTGCCTTCAATCTTTCCCAGCATCAGGGTCTTTTCCAACAAGTCAGTTCTTTGCATCAGGTGGCCAGAATCTAAATATTACTAGATGCCTAGCAGGCATGTCTTCTGGTTGCCCTATAGTGGAACATAATGGCATGGGTTTAAAGAGGATAGTCTAGAAGTTCTAGTCCTGTGGTCCTGAATAGTGTTCTTTATGGGATGGAGCTTAGAGTTGAATTGGAGGGGAATTGAGAAGTAGGGGGTGAACCAGGTGAGAGGTTGGAAAGACATGTCTGAAGCTTTCTGAATGCTATTGACTTCTTTACTGGTGACTCCTTGTGATGTCTCATGCTGCAGTGTTGGGACTTCATGGTCCAACAACACAATAGCAGTGCATTTAAAGTTGTGATAAATACAGTTTGCTGGGACTCATTTTTTGCTGTGACTTCTTTTATTTGTGACTTGGGCTTTGATTACATTTTTAAATTTCTTTAGGTTTTATGGAAAACCATAACTCATTAAGAGTTTATAATCTAATTATAAATATGTGAAGAGGCATCATATAAGATATTATTGTATTTGGTTACAGGTTGTATTATATGATTTCCAAGGTCTCATCCTACTTAGGGTTTATGATTTAATGATTCTAGCATTATTTTTTATTTTAGCACAGAGTGAGCTAGAGAGGAGCCTGGTGGGCTGTAGTCCATGGGATCACAAAAGAGTCAGACACGACTGAAGTGGCATGCACACAGGCATGAGTTAGAAAAGTAAAGGAGATTAAAAGAGACTGGAAGGAAAAAATCAAGAATGCTAACAAAGACATGTATAGTGTGAAAAATTCCTAAACTTGTGCTTATTCAGTGGAACTGACACTTATGTTGGTATAGGTTTATGCTAATTTGAAAAGCTTGTTAAAATTGATTGGGCAAGTTGTAAAAAAGTAAAAATTAAAAACATTATTGGATTACAGAATTTCAAAAGACTGCATAAGGGCCTAATCTATTCCCATACTTTATTTCTACTGATTCAGTAAACCTTATAATTGTCCTGAAAACTTGACTAAATTACTAGCATTTTTACCAGCTTTTACTAATTGAAATAATGAACCAATATTATACCTTGTAAAAATATTGCAAATTGTAACAAAAATATGTCTTCTGGGTTAAAATTTACCTCTGTTGACTAAAAGAACTAAAAATATATTTTCCATTATGGTAAAGGATGAATTTGTCCTCTAATAAATATTCTCTTCACAGAGATTCACCTAATGGCCATATTTCAAAGAGTTGGTCTGTAACTGTGGAAAAGAATTAGAAAGGTAACTTATCCGAGATCAAAACCATCCAGTTGTTAAATATTATAATGAAACAAATACAAGCTATCTACTCCTTAAATTTTATAACTTTTAATTTCCCATCACATACTCTGGGCACAAAGACAGCTGCTTGTTTAAAAGACTGACTTAATTGCTTTTAATATTGCAGACTGAACCACATATCTGTAACGTGCCTCAGCTGTAGGGTCATATTTAGAAATACCTTGACATTTTACTATTAACGTAGTTCAGTATCTATTTAGTTAATATGTTGCAAAAACTGATTTATTCAGAGCATATGGTCTAACAAATGTTGAATACATTTTCACATGTTGGGATATGTTTAGGATCTTGGAAACTTGTGGATTCTAACATAGAATCATGTAGAGTTGAAGGACTTTGGGGAATGTAGTTCAGAAATCTTTCACAGTAAGAAGTAAGGAACACATTTCTTTCCCTTATAACAAAGAAAATAACTTCCCATAAAAATATTTATTAATTAAAAAATCTTGATCAAAAGTAACAATGTAAAACATTTTGTCATGAATGCTTTTTAGATATTGACTATGAACATATATTTATGCAGCAATGACCAGTATTTCAAAATAAATATTATGTTTATTGTATTGAGTCACTGAACAAATGTACATAAAGGGAACCTTTCTATTTTTATATAATAGCCACTTGTGTGCACAGGAAAGCAGAAAAATTTATGGATTGAGAGATTAATTAATAGGCTGATATTATATAATTTATCCTCCAGGAAATTTCAATTCATAAATGAGAAATTTTATTCAAATAATTACTCCTTTCCATAAAAAATATGAAAATGCATGTTAATGTTCTCCTGTTAAGAGAATACCAGAAACATTTGTTGTTGTTCAGTCACTCAATTGTGTTTGACTCTTTGTGACCCCATGGACTGCAGCATGCCAGGCTTCCCTGTCCATAACTATCTCCTGAAGCTTGCCCAAACTGATGTCCATTGACTCGGTGATGCCATCCAACCATCTCATCCAATGTCATCCCCTTCTCCTCCTGCCTTCAGTCTTTCCCAGCATCAGGGTCTTCTCCAATGAGTCAGTTCTTTATATCAGGTGGCCAGTGTATTGGAGCTTCAGCTTTAGCATCAGTCCTTTCAATGAATATTCAGGATTGATTTCTTTTAGGATTGACTGGTTTGATCTCCTTGCAGTCCAAGGGATTCTCAAGTCTTCTCCAACACCACAGTACAAAGTCATCAGTTCTTCGGTGCTCAGCCTTCTTTATGGTCCATCTCTCACATATCCATACATGACTGCTGGAAAAACCATAGCTTTGGCTATATGGATCTTTGTTGGTAAAGTAATGTTTCTGCTTTATAGCCAGAATCATACCTTTATTCAAATAAACAAGTTGGGTTTTTGGTACATTGCAATAAGGGAGACTACACAAGAAGACTCAGAGTATGTCTCCATCAGAGAATGTTAAAAGGAATATGTTATGGAATATGGATGTGTGAGAAATAATTTGGGAGCAGGTTCAGGCTGCAGGTCTTTGCTTTGGATGCTGTCAGGTAATTCTGTCATTGGGTTTAGTCATTATTATTAAAGCTGAAGCTGTTATTAGTAAAGAATTAACAACCATAAAGCCTAGAGAGTAGATATATGGTGATTTTTGTAGTTTGCATAATATTCTTTTTATTGTTTCTGCTCAGACATTTTTATAGAGTGGTCTTATTTTGTCTTGATCCATTACAAACACAAGATGACCTTGTCTGATGTTGGTTTCCTATGAAAATGTTTGTATTCCATAAGTGGATATCATGGCCTAGCTGAGAGTATCAGACTAACTTCTAGCAACATCAGGGTTTAACCTGATAGTACAAGTCCAGTGGCCAGCAGTCAGTGGCTACTTTCTCTTTCTTCCATATTATAACATATTTTTATAACTATATATTTCATAGCAAAATTCTTTCATGTGTAATGTGATTATTTTTCAACTGTGTACATCCTGCTTTCATATTCTGTAATTGTCTGTCCCCATCACTGGACTATAAACTCTCAAAAGCAGAGGCCATGGGTTTGAAAACAGAGCAAATATTCTCTCAGAGTTTTTGAATAAGTTGTTCAGCAATTTAGCAAGTACACTTGAAGAGGACAGAATCAACAACAGAAAGCAGGTTAAATTCTGAATCTATGTAAATGAAGTGTCTAAGGATGAAGCATGTAGAGAGTTCAGAAATGTGGTTTCAAATATGAAGGGGTGGATACAATAGAAGCTTTTAGTATACCACACCTGAAGAAGGTTCACATAAAATAAATAGCCACCTTACAAGAGAATAAATGACTGAGCAAGAAGGATGTACATGAGTAAAACAATTTATGACCCAAAGAATAGGCAGCTGGAAGAATGTAGAGGGCATCCTTAGAGCATTAAATGCATATCAGGAGAATGTACCCAAGGACATATTTTTTCCTTTAACATTGTAACTGAATCTGTGGCATTATGGACCAGAAAGGGTGTTATTCAAGTATATCTTGGCTTCTAATATGTATCAGGTACTGTGTTAAATGCCAACAGTACAGTAGTGGAAAAGAGATGGAATTGCCTGAATGATGCTTTTTTATTATCATTCATACTATTCAAGGTTTCCCAGGTGGCACTAGTGGTAAAGAACTCATCTGCCAATGCAGGAGACACAGGAGATAGACAAAGGTTTGATCTCTGGGTTGGGAACATCCCCTGTAGGAGGACATGGCAATCCACTCCAGTATTCTTGCCTGAAGAATCCCATGGACAGAGGAGTCTAGTGGGCTACAGTCCATAGGGTCGCAAGAAGTCGGACATGACTGAAGTAACACAGCACACATACCATTCAAACAATCCTTAATCCTTTTATTTAAAAATCACTGCTGCTGCTGCTAAGTTGCTTCAGGCGTGAGAGACTCTGTGTGACCCCATAGACGGCAGCCCATCAGGCTCCCCCGTCCCTGGGATTCTCCAGGCAAGAACACTGGAGTGGGTTGCCATTTCCTTCTCCAATGCATGAAAGTGAAAAGTGAAAGTGAAGTCGCTCAGTCGTGTCCGACTCTTAGCAGCCCCATGGACTGCAGCCTACCAGGCTCCTCTGTCCATGGGATTTTCCAGGCAAGAGTACTGGAGTGGGTTGCCATTTCCTTCTCCGTAAAAATCACTGCAAGGACCTAAACTTAAGAAGTGATTAAATGAGAAAATTATTTCATTCATGACTCTGAACCAGAAGTCACAACTAGCAAATATATTCTCCAGAAAGACAGTGATACCTATGGCTGATTTTTAATGAATAGAATGATATAGATGTGGATGAAGATTACAGAGTCTGCACCAGAGTTATTGCAAAGGAAAAGCATTGCTAAATCAATGTTGGTATTTTATTAACTGGCCAGACTACTTTTTGCTTCTCTGTAATATCTGTGATTTGGTAGAGTTTTCCAAGCAAAGTCTTTGGATCTGTGTTCCATTTTAGCCCTTTGCTTGTAAAAGGAAGCTTTTCTTCTTTAATGTAGTTTAAAATTTGCATTTTATTCATTTTTTCCTATAATGTGTACTATTACAGTATTTATAAAATAGAAATTCAAAAACAATTCTATTCTTTTTCCTGAAGCTTACATGTGATATTTGGTTTTATGCCTGAGTTCTATTGCTTAAAATCTACAAGAGGAACAAAGAATCATGCTCATGAAAACACACTTCATAGAGTTAACCAACTTGTGATATTATGCATCTATAGGTGAATTTAGACTTCCTGGGGAGCTCAGCTGGTAAAGAAGCTGCCTGCAGTGCAGGAGATCCTGGTTTGATTCCTGCGTGGGGAAGTTCCCCTGGAGAAGGGATAAGCTACTCACTCCAGTATTCTTGGACTTCCCTGGTGGCTCAGCTGGTAAAGAATCTGCCACAGTGCTGGAGACCTGGGTTGGGAAGATCCTCTGGAGGAGGGCCTGGCAACCCACTCCAGTATTCTTGCCTGGAGAATCCCCATGGACAGAGGAGCCTGGCGGGCCACAGTCCATAGGGTCGCAAAGAGTCAGATATAACTGAGTGACTAAGCACACACAGGTGAATTTAGTGTGTTAGTGTTTAAAATTTGGAAACTGTGATTTCTTCTATGAAGGTAAGGTTCCACTCTTACCCGTGTTCATTTCGTTAAGAGAAAAACAAACGCACTGTTTCATGCCATGCCATGCCTGAAACATTTCCATTTATCTTGGCTTTTACTACTAGCTATAAATAAGAAAAAATGAGGGAGAAGGAATTGTATTTAACAATTTTTCTTGTTGTACCACTTATTCAGTTACTTTGGAGATATTTGGGAATATCACATATTGATAAATATTTTCTTTGCTGTCCTGTCATCTTGCAAATGTGATGTCCATTGTGAAATAGACCATACTATTTTTGCAATTCAAATGTATCAGGAAGTTACCTATTAATGTCAGAAAAATGTCTGATGAATATACAATTGATTTTATTATTTAAGAAGATTAAAAATTAACAGACACATAGGGTGTATTATATTGATTGTCATCTGTTAAAAACAATAGTCTATAATATAAATCAAGTAATTCTAAATAAGCTATTCAAGGCATATCCATTTAATTAAATATTACTAAATATTTATTGCTTAAAGAGTAGATCTTAAAAGTTCTCATCACAAGAAAAAACAAATGTAACTGTGTGGTGATGAATGTTAATTAAACTTGTGGTAATCATTTAACAATATATATATATGCATCAAATTGTTATATCTGAAAGTGATACCATGTTAACTGTCAGTTATAGCTCAAATTTAAAAGAAATGTTATTTGATTTGTCTTTCATGAAAATGTTAGAATTTGGGGAAAACAATGATGCAGTCTAGTTATAGAATTTAGTCTTTTTAAAATTCAGGATTAAAAAACCTCAGCAGATATAATTAACCCAGACTATATGATTTCCACCTGTATATTAGATATATGAGTAAACCAGGTGAATAACACTAATGGCGGAGAAGGCAATGGAAACCCACTCTAGTACTCTTGCCTGGAAAATCCCATGGATGGAGGAACCTGGTAGGTTGCAGTCCATGGGGTCGCTAGGAGTCAGACACGGCTGAGTGACTTCACTTTCACTTTTCACTTTCATGTGATGGAGAAGGAAATGGCAGCCCACTCCAGTGTTCTTGCCTGGAGAATCCCAGGGACAGGGAGGGGGCTGGTGGGGTGCTGTCTATGGGGTCACACAGAGTCGGACACGACTGAAGTGACTTGGCAGCAGCTGAATTTTGTATTCCATTACTGGTAATTATAACTAGTATGTTGCAGAATTCAGACACATACCCTGCTGCTCCTAAGTCACCTCAGTCGTGTCCGACTCTGTGTGACCCCATGGACTGCAGCCCACCAGGCTCCCCTGTCCCCGGGATTCTCTAGGCAAGAACAATGGAGTGGGTTGCCATTGCCCTCTCCAGTGCATGAAAGTGGAAAGTGAAAGTGAAGTCACTCAGCCGTGTCCGACTCTTAGCGACCCCATGGACTGCAGCCCACCAGGCTCCTCTGTCCATGGGATTTTCCAGGCAAGAGTACTGGAGTGGGGTGCCACCTAGTATACTAATATTCAGAAACTTCCCAGTAAAATCCAGGTAGAAACCATATAAATGAGTAATAATATATAATATTACCTACCATGACTTTTAGTTATGAATTTTATGAAGATAAAACTTTAATTGAAAAATGCATTGAACCTAAATTCTGTGGTAAAAACAATAGATAATATAAGAAGCTGAAAAGGAGATTTCTTGGGACCTTATAACATTTCTCCTTATTCTAAGGAACTTGTAATAACCTTAAATATATGGCTAAGGGGATAGTTTTTACTTATCTATGTTCACCTCTATGTGTTACATGCCAGAATTAGGCCTAATATGTTTATGTTCTCCAATGAGGCAACATGGTTTTCCCCAATGGCTCAGTGGTAAAGAATTTGCCTGCAATGTAGGAGACCTGGTTTCCATCCCTGGTTTGGGAAGATCTCCTGGAGGAGAGCATAGCAACCCACTCCAGTATTCTTGCTTGGAAAATCCCATGGACAGAGGAGTCTGCTGGGCTACAATCCATAGGGTCAGAAACAGTCAGACCTGACTAAAGCAACTGAGCACACATTGCATGCACAAGGCAACGAAGCAACATGTTAATACTGAGTAGATTTGTGCTATTTGCTCAAAGCATAGCCTTTTAGTAGATGTCTCTCATCAGTTGATTTCTACAGATGGCTCTTATCCTCACTATTAAATGCTTTTAAATTGTTGTCAGTCTGCTTCACTTGAGAAAATACCAATAGCCAAACTGCATGAGGTGGCAGCTCTCCTGTGCGTCTGCGGTGCATTTACTGTCAATCACTGCTTTCCTTGGAGTTGGAATTCTCCTAGGCAAGATTGGCTGCCTCTTTTCAACTGCTGTGTGAAAGAGGAGTTTTCAGTTTCTTGCGGGGGAGTTATTTCCTGCTTAGACTCACCTTAAACAAAATTTAGTTCTTTGCATATATGTGACACTTCCTATATAAGATCATTTGACCTCTCCTCAACTGTTGTCATTTTTCACACAAATAACAATTCAAAAAGAATATACATCTTTTAAAGAATTTTTTGATTCAACTGGATTTCTTTCAAATGACTGTGTATTTTTATTTTCTCAGTGTATTCCGATGACTGAAGAGAGTTAACCTTTTGAAATGAGTTCTAGAATTTAACTTTTATCTTAAGTGTTGGCTTTAAAATGTTTTTAAAATGACTTAAATACTATGTTTTTCTATTATATTAACTGCTGTATTTTCATAAATGAGAAATATTAAGAACAAATATTAACTTTTATCATCTGTTGCTGGAATTGCTGTTAGTGAATTTTTTTTTTGTAGTGGCAAAAAATTAAAAAAAAAAACAAAATCAAAACAAGACTAACTTACACTTTCTCATTTAGCTAAGCTAATTTGTACTCATACAATCACCGTCACAGACTTTCTCACCTAACAAAACTCACATGTGTTTAATAGTCACAAGGAAAGAGACTCAGCCTATAATCACTATATACAAAACACGTTTATCAGAAGTATGCATTTCAGGTGGTTCTGAAATTTAAATAAATCTAGAAACTTCTCCAAGATCTGCTCCTATTTTGTGACTACCCTACATGTTTAACATTCTTAGGTCTATAATTCCCTTAAGTTTAAAATAAAATGATTTTTGATTGTAAAAAGCTGTATGCATATTGAAGATATAAATTAAATATTTTAAATGCATTAAAGCATTTTAAGAAGCCATATTAAAATAATTCCATAAGGATAAGAATTATTTTGGGTTATGAATGGGTTATGAATAATCACTGTAATTTCTATTCAAACTCTCAACATAATGTGGTTAGTAGAATTTTATGGTACAATTTTGAGATCATTGGTCCTTTTATTTTGGTATCTAAAGCGCACTTAATAATTACTGTCTTTTAATGTCTTAGATCATATAATTTTAGAGTTGGAAGAGATTATAGAAATCATTTTGAACCATTTATTTAGGTATTAGAGAAAGGAGGCAGAGAGACATTTAATGACTTGTTCAAGGTAGTATATTTTATTAGGAAAACTGAAAATTTAAGGAAAGTTTAAGCAATTACCCTAGCCTTGTAGAGCAAACTAAATTTTGTTAAAAGGTCAGACATATTAAACTATCAAGTGTTGATTCAAACTATTAAAAGATTTGTTTTAACATATGTAGAATATATATGTGGTTATACTTTGAAGGACTGGATTACTATATTTGTATTAAAAACACCATTTTAGGAATTATTTTTTCATGATACTCTTATCATTTTGTATCTCCTTGACATAATAAAATTATATCATTTAGCTTTTATTTTTCATATTATGTTGAATGTTTAGATTATTTACAAATATCCAACTGTTTATATTTATTCTGTCCATTGACTCAAAGGAAATTTAGAATATGTCTTAAGACTTAACATCCTTTTCTTAAACATACATGTACATACATATGGTTCACCTAGTTAATTTGGTATATACAAGGAATCAAAGTTTTTTATTCTTTTCAGATTTGAAAAAAATTTAATTTTTCAAAGTTTATAAAGTTCTTATTATCAAGTTGGGAAATGCTTAAACTGCTTTAATTTGTCATAAAGATGTTGGGGAATGGAATACCTTATGCCTAATTGACATCATGTTTTTTGGTGGCTGAGTTGTGTCTGACTTTCTGTGACCCCATGGACTGCGGCACACCAGACTCCTCTGTCCTCTACTGTCTCCAGGAATTTACTCAAATTCATGTCCTTTGAGTCAGAGATGCCATCCAACTATCTCATCCTCTGCTGGCCTATTCTTCTTTTGACATCATAATAATGGATCAAAGCATTTTATTTGCTGTATGATAATGCTGTCTGTTATTTACCTGTCTATTAATCTTAGTTATTAAAATATATTTTTATACCTACATTACTTATGTTCTATGTATTTTGTCTCAATTTACATAAAATTTAAAAAATAAGTATGTTCTTTTTATGTCTTCATTTATCTATAGTTTAATGATTAACTCTGATTTTATTTTTTCTACATGAAATTACTGAGATCTATTTATGTTAAATGGGCTTCACTGATGGCTCAGTTGGTGAAGAATCTGCCTGCACTGCAGGAAACCATGGTTTGATTCCTGGTCTGAAAGATACCCTGGAGAAGGGATAGGCTACCTGCTCCAGTATTTATAGGCTTCCCTTGTGGCTCAGATGGTAAAGAATCTGATAGCACTGCTGGAGACATGGGTTCAAACCCTGGGTTGGGAAGATCCCCTGGAGAAGGGAAAGGCTACCTACTCCAGTATTCTAGCCTAAATATAAATTTATTTTATTTATATTTAACATATATTAAATATATAAAATTATATTCTGCATTCTTTAAAAATGTTTGCAGGAGAATAGCAAAGTATTCAAAAATCAACTAAATTTAATTTTCATATAAAATAAACATATTAATAGTAATGGTATAGATGCATGTTTCACCTTGTTAAAATTTTCTGCCAAGTTTAGAAGAGAGTCTTAACTTCCTAGTAGACTCTAATAATAAAAAAGAGACAAAAATGTTTCTGTATTTTGAACTCATGTTCAAACATGTTAAATATTGCTACTTATTAAAAGGATAACTAAGAGATTAAGCACCTGCTGTTTACAAATTAAACTTCAGTGATTAAACCTTATAATGATGGAGACTATGCCAAAGCCTTTGAATGTGTGGATAACAACACTGGAAAATTCTTCAAGAGATGGGAATGCCAGACCACCTGACCTGCCTCCTGAGAAACATGTATGCTAGTCAGGAAGCAACAGTCAGAACTGGACATGGAACAACGGACTGGTTCCAAATAGAGAAAGGAGTATGTCAAGGCTGTATGTTGTCACCCTGCTTATTTAACTTCTATGCAGAGTACATCCTGAGAAACGCTGGGCTGGAAGAACCACAATCTGGAATCAAGATTTCCGGGAGAAATATCAATAACCTCAGATATGCAGATGACACCACTCTTATGGCAGAAAGTGAAGAAGAACTGAAGAGCCTCTTGATGAAAGTGAAAGAGGAGAGTGAAAAAGTTGGCTTAAAACTCAACATTCAGAAAACGAAGATCATGGCATCTGGTCCCATCACTTCATGGTGAATAGATAGGGAAACAGTGGAAATAGTGACAGACTTTACATTTTTGGGCTCCAGAATCACTGCAGATGGTGACTGCAGCCATGAAATTATAAGATGCTTACTGCTTGGAAGAACAGTTATGACCAACCTAGACAGCATATTAAAAATCAGAGACATTACTTTGCCAACAAAGGTCCTTCTAGTCAAAGCTATGTTTTTCCAGTAGTCATGTATGGATGTGAGAGTTGGACTGTTAAGAAAGCTGAGCACTGAAGAATTGATGCTTTTGAACTGTGGTGTTGGAGAAGACTCTTGAGAGTCCCTTGGACTGCAAGGAGATCCAAGAAATCCATCCTAAAGGAGATCAGTCCTGGGTGATCATTGGAAGGATTGATGCTGAAGCTGAAACTGCAGTCTTTTGGCCATCTGATATGAAGAAATGACTCATTGGAAAATGCCCTGATCCTGGGAAAGATTGAAGGCAGGAGGAGAAGGGGCCAACAGGGGATGAGATGGTTGGATGGCATTACTGACTCAATGGACATGAGTCTGAGTAAACGCCAGGAGTTATTGATGGACAGGGAAGCCTGGTGTGCTGCAGTCCATGGAGTTGCAAAGAGTTTGACCTAACTGAGTGCCTGAACTGAATAATGGAGATATAAAGTGAGGTTGGGCAATACATTCTACAACTTATTGTTTTACAAGAAGAAAACCTATAATCACTTACAATGTAGTTATTGTTGGCTCTGAGAGAGTAAAAGATTAAATAAGTGAAGCCCTAGAAGAGATTCATTGAATTACCCAAGTGTTGTCAGTGCCTGAGTTCTGCAATACTACTTTCTGTTCTTCACTGTTTAAAACTGATCATTATTTTGGGAAAAGTTTGCAAAAGATCTCTAGAGCTTATTGTAATAGCTGTGCTTGTGGTGGTTTATTAGCCAAGTCGTGTCTGACTCTTGTGACCCTGTGGACTGTAGCCTGCCAGGCTCCTCTGTCCACGGGATTTCCCAGGCAAGAATACAGAAGTGGGTTGCCATTTCCTTCTCCAGGGGATCTCCTTGACAAGCATCTAGTAACATTGTGTTTATTCAAGTATCAACTTTATTTCTCAATATGTAGATGAGAAAACTGAGGCATGAATAAGTTAATGGACTCACTTAAAGGTACCCAGTGACTGAGTTGCTTGAGCCAAGATCTGGATCCAGAATTCTGGCTCCTGAGTCTACACTTTAACCAATATTCTGTATCATCTCTATCACTTGTAGTATGTACTTTATATGCAGGGACAAGTAGGCTACCCTACTTGTATGTTTTTTCTTTTAGAGGTGGTGTATTATAATGAATGATGACCGTTTTCTTCTATCCCTGGAAGGCAGGTTGGCAGCTGGGTAATACTGATGTGTCAACTCTATGGTCACATAAAAGAAGGTTTCTTTTTTCCTGCAGTGCCAATAATCTAAAAGATGCTGTGACCTCATCATGCTGATTATTTAGTTCTGTATTCAAATCATTTATTTGGACAATATACATTTTCACCAAAACATTCAAGTTTCTTTATTCCGGTGCATTCCCTAAGGGAATTCACCACCACCATTGAGGAAATGCTGTGGATTTAATTTCAAAGTATGAAAAATTTGACCGTGGAAAATCAGTGAAACAATTCTGAAATTTGAATCAGTTCAGTTCAGTAGCTCAGTAGTGTCTGAGTCTTTGAGACCCCATGGACTGTAGCATGCCAGGCTTCCCTGTCCATCACCAGCTCCCAGAGTTTACTCAAACACATGTCCATTGAGTTGGTGATGCCATCCAGCCATCTCATCCTCTGTGGGCCCCTTATCCTCCCACCTTCAATCTTTCCCAGCATCAGGGTCTTTTCAAATGAGTCAGTTCTTCGCATCAGGTGGCCAAAGGATTGGAGTTTCAGCTTCAGCATCAGTCCTTTCAGTGAATATTCAGAACTGATTTCTTTTAGGGTAGACTAGTTGGATCTCCTTGCAGTCCAAGGGGTACTCAAGAGTCTTCTCCAACACCACAATTCAAAAGCATCAGTTCTTCGGCATTCAACTTTTTAGCGCAACTCTTATATCCATACATGACTACTGAAAAAACCATAGCCTTGACTAGATGGATCTTTGTGGCATAGTAATATCTCTGCTTTTTGATATGCTGTCTAGGTTGATGATAGCTTTCCTTCCAAGGAATAAGCATCTTTTAATTTCATGGCTGCAGTCACCATCTGCAGTGATTTTGGAGTCCCCCCAAAAGTAAAGTATCTCACTGTTACCGTTGAAATTTGAATCAGCACTTGTCAATCAGTGTAAAGATTCATTTTCTCTTAACACATGTGGTCCTAAGTTTACTCAGTGGTCTTAAAGTTGGCAGTGGCCATTTACCATCCACTTAATTTTCATTCTTATACAACCATTGGAGATGATATAGGCAATGAAGATCAGGAAATTTACTTACTACTATTTTTTCACCTATTTTATGATTTTTTTCCTCCTTGAAAAAGAGGTTGAAATAGAATTTTTTAAATGGATTTTTAGGTGTTTGAGTATTTCATTCATGTTAAAAGAGTGGTAGGTGTCTCCACTGGAGAAGGTAGTGGTGACCCACTCCAGTACTCTTGGCTGGAAAATCCCATGGACGGAGGAGCCTGGTAGGCTGCAGTCCATGGGGTCACTAAGAGTCGGACATGACTGAGTGACTTCACTTTCACTTTTCACTTTCATGCATTGGAGAATAAAATGACAACCCACTCCAGTGTTCTTGCCTGGAGAATCCCAGGGATGGGGGAGCCTGGTGGGCTGCCGTCTGTGGGGTCGCACAGAGTCGGACATGACTGAAGCGCAGCAGCAGCAGCAGCAGGTGTCTCCACAGATTAGATTTTGAATATATTTATGGTTATGCTAAGAAATGATATTAGAAATATAGAATTTAATGTAAATTTTCTATTCTGTCAATGACTATATTGAGTCCATGGCATTACATGTTCTCCTGAGGTTGGAGAAAATACCATATTTTAAAGAAGAGATGAAAAAAAAAGATAAATTGCTATATCCATGGCAACAGCATAGCAGCCATAAAAAAGGGTGCTAGAGTCTCTTGGCTAGATAGCTGCGTGGTAACAGCAGGCTAGTAGGGGAGAAGGAAGAAAAGTTTTGAACAAAGACTATGGTAGGCTTTATGAATCTGTTAGATTTTGCCATTGATAAACTCCATTGACTTTTTTAGCCTTCTGTAGTCTCATACACATCATATTTGTCATTTTAATTAAAAAGAACAGTTAAGGAAATTTAGTTTGTGGTATAAAATCAGCAAACGTGCTCTTAAGGTTTGTGTCAATATGGGTATATATTGTTGGAAACTAAAAGCATATTAATCAAGAAAAACGTATGACTCATTGTGTATATTTCAGAATAACAATTTTAATGCAAAATTTTGAAAGTTTCACTTAATGTGAAAATATGCATATATGCATCTTTGTGTGTGTGTGTGTGTGTGTGTGTATATATATATATATAGTACATATATGTACATATATATGTATTTTGGGCTTCTCTGGTGGCTCATATTCTAAAGCATCTGCCTGAAATGCGGGAGACCCGGGTTCAATCCCTGGGTTGGGAAGATCCTCTGGCGAAGGAAATGGCAACCCACTCTAGTACTCTTGCCTGGAAAATCCCATGGACTGAGAAGCCTGATAGGCTACAGTCCATGGGGTCGCAAAGAGTCTGACACGACTGAGTGACTTCACTTTCACTTTCATATATCTATATTTACTTTTAATATAATATGTGCAAAAGCACTGCTTTCTAGAAGAAAGTCGTTTCCTTCAGTTATCATATATTTTGGCCATGGTAGGAGATACATGTGAACATTTTAGGTGGTCCTGCTAAGTCACTTCAGTCCTGTCCAACTTGTGACCCCATGGACTGTAGGCCACCAGTCTTTTCTGTCCATGCGATTCTTGAGGCAAGAATACCAGAGTGGGTTGCCATTTCCTAATCCAGGAGATCTTCTAGACCCAGAGAACAAACCTGCATCTCTTCTGTCTCTTGCACTGGTAGGTGGGTTCTTTACCACTACTGCCACCTGAGAAGCCTTTGTGTAGTCTTAGAGCAAATCATTTATAATAAATTGCAAATTTTGAAAATTATATGTTAAAATTTTAACATTTTAAATGTTGTAATTTCTTTGCAAATCTAGTCATTAAGCTTTGTATCTAAGCTCCAAAGGGAAAAGATCACGTTAAGCCCACTTTTGCCTTACTCTTTCTGTAAGAAACATCCAACCCAATATTTTGTTTTCCACTTATTCCTAGAGGACTTTGGGATTTATTAAATGGATAAAGTATATAAAACTTCTTAAAAATAATTTAAAGTTGAAGTGATTAATTTTCCTACTATTCAAAATAATAGAATGTTTTCTGATCCTTTTAGTTGTGCTCGTCTGAGGCTTAGTATTTGTTCTGTGTATTTCTTTTTTTTTTCCTTTTTCTTCTTTTTTTCCACTTTTCTCTTTGGCTCGTTCATCTCAACCCCAGCTCCTTCTAATAATGCTTGCCTTACTACATGAGTGATTTGAAGCCTTACTATAAAAATGGGTGCATGAAATTCAACTGTTATATATCAGTTTGCTGTTGAATAATGCATAAGCTTAAAATCAGGAGTACTTTTGATCTTTAATTATGCCTTTAAGTCTATACACTTTTCCTTGTAGTTAACGTTAACAAAATTTATATCCATTCTTTTCTTGAAAATATAATATACTCATATATCTTAATGATATCTTTCTAAACCCAGATGTCCAAGCTGGGTTTAGAAAAGGAAGAGGAACCAGAGATCAAATTGCCAATATTTTCTGGATCATAGAGAAAGCTAGGGAATTCCAGAAAAATATCTACCACTGTTTCATGGACTACACTAAAGCCTTTGAATATGTGGATCATAATAAACTGTGGAAAGCTCTTAAAGAGATGGGAATAGCAGACAGTCTTACCAGTCTCCTGAGTAACCTGTATGCAGGTCAAGAAGCAACAGTTAGAACCCTGTATGGAACAACTTATTGGTTCAAGACTGAGAAAGGAGTACTACAGGGCTGTCTGCTGTCACCCTGTTTAATCTTTACACTAAACACGTCATGAAAAATGCCAGGCTGGATGAGTTACAAGCTAGAATCAAGATGGGAGGGGGGAGAAACATCAACAACCTCAGGTATGTGGATGATACCACTCTAATGGCAGAAAGTGAAGAGGAACTAAAGAGCCTCTTGATAAGGGTGAAGGAGGGGAGTGAAAGAGCCTGCTTAAAACTAAATATTAAAGAACCTAAGATCATGGCATCCAACCCCATTACTTCATAGCAAATAGAAGGGGAAAAGGTGGAAGTAGTGAAGATTTCCTCTTCTTGGGCTCTAAAATGACTCTAGATGGTGACTGCAGCTGTAAAATCCCAAGACATTTGCTTCTTGGCAGGAAAGCTGTGACAAACCTAGACAGGGTGTAGAAAAGCAGAGACATTTCTCTGTGACAAAGGTCCGTATAGTGAAGGCTATGATCTTCCCAGTGAGGCTATTTTCCCAGTTGTGAGGCTATGATCTCACAATGTACAGTTGTGAGAGCTGGACCATAAGGAAGGCAGAATGCCAACGAATTGATGCCTTTGAACAGTGGTGCTGGAGAAGACTCCTGAGATCCAAGGTCTCCTTGGACAGTAAGGAGATCAGACTAGTCAATCTTAAGGGAAATCAACCCTGAATACTGGTTGGAAGGACTGATGCTAAAGCTCAAACTCAAGAATTTTGGTTATCTGAGTTGACTCATTGGAAAAGTCCCTGATGCTGGGCAAGATTGAGGGAAGAAGCAGAAGAGGCATCAGAGGATGAGATGGATGGATGACATCACTGATGCAATGGACATGAACTTGGGCAAACTTCGGGAGATTTTGAAGGACAGAGAGGCCTGGCATGCTACAGTCCATGGAGTCGTAAAGAGTCGGACACAACTGAGCAACTGAACAACATCAATGATATCTTAGTACAGTGGTCTCAAGTTTTTTCTTTAGTTGCTAAATCTTGTCTTTAATCAAAATATTATTGTTATTATAAGCATAAAAATGTATAAAGATATTTTAGTTGGAATGAAGGTTTCTGTATATAGAATTATGTTCTTAACTTGAATGCAACTCTTTCAGAACTTTTGTGAATTTTTGTTACTTTTGTTTACTTCTGTACTGTTAGTGCACAGAGAAGTACCTCAGACAAAGCAGGCTTATCATTCCCCCAGCCCTTGAGAGATTTTTGTTGAGTATAGCTTTAAAAGGGGTTTCCAGGTAAAGAACTGGCCTGGAAATGGCAATGCAGGAAACACAGGTTCCATCTTTAGGTTGGGAAGATTCCCCTGGAGGAGGACGTGACAATCCATTCTGGCATTCTCACCTGGAGAATCCCATGGACAGAGGAGCCTGGCAGGCTACAGTCCATAGTGTCACAAAGAGTCAGACATGACTGAAGCAACTGAGCATGCACATGTAGCTAAGTTACCCTTGAACTAAGTCCTCAAAACTTCAATATGTAAAATATGCCCTTTGTGAAATGTCTTCCCCCTTACCACAGATAATGAAGGGTTTGCTTTGTGATCTGATAATTATTTTTATGTGATAGTATTTTGTGTGATGACACAAATACATTTGTTCAATGACATCTTCCAGGTAAGAGTCTATAATGAGACTGAATTCTTGATACCATAATGTCTGCATCTTTTTTTTGTTGTTATTTTTAACGAGTTAATCTGACAATATTGTAAAGTAATTAGCCTCTAATTAAAATAAATAAATTTTAAAAAAGCCCCCCCCAAAAGGAAGCGCATCTATCATTTTTACTATTTTATCATGATTTCCTTCTGATCTAATAGCTAGATTTTGTCCAGAATCTGTATTTTATATTCACACTCAGTTTACTGATGCTGAGGACATTGCTAATGTGGTCACCAAAGTGATATGCACCACGTATTCTACAGTATATTCCTTAAGGGAAATCTAGAATTGTAATATTAATTATAAAGTCCTAATATATGGCAATTAATTAAGCTGTCAACACTCTGTTTCAGTAGTGGCAAAGTAATGACAAAGATACAGTATTGAAATAAGTTAGTTAATTTTAGTAGGTAGCTATGTACTTTAACATTGCTTACTGCAAAATTAAAAAAATATTGAGAGGAAAAATCAGATAGTAAAGAAAATATTTTTAAAAAGATATTAGATCATTATAGATATTAAAACATGTATCAGTTGCTTTTATTTAACTACTATTTAGATAAATACATTGTTTATTGAATAATTTTGAATTCTTACCAAGTATTATGAATAAATTTTCAGAGACTAGGGAAGAAAAAGCAGCTAAAGCTATGGACAACTAGAAAAAACTAAATTGAGATATTTGGTCTCATATTTAGAAATGTGATATAAAAATAATTCACACTGTATATATAATTATTTTGGTACTGCTGATAATGTAAAATGGAAGATATCTTTATTTCTCAATTGTGTATTAATATGCTTTAACAAAACCTAACAGAGCAGACACTTTTGGTGGAATAAAATAATTTCATCATACACTATTACTGACCCAAGGCTGTTAGTGTAATTGAACAGTTAATAGTAATTTACCCATATATATTTCTGACTCGATTATATTAACATAAGATATGTATGTTAGATACTCAAATAAGGGCATTTTCTCACTGTCCTAAGAATATCTTAACTCTAGGAATAAAGACGTGTAGTGGAGATTGAGGGATGATATCTAGAAATATCCAGAAGTGGTAAATTCTGATCTTTTTCGTCCTTATATTTCCGATTTATTTTATGTGCATCTTTATTTTGTATAGAAGATATTATGAAAGACAGCACAGTAAGAACAACTGTGCATAAAATAAGAGCAGGCAAGTTGTGTGGAGAATGAGATACTCTGTGAAATGTATTTTTATAAGACCTGCTCATGTCTCCTAGGGTGTGCCTCAGTGAACAAGAGAGAGGAATATTCCTCGATTGAGGAAGGATTCTGTCAGGTGCTCTTTCTTGGCTGACTGGACTACTAGGATAAGGAAGAGTGAGTCATTCTGTGTTAGTCGTCCCCAGGTGCAGAAACAGGAATAGGGTGTGTGTAGTGGGAGGAAGGAAATAGGAAATTTAAGTGGTCCCGGAAGGCTAACTCTGGTGGTTACTGTTTTAATCACAATTCAGGAGTAATTAACAGAACATGGAGATGATAGATTATCTATTTTAAGAACTTTCTCAGTTTAGGAACTTTTTTTTTTACATTTTCTTTAAGATGTTCTAAAGTTTGTGATATAAATCAGATTTATCTTCATTAATTCAGAAGTTCAACATTCTCCTTCCTTTGTGAAACAAATTTGTCGAAGTTAAAACATATAAAGAGTGAAAGACAACACTGCTGCTGCTAAGTCGCTTCAGTCGTGTCCGACTCTGTGCGACCCCATAGACGGCAGCCCACCAGGCTCCCCTGTCCCTGGGATTCTCCAGACAAGAACACTGGAGTAGGTTGTCATTTCCTTCTCCAATGCATGAAAGTGAAAAGTGAAAGTGAAGTCGCTCAGTCGTGTCTGACCCTCAGCGACCCCATGGACTTCAGCCTTGCAGGCTCCTCCATCCATGGGATTTTCCAGGCAAGAGTACTGGAGTGGGGTGCCATTGCCTTCTCCGGAAAGACAACACACCTTTCACTATTTTGTTTGATTTTAAAAAACTTCATTGTTGGTTTTGTTGTTGGAATAGGTATTATTTTTTTCCTACCAGCTCCTATCTAGTGCTTAAAAATGTTTGTTCATCTTCTGCCAGAAAACTCTAAAGGAGATCAATTTTCTCCCAGATCATTTTGCTGAGGGCAATTGTTGATATTGCAGACAGAAAAAAAGAGGAGTTTTGTGTAGGTGGAAGAGTATTAGTTATCTTAGGTCATTGGCTGTACTGAAAAATCAGAAGAAATTTTTGGATTCTTCTTTGGATTCTTTGACTTTATATTTTCTCAATATCCTGTGTGCAGTTTAAATATTTTCCTGGGGTCTCAATAGTATTCCCAATATTTTAGTTATGACAGTATCCCTGTGTCTCTCTCTAGCCAGCAAGTACCTCATTTAGGTTGCGTCTGCCTTTCACACCTCCACAAGTCCTTCTTTGAAGGTCATTGTCATCTTCACCCTGAGGAAAGGGGGAAATAAAATCAAAATCAGCATGCAACGTACTAGATTGAGCAGTAACAATCCTAGCTCTAAGACTCTTAGTTCATATCATTGGGATCCTGCATTGCTCTCCAGGTAATTTTCCTGTTGAGTAATCCTGTGCTGTGCTTAGTTACTCAGTCATGTCTGACTTTTTGCAACCCCATGCACTTTAGCCAGCCAGGTTTCTCTGTCCATGGGGATTATCCAGTCAATAATACTGGAGTGTGTTACCATGCCCTCCTCCAGCAGATCTTCCTAACTCAGATATCGAACCCAGGCCTTCAGCATTGCGAGTGGATTCTTTACCATCTGAGCCACCAGGGAAGCCCACGAATACTGGAGTGGGTAGCCTATCCCTTTTCCCAGGGATCTTCCCCACCCAGGAATGGAACCAGGATCTCTTGCATTGCAGGCAGATCCTTTACCAGTTGAGCCCAGGGAAGCCTATAGCTATATGGTACTCCAGCAATGATCACCAAACACTGAAGCTCATTTTACACATGGATGTTCAATTCAGTTATGGTTGTGTATATATGTGTGTGTGTGTGTGTGTGTGTGTGTGTGTGGTGGGGGATATACTGGTCTGTTAACCTTGGCATCAGAACTGAGTCCCTGTTATACTTCCTTATTTTTAAAATGATTTTATCTAACCTCAGTAACTATTATAAAGATAAAATTGGGAAGTTAGTACTGTGAGATAATAGGTCTGTGGTCAGTGGAGCATGAGGAAGGTTGTTACTACAGCTTTTTTTGTGAATTCACAATGCGTGTTAGCATGTATCTTCAGTAGCATCACAGTAATGGAAACTGGCCCTTAAATTCTGTTTCACCCAACAGTTTTGAAGTAGATTTGCATACATAACTTTTTATAGCATACTAATTAATAATATTGCATTGATATTGTAGGAAGCTTGCTGTTTTGTTTTAGAAAGAAACTCAGAACTAGGCAATTAGGGAAATGCTTATCTGTAAAAATAACTTCCACAATACTATGTTATGGCCACCAGTACTTGAGATCCTTACATGGAAATTATGGTTTATTAAAAATGCTCATTTAAAAAAAAAAAGCTCATTTATTTGGTTTTACTATACTCATACATCAGAGAAGGCAATGGCGACCCACTCCAGTACTCTTGCCAGGAAAATCCCATGACGGAGGAGCCTGGTAGGCTGCAGTCCCTGGGGTCACTAGGAGTCGGACACAACTGAGCAACTGGCTTCACTTTCACTTTTCACTTTCATGCATTGGAGAAGGAAATGGCAACCCACTCCAGTGTTCTTGCCTGGAGGATCCCAGGAACAAAGGAGCCTGATGGGCTGCCATCTATGGGGTTGCACAGAGTCGGACACGACTGAAGCAACTTAGCAGCATACTCATACATAGCAGAAGTGTGCATAAGAGACAGCATGGGGCTGGCAAATTTAAAACCTTTATAAAATGTTTTCTTTACATAACTTTCTAAGGGAAAAGAAGTAGATTTAATGTATTTCAATAAGACATTTCAGAGGTCTGTTTTAATGTCCCTCTTGGCAAGACTGAAAAATATTGACCAATAATAGAGCCAAGCAGGATTATAATTGGTTGAAAGGTCATATTTAGATAGCCCTGAGTTGTAGATTATTATTAACTGTAAGGCAGATAGATTTTTAGTGGTTTGTCATAGAACTCCATCCTTTCCTTTGTCATATTCTAAAAATCTTAATTAACTTATATAAGAATGTTTGAAACAGTCTTTTCAAACTTGCTTGTGCTATGCAGTTGGAAAAACTATTAAATAAGTTGAATATGTTGAATTACAAAATAGAAATTCCAGAAACTGGGAAAGATAAAAACAGTAGTTGAAGATTTTCAAATGTTTAACAGAATTCTGAAATCTTTAAAAAAAAAAAACAAAAAAAACTAGTGTCAGTAAAAACAAGTGCACAGTTACAGATAAGGATACTACATTTTATTTTGACTATAGCATGCATAACTGAATTCTGCACTTAGTATGGGGAAGAGAGATAAACTAATGTTAATTGAATGTGTGCTACATGTGTACCTTGGGCTAGTGACTTTCATAAACTCACCTTTGTCTTCAACAACAAACTAATGAGATCAAAATTACTATAATTAGTATACCAATAAAGAAGATTTAATGAATGGATATAAATAACCTGCCCCAAATCATTCAGCATATAAATATTAGAACTGTCTTTTTTCCCAAGATATATCTATTAGAATTCATTCTGTTATCAATAGACTATAAAACTATAGGATTCAGGAAGAAAGGGTGAAAAAGGTGACTGCCTTGATCCAGCTATATCTGGTGCTTGTTTTTAAGTCTGGCCTTAGTTGCAGAGGGACACTGATAGAGTAGATCAAGTTCACAGGAGTACAGACAAAATTATTTCATATCATGTGCATTTAATTCCATTTAGCATTAAAATTCTGTGTATTTTATATAAGAAAGATTTCTGGTAGGATGTGTTAGGTGATTTAACAAAATTCAAGAGTTATTATCTTAAAAATTAGATTACTTTCCTCCTGCTTGCCTCTACAGGGAAAAACTAGGATTAATGAAGGAAATTTGGAAAGTTGCAGATTTCACTCAACATAAGAGAATTTTTAAATATTGCTGTTTTAGTTTTTATCCTGTCTCTTATTATCTTATGATATACACTGTATTTTTGTCTTGAATATTTTTTCTCCCTGTATAAAAGATTCCTAATGGTGTTAGGAATTTATATCTGCTTAACCATGCCAATACAGGAGACATGAGTTCCATCCCTGGAATGGGAAGATCCCCAAGAGAAGGAAATGGCAACCCCTTCCAGGGTGTTTGCCTGGGAAGTCCCATGGACAGAGGAGCCTGGTGGGGTACAGTCCATGGGGTTGCAAAGACAGACAGGACTTAGTGACTAAACAACAAAAACAAACCATGCATTTCTGGTACAAAAAACAGTACCTGGGATAAAATAGGCACTGAATAAAATTTGTTGAATGAATAAAATATAACCAGAAATTTTGGGGTTCAGTTTTTACCCTGGCACATAACATTTTCTTTATTAATAAAAAGCATTTTCCTTATTGCTAACTGAAGAAATATTAAAATAATTTTTGAATTCATAAACTCACAAAAATTTATGTAATTTAATGTCAAGGAACATTGGATACTCTAAAAGTTATATTAGAAATAGTGACCCATAATCAGTCTCTGTATGGAATAATACAAGATAAGACTACACATGGACATCACCAGATGGTAAATACTGAAATTAGATTGGTTATATTCTTGCCGCCAAAGATGGAATAGTTCTCTACATTCAGTAAAAACAAGACCGGGAGCTGACCGTAGCTCAGATCATGAACTCCTTATTGCCGAATTCAGACTTAAATTGAAGAAAGTAGAGAAAACCAGTAGACCATTCAGGTGTGACCTAAATCAAATCCCTTATGATTATACAGTGGAAGTGACAAATAGATTCTAGGGATTAGATCTGATAGAGTGCTTGAAGAACCATGAACACAGGTTCGTGACATTGTATAGGAGGCAGGGATCAAGACCATCCCCAAGAAAAAGAAATGCAAAAAAGCAAAATGGCTTTCTGAGGAGGCCTTACAAATAGCTGAGAAAAGAAGAGAAGCTAAAAGCAAAGGAGAAAAGGAAAGATATACCCATTTGAATGCAAAGTTCCAGAGAATAGCAAGGAGAGATGAGAGTCAGTGATCAATGCAAAGAAATAGAGGAAAACAATAGAATGGGAGAGACTAGAGATCTCTTCGAGAAAATTAGAGATACCAAGGAAACATTTCATACAAAGGTGGGCTCAATAAGGGACAGAAATGGTATATGGACCTAACAGAAGTAGAAGATATTAAGAAGAGGTGGCAACAATACACAGAAGACCTGTACAAAGAAAATCTTCATGACTGAGATAACCATTTGGCGTGATCACTCACCTAGAGCCAGACATCCTGGAATGAGAAGTCAAATGGGCCTTTAAGAAGCATCACCATGAATAAAGCTAGTGGAGGTGAAGGAATTCCAGTTGAACTATTTAAAATCCTAAAATATGATGCTGAGAAAGTGCTGCACTCAGTATGCCAGCAAATTTGGAAAACTTAGCAGTGGCCACAGGACTGAAAAAGTTCAGCTTTCCTTCCAATCCCAAAGAATTGGCAATGCCAAAGAATGTTCAAACTACCGCACAATTGCAGTCATCTCACAGACTACCAAAGAAATCCTCAACATTCTCCAAGCGAGGCTTCAACAGTACATGAACAGTGAACTTCCAGATGTTCAAGCTGGATTTAGAAAAGGCAGAGAAGGCAGAGATTGAATTGCCAACATCTGTTGGACCATCGAAAAAACAAGAGAGTTCCAGAAAAATACCTATTTCTGTTTTATTGACTATGCCAAAGCCTTTGTGTGGACAAACAGTTTCAACAAACTGTGGAAAATTCTTCAGGAGATGGGAATACCAGGACACCTGATGTGCCTCCTGAGAAATCTGTATGCAGGTCAAGAAGCAGCAGTTAGAATTGGACATGGAACAATGTACTGGTTCCAAATTGGGAAAGGAGTCAGTCAAGGCTGTATGTATATTGTCACCCTGCTTATTTAACTTATACACAGAGTACATCATAAGGAATGCCGGGTTGGATGAAGCAGAAGTTGGAATCAAGATTGCTGGGAGAAATATCATTAACCTCAAGTATGCAGATGACACCAACCTTATGGCAGAAAGAGAACAAGAACTAAAGAGCTTCTTGATGAAAGTGAAAGAGGAGAGTGCAAAAGTTGGCTTAAAACTCAACATTCAGAAAACTAAGATCATGGCATCCAGTCCCATCACTTCATGGCAAATAGATGGGGAAATAATGAAAAGAGTGACAGACTTTATTTGGGGGGCTCCAAAATCACTGCAGATGGTGACTGCAGCCATGAAATTATAAGATGCTTACTCCTTGGAAGAATAGCTATGACCAACCTAGACAGCATATTAAAAATCAGAGACATTACTTTGCCAACAAAGGTCCATCTGGTCAAAGCTATGTTTTTCCAGTATCATGTATGGATGTGAGAGTTGGACTATAAAGAAAGCTGAGTGCCAAAGAATTGATGCTTTTGAAATGTGGTTTTGAGAAGACTCTTGAGAGTCCCTTGGGCTGCAAGGAGATCAAACCAGTCACTCCTAAAGGAAATTAGTCCTGAATATTCATTGAAGGACTGTTACTGAAGCTGAAACTTCATTACTTTGGCCACCTGATGCAAAGAACTGACTTATTGGAAAAGACCCTGATGCTGGGAAAGATCAAAGGCATGAGGAGAAGGATACGACAGGTTGAGATGGTTGAATGGTATCACCCACTTGATGGACACTAGTTTGAGCAAGCTCCAGGAGTTCGTGATGGACAGGGAATCCTGGCATCCTGCATTCCATGAGGTCACAAAGAGAGACACAAATGAATTGATATGGAATAAAATTTGAAACATTTTTTACATTGTGATTTTACCTATTTTCATCCAACTGTTTCATAGAGATGTGAGCTCTGAATTTAAACTGCCAAGCATTTTACTTGCTAGCTATGTAATTTTGACCAATTTATATTTTGTGATTAATTTTTCTTTAAATGAAAGTATCAGTATCTACCTCATTAAATTATGTTAGGTAATAAATGCTATAATGTATGTAAAAATGAGTATAAATATGGAATCATATTATCAATATTAGTAATAAATAATATTTTAACTCTTATTATGACTACTACTCATACTCTTTAATAAGTACTGAAGTTTATAATAATCATTTAACATTTATAACTGTTTCCTGGGGCTTTGCCCTAAAAAACTCTAGTTCTTTTGACCTTTATATATAAAAGCAAAATATTAGAGTTTGGGATAAAAAGAGGACTGAATGGATTACCGATAAATTTGTCCTCAAGTAACATGTATTGTCTCTGTACCCATTTTTGTCCTCTGTCTACCAGCTTTTTAGGTACAACCTCTTTTCTGTGCCTCCCTTCTTTCTGATGAAGGATTGAAGCATAATACCAGGTGGAGTTGCCACAGGCAGCTTTGCTGTGGAAGACTAGCACCCTGTCTCCCGTTACAGTATTTTCCTGGCTTTTTTGAAAAGATTCTTTTACTGGTGTCTGCTGCTGAAATTGATTCTGAAATAGCCATTTGTAAAAAATGACCCTCCCTCAGGCCATGAAAGATCTGTTGTGGTTCTTTGTCTTCACTCTGTTTTTTTAAAAATCTTTAGTTGTTTTTTTTTTTTTTGGCGTGTGTGTGTGGAGAACTTTATTCTGTTTTATGAAAACATAACACTGATAAATACCAATAGGATTCAGTATGACTTTAGTCATTTCAAATTTATATTGTTTGACCTGTGGTACGCTTCACTTGCAAAGCCTGAGCATTTATCATCTCTTTACAATTTTTCCTTTTAAAAAATTACATGTGTTACTGTGAACCATAAAGTGTAAATTGCATACATGATAACTCTTTAATTCCAGATATTTCAGTGTTCATTTCCAGCAAATACAAAAGTAATCTCTTGTTTATTTACATAGCTGCAGTAGTTACCAATTAGAACATTAATTCTGACACCATACTTCCTTGATGACTCAGACTCTTGCATTGCCTGCAGTGCAAGATGCCTGGGTTTGATCCCTGGATTGGAAAGATAACCTGGAGAAAGAAATGGCAATGCATTCCAGTATTCTTACCTGGAGAATTCCATGAACAGAAGAGCCTGACAAGCTACAGTCCATGGGGTTGTAAAGAGTCGGACATGACTAAGTGGTTAACACTCGTAATACTTAGTGAAACTATAGGCATTATTCAAATATTGTCATTTTTATCAGTAACATTTCCTTTATAGCTATTGGAAAAGAACTGTGTACATTTGGGGAATACCATTTCACCTGAGTTTTTCCTGCTGTCTCTCTTATCTTCCATTATTGAAAACTGTTTTTAGTAATACTTGCTTTAAAGTTCAGTTCAGTTCAGTTGCTCAGTTGTGTCCGACTCTTTGCGACCCCATGAACCACAGCACACCAGGCCTCCCTGTCCATTACCAACTCCCAGAGTTCACTCAAACTCATGTGCATCGAGTCGGTGATGCCATCCAGCCATCTCATCCTCTGTCGTCCCCTTTTCCTCCTGCCCCCAGTCCCTCCCAGCATCAGAGTCTTTTCCAATAAGTCAACTCTTTGCATGAGGTGGCCAAAGTATTGGAGTTTCAGCTTTAGCATCAGTCCTTCCAATGAACACCCAGGAATGATTTCCTTTAGAATGGACTGGTTGGATCTCTTGCAGTCCAAGGGACTCTCAAGAGTCTTCTCCAACACCATAGTTCAAAAGCATCAATTCTTTGGCGCTCAGCTTTCTTCATAGTCCAACTCAGCTTTAAAGTTAGTGTCAGTCATATTCATCTATATCATTATCTTTCCTACATCATTTGTGTAGGCAATCTATAGAGTCATGCATGCAAGCTTAAAAGATTTCTCTCTTAATGTCTGAACTTTTTTTTAAGGTGTAGAACAAATTAAATTCTGTATAAATGTATAATTCTTGTATAAAAATTAGAGACCCATGAATATTAAACCCACAAAATGTTGATAACTATAATATGGAGTTAAAATTCATTGTAGTATGATCATGTAAGTCTTGTAATTTTAATTGTTGCTTCCTTTCATAATTTTAAGTGTGGATTTAATTTAGGGTTCTTGTTGGTATTCTGTTGTTAAGTCATGTCCGATTCTTTGCGAACCCATGGACTGAAGCAGGCCAGGCTTCCCTGTACTTCACTATCTCCCTGAGTTTGCTCAAACTCATGTCCATTGCGTCAGTGATGCCATCCAACCATCTTGTCTTCTGTTGCCCCCCTTCTTCTCTTGCCCTCAGTCTTTTCCAGCACAAACGTCTTTTCCAGTGAGTCAGCTCTTTTCTTGAGGTGACCAAAGTATTGGAGCTTCAGTTTCTGCATCAGTCCTTCCAATGAATATTCAGGGTTGATTTCCTTTAGGATGGACTGGTTTGATCTTCTTGCAGTCCAAGGAAATCTCAAAAGTGTCCAGTATCACAGTTCAAAAGCATCAATTCTTCAGCACTTAGCTTTCTTTATGGTTCAACTCTCACATCAGTGCATGACTACTGGGAAAACCATAGCTTTGACTGTATGGAATTTTGTCAGAAAACTGATGTCTCTGCTTTTTAATATGCTGTCTAGGTTGGTCATAATTTTCTTACAAGGAGCAGTGGTATGTTAATTTTGTGGCTGCAGTCAACATCTACAGTGACTTTGGAGACCAAGAGAATAAAACTGTCACTGTTTCCATTTTTCCCATCTATTTGCCATGAAGTGACTAGACCAGAGGCCATGATCTTTGTTTTTTGAATGTTGAGTTTTAAGCCAGCCTTTTCACTCTCCTCTTTCACTTTCATCAAGAGGTTCTTTAGTTCCTCTTTGCTTTTTGCCATAAGGGTGGTGTCATCTGCATGTCTGAGGTTATTGATGTTTCTCCTGGTAATCTCGATTTCACCTTTTGCTTTATCCAGCCTGGCATTTTGTATGATGTATTTGCATATAAGTTAAATAAGCAAGGTGACAATATACAGCCTTGACATGCACCTTTCCCATTTTTGAACCAGTCTGTTGTTCTGTGTTATAGTTCTTAACTGTTGATTCTTGATCTTCATGCAGGTTTCTCAGAGGCAAGTAAGGTGGTCTGCTAGTCCCGTTTTTTAAAGAATTTTCCACAGTTTGTTTTGATCCACACAGTCAAAGGCCTTGGCATAGTAAATAAAGCATACTTACTTATCAGTAATTACCTTAAAAGTAAATGGGTTGAATGCCCCAACCAAAAGACAAAGACTGGCTGAATGGATACAAAAACAAGACCCCTACATATGTTGTCTACAAGAGACCCACCTCAAAACAGGGGACACATACAGACTGAAAGTGAAGGGCTGGAAAAAGGTCTTCCATGCAAATAGAGACCAAAAGAAAGCAGGAGTAGCAATACTCATATCAGATAAAATAGACTTTAAAACAAAGGCTGTGAAAAGAGACAAAGAAGGTCACTACATAATGATCAAAGGATCAATCCAAGAAGAAGATAAAACAATTATAAATATATATGCACCCAACACGGGAGCACCACAGTATGTAAGACAAATGCTAACAAGTATGAAAGGAGAAATTAACAATAACACAATAATAGTGGGAGACTTTAATACCCCACTCACACCTATGGATAGATCAACTAAACAGAAAATTAACAAGGAAACACAAACTTTAAATGATACAATAGACCAGTTAGACCTAATTGATACCTATAGGACATTTCATCCCAAAACAGTGAATTTCACCTTTTTCTCAAGTGCACATGGAACCTTCTCCAGGATAGATCACATCCTGGGCCATAAAGCTAGCCTTGGTAAATTCAAAAAAATAGAAATCATTCCAAGCATCTTTTCTGACCACAATGCAGTAAGATTAGATCTCAATTACAGGAGAAAAACTATTAAAAATTCCAACATATGGAGGCTGAACAACACGCTGCTGAACAACCAACAAATCACAGAAGAAATCAAAAAAGAAATCAAAATTCTCATAGAAACGAATGAAAATGAAAACACAACAACCCAAAACCTGTGGAACACTATAAAAGGAGTGCTAAGGGGAAAGTTCATAGCAATACAGGCATACCTCAAGAAACAAGAAAAAAGTCAAATAAATAACCTAACTCTACACCTAAAGCAACTAGAAAAGGAAGAAATGAAGAACCCCAGGGTTAGTAGAAGGAAAGTAATCTTAAAAATTAGAGCAGAAATAAATGCAAAAGAAACAAAAGAGACCATAGCAAAAGTCAACAAAGCCAAAAGCTGGTTCTTTGAAAGGATAAATAAAATTGACAAACCATTAGCCAGACTCATCAAGAAACAAAGGGAGAAAAATCAAATCAATAAACTTAGAAATGAAAATGGAGAGATCACAACAGACAACACAGAAATACAAAGGATCATAAGAGACTACTATCAACAATTATATGCCAATAAAATGGACAACGTGGAAGAAATGGACAAATTCTTAGAAAAGTACAACTTTCCAAAACTCGACCAGGAAGAAATAGAAAATCTTAACAGACCCATCACAAGCACGGAAATTGAAACTGTAATCAAAAATCTTCCAGCAAACAAAAGCCCAGGTCCAGACGGCTTCACAGCTGAATTCTACCAAAAATTTAGAGAAGAGCTAACACCTATCTTGCTCAAACTCTTCCAGAAAATTGCAGAGGAAGGTAAACTTCCAAACTCATTCTATGAGGCCACCATCACCCTAATACCAAAACCTGACAAAGATGCCACAAAAAAAGAAAACTACAGGCCAATATCACTGATGAACATAGATGCAAAAATCCTTAACAAAATTCTAGCAATCAGAATCCAACAACACATTAAAAGGATCATGCACCATGACCAAGTGGGCTTTATCCCAGGGATGCAAGGATTCTTCAATATCCGCAAATCAATCAATGTAATACACCACATTAACAAATTGAAAAATAAAAACCATATGATTATCTCAATAGATGCAGAGAAAGCCTTTGACAAAATTCAACATCCATTTATGATAAAAGCTCTCCAGAAAGCAGGAATAGAAGGAACATACCTCAACATAATAAAAGCTATATATGACAAACCCACAGCAAACATTATCCTCAATGGTGAAAAATTGAAAGCATTTCCTCTAAAGTCAGGAACAAGACAAGGGTGCCCACTTTCACCATTACTATTCAACATAGTTTTGGAAGTTTGGGCCACAGCAATCAGAGCAGAAAAAGAAATAAAAGGAATCCAAATTGGAAAAGCAGAAGTAAAACTCTCACTGTTTGCAGATGACATGATCCTCTACATAGAAAACCCTAAAGACTCCACCAGAAAGTTACTAGAACTAATCAATGACTATAGTAAAGTTGCAGGATATAAAATCAACACCCAGAAATCCCTTGCATTCCTATACACTAATAATGAGAAAACAGAAAGAGAAATTAAGGAAACAATTCCATTCACCATTGCAACGGAAAGAATAAAATACTTAGGAATATATCTACCTAAAGAAACTAAAGACCTATATATAGAAAACTATAAAACACTGGTGAAATAAATCAAAGAGGACACTAATAGATGGAGAAATATACCATGTTCATGGATCAGAAGAATCAATATAGTGAAAATGAGTATACTACCCAAAGCAATTTATAGATTCAATGCAATCCCTATCAAGCTACCAACAGTATTCTTCACAGAGCTAGAACAAATAATTTCACGATTTGTATGGAAACACAAAAAAACCTCGAATAGCCAAAGCGATCTTGAGAAAGAAGAATGGAACTGGAGGAATCAACCTGCCTGACTTCAGCTCTACTACAAAGCCACAGTCATCAAGACAGTATAGTACTGGCACAAAGACAGAAATATAGATCAATGGAACAAAATAGAAAGCCCAGAGATAAATCCACGCACCTATGGACACCTTATCTTTGACAAAGGAGGCAAGAATATACAATGGATTAAAGACAATCTCTTTAACAAGTGGTGCTGGGAAATCTGGTCAACCCTTTGTAAAAGAATGAAACTAGAAAACTTTCTAACACCACACACAAAAATAAACTCAAAATGTATTAAAAATCTAAACATAAGACCAGAAACTATAAAACTGCTAGAGGAGAACATAGGCAAAACACTCTCTGACATACATCACAGCAGGATCCTCTATGACCCACCTCCCAGAATATTGGAAATAAAGCAGAAGTAAATGTTTTTCTTGAATTCTCTTGCTTTTTCTATTATCCAGTGGATATTGGCAATTTGATCTCTGGTTCCTCTACCTTTTCTAAATCCAGCTTGAACATCTGGAAGTTCTCAGTTCGTGTACTGTTGAAGCCTTGCTTGGGGGGTTTTGAGCATGACCCTGCTAGCATGTCAAATGTATGCAATTGTAAGGTAGTTAGAACATTCTTTGGCATTGCCCTTCTTTGTTATTAGAATTAAAACACCTTTTCCGATCTTGTGGCCACTGCTGACTTTTCCAAATTTGCTGGCATATTGCGTGCAGCACTTTCACAGCAGCATCTTTTAGGATTTTAAAAAGCTCAGCTAGAATTCCATCATCTCCACTAGCTTTGTTCATAGTGATGCTTCCTAAGGCCAACTTGACTTTGGACTCCGGGATGTCTGGCTTTAGGTAAGTGATCACACCATCGTGGTTATCCAGTCCTGAAGACATTTTTTGTGTAATTCTTCTGTGTATTGCCGCCTCTTAATCTCTTCTGCTTCTGTTAGCTAAATACTGTTTCTTTCCTTTATGTGCCTATCTTTGCATAAAGTGTTCCCTTGGTGTATCTGATTTTCTTGAAGATATCGCTAGTCTTTCCCATTCTATTGTTTTCCTCTATTTCTTTGCATTGTTCACTTAAGAAGACTTTATGATATCTCCTTGCTAGTCTTTGGAACTATGCATTCAGTTGGGTATATCTTTTCCTTTTCTCATTTGACCTTCTCTTCTTTTCTCAGCTATTTGTAATTTTGACCTAATAGATATTTTTATTTACATAATTAAAGGATACATTTAGTAATGTATCAAGGAAATCCTTTCACTTGAACACACACATACAGATATATATATTCATTTTAAAACAGATGACATTGTTAAGATATTGTAATTACCCTGAAAATGCCTAGTAAAAATCTTAAAATGAGATATAAAATTATTAGATATCAAATGCTATATTTTAATGAACTTATTTTCAATAACTGCATCTTTGACATGTATTTTCAAGGAATTTACTGATAGTCTTGATGGTTTTCCTAATCAGGTTTTAAAAATGTCAGATTTATTGCTTTTTTAAACACTGATCAAAATGTTTCATTGCATACATACTGCTATTATTCATCTGATAAGCAGCAACAAAACACTGAGTGTTGTCATCATGCATCTGTGTACTTTTAGCCCTTTTGATTGATGATTTTATTTAAATAATGTTTTGACAAACCAGTAATGGCATAGTTCTTAATCCTTTTAGTGCCAGATTGCACATTTCTCCTTTCAGGCCCCATTGACTTGAAATGTAGTGTGTGATTACATCTAAGTTCTTCAGCTAAAGTTCAGTTAAAGGATAAGACAGAAGTATCAACAGAGCTATTATTTTCCATTAGAGTTTTAAACCATAGTAGAAACAGCAAGAAATTGTAATTATGGGAACAAAAAATTGTAAAGAGCTTTCTTCTTTTAAAGTTACTTACAAATTTATGTAAATGACCTACTCTGTTTTTTGATACAAGGAACACTGTAATAGGAATAAGAAAAGTGAGCACATAAAGTGCATCAGTGCAACACATGGTTATATGAAAATATTTTCTTCATTGAAGTCTGAAATCTTGAAATATTGGCAGTAACTTAGTACAACTGGTGCTAAGGAAAACATCAATAGACTCCGTTCTCAGCATTATACTTTCTCTTTTGCTTAACCCTTATTCTTTTTATTGAAGTATAGTTGAATTACAGTATTATTTCAGTCATTTCACATAGTGGTTTAATATTTTCATAGATTTGCTTCTTTTAAAGTTGTTATAAAATAATGTGTATATATCTCTTTGCTGTACAATATATTCTTATTACTTGTTTATTTTATACATAGTATTTAGTTCATATTTCTTAACCCCATAACCCTATCTTGCCCCTTCCATTTTTCTCTCCCCATTTATAACCACTAGTTTGTTCTCTATATCTGATTCAGTTTCTGTTTTGTTATATACATTCCTTTATTTTTTAGATTTCATATAAAGTGATAACAGCATGTTTGTCTTTCTCTTTCTCATTTATTTCACTAAGCAAAATAGTCTCTACATCCACTCATGTTGTTGTAAATAGCAAAATTGCATTCCTTTATGGCTGAGTATCAGAATGATACTTTCTGATACTTCTGTTGAAGAAATTAAGACCTAACTTCTCTCAATCTAGATCTTCATCATTCACCTTGTGACTTCATTATGCCTTCCTCTTCTGATCTTATTGTGACACATTATACTGTACAACCTAATATCTGCAAAAATACACATAGGTGTGTGCACAGAACAGTAGTGGAACAAGGAATTTCTGTGAGAAAAGGAAATGTGAAAAAAAGAGGAATAAGACCAAGAATGGAAGTAAAGCCCAAGTCCTCAGCATGTGAACAAAAGAATAAAGAATGGATGGAAATATGCAAATGAATGGTTAGATAATGACTGAATGTTAGTAAGTAAATGAGAATAATGAAGGAACAAAATATAGTAACTGAAAGCAAAATAGAGGAGTGATAACCCTCATATCTTTTTGTCTTTTAAAAATAAGGACAGAAGAAGAAAGGGGTGTCAGAGGATGAGATGGCTGGATGGCATCACCAATACAATGGACATGAACTTGGGGAAACTTCAGGAGATGGTGAGGGACAAGGAGGGACATGGACTGTGTGCTGCAGTCCACGGGGTCACAAAGAATTGGACATGACTGGGTGACAGAACAACAACAAAAATTCTCATATGCACAAAGTGAAAAAAAGTACAAGCGCAAACATATATAATGAATTTGAAAATAGGGAAAGTAAGAATGATTGGTCTTGAAACTTCCATGATCACACCAGTGGTAATTACTTTTTCTGAATTTTTATTTCCTAAACCTCATTTCACTCAACCTATGTGTAATGAGCATAAATCAGTATTACTGAATTTAGAACTCTAGAACACATATGTGTTCTAAACATATGTGATCTGCATTTAATTATGTAGGGATATATCTGTTCTATATAATTTTCTCCTTCATTTATCTCCATCTTTAAAAATTTTAACTGAACAGTTGTTATTATTTTATTTAAGTAATTCCTGGGTTATGTTCTCTCTTTTTATAAAATTTGTGATAGGTTTCCATAAATAACACATTGCTTAAATTTAAAGAATTTAAAAACACCCAGGATACTGCTCCTGTTTCATAATACTATTTTTGTGTCAAAATATGAAAGATGTTTATTAATTTTTCCCCATGGGGATTCTTTGAATAGATTTCTGTCTCTGTCATCCATCTGGATTATTTAATGGCAAGAGTAGCACTCTGGATACCATGGATTATCCCTATTTTGGGACAGTTTTATATAGTGTGCATCCTCAGAATTCAGTAGTATTTAAGTTTTTATTTTTGCAAAGTGCATCTACCACTTGACAGTTAATGCATATGAGGCAAATTCATAGGATATTTGATGAGACAGCATAATTGAATTCATAATTGAATTTAGTACCTGTATTCAAAATTGGAGATGGATATAATAATTCCCAAACTAGAAGAAATTAACTGGAAAACGTTTATCTTTCATGTGTAATGGTCTGTTTGAAGAAAAAAAGACTATTGGCCAACTGAGTAAATATCAGTCAGGATAAAAATATGTGGATATTCAAAATATCTGGATATTCATTCTTTTGAAATTTTCATGTTAAAATCTGGTGATCTGATGAAATGTCTTCCTGGTTACATACACTTCCACAAATAGTGTTAGTCATTTGGAATAATATCAATTTGAGTTTATCTATGTCAGTCATCATGTTTTCAAACATTAGGAAGTCAAGGCACAAAAGGTAATTTGGTTTGTCCAGAGTTACTCAATGAACCAATGGAAATACTGCTGATCTCTCTCTCTTTTTTTTTTTTTAAATTAATTAATTTATTTTAATTGGAGGCTAATTACTTTACAATATGTACTGGTTTTTGCCACACATTGACGTGAATGAAAATGGGTGTGCATGTGTCCCCCATCCTGAACCCCCTCCATACTCCCTCCCCATCCCATCCCTCAGGGTTGTCCCAGTGCACAGGCTTTGAGTGTCCTGTTTCATGCATCGAACCTGGACTGGTGATCTGTTTCTCATATGGTAATATATGTTTCAATGCTATTCTCTCAAATTATCCCACCCTCGCCTTCTCCCAGAGTCCAAGTCTTGTCTTTATATCTGTGTCTCTTGCTGTCTTGCATATAGGTTCATCATTACCATCTTTTTAAATTCCATATATATGCGTTAATATACTGTATTGGAGTTTTCCTTTCTGACTTAAACTTCACTCTATATAATAGCCTCCAGTTTCATCCACCTCATTAGAACTGATTCAGGTGTGTTCTTTTTAATGATCTCTTTTATATTATCTGCTAAATTGACTCAGTAGTAAAGAATCTGCCTTCCAACAAGGAGACATGGATTCAATCCCTGGGTCAGGAAGATCCCCTGGAGAAGAAAATGTCAACACACTCTAGTATTCTTGCCTGGGAAATCCCATGGACAGAGGAACCTGGTGGGCTATACTCCATGGGGTTGCAGAGAGCTGGACACAACTTAGTGACAAAAAATAGCAACAAAAATGTTGTTTCATGTTTTTTTATACTGCTTTTTCATGGGATTCTCAAGGCAAGAATGCTGAATGATTTGCCATTCCCTTCTCCAGTGAAACACATTTTGTCATAACTCTCCACCGTGACCCATCCATCTTGGGTGGCCCTACACAACATGGTTCATAGTTTCATTGAATTGGACAAGGCTGTGATCTATATGATCAGTTTGATTAGTTTTCTGTGATTGTGGTTTTCATTCTGTCTGCCCTCTGATGGGTGAGGATAAGAGGCTTGTGGAAGCTTCCTGATGGAAGGGACTGGCTGTGGGGAGAACTAGGTCTTGCTCCAGTGGGCAAGGCCATGATCAGTAAATCTTTAATCCAATTTTCTGCTTATGGGTGGGGCTGTGTTCCTTCCCTGGCAGGTAGGTCTGTGTTCCCTCCAAAAGAACTTATACTGGCATGCCGCCCAGGACTACTGCAGTTAGAGTCCCTCACCCCGCAGCAGGCCACTGTTTATTCACACCTCTGCCTGAGATTCCCAAACACTCAGGCAAGTCTGGCTCAGTCTCTTGTAGGGTCACTGCTCGTTTGTCCTGGGTCCTGGTGTGGACAGTTTTTGTAAGAGTAACTGTATCCCCAGTCCTATAGAAGTTCTATAGTCAAATCCCACTGGCCTTTAAAGTCAAATTCCCTGGTGGTTATGACACTGAAAGATGAACTTCCCAGGTCAGTAGATGCCCAGTATGCTCCTAGAGAAGAGCATAAAAATAGGTCCAGAAGGAAAGAAAAGGTTAAGCCAAAGCAGAAACAACGCCCAGTTGTAGATGTATCTCATGGTTAAAATAAAGTCCAACGCTATAAAGAGCAATATTGCATAGGAATTTGGAATGTTAGGTCCATGAATCAAGGTAAATTGGAAGTGGTCAAGCAGGAGATGGCAAGAGTGGACACTGACATTTTAGGAATAAGTGAACTAAAATGGATGGGAATGGGTGAATTTAATTCAGATGATCATTATACCTACTACTGTGGGCAGAATCCCTTAGAAGAAATGGAGTAGCCCTTATGGTCAAAAAAAGAGTCCAAGATGCAGTCCTTGGGTACAATCTCAAAAACAGAAGAATGATCTTGGTTCGATTCCCAGGCAAACCATTCAATATCACAGTAATCCAAGTATGTGCCCCAATTAGTAGTTCTAAAAAGGCTGAAGTTGAACAGTTCTATGAAGACTTACAAAACCTTCTAGAACTAACACCAAAAAAAAATTGTCCTTTTCATCATAGGGGACTGGAATGCAAAAGTAGGAAGTCAAGAGATACCTGGAGTAATGGGCAAGTTTGGTCTTGGAGTACAAAATGAAGCAGGGTAAAGGCTAACAGAGTTTTGCCAAGAGAACACACTGGTCATAGCCAACACCCTCTTGCAACAACTCAAGAGGCATCTCTATGCATGGACATCAATAGATGACCAATACCAAAATCAGATTGATTATATTCTTTGCAGCCAAAGATGGAGAAGCTCTATAAACAAGACTGGGAGCTGACCGTGGCTCAGATCATGAACACTTTATTGCAAAATTCAGACTTAAGTTGAATAAAATAGGGAAAACCATTAGGCTATTTAGAAATGTCCTAAATCAAATCTCTAATGGTTATACAGTAGAAGTGCCAAATAGATTCAAGGGATTAGATCTGATAGAGTGCCTGATGAACTATGAATGGAGGTTTGTAACCTTGTACACGAGGCAGTGATCAAAACCATCCCCAATAAAAAGAAATGCAGAAAGGCAAAATGATTGTCTGAGGGGGGCTTACAAATAGCTGAGAAAAGAAGAGAAATGAAGCACAAAGGAGAAAAGGAAAGATATACTCATCTGAATGTAGAGTTTCATAGAATAACATGGAGAAATAAGAAAGCCTTCCTAAGTGAACAATGCAAAGAAATAGATGGAAAAAATAAAACAGGAAAGTTTATAGGTCTCTTCAATAAAATCAGAGATTCCAAGGAAACCTTTCATGCAAAGCTAAGCACAATAAGGACAGGAACAGTATGGAGCTAACAGAAGCAGAAGAGAATAAGAGGTGGCAAGAATACACTGAAGAACTATACAAGAAAGATTTTAATGACCTGGATAACCACGATGGTGTGATCACTCACCTAGAGCCAGACATCCTAGAATCTGAAGTCAATTGGGCCTTAGGAAGCATCACTACAAACAAAACTAGTAGAGGTGATGGAATTCTAGCTGAGCTATTTCAAATCCTGAAAGATGCTGCTGTGAAAGTGCTGCACTCAATATGCCAGCAAACCTGGAAAACCCAGCAGTGGCAATGGAACTGGAAAAGGTTAGTTTTCATTCCAATCCCAAAGAAGGGCAGTGCCAATAATATGTTCAAACCACCGTACAATTGCATTCATTTCACCTGCCAGCAAGATCATGCTAAAAATCCTCAATTCTAGGTTTCAGAAGTACGTGAACTGAGAACTTGCAGATGTAAAAGTTTCATTTAGAAAAGGCAGAGGAAGCAGATATCGAATTGCAAACATCCACTGCATCATAGAAAAAGCAAGGGAATTCCAGAAAAGCATGTATTTCTTCTTCCTTGACTATGCTAAAGCCTTTGTGTGGATCACAACAAACTGTGGAAAATTCTTCCAGAGATGGGAATTCCAGATCCCCTAACCTGCCTTCCAGGAAACCTGAATGCAGGTCAAGAAGCAATAGTTAAGAACCAAACATGGAAAAACAGATTGGTTCCAAATTGGGAAAAGTGTGTATCAATGCTGTAAATTGTCACCCTGTTTATTTAGCTTATACGCAGAGTACATCATGCAACATGCCAGGCTGGATGAAGCAAAAGATGGAATCAAGATTGTTGGGAGAAATATCAATAACCTCAGATACACAGATGACACCATTCTTATGGCAGAAAGTGAAGAGGAAGTAAAGAGCCTCTTGATGAAGTTGAAAGAGGAGAGTGAAAAAGCTGGCTTAAAACTCAAAATTCAAAAAACAAAGTTCATGTCATGTGGTCCAGTCACTTCCTGGGAAATGGATTGGGAAACAATGGAAACAGTGACAGATTTTATTTTCTTGGGTTCCAAAATCCCTGTGGACAGTAATTGCAGATATTCTCAGCCTTCTTGACTTTCTCTTGGTCGTAGCTGCCAGACCTCCTAAGGTAGAAATTGTTCCTGCCGGTCCTAACTGGCCAAATGAGACATCATATCAGTTCTGCCCCCTTTTGCTGACTTAGCTTTTTCAAGCTCTCTTTCCCCTCCTTTCTGCCTTTTCCTCAGTCTTTCAAGTTCTTCTTGGAGGGAAGGAGTTTTTGGTCAGAGGTCCTAACAACCCCTGCCAGTGGGAGCTGGGAAGAAAGAAGAGGAGGTTGGATAGTTCTGGGGCTGCTCCAAAAGGGAACTTTATGGTTGTTTGCCTTATTTAGGATGAGGGACTATGAATTCTCAAGCCCTCAGGCTCATCCATATTTCAGTGTAAATAGAGAAAGACATTCCAAAACCAAATAGAAGGGATTTTTCTACCAAACCTATTCTTTATCATTCTTGGTGCCCCTGGGGTCTTATATTAATTATTAAAAGTAACAGACCATTGCTCCTTTTAGGAAAAGGTATGACAAACCTAGATAACATATTAAAAAGCAGAGACATTACAGAGACATAGCCAACAAACATCCATCTAGTCAAAGCTATGGTTTTTCCATTAGTCATCTATGGATGTGAGAGTTGGACCATGAAGGCTGAGCCCTGACAAACTGATGCTTTTGAACTGTGATGTTGGAGAAGACTCTTTAAGAGTCCCTTGGACTGCAGGGAGATTGAACTAGTCAATCCTAAAGAAAATAAACCCTGGGAATATTCATTGGAAGGACTGATGCTGAAGCTGCAATACTTTGGCCTCCTGATGCGAAGATCCAACTCACAGGAAAAGACCTTGATGCTGGGAATGAGGATGAAGGAGGAGAAGGGATGACAGAAGGTGAGATGTTTAGAGGCATCATCAACTCAATGGACGTGAGTTTGAAGAAGCTCTGGGAGATGGTGAAGCACAGGGAAGCCTGGCTTGCCATAGTCCATGTGGTTGCAAAGAGTCTGACATGACTGAGTGAACAGCAGTATCCACAATGTAACACCTCAATGCCTAATTGTTCAACTTTAATTATTTATTTTAATGAAGACCACCAGAACATTTTTTGTATTTGTAGTAATATAGATAACCATTTGCAGTTTCACATTTTTTCATAACATGTTATTTTTCTCAATTATTTTCATTTGGTATTACGTACATTTGTTGTTGTTTAGTTGCTAAACTGTGTCTGACTCTTTGGGACACCATGGACCATAGCCTGCCAGGCTCCTCTGTCCATGGGATTTCCCAGGCAAGAATACTGGAGTGGATAGCCATTTCCTTCTGCAGGGGGTCTTCCTGACCCAGTATTGAACCTGTGTTTCCTGAATTTGCAGCTGGATTCTTTACCACTGAGCGACCCTTACCTTAGAAAAAAAGTGAAGAAATGGTTATTTTCACCGATTTTATCTGAGGGTTATCCTTTACTGATGATTAGTAGGACACCATACTTTTCAAATAATCTACTAAAAGTGTAGGGTTGATGAATTCCAAGAACTGATATTATCCATTATTCACAAACTCTAGAAAATTTTTCTCACAGAAGTGAATTTCCTGGTCTTGTCCTAGATGCTGCAATATGGCTGGTTTTGGGTCCTGTGGTTCACTGATTACAATGTGTATAAAACTCCCTACTGATATTTAAACTCATATTATACTATTTAACTTATTTTATACTATTAAAATAGTATATTTAATTATTTTAATATACTCATATCTAGAGTATAAATACTTTAAACCAGGGCTGATAAACAACATTTTACAAAAATGAAAGTAGTTGTAGATAAAGCCTGACTAAATATAAACTTCCAAATATCTAAACTGAATACTAATATTTTATTCTTAAAATTTATTTGGTTTCCTTGAATTTTGAGTTGAAAGAATTATTTCTATTTTCTTTAATTGTATGTACTCTCAATAAACATTTATTTTGACTTGATATAATTACCAGTTTGCAATCCTTAATTGAAATAAATTTGTTTATGTAAATCAGTTTAGTTCTTTCCACATAATTATCTTTAAATAGCTATGGTATTTTATAAAAATTTTTTTCCTTTTAAAATATAATTTTGCTATTTTGCACTAATCTAATATGACTTTTAGACTTCTTCACAATAGTTTCTTTTCCAGTAGCTCTTCTTGTTCAGTGGAAATGAAAATTAATCTCTACTTCATTCTATCAGTGATATATTTTGACAATATTAACAAAATCACTAACATATATTTTAATTAGTTATTTCAAGTTCTAAATCAAATGAACATTGCCAGAGGTAACATTTTATTTAAAAGATAGTGTTTATTCTCATAATTATTCAAAAATTAATTTGAATGTTCACATATTTTGTTTGTATACTTACTAATATCAGAGAATTTTTTTAGAAGAAAAAAATTAATATTGTGTTTTTTGAAAAGTCATAAAAATTAGGGAAATAGCATGATTTCTGCCCTGTGGAGTTCACGAACTGCAATAAAAGACAGCTGTTGAATTCATCTGTGTAGTCAATATTATGAAGAAATGCAGATACATAATAAAATAATAGTTTATAACTCTTTAAAGAAGGTGTTCAATAATATTGACTTATGATCTAGCAAAAGTCTATACTGCATATTATCTGTTATTGTCATTTTTTTACCAACCAGAAAAGTAAAATTTACCTCAAATTATTTGTGCAAGGTATGTAAAATGTTAACTAAGCAGAGCCAATGCTCAAACCAGGACTTCAAACTTAAAGTCTTAATCTTGACAATAGCAAGCTCTCTTGCCCCTGATATTTATTCTGTGTAGTTTGTTTGGGAGTAGAAATATGTCTCTTAGTAGACCTGCATGAGATCCACAAGATACGGGATTTAGTTGTAATAAAATAGTTAAATTTACTGAGTATACATTATGTGTCATATTTTAAAAATGTTACATTCATTCCTTGCAATACTCTAAAGCCTTTAGACAATGGTGGAATTATTCCTATATTATAGACAAGAATATGAAAGGTTAGTAACTGGTAAGTGTTAGTTATTATTTTCAAGCCAAAGTCTGGCTCTGAAGGTCAAACTCTGCTTTTTTGAATATTTGTATTTATAGAAACTATTTTATAAAATTAACATGTACTTTTTGTCTCAGAAACCATATTTTTTTTGAAATATGCAATTACTCTTAAATTTCTTAAGCTTATGTAATTTTTAACGAGACAAAAGAATCAGGGATTATAAAGATTTTGGTTTTACTTATTAAAGCCATACAGATTTTTGAAAGTGTTTCCTTAAGTAGCTTGACATATTGTCTGAAATGTTCAAACTCATTATTGGTGAAGTATTCCAGGAACAACTTCCTAGGTGGCACAGTGGTAAAGAATCCACCTGCCAATGCAGGAGATGCAGGGGACACAGGTTTGATCCCTGGGTCAGGAAGATCCCCTGGAATAGGAAATTGCAACCCACTCCAGTATTCTTGCCTGGGAAATCACTGGACAGAGGAGCCTGGTGGGCTACAGTCCACAGGGTTACAAAGAGTCAGACAGAACTGAGCAATGGAACATGTTCGCAAATTCCAGGCACATTTTTAACCCAGCATTATTTTATCCAGGGGCAAAGAAATTTACCTCAATAGTAAGATATTATTTTATTTTGTAGTGGAGAAACAGAATTAACTTGCTAAAGGAATAAGAAAAAGCTTGTACTATATTATCTTTTTAAGAAAACTGAGGCCCAGATTGTCTTCCATGTCTTATTTGCCAAAGATATTTTATAAATGCAGGAAACAAACATTGAGGTTGTTGTATAAATGATATATGTGCTATGTGCATTTGTATACATGTCTTAATGATTTTATTTAATTAATATGTGCCTTTCATTATCATAATTATAGTCATTTACCGCTTTCAGTTTTTAAGCTTCTGCCACTAGTGTGTGCGTGTTCTCAGTCGCTTCAGTCACATCCAGGTCTTTGTGACACTATGGACTGTAGCCTTCCCGGCTCCTTTGTGCCAGGGAGGAATAGTGGAGTGTTGTCATGCCCTCCTCCAGGAGATCTTGCAATAGAGACAGTGCATTAGATGATTTAACATATACAGTGACATAACCTCAGGCATTAGAACCTAATTATGGAGGTAAGATCTGTACATAAAACCACAGAGATAGCATGTAAGTGAAGAAAGAAGAGCATAAGCAGTAATTGTTATGGATATTCAAAGCAAGAAAATAATTGTTATGAAATCATTATAACCCATTCAGATCAGATTAGATCAGATCAGTCGCTCAGTCATGTCCGACTCTTTGCGACCCCATGAATCGCAGCATGCCAGGCCTCCCTGTCCGTCACCAACTCCCGGAGTTCACTGAGACTCACGTCCATCGAGTCAGTGATGCCATCCAGCCATCTCATCCTCTGTCGTCCCCTTCTCCTCCTGCCCCCAGTCCCTCCCAGCATCAGAGTCTTTTCCAATGAGTCAACTCTTCGTATGAGGTGGCCAAAGTACTGGAGTTTCAGCTTTAGCATCATTCCTTCCAAAGGAATCCTAGGGCTGATGTCCTTCAGAATGGACCGGTTGGATCTCCTTGCAGTCCAAGGGACTCTCAAGAGTCTTCTGCAACACCACAGTTCAAAAGCATCAATTCTTCGGCGCTCAGCCTTCTTTACAGTCCAACTCTCACATCCATACATGACCACTGGAAAAACCATAGCCTTGACTAGATGAACCTTTGTTGGCAAAGTAATGTCTCTGCTTTTGAATATGCTATCTAGGTTGGTCATAACTTTCCTTCCAAGGAGTAAGCGACTTTTAATTTCGTGGCTGCAGTCACCATCTGCAGTGATTTTGGAGCCCAGAAAAATAAAGTCTGACACTGTTTCCACTGTTTCCTCATCTATTTCCCATGAAGTGGTGGGACCGGATGCCATGATCTTCGTTTTCTGAATGTTGAGCTTTAAGCCAACTTTTTCACTCTCCACTTTCACTTTCATCAAGAGGCTTTTTAGTTCCTCTTCACTTTCTGCCATAAGGGTGGTGTCATCTACATATCTGAGGTTATTGATATTTCTCCCGGCAATCTTGATTCCAGCTTGCGTTTCTTCCAGTCCAGCGTTTCTCATGATGTACTCTGCATATAAGTTAAATAAACAGGGTGACAATATACAGGCTTGACGAACTCCTTTTGATGTCAGGAACTAAAAGATAGTTCTGCAGAGCAGAAAAGGTAAGAAAAAGTCCAGCAAAACAGGTGCCTCCAGGTTTGGGTGAATTCTAAAGAATGAGCTCAAGTGCGGTAGTGTTGACCTATCAACAATTTAAATAAAATTATTTTACTCTTTAATTTGTTTTCCTGAAGCATGGGCAAACCATTTATTAAGAGTAAAACAGGCTGCTGCCTACTTTTTTAATTATTTGAAGTAGGATAGTATCAAACAGTAGTAAATTAGAATGAATCACTTGATAAAGGTTGAAAAGTAGAACACTTTTTATTTCTTGTAATGAAAACAGTCCAAAACCAACATTAGATATAATTATGAAAAATTAAATCCCTTTGAAATAGCTATGTAAAACATAAAATTTAGAACAATATAATAATTATCATAGATGATACGAGGAGGATCACTTATTTTATAAATACTTTCTGTAAATTTCTATAGGTTCTTATAAGCTAAACCGTTGTTAAAGTTATTTTATAAAAGTCACAAGTTCTCCGTAACAGCTCTCTCATTACTAATTGTAGTGAAGGAAGGACAAAAGAGATAACTAAAAGGACAATTACAATTTGTGTGTGTTTGTGTGTGCGTAACTAAATGGACATTTAAGATTTGTGATTGTGCTTGTGTGTGTAGATGTGTGCACATGTGTTTATACATCTTCAGGTTCTCTGTTATTGTTCAGTTGCTCAGTCATGTCCAACTCTTTGCGACCCCATGGACTGCATGCAGCATGCCAGGCTTCCCTGTCCTTCACCATCTCCTGAAACCTGCTCAAACTCATGTCCTTTGAGTCAGTGATGTTATCCAACCATCTTGTCCTGTTGTACGCTTCTCCTCCTGGCTATACAGAATAAATAATGGAGGAGCTTAGGTTGTTAGAAAGGCTATCATTGGCTTCAGTCAAGAATCATTGAACAATATAGTTAGAAGTGATCTCTAGTTTGACATATTGTTTACTATTGGAAACCTCAAGATCAAGAGTATGGGAAAATAAATTATTTATATCACCTGTCTGTATGGAATAAACTGAGAAAGAGAAGAAATGCTCCCTATCAAAGGGTAGAGCGATGAACATAATGTTGCAATAGACAAGTGCCATGGAAATCCATGGAGTAAAGCAGGAGTAGAGGACAACAGATGCATGGAAATAAAGCTCAAGTGAAAAAGCAAAATGTCACAAGAACAACCTGAGACTCTTATTATGCTCTTTTTGCACATGACAGAAGGAACAAGGCTAATAAAGAAAACAGATCAGTAATTGTTGCAAAGGATAGAAAAGGGGTTTTGATCCACATATGTGTTGAGGGTTGTGTTTGCCACAAGCTGATGTGGCCTGGGGAAATAGGAGTTTCACCAAAAATCATGTTTCAGTGGAGCTGCTTCAGAATGTAGGGATGCATTTAAATATAAATAGTGCTCCATTAATATCCCTTTTAGGAAATTTATCCTATAGATAAGCTGGCACCCAAACACAGTTACAAACGTTTATTTGCAGCAGTGTTTAGAATGGTAAAAATTTGAATGTACCTAAAAAGTTAAATAAACTGTGAAACATTTAAAAGTAGAATGGTATACCAAAAATGTTAAGATGAAAAATCTCCATTTACTGATATGGACATATTTCAAAACAAACAAACAAACACAGTTTAACTGGAAAGTAGGGTGCAGAAGAGCAGTGTACATTGTGTATAATCTTTGAAGTGTGAGATTAGAATGTCCTTTATTTGTATTTTCTTTTACATGCATGAAAACTGGAATTGGACATAAGGAACTCAGAATACTTATCATTCTTGGGAGAGACAGATGTAAGCATTAGATGAGTGAGAATGATAGAAAAGAGACTATAAATTCATAATTATATAAAGTTTTAGTGTTTTCTAGATATTCAATTATATTTTTTGGAAGTGAAATTAAAAGAAACATACTCCATCTAATAAGCATGTTACTAATAGCAGTGGGACTGAACTGCCTCTGAGCTTTAAAGGGGATGTAACTACTTGCATATAAATAAAGGATTAGATGTTTTCATAAAGTACATTGCAATTAAATATCTATTATTTCTTTAAAGTGACTCTCTGTTCTTTTTTTATTTTTGATATTTAAAGCCAGTTACAAAGGAGATGCTGATGTATAGAACAGTCTTATGGACTCTGTGGGAGAGGGAGAGGGTGGGAAGATTTGGGAGAATGACATTGAAACATGTATAACATCATGTATGAAAAAAAATAAAGCTAGTTACATCTGATTTAGTCAGAGACTAAGCTATTAGTTATCCATTTTCTTTCAGCTGTATACATTTTACTTTTATGAGAAGAGAAATAGCAAGTAAACATGCAGATATCAGAAAGGATTCTTGAGTTATGTTATTAAAGTATTACTGATTTAGTGCGACTTTCTTCATTCTATACAGCATAGATTTCACTTTCAACATTTTCAAAATAATGACCCTGAGGACAGCTTGCTGTCTTCAGAATTGTGAACCGAACCATAGTTATGTTGATGCTCTGTTGATGCTTTCACCCTTCTCATGTTAAACCCGTAAGTCCAGACCCCTCAAGGTAGTCTCAGTTCAGTTCAGTTCAGTTCAGTCACTCAGTTGTTTCCGACTCTTTGTGACCCCATGAATCGCAGCACGCCAGGCCTCCCTGTCCATCACCAACTCCTGGAGTTCACTCAGACTCATGTCCATCGAGTCAGTGATGCCATCCAGCCATCTCATCCTCTGTCGTCCCCTTCTCCTCCTGCCCTCAATCCCTCAATCCCAGCATCAGAGTCTTTTCCAATGAGTCAACTCTTCTCATGAGGGGGCCAAAGTATTGGAGTTTCAGCATCAGTCTTTCCAATGAACACCCAGGACTGGTCTCCTTAGAATGGACTGGCTGAATCTCCTTGCAGTCCAAGGGACTCGCAAGAGTCTTCTGCAACACCACAGTTCAAAAGCATCAGTTCTTCGGTGCTCAGCTTTTTCCACAGTCCAACTCTCACATCCATACATGACCACTGGAAAAACCATAAGGTAGTCTCATCTTCTCCTAAACCTACTCAAAATTGCAACCTTTCTACCTCACTAACAACTGCTGAGCTTTTTCCCATGAAACATTATGTATGTTTTCTTTACAAATGGCAGTTATATTGAAAAGATGATGAATATATGACCAGATCCAACATTCAGTGTTAAATATATTAAATTGTATTCTCCTTTTCCAATAAAGAAATTTTTGTAATCTGTTAATTGAGATGTTTCATAAGGTTTCTTTATACAGTTGCAAAATTAAGACATTCATAATTCTACATTTCTTGATATAACTTTATTGTGTAGAATGGAATTCTCCAAACAAGAATAATAGAGTGGGTAGCTATTACCTCCTCCAGGGAATTTTCCCAACCTAGGGATTGAACCGAAGTCTCCCACATTGCAGGTGGATACTTTACCAGCTGAGCCACCAGGAAAGACCAAAAATACTGGAGTAGGTAGCCTATTCCTTCTCCAGGATCTTCCTGACCCAGGAATTGAACCAGCGTCTCCTGCATTGCAGGCAGATTCTTTACCAGCTGAAATACCAGGGAAGCCCTGTGTAGAATACTAATTGGAACTAATTAGGTTTATATGTGGAATATATATGTGTGCATGTGTGATATGTGTGTATATGTATCATTATATAATTCAATTATGCAAAACATATTTCATTGTGACTATAATTTCAGAGCTGGAAAAGGTCTTAAAGAAAAGTCTCGACTATTCATATCATGTTGTAGACACTGAAACTCAGAATGAATAAATATATAGTCACATATGTAGTTACTGTAAGTATTGCAACTAGAACCCATTGTCTGATTTACATTTTTAAATAACAACTTTATTGAGATATGATTCACATACCATAAATTCACTCTTTTAATGGTTCAGTGTTCACAAGGTTGTGCACTTGTCACCATTGTCTAACCTTAGATCATTTTTTCTACCACTCCAAAAAGAATATCCATACCCATTAGCTGTCAATTTCAATTCACTTCAGTTCAGTTCAGTTTCTCAGTCGTGTCCGATTCTTTGCGACCCAATGGACTGCAGCACACCAGGCCTCCCTGTCCATCACCAACTCCCAGAGTTTACTCAAACTCATGTCCATTAATTCGGTGATGCATTCCAATCATCTCATCCTCTGTTGGCCCCTTCTCCTGCCACCTTCAGTCTTTCCCAGCATCAGGGTCTTTTCCAGTTTTTGCATCAGGTGGCCCAAGTACTGGAGTTTCAGCTTCAGCATCAGTCCTTCCAGTGAATATTCAGGACTGATTTCCTTTAGGATGGACTGGTTGGATCTCCTTGTAGTCTAAGGGACTGTCAAGAGTCTTCTCCAACACCACAGTTCAAAAGCATCAGTTCTTTGGTACTCAGCTTTCTTTATAGTCCAACTCTCACATCCATACATGACTCCTGGAGAAACCATAGCTTTGACTAGACACAACTTTGTTTGCAAAGTAATATCTCTGCTTTTTAATATGCTGTCTATTGGTCATAACTTTTCTTCGAAGGAGTAAGCGTCTTTTAATTTCATGGCTGCAGTCATCATCTGCAGTGATTTTGGAGCTCCTCAAAATAAAGTGTGCCATTGTTTTCCACTGTTTCCCCATCTATTTGCCATGAAGTGATGGGACCAGATGCCATGATCTTCGTTTTCTGAATGTTGAGTTTTAAGCCAACTTTTTTTTTGTTTTTAATTTTATTTTATTTTTAAACTTTACAAATTGTATTAGTTTTGCCAAATATCAAAATGACTCCGGCACAGGTATACATGTGTTCCCCATCCTGAACCCTCCTCCCCTCTCCCTCCGCATACCATCCCTCTGGGTCGTCCCAGTGCACTGGCCCCAAGCATCCAGTATCGTGCATCGAACCTGGACTGACAACTCGTTTCATACATGATATTATACATGTTTCAATGCCATTCTCCCAAATCTTCCCACCCTCTCCCTCTCCCACAGAGTCCATAAGACTGTTCTATATATCAGTGTCTCTTTTGCTATCTCGTACACAGGGTTATTGTTACCATCTTTCTAAATTCCATATATATGCGTTAGTATACTGTATTGGTGTTTTTCTTTCTGGCTTACTTCACTCTGTATAATAGGCTCCAGTTTCATCCACCTCATTAGGACTGATTCAAATGTATTCTTTTTAATGGCTGAGTTATACTCCATTGTGTATATGTACCACAGCTTTCTTATCCATTCATCTGCTGATGGACATCTAGATTGCTTCCATATCCTGGCTATTATAAATAGTGCTGCGATGAACATTGGGGTACACGTGTCTTTTTCCCTTCTGGTTTCCTCAGTGTGTATGCACTCTCCTTTTTCACATTCATCAAGAGGCTCTTTAGTTTCTCTTCACTTTCTGCCATAAGGGTGGTGTCATCTGCATATCTTAGGTTATTGATACTTCTCCTGGCAATCTTGATTCAAGCTTGTGCTTCCTCCAGCCCAGCATTTCTCATGATGTACTCTGCATATAAGTTAAATAAGCACGGTGACAATATACAGCCTTGACGTACTCCTTTTCCTATTTGGAACCAGTCGGTTGTTCCATTTCCAGTTCTCACGATTGCTATCTGACCTGCATATATCATGACATTTAATTTTATAACCAGTTCCTTGTGGTAGTTATTATGTATTAACTTTTTCCAAAAGGAAATAGAGTTAAGTCACTTTCCCTCAGTTACTGTGTTGATAAGGAGTGGGGCTAGAGTAAAAGTGGCAAATCTGATTTTAAAGCCTCCTGAAAACAAACCAAATAGCATAGTCATTACAAACCCAAATTCAAGAGCCGGAGATCTGCCTGGGTTTGAAGAGTGGCCCCCTATTTCCCAGCACTCGAACTTAGGTGAGTTAATTGATTTCTTTCTATTCCTTCTTTGCAAAGTACAAATAATAATAATAGAACCGTTATGAGAATTAAATGGATTCATGTGTTTAAAGTACTTAAAACTGTGTCTGGTCCATTATTAATGCCTACAAAATGTGAGCTATATATATTTATATAATTATAAATGATCGCTGATCTTATGCAATTGGCATTTCTATTAGAAGACACAGACATTGAACTAATAACTGTATATGTAATTACAGAATTATACATTTTGATAAGTGATATATAGAAAGTAGTAAATTAAAGAGATTAGGTAGTTCAGTATACTCAAATAGTTCTTTATTCATTCTGTGCTGTTGTGGATAAGGTCTTTTTCACTTGTGTCACAGATGTCTATACAATAGTTCATGTTTTAATATGTGTAGAGTTTCAACATAGCAGTATATAAGGATTAGGATACAAATGTCCTGAGTCTCTACTAAAAAGTAGGTCATAGCCTACATTCAGATATACATAAAAATTTCAGCATATGAAAATGTTTCCTGAAGTCATATTTCCACTAAATTTAGTATAGCTACTTCAATTTCTGTTTAGAAACAGGGGTTTTAAAGTATACATCTACTAAAAATAGCAAATTAAATAATATCAAGATAATAAAAATCATTTATTCTTGTAAATTCCAGGCCTTTTGTCTTAAAAGTGCTCAAAAGTCAAACAAGTCACCATCATTATAGTGTTACTGTTGAACATCCAGTGACATAGGCATAGTGATTAGATTTTGAAACATATGCGTAAGAATCCTGGCCTAGGAACCGAAGACAAGAGAGCATTATATACATATGTTAGGAATATTTTGCCTTGAGGAGGACCTAAAGCATTCTTTCCTGAAATATAAGAGGTTTATCTGGTCTCCTTATTCCTACTGAGTTGTCACACATCTAAGCTTCCTCTTTGGGAAACTATGAAGTCAGAAGTAATCTTTCATAACTAAGTTTTTCATGTAAATTATTAAGTATAATATAAATTTGCATCTCCCAGATTTCTCCATCATGTATAGTGTTCTGTTTTAAAATGTATGTTCTTTCATTCTTTTAAAAAAATAGCACAACAATTTTTTCTCTTTTCACAGCCAAGAACACACTGACCTACTGTTAATTCTGGCATTAGAGCTTGCTGGCTAGAAAAATTGTTAGTAATTTGGAAAGAAATACCATAAATAAATGGGACTGATAGCTAGACAAGGCCATGGACTGCTTCATAATCCACCTAAGCAGATTTTTTATCCTCAGAAACGTTTCTACTTGTTAACAAAAGTAGGACAAGGGATTTGTGTGTTTTGTGTATGTGTGTGTGTTTGTGTGTGTGTGTCTGTGTGTCTGTAGAAAGAGGAATATCCAGTAAACATGACTAGTGACTCCTTAAGTAAATTGTAAATGCTTATATAATATATACTTGAAGATAAAACCTGAATAAATGGTAGGCCAGTTGCTCAGTGCCACCCTATGTATAAGAGCTGAATAATCACCCAACAGATAACATTAAGAATTTTCTGCAGTGAAGGTTGGAAGGTTGCAATTTATTTTTCAAATAAATTTTGAATTTTTCTCCCTTGTATATCATTTAGAGGATATTATTATCTTTCCCTGCCCCCTCCGCAATCCTTCCCACTACTAGACACAGCTGAGAGTTAGCTGGTCCTTGGATGAAGAACAGTAGCACTATTCTTAGCACACTGGCTGAGTTTTGGCTAGAAAAAAAGGACTTTGAGATTCAAGGCTAGAGAATAAGGTGTAGAAGGACAGAGAATTACTTATGAAACTCTAGATTAGCTTCAGATGTGGCCTCTTTGTCTTCTCTGTCCCAGCATCTAGTAAGGTGGCAAGTCAGATCTCTCTGACTAACAAGTGTGTGTGTTAGTTGCTCAGTCATGTCTGACTCTTTGTGACCCCATGGGCTGTAGCCTCCCAGGCTCCTCTGTCCATGGAATTCTCCAGGCAAGAATACTGGAGTGGATAGCCATTCCCTTCTTTAGGGGATCTCCCTTACCCAGGGATCGAACTTGGGTCTCCTGCATTGTGGGCAGATTCTTTACATCGGAGCCCAGGGAAACCCAGACTCCTTACCCTCCATTACCTACTCAGATGTGGTCTCATTATGCCTTGCTAATATAACTTGAGGAATGAGGAAAGGGTGGAAATGGTACAAATGAAAAGAAAGATCAGAAAAAATGTTGGGGGATAGGGAGAGGAATAAATAATACATGGCTCAGTTTTTAAAGGTAGGTTGGGAAACCTGCAAGGCTGGGCTAGGCATTGCTCATTCTGAGGAAACAGACATTTCTGTGTAGAGGGGTTGATCCTTGGGTGTTATAACTATAAATGTGCATTTTTAAAACTGTGGGAGCTGGTTGAAAGAGAGAAAAAATGTAATGACATCTCAGTCATCTGTACCCACTAGTATGTTCAGTTTGGGAGATTATACAGTTAAAGTATCGGACATTATTTTCAGCACCAGATGCATCCACAGCTGGGCAGTGTTTCCACTTTGGCTCAACCTCTTCATTCCTTTCGGAATGGTGAGCATATTGCTCGCCTACCGACCTGGGGAGTTCATCTTTCAGTTCCCTATCTTTTTGCCTTTTCATACTGGTCATGAGATTCTCAAGACAAGAATACTGAAGTGTTTTGTCATTCCAGTCTCCAGTGGACCATGTTTTGTCAACTCTCCACCATGACCCACCTGTCTTGGATGGCTCCACATGGCATGGCTCATAGATTCATTGAATTAGATAAGGCTGTGATCCATGTGATCAGTTTGATTAGTTGTCTGTGCTTGTGGTTTTCATTCTGTCTGCCCTCTGATGGATGAGGATAAGAGGCTTAACTGGCTGTGGGGCTAACTGGGACTTGCTCTGATGGGCCAGCCTATGCTCAGTAAATGTTTTTTTTTTCATTAATTTATTTTGTATTGAAGGATAACTGCCTTACAGAATTTTGCTGTTTTTCTCTCAAACCTCAATCAGCCATAGGTGTGTGTGTGTGTGTATATATGTATATATATATATGTATGTATGTATATATATATATATACACATATATATATGCTCAGTAAATCTTTAATCCAATTTTCTGCTGATGGGTGGAGCCAAGTTCCCTCCCTGTAGTCTAAGGCTAAACTATGGTAGGAGTAATGACAGTAATTGTGACATCCTTCAAAAGGAATTATGCCTGGTTCCAAATTGGAAAAGGAGTACGTCAAGGCTGTATAATGTCACCCTGCTTCTTTAACTTATATGCAGAGTACATCATGACAAACGCTGGGCTGGAGGAAGCACAGGCTGGAATCAAGATTGCCAGGAGAAATATCAATAACCTCAGCTATGCCGATGACACCACCCTTATGGCAGAAAGTGAAGAAGAACTAAAGAGCCTCTTGATGAAAGTAAAAGAGGAGAGTAAAAAAGCTGGCTTAAAGCTCAGCATTCAAAAAACTAAGATCATGGCATCTGGTCCTGTCACTTCATGGCAAATAGATGGGGAAATAATGGAAACATTGAGAAACTTTATTTTTGGGGGGCTTCACAATCACTGCAGATGGTGACTGCAGCCATGATTTTAAAAGACTTTTGCTCCTTGGAAGAAAAGCTATGACCAACTTAAACAGCATATTAAAACTCAGAGATATTACTTTGCCAACAAAGGCCCTTTTAGTCAAAGCTATGGTTTCCAGTTGGGCTTTCCTGGTGGCTCAGAGGTTAAAGCCTCTGCCTGCAATGCGGGAGACCCGGGTTCGATCCCTGGGTCGGGAAGATCCCCTGGAGAAGGAAATGGCAACTCACTCCAGTATTCTCGCCTGGAGATTCCATGGAGGGAGGAGCCTGGTGGGCAACAGTCCATGGGGTCGCAAAGAGTCGGACACGACTAAGTGACTTCTGAGAGAGATGGTTTCCAATAGTCATGTATGGATGTGAGAGTTGGACCATAAAGAAGGGTAAGTGACAAAGAATTGATGCTTTTGAACTGTGGTGTTGGAGAAGACTCTTGAGAGTCCCTTGGACTGCAAAGAGTTCAAACTCGTCAATCCTAAGGAAGTCAGTCATGAATATTCATTAGAAGGACTGATGCTGAAGCTGAAACTCCAGTACTTTGGCCACATTGACTAAAAAAGTTGATCAACTTGAGAGTTGTGAGATGTTTTATTTGTGGCAAAATGAGGACTTCAGCCTCAGAGACAGCATCTCAGATAGCTGTGAGAGACTGCTCCAAAGTGGCAGTGGGTGAAAGTGAATATGTTAGGTTTTGGTGAAGGGGGAGTTCAGTACCATTAATCACCTATTTTACAAAAGTTTTTGTTAGTCACAAGGATCTGATGTCACCATGAAGGGATTTAGTGCTTCTCTAGGTATGAGGTGAGTGATCACACCATCATGATTATCTTGGTCATGAAGATCTTTTTTTGTACAGTTATTCTGTGTATTCCTGCCACCTCTTCTTAATATCTACTGCTTCTGTTAGGTCCATACCATTTCTGTCCTTTATCGAGCCCATCTTTGCATAAAATGTTCCCTTGGTGTCTCTAATTTTCTTGAAGAGATCTCTAGTCTTTCCCATTCTGATGTTTTCCTCTATTTCTTTGCATTGGTCACTGAGGAAGGCTTTCTTATCTCTTCTTGCTATTCTTTGGAACTCTGTATTCAGATGCTTATATCTTTCCTTTTCTCCTTTGCTTTTCACCTCTCTTCTTTTCACAGCTATTTGTAAGGCCTCTGCAGACAGCCATTTTGCTTTTTTGCATTTCTTTTCCATGGGAATGGTCTTGATCCCTGTCTCCTGTACAATGTCATGAACCTCCGTCCATAGTTCATCAGGCACTCTGTCTATCAGATCTAGTCCCTTAAATCTATTTCTCACTTCTACTGTATAATCATAAGGAATTTGATTCAGGTTATACCTGAATGGTCTAGTGGTTTTCCCTACTTTCTTAAATTTCAGTCTGAATTTGGCAATAATGAGTTCACGATCTGAGCAACAGTCAGCTCCTGGTCTTGTTTTTGTTGACTGTATAGAGCTTCTCCATCTTTGGCTGCAAAGAATATAATCAATCTGATTTCAGTGTTGACCATCTGGTGTTGTCCATGTGTAGAGTCTTCTCTTGTGTTGTTGGAAGAGGGTGTTTGCTATGTCAAGGCTATGGTTTTTCCAGTGGTCATGTATGGATGTGAGAGTTGGACTGTGAAGAAAGCTGAGTGCCGAAGAATTGATGCTTTTGAACTGTGGTGTTGGAGAAGACTCTTGAGAGTCCCTTGGGCTGCAAGGAGATCCAACAAGTCCATTCTGAAGGAGATCAGCCCTGGGATTTCTTTGGAGGGAATGATGCTAAAGCTGAAACTCCAGTACTTTGGCCACCTCATGCGAAGAGTTGACTCATTGGAAAAGACTCTGATGCTGGGAGGGATTGGGGGCAGGAGGAAAAGGGGACGACAGAGGATGAGATGGCTGGATGGCATCACTGACTCGATGGACGTGAGTCTGAGTGAACTCCGGGAGTAGGTGATGGACAGGGGGGCCTGGCATGCTGCGATTCATGGGGTCGCAAAAAGTCGGACACAACTGAGTGACTGAACTGAACTGAACTAAGTATGAGACATGCAAGGAGTGAGATCATAAAATCTGTTCCTAAGAACGTGTGCTTAGTTGCTCTGTTGTGTCTGATTCTTCTGCAACCCCATGGTCTATAGCCCACCAGCTCCTCTGTCCATGGGGATTCTCAAGTCAAGAATACTGGAGTAGATTGCCACGCCCTCCTGCACGGGATCTTCCCAGTCCAGGGATCGAACTTAATTCTTCTGCATTGCAGGTGAATTTTTTTACCTCTGAGCTTCCCAGTAAGTCCAAGAACACTGGAGTGGGTAGCCTATTCCAACTCCAGGGCAACTTCCTGACCCAGGAATCGAACAGGGGTCTCCTGCACTACAGCTGGATTCTTTACTAGCTGAGCTATCAGAGAAGCCCTCCTAAAAACATCCAACCCTCCAAAGACCTGTTCCACCAGATTCCCTGTAGCATTGAGTGCCTCACTTCACTCTGAACTCCCTTAGGGATAGTTGAAAGTCAACAGCTATAGCAGCACAGGACTCAGTCTCCTTACTCATCAGTAGAGGCAGATGGCAAATGCATTTGGTGTTCAATTGTTGGCAGTGCTCTTGGTAAGTGTCAGTTTGTAGTTGACAGCCACCTGATGTGAAGAGCTGACTCTTTAGAAAAGACCCTGATGCTGGGAAAGATTGAGGGCCAGAGGAGAAGCAGACAACAGAGGACGAGATAGTTGGATGGCATCACTGACTCAGTGGACATGAGTTTGAGCAAGCTCTGGGAGATGGTGAAGGACAGGGAAGCTTGGAGTGCTGTAGTCCATGGGGTTACAAAGAGTCTGTCGTGACTGAGTGACTGAACAACAGAAGGTAAAGCAGAAATTGACTGCCACACCCTTGAGAGACAGCTTTTTAGGAATGGCCAAGGACTGTGTTTCTTGTTTATATCTCTCTGTTATTTTTTTTTTTCACCACTTTGAAAGTTTGTATTCAGTAAAGAAACATGTTCCCTTTTCTAAAGCTTTATGCTTACTACACTGGCTTCATGGCAAAATTGAAGCAGTATTGCATTCATGTATTCTATTTTGCTAGTAATGCTTTTTGGCATTATTTTAAAATTTTCTATCAGATCAGATCAGTCTCTCATTCGTGTCCAACTGTTTGCGACCCCATGAATCGCAGCATGCCAGGCCTTCCTGTCCATCACCAACTCCCGGAGTTCACTCAGACTCATGTCCGTCGAGTCATTGATGCCTTCCAGCCATCTCATCCTCTGTCGTCCCCTTCTCCTCCCGCCCCCAATCCCTCCCAGCATCAGAGTCTTTTCCAATGAGTCAACTCTTCGCATGAGGTGGCCAAAGTACTGGAGGTGGCCAAAGTACTGCAGTTTCAGCTTTAGCATCATTCCTTCCAAAGAAATCCCAGGGCTGATCTCCTTCAGAATGGACTGGTTGGATCTCCTTACAGTCCAAGGGACTCTCAAGAGTCTTTTCCAACACCAGAGTTCAAAAGCATCAATTCTTCGGCGCTCAGCTTTCTTCACAGTCCAACTCTCACATCCATACATGACCACAGGAAAAACCATAGCCTTGACTAGACGGACCTTTGTTGGCAAAGTAATGTCTCTGCTTTTGAATATGCTATCTAGGTTGGTCATAAGTTTCCTTCCAAGGAGTAAGCGTCTTTTAATTTCATGGCTGCAGTCACCATCTGCAGTGATATATGATATTTATACTTTTTTATAAAGTATGCACTTCCCTGGTAGCTCAATTGGTAAAGAATCTGCCTGCAATGCGGGAGACCTGGGTCGATCCCTGGGTTGGGAAGATCCCCTGGAGAAGGGCATGGCAACCCACTCCAGTATTCTTTCCTGGAGAATCCCCAAGGACAGAGGAACTTGGTGGGCTACAGTCCATGGGATTGCAAAGAGTAGGACATGACCGAGCGACTAAGCACAAGCACTCTTAGGACTAAGCACATACTTTTTATAGTCAAATATGCTTTTACCTTTTTGGTGCTTCATTTCTTATTCTTAATCCTCCTAAATGTAAAAAGAATTCCAATTTTAAATCTCCTGGCTTTTACTTTTCTTTATATCTTTCTTGACAACTTTTCCTGATTTTAGTATGTTACAATTTCTTTTAGGGAATTATGTCTTTTTTCTGATTCTCATCTATTTTATTTATCAGTGTCAGTGTCTTCTAAGATTTTCTGTCTCTCATTTGTTTCTAATTATTTTAAACTTTATTTTGTTTTTATGACATATCTTCTCATGATACTTATTTTTTGAATTGTTTCTCTGCAATTTTTCTTGTATTTTTTATAATATGGTTTGTGATTACTATGCAAAAGTAGAAGTATGCCATAGGAGCTGTGGCATGGGAAAAGAAAGCCTCTTTGCCTCTAGTTGTCACATAATTGCCTTTCCAGTTTCACTTAATAAATTTACAGTTCTTTTTTTATAAAGATTTAAAAAAAAATGTGGACCATTTAAAAAGTATTTTTTGAATTTGTTAAAATATTGTTTCTGTTTTATGTTTGGCTTTTTGGCCACAAGACATGTGGGATCTTAGCTCTTGACCATCTATCCTCTATCCCTGGCATCAAACCTCTATCCTTTGCATTGGAAGGAGGAGTCTTAACCACTAGACCACCAGGGAATTCCCTCCCATTCTTTTAGGCACATAGTCTCCAAAGATTCTAGAGACCTGCAGATTAACTCTACAGAGTGCTATGGTATATTCTATGTATGTAGAATATCTAAATTACAGGCATATCTTGAAGATATTGCTGGTTCAGCTCAAGACCACCACAATAAAGTGAATGTTGCAATAAGGCGAATTGAATTTTCTGGTTTGCCAATGCATATGAAAGTTATATCTATACTATATTGTAGTCTACTCAGTGTGCAGTAGCATCAGGTCTAAAAAGCAATGTTTGTACCTTAATTAAAACATACATTATTGCTAAAAAAACGCTAACCATCATCTGAGCCTTCAGCAAGTCATAATTTTTCTGGTGGAGGGTCTTGCCTCCATGGTGATACGTGCTAACTTATCAGTGTGGTGGTGGCTGAATGTTGGGGTGATTGTGACGGTTTCTTAAAGTAAGACAAAAGGAAGTTTGCTCCATGGATTGACTCTTCCTTTCTCAAACCATTTCTCTGTAGCATGCAATGCTATTTATAGCATTTTACTAACAGTATTAGTTATTTGGAAATTGGAGTCAATTCTCCCAAACCTTCTCTCTGCTTATCAGCTAAGTTTATATAATATTCTAAAGCTTTTGTTACTATTTCAAGCCTTTACAACATCTTTGCCATAAGTGGATCCCATATCTAGAAAGCACTTTCTTTGCTTATCCATAAAAAGCAACTCCTTATCCCTTAAAAGTTTATCATGATACTGCAACAGTTCAGTCATGTCTTTAGGCTCCACTTCTATTTCTAGTTGTCTTACTATGTTCACCACATCTGCAGTTCCTTCCTCCAGTGAAGTCTTGAACCCCTCAAAGTTATCTTATGAGAGCTGGAATAAACTTCTTTCAGACTCCCAAAATGTTGATGTTTTGGCCTTTTCCCATGAATTGTGAATGTTCTTAATGGCCTCTAGAATGGTGAATCCTTTCCAGAAAGTTTTCAGTTGACTTTGCCTAGGTCTATCAGAACAACCACTATCTATGGCAGTTTTAGTCTTATGAAATGTGTTTCTTGACGAGTAAGACTTGAATGATAAAATGGCATCTTGATCCATGGGCTGCAGAATGAATGTTGCATTAATAGGCATGAAACTATATGAATATTGTTGCATATCTACATCAGACATCTTGGATGATAAGTGCATTGTCAATGAACAGTTATAGTTTGAAAGGGATTAAATTTTTCTGAGGAATAGATGTCAACAGTGAGTTAAAAATATTCAGCAAATCTGCTTATAAACAGATGCCCAGGCTGTGTCATTGCATTTATGGAGCACAAGCAAGAGTTGTCATTACTTAGTTGCTAAGTCATATCTGACTCTTTTGTGACCCCATTGTCTGAAGCCCACCAGGCTTCTCTGACCATGGCATTTCCCTGACAAGGATACTGGAGTGGGTTGCCATTTCCTTCTCCAGGGGACCTTCCTGCCCCAAGGATCAAAACCACATCTCCTGCATTGGCAAGCAGATTCTTTACCACTGAGCCACCAGGGAACTGCAATTTAGCATAGAGTAAACTCTGATTTAGCATAGCAAAGTAGATTTAGCATAATTCTTAAAGGTCTAGGACTTTCAGAGTGATAAATGAGCATTGGCTTCAATTTAAAGTCACGAAGTGTATTAACCTCTAACAAGAGAGTCAACCTGGACTATGAAGTTGGAGGCCTGAAATTGTTCTCCTGTCTAGCTATGGAAGCCTTAGATGGTAATAATAGAAGGCTGTTTGGCTTACATTGAAAATCTGTTTAGTTTAGCCACCTTTTAAAGTTATTTTAGCTAAATCTTATGGATAACTTCATGTAGCTTCTGCCTTAGCAGTTGCTGCTACACCTAACTTTTATGTTATGGAGATGGTTTCTTTCCTTAAACCTCAGGAATCAACCTTGCTAGCTTCAGACTTTTCTTCTGCAGCTTCCTCACCCCTCTCAGCCTTCATGGAGGTGATCAGAGTTAGGGCCTTGCTCTGGACTAGCTTTGGCTTAAGGCAATATTGTAGCTGGTTTGATCTTCTGTCTAGACCACTAAAACACCCTCCATATCCACTGTAAGGCTGTTTCACTTTCTTAACATTTGTATGTTCACTGGAGTAACACTTAAAATTTCCTTCAGGAACTTTTCCTTTGCTTTCACAACTTGGCCAACTGGCCCAAGAGGCCTAGCTTTTAACCTGTCTTGGCTTTTGAGCTGCTTTCTTACTCAGCTTAATCATCACTAGCTTTTGATTTTAAATGAGAGACCTATGTCTCTTCCTTTCACTTGAACACTTAGTTGCCATTGTAAACTTATTAATTGGCCTAATTTCAATATAGTGTCTCAGGGAATAGGAAGAACCAAGGAAGGGAGAGAGGCAAGGAAATAGCCAGTTGGTGAAGCAGTTAGAACAGATGCATTTATTAAGCTCATCATCTTATATGGACATGGTTCTTGACATCCCCAAGCATAGTAATGCACATAGTAACACTAGAAATCATTGATCAAAGATTACTCTAACTAATATTATAATAATTAAAAAGCTTGAAATACTGCAAATTTAGCAAAATGTGATACAGATACTCAGAGTCAGCAAATGATATTGGAAAATGACACCAACAGACTTACTCTATGCAGGGTTGCTCTCAACCTTTAATTGGTTAAAAAGAAAAAAAAACCTAAAACAAACAACAGCCAGTAACTGCAAACCCAATAAAGTAAAGCATAATAAAATGAGATATATCTATATAGATATTTGTTGCTTTCTTTTTTTTAATTTTTATTTTATTTTTTAACTTTACAATATTGTATTGGTTTTGCCATATATCAAAATGAATCTGCCACAGGTATACATGTGTTCCCCATCATGAACCCTCCTCCCTCCTCTCTCCCCGACCATACCTCTGGGTCATCCCAGTGCACCAGCCCCAAGCATCCAGTATTGTGCATCGAACCTGGACTGGCAACTCGTTTCATATATGATGATATTATACATGTTTCAATACCATTCTCCCAAATCATCCCACTCTCTCCCTCTCCCACAGACTCCAAAAGACTGTTCTATACATCATTGTCTCTTTTGCTGTCTCATATACAGGGTTATTGTTACCATCTTTCTAAATTCCATATATATGCATTAGTATACTGTATTGGTGTTTTTCTTTCTGGCTTACTTCACTCTGTATAATAGGCTCCAGTTTCATCCACCTCATTAGAACTGATTCAAATGTATTCTTTTTAATGGCTGAGTAATACTCCATTGTGTATATGTACCACTGCTTTCTTATCCATTCATCTGCTGATGGGCATCTAGGTTGCTTCTATGTCCTGGCTATTATAAACAGTGCTGCGATGAACACTGGGGTACACGTGTCTCTTTCCCTTCTGGTTTCCTCAGTGTGTATGCCCAGCAGTGGGATTGCTGGATCATAAGGCAGGTCTATGTCCAGTTTTTGAAGGAATCTCCACACTGTTCTCCATAGTGGCTGTACTAGTTTGCATTCCTACCAACAGTGTAAGGGGGTTCCCTTTTCTCCACACCCTCTCCAGCATTTATTGCTTGTAGACTTTTGGATCGCAGCCATTCTGACTGGCGTGAAATGGTACCTCATAGTGGTTTTGATTTGCATTTCTCTGATAATGAGTGATGTAGAGCATCTTTTCATGTGTTTGTTAGCCATCTGTATGTCTTCATTGGAGAAATGTCTATTTAGTTCTTTGGCCCATTTTTTGATTGGGTCATTTATTTTTCTGGAGTTGAGCTGTAGGAGTTGCTTGTATATTCTCGAGATTAGTTGTTTGTCAGTTGCTTCATTTGCTGCTATTTTCTCTCATTCTGAAGGCTGTCTTTTCACCTTGCTAATAGTTTCCTTTGATGTGCAGAAGCTTTTAAGGTTAATTAGGTCCCATTTGTTTATTTTTGCTTTTATTTCCAATATTCTGGGAGGTGGGTCATAGAGGATCCTGCTGTGATGTATGTCCGAGAGTGTTTTGCCTATGTTCTCCTCTAGGAGTTTTATAGTTTCTGGTCTTACATTGAGATCTTTAATCCATTTTGAGTTTATTTTTGTGTGTGGTGTTAGAAAGTGTTCTAGTTTCATTCTTTTACAAGTGGTTGACCAGATTTCCCATCACCACTTGTTAAAGAGATTGTCTTTAATCCATTGTATATTCTTGCCTCCTTTGTCAAAGATAAGGTGTCCTTAGGTGTGTGGATTTATCTCTGGGCTTTCTATTTTGTTCCATTGATCTATATTTCTGTCTTTGTGCCAGTACCATACTGTCTTAATGACTGTGGCTTTGTAGTAGAGCTGAAGTCAGGCAGGTTGATTCCTCCAGTTCCATTCTTCTTTCTCAAGATCGCTTTGGCTATTCGAGGTTTTTTGTATTTCCATACAAATTGTGAAATTATTTGTTCTAGCTCTGTGAAGAATACCGTTGGTAGCTTGATAGGGATTGCATTGAATCTGTAAATTGCTTTGGGTAGTATACTCATTTTCACTATATTGATTCTTCCAATCCATGAACATGGTATATTTCTCCATCTATTAGTGTTCTCTTTGATTTATTTCACCAGTGTTTTATAGTTTTCTATATATAGGTCTTTAGTTTCTTTAGGTAGATATATTCCTAAGTATTTTATTCTTTCCGTTGCAATGGTGAATGGAATTGTTTCCTTAATTTCTCTTTCTGTTTTCTCATTATTAGTGTATAGGAATGCAAGGGATTTCTGGGTGTTGATTTTATATCCTGCAACTTTACTATAGTCATTGATTAGTTCTAGTAATTTTCTGGTGGAGTCTTTAGGGTTTTCTATGTAGAGGATCATGTCATCTGCAAACAGTGAGAGTTTTACTTCTTCTTTTCCACTTTGGATTCCTTTTATTTTCCTTTCTGCTCTGATTGCTGTGGCCCAAACTTCCAAAACTATGTTGAATAGTAATGGTGAAAGTGTGCACCCTTGTCTTGTTCCTGACTTTAGAGGAAATGCTTTCAATTTTTCACCATTGAGGATAATGTTTGCTGTGGGTTTGTCATATACAGCTTTTATTATGTTGAGGTATGTTCCTTCTATTCCTGCATTCTGGAGAGTTTTTTTTTTTTTATCATAAATGGATGTTGAATTTTGTCAAAGGCTTTCTCTGCATCTATTGAGATAATCATATGGTTTTTATTTTTCAATTTGTTAATGTGGTATATTAAATTGATTGATTTGTGGATATTGAAGAATCCTTGCATCCCTGGGATAAAGCCCACTTGGTCATGGTGCATGATCCTTTTAATGTGTTGTTGGATTCTGATTGCTAGAATTTTGTTAAGGATTTTTGCATCTATGTTCATCAGTGATATTGGCCTGTAGTTTTCTTTTTTTGTGGCATCTTTGTCAGGTTTTGATATTAGGGTGATGGTGGCCTCATAGAATGAGTTTGGAAGTTTACCTTCCTCTGCAATTTTCTGGAAGAGTTTGAGCAAGATAGGTGTTAGCTCTTCTCTAAATTTTTGGTAGAATTCAGCTGTGAAGCCATCTGGACCTGGGCTTTTGTTTGCTGGAAGATTTTTGATTACAGTTTCCATTTCCGTGCTTGTGATGGGTCTGTTAAGATTTTCTATTTCTTCCTGGTCGAGTTTTGGAAAGTTGTACTTTTCTAAGAATTTGTCCATTTCTTCCACGTTGTCCATTTTATTGGCATATAATTGTTGATAGTAGTCTCTTATGATCCTTTGTATTTCTGTGTTGTCTGTTGTGATCTCTCCATTTTCATTTCTAAGTTTATTGATTTGATTTTTCTCCCTTTGTTTCTTGATGAGTCTGGCTAATGGTTTGTCAATTTTATTTATCCTTTCAAAGAACCAGCTTTTGGCTTTGTTGACTTTTGCTATCGTCTCTTTTGTTTCTTTTGCATTTATTTCTGCCCTAATTTTTAAGATCTCTTTCCTTCTACTTACCCTGGGGTTCTTCATTTCTTCCTTTTCTAGTTGCTTTAGGTGTAGAGTTAGGTTATTTATTTGACTTTTTTCTTGTTTCTTGAGGCATGCCTGTATTGCTATGAACTTTCCCCTTAGCACTGCTTTTACAGTGTCCCACAGGTTTTGGGTTGTTGTGTTTTCATTTTCATTCGTTTCTATGCAAATTTTGGTTTCTTTTTTGATTTCTTCTGTGATTTGTTGGTTATTCAGCAGCGTGTTGTTCAGCCTCCATATGTTGGAATTTTTAATAGTTTTTCTCCTGTAATTGAGATCTAATCTTACTGCATTGTGGTCAGAAAAGATGCTTGGAAAGATTTCTATTTTTTTGAATTTACCAAGGCTAGCTTTATGGCCCAGGATGTGATCTATCCTGGAGAAGGTTCTGTGTACGCTTGAGAAAAAGGTGAAATTCATTGTTTTGGGATGAAATGTCCTTTAGATATCAATTAGGTCTAACTGGTCTATTGTATCGTTTAAAGTTTGTGTTTCCTTGTTAATTTTCTGTTTAGTTGATCTATCCATAGGTGTGAGTGGGGTATTAAAGTCTCCCACTATTATTGGGTTATTGTTAATTTCTCCTTTCATACTTGTTAGCATTTATCTTACATATTGCGGTGCTCCTATGTTTGGTGCATATATATTTATAATTGTTATGTCTTCTTCTTGGATTGATCCTTTGATCATTATGTAGTGTCCTTCTTTGTCTCTTTTCACAGCCTTTGTTTTAAAGTCTATTTTATCTGATATGAGTATTGCTACTCCTGCTTTCTTTTGGTCTCTATTTGCATGGAAGATCTTTTTCCAGCCCTTCACTTTCAGTCTGTATGTGTCCCCTGTTTTGAGGTTATTTGTTGCTTTCTGATACATGTGTCACTCATCTTAAAATTCATGGTATTTCAGACAGTGTTACTTTTGCAGGTGAATTTACAATTTGCCATTTGAGATAGTTTTTTCTGAATATTTTTTTCTGAAAATTGGGACTAGAGAACATTTAGAAACTTGAATTTTTAACATGTATGAGTTACTGGTATAGCAAAACAATGATATGTTTTATGTAACATAATAATATGTTAATATGTAAAATGGAAACCAGTGTGGAAAATAAATTAAAAATGCACATTATAAACATATTGTATATCTGTTATATGATAAATGAAACTAATCCAATAATTTATTTAAATGATATGAAACTTCTTCCTACGTATTCAGATTCAGCACCATGACAGAGATTCTGGGAAGAAGGCAAGAGGTACAACTGGCATACTTAGAATTTGTTCAAGTGGATATGCACAGATCACAACAGTGGTGTTTTTTTTCTTTGTTAACTTGGTGGAATCTTTGCTGCATCACTTTACCCTTGGATATTTCACTATCTTTTCTCTGCCATCAACACTCATTATAAAGAGAGAAGTAGGATATGGCTATCATAATGTGCTCTGGGTGTGGCCACTCAGGTTCATTAGACTACTGAGATTCCTTTTTTAAGAAAATTTAAATGTTACATCCAAACCCAGTGTAGCCCTTTAGCTTGTTTCCAGGCTGAGCTAATTGCGACTGTATCCTTCACTATGGCATTACAGCAGATCTGACATTATTTTCTGAGAATTGTCTTTTCTTCTGCCTTTGAAAACTCTCCAACTCTGTCTTTTTGTAGGGAGTAGGCTTCTATTTGGGCATCTATTTTCCATAGGCTTCTTTCCTTCATGGTGAGATTTAGTATTATGCCACGTTTATTGACTCTAGAACAGTACATGTAACTGTGGTATAGGTTAGCTGTTCTTGTTAAAGACTATATTTCAAAGTTACTGTACATCAGTATCAACAGAAAGCTCCATTGATGGATACAATTCTTGCATCCATAAACATTTATTGCATACCTATTTTGTATGCAGTGAATCCCCAAGAAGTATTCTGGGCATTGGAAACCCCAAACTGAACAAATTAGGCCAAAACTGTGGATCCATAGAGATGACTAGAAACAATTTTTACACAGAAACAGGATGATAAGAGCCTGCAGTCTAAAGTTAAACCTGGGTCCAAATTCTACTTTTGAGTACATTTTTTATTTTTTATCTTGGGCCTCTCATTTCATTTATGATACAGGTTAATAATCCTTTATCTCAAACTCTGGGGGCAAATAGGTTTCAGAGTTCAGAAATATTGGGTTTTTGAAAAGGTAATATGGTATGTATCTATTCAACACATAATAACCTCAGCAGGTCTGCAGCAGGACCCTGTACTTTTTGCAAAGAAACATACTGATTCTCACTCTCGGTGGAAAAAGTGAAAAGTGCCAATAGCCTTATCTCAGTTCAGGTCAATATTTGCCACCAAAATGGCTTAAGTGTCAGATTTATGAAAAAAACAACAACAGAAATGAATTTTGGTTTTTACTGTTTTTCAGTTTCAAAACTGTAGCTAAGTGTTATGAATCTATAGTATCTACTCCCCAGGATTGTTTTAAGAACTGAAGAAAGCAGTTCATGTCTTCCCAACACAGATTCCAACATGTGGACAGTGCATATCTATTATTAATATCAGCTTCTGTCCAGCTATTCCGTTAACAAGTGAACATTATTATTGACTCAGCTATTTCAGCAGAAAATTCTATACTTGAACTTCTTTCACTTGACACCAGACCTCACCTCAAATTATCATTGTAAAATGGACCTTGAGGATTTTACTGTGGAAACATTATGAAACAGAGGTTTGTGAAACTTGCTTCACTTTTTACCTGTTCTTGATATTGTTTTTTAAGTCCCACAATCTCCCCACCACCTGTTTTTTATTTTTTTAATCAGTTGAGTAATTTTTTTCTATCTGTTATGCCTTAAGGATTTTCATATATTGTTTCAAAATGTAATGAGGCATTCTTAATAATAGATTTGTAACTTTTGTGTGTATAGTATATTTATCATTTTTGCTGCCTCCAAATTTTCAGATCTAAGACAAATTTAATATCCATTGTTTCTTCACTAGAATGTCTTTATTTTCTATATTCATTGCAAATATATGATACCCTATTGTTTGTGTCAGAGTGTGTGTGTGTGTGTGTATGTGTGTGTGTACGTTTTACGTTGCCTCTGTTGAGTTAGCCTAGAAAAGTAACTATCATTATACTCTGATTGTTTCAGGAAATATGTTAGCAGCTTTATGTATAGTTCAGTTTTGAAATAAGACCCATTTCAGAATTGGAGACTGTACTGTGAGCCAACTAATTTATTGTATATTTATGAAGAGTATTTGTGTTTCATCATAAAATCAAATTATTTCTTTGTAATATAAATTGTGTCTTCGGTTCAGTTCCATCACTGAATCATGTCCGACTCTTTGAAACCCAATGGACTGCAGCATGCCAGGCTTCCTTGTCCACCACCAACTCCTGGAGCTTACTCAAACTCATGTCCATCGAGTCAGTAATGCCATCCAACCATCTCATGTCTGTCGTCCCCTTCTCCTCCTGCCTTCTATCTTTCCTAGCATCAAGGTCTTTCCAGTGAGTCAGTTCTTTGTATCAGGTGGCCAAAGTATTGGAGTTTCAGCTTCAGCATCAGTCCTTCCAATGAATATTCAGGACTGATTTCCTTTAGGATGGACTGGATGGACCTCCTTGCTGTCCAAGGGACTCTCAAGAGTCTTCTCCAACACCATAGTTCAAAACCATCAGTTATTTGGCTCTCAGCTTTCTTTATAGTCCAACTCTCACATCCATACCTGACTACTGGAAATATCATAGCTTTGACTAGTAGACCTTTGTTGGCAAAGTAATGTCTCTGCTTTTTAATATGCTGTCTAGGTTGGTTATAACTTTTCTTCCAAGGAGGAAACAGATTTTAATTTCATGGCTGCAGTCACCATCTGCAGTGATTTTGGAGCCCCCAAACATAAAGTCTATCATTGTTTCCCCATCTATTTGTCATGAAGTGATGGCACTGGATGCCATGATCTTCATTTTCTGAATGTAGAGTTTTAAGCCAACATTTCACTCTCCTCTTTCACTTTCACCATGAGGCTCTTTAGTTCTTCTTCCCTTTCTGCTGTAAGGGTGGTGCCATCTGCATAGCTGAGGTTATTCATATTTCTCCTGGCAATCTTGATTCCAGCTTGTGCTTCATCCAACCCAGCATTTATATGAGGTACTCTGCATATAAGTTAAATAAGCAAGGTGACAATATACAGCCTTGATGCACTCCTTTCCCGATTTGGAACCAGTCTCTTGTTCCATGTCCACTTCTAACTGTTGCTTCCTGACCTGCATACAGATTTCTCAAGAGGCAGGTCAGGTGGTCTGGTATTCCCATCTCGTTCAGAATTTTCACAGTTCATTGTGATCCACACAGTCAAAGGCTTTGGCATAGTGTTTTTCTGGAACTCTCTTGCTTTTTTGATGATCCAGCTGATGTTGGCAATTTGATTTCTGGTTCCTCTGCCTTTTCTATATCCAGCTTGAACATCTGGAAATTAATGGTTCACATACTGTTGAAGCCTGGCTTGGAGAATTTTGGGCATTAGTTTGATAGCATATAAGATAAGTGCAATTGTGCAGTAGTTTGAGCCTTTTTTTGCATTGCCTTTCTTTGGGATTGGAATGAAAACTGACCTTTTCCAGTCCTGTGGCCACTGCTGAGTTTTTCAATTTGCTGGCATATTGAGTGCAGCACTTTCTCAGTATCATCTTTTAGGATTTAAAATAGCTGAACTGGAATTCCGTCACCTCCACTAGCTTTGTTCATAGTGATGCTTTCAAGGCCCACTTGACTTTGCATTCCAGGATGTCTGGTTCGAGGTGAGTGATCACACCATCGTGGTTATCTTGGTAATGAAGCTCTTTTTTGTATAGTTCTTTTGTGTATTCTTGCCATTTCTTCTTAATATCTTCTGCTTCTGTTAGGTCCATACAATTTCTGTCTTTTATTGTGCCCATCTTTGCATGAAATATTCCCTTGGCCTCTCTAATTTCCTTGAAGAGCTCTCTGGTCTTTCCCATTCTGTTGTTTTCCTCTATTTCTTTGCACTGATCACTGAGAAGGCTTTCTTCTTACCTCTCCTTGCTATATTGTATTTACATTGTGTTTTTGAAAGTCCTAATCCTGAAAATATAGAAGCAAAGAAAAGAAAGAGAACAGCATCAACATTTTACCCTAGATAATAATGGTTTCTGTAATGTTGATTTATCATTTTTGTATTTCTCTAATTTAATTTTAGAGATTTTCTTATATCACTAAAAGCATTTTAAATTTAGAATTAAATTATAATAATGAAGCACATCTTATTTTCTACTTTCACATTAATTTATTACACTTAAAACCTCATTAACTAATAATTTTGTGATAACAACTATTTATTTCTGCCATACTATAGAGGATCATTATTTGCCTATCCACATACCCTGTTGCACTTTACAAGACAGAAACACTGAATGGCTTATAGGTCACCAAACACACCTTGGCATTTCAGACTTTATCTCTTTGCACTTGCTTTCCTTTTGCCTGTAATAAATATCCTCCTCTTTTTTGTTCTCTGGAACCAATCTGATACGACCTTCACAATGCAAATTGAAGGTTGTTACTTTCATAAATATTCTAGACAGTCATAGGAATCATTTCTTTGCTTTATTTTGGATATTTTTGTGTATTTTCTCTTCTGCATGTCTTTTTTTATTCCATTATATTTTATTAAATTTCTTTGCATTTCTTGAGAGGAGACTCATTTATCTCTGTACTCCTAATAAAGCATTCCCTCTATTTTTCTTGTTTGCCATGGGCTTTAAAATAAATTGAACTGAATTTAAACCAAGTTTATTAGGCAAAGAATGATCTAGTTCATTGAAATACATAAAAATTATGCTGAGACTTACTAATAAATGCAATGGTGGAAGAGGTGGAGAAGTTTAGATTCAGACCTTGAATATGTGATGATAATGCTCCACACAAGTCCATAGTGAGATTGGGCCACAAGAGAAAGATTACACATGATATATGAAACAGAAGGTAAGAAAGGTGGCCAAAGTGATAACACATCAAAAAATTTACAGAAACAAAAACTACATCTTGTTAAATGCTGCAGTTTAAGGAGTTTACATATGGAAAGTGATTGTGTAAAATTCCAAAAGGATGGGATGAGGTATGCAGTGTGAAAAAATGGGAGAGATTATTGTCTTGGAGACTGAAAGGTGAAGAGATTCTCACAAAGCAGTAATTTTAATTGTGTTAAATGAATGTATTTTGGAGACGTTGATACTGAGTGATAGTAATTTCATTTCAGCAAGGAATAAAGAAGCTTGGATTTTTGAAGGGCAAGTAAATTTTAAGAAAAAAGAGATGGTACCTGCACATTGTGGAGAGAAGCATACCTGATTGTAGTAGACGAGGCTGTGGGATTCTCAACGGATTTTTTTTTTAAGTTAGAAATAACCTGCGCATGTTAAGGTTAGGTTAAAAGAAACACTAAAGAGAGAGAGATTGAAATATATAACAAAGTAAAACCAGAGATCATTTGATAAGTAGAATAGCTTTCCCCTGAGACTGGTGATATGTAAAGATGTGGTATCATAAATAAGAAAAATCTGTAGAGTGGAGAGTATAAGTTGAGAAAGTTGCTGTATGATTGCCCTCTCTTTTCTCAATGAAAGTATAAAATAATGCTTTTATTCAGGAGAACAGCTAGTGGAAAAGTAAGGCTTTATCAGAATGATAAAAGTCAAGAACAGCTCTTTTGGGGGCAAAAGAGGAAGCTGACTAGATTATATAGAAAGATTGTCAGGCAGTCATGAAGATTGAAAAATGAGGCTGGACACATTGTAACTGTGGGGCACAAATCTGCAGAACTTTTGTGATATTTCTCTAGGGGCCCTGAGCAGCTAGGGAAGGGAAACAGATAATTATGTTAATGCATATTTGGAGTTTTTCAGAGTAAATATTACATAAAGAAAAGCAAAAAAGAATTAAAAGAAGCAAGTAAGGTAACAGTATCATTCAGATAACAATAAAAGGGATAAATACTAGGTTGAATCTGAAGTAAAGACATAAAGCAAAAGGGAGTTGATGTGAGTTTATCATGTGGCTGATGGTATCAGTGACAGCTATGAGCTTTTCTAGAGCTAGAACAGAGGTAAACTTTGGATTGTGGACAGTTAGTCTATAAAGTAACTTCTCCTCAGAAATACTTTGATGTCTCTAGGGTTCATCTGGGTTATACATTTTATAGTAAAGCATGTACATTCTGCTTGGAAATTTCTTTTCAGAATTAGTTTACTGTAGCAGTAATTTTCAGTGTCAGTCATTTATAGGGTTAGATCCAAGACGGATATTTATATAGGAAAAAAACCCGACTAAATACTAGCCCTAAATACTATATTTTACAATTAAACTTAAAACATGAATTTAAAATTTCCAAGGTTGAGTGTAGTGTCATGATGATGTCTCAGCTTTCATTATTTCTTAAAAAATCTTTTTTCCATATTTATATCCAGATATCTTACATAAGAGGTTTTTTAGGACAGATAGAATATGCTTTTTGCTCTGCCTTATTTTTTTATTGGGAAAGAACAAGATAAATTAAGTGAGTCATCCTTAACCTGTAACATTGCCTTTTATAACTTCTTACAAATAAAAAGCATTTCTGATTTATAAAATTCTTATCTATTTTATTTACATGTATCATTGCTAATATATCCTACCAGAAATAGTTGATATTAGCAATAACTCACCTTCCTACATTCAATTTATTGTTAAAAATCACTTTTATGTCAATTATGTCATGTATAGTAAATTGCATTAAATGCTACAGGAAAGATAGACCATTTTATTGCCTAATGAGGTAGCAAAAATAATTGTCAAGTAGTTTATTAATGTTAATGTGATAATTAATGAAATAGAGTTTTCTCTTTGAGTAAAGAAGAAGATGACACAATGATTATGCTTCCAGAAGTAGTACAAGTTATAATACATTTAAGTATTCTATATATAGCTGACAGAAAACATTTATGAAAATGATTTGGGAGGAACATACTCTGAAACACAATGCCAAAAACAATTCAATAGGTTGTCTTGAACAAATGGTCATACATCTATTTTGTTTTTATTTATTGTATTTCATGTTAATAACTACTGATAGTGTTGGCTTCTAAATAATAAATAATTGTATAGATGGAAATATATATAATAAGGATTTGAATAGGGAAAATAAAGCACCTACTCTCAAGGAAGTCACATCCTAGTAGGGTATATGATTGTAGTAGAAAGGTAAAGATGGAATGATTATCACTTAGTCACCAATTGAACAAATGTTTTTTTTCAATACAGGTATGTACTAAGCTTTGAATATAAGATTCAACTACTGTCATGTTAAATACTATTTGTGGGGTTTGTAGTCTAACATGAAGAGGTGAGTGTGAATCAAATAATTAACTAAAATGTACAATTGCAATGGTTATAAATGATAAGGAGCAATACAAGAGGTACTATTTTGTTTTATAGAGAATCTAAGGTAGTTTTGGTGGTCAGAGATACCTCTCTTGAAAAAGCAATGACTGAGCTAAAATGTGAAGAATGAATGTGAGTAATAGCAATGAGCATTTTCATAGATCCCATGACAGGAATGAGTTTGGTGAATGCAGTAAGTTAAGGGAAGCCCAGATGTCTGTGAATTGAGTTAAATGGAGATGATATAAGATGAGACTGAGTGACAGGTGAAGAGTAGCCTATTAAAGACATTAAGTTTTTAAAGGGTACGGAGGCCATGGGACAGGACAGTGATGGGGTGGAAGATTGTGACTCAATTGTATTTGCATTTTTGGTGTCACTTTGGGTGTAGTATAGAGGAGAGTTTGGAGAGGGCTACAATAATATAAGTAGATGAGTGGACAAGGGGAAAGATGATGGATGGAGAGAATTATTAGATTATAAGGTAGAGATGAATGCTAATGATTTTGTAAAGAGATCAAGGAAGAAAAGATATCAAGGACAACATCTAGATTTCTGATCGACTTAGATGATGGCTGTTCACTGAATTCAGATCTGCTCCTCTTGACCCAAAATAATTTTAGTGTAATGTTTGTTGAAACACTTAAATGGTATGTTAAGTAGGTGAAGCTAGTGGGTAGCCTCCATTTCCTTGGTCTCATATTTTTGTGAGGAAACTCTTCCCAAACAGTAATGACCTGGGTCTTTTACATTACCTTTTTATTCATGCCTTTTCAGTGTAGTTGGAAAGATTATCTAGTTAATAATTTGGTGGGAAAGAAAATGATCTAAGCATATTCTCTGTAATTCTGTCTGTCCCTCTTCTGTCTCTGTCTCTCTTTTGTAGTGAAGAAATATTTCTCCTTATCTCCAGAGAACTTAAGAGATTCATTGGTGAATCTTTGCTACTTGAGATAGGCTTGGAGTTGTCCTTGCTGCTTGTGACAACGTAGAGCAGTCTGTCCTTTTCAAGTATGGTATGTTATACACCTATATTGGTCACAGACCTAAGCTGAACTTGAAGCATGCTACTTGTAGTGAAACTGATATTTTAATTCTCCATTTTTTTTCCCCTCAAGTAATTGTCTCTTAGTTGCCTTTAACTTAATGAGGAAGGGAATGTGGTTAAACTTCCTGACACTTACATGGACCTCAGGAAATGGGTAATCTGCCTCTAAGTGTAACTGAAGATGTGAATATGGATGTCACTGCCTTGGGAAAGAAACAGGAAGTATGTGAATAACCAAGGAACCTGATTTTCTGAATGGCAACTGAATGTCAGTCATGAAAAATTGAGATGGAGGCTAAAGTATATTGAATAAAGTTTAACAACATGGATATTATATTTGTGAATATAGCAAACACTTTAAGAGTGGATGGTGATATTGTTTTTTTGTTTGTTTGTTTGTTTTAGTTTTATTTTATTTTTAAACTTTAAAAAATTGTATTAGTTATGCCAAATATCATAATGAATCTGCCACAGGTATACATGTGTTCCCCATCCTGAACCCTCTTCCCACCTCCCTCCCCATACCATCCCTCTAGGTCGTCCCAGTGCACTAGCCCCAAGCATCCAGTATCGTGCATCGAACCTGGACTGGCAACTCGTTTCATACATGATATTTTACATGTTTCAATGCCATTCTCCCACATCTTCCCACCCTCTCCCTCTCCCACAGAGTCCATAAGACTGTTCTATACATCAGTGTCTCTTTTGCTGTCTCGTATACAGGGTTATTGTTACCATCTTTCTAAATTCCATATATATTCATAGTATACTGTATTGGTGTTTTTCTTTCTGGCTTACTTCACTCTGTATAATAGGCTCCAGTTTCATCCACCTCATTAGAACTGATTCAAATGTATTCTTTTTAATGGCTGAGTAATACTCCATTGTGTATAGGTACCACAGCTTTCTTATCCATTCGTCTGCTGATGGACATCTAGGTTGCTTCCATGTCCTGGCTATTATAAACAGTGCTGCGATGAACATTGGGGTACACGTGTCTCTTTCCCTTCTGGTTTCCTCAGTGTGTATGCCCAGCAGTGGGATTGCTGGATCATAAGGCAGGTCTATGTCCAGTTTTTGAAGGAATCTCCACACTGTTCTCCATAGTGGCTGTACTAGTTTGCATTCCCACCAACAGTGTAAGACGGTTCCCTTTTCTCCACACCCTCTCCAGCATTTATTACTTGTAGACTTTTGGATCGCAGCCATTCTGACTGGTGTGAAATGGTACCTCATAGTGGTTTTGATTTGCATTTCTCTGATAATGAGTGATGTGGAGCATCTTTTCATGTGTTTGTTAGCCATCTGTATGTCTTCTTTGGAGAAATGTCTATTTAGTTCTTTGGCCCATTTTTTGATTGGGTCATTTATTTTTCTGGAGTTGAGCTGTAGGAGTTGCTTGTATATTCTCGAGATTAGTTGTTTGTCAGTGCTTCATTTGCTATTATCTTCTCCCATTCTGAAGGCTGTCTTTTCACCTTGCTAATAGTTTCCTTTGATGTGCAGAAGCTTTTAAGGTTAATTAGGTCCCATTTGTTTATTTTTGCTTTTATTTCCAATATTCTGGGAGGTGGGTCATAGAGGATCCTGCTGTGATGTATGTCAGAGAGTGTTTTGCCTATGTTCTCCTCTAGGAGTTTTATAGTTTCTGGTCTTACGTTGAGATCTTTAATCCATTTTGAGTTTATTTTTGTGTATGGTGTTAGAAAGTGTTCTAGTTTCATTCTTTTACAATGGTTGACCAGATTTCTCAGCACCACTTGTTAAAGAGATTGTCTTTAATCCATTGTATATTCTTGCCTCCTTTGTCAAAGATAAGGTGTCCATATGTGCGTGGATTTATCTCTGGGCTTTCTATTTTGTTCCATTGATCTATATTTCTGTCTTTGTGCCAGTACCATACTGTCTTGATAACTGTGGCTTTGTAGTAGAGCCTGAAGTCAGGTAGGTTGATTCCTCCAGTTCCATTCTTCTTTCTCAAGATCGCTTTGGCTATTGGAGGTTTTTTGTGTTTCCATACAAATTGTGAAATTATTTGTTCTAGCTCTGTGAAGAATACCGTTGGTAGCTTGATAGGGATTGCATTGAATCTATAAATTGCTTTGGGTAGTATACTCATTTTCACTATATTGATTCTTCCAATCCATGAACATGGTATATTTCTCCATCTATTAGTGTCCTCTTTGATTTCTTTCACCAGTGTTTTATAGTTTTCTATATATAGGTCTTTAGTTTCTTTGGGTAGATATATTCCTAAGTATTTTATTCTTTCCGTTGCAATGGTGAATGGAATTGTTTCCTTAATTTCTCTTTCTGTTTTCTCATTATTAGTGTATAGGAAGACAAGGGATTTCTGGGTGTTGATTTTATATCCTGCAACTTTACTATAGTCATTGATTAGTTCTAGTAATTTTCTGGTGGAGTCTTTAGGGTTTTCTATGTAGAGGATCATGTCATCTCTAAATAGTGAGAGTTTTACTTCTTCTTTTCCAATTTGGATTCCTTTTATTTCTTTTTCTGCTCTGATTGCTGTGGCCCAAACTTCCAAAACTGTGTTGGATAGTAATGGTGAAAGTGTGCACCCTTGTCTTGTTCCTGACTTTAGAGGAAATGCTTTCAATTTTTCACCATTGAGGATAATGTTTGCTGTGGGTTTGTCATATATTTTATTATGTTGAGGTATGTTCCTTCTATTCCTGCTTTCTGGAGAGTTTTTTTTTATTATCATAAATGGATGTTGAATTTTGTCAAAGGCTTTCTCTGCATCTATTGAGATAATCATATGGTTTTTATTTTTCAATTTGTTAATGTGGTGTATTACATTGATTGATTTGCGGATATTGAAGAATCCTTGCATCCCTGGGATAAAGCCCACTTGGTCATTGTGTATGATCTTAATTGTGTATGATTTTAATGTGTTGTTGGATTCTGATTGCTAGAATTTTGTTAAGGATTTTTGCATCTATGTTCATCAGTGATATTGGCCTGTAGTTTTCTTTTATTGTGGGATCTTTGTCAGGTTTTGGTATTAGGGTGATAGTGGCCTCATAGAATGAGTTTGGAAGTTTACCTTCCTCTGCAATTTTCTGGAAGAGTTTGAGCAGGATAGGTTTTAGCTCTTCTCTGAGTTTTTGGTAGAATTCAGCTGTGAAGCCGTCTGGACCTGGGCTTTTGTTTGCTGGAAGATTTTTGATTACAGTTTCCATTTCCGTGCTTGTGATGGGTCTGTTAAGATTTTCTATTTCTTCCTGGTCGAGTTTTGGAAAGTTGTACTTTTCTAAGAATTTGTCCATTTCTTCCACGTTGTCCATTTTATTGGCATATAATTGTTGATAGTAGTCTCTTATGATCCTTTGTATTTCTGTGTTGTCTGTTGTGATCTCTCCATTTTCATTTCTAAGTTTATTGATTTGATTTTTCTCCCTTTGTTTCTTGATGAGTCTGGCTAATGGTTTGTCAATTTTATTTATCCTTTCAAAGAACCAGCTTTTGGCTTTGTTGATTTTTGCTATGGTCTCTTTTGTTTCTTTTGCATTTATTTCTGCTCTAATTTTTAAGATTTCTTTCCTTCTACTAACCCTGGGGTTCTTCATTTCTTCCTTTTCTAGTTGCTTTAGGTGTAGAGTTAGGTTATTTATTTGACTTTTTTCTTGTTTCTTGATTTATGCCTGTATTGCTATGAACTTTCCCCTTAGGACTGCTTTTATAGTGTCCCACAGGTTTTGGGTTGTTGTGTTTTCATTTTCATTCGTTTCTATGCAAATTTTGGTTTCTTTTTTGATTTCTTCTGTGATTTGTTGGTTATTCAGCAGCGTGTTGTTCAGCCTCCATGTGTTGGAATTTTCAATAGTTTTTCTCCTGTAATTGAGATCTAATCTTACTGCATTGTGGTCAGAAAAGATGCTTGGAATGATTTCTATTTTTTTGAATTAACCAAGGCTAGCTTTATGGGCCAGGATGTGATCTATCCTGGAAAAGGTTCCATGTGCGCTTGAGAAAAAGGTGAAATTCATTGTTTTGGGATGAAATGTCCTATAGGTATCAGTTAGGTCTAACTGGTCTATTGTATCGTTTAAAGTTTGTGTTTCCTTGTTAATTTTCTGTTTAGTTGATCTATCCATAGGTGTGAGTGGGGTATTAAAGTTTCCCACTATTATTGTGTTATTGTTAATTTCTCCTTTCATACTTGTTAGCATTTGTCTTACATACTGCGGTGCTCCCGTGTTGGGTGCATATATATTTATAATTGTTATATCTTCTTCTTGGATTGATCCTTTGATCATTATGTAGTGACCTTCTTTGTCTCTTTTCACAGCCTTTGTTTTAAAGTCTATTTTATCTGATATGAGTATTGCTACTCCTGCTTTCTTTTGGTCTCTATTTGCATGGAAGATCTTTTTCCAGCCCTTCACTTTCAGTCTGTATGTGTCCCCTGTTTTGAGGTGGGTCTCTTGTAGACAACATATGTAGGGATCTTGTTTTTGTATCCATTCAGCCAGTCTTTGTCTTTTGGTTGGGGCATTCAACCCATTTACGTTTAAGGTAATTACTGATAAGTATGATCCCGTTGCCATTTACTTTATTGTTTTAAGTTCAAATTTATACATCGTTTTTGTGTTTCCTGTCTAGAGAATATCCTTTAGTATTTGTTGGAGAGCTGGTTTGGTGGTGCAGAATTCTCTCAGCTTTTGCTTGTCTGAAAAGCTTTTGATTTGTCCTTCATACTTGAATGAGATCCTTGCTGGGTACAATAATCTGGGCTGTAGGTTATTTTCTTTCATCATTTTAAGTATGTCTTGCCATTCCCTCCTGGCTTGAAGAGTTTCTATTGAAAGATCAGCTGTTATCCTTATGGGAATTCCCTTGTGTGTTATTTGCTGTTTTTCCCTTGCTGCTTTTAATATTTGTTCTTCGTGTTTGATCTTTGTTAATTTGATTAATATGTGTCTTGGGGTGTTTCACCTTGGGTTTATCCTGTTTGGGACTCTCTGGGTTTCTTGGACTTGGGTGATTATTTCCTTCCCCATTTTAGGGAAGTTTTCAACTATTATCTCCTCAAGTATTTTCTCATGGTCTTTCTTTTTGTCTTCTTCTTCTGGGACCCCTATGATTCGAATGTTGTAGTGTTTAATATTGTCCTGGAGGTCTCTGAGATTGTCCTCATTTCTTTTAATTCGTTTTTCTTTTACCCTCTCTGATTCATTTATTTCTACCATTCTATCTTCTACTTCACTAATCCTATCTTCTGCCTCTGTTATTCTACTATTTGTTGCCTCCAGAGTGTTTTTAATTTCATTTATTGCATTATTCATTATATATTGACTCTTTTTTATTTCTTCTAGGTCCTTGTTAAACCTTTCTTGCATCTTCTCAATCCTTGTCTCCAGGCTATTTATCTGTGATTCCATTTTAATTTCAAGATTTTGGATCAATTTCACTATCATTATTTGGAATTCTTTATCAGGTAGATTCTCTATCTCTTCCTCTTTGGTTTGGTTTGGTGGGCATTTATCCTGTTCCTTTATCTGCTGGGTATTCCTCTGTCTCTTCATCTTGTTTAAATTGCTGAGTTTGGGGTGTCCTTTCTGTATTCTGGCAGTTTGTGGAGTTCTCTTTATTGTGGCGTTTCCTCACTGTGTGCGGGTTTGTACAGGTGGCTTGTCAAGGTTTCCTGGTTAGGGAAGCTTGTGTTGGTGTTCTGGTGGGTAGAGCTGTATTTCTTCTCTCTGGAGTGCAATGAAATGTCCAGTAATGAGTTATGAGATGTCTATGGTTTTGGGGTGACTTTGGGCAGCCTGTATCTTGAAGCTCAGGTCTGTGTTCCTTTGTTGCTGGAGAATTTGCTTGGTATGTCTTGCCCTGGAACTTGTTGGCCCTTGTGTGGTGCTTGATTTCAGTGTCGGTATGGAGGCGTTTGATGAGCTCCTGTCAATTAATGTTCCTTGGAGTCAGGAGTTCCCTGGAGTCAGGGTTTGGACTTAAGCCTCCAGCTTCCAGTTATTGGTCTTATTTTTACAGTAGTTTCAAAACTTCTCCTTCTATACAGCACCATTGATAAAACATCTACATTAAAGATGAAAAGTTTCTCTACCATGAGGGTCACTCAGAGAGTTTCACAGCGTTACATGGAGAAGAGAAGAGGGAGGAGGGAGTTAGAGGTGACCCAAATGAGATGAGGTGGAATCAATAGTGGAGAGAGTGGGCTAGCCAGTAATCCCTTCCTTATGTGCACTCCACAACTGGATCGCTCAGAGATGTTCATGGAGTTATACAGAGAAGAGGAGGAGGAAGGAGACAGAGGTGGCCAGGAGGATAAAAGGGGGGAATGAAAAGGAGGGAGACAGATCCAGCCAGTAATCAGTTCCCTGAGTGTTCTCCACCGTCTGGAACACACAGAAATTCACAGAGTTGGGTAGAGTAGAGAGGGGTTAGGGAGGAGACACAGGCGACCTGATGGAGAAAAAAGAGAGTCCAAAGGGAGAGAGAGCAGTCAAGCCAGTAATCTCGCTCCCTAGTGAAAAATGGGTCCTGAAGATTGGGTTCTTAAAGGTACAAAATTGGTAACAAATACATAAAAGCAATAATTAACAATCTAGAGTAGAGTTTGGAATTTCAAAAACATGATGTTAAAGAAAAGAAGAAGGAAAAGAAAGAGAGAAAAAACGAACAAACAAAAACAAGCAAGGTCGCGAAAATTTTAAAGAAAATATAGGTACAAAATTGATAACTAATACCAGAGAGCAAAAGTTAAAAATCTAGAGTAGAGTTTGGAATTTCAAAAATACAATGTTAAAAAAAAGAAGAAGAAAAATAAAGAGAGAAAACAAACAAACAAAAAGAAGCAATGTCGCAAGAATTATAAAGAAAATACAGGTACAAAATTTATATCAAAAACCAAAAAGCATAAATTAAAAATCTAGAGTAGAGTTTGGAATTTCAGATATACAATGTTATATAAAAGAAGAAGATAAAGAAACAGAGAAAAGAGAAGGAAAGAAAAAAGTCACAGAAATTATGAAAAAAACTATAGGTACAAAATTGATAACATATACCAAAAAGCTAAAATTAAATATCCAGAGTAGAGTTTGGAATTTCAAAAATACAATGTTAAGGAAAAGAAGAAAAAAAAAACAAAAAAACAAGGTCAAAAAATTATAAAAAATATGTATATGAAGTTTGCTGAAGAAGAAAAAAATAGGTTTTTTTTTTTTTTTTGCAAAGTAATAGGTTATAAAAGTGAAAATTAAAGGAACAATAGAGGACTTAAATTTTTTTTAAAAAATTAAAAAAAGAAAGAATGATCATAAAAACAGTAAAAATATATCTAGGACTTTCTCTGGTTTTGTTGTGAGTATTGTGGGTTCAGTTCATTTTTGGCTAGTTCCTTGGTCACACTTATATTTCTCAAGATCTATAGGCCCCTTCCTATGTAGTCCGTAGTAACCACAGGGTTTTAATCTATTGCCTGTAGCTTCCAAGGCGTTTCCCTCTGTTATTATCTTCTTTTGTTTGCTGGTCTCTTCAGTGTCTGGTTTCCGCCCTAACACAAAGGGGACAGTGGAGGACACTTTTTTTTTTTTTTTTTTTAAGGCTCACTTGTTCAGTCGCGCTGTGGGGAGGGAGGGAGGGATGCTGCAAACAAATAACACTGGCGTGGGCTCGCAGTGCCTCAGCCACACTGGGTCTGCCCCCGCTCACGGCACGTGTAGCCTCCCTGCCCACACTGCTCCGGCTCTAGGTTGTTCCGCCGGGAATCATCCGAGGCCAGCCCTGGGCTACCTGCCCTTCCCAGGTCCAAGCTGCTTGGGTTCAGGCACTCGGCTAGTCCTCCGAGGCGCAGACTCTCCGTTGGGCCAGCGTTTTGTGCCCTTCCCAGATCCGAGCAGCTCAGATGATGAGGTGTTTGGCGCGCGTGATTGCTGCGACTTTTCGCCTCCCCCGCCACTCGGTTATCTGGCTGTAAAACCGGCGCACCTTCTCAGGTAGATGTTGACGGTCCAGACCCCCCCCCCCCAAGAAGTTTTAGTTAGCAAAGAAGCCTGCTTACAGTTTTATAGATAATGTCTCTCTGGGGCTGTGATTGCCCCCTTCCGGCTCTGGCTGCCTGTCACCGGAGGGGGAAGGTCTGCAGCAGGCTATCTCTGTTCAGTCCTTTGTTCCGTGCGCAGGCCTGGTGGTGTCTTAGGTTAGGGCTGGCTTTTCGCGTGGTAGATATCCCACAGTCTGGTTTGCTAGCCCAAATTATTTCCGCTCTGATAGCGCTCAGGGTATTCAGGCCAGGTTCTTACTCTAAGCGATGCAGCCCCTGCTTGCTAATGGTGTGTGCAGGCATCTGCGCTGCTTCTCCGCTGGGGGAGTTACCATAGGGCTTGCAATCTGCGAGTTTTAATTGTTTATTTATTTTTTCTCCCTGTTATGTTGCCCTCTGTGCTTCCAAAGCTCAGCACAGATTCGGCAGTGAGAAGGTTTCCTGGTGTTTGGAAACTTCTCTCTTTTTAAGACTCCCTTCCTGGGACGGAACTCCGTCCCTCCCTTTTTTGTCTCTTTTTTTGTCTTTTATATTTTTTCCTACCTCCTTTTGAAGACTTGGGTTGCTTTTCTGGGTGCCTGATGTCCTCTGCCGGCATTCAGAAGTTGTTTTGTGGAATTTACTCGACGTTTAAATGCTCTTTTGATGAATTTGTGGGGGAGAAAGTGTTCTCCCCATCCTACTCCTCCGCCATCTTGGCTCCTCTCCTGGATGGTGATATTGAAGTAATAATACCTGATGCCTTTTGGTGTTGGTGGCAGATTTAAGTAGAAAGTAACTCTTTGTAGGAATATTTCTTGTGCTGCTTTTTAAAGTTGAGTAGATAACTATAAAAGGAAAGAGACTGAACAAACTTTGGGAGGAATAAGATACTGCACAATTTCAAAACACTGTTCTCCTTCCTTTCGTTCTTTTAAAGAGTATCTCTAATAACAAGTACTTATTTAGAGCAGTAATTTTTTTTTTTTAATTGAAGAACACAGTCTTTACCAGAACCATTCTAGAACTCTCATCATAGTAGTTATTTATAGAATCAGGAGTAGTAATCATCAAAGAAGAAAATCTGAAAATTTAAAAATATACCTATTTTAATAACTTGAGTAATTAAAAATTAACTTGTTCTTTAAAATTATAAAAAGGGCATTTCAATAGTTTCTTAGTCTTTACTATGAAGTATCATGAAATTATAAATGTGAATTTGTTTGAACATAACTTTACATATGACTTATTATTCTTGGGGTTTATAGTAATATCTGTGTCACTCTTTACACTTTAGCTCATCCTTAAAAAATCAGTTTCATGAAAGTCATTCAACTGGAAAAATCACTTTCCTTCAGAGAACTTGCAGTGACTACAAACTCATCCTTAACAATTTTATACTGTAACTCTTCTAGGTAGTATATACTATATAGCATTAAACTCTAGTATAAACTTTACTTGGTTAATTCATTATGTGTATGCTATATCTTGGAGAAGGCAATGGCATCCCACTCCAGTACTCTTGCCTGGAAAATCCCATGGATGGAGGAGCCTGGTGGGCTGCAGTCCATGGGGTCACTAAGAGTCAGGCACGACTGAGCGACTTCACTTTCACTTTTCACTTTCATGCACTGGAGAAGGAAATGGCAACCCACTCCAGTGTTCTTGCCTGGAGAATCCCAGGGATGGGGGAGCCTGGTGGGCTGCCGTCTCTGGGGTCGCACAGAGTTGGACACGACTGAAGCAACTTAGCAGCAGCAGCAGCAGCAGCATGCTATATCTGTCTAGGTATTATCACCCTTAACATACAAACAATGAGGTTTAAAACTTAGTATGTGCCATGATGTTTGTGTGCTCAATTGCTCAGTCGTGTCTGACTCTCTGCTGTCCCATGGACAATATACAGACTACCAGGCTCCTCTGTTCATGTAATTTTCCAGGCAAGAATACTGGAGTGGGTTGCCATTTCCTACTTCATGATTTCTTCCTGACTCAGGGATTGAACCTGTGTCTCTTGTATGTCCTGCTTTGGCAGGCAGATTCTTTAGCACTAGTACCATTTGGGAGCTCATTATATACACAGTTACTATTAGTGCATAAAATCAGAGAATTTGATGACAATTTTGTGATTAGTCTATCTGAGCACTATCCTAATACAGGAGTCTTTTTATCTCTTAGACCAGTTCCTAGCATTTATAAAACAACACTGACAAATGGGAGATCACATGCTTGTGAAACATGGTACTTTTTGTTGGATACCGGTTTTTTTTTTTTTTCATATTTGATTTGCTTCCTACTAATTTTAATTTCTGGTTTTATCCTTTACACAATACATAAATATGATAATCAATTACCAATTACAAATGATAGCTTTTCAAATAGATGAAGCTCAAATGGCATTCATTCACACAGCAATTTTTCAAAACCCATTTTTCTCTGCCAGTTACTGCACTGAATATAAAAAGGTAAAAGAGAAAAGCTCTTGATTTTCTTCAGTTCTATCACCTATTCTTTCATATGGCTGGTCTCTAAATGCCTCAGTGTGGTGCATGACCACCTCTGAGGGCATTACTATTTTATTTTCATGTATTAATCATAATTATATAAGTAATGACAAATAATATTATTGAAGGCTATATATGTGCTAGAATATGCACGAAGTGCTTTATATTAATTAATTAAATAAATACCTAATGAGTGCCTTCTACATGTCTAGTACTTTGATACAGTGGGAGAGGTAGGAGGTAGAACTCATACCATTATAGGAGGAGATTGGGAAATGAAGATATGGAGAGGGGAATTAGAGGATCTGAGAAAAGTTCATGAATAAGACTTCCTGTAGTACTTTCAAGAGCTCAGAGAACACTGAATCCCAAGCCACATTCAGTTGCTAAGGTGGACCTGCAAATGGAAGCTTGTAGAGGGGCTGGTTAGAAGCTTTTGTGTGTGTGAGCTCTCTCTCTTTTCCATTCACTGCAAGTGTACCTGTGGCTGCTGTTTCAGGCAGTGCTGCTAGTTGGAAAGAAGAGTTTGATAGAAAAGAAGAGAGTGAGGACAGGCTAGAATCTGCTGGCCACCTCTGCATTAGTCACTCTATTTGATACCAGAGTAGCCTTAGAGAGTAGTGACCACTGCTTGACTTTCATCTCCCCAATTTTTCCTTGTTTCTCTTTTGTCCCTCTCTAACCCAGAGCCATAAAGAGATGACCCTGGGCAACATAACTAACAGTTGAACTAAGTAGACAAAAGAATAAACCTGCAAGATACTGTTTCATACATTGGGGATTCAGTAGTGAGTGAACAATACAGAAACTGTTCCTGACTTTTTACATATTAGATCCTAGTGATAGAGTCAAAATAATTGAAAAAGTGTTTTATTTAATTTCAAACAGTGGGAAGTGCAGCAAAAATAATTATGCTGTATAAGAGAGTAGGTTATAGTGAACTAATGGTAGAAACATGGAAACAGAGACTTTTGCAGTAGTTTAAGTGAAAGATAATGATCACTGCAGTTGGTGAGTGCAGCCATGAAATTAAAAGATGCTTGCTCCTTGGAAGAAAAGATATGACCAATCTAGGCAGCATATTTAAAAGCAGAGATGTTACTTTGCCAGCAAAGGTCTGTTTAGTCAAAGCTTTGGTTTTTCCAGTAGTCATGTATGGATGTGAGAGTTGGACTATAAAGAAAGTGGAGCACTGTAGAATTGATGCTTTTGAACTCTGGTGTTGGAGAAGACACTTGAGAGTCCTTTCGGCAGCAAGGAGATCCAACCAGTCAATCCTAAAGGAAGTCAGTCCTGAATATTCAATGGAAGGACTGATGCTAAAGCTGAAACTTCCATAATTTGGTCATCTGATGTGAAGAACTGACTCATTTGAAAAGACCTTGATGCTGGGAATGATTGAAGGTGGGAGAAGGGGCCGACAGAGGATGAGATGGTTGGATGGCCTCACCGACTCAATGGACATGAGCTTGAGTAAGCTCTGGGATTTGGTGATGGACAAGGAAGCCTGGCATGCTGAAGTTCATGCGGTCACAGACTTGGACACGACTGAGTGACTGAACTGAACTGAATGACCACTCAAACTGGGAAGATAGACCAGCCATCTTTGGGGTGAGAAATGGTCATATGCTGAATATATTTTATAGGTAGAGCTAGGTAACCAAATTTGCTGATCAACTGGAATTAGTTGTTAAGAAAATGGAGTTAAGGATAATGCTAATGTTTTTGAGCAAATGAATGTAATTTTAGTGATATTTGCACTAGTGAGGAATGATGGGGAATAAGAGAGTTTGAAAGAGAAATTAAGATATTTTGAAAGTTAGAATAGAGATTTTATGTTGATTAAGCTATTACACTGAAGAGAGTTTAGAACATGGGAGAGGTGGAACTTGAGATGTATATTTTGGAGTTATGTGAGTGAGTCCATAATGTATTTAAAGATAGAAATACTGGAAGAGATCAGTTGGAAAGATGGTGAAGATTTTTAAAACTGTACAGATGTTATATACTGGTCCATATGCTTACACAGAGTGGGTAGCGCTTCTTATCCATAGTCTTATTATTAATATAAAATCTTTTCATTTACAAACATTAGAGCTAATTTTCAATCATAAGTTCAACACTCTTGAAAAAATTTAAACATACAAAAGTTAGGTGCAGGAGAGATGCAGGGTGGTTAAATTATGAAGCCAAAAGTAAATTAGCCTGCCATTTTTGAATAGAGATGAGCTGCAGATTTGTTTTCAGTAACTAAAACAAGAGGAGCATCAATTAAGATCATTAAATTATAATATCTTTAATATTCACAAATGTAGAAATAGATGAAGAGAGACTAAAAAGGAAAAGTTGTTCTGGAAATAACTGGGAAGTGCCCCGTAGCACTTGGGTTTTTTATGACATCCCATTACTGGAATGAAATTCAATAGAAACAGTTCTACAGGAACCCAAGTAGTCTGATACAAGTTCATAATTCTTTAGTTGTACATCTTGATTCATGATAAAATTCATTTGTTTCAAATAATCTTCCATGAAATTCTTTCAAGCAGGATTAATCTTGAAAGATGATGCTGTGAAAGTACTGCACCCAATATGCCAGCAAATTTGGAAAACTCAGCAGTGGCCACAGAACTGGAAAAGGTCAGTTTTCATTCCAGTCCCAAAGAAAGGCAATGCCAAAGAATGCTCAAACTACCACACAATTGCACTCATCTCACACACTAGTAAAGTAATGCTCAAAATTCTCCAAGCCAGGATTCAGCAATATGTGAACCGTGAACTTCTTGATGTTCAAGCTGGTTTTAGAAAAGGCAGAGGAACCAGAGATCAAATTGCCAACATCTGCTGGATCATGGAAAAAGCAAGAGAGTTCCAGAAAAACATCTATTTCTGCTTTATTGACTATGCCAAAGCCTTTGACTGTGTGGATCACAATAAACGGTGGAAAATTCTGAAAGAGGTGGGAATACCAGACCACCTGATGCCTCTTGAGAAATTTGTATGCAGGTCAGGAAGCAACAGTTAGATCTGGACATGGAAAAACAGAATGGTTTGAAATAGGAAAAGGAGTGCGTCAAGGCTGTATATTGTCACCCTGCTTATTTAACTTATATGCAGAGTACATCATGAGAAATGCTGGACTGGAAGAAGCACAAGCTGGAATCAAGATTGCCGGGAGAAATATCAATAACCTCAGATATGCAGATGACATCACCCTTATGGCAGAAAGTGAAGAGGAACTAAAAAGCCTCTTGACGAAAGTGAAAATGGAGAGTGAAAAAGTTGGCTTAAAGCTCAGCCTTCAGAAAATGAAGATCATGGCATCTGGTCCCATCACTTCATGGGAAATAGATGGGGAAACAGTGGAAACAGTGTCAGACTTTATTTTTTTGGGCTCCAATATCACTGCAGATGGTGACTGCAGCCATGAAATTAAAAGATGCTTACTCCTTGGAAGGAAAGTTATGACCAACCTAGATAGCATATTCAAAAGCAGAGACTTTACTTTGCCAACAAAGGTTCGTCTAGTCAAGACTATGGTTTTTCCCGTGGTCATGTGTGGATGTGAGAGTGGACTGTGAAGAAAGCTGAGCGCTGAAGAATTGATGCTTTTGAACTATGGCGTTGGAGAAGACTCTTGAGAGTCCCTTGGACTGCAAGGAGATCCAACCAGTCCATTCTGAAGGAGATCAGCCCTGGGATTTCTTTGGAAGGAATGATGCTAAAGCTGAAACTCAAGTACTTTGGCCACCTCATGCGAAAAGTTGACTCATTGGAAAAGACTCTGATGCTGGGAGGGATTGAGGGCAGGAGGAGAAGGGGATGACAGAGGATGAGATGGCTGGATGGCATCACTGACTCGATGGACAAGAGTCTGGGTGAACTCCGGGAGTTGGTGATGGATAGGGAGGCCTGGCGTGCTGTGATTCATGGGGTCGCAAAGAGTCGGACACGACTGAGCGACTGAACTGAACTGACTGATAGAGGAAAGAGTTCAAGGCTCTCCTCTCTTCAAAAGACCTGCATTTATTTTTCTTCCTGTCCATCTGGGAGATATATATTAGACTATACATTCTATTTTTCCTCTGTATTCTTTAGGGTTTTGTATGTAATACTGGAACATGCATGTGTTCTAAGTCACTTTAGTAGTGTCCAATTCTTTGGGCCCCCATTGGCTGTAGCCCATCAGGCTCCTTTGTCTGTGGGATTCTCCCCATATCCTCCTCCAGGGGATCTTCCAGACCCAGGGATTGAACCTGTGTCTCTTATGTCTCCTGTGTTGGCAGGGAGGTTCTTTATCACTAGTGCAACTTGGGAAACCCCATGTATTAGTGGACAACACTTCAAATACTCTGTCATCCTAGTATGATATGGCAAGAAGACCAATTCCTTTTTTTTGATGTAAACTGGCTTTTAAAATTAAGTTGCAAACTTGATAAACTTTTTGGTAGTTAACTGCTCATGATAATGATTAGAGTGATAAACTGGAAGTAATTGCCTATGACCAATGACACACTAGCAAAAATATATATAATAGTTGGAAGAACATATCATATATTTTTAAAAAGACTAAATAACACACACATGTACACCCATGGCTGATTCATGTCAATGTATGGCAAAACCAATACAATATTGTAAAGTAAAAAAATAAATTAATTAATTAAAAAAAAAGACTAAATGAAATAGCAACAACCACCCCCCCCCCCCATCTATGTACAACTTGATGAATATGGGAAGAAAATCTCAAGGCCAATGTGTGAGTTAATGTAACAATCTTATTTTCTTGTCATTTCTACATGGTAACAATATTATTTTGAGCTAAATGAAAGCACAAGGACAAGTTTCTAGCTATTCTAATATTTCAACCAAAAATTGTTCACAACAACCAAATGGACTTTTATACTTTTACAGTAAGAAAAGACTCAAAAGTTGCTTGTAAAGAGATGTGCTAATAAGTATTGTTAAGTACTTACTAGAAATAAAACAACTTAATGAATGAAAATAAAACACAATTCCCATGACTACCTAAATTGGGTTTTAAATGGTAAAGTTAAGTTTTAAGTTGTTATTAAACATTTTAGAAAGATATTTAAATTTTCATTTGTGCTGATTTTAGCAGAATCTTTGAGGTTATATTAATAATTACAAGATTTTTTTTTTTTGGCTACTAAGCAATACAAGTGTCTTGTATCAAGTAGTTTAAATATAATTTTCTGTAGAAAAGAAGTAAGAAAGATGATTTTTTTTCACATGAGTATGATTATTAAGTCAGCAACAGCAGATTCAACCAAGAATATTCATCCTTGAAGAGTGCTAAAGGGTGACTGGTTTAGATATGGCAATTAATCACTGTATTATTTATAGTACTTTAGGAACAGCTCACAGTACATTAATCAGGAATAACTTTTGCTTAATTAACAAGACTGCCAAAAAATGTCAAACATGAATGCAAAAACACAATTGAGTAAATATATATACATATATTAGCTAAGGACTGATAATCACAAAGTGAAAAATTTTAACTTGCATTCAAATCATTCACCTGCTTGAACTCGTATGCTTTCACTGGATAGTTTATGATTTAATACTTTCTTTCCAGGGTTGATGGCTCAAATGGTAAAGAATTTGCCTGCCTGGGTTTGATCCCTGGGTCAGGAAGATCCCCTGGAGAAGGGAATGGCAACCCACTCCAGTATTCTTGCCTGCAAAATTCCATGGACAGAGGAGCCTGGCAGGCCATAGTTCATGGGATTACAAAGAGTTGGACTCAACTGAGTGACTGACACTTTCACTTTCTTTCCTGAGGTTGGAGAGTAGCATTTAAGATACATCAGATAATTTATGTTCTATGGAGTTTCAGAGCTTCCCTGGTGGCTCAGTGGTAAAGAATCTACCTGCCAATGCAGGAGATGCGAGTTTGATCCCTGGGTCAGGAAGGTCCCTGAAGGAGGAAATGGCAGCCCACTGCGGTGTTCTTGCCTGGGAAATTTCCATGGACAGAGGAGCTGGCAGTCCACGGGGTCGCAAAGAGTCAGACATTGTGACTAAACAGCAACAACAAATGAAGTTTCAATTTGGACCAGCCCTTCTCTAGTATGTTTATAGCTTATTCTGTAAAGGAAGCTGTTTTCCTTCATGGATTGAGTAGATCTAACTGGAGTTAGATACCCTGGTTTAAATTATAGCTCCAGTATTTCCCAGCTGTGGGTCTTAAGGCAAAGTTAATCCACCACTCTATACCTCTGTTTTGTAATTTATAATTAGTTGTTCATAATGTCACCTAACTTATAAGCTGGGTATGAGAATTCAGTTAGTATATTTAAAGTATTGAACCATGTTTAATAACACAATAAATACTACCTAATATTTTCATTTGTATTATTGTGATCAGAACTGCTGTCTTCTACCTTCTCTAGGTTTCTTTAGACCTATTTTCCTTAGCCTTTGAGACATGCCCTGTGCGCATGTGTGCTAAGTCACTTCAGTTATGTCTGACTCTTCGAAACCCTGTGGACTATAGCCCTCCAAGCTCCTCTGTTTAAGGGATTCTCCAGGCAAGAATACTGGAGTGGCTTGAAATGTTCTCCTTTAGGATTTATTCCCGAACCAGGGAATGAACCCATGTTTCTTACGTCTCCTGCATTGGCAAGTGGGTTCTTTAACACTGAGCTACCTGGGAAGCCCTGAGACATGCCCTAGTCCCATCCATTTTCCTCAGCATCTCACTTCAGCGACTTTTGAGCAGCTGAGCAAGTGTTGTATGCATAGTACAAATACAATAAATGCTTTATGATATAGATATAAATGTACAATTCAGCTTTCTATTGAACCTACACTAATATATATCTTACATATAGTTGCTTAATATATTTGATGAATTTCATGTTTTCCAAATTGAGGCTGGCTTTTTATGAAACTACAACTAATGATGAGACCCCAGAACACTCACTAGTGATCAGCATTGAAATACGTACGAGTAGTACAGATTCCTAGGATTTGTATGTGTGGAGTGTGTGTGACTGCATGATACACAAAGAGGGAGCATTAGAATGATGACTGAAAGAGGAAAATGGAAGTCAAAGTGGACAAAGTAAATGCTGAGTTGAAATAGTTAAAAAAATGTGACATAGTTGAGAGTAACAGAGAACTTCAGATGTCTAATAAACCTAGTGTACCCATTTTACATGAAAGCTGTAAGCCAAGAGCTAATGGTAAAAGGCAGGATTACAATCATAGAAAAATCTTCAGGCATATATTTAGAAGTGAATTCAGAAGATAGTGTTTGTAATTTGAAACACCTTAGACACTCAGATGAGAGCAGTAATGTGGAAATGGTTCAGTACTTTTTGAAAAGGAAATGCTACAGTAAAGAACAAAAATAAATGTATTTTCTTTGATTTTTGAATGGTACAATGGCCTAATATTCAGAGTTAAAAGACTTGATTATATACTGTGTATGTTTGTGCTTAGTCGCTCAGTTATGTCCATTAACTATAGTCTGCCAGGCTCCTCTGTCCATGGAATTCTCCAGTCAAGAATACTGGAGTGGGTTGCCATGCTCTCCTCCAGGGGATTTTTCCAACCCAGGGATCGAATCCAGATTTCCTTCATTGCAGGCAGATTCTTTACCATCTGAGCCACCAGGATGCTAAAGAATCCACCTGCAATGCTGGAGACCCAGGTTTGATCTCCTGGTGAAGGGTATGGCTCCCTACTCCAGTATTCTTGTCTGGAGAATTCCATGAACAGACAAGCCTGGTGGGCTATAGTCCATGGGCTTGCAAAGAGTCAGACATGACTGAGCGGCTAACATTATGTATAATCCACCTTATTTTCCCACTTTGTCTTTCTAGTAATCTTAAGCTCTTGTTTATGGAACAGAGGGGGTCATTCTTATTTCCTCTCTTCTCTCTTTGTGTAATATGCTCAGAGAGCATAAAGTCACCTCCTAAGAAGTTTTTTGACATTAACTGAAAAGGAAAAAATATTTAGTTGGAAGCTAATCAACAGCTCATGTGTTTTAGAATGGAGGAGGGTGGACACAACTGCCTGTGTTCCTTTCTGGATAGAGGTTTGATAAATGATATCTAAACTCACTGGATTTATATTCTTTCAATATTACCTAGTAGGAACTCACTCCATATTGAATAGCTAGTTGATGGACTTGATTCTGATTTTGGTCTTTCATATGTTTGACCTATCATTGACTTGAAGTCTTACTAACTTCTTGAACTGTGTTCTGATAGAAAATATCCCAAGGATGTTCTAGACAAAAACCTAGATTTTCATTCTTATATTAATCTTATTTTCTCCAATATCAGTTCCAGCTTCTTTAGTGTCTTTTAATTTTTAGAACCCTCATACAGTACTTACACTGTATTATGAAGTTAAATTGAAAGTGTTAGTTGCTCAGTTGTGTCCAACTCTTTGCAAATCCATGGACTGTACTCTGCTAGCCTCCTCTGTCCATGGGATTTCCCAGGTAAGAATACTGGAGTGTGTAGCTCTTCCTTTCTTTACGGCATCTTCCTGACCTAAGATCGAACCGAACCTGGGTTTCCTGCATTGCAGACAGCTGAGCCACCATGTATTGATCTGTTATGTTCCCTGCAGCCTACCCCAAAGATACTTTTTTTTCAAATGAATGAAGAAATGAGTGGAATGGGAGAAATGGCCCTATAAGGTTGCAAAGGACAACATACATAGTTTTGGTGTATTATGAACTATATCAGAACCCATTTTATTGGTAGAAGATGTTTTGTTGTTGTTAAACACTCTGTTATGGTGCATCTCAAATAAATAAGGCATTAGAAAGATAAACTAAGAAAAGCTGACACAAGAATGTTCTTTAAATCCTCTTTCTTATCTTTCTTTATATAATCACATAATTAAATTTTTAAGAAAACATAAGAGATAATCACTAGAAGATTATTTTTTTTTTAAAGTAAGAAATAGTACATTAGTATCCCCCCCCCCCCCAGTTATCTTGGTTCCATTTGATTCTTGAGTTTAATTAACTGAATTAAATGAATGCTAAAATGAATTTTAAAAGTACAAAGTTTTATAGTAAATGATTTAATTTTGCTTATTTTCTTATCTCAATGAATGTAAATTTCTTGTGTGTGTTTTCTAGTCTAACTGATTAATAGAAAATATTTTAAAGGCTTACCAAAAATCAAGCTGTTGTGAGTGAAGTGGTGGTCCGCTTGTGCTTCCTTGGAGATTAGGATTATTATTTTGTTTTAAATATTTGATTAGTGCTAATAAAAGAGAATGTTTTTGAATAACATATTGATTGACATTTATTTCCTAAGGTTCTAAGCAATTTACTGGAGGCATAACAATAAATTCATCTCAGTTCTTATTCTCTTATCTTCTCTACCTTCCCTTAACTTCTGACATTTCCCTTGATAATTTTGTTTATTACAGTTTCTAAATTTTTAACATAGGAAACAAAGGAAGATAGCATATATATAATAATTTATTTCTTCTTTTGGACAGTTGTTACATACACAGATATTTTCCCATGATTTTAATGAAATATAGTACTTGTAATAATTTTCTTTTTATTTAATGTTTTTACTTTATTATATTGTGTGTGTTAGTTGCTTAGTTGTGTCCGACTCTTTGCAACCCCATAGACTGTAGCCCCATCTGGCTCCTCTGTCCATGGGATTCTCCAGGCAAGAACATTGGAGTGGGTTGCCATTTCCTTCTCTTGTATTATATTGTATCTATTATCTTATTTACTAATAAGAACAACGAAACAAACTAGGTTATTATTGTTTACCACTTTCTTTTGCAGGGAAAAACATGCATGTCAGAGATACTATGTGAAGCCAAGAGTCACATTTTTTGGCTTTTACTGTTATTTTACTGTGCTGCTTCTGTGATGCTTAAAATATCATTTTAATTTATCATCTCAGTCATTAACTTATCCCCTTCCTTATTAAGTGACTTACAAATATTAAATGAACATTAAAAGAGCAAACAAGTAAAAATAAATCAGTGGCTTCAAAAGTGGAACCTAAAATGAGATGAAAAATTTCCATCATATGCTTACTGCAGGTGGGTTATGGGTTTAGCTATCAGTTTTTTTAGCAGCAAAATTCAAAATGGAAATGTAATCAGTTACACAATTTGTGATGCCCATAAGATAAAAACAACCAATTATTCTTTGAATTGAAAAAATTGTACACAGTAATAATATTAGATGACATATTTTCCAAGTAGAGTGGCTCTCCCAGACACTGTAAAATAAAATAAAATTGTTCTTAACATTCTCCCAGAGATTCCACAGTGACTCTCTTGTACTTTTTCTTGTATAACCTATGTTGGCATCATGCTAAAATATAATCAGCAGAAGCAATTTATGGAGAAGATTGTAAAGTTAAATAGATGGGTTTCTTGGTTGGATCAAGGAGCATAGGTATATTTAGGACTTTGGGAAGCCTTCTTATTCCTCAAGCAAACTTCCCTCACTGATAAACTCTCAATATACATAAGTTAACAGTATATTCAGAATTATCTTATTTGCCTTGTGCCTCTAATGAACTTAGGTAAAATCAAATTCACAGGACTTAAAAGGCCATCAAATTCACAGGACGTAAAAGCAGTAAGGTAAGCAGTAAAGACAAAAAAAAAGCTCAGTAAGATAAGCAGTAAGGACAAAAGCTTAATGTGAAGGCATCTTAACTCCACTTGGATGCAAACCAAGTAAATAAAATCCAGGTGGAGTAATTTTATATTACTTAGTTTTCACATATGTTATTATTTTAGGTTTAAATAAATATATCTTTTAGAAAAAATATTTCAAATTAAATAAAGTATACTCTAATAATAAAATAAGGAAATGAATGCAATGTGAATATTGAGTCAGATAGATCCCTCTGAAATGAATTATGTTTTCTACTGCTTATTTAGAAAATACTAGCATGAAAGTTTAGCACCCACTAATCCATTTACTACTGTAGAGTCTCAAATATTTAAAAAAGGTAGCAAATTATTTGCCATTGTTGATCATATGGATGTAGAATTCACCAATTCAAATTTAACATTCTTACTTTAATCCTGTAATGATTAACTAGAATATGAAAGGAGTTATTCATATTCAAGATCGTTATGTAGTATGTCTGTTTTCTATGTATTGCTGTGCTGTGCTTAGTCACTAAGTCATGTCCAACTCTTTGTGACCCTGTGGGCTGTAGCCCACCAGACACCCTGTGTCTATGGGGATTATCCAGATAAGAATATTGGAGTTCCATGCCCTCCTTCAGGGGATCTTCCCAACCCAGGGATCGAATTCAGGTCTCCTGAATTGCAGATGGGTTTTTTACCATCTGAGCCACCAGGGAAGTCCAAGAATACTGGAGTAGGTGGCTTATGCCTTCTCCAGGGGATCTTCCTGACCCAGGAATTGGACCACGGTCTCCTGCATTACCGGCAGATTCTTTACCAGCTGAGCTACAAGGGTATCAAAGAATCAGATATCTCTCCCCTTTTATATTCACTGAGCCCTGTGCAAGTTAATATCACACCTGCACTTTTACTACAAAGTTCTTTTGTTCTTAGGCTGTAGAGTCACCGGATTTTTTCATTTGTGACAGAGTTGAAGAGATTATTGAGACCTTTTCCAAATTTCCTTTATGATGTGTGTAAATTGTTTTGACATGACTGTAGCATTGTGGTCAACAATTTTTTTAAACAATTTTTTATTTTATTTTGAGAGTATAGCTGATTAACAGTGTTTTGATAGTTTTCAGTGTACAGCGAAGAGACTCAGCCATACGTGTATCCATTCTCTTTCAAACTCCCCTCCCATCCAGGCTGCCACATAACATTGGTTATCCATTTTTATTATAGCAGTGTATATATGTCTATCCCAAACTCCCTAGCTCTCCTTGTCCCCTAATCTTCCTCCTTGCCAACCATAAGTTCATTCTCTAAGTCTATGAGTCTCTTTCTGTTTTGTAACTAAGTTCATTTGTATCATTTCCTTTTAGATTCCACATATGATATTTCTCTTTCTGTGTCTGATTTACTTCACTCAGTATGACAATCTCTATACCCATCCATGTTGCTGCAAATGGCATTATTTCATTGATGCTGTTAAAGTGCTGCACTCAATATGTCCATAAATAAATTGCTGCACTCAATATGGCAGCAGATTTGGAAAACTCAGCAGTATCCACAGGGCTGGGAAAGGTCCATTTTCTTTCCAATCCCAAAGAAGGGCAATGCCAAAGAATGTTTAAACTACCATACAGTTGTACTCATTTTACATGCTAGGGAGATTATGCTCAGAATCCTTCAAGCTAGGCTTCAACAGTAAATGAACTGAGAACTTCCAGATGCACAAGTTTCAGAGAGGCAGAGGAACCAGAGAATAAATTGCTAACATTCGTTGGATCATGGAGAAAGCAGTGGAGTTCCAGAAAAACGTCTATTTCTGCTTCATTGACTGTGCAAAAGCCTTTGTGTGGAATAAAACAAAATGTGGAAAATTCTTAAAAAGATGGGAGTACCAGACCACTTTACCTGTCTTCTGAGAAAATTGTATGCGGGTCAAGAAGCAACAGTTAGAACTGGACATGGAACAATGGACTGGAGAAATATCAACAGCCTCAGATATGCAGATGATACCAGTTTAATGACAGAAAGTGAAGAGGAACTTAAGAACTTCTTGATGAAGGTGAAAGAGGAGAGTGGAAAGCTGGCTTGAAGCTCTGCATTCAAAAAATGTGATCATGCATCTAGTTCCATCATTTCATGGCAAATAGAAGGGGAAAAGTGGAAGCAGTGACAGATTTTCTTTTCTTGGGCTCTAAAATCACTGCACGTGGTGACTGTAACAATGAAATTAAAAGATACTTGCTCTTGGAAAGAAAGCTATGAAAAACCTCAATAGCTGAAGCTCCAATACATTGACCATCTGATGCAAAGAACTGACTCATTAGAAAAGACCCTGATGCTGGGAAAGATTGAAGGCAGGAGAAGAAGGGGGCAACAGAGAAAGAGATAGCTGGATAGCATCACTGATTCAATGGACATGAATTTGAGCAAATTCTGGGAGATGGTGGAAGACAGAGGAATCTGGTGTGCTAAGTCCATGGGATCTCAAAGAGTGAGAAACAAACTTAGTGACTGAACACCAATAACAACAAATGGCTGGATAATATTCTGTTGCATATATGTACCACATCTTCTTTATGGATATTTAATTTGCTTTCATATTCCGGCAATTGTAAATAGTGCTGTAGTGAACACTGGGGTGCATGTATCTTTTCCAGTTATTGTTTCCTCAGGATATATGCGCAGGAGTGAGATTGCTGATTTTATATATATATATATATATATATTATATAGTAGCTCTTTTTATTTTTTTAAGGAACCTCCATACTGTTCTACTTAGTGGCTGTACCCATTTACATCCCTACCAATAATGTAGGAGGGTTCCTGACAGGGTTAACAAGTAGGAATGCCAGAGGTCACCAAGAGGCTGGAGGAAATAAAATGCAAGTGACAGACTTTTTTTTTTCCTTTCCCTTCTCCGTTGAGAACGCCTGGTTCTGCCTGAACTTAATTTTTCTCAAACCTTGAGCTAACCAATGCATTTTTCTTACGGAAAAGTTTTTCTTAAACTGTTAATGAAACTATGTATTTGCTTTGGAATCTGCCATTCTTCAAATCAGCTCCTCCTGAGACTTTTATTTTTTTTTTTTTTCCTTTTCTCAAACCTTGGGCTGATAATGGCTCAACAAACCAGTTCATGTCAATTGTTTTATGGCCAGGGATAACACACCTCTTGCCATCCTATCTCAAAAATGCATAATGTGGAAGAGGGGCCTGGTGAAACTCCCTCAGCCTTGAGGTGTTTCTTTTATTTGATTATAAGCTTGCTAACAGACATAAAATTGAAGTCACTCAGTCCTGTCTGACTCACTGCGACCCCGTGGAGAGTAGCCTACCAGGCTTCTCTGTTCATTGGATTTTCCAGGCAAGGGTACTAGAGTGGGTTGCCATTTCCTTCTCCAAACAGACATAAAACGCCTTGCTAAATACTAGCAAGGGGGCACATTTTCTGTCCCCTTCTGATGTCTATGTGCTTTCTTTTCATCCTTAAATTTTCTTTACCCCTTGCGATAGAATTTGTGTTGTATCTGACACTTATTTGGTGTGGGTTTGGGGAACCTAGGAATCACTGTACTATGTGAGAAGATATTAAGATTCAGCTAGAACTTCACATAGAAGGTTTTCTGACAAGTGAGGATTTGGGACTGGCTTCTGTGTCTTCATATTGAAATGAACATTAACATAATTGTGGATCTTGCTGTCTGGAAAGCATACCCCAAATTTGTAAACATGACATTAAAGTCATCTTCCAGGATTTGAAATAGCTCAACTGGAATTCCATCACCTCCACTAGCTTTGTTCATAGTGATGCTTTCTAAGGCCCACTTGACTTCACATTCCAGGGTGTCTGGCTCTAGGTGAGTGATTACACCATCATAATTATCTTGGTCATGAAGATCTTTTTTATACAGATCTTCTGTGTATTCTTGCCACCTCTTCTTAATATCTTCTGCTTATTTTAGGTCCATACAATTTCTGTCCTTTATCGAGCCCATCTTTGCATGAAATGTTCCCTTGGTATCTCTGCTGCTGCTGCTGCTGCTGCTAAGTCCCTTCAGTCGTGTCTGACTCTGTGCGACCTCATAGACGGCAGCCCACCAGGCTCCCCCGTCCCTGGGATTCTCCAGGCAAGAACACTGGAGTGGGTTGCCATTTCCTTCTCCAATGAATGAAAGTGAAAAGTGAAAGTGAAGTTGCTCAGTCGTGTCTGACTCTTAGCGACCCCATGGACTACAGCCTACTGGGCTCCTCCGTCCATGCGATTTTCCAGGCAAGAGTACTGGAGTGGGGTGCCATTGCCTTCTCCGTTGGTATCTCTAGTTTTCCTGAAGAGATCTCTAGTCTTTCCCATTTTGTTGTTTTCCTCTATTTCTTTGCATTGATCGCTAAGGAAGGCTTTCTTATCTCTCCTTGCTATTTTTGGAACTCTGCTTTCAGATGCTTATATCTTTCCATTTCTTCTTTGCTTTTCATTTCTCTTCTTTTCACAGCTATTTGTAAGGTCTCCTCAGACAGCCATTTTGCTTTTTTGCATTTCTTTTTTTTTGGCGATGGTCTTGATCCCTGTCCCCTGAACAATTTGGAAAATGGAGCTGTGGCCACAGGACTGGAAAAGGTCAGTTTTCATTCCAATCCTAAGAAAGGCAATGCCAAAGAATGCTCAAACTACCACACAATTGCACTCATCTCACACGCTGGTAAAGTAATGCTCAAAATTCTCCAAGCCAGGCTTCAGCAATATGTGAACCGTGAACTTCCAGATGTTCAAGCTGGTTTTAGAAAAGGCAGAGGAACTAGAGATCAAATTGCCAACATCTGCTGGATCATGGAAAAAGGAAGAGAGTCCAGAAAAATATCTATTTCTGCTTTATTGACTATACCAAAGCCTTTGACTGTGTGGATCACAATAAACGGTGGAAAATTCTGAAACAGATGGGAATACCAGACCACCTGACCTGCCTATTGAGAAACCTATATGCAGGTCAGGAAGTAACAGTTAGAACTGGACATGGACCAACAGACTGGTTCCAAATAGGAAAAGGAGTACGTCAAGGCTGTATATTGTCACCCTGTTTATTTAACTTCTATGCAGAGTACATCATGAGAAATGCTGGGCTGGAAGAAGCATAAGCTGGAATCAAGATTGCCGGGAGAAATATCAATAACCTCAGATATGCAGATGACACCACCCTTATGGCAGAAAGTGAAGAGGAACTAAAAAGCCTCTTGATGAAAGTGAAAGTGGAGAGTGAAAAAGTTGATTAAAGCTCAACATTCAGAAAACGAAGATCATGGCATCTGGTCCCATCATTTCATGGGAAATAGATGGGGAAACAGTGGAAACAGTGTCAGACTTTATTTTTCTGGGCTCCAAAATCACTGCAGATGGTGATTGCAGCCATGAAATTAAAAGACACTTACTCCTTGGAAGGAAAGTTATGACCAACTTAGATAGCGTATTCAAAAGCAGAGACATCACGTGGCCAACAAAGGTCTGTCTAGTCAAGGCTGTGGTTTTTCCGGTGGTCAGGTATGGATGTGAGAGTTGGACTGTGAAGGAAGTTGAATGCCAAAGAATTGATGCTTTTGAACTGTGGTGTTGGAGAAGACTGTTGAGAGTCCTTTGGACTGCAAGGAAATCCAACCAGTCCATTCTAAAGGAGATCAGTCCTGGGTGTTCTTTGGAAGGACTGATGCTAAAGCTGAAACTCCAAAACTTTGGCCACCTCATGCGAAGAGTTGACTCATTGGAAAAGACTCTGATGCTGGGAGGGACTGGGGGCAGGGGGAGAAGGGGATGACAGAGGATGAGATGACTGGATGGCATCACCGACTCGATGGACGTGAGTTTGAGTGAACTCCGGGAGTTGGTGAATGACAGGGAGGCCTGGCGTTCTGTGATTCATAGGGTCACAAAGAGTCGGGCACGACTGAGCGTCTGAACTGAACGGAACTGAACATTTTATAGTCACAGTTGCCTTTAAACGAATGATTCTTGGAGGACAAAAATAATATTATCAGTATTAACCATCAGTATGTGAAAGTGCTTTTCTTTGGTAGGTGGGCAACATACTTTTAATTTAATAAATATGAAAATACTAAGTGTTTGAGCTGACCGAAAACTTCAGGAATGAATGTGACAGTTAATTAAAATTTTTTCAGTGCAGTATACTGTTGTTGTTCAGTTGCTCAGTCATATTGCACTCTTTGCAACCCCATGGACTGCAGCACACCAGGCATCCCCTGTCCTTCACCATCTCCCAGAGCCTGCTCAAAATCAAGTCCATTGAGTCTGTGATGCCATCCAACCATCATCTTCTCTGCTGTCCCCTTCTCCTCCCGCCTTCAAAGTTTCCCAACGTCTGGTTTTTTCTAATGAGTCAGTTCTTCACATCAGATGGCCAGAGTATTGGAACTTCAGCTTTAACATCAGCCCTTCCAATGAATATTGAGGATTAATTTCCTTTAGGATTGACTGGTTGGATCTCCTTGCAGTCCAAGGGATTCTCCAAAGTCTTCTCCAAAAGAAAAAAAAAAAAAAAGTCTTCTCCAACATCACAGTTCAAAAGCATCAATTCTTTGGCACTCAGCCTTATTTATAGTCTAGCTCTCACATCCATACATGACTGTTGGAAAAACCATAGCTTTATCTAGATGAATGTTGGTCTGCAAAGTAATGTCTGTGCTTTTTAATATGCTGTCCAGGTTGGTCATAGCTTTTTTCCCAGGGAGCAAGCGTGTTAATTTCATGTCTGCAGTTCCATCTGTAGTGATTTTGGAGCCCAAGAAAATAAAGTCTGTCACTGTTTCCATTGTTTCCCCATCTATTTGCCATGAAGTGATGGGACCAGATGTGATGATCTTAGTTTTTTTAATGTTGAGTTTTAAGCCAACTTTTTCACTCTCCTCTTTCACTTTCATCAAGAGGCTCTTTAGTTCCTCTTTGCTTTCTGCCATAAGGGTGGTATTACCTACATATCTGAGGTTATTGATATTTCTTCTGGCAATCTTGATTGGAGCTTGTGCTTCATCCAGCCCAGCATTTCTCATGATGTACTCTGCATATAAGTTAAATAAACAAAGTGAGAATATATAGCCTTGATGTATTTTTTTTCCCCCAATTTTGAACCAGTCTTTTGTTACATGTCAAGTTCTAACTGTTGCTTCTTGACCTGCATACAGGATTTTCAAAAGGCAGGTGAGTTGGTCTGGTATTCCCATGTGGTAATTAAAGAAAAACATTTCTTCTAACATTCTTTCTTTCAAGATGAAATTCTAACAAATTGATATTATAGAGCTAAAAAATTCTGTGCATAGTTTTTAATATCTAATTTTGGTTCATTTATGAAAAACTACTACTATTCAGCATATCCTGTTTTTTTGGGGGGGGGAGTCCTTTGTTTTTATTTTTAATTTGTTTAACTTATATTAGTAACTTTTGCTGTTTACAACTGTGAAGTATAAAAATAATCTTGAACAACTACAGTGCAAGGGAATATTAACAGGGATAATACACTGTGTTGTAACTTTATAGAATCCTTCTGGAGGCTGTGTGTTTATGTATGTACACACATATATACATATACATATATAAATATATATATATATATATATATATATATATATATACACACACACACACACACACACACATATTTCCTTTTCAACTCAAACAATCTTAAATGTTTGTATGGTATATTACTGTTCTCTGTGTTCTTTGTTACCTATATTTTATCACAGGAATATGTTCCTGCTGGTTGTTCTGGCTTTTCATTGGGTACTATGCTACCTACTTAAAGTGTCCTCTTTTCATTGAAAAATCATACCATTGCCTTTTAATATTTATTTTCAAATTTTCTTCTTTGCTCTGTTTTAACCCTCAAGTTTTCTCAAAGAAAATACTTAGGTACACAAACCTTGCTCTTTCAACAGTGTCTCTTGTGCAGTGTAGTTATTCAAGTAGTATGTCTGGAACTACAGCCAAATCTGGTAAAATGGGTTTCTGTCTTACTGCCAGTTCTTTGAGAGAGTTTCATAGCATGTTCTGCTTCCTCTCAAGTGCATGCATATGTACTAAGTCACTTTAGTCATGTCCAAGTCTGTGTAACCCTATGGACTATAGCCCACCTCTGTCCATGGGATTCTCCAGGCAAGCATACTGGAGTGGGTTGCCATGCCCTCCCCCCAGGGATCTTCCTGACCCAGGGATCGAACCCATGTCTCTTATGCCTTCTGTATTGGCAGGTGGGTTCTTTACTATTAGCACCACATGGGAAGCCCCCTCTCAAGTAGAGATGCCATTTATACCACGAGGATTAATGAAAAAAGAATTTCCCTTTGATTTTCTTTTTAAACACCTTTACAGTCTCTATAACAACAAAATAAATGGTGACAGCCAGAATATATTCTAAAAATTTTGCACAGTTGGACAGTTTATTTACATAATTGATACATTTTTTGAGGTCACTTGTTTGCTATTTAAACAATTAAGTAAATATTTTTTCAGAAATGTGAAGAAAACTTTTTCAGACAAATCTATAAGAAATTATTAGAAAAAATAATATCTAGAATCTGGATTGGCTTTACAAAATGAAAGGTTGCCCACATTGCAGGCGGATTCTTTACCATCTGGGCCACCAGAGAAGCCCAAATTATGCCAGGTATACATTTATATTTGTTTGCCTGTGATAGGATTGTGATTATTAGGCAACTGTAGTCAATGTCCTGTATCTGGACTTTAATAACCATCATCTAGTAAAATATGTAATATGTAGATAAGAGTTTTATATACCTGATGTTTCTAATTATTTCATATTTCTTAACTCATTTGATCTTGTCAACAGTTCTGTCATCTAAGTAGATGATATTGCTTTCTTCATTGTATAAACTCAGGTCAACAAGTAGCAGGCGTGTAGTTTTAATCACAGATTGTCTGGTCCTGGAATTCAGGTTTTTAACCATAATGTTATATCCCAGTCAGTTGAGGGTGATGGGATTTCATGGAGATCTTTACCTTTGTGCTCCATAATAGTAGTGCATGTGTTCTCAGTTATGTCCAACTCTTTGTGACCCCATGGATTGTAGTCTGCCAGGCTCCTCTGTCCATGGGATTCTCCAGGCAAGAAAATTGGAATGGGTTGCTATTGCTTAGGTCAAGATCTTCCTTACCCAGAGATTGAAACATGTCTCCTGTACTGCAGGTGGATTCTTTACTGCTGTGCCACTTCTATCAGCATATAAAAGTAGAGAAAGCTTCCTTCAGTTAAAAGATTCAGGGCTCTTGCCTGAATTTTCTCCTATTTGTTTCAAATCTTTGAAACAGCCATGAAAATGTTGAGGGAGCCTATATCAAACTTGCAAGTTAAAGCTTAGAGAGAGAAAAAGGTGATACGCTGAATGACAGATTTTGGATACAAAAAGAGCAGTGGGATAAATCTTACTATAAATATAGCAGGTATAAATATATGGTACTGTGCTCAGATCCAATAAAACATGAAATAAGAACAGCATAAGGAAGAGCTGACTTAGAAACAAGCCAGTTGCTTGTGTATTTTTGAGATTAGTTGTTTGTCAGTTGCTTCATTTGCTATTATTTTCTCCCATTCTGAAGGCTGTCTTTTCACCTTGCTTATAGTTTCCTTTGTTGTGCAGAAGCTTTTAATTTTAATTAGGTCAAATTTGTTTATTTTTGCTTTTATTTCCAATATTCTGGGAGGTGGGTCATAGAGGATCCTGCTGTGATGTATGTCAGAGAGTGTTTTGCCTATGTTCTCCTCTAGGAGTTTTACAGTTTCTGGTCTTACGTTGAGACCTTTAATCCATTTTGAGTTTATTTTTGTGTATGGTGTTAGAAAGTGTTCTAGTTTCATTCTTTTACAAGTGGTTGAGCAGATTTCCCAGCACCACTTGTTAAAGAGCTTGTCTTTTCTCCATTGTATATTCTTGCCTCCTTTGTCAAAGATAAGGTGCCCATAGGTGTGTGACTTTATCTCTGGGCTTTCTATTTTGTTCCGTTGATCTATATTTCTGTCTTTGTGCCAGTACCATACTGTCTTGATGACTGTGGCTTTGTAGTAGAGCCTGAAGTCAGGCAGGTTGATTCCTCCAGTTCCATTCTTCTTTCTCAAGACAAATGGATAAGAAACCTGTGGTACATATACACAATGGAGTATTACTCAGCCATTAAAAAGAATACATTTGAATCAGTTCTAATGAGGTGGATGAAACTGGAGCCTATTATACAGAGTGAAGTAAGCTAGAAAGAAAAACACCAATACAGTATGCTGCTGCTGCTGCTGCTAAGTCACTTCAGTCGTGTCCAACTCTGTGTGACCCCATAGACGGCAGCCACTAGGCTCCTCTGTCCCTGGGATTCTCCAGGCAAGAATACTGGAGTGGGTTGCCATTTCCTTCTCCAGTGCATGAAAGTGAAATGTGAAAGTGAAGTCGCTCAGTCATGCCCGACTCTTAGCGACCCCATGGACTGGAGCCTACCAGGCTCCTCCGTCCATGGGATTTTCCAGGCAAGAGTACTGGAGTGGAGTGCCATTGTTAACGCATATATATGGAATTTAGAAAGATGGTAATGATAACCCTGTATGAAAGACAGCAAAAGAGACACAGATGTATAGAACAGTCTTTTGGACTCTGTGGGAGAGAGAAAGGGTGGGATGATTTGGGAGAATGGCACTGAAACATGTATAATATCATATGTGAAACAAATGGCCAGTCTAGGTTCGATGCAGGATACAAGAAGCTTGGGGCTGGTGCACTGGGATGACCCAGAGGGATGGTACGGGGAGGGAGGTGGGAGGGGGGTTCAGGATTGGGAACATGTGTACACCCGTGGTGGATTCATGTCGATGTATGCCAAAACCAATACAATATTGTAAAGTAATTAGCCTCCAATTAAAAAAAAAACAAAAACAAGCCAGGCTTCTTAGGGATTTTAATAGAGACTAGCCCCACTGTGATGTAGTTCCAAAAAAAGTAAACAAATTTCTATAGGCTACATTAATATATTTTGCTTGATTTATTGAGTAGTATTACTTTGGTTTGGTCATAATTATGAATTTTTTCCCAATGAATAGTTTCATCTCTGATAATCATGCCCCATGCTTTAATGCCATTGGTATAAATTTTTAATTTTTTCTAATCCATTTTGTCATTAAAATTCAGTTATAACTCTGGTCTCAAGTTTTGTTTAAATTGTGTGTTCTTCCATCTTTCCTGTGTGGCTTTAAACTGAGAAAATGATAGCTTAGGTGGACAGGAGGTTGATCATAGGCTGACTCTGAGATATATATCACTGTCTTTCTTTTGAAGGTATAACTACTCCAGTGTGTTTGGTTAAAGAGGAGAGATAGAAAGTGTTGTGTGTCTTTACTAAACAGTTGTTACTATAATTCTTTCTTTCTTTGCTGAGTTTTGCTTGGCTCTCTCCTGAGCCTCAATGTAAATTCTTTGCCCTGACTCCACCATAGAGCTCTCTGATATGGGAGATCCAGTCTGCATCCTAGCTAGGCTTCACTGAAACAAATTCATAGCTGTACCTCAATATCTTCTTGGTTTGGGGCCTTCTCATTTATTCTTTAGTGACTCTACCTCTGTTTAATGTGTTCACTTGACTCTTGCAAAGTGACCTATAATGTCTGTAAATATTTGGCTGCTCTACTGTAGCAGGAGCTTCCCTGGTGGCTCAGCTGGTAAAGAATCCACTTGCAATGTGGGAGACCTGGGTTCGATCCCTGAGTTGGGAAGATATCTGGAGATGGGAATTGCTACCTACTCCAGTATTCTGGCCTGGAGAATTCCATGGAGTGTATAGTCCATGGGGGTCGCAAAGAAAAGGACATGACTGAGCAACTTTCACTCACTCACACACTGTAACACTTTGTAAAGGTTACTGAACCATTTGGGTGACCTGTGAAGGACAGAAATTTCTTCATAAAGCAGAGGTTTCCAAATTCTGCCTGGTGGTTTTCTTTAAGCATAGTTGATATACCATGTTAATTTCTGTTGTAAAGCAAAGTCATTCAGTTATATGCATCTATTCATTCTTTTTCATGTTCTTTTCAATTATGGTTTATGCCAGGATATCAAATATAGTTCCCTGTGCTATACAGTAGGACCTTGTTTGTCCATTCTGTATGTAATAGTTTGCACCTGCTGCTGCTGCTAAGTCGTGTCCAACTCTGTGTGACCCCATAGACGGCAGCCCACCAGGCTCTCCCGTCCCTGGGATTCTCCAGGCAAGAACACTGGAGTGGGTTGCCATGTCCTTCTCCAGTGCATGAAAGTGAAAAGCTAAAGTGAAGTTGCTCAGTCATGTCCGACTTTTAGCGACCCCATGGACTGCAGCCCACCAGGCTCTTCCACCCATGGGATTTTCCAGGCAAGAGTACTGGAGTGGGGTGCCATTGCCTTCTCAAGGGAACTGCTCTACAAAACAGAAACTGACTCACAGATACAGAGAACAGACTTATGCCAGGAGGAAGGCATATCGGTTTCTGTTTTGTAGAGCAATTCACTTGTGCCCTATTTTATATTCCACATATAAGTGATATCACACAGTGTTGATATTTGTCTTTCTCTTTCTGATTTACTTCACTTAGTACGATAATCTCTAGTTGCATTCATGTTTCTACAAATGGCATTATTTTTTTTTTATGGCTGAGTAATATTCCATTGTATAATCCTACCACATCTTCTTTATCCATTCATCTGTCAATGAATAGGAATACACCATCACACCATGCACAAAAATAAATTCAAAATGGCTTACAAACATAAATATAAGTCAAGACACCTAAAACTCCTAGAAGGGATCATGGTCAGAGTATTCTTTGACATAAATCTAACCAATGTTTTCTTAGGTCAGTCTCCCAAGGCAGTAGAAATGAAAACAAAAATAAACAAATGAATCTTAATGACGCTTACAAGCTTTTGAACAGTATGGGAAACCAAAAGCAGACAACCTGTGGAATGGGAGAAAGTATTTGCAAATGTTGAGACCAACCTGGTAACTTTCAAATTAATGCAGAGTCCTAGATTTATTCTTGTACTGTCCCTTTTTTCAATTCCTTTCAGCAGATCTGCTGTAAAGCCTGAGAATGTTTAGTTTGTTCATTTCTTTAAAGCATCTCAACTATTCAGTAGGGCTGAGAAACACTAAATGAGATTACCAAACAGTACTTGAAATCCTAAGAGTTCATATATTAATTATTTTCCTTAAATAAAATACTTTTATAATAGTGGTATTATATTTAGTATTTAAAAGCAACCATAAATATATACTTCAATGGCACCCCACTCCAGTACTCTTGCCTGGAAAATCCCATGGATGGAGGAGCCTGGTAGGCTGCAGTCCATGGGGTCGCTAAGAGTCGGACACGACTGAGTGACTTCACTTTCACTTTTCATTTTCATGCATTGGAGAAGGAAATGGCAACCCACTCCGGTGTTCTTGCCTGGAGAATCCCAGAAACGGGGGAGCCTGGTGGGCTGCCGCCTATGGGGTCGCACAGAGTTGGACACAATTGAAGCGACTTAGCAGCAGCAGCAGGTATTAATGCATTTACTTTACAAAAATAACAACATAAAATATATTGCAGTTCATATATATGTAATGATATGTTTCTTCAGTCCTCAAAAATAGATTTGTTTTGCTGATGTGATTTCTTTCTGTCAGTAAAGTAAAAGAATTAAAGGGTTAAGACCATGTAGAGAAGAAAAATAAAATTATCTTTAGAAGTGTCTATGGTAATATTGCCCTAGGCAAACTGTTGGCAGAGCAGCTAAGGGCAGATTGCGTACATCTGTGTGAGTGAAATCAGCTGAAGAGTGTCAAGTGCTCTTCTGAGTCATGGTAGAGTCCCTTCATGTTTATTTTCCAAACCAGGTAATAGTTGCCATTTCCATCAGCCCACACAGTCATATTATTTTCCAATCTTTGCTTTATAAATAGTTGGTTCTCATAGCACTTAACTTCTTGTTGAAAAATAATCAAATAATAAGTGCATTTCTCATACTTGGGGACTCCATAGACAAGTAAACTTACATGAAATGAAGAGAAACACTAAATGAGAAGAAAAATAAAAAAATGAAACACAGATGTGTTCGAATAAGTCTCCTCTGAGGAAAAGCAATATTGATTTTCATTTTTAGTGAATTAGTTTTAATGCAGATTTGTTTTACTATAACCTTACTAAATTATACACTGAGCAATTAGAAAAATGGTATATTAGTAATTAATGCAGTATGAAGACCAACATGTGCAAAAAATTATGTGACTGGAAGAGAACCTAAAAATGAGAAGTCTGTAAAATGTATACAATTATTGAAATCAAATAAAATGTAGTAAAAACTGTATGAGGTATAGTTGAGTGCATACGAATATAAATACACTTAAATATTTTATGAAAATTTTTATTGGCTCACAATATAAGCATGACATCACTGAACATTTTTCTAATCAACCTAATAAAGAAATATTATCCTCAGTCTCATTTATGCTCAATCATTGCCAACAATGCCAAATAATGATCAAACGACCATACAACTGTGCTCATCTCACACGCTAGTAAAGTAATGCTTAAAATTCTCCAAGCCAAGCTTCAGCAATACGTGAACCGTGAACTGCCAGATGTTCAAGCTGGTTTTAAAAAAGGCAGAGGAACTAGAGATCGAATTGCCAACATCTGCTGGATCATGGAAAAAGCAAGAGAGTTCCAGAAAAACATCTATTTCTGCTTTATTGACTATGCCAAAGCCTTTGACTGTGTGGATCACAATAAATTGTGGAAAATTCTGAAAGAGATGGGAATACCAGACCACCTGACCTGCATCTTGAGAAACCTGTATGCAGGTCAGAAAGCAACAGTTAGAACTGGACATGGAACAATAGACTGGTTCCAGATATGAAAAGGAGTACGTCAAGGCTGTATATTGGAACCCTGCTTATTTAATTTATATGTAGAGTTAATCATGAGAAATGCTGGGCTGGAGGAAGCACAAGCTGGAATCAGGATTGCCAGGAGAAATATCAGTAACCTCAGACATGCAGATGACACCACCCTTAAGGCAGAAAGGGAAGAAGAACTAAAGAGCCTCTTAATGAAGGTGAAAGAGGAGAGTGAAGAAGCTGGCTTAAAGCTCAACATTCAGAAAACGAAGATCATGTCATCCGGTCCCATCACTTCATGGCAAATAGATGGGCAAACGGTGGAAACAGTGTCAGACTTAATTTTTCTGGGGTCCAAAATCACTGCAGATGGTGATTGCAGCCATGAAACTAAAAGACGCTTACTCTTTGAAAGGGAAGTTATGACCAGCCTCAGTTCAGTTCAGTTCAGTCGCTCAGTCTTGTCTGACTTCTTGCAATCCCATGAACCGCAGCATGCCAGGCCTTCCTGTCCATCACCAACTCCCGGAATTCACCCAAACTCATGTCCATCGAGTCGGTGATGCCTTCCAGCCATCTTATCCTCTGTTGTCCCCTTCTCCTCCTGCCCCCAATCCCTCCCAGCATTAGAATCTTTTCCAATGAGTCAACTCTTCACATGAGGTGACCAAAGTACTGGAGTTTCAGCTTTAGCATCAGTCCTTCCAAAGAACACCCAGGACTGATTTCCTTTATTTATTTATTTTTAAATTTTATTTTATTTTTAAACTTTACATAATTGTAGTAGTTTTGCCAAATATCAAAATGAATCCACCACAGGTATACATGTGTTCCCCATCCTGAACCCTCTTCCCTCCTCCGTCCCCATACCATCCCTCTGGGTCGTCCCAGTGCACCAGCCCCAAGCATCCAGTATCGTGCATCGAACCTGGACTGGCAACTCGTTTCATACATGATATTTTACATGTTTCAATGCCATTCTCCGAAATCTTCCTACCCTCTCCCTCTCCCACAGAGTGCATAAGACTGTTCTATACATCAGTGCCTCTTTTGCTGTCTCGTACACAGGGTTATTGTTACCATCTTTCTAAATTCCATATATATGCGTTAGTATACTGTATTGGTGTTTTTCTTTCTGGCTTACTTCACTCTGTATAATAGGCTCCAGTTTCATCCACCTCATTAGAACTGATTCAAATGTATTCTTTTTAATGGCTGAGTGATACTCCATTGTGTATATGTACCACAGCTTTCTTATCCATTCATCTGCTGATGGACATCTAGGTTGCTTCCATGTCCTGGCTATTATAAACAGGGCTGCGATGAACATTGGGGTACACGTGTCTCTTTCCCTTCTGGTTTCCTCAGTGTGTATGCCCAGCAGTGGGATTGCTGGATCATAAGGCAGTTCTATTTCCAGTTTTTGAAGGAATCTCCACACTGTTCTCCATAGTGGCTGTACTAGTTTGCATTCCCACCCACAGTGTAAGAGGGTTCCCTTTTCTCCACACCCTCTCCAGCATTTATTACTTGTAGACTTTTGGATCGTAGCCATTCTGACTGGTGTGAAATGGTACCTCATAGTGGTTTTGATTTGCATTTCTCTTAAATGAGTGATGTGGAGCATCTTTTCATGTGTTTGTTAGCCATCTGTATGTCTTCTTTGGAGAAATGTCTATTTAGTTCTTTGGCCCATTTTTTGATTGGATCATTTATTTTTCTGGAGTTGAGCTGTAGGAGTTGCTTGTATATTCTCGAGATTAGTTGTTTGTCAGTTGCTTCATTTGCTATTGTCTTCTCCCATTCTGAAGGCTGTCTTTTCACCTTGCTAATAGTTTCCTTTGATGTGCAGAAGCATTTAAGGTTAATTAGGTCCCATTTGTTTATTTTTGCTTTTATTTCCAATATTCTGGGAGGTGGGTCATAGAGGATCCTGCTGTGATGTATGTCAGAGAGTGTTTTGCCTATGTTCTCCTCTAGGAGTTTTATAGTTTCTGGTCTTACGTTGAGATCTTTAATCCATTTTGAGTTTATTTTTGTGTATGGTGTTAGAAAGTGTTCTAGTTTCATTCTTTTACAATGGTTGACCAGATTTCCCAGCACCACTTGTTAAAGAGATTGTCTTTAATCCATTGTTTATTCTTGCCTCCTTTGTCAAAGATAAGGTGTCCATATGTGCGTGGATTTATCTCTGGGCTTTCTATTTTGTTCCATTGATCTATATTTCTGTCTTTGTGCCAGTACCATACTGTCTTGATAACTGTGGCTTTGTAGTAGAGCCTGAAGTCAGGTAGGTTGATTCCTCCAGTTCCATTCTTCTTTCTCAAGATCGCTTTGGCTATTGGAGGTTTTTTGTGTTTCCATACAAATTGTGAAATTATTTGTTCTAGCTCTGTGAAGAATACTGTTGGTAGCTTGATAGGGATTGCATTGAATCTATAAATTGCTTTGGGTAGTATACTCATTTTCACTATATTGATTCTTCCAATCCATGAACATGGTATATTTCTCCATCTGTTAGTGTCCTCTTTGATTTCTTTCACCAGTGTTTTATAGTTTTCTATATATAGGTCTTTAGTTTCTTTGGGTAGATATATTCCTAAGTATTTTATTCTTTCCGTTGCAATGGTGAATGGAATTGTTTCCTTAATTTCTCTTTCTGTTTTCTCATTATTAGTGTATAGGAATGCAAGGGATTTCTGGGTGTTGATTTTATATCCTGCAGCTTTACTATAGTCATTGATTAGTTCTAGTAATTTTCTGGTGGAGTCTTTAGGGTTTTCTATGTAGAGGATCATGTCATCTGCAAACAGTGAGAGCTTTACTTCTTCTTTTCCAAATGATCTCCTTTAGAATGGATTGGGTGGATCTCCTTGCAGTCCAAGGACTCTCAAGAGTCTTCTCCAGCACCACAGTTCAAAAGCATCAATTCTTTGGCACTCAGTTTTCTTCCCAGTCCAACTCTCATGACCACTGGAAAAACCATAGCCTTGACTAGATGGACCCTTGTTGGCAAAGTAATGTCTCTGCTTTTCAATATGCTATCTAGATTGGTCATAATTTTCCTTCCAAGGAGTAAGCATCTTTTAATTTCATATCTGCAGCCACCATCTGCAGTGATTTTGGAGCCCAGAAGAATAAAGTCTGACACTGTTTCCCCCGTTTCCCCATCTTTTTGCCATGAAGTGATGGGACTGGATGCCATGATCTTAGTTTTCTGAATGTTGAGCTTTATGCCAACTTTTTCAGTCTCCTCTTTCACTTTCTCAAGAGGCTTTTTAGTTCCTCTTCACTTTCTGCCATAAGGGTGGCACCGTCTACATATCTGAGGTTATTGATATTTCTCACGCAATCTTGATTCCAGCTTGTGCTTCTTTCAGCCCAGCGTTTCTCATGATGTACTCTGCATAGAAGTTAAATAAGCAGGGTGACAATATACAGCCGTGATGTACTCCTTTTCCTATTTTGGAACCAGTCTTTTGGTCCATGTCCATTTCTAACTGTTACTTCCTGACCCGCATATAGGTTTCTCAAGAGGCAGGTCAGGTTGTCTGGTATTCCCATCTCTTTCAGAATTTTCCAGAATTTATTGTGATCCACACAGTCAAAGGCTTTGGCATTGTCAATAAAGCAGAAATATATGTTTTTCTGGAACTCTCTTGCTTTTTCCATGATCCAGCAGATGTTGGCAATTTGATCTCTGGTTCCTCTGCCTTTTCTAAAACCAGCTTGAACATCTGGAAGTTCACACTTTGCGTATTGTTGAAGACTGACCAGCCTAGACAGCATATTAAAAAGTAGAGACATTGCTTTGCCAACAAAGGTCCGTCTAGTCAAGGCTGTGGTTTTTCCATTGGTTATGTATGGATTTGAGAGTTAGACTATAAGGAAGGCTGAGCCCCGAAGAATAGATGGTTTTGAACTGTGGTGTTGGAGAAGACTCTTGAGAGTCCCTTGGACTGCAAGGAGGTCCAACCAGTCCATCCTAAATTAGATCAGTCCTGGGTGTTCTTTGGAGGGACTGATGTTGAAGGTGAAGCTCCAATACTTTGGCCACCTGATGAGAAGAGCTGACTCATTTTAAAAGACCCTGATGCTCTGAGGGATTGAGGGCAGGAGGAGAAGTGGATGATAGAGGATGAAATGGTCGGATGGCATCACCAACTCGATGGACGTGGGTTTGGGTGAACTCCAGGAGTTGGTGATGGTCAGGGAGGCCTGGCGTGCTGCGGTTCATGGGGTCGCAAAGAGTTGGACAGGAGTCAGAGACTGAACTGAACTGAACTGATTGCCAACTTTCTGGAACCTTAGCTTCCATTTTTGTAGTCTATGATATTTATTGGCAAAGGTTATTTCAATCATAATACCCATCTAATACATACTCCCTCTATCAACTGACATTATAACATTTTCCATATTATTACCTATAAAAATAATTACAAATTATTGTGCAACATTTTATTAGATGACATGATGTAGTTCGTTATTTTTTCACAATTACATATGGCTAATTGTCAGGTTTTACTATTATATATAGGACTGTTTTTGCGGTTTATGCTGCTGCTGCTGCTCAGTCGCTTCAGTCTTGTCCGACTTTCTATAACCCCATAGATGGCAGCCCACCAGGCTTCTCTGTCCCTGGGATTCTCCAGACAAGACTACTGGAGTGGGTTGCCATTTATCCCTAGGATATTACCATATTTTGGAATATTTGCTTACAGTGTTGCCAGAAGGATAGGTAAACATTCAGTTCAAAAACTTATTATTTGGTGCTCATTTCTTTAATGTTACGGAAGATGATGCTTCACTGTTTCTCAGGTTTTTGTAAAATGCAAGTTATTGTGTTTAGAAGAACTTAGTGTTGAAAATTTATTTCATATGTGGAGAATGCATTTTTATTTGTCTTGTATAAAATTTCTTTGGGTGTACTCTTCCTTTTTTTATAATAGGAATTTTAGTATTTTTTTCTGATCATTTATATAGGCTCTTTATAAAATAACTTTTTATTTGTTATAACTGCAAAATATTATGCCTATTTATTCTTATTTTTATTCATGTATTATATTTAAGATTTTACTTGTAGTATTATTTAATCTTTCTATATTTTCTTGCTGGTATGTATGACTTAAGACAAATTCATTGATATATCAGAATTTATATATAAATTTACAAATTTTATATAGATTATAAATGTTTCATTAGCTCTTTCCTGCCATTATATTTAGTTTTATAAGTCACATCTACAGAGCACCAAAAGGTAGTGGAAGTAATTTAGTCAGTGAGGAAAGCTCTTCCTTGTGGGGAAGCACCTTTATCAAAGCATTTGGATCAAAGCTGGCTTTGAGTCTCAGATAAAGCAATTAGATTAAAAGAAAATTAGGATGTTGGCTCACAGTATGAGCATGTGAAGCATAATTCTTGTTGATTCAAAGTTTTTAATCTTCTATCACTGGGTATCAAATATGTCATATAAGAAAAATAATTTCAGCTTTGTGTATAACTTGCTAAGTTTGGTCACTATTCCTTATAAACAAAAGTTAAGTTCTTCTCATATTGGAAAATAAAGTTGTTTTAGAGTCGTTAAACACACATACATGCATATATCAGACTTCATCAGTGATAAGTTTATATGCTATCAATGTCTTATACTTTGATCTACTGTGCCTATCTTGGCTCTTGATATGTGCAGAATTTAAAATTGTACAATGTGAATGGTTGGATTTCCTGCAGTAGAATGTGAGATGTCGTTAAGCATGTCTTCATAATACCTTTAGGAGTGCAAAAAGGCTTGCCTACGAGCTGAAAAAGAAATAGAAAGAAAATGATATGCTCTTGAAAGAACAGGCAAACACAGCTCAATGAGCACTGAAAATCAATGAAGTAAATCTGGTCTGTCCCTGAAAATGAACAAGGTGAAAATGGACCATTTTTTGCCTTCATTGATTTTCACTGCTCATTGAATTGTGTTCGCCTGTTTTTTAGTTGTGCTCTTTCTCTTATTTTCTTTTTTCAGCTTTACTTTTGTGTTTTATTTCAAACTGTGATTGTTCTGAGATTGGCTTTGATGGAGGAATTTTAGCTCAATAAGACCATTTTTGCTTACTTGAATTTATCTAGATATTATCCTTACTTTTCATACTTTTTTAGTGGTATTTTTCTGAAGAATCTTCTGTAAATATTTTATTTATTTTGGTATGTCAGATTTTTATGGGTGAAAACTATTCCTATAAAATTGAAAGTGAAAAATAAAATTATTTTAATTTATTATAGGGTAACCATTTCGGAGAAGGCAATGGCACCCCACTCCAGTACTCTTGCCTGAAAAATCCATGGATGGAGGAGCCTGGTAGGCTGCAGTCCATGGGGTCGCTAAGAGTTGCACTTGACTGAGCAAATTCGCTTTCAGTTTTCACTTTCATGCATTGGAGAAGGAAATGGCAACCCACTCCAGTATTCTTGCCTAGAGAATCCCAGTGACGGGAGAGCCTGGTGGGCTGCGTCTATGGGGTCGCACAGAGTCGGACACGACTGAAGCGACTTAGCAGCAGCAGCAGCAGCAGCAGCAGCAGCAGGGTAATCGTTTAAATGGAGAAGACAATGGCACCCGACTTCAGTACTCTTGCCTGGAAAATCCTATGGACCAAGGACCCTGGTAGGCTCCAGTCCATGGGGTCGCTAAGAGTCAGACACGACTGAATGACTTCACTTTCACTTTTCACTTTCATGCATTGGAGAAGGAAATAGCAACCCACTCCAGTGTTCTTGCCTGGAGAATCCCAGGGATGGGGGAGCCTTGTGGGCTGCTGTCTATATGATTGCACAGAGTTGGACAGGACTGAATCCACTTAGCAGCAGCAGCAGCAACCATTTAAATAAGGAATGTTACTATTGAATCCACATATAAAAAACCTGCTACAAGCATATGTTCGGCACCATGTATACAATACACTTTTGTAACTGCCTAGTATTGTAATTTATATAGGTGCAGTTCAAGGAATTCTGAAGTTGCAAGTTCTGATTTTTGAGAATTAGAAAGATGGATTTGGACTAAAGTGTCTCACATAATTTTGAGATTGACAAAATGTATAATAGTCCAGATCACAGCACTCCTAGCTAATTAATGAATAAATATTTGAGTCAGATTTATGAATTCTGGGTGTGTCATAAAAGCAGGTTCTTCTAAGTATTAGTGATATTCATTATGTCATCAGTATTTGTCTAGGTTCACTCTGGATTTAGGAGGAATTCATCTAGAGATTTGAAGGCAGGGAAATTGGAGGCCAATATTTTGAAGGATAAAACTGAGGGAAATAAATTATTTGACCACTAGGCATTTACAGTTTTTTAAAGTATATAAATCATTTGCTACGTATAGACAGATACATGCAATAGAATTGTAATAAGGTGCAGTCACTTCCTGATTTTTTATGGATGTACTCAGGGTAGAAATAATAAATTATGTTAAAATATAGAGTTTGATAAATGCATAATAAAAGTAGAGGCAGATCCTATCCATGTTATGAAGAGAAGAAATCCATTCAGAAAATTTATGCCCTACACAGGAGTTCAACTTTGATTTCAGGCTTAAATGGTAGCTTTTATTGGCAATCTGGAACATTCTTGGCTGAGAAAATACAGAGTTAATTCACACAAACTAGGGTATTGAAGAGTATTTTCTCAGAATAATTTTATTTGGCCCAAATGTAAGAATAGCCCAGATATATATGAATTTATTATAAAGTGAACTTAGAAAATTAGGCATTGGAAGGGTGTAGAAAGATGAGTTGGAGGTGTTTGGACTTTAATATAAACAGAGATGAAACACTAAGGCAAAGCCAGGATTAGACTATCTTGTATTCTACTTACTTAGTTGTAACCATGTTTTTCTATGAATGTGAGTTGTCTGCTAATCATATTTGAATTTCTTTATAGTCATTCAGTCAGTCCTCATTCAGTTCATTATCCACTCATAACTATTATAAGCCATAAGGACCCAGTAGTACAAAAGATATGTTCAGTCTCCTGTCATGGAACTTACACTAATAGAAAGCTACTTTTTTTATATATTTGGCTACTAAACATAGATGCCCTAAATGTGAATGTTTAAAGCACATCTGGAAATGTTCTCTATTAGTAGTATCAACATTGCCTAACTATCATACTTTGGTTAACAAATTTATCAAGAGTAAATTAACTGTTGTCCCCTCAGACTATTAATGCAGCTTTAAGAAGGGTTCTGTGTGATTTTTAAGCATAAAAATGAGAGTTATACACATAAGTGACTTCCCTGGTGACTCAGTCGGTAAAGAATCCACCAGCAATGCAGGAGACTGGAGTTTCATCATGGATTGGGAAGATCCCCTGGAGAAGGGAATGGCTACCCATTCCAGTATTCTTGCCTGGAGACTTCTTTAGATAGAGAAACCTGGCAGGCTACAGTCTATGGGGCCACAAAGAATCAGATATGACTGAATGACTATCACTTTCACTTTTCAGTTTCCACATATAAGTAGAATGTGTGAGAAACACATATATGAAGTAAATAAGCATGCCATGTTTCGTAAGTTGTCACCTACCACATTCACGAGCAGTTTACAGAGCTGCAGCTTCAGCATCAGTCCTTCCACTGGGTACTTGTATGAGAAGTAGATCCAAAGGACTAGCAGTAATAGAGGTATTTTGGTTCTGATTTACCAACATACTCTATTAATATATTATTTTCTTTAATATGGTGTAGTATGCTTATTCCTTTAGTCACCAATAGATTTTATTGGTGGCAGATGCTATAATTTATGTAGTACCTTATGTATATCTCAATGATCTATATGTATGCATATATCATTATGATTTTTGATTAATACTTTTTATTTTATTTTTTTCTAATATGGATTTTGGGATATTGATAGTGCTTATTCTTATTGCTGGGTATCTTGAATATTAATTCAATAGGAGTTTTTGTATCCCTTCTGTATCTGTAGTTTAGAGTTCTTACTGCCTCCCAGAGTGCTTTAGTCCAAGCATTTATATCTAGATTGCTAGTAATCAACCTAAGATTTGCTTGGGCAAGTCATCTTACCTTGAGTTACCTTTCAATTCATCCAGAAGCAATTGGGTTGTAACATAAGTGAAAGTTCTACATTGTGCTCTGTTTCAATATTTTTTTTTCTTTTTCTTTTTAATTTTTTAAAATTGAAGGATAATTGCTTTACATAATCTTGTTGTTTTCTGTCAAACCTCAGCATGAATCAGCCATAGGTGTACATGTATACGCTCCCTTTTGAACCTCCCTCCCATCTCCCTCCCCATCCCACCCCTCTAGGTTGATACAGAGCCCCTGTTTGAGTTTCCTGAGCCAAACAGCAAATTCCCCTTGGCTATCTCTTTTACATATGGTAATATAAGTTTCCATGTTACTCTTCCCATACGTCTCACCCTCTCCTCCCCTCTCCCCATGTCCATGTCTATTCTCTATGTCTGTTTCTCCATTGCTGCCCTGTAAATAAATCCTTCAGAACCATTCTTCTAGATTCCATATATATGTGTTAGAATATGATATTTAACTTTCTCTTTCTGACTCACTTCACTCTGTATATAAACTTGGCAGGGTATGTCAGTTTTGACCTTATCTGGGCTATTTATTAATGGCTTCCAGGCTTTAAACTTTTGGTAGTTAGTTCTCCTATGTCTTAATTTGAAATTTGAAGTATTTGGTAGGCATATGGGCTTCTCTGATAGCTTAGCTGGTAAAGAATCCGCCTGCAATGCAGGAGACCCCAGTTCAATTCCTGGGTCTAGAATGTCTCCTGGAAAAGGGATAGGCTACCCACTAGTATTCTTGGGCTTGCCTGTGGTCAGCTGGTAAAGAATCTGCCTGTAATGTGGGAGACGGGGGTTCGATCCCTAGGTTGGGAAGATACCCTGGACAAAGGAAAGGCTAACCACTCCAGTATTCTGGCCTGGAGAATTCCATAGACTGTATAGTCTATGGGGTCGCAGAGTCGGACACGACTGAGAGACTTTCACTGGTAGGTACATACATGTTTCTTTCTTCTAACCATGTTCTAGTGTTCTGTATACTGGGATAACCTGTTAGGTGATGTGCCCATATAATGATCCTGTCATTTGGAATATCTGTTTGTTCAGGTTTTATGTTCCACTGTCCTTGTTTATGTATGCTTATTTTTTTAATTGTCAGGAGACCAAAGTTAGATCCCTGGGTTGGGAAAATCCCCTGGAGAAGGGAATGGCTACCTACTCCAGTATTCTTGCCTGGCAAATCCCGAGGACAGAGGAGCCTGGAAGGAGACAGTCCATGGGGTCGCACCAAGTTGGACACCACCTAGTGACTAAAAGCCACCATCCCTTACACAAGAATCATTGTGTTTCTTAAGATACATCTTGGGAATCCTCACTTCTTTCATTTTCCTATTGAGTTCCTACCTAATTATTAAATTTGGTTACTTAACAGTTAGTCTTCTGATGTGTGGAGACATGTGTGATGAAACAGCCAGTGCTGTTTGCTGTCATATGTCCTTATTTCCTATGTTTTAGTCATTTTCCTTCATGTTCCTGGTCAAATAGCTATTCCAAGAAAAGATGTATCACCTTCTGATTTCCCTTAACAGATTAATGCAGGGAATTGACCACGTAGCCATATGTCTCATATCTACTGCCTGGAAATACACCGTTTCCATATTAGGACTTTATGGTCAGGGGTAGTTTTCTCTTGATTTGACAGGGATCTATCTTACCCAGTCCAGGATGGGCTGTTGGAGTTTGCATATAAATGATTTATTTTCTGTTAGTAGCCCTGTATTTTGTAGGGCAAGCTTTTCAAGCATATCTATTCTTAGGTCACAGAAAATTCCTAGTCCAAAACTCAATCAGGTAAAATTTGGGGTCCACAGTGACCACGTTGCAAATCCTTGTAAGTACAGATCCTTGAGTGTTTATTTGGAGTTCTTATGTGTTAAAGAGCTAATGTGTTTGGAGCTAATGTGTTAAAAATTCTGATAGTATTTTTTACGTAACTAAAAGCTGCTTTGAGTCTCTTAATATCTAATTTCCCTACGTTTCCTAGTTATTTAATAGATGGGTTTTAATATTATCTTCATTTGAAGTATGTGCCGTTTCCAGTGTTCAAACCGTCCTATCATTTCTGAGATTATTTTGCAATAGAAGTTGGTATGCAGTCTATCTTGTTTATGATGGAGTCTGATATCTTCCTACCATCAGCAAACCTAGTTATGCCTAGAAAGTTTATTGTAGTTTGTGGTCTTTGGACCTTCCCTGGGTTTATCTTCCATCCTCAGAGGGTAAGGAATTTATTTAACTCTAACCTGTATTTCACATTTGACATGGAGTATGGTGTGTCCCATAGCACCAACTGATATTAATTATTACAACTTTGGGTCAGGTTGAGGACTCTACCAATTTTTTTTTTTTTTGGCAAATTATGCTCAGAGACTGAGATTGTATTTGCCAATAGTTTATTTAATACTGGTTCAGTATGGGAATTATGCTTTATAATAACATTTCTCAAGCCAGTGGCATATAATATGTCTCTTAATAAGTCAATAAAGAAATAACATCCCAATTTCCCCTTTCCTCTACTTCTCTTCAGTTGAAATGGCTGCCTTCCCCCATTCAAATAATAAATCATTTTCAGGTACTCATCACCATCCTATTTTCAAACATTCATAAATTAGACTTCCCTAAATTGTTGAGAATGTGATCTTCCTTGCATCTCCAGTTTTACATGGTAGAATCTCATGTGTGTGTGCGCACTTATAGTCGTGTCTGACTCTTTGCAACCCTGTGGACTGTAGCACACCAGGCTCCTCTGTCCATGGGATTCGCCAGGCAAGAATACTGGAATGGGTTGTCATTTCCTTCTCTCCGGGATCTTCCCGACCCAGGGATCAAACGTGCATCTCTTGTGTCAGCAATCGGATTCTTTACCACTAGAGTCACCTGGGAAGCCCCATAGGCTGTCATAGCAAGAAACAAAGTCATGAGAAAGGGAGTGAAAAATAGCCTGGCTATGGTTGAAATTGCTTTCGCCTTGCCGTCCTGTTAGTAGGAACTCACTTCCAGTAGGAGACATTTTTACTATTTTTTCTTTCCTATCCTAACCCTAATTCAAACAAAGGTTTCAGAGCATCGCAGTTCAGATAAGAAAGAGTCTGTTATCGTTAATGTTAAACATAAAGTGATCGCTTTCCATACCAGAAGGGTTTTAGTAGATATATTAACTTTTTCTGTACCCGCTTTCTAGTCTATTTGAATTAGGATAACATATGTAATTATTTCCTTTTGATAACAAAACAATATAATGCCTATCACACTGTGTTTAAATTTTAAGAATGTCAGAACTCCTCAAAAGTAAAAGGTAATGTGTAAATCCATATATCATATTCAATTCAACCACCATTTGATAGCATGTGTTAGGCTCCAAGGAATCCAGAAAGAAAAAGACAAGTACATTGATCTTAAAGAGCTAGGGGAGCTAATAATGTAAGCACATGAATATTAAAAGGATTGTTTTATTTAAGAATAAGAGTATGTATAAAATGTAGCTATTGCACAGAAAAGTGCTAATTCTCATAGGAAGCTAAGGAAAGTGCTTCACAGAAATAAATTTTCCTGTGCACTTTTGAAAGATGAATTTGAATATTTGTCAGAAAAGGAATAGAAAGGAAAGTAAAGGAAATACCAGGCAGAGAGAGCACATAAAAGCTTTTAAAGATACAGAGACTTACTCAATTAAAATCCATAACTTTTCTCTAAAGAACATTTTGAAATTAGATTACATATGTGCCAAAACAGGAAAATATCATAATTCTAATATGAAGTCTCATTTCACCAGATTGCTTAATTTATTTGCACATTGGTATTATGGAGTCCCTTTGAAAAATATTTACACAGAGGTATTGTAATTGGCCAGCAGCAAGAAAACGCCAGTAGGGACGTGAATGATGCACTTTCCTTGTAGTTTCACCCAAGTCTTCATTGAGGAAGAGGTTACATTGGATCTTTTCTTTTAGAAGTATCCAATTAAATGTTTATTTCCAGTTCATAAAGCATCATAATCTTATTTATTTGAAAATCCTGTTTGATATGCCCTTCTGTTTAGTCTTAGTATTAAATTAGGTGTCAATGGAATGAATAATGAGGTTGTGAGATGTTAATTCAGAGATTATTTCAATTTTCTAATTATTTCAATTAATTAATTAATTAATTAATAATTGTTGTTATAACATCGACTTCATGTATTGGAGAAATCCAGTGATAAGGAGGGCTAGTCTAGTTGATGCTGGATCTGGACAAGAGCTACAGGAAAAGGGCACAAATAACAAAATCAAACAAAAACCAAAAACCACAACAAAAATACAGTATTTTGGAGAATAACATCAAATCCATCAGCTTTAATAGATGTATGAAGGTAATAAAGCCTGAGGAGGCTTAGTCACGGAGAAACTTAATTGCTCTCTGAATTATTTTCATAATATTAAAGGCCCAGATTATTTTTATAAGAGGAAATTTTGAAAATGTAATCATGTAACTAAAGGAAACACTGATTTTCTGATAATATAGGAGATATCCTTGTATATACAAAAACTGTAGAACATTCGAAGCCTTACTGAAAGCATGGACAGCTATATCATAGATAGACTAATATTTTACTTAGAATTTATAAAATTATAAATGCAGATGACAAATTTTTTAAACCAAGTAAGAGAATAGGAAAAGATATTTTCCTTTTGGTATTTCCAAAGGCTCTAAGTAGGTTTCTTGAGGTTTAATTTGTTGTGGGTCTTGAGTTTGGGAGATGATTTTCTCAGAATACTAAATTTCTCTCTTTTTTAATCAGCTAAAAAAAAAAAATCCAAGCAAAACTTCCAAAAGAATTTAAAATAGATAGAGACAAACAGTTTTCAATTTTATTGTAACCCTGAATGGAAAAGAACTTTTCATATCTGGCCCAATATTACTTCAGGTTTTCAACTAAAAATAATGCCAATGACTAAATCTGTAAATAGACACATAGGTCAGTGGAACAGATTAGGGAACCCAGAAATTACACCTATGCATATATAGTAAATTAATGACAAAGGAGTCAAGAATATACAATGGGGAAAGAACAATCTACTCAGTAAATAGTGTTGGGAAAACTGGATAGCCATATGGAAAATAATGAAACTGGACTACTGTTTTTACCATATACAAAAATTAACTGAAAATGAATTAAAAGACTAGAATGTAAGAGCTGAAACCTAAAATTCTTAGAAGAATACATAAATGGTAAGCTCCTTGACATTGGTCTTGGCATTGATTTCTGGGATCTGATTTCAAAAGCAAATAGACATTTCTCCAAAGAAGACATACAGATGGCTAACAAACACATGAAAAGATGCTCAACATCACTCATTATCAGAGAAATGCAAATCAAAACCACTATGAGGTATCATTTCACACCAGTCAGAATGGCTGCGATCCAAAAGTCTACAAGTAATAAATGCTGGAGAGGGTGTGGAGAAAAGGGAACCCTCTTCCACTGTTGGTGGGAATGCAAACTAGTACAGCCACTATGGAGAACAGTGTGGAGATTCCTTAAAAAACTGGACATAGACCTGCCTTATGATCCAGCAATCCCACTGCTGGGCATACACACTGAGGAAACAAGAAGGGAAAGAGACACGTGTACCCCAAAGTTCATCGCAGCCCTGTTTATAATAGCCAGGACATGGAAGCAACCTAGATGTCCATCAGCAGATGAATGGATAAGAAAGCTGTGGTACATATACACAATGGAGTATTATTCAGCCATTAAAAAGAATACATTTGAATCAGTTCTAATGAGGTGGATGAAACTGGAGCCTATTATACAGAGTGAAGTAAGCCAGAAAGAAAAACACCAATACAGTATACTAACGCATATATATGGAATTTAGAAAGATGGTAGCAATAACCCTGTGTACGAGACAGCAAAAGAGACACTGATGTATAGAACAGTCTTATGGACTCTGTGAGAGAGGGAGAGGGTGGGAAGATTTGGGAGAATGGCATTGAAACATGTAAAATATCATGTATGAAACGAGTTGCCAGTCCAGGTTCGATGCACGATACTGGATGCTTGAGGCTGGTGCACTGGGACGACCCAGAGGGATGGAATGGGGAGGGAGGAGGGAGGGGGGTTCGGGATGGGGAACACATGTATACCTGTGGTGGATTCATTTTGATATTTGGCAAAACTAATACAGTTATGTAAAGTTTAAAAATAAAATAAAATATAAAAAAAAAAGCAAAAGCAACAAAAGCAAAAATAAACAAATGGGATTACATGAAACCAAAAACTTTCTACACAGCAAATAAACCTTTAATGAAATGAAAAGGCAGCCTTCTAAATAAGAGAAAATATTTGCAAATCATATATCTGATTAATGGTAAGAGTTAAAACATATGAAGACTTCATGTAACTTAAAAACAAAACAAGACAAAAAGCAAGCAATCTGATGAAAAATAGGCATGGAATCTGAATAGGCATTTTTTTTTCCAAAGAAGACATACAGATACCCAACAGGTTCATGAAAAGATGTTCAATATCACTGGCCATCAGGGAAGACAGATAGCACCTCACATCTTTTAGAATGGCTATTATCAAAAACACAAGAAGTAACAAGTGTAGACTAGGATGTGTATAAAGAGAAACTCTTGTGCACTGTTAATGGAAATGTAAATAAGTTCAGCCATTATGAAAAACAGTATGCAGGTTCCTCAAAAAGTTAAGAAGTTCTACCATGTGATCTATTAGTTCTGCTTGCTAATATTTATCTGAAGAAATTTGAATTAAAGTGAAAAGGCACCTCCACTCCTGTGTTTGTTGCAACATTATTTACAATAGGCAAGAAACAGACATGAACTAAGTTTCTATCTATTGGTTAATGGATAAAGACAATATGATATATGCGTGTGTGAGTGTGTGTGTGTGTGATGGAGTATTATTTAGCCATAAAGTCTGAAATTGTGTCATTTGTAATAATGTGAATGTACTTTGAGAACTTTATGCTAAGTGAAATAAATCAGAAGAAGTTACAAACTTTATGATATCATTTATATGTATTATCAAAAAAATATGAAAAAAAAAAAACAAAACTCAAGTTCATGGATATACAGAATGGATGGTTGCCTGAGCCAAGGGTTCAGGGATTAGCAACATGGGTGAAAGGGATCAAAACATACAGATTTACAGTTAGAGAATTAATAATTCTTGGGGATGTGATGTACACCATGGTGACTATAGTAAATAATACTGTATTTTAATTTGAGGGTATCTAGGAGAGTGAATTTTGGACTATTGTGATCATTTTGTAATATATATAAATATCAAATCATTATGTTGCACACCTGAAATCAATAGGATATTGTCAATTATACCTCAATAAACAAGGATAAAAAATACTGATCAGTAACCATTAAAATAGTGTAAACCTTTCATTCATTTCTGTGGAAGATATAAATTTATTTTAGGATTGTCAATGCCAAGTCCTTAACTCCTTTTAATAGAGACTATGCTTTGTGAAACATTTCTAAATATAAATAATTGCTTAGATTTCTTAGAAAACTTTGCCATAACCTAACCAAGGAGTAAAGTGTATCCTAAAACTGAATTGTATTAGAAATAGTAAAGTGAAGTGAAGTCGCTCAATCATGTCTGACCCTTTGCGACCCCATGGACTGTAGCCTACCAGGCTTATCTGTCCATGGGATTTTCCAGGCAAGAATACTGGAGTGGGGTGCCATTTCCTTCTCCAGGGGAATCTTCCTGACCCAGGGATTGAATCCAGGTCTCCTGCAATGCAAGTAGATGCTTTACCCTCTGAGCCACCAGGGAAGCAGTAAAAGGGATTTTAATCAAGAACTGGCTGAAATATTTCAGAATTACATCTATAACCTGAGTAATGTTCAAGGACACAGAACAGAACTACTAGTGCCTCATAGGTGAGCAGGTTTTACATTTACTGTGTGTCAGCTATATAAAGGCATTATCTCTTTAGCACAACAAACTAAATGTGATTTTTCAGATTTTACAGACATAAACGTAGTGGCCTGAAACAGACCAGTCTTAAGAATTATTTGCTACAGTGATTGTAACTGCTTCATAAGGATACTGTCCAATTTTGCGAGAAAAGGGCCTCCTGAGAAATCTTTATGCAGGTCAAGAAGCAACAGTTAGAACTGGATATGGAACTACAGACTGGTTCCAAATTGGGAAAGGAGTACGTCAAGGCTGTATATTGTCACCCTGCTTATTTAACTTATATGCAGAGTATGTCATGAGAAACGCTGGGCTGGAGGAAGCACAAGCTGGAATCAAGATTTCTGGGAGAAATATCAATAACCTCAGATATGCAGATGACACCACCCTTATGGCAGAAAGGGAAGAAGAACTAAAGAGTCTCTTGATGAAAGTTAAAGAGGAGGAAAAAGTTGACTTAAAGCTCAGCATTCAGAAAACTAAGATCATGGCATCTGGTCCCATCACTTCATGGAAAACAGATGGGGAAACAATGGAAACAGCGACAGACTTTATTTTGGGGTGCTCCAAAATCACTGCAGATGGTGACTGCAGCCATGAAATTAAAAGACACTTGCTCCTTGGAAGAAAAGTTATGACCAACATATAAAGCTTATTAAAAAGCAGAGACATTACCTTGCCAACAAATATCCATGTAGTCAAAGCTATTGTTTTTCCAGTAGTCCTGTATTGATGTGAGAGTTGCACTATAAAGAAAGCTGAGCGTTTAAGTATTGATGCTTTTGAACTGTGGTATTGGAGAAGGCTCTTGAGAATCCCTTGGACTGCAAGGAGATCCAACCAGTCCATCCTAAAGGAAATCAGTCATGAATATTCATTGGAAGGACTGATGCTGAAGCTGAAGACCCTGATGCAGGGAAAGATTGAAGGTGGGAGGAGAAGGGGATAACAGAGGATGAGATTGTTGGATGGCATCACGGACTCAATGGACATCAGTTTGAGTAAACCCCAGAAGTTGGTGATAGACAGGGAGGTCTGGTGTGCTGAATTCCATGGGGTTGCAAAGAGTCGGACATGAGTGACTGAACTGAACTGAATACTCTCTCTATATATACAGTGTTTCTGGGATATTTTAAAGTGCATTGTCTAGTATGTTGTAACTTTGGTTACAAGTCCTGATTGTAAATAATAAATCTAACAGTAAGTTTAAGCCAGTTCTAAGGAAAGGTGGTATATTTCCTGGAACATATGAGAACTTTGCCTCTTGTATGTAGAAGAGAATAATGTAAAGACAAAAGAACATAATAGAAAGGCAATAAAATGTTATGTTAAATGTGAGCTATTTAGTAATTATTGTGTGGTTTTGAAATAATGTTAAGATTGTGTTGATCTATAGAACATTCTGTTGATGATCCTTCAGTCCCTTTCATTTCCCAGTACTAAAAATTAGGACTAATTGTCTATGAATCTGAATAAGGTTGAAGACCAACAATCTCCTGGAGCCCTTTTACTTTATAGATGATTAAACTGAAAACTTGAATGACTCAGTGATTTAACCATAGTCAGTAAACCTATGATTACATGACCAAAACTAGAACCAAGATTTCTTAATGCTTTTACCCATTGTGCATATTCACATCCTATGCAGCATAAGCAGAAGATAATTGTAAAATTTGTATTTTTTTAACTCTGATTAGTAAGAGTGACTGGAAAATCCCATGGACGGAGGAGCCTGGTGTGCTGCAGTCCATGGGGTCGCTAAGAGTCGGGCCCGACTCACTTTCACTTTTCACTTGCATGCATTGGAGAAGGAACTGGCAACCCACTCCAGTGTTCTTGCCTGGAGAATCCCAGGGATGGGGAAGCCTGGTGGGATGCCATCTATGGGGTCACACAGAGTTGGACACGACTGAAGCGACTTAGCAGCAGCAGCAGCAGTAAGAGGGATAAATGACCAAAGGAATCAAACAAAATAATTTAAACATGCATCTGAACAGTTTCATTAGGGTATGAGTGATATACAATACGTTGTATGTGTCTAAGTTGAACAATTTGAACACATTTTGAGATATTTATAACCATAACCACAGTCAAGATAATAATACCTTTAAAATTGTTTTGTCTCTTTTTATTCCTCAATCCTGTATTTCCTGTTTGCAACTTTATTCCCAGGCAAATCTGGGTTTCCTGGTGGCTTCCTTTGTGACTAAGATGGTAAAGAATCCATCTGCAGTGTAGGAGACTTCGGTTTGATCTCTCAGTCAGGAAGATCCCTTGGAGAAGGGAATGGCAACCCATTCCTGAATTCTTGCCTAGGTTATCCCATGGACAGAAGAGCCTGGCAGGCTATAATCCATGTTATAATCCATGGGGTCACAAAGAGTTGGACATGACTGACTGACTACTACACAGATGTTGGTAATCCTCTCACTATATTAATATGCATTTTCTAAGGATGTAAATATATAGAATCGTAAATACATTGTCCATTTTTGGCTTTGCTTCTTTAACTCAGCATAATATTATGGAAGCTATCTATGTTTCTGTGTTTATCAATAGCTCATTGCTTTTCATTGCTGAGTAGTTTTCCATTATATGGATATACCATATATTTTTCTGTTTGTCCTTCTATGCTTTACTTTCTTGTTTCACTTTCTTTTGTATTAATTGAACATTTGTTTTATGATTCTCTTTTGCCTTTAGGCTGACTCATTTGTTGACTTTGTTGCATTTTTTTTAGAGATGGCTCTAAGGTTTATTCCTTGTTGTTCAGTTGCTCATTTGTATCCAACTTTTTGCGATCCCATGGACTACAGCACACCAGGCTTCCCTTTCCTTCATGTTCTCCTGGAGCTTGCTCAAACTCATTTCCATTTAGTTGGTGATGCCATCCAACCATCTCACCCTCTGTCGTTCCTTCTCCTCCTGACTTCAGTCTTTTCCAGCATCAGGGTCTTTTTCAATAAGTTGACTCTTCGTATCAGGAGAGTGAAAGTGTTAGTTGCTCAGTTGTGTCCGACTCTTGTCAAGTCCATGGACTGTAGCCCACCAGGCTCCTCTGTCCATGGGATTTTTCAGGCTAGAATACTGGAGGAGGTTGTCATTCTCTTCTCCATGGGATCTTCGTAACCCAGGAATCAGAGTGGGTTGCCATTCCCTTCTCGAGGGGATCTTCCTAACCCAGGCATTGAACCCAGGTCTCCTGCATTGCAGGAAAATTCTTTACCATCTGAGAAACCAGGGATGCCCCTTCACATCAGGTGGCCAAAGTACTGGGGCTTCAGCTTCAGCATCAGTCCTTCCAGTGAATATTCAGGGTTGATTTCCTTTAGGATTAACTGGTTTGAACTCCTTGCCGTCTAAGCTACTCTCTCTTTTTTTTTTTTAATATTTTTTTTGAATTTTATTTTATTTTTAAACTTTACATAACTGTATTAGTTTTGCCAAATATCAAAATGAATCCGCCACAGGTATACATGTGTCCCCCATCCTGAACCCTCCTCCCTCCTCCCTCCCCATTCCATCCCTCTGGGTCGTCCCAGTGCACCAGCCCCAAGCATCCAAGAGTCGTCTCCAACACCCCAGTTTGAAGGGAAATAATGACTCTGCTTTTTAATACACTGTCTAGGTTTGTCATTGCTTTTCTTCCAAGGAGCAATAATCTTCTAATTTCATGGCTGCAATCACCAACTGCAATGATTTTGGAGTCCAAGAAATAAAGTCTGTCATGTTTCCCCATTTGTTTGCCAGGAAGTTATAGGACTGGAGGCCATAGTCTTCATTTTATGAATGTTGAGTTTTAAGCGAGCTTTTTCACTCTCCTCTTTCACCTTCATCAAGAGGCTCTTTAGTCCTCTTTACTTTCTAAGGGCATTGTCATCTGCATATCTGAGGTCGTTAATATTTCTCCCTGCAGTCTTGATTCTAGCTTGTGCTTCATCCAGCCCACCCTTTAACATGATATATTATGCATATAAGTTCAATAAGCAGAGTGACAATATACAGCCTTGACATACTCCTTGCCCAATTTGGAACCAGTCCATTGTTCCATGTCCAGTTCTAACTGCTGGTTCTTGACCTGCATACAGGTTTCATAGGAGGCAGGAAAGGTGATCTGTTATTCCCATCTTTTTAAGAATTTCCACTGTTTTTTGTGATCTACACAGTCAAAGGCTTTAGAGTTGTGAATGAAGCAGAACTAGATGTTTTTCTGGATTTCTCTTACTTTTTCTGTGATCCAGCGGATGTTGGCAATTTGATCTCTGCCAGAAGAATTGGTTCTTCTGCCTTTTCTAAATCCAGCTTGTACATCTGAAAGTTATTGGTTCACATATGTTGAATCCTAGTTTGAAGGATTTTGAGCATTACTTTGCAAGCAGGTGAAATGAGTGCAATTGTGTGGTAATCTGAACATTCTTTGGCAATGACCTTCTTTGGGATTAGAATAAAAACTGACCTTTTCCAGTCCAGTGGCCACTGGTGAGTTTTCCAAATTTGCTAGCATATGGAATACAACGCTTTAATAGCATCATTTTTTAGGATTTGAAATACCTCAGCTGGAATTCCATCACCTCCACTAGCTTTGATTGTTGTGATGCTTCCTAAGGCCCACTTGACTTCACACTCCAGTATGTCTGGCTTTAGGTGAATGATCACACCATCGTGTTTATCTGAGTCATTAAAATCTTTTTTGTATAGTTCTTCTCTGTATTCTTGCCACTTCTTAATATCTTCTACTTCTCTTAAGTTCATAGCATTTCTTTCTTTTATTGTGCCTATTTTTGCATGAAATGTTCCCTTTGTATTTCTAATTTTCTCGAAGAGATCTCTAGTCTTTCCCATTCTATTGTTTTCCTCTATTTCTTTGCATTGTTCACTTAAAAAGGCTTTCTTATCTCTCTTTGCCATTCTCTGGAACTCTGCATTCAGTTAGGTGTATCATTCTTTTTCTCCTTTGCTTTTCGCTTCTCTTCTTTTCTCAGCTATTTATAAGGCTTCCTTGGAAACAACCATTGTGCCTTTTTGCATTTCTTTTTCTTGGGGATGTTTTTGAGCACTGCCTCCTGTTCAGTGTTATGAACCTCAGTCCGTAGTTCTTCAGGCACTTTGTCTATCAGATCTAGTCCCTTGAATCTATTTGTCACTTTCAGTGTATAATCATAAGGGATTTGATTTAGGTCATACCTGAATGGCCTAATGGTTTTCCATACTTTCTTCAATTTACGTCTGAATTTTGCAATAAGGAGTTCATGATCTGAGGCATAGTCAGCTCCAGGTATTGTTTATAGAGCTTCTCCAGCTTCAAAGAATATAATCAATTTGATTTCAGCATTGGCTCTCTGGTGATGCCCGTGTGTAAAGCCGTCTCTTATTTTGATGGAGGAGTGTGTTTGCTATGACGAGCATGTTCTCTTGGCAAAACTCTGTTAGCCTTTTCCTTGCTTCATTTTGTATTCCAAGGCCAAACCTGCCTGCTACTCACAGGTATCTTTTGACTTCCTACTTTTGCATTCCTGTCCCTTATGATGAATAGTACATCTTTTTTTTTTTTTTTTTTTTTTTTGGTATTAGTTCTAGAAGATCTTGTTCTAGAAGTTCTAGAAGACCATTCAACTTTATCTTCTTCTGTATTAGTGTTTGGAACAAAGACTTGGATTAGTGTGCTATTGGATGGTTTGCCTTAGAAACAAACCAGGATCATTCTGTCATTTTTGAGATTGCACCCAAGTACTGCATTTCAGACTCTTTTGTTGACTATGACCAGGGTTTATAGTATTTATATTTAACGTATCATAATCTACCTGTAAGCAAAATTATACCACTTCAAAATAGTATAAGAACCTTATATCATATTCATAATTTTCTTCTCCTGGCCTGAGTGTTATTGTTAACATACATTTTACTTCTGTATATTTTATAACCCTATAAGACATCATTTTCATCTTTAAGTAATCAATTGTTTTTTAAAGACCTCTACATAATATGGGGCTTCCCCAGTGGCTCAGTGGGTAAAGATTTATTCTTCAGTGCAGGAGACCCAGGAGACGTGAGTTTGATTCCTGGTTTGGGAAGATCACCTGGAGGAGGACATGGGTACCCACTCCATCATTCTTGCCTGAAAAAACCCACAGATGGAGCCTTGTGGGCTACACTCCAGAGGGTTTCAGAGAGCCAGTTATGACTAAATGACTAGGCACAATGGCCTATGTAATATGAAAAACGGTGTCATATTTATCCACATATTTACCATTCCTAGACCTCTTCATTTGTTTGTGTTAATCCATATTTCCATCTGGGATCATTTCGTTTATATCCGAAGTTCTGCCTTTAGTGTTGTTTTTAATATAGTTCTGCTGGTGATGAATTTTTTTAATCTTTTGTAGTCTGAAAATGTCTTTATCTTTGACTGTTACTTTCTTTGAGCAAGAATATCATTAGTAGACAGTTTTTCTCTGGGTTTTTAAAAAATGTTGATCCATTGTCTTGCTTTGTTCTGATGACAAATCAGCTTGTTTCCTTATCTTTGCTCCTTTGTTTATAATGTCCTTTTTTCTCAGTTTTTAAGACATTATCCTTTTTGTTGTTTTCAAGTAATTTACTTATGGTATGCCATGCTCTTATTCTTCTTGACATCTCTTGTACTTGGGGTTTGTTAACCCATTGGTTTTTTGATCAATGTATGCATAGTTTTCTTTCATTTTGGAAAAAATAAAGAACCATTTTATTTTTCTACTCCTCCTTTCTTTTTCAACTACATGAGTATTAGACTTTTTGAAATTTTCCTCTATTTTACTGATGTTCTATTTCCTTTTTTTTTTTCTTCCCGTGTTTCCTTCTGAGAGTTGCTGGTGTTGTTTCTTCAAGTTTGCTTATTTTTCTTCTGCAAACTGCTTTGGGTACTCTGTGTCCTCTTAGGAAGTATTCCATTTTAGCATTATGAACAGTCTGTGGTCTCAGCAGCCTTATGTATACCTTGGTGAGTGGTGTGTCTACACTGTTTGTGTTCCCTTCTCCTGTTTTGGATACATTTATTCACACACATGCTGTGCTCAGTACTCTGCCGAGTACTTTAGGGAGGAATATTAAGGAAGTATACTAGACCCTCTTGTCCCCCTTCCATTGCTGTGGTCTAGAAATTTTCTTGAGGCTGTGTAAGCACAGGTAATTGTTGGGCTCACTTTGTTTCTTGTGTCTCAGTTATCACTTTCCTTTTTTGCCTGATAACCAATAATTTAAAAACATTTGTTTCATGTTTTTCTCAGTTTTTAGTGTTTTTGGTGGACCAATAAATCTAGTCCTTGTGACTTCATCTTGGCTGGGAGTGAGAGTGCCTCATGCATATATATTTTTCAGTAACAGTTTTTTTATTATTAGAAAATTCTTCCATAATTTTTGAGGCTCTTTCATAAAAATGTCGTTTCCAAATTCTAATTGTTAATGCAATGTGTATTCATGAACAATAATTAACATTATTATACTGTGCACTTAAAAACCTTTTAAGAGAATAGAAAGAACACACATGCAGTGAACACAAAAAGTCTATTGGTGGTGATGGATATGTTTATTACCTTGATAGTGGTGATGGTACCATGGATGTATGCACATGTCCAGACATGTATTAAACACATAAATATTATATTAACTATACCTCAGTCATGCCAAAAAAAAGACAAAGAATAAATACCTATCATAGTTTCCTAGAAACTCAGTGCTAATTTAACAATTTCATCTTTGAATTTTTTCTTTAAATATATGGTTTTATATATTATTTATTGCATTAAATACTGGTATACATAGTAACATATTAAAATATTTCTTTTAATTACATATATTCTAAAATAAATCATTTAGGAATACATTTACTTATAATTATTTCATTTTTTGAAAAATAATAGTAAAATAAGACTCACTATTAATTTTCAAATGCACTGTTCCAACAAGAATTTATTAAATGCTTGCTTTATTGGACATATATTTCTTATCATAGGACATATAAAAAACAAACAAATTAGAACATATTTGCTCCAAAAATTTATCAGTGATGTTGGTGGTATGAGATTTAGATGAAGTCTTACAGTTGCCTCCCGTGAGTGAGATGTTATCTAGGGTGTTTCAGCTTTGTACAGGAATTTAATATGATGATAAATTTTCTTTTCTATTTTAAATTTCCTTTAAGAAACTCAACATTTCTTTTCATTAAACATAAGATATTATTCTAAAGGTTTTAGAAATATTTTCTCATTTAATCATAACAACTCAATGTAGTACATTCTTACATTATCTCTAGATTAGAAAACTGTGTCAAAAAAGAATTAAAAAATGACCAAGACCCTACAGCAAGTAAAATCTTATGATATATTGAAATATAGTGGTTAAGTGGTTAATACATCCTAAGTATTGCATGGTTTACTTATCCAATCCTGTTCACTGGATAAAAATGATTAAAATAATAAAATATTTCATTAACAGCAAATAAAAGTTTACATATATCTTATATCCTATTTACATTATCATAAGTAAAGACTTTGATAGACTTTTCTAAATATCATAGTATTGAAATCTGTAGTTTTACAAAGATTTATGCATCATTTTATGTATCTAATTACTTTGCCAACATGTAGCCAAATATAGATTTTAAAATATTCTATTATACAATGATAGTTTTAAAAACACATCTGTGAAGTTCGTTTAGGAATAAATGCTGGTATTCATTCTCTATAAGGCTAATAAAATTGATACACTTTTTGAACTGACTAAATGAAATGTGATAATTTAATACTCTGTCTAATGTAGGAGGTGTGTGCATGCTCAGTGGTGTCTTCCGCTTTGCCACCCCATGAACTATAGCCCACCAGGCTCCTCTTTCCTTGGAATTTTACAGGCAAGAATACTGGAGCATTTGCCATTTCCTACTCCAGAGGGAGGGAGGGGGAGCCTGCAGATACAGGGATGGCTAAAATAAATGATTAATCTGAGAGAGAGAGAGAAGAAAGGAAGGGAAAGGAAAGAAGGAAAGGTAGTGAGAAGGAGAAGAAGGGAGGAGGGAGAGAGGGGTCGAATGAGTGCGTGTGAGAGTGGGTTTGTGTATGTATGTGTTTAGTGTTGTTAGATGTATAAAGATGTACTTAAATCTTTTAAGTGTGGAAGAATATTTTTGTCACAGTGCAGCAGCTCTGACATTGGAAAAGTTTTAACCCTCATTTTTTGAAAAACTACAGCTGTTTTGCTTTGCTAATATAGCACTTACTTTCCCAGATGCAGCGATACTTAGTGTTTCAGTGATTAACCTTATCTTAGTATCGCTGCAGAGAGAGTAGCAATCTGAATCTAGAATCAAGTCATGTAGTTTAGTATTAGTGGACAGACATATCTTTTTAGTTTAAAGACTCAGTTTCCAGTGACCCAGTTTTTGGCATACTACTGTCAGGGTTCACTCTAGGTTTTCCAAATATTGTTTCTGTGCTTACTGAGCCAGGCAGCATGCTTGGTTTTGTCAGTTTATACTTGAATTCCTTTAATATGTGAATCCATGCATCCTACTCACCATTTATCACTCTATCCCTCTAGGACAGAGAAACACAAACACACAGATGCATTTTTGTTTTCTAAGTATCAAAAATATCCTGGGCTGTATTGTATTAATAGTAAAAGATAAATGCTTCCCCACTCCAGTACTCTTGCGTGGAAAATCCCATGGACAGAGGAGCCCGGTGGGCTGCAGTCCATGGGGTCGCTAAGAGTCGGACACGACTGAACGACTTCACTTTCATGCATTGGAGAAGGAAATGGCAACCCATTCCAGTGTTCTTGGCCTGAAGAATCTCAGGGACAGCAGAGCCTGGTGGCTGCCATCTGTGGGGTCACACAGAGTCGGACACGACTGAAGCGACTTAGCAGCAGCAGCATTTCTGAAACATTGTTTTAAAATAAAATTTGAATCCACTTAAAATTTCATATAAATATACACATGTGTACACACACATACATGCCATAAACTGTGTTACTTTTATATATAAAAGTTATATTTTTTAAAGAATAACACCAGCTCTGGAAACAGTATATACTCGAGAAATATTTGTTGACTTACTGACAGAATAAGTAAATGAAGAAACTACCAATGAAATCAATCAAAATAACTTTGAGATAAATAATTATATCCTATCCAGTATCATAGTTAATGTTGTCTATATTATTGTAATTGCAATGTCATTGTTTTTCTTTACTATCAAACTTCCATTTAAATAGCTCCCTTTTCCAGTAGGCTCTCCCTTTGCCTCCTTTCCTGCCCAAGCTAGGCATGTAACTGAAATCTGAAATGTAACTATACTGAAATGTAACATCATGGAACCTTTTTAGCTTATTTGGATGTAATCAGTGGCTTCTTACCTCCACAAAGTGAATTTTCATGTTTTAAGTTTATTCCTAAATAAGCCTTGTTTCATTGTTTTTATAAAATGGTATGAAAATTAGTGATAGGAAATATCTTCAGTTCACTTCAGTTCAGTTCAGTGGCTCAGTCATGTCCGACTCTTTGCGTCCCCATGAATTGCAGCACGCCAGGCCTCCCTGTCCATTACCAACTCCCAGGATTCACTCAGACTCATGTCCATCGAGTCAGTGATGCCATCCAGCCATCTCATCCTCTGTCGTCCCCTTCTCCTCCTGCCCCCAATCCCTCCCAGCATCAGAGTCTTTTCCAATGAGCCAACTCTTCGCATCAGGTGGCCAAAGTATTGGAGCTTCAGCTTCATCATCAGTGCTTCCAATGAACACCCAGGACTGATCTCCTTTAGGATGGACTGGGTAGAGTCTTCTCCAACACCAGAGTTCAAAAGCATCAATTCTTCAGCACTCAGCGGGGGGCTTCTCTGGTGGCTCAGACGGTAAAGCGTCTGCCTGCAATGGTGGAGACCCGGGTTTGAGTCCTGGGTCAGGAAGATCCCCTGGAGAAAGAAATGGCAATCCACTCCAGCACTCTTGCCTGGAAAATCCCATGGATGGAGGAGCCTGATAGGCTACAGTCCAACTTTCACTTTTCTTTCAGCTTTGTTCACAGTCCAACTCTCACATCCATACATGACCACTGGAAAAACCATAGCCTTGACTAGACGGACCTTTGTTGGCAAAGTAATGTCTCTGCATTCGAATATGCTATCTAGGTTGGTCATAACTTTCCTTCCAAGGAGTAAGCGTCTTTTAATTTCATGGCTGCAATCACCATCTGCAGTGATTTAACCTGTCTTTAATGCATTATTAGAAGGCTGATTTTTATTTTTTCCTTAGTGCTTCCTCTGACACTGTGGAGATGTTATATTTACATTTACTTTCAAATTCCTTCAGATGGTCAGATTTTGTATGTTTCCTTGATAGCCATTGGGGAAGAAGTTCTTAGAATCTGAGCTGCCAAAGAGAAATTATGAAATAGATTGGATGAGTATGCTATGGTCATACTTCCATGACATTCTTAAGTAGGGGGCTTGCCTTTGACACATTTTTAAATATATTCTGTCTTACTTTATTTTCTCCTCATAGTTTTTCATTCTGTCCCTGCAGCCATTGCCTTCCTTTTGTTCTTCTGCTGCTGCTGCTGCTACTAAGTCGCTTCAGTCGTGTCCGACTCTGTGCGACCCCATAGATGGCAGCCCACCAGGCTCCCCCTTCCCTGGGATTCTCCAGGCAAGAACACTGGAGTGGGTTGCCATTTCCTTCTCCAATGCATGAAAGTGAAAAGTGAAAGTGAAGTCGCTCAGTCGTGTCCGACTCTTAGTGACCCCATGGACTACAGGCCACCAGGCTCCTCCATCCATGGGATTTTCCAGGCAAGAGTACTGGAGTGGGGTGCCATTGCCTTTGTTCTTCAGTCACTACCAATTCACTGTTCCAAATTTGGACTCATTTTCTGTCTACTCTTTCCTAACTGAAGTTTTGCTAATAATGATCATTCTGGATGGGAGCACTCATAGGATGGCTTTGGAGGGACAGAATCCTAATCTTCAAGGTCTAAAAGGGACATTACCAAAGGCTACTCAAGATTTATGGACTCCTTTCTTGAGCTGGCTTGCTTCAGAGTGCAGCTGCTTTCCTGAGAATCATCAGAGTATCAAGAAATATTAGAAGAAGATAAATTCTAATGTGAACTGGTTGAAAAGATAAGACAGTCCATATATCTGTGGTTATTGATCAATGTTCATTTAACAGTGTGGTAATTTCAAAGGAAATGCAGTGAAGGAAAACATTACACCTTGTGTATAATTTTGGTACCAGATTAATAGACTTCACTCAAGTTTGGTGTTTGAAAACTAGATAGAATTTTAGTTATTAGGAAGTTGGGAAGTTCTGTAGGTTCTGCTAGTCTATTCTGAGCTAGAAAGGATTTAGTGTACTATGATCTGAGTGTAATTTATAATTAAAGTTGATCACCTGTTAGATGGATGGAGAAATTTCTGAATTATCAAAATGATTTTTTAAAGTCTATTTACTTCAAGTTTTTTATTATATTAATCAATCAAACATGTACTGAGCATTTACAATATCCCAGGTATTGTGTTATTTAATGAACATATGAGCACTATAAGATAGATGCTATGATTTTCCTCATTCTACATGTGATAAAACTGAGGCATATATGATTCATTAATCTCCCCTAAGTTCATATGAGAAAGCATAACCAGGTTTTTAAAATAATTGTTTAAATTTTATTTTAATTAATTTGCTTATTTGAATTGGAGACTAATTACTTTACAATATTGTAGTGGTTTTTGCCATACATTGAAATGAATCAGCCATGGGTATACATGTGTTCCCCATCCTGAACCCTGCATCCCATCCCTCAGGGTCATCCCAGTGCACCAGCCCTGAGCATCCTGTCTCATGCATCAGACTTGAACTGGTGATCTGTTTCACATATGATAATATACATGTTTCAATGCTATTCTCTCAAATCATGCCATGCTCACCTTCTCCCACAGAGTCCAAAAGACTGTTCTTTACATCTGTATCTCTTTTGCTGTCTCATATACAAGTCATCATTATCATCTTTCTAAATTTCATATATATGTGTTAGTATACTGTATTGGTGTTTTTCTTTCTGACTTACTTCACTCTGCATATAGGCTCCAGTTTCATCCACCTCATTAAAATTGATTCAAATGCATTCTTTTTAATGGCTGAGTAATACTCCATTGTGTATATGTACCACTGCTTTCTTATCCATTCATCTGCTGATGGACATCTAGGTTGCTTCCATGTCCTGCTATTATAAACAGTGCTGCGATGAACATTGGGGTACACGTGTCTCTTTCAATTCTGGTTTCCTTGGTGTGTATGCCCAGCAGTGGGATTGCTGGGTTGTATGGCGGTTCTATTTCCAGTTTTTAAAGAAATCTCCACACTATTTTCCATAGTAGCTGTACTAGATTGCATTCCTACCAACAGTGTAAGAGGGTTCCTTTTTCTCCACACCCTCTCCAGCATTTATTGTTTGTAGACTTTTTAATAGCAGCCATTCTGACTGGCATGAGATGGCACTTGATTGTGGTTTTGATTTGCATTTCTCTGATAATGAGTGATGTTGAGCATCTTTTCATGTGTTTGTTAGTCATCTGTATGTCTTCTTTGGAGAAATGTCTGTTTAGTTCTTTGGCCCATTTTTTGATTGGGTCGTTTATTTTCTGGAATTGAGCTGCAGGGGTTGCTTGTGTATTTTTGAGATTAACTCGTGGTTAGTTGTTTCGTTTGCTATTATTTTCTCCCCTTCTGAAGGCTGTCTTTTCACCCTGCTTATAGTTTCCTTCATTGTGCAAAAGCTTTTAAGTTTAATTAGGTCCCATTTGTTTATTTTTGCTTTTATTTCCAATATTCTGGGAGGTGGGTCATAGAGGATCCTGCTGTGATGTATGTCGGAGAGTGTTTTGCCTATGTTTTCCTCTAGGAGTTTTATAGTTGCTGGTCTTATGTTTAGATCGTTAATCCATTTTGAGTTTATTTTTGTGTATGGTGTTAGAAAGTGTTCTAGTTTCATTCTTTTACAAGTGGTTGACCAGTTTTCCCAGCACTACTTGTTAAAGAGATTGTCTTTTCTCCATTGTATATTCTTGCCTCCTTTGTCAAAGATAAGGTGTCCGTAGGTGTGTGGATTTATCTCTGGGCTTTCTATTTTGTTCCATTGATCTATATTTCTGTCTTTGTGCCAGTACCATACTGTCTTAATGACTGTGGCTTTGTAGTAGAGCCTGAAGTCAGGCAGGTTGATTCCTCAATTCCATTCTTCTTTGTCAAGATTGCTTTGGCTCTTCAAGGTTTTTTGTATTTCCATACAAATGGTAAAATTATTTGTTCTAGTTCTATGAAAAATACCGTTGGTATCTTGATAGGGATTGCATTGATTATAGATTGCTTTGGGTAGTATACTCATTTTCACTATATTGATTCTTCCAACCCACAAACATGGTATATTTCTCCATCTATTAGTGTCCTCTTTGATTTCTTTCACCAGTGTTTTATAGTTTTCTATATATAGGGCTTTAGTTTCTTTGGGTAGATTTATTCCCAAGTATTTTATTCTTTTTGTTGCAATGGTGAATGGAATTTTCCCCTTAATTTCTCTTTCTGTTTTCTCATTGTTAGTGTATAGGAATGCAAGGGATTTCTGTGTGTTAATTTTATATCCAGCAACTTTACTATATGCATTGATTAGCTCTAGTAATTTTCTGGTGGAGTCTTTAGGGTTTTTTTTTCTATGTAGAGGATCATGTCATCTGCAAACAGTGAGAGTTTTATTTCTTCTTTTCCAATCTGAATTCCTTCATAACCAGATTTTTTAAAAAGATGATATGGCTATCAAAATGTGTTGCTTTTATGAAAAATACATATCAGACATCTATTTTTTGATTTTAATTTTTAAGTCTCTACTGCCTTCTAAATGATCATCGATAGATTTTGCTAATATGGAAACTGCACTATTTTGTAGTTTTCTGTAAAAACTCAAACTTAATAAATGAATCAGATTTTTGGCTTTTATTGTCAAGTATATAAACCTTGCCTAGCATTACAAGTTTTTTCACTTATCTTAATTATTTTCTTAAGTGTTATTGTCTTTAGACCTTTTCTAATTTTAATTGCTGAATCCGTACATGGGCTAATTGACCAGTAGGAACAAAATATGCTAAATGAGAAATAAGTAGTACAAATTAATCAGTTCAGAGAAGGGAGATTACACTGGATGGCAGCAGGCTAGAAACATGTTAGAGAGGAAGTGAAGCTTGATTTCAATTTTGACAATAATAGGCAAGAGTGAGGTAGTCTGTTGGGATGAGTTAGTGTAGTATACAGATAAATGTAAAATATTAAAACGTTTCATGAAGTCAGTTTTAGCAGTCAGTATAAATTTTATAGATATTTTGAGTTGTATTTTCCCTTCTGTTCAGTTTTCTTAAGAGATTCGCCATCTGCAAATAATACTTTTTCTAAAAAATACATCTATTCTCTTAAGTTCTGCTAAAAAGAGGTTTAATATTATTAATTTCTTAGAGTAAAAGAAGAAGAGATGATAAGGATCTGCAGTTGAGGAAGACAGAATGGAGTTGATTGGGGAGAGTTTTTATAAGCAGCTTAGCTGAAATGTTTTTCACATATATATTTAAGGTGTGTCTATGCCTAGTCTCTCAGTCCTGTCTGACTCTTTGCCACCCCATGGACTGTAGCCCGCCAGGCTCCTCTGTCCATGGGATTCTCCAGGCAAGGATACTGGAGTGGGTTGCCATGCCCTCCTCCAGGGGATCTTCCCAACCCAGGGGTCGAACCCAGGTCTCGTGCATTGCAGGAAGATTTGGATTCTTACCATCTGAGCCACCAGGGAAGCCTATTCAAGGTGTACTCATTGTTGTTTTGATACATGTGTACACTGTAAAATAATCACTACAATCAAACCAATTAACATACTTGTCACTTCTACAGAGTTCAGTTCAGTTCAGTCACTCAGTTGTGTTCAACTCATTGCGACCCCATGGACTGCAGCATGCCAGGCTTCTCTGTCCATCACCAACTCCTGGAGCTTACTCAAACTCATGTCCATCAAGTCAGTGATACCATCCAACCATCTCATCCTTTGTCATCCCCTTCTCCTCCGCCTTTAAGTTATCATTGTTTATGTGTGTACTGAGAAGATTCAAGTTAAGATGTATACTCTGAAAATTTCAAGGATATAATACAGAATAATTAACTATCATCACCATAACATTAGACCTCTACAACTTGTTGATCTTACATTAGTGATACTTTGTACCTTATGATCAACACATCCCTATTTTCTCCTTCCCACAGCCCCTGACAACCACCATACTACTCTGCTTCTATAAATTTGACTATTTTATATTCTGTGTTGTTCAGTTGCTAAGTCATATCTGACTCTTTGCAACCCCATGGACTGTTGCATGCCAAGCTCATCTGTTCTCCATTGCCTCCTGGAGTTAGCTCAAATTTATGTCCATTAAGTCTGTGATACTATCTAATCATCCCATCCTCAGCTGCCCCCTTCTCCTTTTGTCTTTGAAATTTCCCAGCATCAGGCTCTTTTCCAATGAGTTGGTTCTTTGCATCAGTGGCAAAAGTATTGGAGCTTCAGTGTTAGCAACAGTCCTTTCAGTGAATATTCAGGGTTCATTTCCTTTAGGATTGACTGGTTTGACCTCCTTGCAGTTCAAGGGACTCACAATAGTCTTCTCTGGCACCACAATCCAGCAGCATCAATTCTTCAGCACTCAGCCTTCTTTATGGTCCAACTTTCACATCTGTATAGGACTACTGGAAAAAAACATAGGTTTGACTGCATGCGCCTTTATCTGCAAACTGATGTCTGTGCTTTTTAATATGCTGACTAGGTTTGTTATGGCTTTCTTTCCCAGGAGCAAGTGTCTTTTAATTCCATGGCCATAGCCACTATCCACAGTGATTTTTGAGCCAAAGGGGGAAAAAAAATCTGTCACTGCTTCCATTTTTCCCCTTCTGTTTGCCATGAAATGATGGGACCAGATGCCATGATCTTAGTTTCTTTAATGTTGAATTTCAAGCCATCTTTTCACTCTCTTCTTTCACCCCCATCATGAAGCTCTTTAGTTTCTTGTCACTTTCTGCCATTAGTGTGGTATCTGAGGTTATTGATATTTCTCCCAGCTTATCTGAGATTGTTGATATTTCTCCCAGCAATCTTGATTCCAGCTTGTGATTCATCCAGCCTGGCACTTTGCATGATATATTCTGCATACAAATTAAAAAAGCAGGCTGACAATATACAGCTTTCTTGTACTGCTTTTGCAAGAAGTACAGCAGTCAGTTGAACCAGTCATTTGTTCCATGACTGATTCTGTTACTTTTTGACCCACATACAGTATTCTCAAGAGACAGGTAAAGCGGCCTGGTAGTTCCATCTGTTTAAGAATTTTTCACAGTTTGTTGTGATCCACACAGTCAAAGGCTTTCGCATACTCAAGAAAGCAGAAGTAGATGTTTTTCTGGAACATCTTTGTTTTCTCCATGATTCAGCAAATGTTGGCAATTTGATCTCTGGTTCCTCTGCCTTTTCTAAACCTAGCTTGTACATCTGGTTGTTGTTGGTTCACATATTGCTGAAGCCTAGCTTGAAAGATTTTGAGCATAACCTTACTAACATGTGAAATAAGCACAGTTGTATTGTATGTACTTTTAACCGCCAAGTCCAGCTTGGACAAGCAGGACTTTCAAAAGCATGATGTGTCCGGAGGATGAGAAACAAGATGCAAGAGTTCTTTGAAAGGCAAGGATCAGGGGACCAACACCACTCCAAGGTGAAGGTGCTGAAACTGAATCCAGGCCAGCTTTATAATACTCTCAGCTGTGAAGGAAGGAATGTGCAGGGATTTAAGCTATAATTCATGTGGCCTTCAAGGCAAAAGAACAAAGTGATCATTAACCATTGAGTAACTAAGAAACAGTAATCAATATCAAATCAGTAACTAAGACTAATATTCTTATGTATAGATTTTCCTCCAGATACATATAACATGTGACTCTGAGATGCCAGTTGGGAACAAGTCTGGTGTCGGTTTTCTGACCGCAGGATCATATCTGGTTTTCAAGATTATGAACTCTGGATTTGTTCCAAGAGTCTCATGCCTTATAGCATCCAGTTTATCAATAATTATAAATTCCTTTTGCAACCCTTGTCAGGGCCTGCTTTTCTTTTATTCTTCCTGTCTCATACATTAACATTGTTTGTCATTGCCCTTCTTTGGAATTGGAATGGAAACAGCTTTTCCAGTTGTGTGGCCACTGCTGAGTTTTTCAAATCTGATGATATTTTGAGTGCAGCTCTTTAGCAGCAGCATCTTTTATGATTTTCAATCACTCAGCTGGAATTCCATCACCTGCATTAGCTTTGTTCATAGTAATGCTTCCTAAGACCACTTAACTTCATGTTCCAGGATGTCTGGCTCTAGATGAATGACTATACCATCATGGTTATCTCAATTATTTTATATTCTACATATAAGTAAAATTGTGCAGGATTTCTGTTTCTTTGTCTTGCTTATTTTGCTCAACATAATATCCTCCAGCTTCACCCATGCTGTCACTATGTATATCTTTATCCATTTATCTATGGAAGGACCTTACATTGTTTACATGTCTTGACTATTATAAATAATACTGTAGTAAGCTTTGGAGTGCAGCTGTCTAATTTTGCAATACTGATTTCAGACCCTTTGGCTGTATATACAGAAATGGGCTGATAAATCATAGAGTGGTTCTACTTTTATTTATTTTTGTTCTCTTCATTTTTTTCCTGCTTTTTATTTTGTTCTCTTTTTTTTTCCATAATGGGCACCCTAATAGGTGAAGAAACATCTCCTTATGATTTTGATTTCTCTGAAGATTATATCTCTATGAAAATCCTGATGGCATTGTGTACAGAAATAGAAATATATAATCCTAAAATCTGTATGGAAATAGAAAGGAATCCAAATCATCAAAATAATCTTTAGAAAGAAGAATAAAACTGATGTTTTCATGAAACCTGATTTTAAAACATATTACAAAACTACAGTAAAAAAAAAAATGGTACTGACATAAAGACAGACATTTAGAGCATTGGAACAGAATGTAGAGCCCAGAAATAACTCTTATGTATTCAGTCAATTTGATCTTTGACAAAGGTACTAAGAATACACAGTGGAGGAAGGATTATCTTTTTAATTATGTTTGGGAAATTGGATATCTGCATGTAAAAGAATGAAGTTTCAGTTGTCTTACATGATATACAAAAGTCAACTCAAGATTAATTTAAGACTAAAAGCTAAGACCTGAAACTGAAAGACTCCTATATAAGGAAAACCTTCATGAAATTGTTTTTGGCAATGATTTTTTGGATATAACCCCAAAAGCACAGGCAATGAAAACAAAAATAGACACCTGGGAGTACATCAAACTAAAAGTTTTCTGAAGATCTGGTCACTATCTAAAATATATAAGGAACTCCTATGACTCAGTAGCAAAGAAGTAAATAATGCAAGTAAAAACAGGGAAAGCACTTAGCAAACATTTCTCTAAAGAAAGTTTAAGTTGGCCACCAGGTACATATAAAGATGCTTAACATCTGTAATAGACTTTTAATGTTGTGTGTTGTTGTAAGGATACAGCTCAGAGAAATGGATACAAAGCATAATTAAATCATAAAACTATTATTGCTTCCTTTTGCTAGATTGTTTTGCTTTCGTTTCATGTAAACTATCAAATTTATTGACCTGTATTGTTTATAGTCTTTCATTCTCATCCTTTTAATGTCTTTGGTATCTGTAGTTATATGTTATCTTTTATTATTGATATTGGTTATAGTGTAGCTTCTCATTTTTAATACTCCATCTGGTTAGAGGTATGTCATCTTTATTAATCTTACCAAGTTATACTTTTAATTTCATTGCCTTTTCTTATTGTTTTCTGTTTATTTTTTTCTCATTTTGTTATTTCCTTCTTTCAAACAGGTTTAATTTGAATTTAATTTGCTCACTTTTTCTGTTTTCTTAAGGTGGAAACAGGTCTTGATTAATTCTTATCTTTGAATCTAAGCATTTATTATGTTACATTTTATAGTTGCCTTATTTTTACATTTTCATGGTCTTCATTCTTTATGAAAGTGACTCAAATTTCCATTTTTATCATACTTCTTGTGCTGAAAAATTTCCTTAGCATTATTGGAAAAGGTTTTCTAGCATTTTAATCTTTCAATTTTTGTCTGAATATGTTTTCAATCCCCTTTTATTTTTAGAAGATGTTTTTACTCTGCATTAAAGCACTGAATTAAATTGATTTTCTTTCAGTGCTTTCAACATATCCAAGATAGCACTGCACTGTCTTTATGCTCCTAATAAGTGTGCTCTGTAATCCTGCCTTTCGTTCTTCCAAATGGTATATTCCACCCCACCTCCACCTCCCTCAGCCAACTTGTTTTCAGCATTCCTCTTTTTCTTTGATTTTCAACACTTTGTTAGTGTGGCCTCTAGATATTTGTGTGTTTTTAAAATTTTTTGTTTGTTCATTTTTCTCTTGTTACATTGTGATGTCTGGTATTCTTAGACTGGTGTTTTTTGTTTCTTTGATTCCTGGCTATCATTAACTGTGTTAAATTCTGGTCATTATCTGTTTATATGTTTCTTTTGCCTATTTGCTTTTCTCCTTTTGAGACCCCAGTTTCATATACACTAGACAGACCATTTGACATTGTCTCATAGCTTATGAATGCTCCATTCAGCTTTTATTTATTCCTTTTTCCCTTTCAGTTTATAAAACTTCTTTTGACCTGTCTTCAGGTTCACTGCCTCAGCTGCATCTAGTCTGTTGATGAATCCATTGATGTAATTTTTGTCTCTGATATTTATATATAGTTATTGCCTGATTTCTACACTTTTAATAATGTTTAAACTTTATTTTACTCTGCTGCTGCTGCTAAGTCGCATCAGTCATGTCTGACTGTGCGACCCCACAGACGGCAGCCCAACAGGCTCCTCTGTCCCTGGGATTCTCCAGGCAAGAATACGGGAGTGGGTTACCATTTCCTTTTCCATTGCATGAAAGTGAAAAGTGAAAGCAAAGTCGCTCAGTTGTGTCCGACTCTTAGCGACCCCATGGACTGTAGCCTACCAGGCTCCTGTGTCCATGGGATTTTCCAGGCAAGAGTACTAAAATGGGGTGCCATTAAAAGTTGCAAGAGAATACATGTCCCAATCACCAATAGGAAAAAGCTGAACAATTTACAAAATCAAAAGTTTTGTTTAGCCCATCAAAGAGCAGAAGTCACAAGGCAAACAAGTAAACCTATTCCCTAGCATGTCAATTTGAAGTTACTCAGATACCCTGTCACAAGGGAACTTAGTATTCACTCACAGCTATCTTCACTGGGTGCTTTTGAGGACTATTGGTGGTATGAGAGAACACTAGAGAGATACTTCAGTGGTATTGGAAGGTATGAAGTAATTGACTGCTTCTGACAGAGTGTTGTGAAGTTCCGGCCACTTCTAGACTCTCATATGAAACTTCTAAAGTCACTGGGATATGGGAAACAAATTCACCTCTAGGAATAAGGCAAAACTCCATTGTTTCTGAAGTCAAAATATATGCAAATCCATTCTGACTCTGGGGAAAGGATAGGAAATCCTGTTGCTTCCTGGGACCCAGTCAAAGACCCATTCATGCTGGGGAAAGGTAGAAGAAAATTCCCGCTGAATTACTCCTTGAATGAGTATTGAGGAATCATGTCAGGCTCATGCATTTGTACTGAAAGCAAAAGGCCTTTCCTTTTGGGGAAAGGACTACAAATTATCTTTCAATGAAGACTAATCACAGATAAAGGCAAAGTTTTTGGCTCCTATGGGGAACAAGGATAAATTTAAATGCTAAGAATCTCCAACCAAGAAGACTCAGGAACACAGAAATTGTCTTAAAATTGTTACTAAACCAGGGCAGCAGAAAAACCAGCCAGTTTACACCACGAGTTCACCTATAGTATCTTTCTCATAGTACTGTTGTGATGATTGTATTAGCCATTAGATATAAAGCATAGTAACCTGGGTTCAATCCCTGGGTTGGGAAGATCCCCTGGAGAAGGGAATGGCAATCCACTCTAGTATTCTTGCCTGGAGAATTCCATGGAGAGAGAAACCTGATGGTCTATAGTCAACGGAGTACCAAAGAGTCAGACATGACTGAGTGACTTTTTCAGTTTCTTTTTTTTTTAAATATAAATTTATTTATTTTAATTGGAGTCTAATTACTTTACAATATTGTATTGGTTTTGCCATATATCAACATGAATCTGCCACGGGTGTACACGTGTACCCCATCCTGAACCCCCCCTCCCACCTCCCTCCCGTACCATCCCTCTGGGTCATCCCAGTGCACCAGCCCCAAGCATCCTGTATCATGCATCGAACCTGGACTGGTGATTTGTTTCATATATGATATTCTACATGTTTCAATGCCATTCTCCCAAATCATCCCACCCTCTCCCTCTCCCACAGAGTCCAGAAGACTGTTCTATACATCTGTGTCTCTTTTGCTGTCTGGCATACAGGGTTATCATTACCATCTTTCTAAATTTCATTTATATGCGTTAGTATACTGTATTGGTGTTTTTCTTTCTGGCTTACTTAGTGCTTGGGTGAGTAAGGTCTCAGAAAATGTTACTACCAATAAAAGTATTCCAAATGGATAAATTAAATATGGAGTAAATATGGTTAATTTTACTATTCCTATTACTACAAGTAATAATAATAAAAATGGGGATTTAGGAGGTTTTGATTGTACTCTAATGTCAGTAACTGCATGTGTGCTCAGTCATATCTGATTCTTTGTGACCTCGTGGACTGTAGCCCAACAGGTTCCTCTCTCCATGGCATTTTTCAGGCAAGAATACTGGAGTGGATTGACTTTAAAAAACACTTTAACTTAAAATTAAAAAAAAAATATATATATATATTTGTATTTAGCTTTTGGGCTTCCCTGGTGACACAGGCAGTGAAGAATCTGCCTGCAATGCAGGAGACTCAGATTCGGTCCCTGGGTCAGGAAGATCCTGTGGAGAAGGAAATGGCAACCCATTCTAGTATTCTTGCCTGGATAGCTCCATGGACAGAGGAGCCTGGTGGGCTACAGTCCATGGGGTTGCAAAGAGTTGGACATGCCTGAAGCTACTAACACTTTTGGTGCATAGAATATATATTTTATTTAATTCTTTAAAAAAATATTTGCTTCCTTTTTACAACAAGTCTTCTGGATATAGAAAGAATAATGGAAATGAGTTATTTTAATGAAAATCACTTAAAAACTGACCAAAGATTTTAAAAGGATCTTGAAGTTTAAGTCTTTGTTTTTGAGATAATAGTTCCAGAGTAGACTTTTCCCATTTTTTCACTTGATCCTTTCACAGTTGGCATTATGGATATAAGGAAAAGGCTTGTATGACATTGAACCATTAGGAAAAAGGAAGAACTCTTACATTGTTCCTCAGGCTAGTCCTAGGGTATGTACAAATTTAAACAAATCTGGACTTAGTAAGGAGAAACTTAATTGAAAGGGTTATTGCACTTAAGGAGATGAGGACTGTTGTATTGTTGCAGGGATGCTCTTGTAATAGGGGTAGGGGACTATTGCACTGTGGAAAATCTACAAGTAGGTCTGCAGGTGTATCAAATGGCATCAGAAAAGAGCTTTTCTTTGGCAAGGAGGAGTATATAGGCTAGAAATAACTGGATGTGGAGAAATGGGATGAGTGGTAGTGTGATAGGACAGTTGATCAGTGAGTATTTTTCCCTGAGGTTAGCCAGTTCTCAAGAGAGACTATGAAGAAGGAGTTTTTCAATATTGCAGTGTTGGGTAAATATCCAGGAACCTAGGGAAGGAAACATACCTGACTAAAGTCTGGTCAAGTTAGTGGGCATTTTGTCCAGATTGTTCAGTGGGGATGAACAGTTTACCTAATAATTTAGGAAGTAAAGAATAAGAATTTCGAGCGTCTTTGTCTGCCCTTGTCATGGGTACATAGAGGTTCTCCGATGAATCTTATATGGGCTCCCCCTATGGCACTAGTGGTAAAGAATCTGCCTGCCAATGAAGGAGATGCGGGAGACGCAGATTTGCTCCCTGAGTTGGGAAGATCCCTTCGAGTAGGAAATGACACCTCACTCCAGTATTCTTGCCTGGAAAATTTCATGGTCAGAGGAGCCTGGTGGGCTACAGTCCAGTCCATGGCGCCACAAAATGTTGGATCCAACTGAGCTACTGAACACACAGCAACACATGAATCTTATCTAAGCCTTTCAAGGAAAAGTTTTCTTTGTAGTTAGCCATTTCTGGGAAAAAGATTGTGGAAGATAAGTGCCTCAGCCACAGAGAATTATAAATCAGATTGGCCAATCATTGCCTCAACTAACATACAACCAAGGAACTGAAGGGTGCAAACCAGAAGAACTGGCGGCCTGACCTTTCTTATTATGCTCTACCAATACATCATGAACAAAAATGCTGGTGCTAGTTTACCCTGTGCCATAATTTTTCCCACAATATGAGTTTTGGAATGGTGAATATCTTCCTTTTGTTTTTCATTATGTTTTTTTTCCTCCACTTTTCTTGAGATATAGTTGGCATATAACATTATACTTGTTTAAAGTATACAGTATAATTATTTGATATATGTTGCATATATTGTGGAATGATTATCACAAGTAGTTTATTTAAATCACAGTTATTCATTAAAATATTTTTTCTCTGCATATTAATACTTCAAAACATGTCATAAACATATTATTAGATCCATCAAAAGCATATTCAGACACTTACTAGTTAGTCAAAATTTCAATTTCATGAAAGTCTTTCTCAAAATTGTTGGTTTATTTTGATTGGCATAGATGAGTATATCCATGAATAACAGTAGAAACAAAACTATGCTATTGGAGGAATGGAACTATGTTTTTAATTAAACACTGATGAAATAAAGCATTTAATTTATTCATCATTGAAAGTAAATAAAAGATGAATGTCCTAATCAATTTATTAAAATTTAAAAATCAAAGAAGGTGATATTTGTAGAAGCTACTTATGTGTCTGAGGAAGTGTTTCAAATAATACAACTGAAAGAATATTTCCCCAAAATTAGTCACCAAGGTCACTGTTTTTAAACACTTTATTTGATTGTGATTTTGCTGAGGAAGAATTTTATCTGGGAGCTAAGAAATCTCATGGTCATGTTTTATAACAACAGGTCATGTCACTGTGTCATTAAAGTTCTTTGACTCTATGTTCTCTTTTTGGTATAAATTGATGAGATAGTGGATATATGGAAATTTATTCTGCCTGTTTCTAGCCATCATATTCAGAATTAAAAGATGCATTTGTATGGTGTGGGTTGTAGAGGATGGCAGGTTATCAGAATTAATTAGCAATGCACACACAAGAATAGAGTTAGATGTACAAATTATAGATGTCTTCATCGGTGGTTTGTGAAAATTGGAATGCTAGCTTTCTTATATGCTTATTTCTGTTCATTTCATAAGTCACTACACAGCATTGTGATCCAATCAGTTTAGTGTATTTATCTTGTCTTTATTAGAATTACAAATGTATACATGCTTTATTCAGGTGAACAGCATGCTGAAGTCAATAGATTTCCAAGGTGATTTAGACTCTGAATAATTATTTCACTGGTTTATTGAGCTCACATCAATTAAAGACAATTACTATATCATATTGAAAAATCATGTCAAATAATTGTTATAGCACATTCATTGACTTGGGAAAACTGAAATGTTGATTCTAAATCAATATTACTAACACTAAATTACTATGTACTCGTCCTTTTTGTGACAAAGGTCTGTATAGTCAAAGCTATGGTTTTCCAGTAGTCATGTATGGGTGTTAGAGTTGGACCATAAAGAAAGCTGAGTGCTGAAGAATTGATGCTTTTGAACCTTGGTGTTGGAGAAGACTCTTGAGAGTCCCTTGGACTGCAAGGAGATCCAGCCAATCAATCCTAAAGGAAATCAATCTGGAATAATCATTGTTTGGCCACCTGATGCAAAGAACTGGCTTGTTGGAAAAGACCCTGCTGCTGGGAAAGATTGAAGGCACGAGGAGAATGGGACGACAGAGGATGAGATGGTTGGATGGCATCACCTACTCGATGAACACAAGTTTGAGCAAGCTCCAGTAGTTGGTGATGGACAGGGAAGCCTGGCATGCTGTAGTCTATGGGGTCACAAAGAGTCACCCACGACTGACTGACCTGAACTGAACACTTATACTGAAACCCAGTATGGATGGAACAGTCTCTTCTTATGGAAATTTCAAAGGAGGTAGTTACTCCAAAGTTTCTATCAAAAGTATTTTGGGATCTTGATGCCATTTTGATTTTCTTCACATTATCAATATTAATCTTAAAAAGTCTATAAAGAACATATTCAAATACTAATGAATTATTTTTATTTTGCATTGTTAATTAACCATAAGTGTCCTAAATGAATAATAAATCCATGCAATTGAAACTCAAAATCCATTACCCTACCTAAGAGTAAAAACAAAAATAGATTAGAAAGGAAGAGGAGAAATATCTGGAGTAGGAGTTGATTAGCTAGTGTTGCCCTTATTTATTTTATCTTCCTTTACTTATCTCTCTTCCCTACTGGATAGTAAGCAACTTATAATAAGGCAGATTCTGGGTCTTGTACATGATTACATGTTAGGCACCTGGCCTTTTCCCTTGATATATTAGCTTAACAAATATTTGCTAAATCACTGTTCTGAAAATAGTGGCTGACTGAAACACTTACTTGTAAACTTCTTCAAAGGAAGTTTTGTGCCTGAAAGATCAACTACAAGTGTATATACTCATCTTGCGTTAGTAACATCTTGGTTACATAATATGTTGTACTTCCATTTCTGTAGATTCTAAAAGCACTAGTCCTGCTTTTCTCACTGCATATTAATGCTCTTATGTTCTGCTGTAACTACATACTCCCCAAGTGTAACATGAGCTTTCTAATGTCCTTTGCTCATAGCTATCAGCTCAGTTCAATTCACATAAAAATTGGTTTACAGTCATAAACTAAAAACTGGTATCACTGCCAAAAGCAGAGAGTGTTTTACTTCATTCTCTTTACATACCATTTGACAATGGTGCTATCACTGCTGACATTTCTTATTATATTGAATTTTAATTTTTTCATTGTCATGTTTTACACATTTTTCTCGATCAAGACACTGTCTTTTATATAGGTGGAATTTCTTAAATAAAATTTGATTACCTTACATTATTCCCATCTGTGAGCCCATTTCTGTTCGCTTTGTATTTTCCCTAATTTTTAGATATTTTAGAGAATACAGTCTCAGCTCTGTTTCTGTGTTTAATGATTAGCCACATAATTATTCTAATCCTTTAAACCTTTGATTAGAAAACAAGAATATGGTCTCTTTTGCTGGATCTGTCTATGTGTATGTATTGTATATGTTGACATGATGTCAAGGCAAGGGCACTTCATTTTCAACATTCTACATATTCACTGTGTGTAAAATTAGATGAGTATTAATTATTCTATGATTTATTCAGAGGATGTTAAGGACACTGCGATTTCTAACCCTTCATTGTGTCCTTGTGTAGAGCAGTGTTTGGTCATGTGCATTAAATAGCTAAGTCAACGTGATTTTAGATTAATTTAGTAATACTGTTTTCAAATGAGGCATTGTATATTTTTCTTAATTTTGCAAAAAAAAAAAAATATATATATATATATATAAAGGTGAATAAAGAGATTTTCTATGAAATGTTCTTGGCTTGAAGTCAGCATAGTCCCAGAATCTGAATCTCTAGTTATTCATAGGCTTGATTATTTAAAATAGTTTTTGGCTGTTCCTGACTTGAAAGGCTTGTGTACATTCATCAGGACCAGGTGGAATTTATAAGGATCATCTCTCCTTAAGACAAATCTTACAAAGACTTTGAATATAAAAATGGACTTTATTAAACTTGCTGGTTTCCAATAAGCGTATTCTAGAAAGACTCTTAATGAACTGTCTGTCAGGAGCAGTTCTCTTCCTTGGCTATTATAACTTGGTTGTAATCTCTGACATTAGAGAATTCTCTGATAGTAAACTAGTCTCAAGAATTAAACCCGCCTCAGTGGTAATTAGCAACAAGTGGGGCCAAATGTTTTAAGTAAAGTGGGTTTTATTTTATAACCAGTGTGCTTATATTATACTGTGCTTGCCTGCATGTGTAGTCACTTCAGTCATGTCTGACTCCTTGTGATCCTATAGACTGAAACCATCAGTCTCCTTTCTTCATGGGATTTTTCAGGCAAGAATACTGAGGTGGGTTATAACAAGGTAAGCAATTGGGTAAATATATCCTAGCATGAATCATTGAGCATTTGAGTGAGGATTATTTCCTAATGACCACTATTTAGAATGCTGATGTTCAGAGTGTCCTGTCAGATACTCCTGAGTACAGAACAGGAGCACATTTTTATATCTACAAAGCTTCTGTCTAGTTTCAGTCCATTTTTGTATATGATCTGAGGCACAAACATTCCAGTGCTTCTTTGGTGAATAAGTGGTACCACTCTAAACCTGGAATATGAAGCTTAAAGGCTTCTTGAGACCAACAAATTCTTAAATGATACGTGACATAATAAGTAGTAAGGAGTCATACATGGAATCCTGTGACATGAATATAATTGTCAAAAATGACCTTAATGGAACAATGTTTGGGGAAAAATTGAATATAAATTTTTAAAGGGTTGATATTACTGTTTTTCCATGGAGGAAAAGTAATGTAATTCAACATTTAATATCACATTTGAATGATCTGACATTTTTTAGAATCTAATAACTTTTAGCTGTTTCCAAAGCAGATAACAAGAAGTAATACACAAAGTAACCAGTTAAACATTTTCCCCCAAATTGAAGCCTTTGCAAGAAAACATCACCTATACTGATTTAATCTCACATAGCTAGGTTGAATATAAGCCCAGTATGATTTGAAGACAGCTTCCCTGGTGGCTCAGAGGGTAAAGGATCTGCATGAAGTGTGAGAGACCTGGCTTCAGTCTCCTGGGTAAGGAAGATCCTCTGGAGAAGGGAATGGCTATCCACTCCAGTATTCTTGCCTAGAGAATTCCATGGATAGGGGAGCCTGGTGGACTACAGTCCATGGGTTTGCAAAGAGTCAGACACGACTGACTGACTCACACACACACACACACACACACACACACACACGCACACACGATTTGAAGAATCTATAGGAAATACAGAGCTAGACCAAAAAAATAAAAAAGTATTAACACTTTGTACTTCTACTACTTAAATAAATTTATATCTTCTTTCTTCTCTTGTCTTCCCTTCCCTGCTCTCCCCCAGCCTTCATTTCCCTACCCTTTTTTCTTCCTTTTATTTGGACATTTTTGTCCAAGAGCCAAATGTCTCTGTGTTGTACCCCTTATGAGATTGAAAATTCTCTGAAAGCAATCAAACTTATTAGGAGTATGTCTCATTATTATTTTATCTCACCAATGATTTCTTTCCAGATTAAACTTTATTTTGTTCACTTGAACATATATTTGAGTTTTTAGACCTTATTTTTTTGTTTTAGGGAAAGAGTTTTTGAAATTTTATTTTTTTCTTTTCTTTAATCCTGGATAGTTGACCAGCTTTTTCTAGGAAATAAGATTAGTTTTTATACACTTGTTACATGTATATTAGAAGATATTTTATTCATTGAGCATCAGATACAGGATTATTAGAATTAATTAACAGGATGGAGACATGGAAAAATTTAAATGTATTACTTATTTTACTTGTTACATCAGAAAAATAATACTGATTTTGTTGATTGTCAATGATAACAAAATCATTGAACACGTTCTGTGAGTTAGTATTATCTAATCTAATCTTCACAAAGGTCTAAAGGAAAACTTGCTAAGGGTTACCAACATACAGAGATATCAAGTGCCAGAGTAAAGTGTGAGACTGCTTGTGTAATTGCTGGCACTCATAAATACTGGACTGAAATGATTTTGTTATATATGAATTACAAAATATGTATTTTAACAGTAATTTTGTTTGATTTTATGCATTTTACATTTATGGATCATATCAGTAATATTTCTAATTTTACCAGAAAAAGGACTATGCACATAACAGACACTTAATGCATATTTTAAAAAAGGAAAATTACTATTAAAAGTAATTCAACTTTAATATCACATTCTGCAATAATATTGCTTGATTAGATAAGTACAACAGTGATTTTATGATAATTTTTATATATTTGACTTAGGATGAACACAAAGTAAATGCTATAATAGAAGAAATAAGTAACACATATCAAACTCCTTTCACACATACAGAAAGTGTGAAGAGTATTTAAAAATCACTTTTCTGGTAGTAGAGCAATGAGAGCATTCATGTGAAACCTATTTCATTTTAGAATGTGTTTCTAGTCAAGCAAAACCAGAATTTTCCCCAGAAGAGAGTGTCTACATCAAAGAAACTGTTTCTTCCTTCAGATTCTGAAGCCACAAAAATATTTAGAACACAAGCTCCCTGTGTCTATATAACTTTCCCACTAGGTTTATTCTAACTCTGAATATCTTATTACTGTTCATTGGGGGAAAAAAAAAATCCTTCTCAGAATATATAGTTAGTTGCTATGGGAGAGCAAACAATATGGATAATAGCAGCATACTTTCCCAACTGTACAATGAAAGAAATACGGTGGGGTACATCTAGTTTAAAAATAGATGATGATGCTTGGGGCTGGTGCACTGCGATGACCCAGAGGGATGGTACAGGGAGGGAGGAGGGAGGAGGGTTCAGGATGGGGAACACGTGTATACCTGTGGCGGATTCATGTTGATATATGGCAAAACCAATACAATAATGTAAAGTTAAAAAATAAAATTAAGTAAAAAAAATAGATGATGAAACAGTATTAGGTGGCTGAGGGGGTTTCAGGAAAAGAGGATGATAATTTTACATAGCTATTGAGAAAATTAAGACTGTCATAATTGTCCTATTAAGGCATAAAAATGGAATGTTGGGCATTTATACAAGAATTAAGTGACCTAACTAAAATAAAGGCAAGAATGAATGAGATCAAGGTCCACAGACACCATAGGATCTGAATGAGAGGTTCCACCAGGTTCATGGATCATTTAAAGTAGTTATTATTGCTTAGTGTTTATAATATATAATGTAAAGAGACCTGTTCAACAGTTAGAGATATCAAAGGGATATTACATGCAAGGATGGGCATGATAAAGGACAAAAATGGTAAGGACCTAACAGAAGCAGAGGAGATTAAGAGGTGGCAAGCAATGGGAATTTGCTGTATGGCTCAGGAAAATCAAACAGGGGTTCTGTATCAACCTAGAGGGGTGGGATGGGGAGGGAGATGGGAGGGAGGTTCAAAAGTGAGGGAATATATGTATACCTATACATATTTATTTGAGGTTTGACAAAAAGCAACAAAATTCTGTAAAGCAATTATCCTTCAATTAAAAAATAAGTTAAAAAAAAATAAGTTAAAAGTAAAAAAAAAAAACAAAAAGAGGTGGCAAGAATATAGAACTGTACAAAGAATATCTTAATGACCTGGATAACCATGATGGTGTGGTCACTCATCTAGAGCCAGACATCCTGGAGTGTGAAGTCAAGTGGGCCATAGGAAGCATTACTAAGAACAAAGCTACTAGATATATGGAATTCCAGTTGAGGTTATTTTAAATCCTAAAAGATGATACTGTTAAAGTGCTGCACTCCATATGCCGGTAAATTTGGAAAACTCCACAGTGGCCACAGGACTGGAAAAAGTCAGTTATCATTCCAATACGAAAGAAGGGTGATACCAAAGAAGGTTTGAACTACTGTGTACTGTGCTCTTATTTCACATGCTACCAAGGTTTTGCTCAAAATCCTTCAAGCTAGGCTTCAGCATTACCTGAACCAGAACTTCCAGATGTTTCCAAGAGGGTTTTGAAGAGGCAAAGGAACCAGAGATCAAACTACCAACATTCATTGGATCATAGAAAAAGCAATAGAATTCCGGAAAACATACTTCTGTTTCATTGGCTATATTAAAGCCATTGGGTGGATCAAAACAAACTGTGGAAAATTCTTAAAGAGATGAGAGTACCATATCACTTTACCTGTCTCCTAAAAAACCTGTACGCAGATCAGGAAACAACAGTTAGAATTGAACAAGAAACAATGGACTAGTTCAAAATTGGGAGAGGAGTACAACAAGGGTGTATATTGTCACTTGCTTATTTAACTTATTTGCACAGTACATCATGTGAAATGCTTGGCTCCATGACTCATAAGCTGGAATCAAGATTGCTAGGAGAAATATCAACAACCTCAGATGTGTAGATGATATCACTCTAATAGCAGAAAGTGACAAACTAAAGAGCTTCATGATGAGGGTGAAAGACGAAAGTGAAAAAGCTAGCTTGAAAGTCAACATAAAAAACCTAAGATCATGGAATCTTGTCCTGTCAGTCAGCTCACTTCAGTCACTCAGTCATGTCTGACTCTTTGCGACCCCATGGACTGCAACATGCCAGGCCTCCCTGTCCATCACCAACTCCTGGAGTTTACTCAAAAACTCATGTCCATTGAGTCGGTGATGCCATCCATCTGTTGCCCCTTCTCCTCCCACCTTCAGTCTTTCCCCAAATCAGGGTCTTTTCCAGTGAGTCAATTCTTTGTATCAAGTGGCCAAGTATTGTAGATTCAGCTGCAGCATCAGTCCTTCCAATGAATATTCAGTACTGATTTCCTTTAGGATGACTGGTTGGATCTTCTTGCAGTCCAAGGGACTCTCAAGAGCCTTCTTGAAAACCACAGTTCAAAAGTATCCATTCTTCAGTACTCAGCTTTCTTTACAGTCCAGCTTACATCCATACATGACTACTGGAAAAACCATAGTTTTGACTAGATGGAACTTTGTTGGCAAAGTAATGTCTCTGTTTTATAACATGCTGTCTAGTTTGGTCATAACTTTTCTTCCAAGGAGTAAGCATCTTTCAATTTCATGGCTGCAAGTCCCCATCTGCAGTGATTTTGAAGCCCCAAAAAATAAAGTCTGACACTGTTTCCACTGTTTCGCCATCTATTTGCCATGAAATGATGGAACAGATGCCATGATCTTAGTTTTCTGAATGTTGAGTTTTAAGCCAACTTTTTCACTCTACTCTTTCACTTTCATCAAGAGGCTCTCTAGTTCTTCTTCGCTTTCTACCATAAGAGTGGTGTTTTCTGCATAACTGAGGTTACTGATATTTCTCCTGGCAATTTTGATTCCAGCTTGTGTTTCATCCAGCCCAGCGTTTCTCATGATGTACTCTGCATATAAGTTAAATAAGCAAGGTGCCAATATACAGCCTTGACGTACTCCTTTCCCTGTTTGAAACCAGTCTGTTGTTCCATGTCCAGTTCTAACTGTTGCTTCCTGACCTGCATACAGATTTCTCAAGAGGCAGGTCAGGTGGTCTGGTATTCCCATCTCTTTCAGGATTTTCCATAGTTTGTTGTGACCCATACAGGCAAAGGCTTTGGTGTAGTCAATAAAACAGAAATAGATGTTTTTCTGGAGCTCTCTTGTTTTGTTGATGATCCAGGGGATGTTGTCAATTTAATCTCTGGTCCTTCTGCTTTTTCTAAATCCAGCTTGAACATCTGGAAGTTCATGGCTCACATATGGTTGAAGCCTGACTTGGAGAATTTTGAGCATTACTAGCGTGTGAGATGAGTGCAATTGTGCAGTAGTTTGAGCATTTTTTTTGGCATTTCCTCTCTTTGGGATTGGAATGAAAGCTACCTTTTCCAGTCCTATGGCCACTGCTGAGTTTTCCATAATTGCTGGCATATTGAGTGCAACACTTTCACAGCACCATCTTTAAGGACTTGAGTAGCTTTATTCGCAGTGATGCTTCTTAAGGCTCATTTGACTTCGCATTCCAGGATGTCTGGCTCTGGGTGAGTCATGATTACCTGATCGTGAAGATGTTTTTGTATAGTTTTTCTGTGTATTCTTGCCACCTCTTCTTAATATCTTCTGCTTCTGTTAGGTCCATACCATTTCTGTCCTTTGTTGTGCTCATCTTTGCAACAGATGTTCCCTTTGTATCTCTAATTTTCTTAAAGAGATCTTTACTCTTTCCCATTCTATTGTTTTCCTCTTTGCACTGATCACTGAAGAAGACTTTGTCTCTTCTTGCTCTTCTTTTAAACTCTGCATTCAAATGGGTATATCTTTCCTTTTCTCCTTTGCTTTTCACTTGTCTTCTTTTCAAATCTATTTGTAAGGACTCCTCAGTCAGCCATTTGTGTTTTTGCATTTCTGTTTCTTGGGGATGGCCTTGATCCCTGTCTCCTGTACAATGTCATGAACCTCCATCCATAGTTCATCAGGCACTCTATCAGATCCAATCCCTTGAATCTATTTCTCACTTCCTCTGTATAGTCATAAGGGATTTGATTTAGGTCATACCTGAATGGTCTAATGGTTTTCCCTCATTTCTTCAATTTAAGTCTGAATTGGGCAATAAGGAGTTCATGATCTGAACCGCAGTCAGCTCCTAGTCTTGTTTTTGCTGACTCTGTAGAACTTCTCCATCTTTGGCTCCAAAGAATATAATCAATCTGATTTTGGTACTGACCGTCTGGTGATGTTTATGTGTGGAGTCTTCTCTTGTGTTGTTGAAAGAGGGTGTTTTCTATGAACAATGCATTGTCTTGGCAAAACTCTATTAGCCTTTGCCCTGCTTCATTCTGTACTCCAAGACCAAATTTGCCTGTTACTGCAGGTGTTTCTTGACTTCCTCCTTTTGTATTCCAGGCCCCTATAATGAAAGGACATCTTTTTTGGGTGTTAGTTCTAGAAGGTCTTGTATGTTTTCATAGAACCGTTTAACTTCCACTTCTTCAGCATTACTGGTAGGGGCATAGACTTGGATTACCATAATATTGAATGGTTTGCCTTGGAGGTGAACAGAGATCATTCTGTTGTTTTTGAGACTGCATGCAAGTACTGCATTTCGGACTCTTTTGTTGACTATGATGGCTACTCCATTTCTTCTAAGGGTATCTTGCCCACAGTTGTAGATATAATGGTCATCTCAGTTAAATTCACCCATTCCAGTCTATTTTAGTTCGCTGATTCCTAAAATGTCGATGTTCACTCTTGCCATCTCCTGTTTGACCACTTCTAATTTGCCTTGATTCATGGACCTAACATTCCAGGTTCCTACGCAGTATTGCCCTTACAGCATTGAACTTTGCTTTTGTCACCAGTCCCATCCACAACTGGGTGTTGTTTTTGCTTTGGCTCAGTCTCACATTCTTTCTGCATTTATTTCTCCAATGATCTCCAGTAGCATATTGGGCACCCTCTGACCTGGGGAGTTCATCTTTCAGTGTCCTATCTTTTTGCCTTTTCATACTGTTCATGGGGTTCTCAAGGCAAGAATACTGAAGTGGTTTGCCATTCCCTTCTCCAGTGGACCACATTTTGTCAGAACTCTCCACCATGATCCATCCGTCTTGGATGGCCCTACATGGCATGGCTCATAGTTTCATTGAGTTAGATAAGCCTGTGGTCCATGTGATTAGATTGATTAGTTTTCTGTGATTGTGGTTTTCAGTCTGTGTGCCCTCTGATGGAGAAGGATGAGGGGCTGGACTTCCCTGTGGCTCAGATAGTAAAGCATCTGCTTGCAATGTGGGATATCCAGGTTTGATCCCTGGGTTGGGAAGATCCCCTGGAGAAGGAATTGGCAACCCACTCCAATACCCTTGCCTGGAAAATCTCATGGATGGAGAAGCCTGGTAGGCAGCAGTCCACAGGGTTGCAAAGAGTCGGACACACCTGAAAGACTTTGCTTTCCATGATGAGAGAGACTGACTGAGGGGGAAGCTTGGTCTTGTGTGATGGGCAGGGCCATGCTCAATAAATCTTGAGTCCAATTATCTGTTGATGGGTGGAGCTGTGTTCTTCCCTGTTATTTACCTTTGGCCAAACTATGGAGGAGTTAATGAAGATAATGGCTACCTCCTTCAAAATGCCCCATGTATGTGTACTGCTACACTCGCTGCTCCCAACCTTGCAGCAGGCCACCAGTGATCCACGCCTCTGCCAGAGACTCCTGGACACTCCCAGGCAAATCTGGGTCAGTCTCTTGTAAGATTTCTGCTCCTTTATCCTGGGTCCTGGTGCATACAAGGTTCTGTTTGTGCCATATTTCCCAGTCCTGTGTAAGTTCTAGCGGCTCTATGGTGGGGTTAATGGCCACCTCCTCCGAGAGGGCTTATGCCATACCCAAGTCTGCTGCACCCAGAGTCCCCGCCCCTGCGGCAGTCTACTGCTGACCCATACCTCCACAGGAGACATTCAGACACAGTTCTATCTCAGTATCTGTGAGGTTTCTGAGTCCTGGTGTGCACAACGTTTTTTTTAAGCCCCCTGAGCCCTTGTCCCATCACTTCATAGCAAATAGAGGGGAAAAATGGAAGCAGTGACAGATTTTCGTTTCTTGGGCTCCAAAATCACTGCAGGCAGTGACTGCAGCCATAAAATTAAAAGACATTTGCTCCTTGGAAAGAGTCATGGCAAAACTAGATAGCAGAAACATTACTTTACGGACAGGATTGCAAGGAGATCAAACCAGTCAATCCTAAAGGAAATCAACCCTGAATATTCATTGGAAAGACTGATGCTCTACTGCTTTGGTCTCCTGATGCAAAGAGCTGACTCATTTGAAAAGACCCTGATGCTGGGAAAGATTGAAGGCAAAAGAAGAGGGTGACAGAGGATAAGATGGTTAGATAGCTTCATCAACTCAGTAAATGTGAATCTGAGCAAACTCTGGGAGATAGTGAAGGACAGAGGAGCCTGACATGCTGCAGTCCATGTGGTCGCAAAGAGTCAGACAGGACTTAGTGACTAAACAATGACAACAATATAAAATAAGACGTTATAAAATTTAGTAACTCTTACAGAGTTAATTCTAAGTTAAAATGCAAACTAATTTTGTAGAATGGTATTATTTGACCTGAGCACTTCCTGGTAGGTGGGTAATATTTTGGGAGGAAGGAACTTCAGAACACATAATTTTCTGATAAGGTCGGAAAGAATGTTAGGTAGTTCTCGGCTTCCTGACATATGCAACTGCACGTGGACTTGCTAATGTTTTGAAACAACTATGAGTCGTCATTATGGCTAAAATGAATTGAAGAGAGGTTTGAAAGAAATATATATAAATGAAATTTTATTTCCTCAAGACTGTGTGAGTAAGTACTGTTCCTTCAACAAACATTACTCTGCATAGAATACATATTTTTTTTTTCAGATACCAGAATGTAGAATACCATATTCTTTAAATTAATATTAAACATTTTGAAAACAAATATTTACAAAGTACATTGCATGTTTTTATTCCCTTTCACCAACTGATATTAATATTTGAAATGACTTGCACTTGTTGAATTTATGCACATATTCCTTTTACCTTTTATTCTTTCTTTCTGGATGTCTGCAGTCCCTGCTTCTGGCACATCATGACCCTCCTTCTAGTTTTACCCTTCCTTTGAAGATTTTAAATCTTCTGGAATCTGAAAAAGCAGACAATCCAATTTCTTAGATCTTGTTTAAATGAACAGTAATGAAGGTCTGAGAGAATATTTAGTCTTTGCTTTAAATAAAATGGACTTAATACATCAGACTTCAAGTAAAAGTTCGACAATCATCACTAAAACTATAAAGGAAATTCAAGCACTACACTGAAAGAAGAGAAGTTCAAATTCAGGCCATTTTAGGTATTCTTTCCAAAGAGATTTCGTAGAGTCTTTCTTTATTTTTTTTTGGTCTTCCAGATTTCCAACCATGTAATTTATGTTAATTAAAACTATTGAAGTTAGTTTTTAGAGGTCTTACATCATAGAACATATGACTAAAGTAAAGGATGATAATATCACTTAAATTGGGACATTTTGAGAATGAAAGAGGACTATAAATACTTTTGTTAGGACAGTAATTAAGAACTGAATCTTTCCATGGCTAACTGGACTGGACATGTGGTCATCCTACTTAAGTGATATGTAATGCACAAAAGTTCTTCAAGTATAATTTTCAAATAAATTAAGAACATTTTATTTAGTTCTTTCATTTTTAAAAGTTTTATATATATATATATTTAAATTTTCAGCATCAAACACATTCATCTCTAGTTCCCTAAAACTGGTGTTGAGTTCAGTTCAGTTGCTCAGTCATGTCCAACTCTTTGCTACCCCATGAATTGCAGCACTCCAGGCCTCCCTGTCCATCACCAACTCCTGGAGTTCACTCAAACTCATGTCCATCGAGTCAGTGATGCCATCCAGCCATCTCATCCTCTGTCATCCCCTTCTCCTCCTGCCCCCAATCCCTCCCAGCATCAGAGTCTTTTCCAATGAGTCAACTCTTCACATGAGGTGGCCAAAATATTGGAGTTTCAGCTTTAGCATCAGTCCTTCCAAAGAACACCCAGGACTGATCTCCTTTAGAATGGACTGGGTGGATCTCCTTGCAGTCCAAGGGACTCTCAAGAGTCTTCTCCAACACCACAGTTCAAAAGCATCAATTCTTTGGCATTCAACTTTCTTCACAGTCCAACTCTCACATCCATACGTGACCACTGGAAAAACCGTAGCCTTGACTAGACGGACCTTTGATGGCCATGTGATGTCTCTGATTTTGAGTATGCTATCTAGGTTGGTCATAACTTTCCTTCCAGGGAGTAAGCATCTTTTAATTTCATGGCTGAAGTCACCATCTGCAGTGATTTTGGAGCCCCAAAAAATAAAGTCTGACACTGTTCCCACTGTTTCCCCATCTATTTCCCATGAAGTGATGGGACCAGATGCCATGATCTTCGTTTTTTGAATGTTGAGCTTTACGACAATTTTTTCACTCTCCACTTTCACTTTCATCAAGAGGCTTTTTCGTTCCACTTCACTTTCTGCCATAAGGGTGGTGTCATCTGCATATCTGAGGTTATTGATATTTCTCCCGGCAATCTTGATTCCAGCTTGTGCTTCTTCCAGCCCAGCATTTCTCATGATGTATTCTGCCATAGAAGTTAAATAAGCAGGGTGGCAATATATAGCCTTGATGTACTCCTTTTCCTATTTGAAACCAGTCTGTTGTTCCATGTCCAGCTCTAACTGTTGCTTCCTGACCTGCAAACAGGTATCTCAAGAGGCGGGTCAGGTGGTCTGGTATTCCCATCTCTTTCAAAATTTTCTACAGTTTATTGTAATCCATAGAGTCAAAGGCTTTGGCATAGTCAATAAAGCAGAAATAGATGTTTTTCTGGAACTTTCTTGTTTTTTCTATGATCCAGCGGATATTGGCAATTTGATCTCTGGTTCCTCTGCCTTTTCTAAAACCAGTTTGAACATCTGGAAGTTCACGGTTCAAAACTGGTGTAGCAGGAAGCAAATAGTTACTTTTACATTTCTCCTTTTAGATTTCTACCTTATTGTCATATAAGGAAGTCACAGATTCTTATTCAGACCTTAGTTTACAACTTAATTTTAGTCTTCTTTCACATATTGTAGAAACAGTTTGAGGGGATGAAAACAAATAGAGTATTTTTTTTCCTAGGGAAAAAATAATCTTTTGAGTCTTTGTTGTCCACCTTAATACTTCAAGATAATTCCAAGGCTTCTTTGAAGGCTTCAGAAAAGGTTGTGAGAATCCCACTTAGTAGGTGCCAACACTTATTTAGCAAGTGGTGTCTAATTTTCATTTTAATGAAGCTAATACTTTCAGAGTCAGATAACATAAGGTTTTACCATCTGTGTGTATCCTATTTAGTTTAACCAGGTTGGAGAAATCCAAAAGAAGATCTATGAAACAAGAAGCTAGATGTTGTTCAACAACAGCCTTAACTACCTGAAAGCACTACTATTTTATTTACTTATCTATCTGTTTACTTATTTTTTATTTATTTGAAATATAGTTGAATTACAATATTAGTTTTTCATATACAGCATAATGATTCAGTTTGTTTATAGATAATGTTCCGTTTAAAGTTGTTACATAATAATGGTTGTGTTTTCTTTTGCTGTACAGTAAATCATTTTTGCTTCTATAAAATAGAGAAGCACTTCTATTTTAAACACTATGTATATGTGTATGCGTGTGTGTGTGTGTGTGTGTGTGTGTGTAAGGAGATTCTAAAAGTCAATATATTAGCCTAAAATTTTCCTTAAATTATATCTTCACAATTCAGATCTGATTATATTTTAAAGCATTACTTAAGAAAAATTTTTGAAATAAGATTTTTAATGTAAGACATTTTAAAATTTAGCTGATAATTTCATCAGAACAGAATTGGCTAAATATGTCTTTTAAGAATCTGAGAGTTATAAATATTTTTAACTTTTTTCTCTCTTACAAGTCATCACAGATTACTTTCCTACATAGTCCTTGTTTTCAAATTTTGTTCTCATACACATTTAAACTCCCTGTTTGTTTCTATTTTATTACTTGTAAAATTTAAGTACCTGTCATCTTTATGGTGGCATGCAAATTTTAACACATGTAAATTTTTTTATGACAAAGGATTATGGTATATATTTGTTTTTTATTTCAGGAAATGAAAAATTACTTTTTTAAATCACTTCCTATATTTTATACTATATAAGTAATAAATACAACTGCAAAGTTGAACATTTACTACATACTTAAATTAAAAAATAATCAGGATATCATGAGCTCAATGAGGATGAAAACTGGTCTAAAAGAAGGCAAAGATTTTATGACTCAAGATGAAATGAGATGCAGATAAAATTAAGGAAGATATTTAGAAGGAGGTGTATGTGTTGGGTTGAGAGGGATATACTGATTGATTATAGGTAAGATTGAAGTGGTAATGAAGAAAAAAAATCCACATTTGCATGAATGATTTAGTTATACTTGCTTTTCAGTAGTATTTTAGGATTGTACAGAAATATAATATTGTTGAAAACTGGGAACTAGCATTGTTAAATGAGTCAAAGTCAACTCACAATTGATTGCAAAGCAGAATGAATTCCTGGAGACTATTTAGAAGAAAGCACCACACTTCATGGGCATTAAAGGGCATTTATATGTACGAATGATGCTTAAATAACAAAGATAACAAAACTTATTATGAAAAAGAAATTTTCTAAACATGAAAATAATAATATTAGAAAATAATTTTCTTTTCAAAATAATTTCCTCAATTTCTTTTTCTTTTTTTTTTTTGACGGAATTTCAAAACAAGTTTTATTTTCTAGGTACAATTTCTCACTTTAAGAAAGGTGCTTGGGCTTCCTTTGTTGTTCAGTGGTTAGGAATCCATCTTGCAATACAGGGAACAACAGCGATATTCTTGGTCCAGGAAGATCTTGCATGCCACAGGGCGGCTAAGCCCGTGTGCCACAGCTGTGGGACCTGTGCTTTGGAGCCAAGAGCCACAACTAGTGAGCCTGAGTGCTGCAACTGCTGAAGCCCACGTGGCTAAAGCCTGTGCCCTGCAACCAGAGAGTAGCCCCAGCTCGCCACAACTAGAGAAAGCCTGTGCACAGCAACAAAGACCCAGCACAGCAAAACATAAATAAATAAATATTAAAGAAAGAAAGATGCTCTAGTGGATTTAACCAATTTCAAAGTTATTAACTGGTGAAAAGATTGGCCAGGAATAAATAAAACATGACACAATTAAAAGCAACTTAAAATTTTAATCTATTAGGCACAAAATTAAAACATCTCTGATAGTATTGTGCAAATTATTTAGGGAGCTTAATCCAACTGACATGCAGCTGATGTTGTTGTTTGGTCCCTAAGCCTTGTGCTACTTTTTGCGGCTACATGAACTGCAGCACACCAGGCTTCCGTGTCCATCACTATCTCCCTCAGTTTGCTCAAATTCATGTCCATTTAGTTGATGTTGCTGTCTAACCATTGCATCATCTGCCTCCCCCTTATCCTTTTGCCTCAGTCTTTCTCAGCATCAGGTTCTTTTCCAGTGAGTTAGCTCTTTGCATCAGGTGTCCAAAGTATTGGAGCTTCAGCATCAGTCTTTCTAATGAATATTCAGGGTTGATTTCCTTTAGGATGGACTGGTTGGATCTCCTTGCAGTCCAAGGGACTCTCAAGAGTCTTCTCCAACACCATAGTTCAAAAATATCAATTCTTTGTTGCTCAGTCTTCTTTATAGTCCAACTCTCAACAACCATGACTACTGGAAAAACCATAGCTTTGACTATATGGACCTTTGTTGGCAAAGTAATGACTCTGCTTTTTGATACACTCTCTAGGTTTATCATAGCCTTCCTTCTAAGGAGCAAGTGTCTTTTAATTTCATGGCTGCAGTCACTGTCTGCAGTGATTTTGGAGCCCAAGAAAAGAAAATCTGTCACTGCTTCTACTTTTTCCCCTTCTATTTGCCATGAAGTGATGGGACTGGAGGCCATGATTTTAGTTTTTTCCCATCTATATTTTACTCTGGTTGCTGAGAAGATTTAAGTAGCTAAATCATGAAATTGATGTACAGGTATCTCTTTTACCAGTTGACACAAAATCTTTCTCCTTTCCAGGAACCAGGTGGAATCTTGCCTGTTCCCTCCCTGATTTTCTCAACCCTAGATATAGGCTCTGCCTGCCTCAGGACTCTCAAACAATGACCAACACCTGATTTGGCAAGTCCTATGGGGCCACTGAAACCATCAGATCTTTTTGGTGTATGTTTCTTTTTTTAATATGTAATTTATTTTTGGCTATGCTGGGTCTTTGTTGCTTTGTACAGGCTTTCTCCTGTTGTAGTCTACGGGCTTCTTATTATGACAGCTTCTCTTATTGCAGAAGGCAGTCTTTACTAGTTGCAGCAAACAGGCTCAGTAGTTGTGGAGCATGGGCTTAGTTACTCAAGGCATATGGAATCTTCCTTGACCAGGGATCAGACCCTTATCCGTTGCATTGTCAGATGGATTCTTACGTACTGTACCATCAAGGAAGTGCTTGGTGGATATTTCTTAAATGAGCATTCTTTTTATTTCATTAGGGCCTCACTGTATTACTTAAACCTATCAGAATCCCCCGCGCCAACAAACACACCCTAAATTTTTGTCTAGGATTCATTTATATTCTTTTCCATGTCCCTGTTTTCCAGCTCTCGTTTCCACTCTTTCATTATGTTAAAGAGTTGCATACTACTTTTCTAGTGCCAATAGAAATTTAGTCCTATTTCAGATGCTCCAGCCTGTCCACCAGTCATAAAGATCCTTCTCTCTGGAGTAGTGCAGGTTAATTGAATTAGATTAGGGATGTAGGGACAGCAGGAGTGCATTTGGGAATATCCAATTTTTTTTTCAGAAGTATATTTTAACTGACCATAGTCAGTCAGTAATTTGGGCTTCCTGGGTGGCTCAGTGATAAAGAATCCGCCTGTGATGCAGAAGACGTAGGGGACACCGCAGGTTGGATCCCTGGGTCAGGAAGACCCCCTGGAGGAGGTCATGGCAACCCACTCCAGTATTCTTGACCTTGGAGAAACCCATGGACAGAGCAGCCTAGCAGGCTACAGTCCATAGGGTTGCACAGAGTCGGACACTACTGAAGCGACTGAGCACATATTTAGCAGTAACTTATTTTTTCTATAATAGAAGCAGATAATACAATTCAGAGGTTGCCAACTACTGTGTGGCAAGAAATGAATACTGGCTAAAACATCTGGAAAGTGCCTTCTCTCTTTACTATAAAAATTTTGCAAGCATCTTAAAGCCCTGTCCAAGGTGTATGTCATTTCAGGTTTCAGTGAACAAGTCATGCCTTCAGCCTCTACTATGTTTGCCCAGATCTACAAACAAGTCTACTAGGTTGGGAGCCAACAGCTAGTCCCAGTGGAAATTTGTGCATCCATACTGTCATCAGCGGAGAAGGCAATGGCAACCTACTCTAGTACTCTTGCCTGGAAAATCCCATGGACGGAGGAGCCTGGTAGGCTGCAGTCCATGGGGTTGCTAAGAGTCGGATATGACTGAATGACTTCACTTTCACTTTCACTTTCATGCATTGGAGGAGGAACTGGCAACCCACTCCAGTGTTCTTGCCTGGAGAATCCCAGGGACGACGGGGCCTGGTGGGCTGCCGTCTATGGGGTCTCACAGAGTCGGACACGATTGAAGTGACTTAGCACCTGTCATCAGTGATTAAAATTTCTTCCTGCTGCACATTTAAAGTTTTTTCTTAATGAATATTTTCTTACATATAATATGAGATTATGATTAGAATTACAGGGAAGACAAATAAAGCAATCAGAGGACATATGCATCAGTGTTATGAGTTTGTTTCTAGATGTAGGCATAGACTTTACTGTGGATTAAATTTTGAACTCTTTTCATTCTTGGATCATAGGACAGTTTTCTTTCTATTTTAAATGACTTTTAAGCAGAATAACATGCTAATATATGTACCCTTTTCCAGTAATTTATTTTGAAATTGGCTTTTGGACAAATTATGATTTAAATTGTCAGTGTTTTTTTTTTTTTAATAATTTAGTTAAGAACCAAATGATCATACTTTTACTACAAAGTGAGAAAGTATTTAAAATGTTCTAAAAATATATTTCTATTACAGTTAAAAATTTTTATTTCTACTTTGTAAATTCAATTAATTGTAGAAAGAACCACCTTGTCTGATTATATTAGTTTAGAAATTAATGTAAACTAAAAGTTTTATTAAAAATTATATTTTATTAAAACCAATATCAAACATTTCACAATTATTAGAAGTTAAAAGACACATTATCTTGAAGATTTTCTGCCAATATTTTCTACCTTAGGTAGATATTGCCACACTAAAATCAAATGGATAAATATTAAAGAGTTAACAGTAAAGTTTATTTCATAATAGTAGATAGTTTTACTGAGTATAACATGCATACACAAATCTACATTAGAAGATTAGAAAACATTAGAAGAAATGTTCTAAGAAAGAAATGTTCTAAGTAAGAAAGCTGGTATAGTTAATTTTTGGTACAAAGATATGACTGTGTGGATGACAAAAAACTGTGGGAAATTCTTAAAGAGATGGGAATACCAGACCACCTTACCTGCCTCCTGAGAAAGCTGTATGCAGGTCTAAAAGCAACATTTAGAACTGGACATGGAACAGTGGACTGGTTCCAAATTGGGATAGGAGTACATCAAGGCTGTACTTCGTTACCTTGCTTATTTAACTTATATGCAGAATACATCATGTGAAATGCTTGGCTGAATAAAGCACAAGCTGGAATCAAGATTGCAGGAAGAAATATCAATAACATCAGATATGCAGATGACACCACGCTTATGGCAGACAATGAAGCCTCTTGGTGAAAGTGAAAGAGGAGAGTGAAAAAGCTAGCTTAAAACTCAGCATTCAAAAAATGAAGATCATGGGATCCAGTCCTATCACTTCATGGCGCACAATGTAAACAGTGGAAGACTTTATTTTTTGGGGCTCCAAAATCACTGCAGTTGGTGACTGCAGCCATGAAATTAAAAGGCACTTGCTCCTTGGAAGAAAAGCTATGACAAAACTAGACAGCATATTAAAAAGCAGAGATATTACTTTATGTACAAAGTCCATCTAGTAAAAGCTGTGGTCTTCCCCAGGAGTCATGTATGGATGTGAGAGTTGGACCATAAAGAGGCTGAGCACTGACAAATTTATGTTTTTGAACTGTGGTGTTGGAGAACACTCTTGAGAGTCCCTTAGACTGCAAGGAGATCAAACCAGTCAATCCTAAAGGATATTAATCCTGAATATTCATTGGAAGGGCTGATGGTGAAGCTGAAACTCAATACTTGCACCACCTGATGTGAAGAACTGACTCATTGGAAAAAACCCTGATGTTGGGAAAGATTGAAGGCAGGAGGAGAAGGGGATGAAAGAGGATGAGATGGTTAGGTGGCATCACTGACTCGATAACATGAATTTGAACAAGCTCTGGGACTTGGTGATGGACAGCGAAGCCTGGTGTGCTGCAGTCCATGGGGTCCCAAAGAGTTGAACATGACTGAGCAACTGAACTAAACTGATAGTTGATTTACAAAGCTGTATTAATTTCAGGTGTACAGCAAACTGAATCAGTTACACATATACATATATTCATTTTTTAAAAGATTTTTTTCTCCTATAAGCCATTACAGAGCGTTGAATAAAATTCCCTGTACTATACAGCAGGTTCTTACTAGTCATCTATTTTTTAATATTTGTATGTGTGTGTGTGTGAGTCAGTCATGTCTGACTCTCTATGACCCCATGGACTATAACCCACCAGGCTCCTCTGTCCGTGGAATTCTCCAGGTAAAAATACTGGAGTAGCTTGCCATTCCCTTCTCCAAAGGATCTTCCTGACCCAGGATCAAACCTGGGTCTCCGGCTTTGCAGGCAGATACTTTACTGACTGACCCGCAGAGAAGCCCATTTTATATATAGCAGTATGTGTATGTCAGTCTCAATCTCCCTGCTTATTACCCGTTTACCCCCTGCTAACCATAAGTTTGTTTTCTTCATCCATGACTCTGCTTCTGTTTTGTTTATAAGTTCATTTTTACTGTATTTTTTTTGTTGTTTACATTCCGCATATAAGTGGTATCATACGGTGCTTGTCTTTCTGCATCTAACTCATTTCACTCAGTTTGACAATCTTTGTTATGCTTAGCAAATAATATATTCTAAAAAACATTTTCACTTGAATTTCAAGGATTGTAATTTTAAACAAGGTGGAGTTTCTGCTTTTGGAATCTCAGCCAAATGAATTTACTAAGGTTGTTTTAGTGATTAAGCAATTACAATTATAACATCTTGGTACTGGAAACTTAATTGTACATTAAAATAGTCTACCCCATTTCAAAGAGAGAAAAAACCAAATCTTCTTGCATTAGATTACGGTTTATGGTCCTATTCAAATGCCTTGATCTCATTAGCAAAGATTCTTTACAAGAATTCTTGATGTTCTTTGCATATCTGATAACATGTGTTACTCGCTCAGTTGTGTCTCTTTGTAACCCCTTGGACTGTAGCCCAGCAGATTCCTCTGTCCATAGGATTTCCCAGGCAAGAATACTGGAGTGGGTAGCCATTCCCTTCTCCAGGGGATATCAGCAGCTTATTTCCCAGGATCATTTTTTTTTTTTTTTTTCAATCCAGTGCACTTTTCAGTAATCTGCTTAAATGCCAACCCCTCCAGGAAACTGTCTGTTGCCCAGTCCCAGAGCAGCATGACATCTGTTCCTCTGAACATTCCAAGCATTGTATGTTTTTACTCATCTTATGACATTTACAGCTATGAGTTAATGCTAAGAATGATTTTTTCCTACATTGTTAAGATAGGATAAACTGTAAGGAGGTTTAAGTACTTAATAAAATGACCATGTATCTCTACTACATATACTATCTAGTAATCATGGTGTTTATTGAGCTAAATAAGGTAGATGATATTGAACTTTGAACTCTAGAAATTCAATAAGTGTGAACCATTTTCCCTAGTCTCCAGGAAATAGTAGTCTAGTACAGAGATAAGAAATAAAAGCATGAAGATATCAAAAAAAGATTTATATATTAGCTCAGGACTAGAAATATATCGTACATAGTTATTGTCAACTTTATTAAGCTGACCATGATTGTAATATGACTTCATGAGAAAGAAAAACCATATCAGAATGTCTGTTAATAAAATATTTTTTATAAAAATTGGAATACTGATTGTGATGAATGGGTACAATTTAGATAATTAAAACAGAGGAGAAAGGATTTTCTTTGCACATTCAAAATTATACATGTATGTGCACTGAAGTGGCTGTGAAAGTTGCATTCTGTGAGATGAGGTTGTAAGAGAAAATATAGCAGAATTATAGGAAAAAAGTAAATTTCTATAGGTCTATCTGTGACGGAGTAATGGAGAGAGTTAACCTGTCAGGACGATGTGCTACTAAGTTCATTTGGGATTCAGGCTAGTGCTGCTGAGCAGAGAGCATGCAGAAAAAAAAGTAAATGGTAGATTCTTTTCAGGAATATGTTGAGATTGCCCCTTGAAAAAGATTATCCACTTGTATTTGCTTTCCTAAACCTATTAAATATCACAGTTGTCCCAGGTCAGAAAAAGTTAATAAGGTGTATTTTTCTATCTAATGTTTTGTAGCAGTTGAGATAATTATTGTCTTTATTAAGTTTTAACCTCAGCTAACTTGGAAAATCACAGCTTTTCCTGATATGGTTAGCAATAGATCATGAAAGTTTAGCAAGTGGCTTGAGAAAATCTTATGAGCAAACAGATTCTTGAAATAATCATGCTGACTGGCATCCAAAAGTTCATTAAAGTTGTGCCTTTTCTTTTTCCTTTCTTTTTTGGCTGGAAATTATTTGTCATTAAAGTAGAAAAAACTAAAAGTTTCATTTGAGGATAGCAAAAATTTAGTGTATATGTAGGAGCCAATTAGGGCTCTTTTTCTATATGGATATTTATATTAGAGAAAAAGGGGAGTAGAATTATATTTATTTTTATACTAGAATACTGATCACACCAGTAAAACTGATGATGATGGTAATAATAATAATAGTCATAATAATAAAAGAAGAATAAAGAAGAAGAATACCTGGTAATCACTTACTAATAAATATGTACTGAAAATATATTCTGTTGCAATGTATATCTTTAATCAGAAGTTTCATTTCTAAATGAGTATTGTTCACAAAGGAATGTTACAAGTATTTTTTGAAATCTTTTTATATTTTAGAGGTAAAGAATTATAGAAACTAGCATTAATTATATTGAGTAGTAGATAAAATTCAATCAACATTAAATAAAAATAGGGATAGTGTAGAATGATAATTCCTCTCTCAGCTTCATGCCAGAAAGTGCTGGTGGAATTATAAAGGATTTTATAATAAAGGAGTTTAACTCTTCTCTAGGAAATTGGAGATTAGAACATTGAATCTCTGAACAGGACTTTCATTAACTTAGTGGCACAATATCTTTTTGGCCATTTAAAAAGTGTCATGGATGCTAAAAACATACTGTGTTAATAAGAAAAATTTCAATTAAAAATATGAGAGAAGGAAACTTCTTAAATAAAAAGTATACCATTATGTATGTCATTTGCATGTGCAAAATAATCAGAAGAAACTTTGCCAATTAATTATATTAAGAAAAATCGTCACAACTGTGGTGAGTACTGATTCTTACTGATTATGTACCTGACAGCTTAAAATTGTATTATCTGATTTGTTTTGTTGTTTAATTGCTAAGTTATGTCTGACTCTTTTGCGACCCCATGGACTAGCCCTCCATGCTCCAGTGTCCATGGGATTTTCCATGCAAGAATACTGGAGTGGGTTGCCATTTCCTTCTCCAGAGGATCTTCCTGACCCAGGCATCGAACCCATGTCTCCTGCTTGGCAGGCATATTACTTACCACTGAGCTACCAGGGAAGTGCATTATATGATTAGATTAAGGGAAATCACTGTATCTCTTATGCAATGCAAAGTCACTTCAGTCGTGTCGGACTCTGTGCGACCCCATAGATGGCAGCCCAGCAGGCTCCCCCGTCCCTGGGATTCTCCAGGCGAGAACACTGGAGTGGGTTGCCATTTCCTTCTCCAATGCATGAAAGTGAAAAGTGAAAGTGAAGTCTCTCAGTCATGTCCGACTCTTAGCGACCCCATGGATTGCAGCCTAACAGGCTCCTCCATCCATGGGATTTTCCAAGCAAGAGTACTGGAGTGGGATGCCATATCTCTTATGTATATGCAATATTTCTTTTTTCTTCATGTTTGCCGTCTGGCTTCTATCATGTTGTTCAGTCGCTAAGTCTTGTCCAACTGTTTGCGAACACATGGACTGCAGCATGCCAGGCTTCCCTGTCTTTCATCATCTCCGTGTGTTCACTCAAATGCATGTCCATTGAGTCAGTGATGACCCCCAACCATCTCATCCTATGTTGTCCCCTTCTCCTCCTGCCCTGAATATTTCCCAGCATCAGGGTCTTTTTCAACGAATAGGCTCTTTGCATAAGGTGGTCAAATTGGAATTTCAGCTTCAGCATCAGTCCTCCCAGTGGATATTCAGGGTTGAATTCCTTTAGGATGAACTGGTTTGCTTTCCTTGCTGTCCAAGAGAATCTCAAGTCTTCCTCAGTGCAACAGTTTGAAAGCATCAATTCTTTGGTGTTTAGCCTTGGTTGTGGTCCAGAATACTCTTTCTTTCCTTAATTGTAAATTCCTTCAAAGCGCCTTATAGCAGTTTACTCCTCTTGTAAATCATTTCTGTCTCAGACAGAAATATTCCCTTTTATTCATTTCTAATAGTATTTTAAACTTTTTTTTATTGTGGCATTATATTTTATCAGCTATTCCTTATGTGTCTGACACTCAATATGGACTATACTTTAAGCATCTGCTTGCAATGCAGAAGACCCAGGTTCAATCTCTGGGACAGGAAGATCCCCTGGAGAATAAAATGGCAACCCACTCCAGTACTCTTGCCTGGAAAATTTCCATGGACTGAGGAGCCTGGTAGGCTACAGTCCATAGGGTTGCAAAGAGTCGGACACAATTGAGCGACTTCACTTTCTTTTTCCAATGGACAGTGTAATGTTTTATTCCTTTTGTAAACACAGTCTCTGAAAAAAATGCCTGGTGTAGAGTAGGTACTTAATAACAATGATTGAATAAGTGCTTCTGTTAAAGCATTTACTATATTGCATTTATTTATTCCATCAACAAATGTATATTGAGTATCTTCTAACCAGTACTTACTATTCCAGTTCTCAGCCTACAGTAGCAAATACACAAATTCCTTGATATGAAGTTTACATTGTAGAGGGCAATACAGGAACCAATTTTACAAATTTCAGTGACAAGTTCTATGAAATAATCAAGGAATGGTGCAGTCTAAGGATTGATAGAGCTATGAGTGATTTTTTTTTTGAAGGGAGGGTGTGCAGGCAGGCCCTCACTGAAACAGTGGCACTTAGTTGAGTCCTGCATAATGTGAGGGAGTGAGGATCAGAAGAAAAAGGCTGAGGACAAGCAAGCATGCAAGTCAAGAGAACAAGGAGTGCATGTGGTAGGAACTGCAAGAACGCCGACCGAGCTGCCTGAAGATGAAAAAAGGAGAAAAGTTGTCAAAGATGGTATTGAGGGTATTGAGAGAGTTGGGTATTGAAAGAAGCCCTGGAAGAGTTCAAAGTGAAGAACTCTTTGGGATAAGGAGAAAACAGCAAAGGAGTATACTGTTAATTAAACAAAAACCAGGAGAGTGTGGTGTCTTGGAAGCCAAGTAAATAAAATGTTTAAATGAGGAGGAAGTGAGCAACTATATACAGTATTGATAGTTTGGGTCACAGTAAGATTTATCATCCTGTCTTTTACACTTCTGAAAGTGAAATGGGCCACTCTTAATTACATCTGAACAAGAAACACACCCCAGACCTATTCCAGGAAATCTGGCATGTGTAGTCATGAACTGATATTTAAAGTATGGTGAAAACTGAGAAGGGATCATTGTATTCAGTAATGTGGAATTTTGGTGACCTTGAGAATAAATGTTTTGGTAAAGTATTAGTATTAAAAGTCTGACTGAGTAGGTTCAAGAGAGAATGAGAATGAGGAAATTGGAAATTATAAGAACAAATAAGTCACTGGAAAGATGTGTTAGAAAGGATAAAAAAGGGATGGTATGGGAAGAGATTAGAGTCAGAAGTTATTTTTAATTTTCATATAATATGTATCATAAAAGTTACCATTTTAAACATTTTTAAATTTTTAAATGTTGAATCAAATTTCAGAGTTTTTTCATCTTTTGAAATTAAACCTCTGTACTTATTAAACAGTACCTCCCCATCCTTTCCTTCTCCTCAGTCACAACCACTATTCTACTTTCCATCTCTATGTATTTGACCACTCTAAGTATCTCATGTAGTTGGAATCCTACAGTATTTATCTTTTTGTGACTGGATTATTTATTTAACATATATCGTGAAGGTTTTTTCATGCTGTGTCATGCACCATAATTTTTAAGGTTGAATATTTATTTGCATTTGTATGTTACATTTTGTTAATCATCTTGTCAATGGACACTTACTTGAATTATTTCCACCATTGACTACTGTGATTTAAGCTTCTGTGAACATGGCTTTAAAAATACTTTTTTGAGTCTCTGCTTTCAATTCTTTTGGTATATACTATTTTTTTAAGATATAAATTTGTTTGTAGGCTTTCTATATTTGCATTAATCAGTATAGAATCTGGAAAAGAGATGGATGAATTATTTTTTTCTATGTACAACAAATATCATTAATGGAGAAAACATATAAACTTAAATAACAATCAATCAGAATAAGTGCTTGAAGTCGACAAAGTACTTTGGCGTCTTAGGTAGGTAGAGGCACATTCTACATGGGATAATAAAGCATCCTTACTGTTCTTTCTGATCAGTTTGGTGCCTAGACATTAATTTGTTGTCTCTTTAGAATCTAATAAGCTATTTACTTTACAACTCAATTAGCAAATCATATCCTGTTATAAATAAGAATGAGAAGAGTTTGAATTGTATAAATCAATAAAGTTGGACTTTGGGAATATTAATGTCTGATTATTTTATCATTGTTCTTGCTCTGCCTTTGTTTTGTTTTATTTGAAATTAAAAATTGCCATCTAAAGTTTGATGATGTATACTGTATTCTAGTCTCAGAGTTTAACCTACTTTTGGTTGAACCATAGCATTGACTAGACACAAATCCATGGATATATTGGATATATATATATGTAGATAGAGGATTAACAAATAGAATGCTTCCCAGAGCAATCTTGACTGAATAGTTTAAACAGAACATTTGCAGGATTTTTACAGAGCTGACAAACTCCTAAGTTGATGTATACGTGCGTATATAATTCTGTCCCAGTGCCAATTGGTATGTTATTAGTCTGTCGCTAAAAGCTGACTCTTTGCTAATTAACCTGTTGTCCCTTTATTACCCTTGTCTCTGGAACATTATAGTTCAATACAGAGGAATTATTCAGTCATCACAGAATTCTGGGATCTTGCAGTGTTTGGGACAGAAAGTTGACTGGAGAAGAGAAAATTTTGGCCAAGGTTCTGCCCTGCTCTGTACCATATTCTGGTTAATTTTGAAACTATATCTACTTTAATGGGAGAAAGTTGGAGCTCCTGTAGCATTGCATTCTCTTGTTCCAAAGTCTTTGCAAACAGGATAAGTAAGTGTTAGTAGCTCAGTCGTGCCTGACTGTCTGCAACCCCATGGAGTGCAGCCCACCAGGCTCCTCAGTCCATGAGATTTTCCAGGCAAGGATACTGGAGTGGGTCACCATTTCCTTCTCCATGGGGTCTTCCCAACCCAGGGATCGAACCCAGGACTTCTGCACTGCAGGCAGATTCTTTACCGACTGAGCTACAAGGGAAGCCCTGCAAACAGGATACCTCTCCTTAAAAAGTGCTATTCCTTTTTGGCCCTAGGCAATCATTAATTACATAAGGAAACCATTTTTTACTCTAACTTAAGTTGGTTCCCTCTCTTAGATAATGTCATATCACAATGTAGGACTCTTCTTTTAACTCTTATTATTATTGTAATTTATATTTTTATGATTACTTGAATAATATCTGCTTTACCTATGAAACTGTCAGCTCCTTGCGGGTAAGAGTCCTGCCTCCTGTGGGTAAGAGTCACTGCTGTGTCCCTGCTTCCTTGCATAGTGTCTGACACTATAGTATGCCCTCAAAAATATCTGCTTAAAAAATCAGTGGGTGACTAAATGAATGAACGAATGATAAAGACGTATAGAGGGAGACTTTTAAAGACGTGTCTTATGTGAATTTAATGTATTGTATGGCCTTATGAAAAGAAGTATAGCGTAGATTAAGGAACTGGATATAAGAATTTCTTCTAGAATTTTGACGAATTGAACAATAAGAACATCAGAGCTGATGTCAATGCATCAAGCTCTTTTTTTTTTTTTTTTTTTATCACTTTGAATTGAAACTTAGTAACTGTGGAACTCAGAAAGACCATTGATGGGTAGGCATTTCTCAAGAGAAGACTGGAAATCAAAATCTCATAAATAGAATTGGTATTTTCTTACTAAGCTGCTTATATGGGTCAGCTGAAAAGTGCAGCTTTACCCATGACAGCTTAAATTTCCCACAACCAGGATTATTTTAGTGTTCCACACATTTTATTGTACTGTAATTCTCTCATGTTTAATCCTTCTGTGTGTAACTATAATTTGACAGAACAATTTACTTCATGATCATTTGGGATCAATGAAAGTTTATTAATTTATCATTAGCAATTGGAATAAGCAGTTATTTGGTACTTGTATGCAATAGGTATTGACCTAGGTAATTTACATGTATTATTTAATTTTAACATATTTATGTTTCATTTTTAACTAGACAGAACCTCTTCTATTTTCACATGTGGTGAAAATCTAACCCTGCTGTATTCAGTCAAGTTTAAGTAGATTTACTATTACAGTTAGAGCCCACTGATGTTCCCTAGCTGACCTTATATGTTCTCCCAATGGAGAATGGTCATATTAAAATCTCTGATTTTTCTATGAAAAATGCCACTTCTATAGCAATCACTATCCACATAGACTAAGTGACAAAAAGGACAGAGTGGCCAGTGGTCATTTCTTCATTATACACAAGTTAAAACTGTACTTTGCTCTATGGCTGCTGCTGCTGCTATTTATACAACACAGCTCTGCTTGAATCTTTGCTTTTAGTCACAAAGCCTGCCAGACTCCTTTGATCAGAAAGTCACCCCATGCTTACAGTCATGTTCCATGTTGATCTGTCTGCTTCTCATCTTTCTAAGCAGTGATATTAGAGATTGTGGTTCAGCATATGTGTTCTGCCTACTCTATTTACAACTACTCCACCTCAAGTCTCCATCCAGCAGAGGCTTGAAGTACTGATTATCTGTAAACACCCTCTAATTTGCAGAAATATCAAACTAAGACCAGTTAGGCTCTTATTGGAGAGCTGGGGGTCAGAGTCAATACATACAATATTATTATATTTGTGTGTGCTAAATCACTTCAGCTGGTAAAGAATCTGCCTGCAATGCGGGAGACCTGGGTTCCATCCCCGAGTTGGAAAGGTCCCCTGGAGAAGGGAAAGGCTACAGACCTCCAGTATTCTGTCCTAGAGAATTCCTTGGACTGTACAGTCCATGGGGTCACAAAGAGTTGGACACCAGTGATCGACTTTCACTTTCACTTTCAAGTCAATTCAGTTGTGTCCAACTCTTTGTGATTCTATGTAACCTGCCAGGCTCCTCTGTCTATGGGATTCTCCAGGCAAGAATACAGGAGTGGGCTGTTATGCCCTCCTCCAGGGGATTGAAGCTGTGTCTCTTAATATCTCCTAGGCAGGCGGGTTCTTTACCATTAGCACCACTTGGAAGCCCCATAGTTATTTGTTAATGCATTATAATTTATTTACAGTTTATAATTTCACTACTGAGTCCACTGTGGGGATGAAGAAGGATTACTGAGCTATAGTAAAGTTGTGTTGTTCACCATTTATTCTTGTTTCCTTATAGAATCTACCTTCAAATCTAATCAAATTAGCAATATCTAATCAAATCTAGCAAATCTAATCAAAATCAGCAAAATCTTGGATGAATTGTGACCAGTCTCAAAAAAAAAAAAATTAAATATGAAAACCAATTTCCAATTAAACTATCAGCTATAATAGACAATATAAAGGACAGTGAGTTGTTTTGTGTTGGATTAAAGCAGTTATAACTTGACCTTTAGGACCCACTGTTTAACTTATTGTCCTTGTTGTTGTTCAGTCACTCAGTCATGTCCAACTCTTCAGGACCCCATGAACTGCAGCATGCCAGGCCTCCCTGTCCTTCACCATCTCCTGGAGTTTGCTCAAACTCATATCCATTGAGTCATTGAAGCCATCCAACCATCTCATCCTCAGTCCTCCTCTTCTTCTCCTGCCTTCAGTCTTTCCCAGCATCAGGGTCTTTTTCCAGTGAGTTGTCTCTTCACATCAAGTGGCCAAAGTATTGGAGCTTCAGCTTCAGAATCAGTCCTTCCAGTGAATATTCAAGACTGATTTCCTCTAAGGTTGAATGGTTTAATCTCCTCGCAGTCCAAGGGATACTCAAGGATCTTTGCCAAAACCACAATTAGAAAGCATCAATTCTTCAGTGCTCAACCTTCTTTATGGTCTAACTCACACATCTGTACATGACTACTGGAAAAACCATAGATTTGACTATATGGACTTTTGTCGGCAGAGTAATGTCTCTGCTTTTTAATATGCTGTCTAGTTTTCTCAAAGCATTTCTTCCAAGGAGAAAGTGTCTTTTAATTTCATGGCTATAGTCACTGTCCACAGTGATTTTGAAGCCCAAGAAGGTAAATCTGTCACTGTTTCCCTATTTATTCTCCATCAAGTGATGGGGCCAAATGCCATGATCTTTGTATTTTGAATGTTGAGTTTTAAGCCTGCTTTTTCACCCTCTTGTTTCACCTTCATCAAAAGGCTTTTTAGTTCCTCTTTGCTTTCTGCCATAAGGGTGGTGTCATTTGTATATCTGAGGTTATTAACATTTCTCCTGGCAATCTTGATTCCAGCTTCTGCTTCATGTAGCCCTGCATTTCACATGATATATTCTACATATAAGTTAAATAAGCAGGGTGACAATGTACAGCCTTGATATACTCCTTTCCCAATTTGGATCCAGGCCATTATTCCATGTCCTGTTGTAACTTTTGCTTCTTAACCTTCATACAGGTTTCTCAGATGGCAGATAAGGCAGTCTGGTATCCCTATCTCTTTAAGAATTTTCCATAGTTTGTTGCTATCCACACAGTCAAAGGCTTTATCTTATTCAATGAAGCAGAAGTAGATGTTTTTCTGGAATTATCTTGCTTTTTCTATGATCCAGTGAATGTTGGCAATTTGATTCCTGGTTCCTTTGCCTTTTCTAAATCCAACTTGTGCATCCAGAAGTTCTAGGTTCATATACTGTTTAACTTATAATTTATTGCAAAGAGGCTGGATTTCAGCTGAGGACAATTTCAGATCCTGACATTTGTAATAAAAATAGATTCCAAAAAATCTTAAATTCCAGTGATATAATTAATAATCTGTTGATTATGTATGATTAGTTTGTATTTTTTCAGCTAATTGTTGAAAATATTTCATATTTATTCTGCTGAAAATCCATCTTGAATATTGTAGAACTATAATTTTACAAATGATACAGCTATCACAATCCAATATTTTTGTAGCACATATTTATTGAGCACCTAATACTTACACATGCTTATTAACATTCTGTGATTAATAAACAAAAAATACTGCCACTTTGTTGATGTATCTGATTTTGTGACTTTCAGTGAAGGCACATTTCTGATACTACTTATCTTGTTTTTCACTTTGTCAGGATGATTAAAATTGTTACATTGAAAAATATTTTGGAAAATTAATTTTTAGTCAGGCTCGTACAGAGAATGCTGCAAACTTAGAAACACTTAATTTTTCCTTAAATCACGGCACATGTTTTTGCTAAAACATTATGATTCTCTCAGATGCATATAGGGAATAAAGTCACAGAAGATTTAATATTTTCATCTTTCTGTCCTATACAACTCAAGTTTTTATTTGGAAATACTGTGAATTAAATGTTTAAAGTTTGCTACAGAAAACCAACTTAACTGTACCTAAAGGAAAAGACTAGTTAAGTTAGTTCCTTTGTTTTGATAAATTCCAGTTGATAAAAGATGCAGTTTTCCTTATTTTTATCATTTGATTTATCCTCTCATCCATGTTGTATCATATATTTTTTATTGTATAATATCCTTAGGTTTCCGTGAAATTTAGTAATGACTTTATTAAATTCTCAAAACGATAGCACCTTTGTTCACATTTGTTTCTATAGGATGATTAAAATAAACATTTTTTGTAGTAGACAGCTCATGATTTTCAGTCTTGACACAGAGTTAACCCATCTCCTCTAGTAATCCTATCATTTCAAATTACAATCAGTTCAAAACATCATTTGAATGAGAATAGATTGGAAGAGAGCCATGTGCAGTTTGACAGCTGTGCCCCGTGTTTAAGCTCAAAGTTCACTTTAAAGCAGCATGTCTTCTTGTCATGAAGCTCCTTAATGCTGTGACATGTCTGTGATTCTGTGCATCAGTCACAGTGGCAAAAAGCCATATTCCTTCTTAAGAGGAGATGCTATGGAAGCCGGCAAAGAGATGAATGTTGTCATGTGTCTGTTAGTATACAGACTTCCAATAGTTTAAATTCCCTTCTCAGCTCCCATTGGCTCCTTACATTTCCCTTTTTTCCTTTCTACTTTTCCTAGGAACATTATCCCATCTTGTTCATTAGTAAGTTTGTCACTAAGCACTCTTGTTGGGTCTCACTACTCATAAAAATAGAATCACAGATTTTTTTTTTTTTTCTCATTTGGCTACTAAACTTCATGATAGAGAAATACGAAATTATATTTGAGGATAAAAAGAGGAACTTAGATTATAAACATGTTGTGATAGTTACATATATTCAAGATATTTTTCAGTATTTATAGTCTTGCTTTTACTTTACAGTGACTCATTTGCTACCTAACAGATACATCCCAGGCTACCCACTGTTTCATCTTTCTATAGCATTGTGTAGTGTGGTCCATTGTCATGTACCCTTCTCCAAAGAAACCCCTTAAAAAAATGGCTCCTCCTTTGATAGCATGTTGTCTTGAATGTAAATTTAAAAACTAAGCAAGGGGAGATAATTATCATCTCCCATTTTCTTTGAGGTTTTTACTTGCTTGCTTTTTCATTCAGTCATTCATTTATAATTCAGTATATTTATATTTTTTTCATCATTTTTTTAGAGCTGGTAAACATACAGGATGTTCTCATATTTTTGAGGATCTTCTAATACCTTGTAAAATAAATAAAAGCCTTGGTAAGCTTTTTATCCTTTAGATACCCTTTGTTCACTTCTGTGTATGTGTTACCAAAGAATATTAAGTACCTTTTCAAGTATATTGGCTTCAAATATTTTGTTTCTGTGTAACAAAAGAAGAACTTATCATAAACACTTGAAATATAAATGAGTAGTACTTGGATTTTATTCAAAGTACTCTGCAATCAGTCAGCTGCATGAAGTAATAGTTTTTACCTTAAGGTTTCCAGAGTTAGAATATTGGGTTTTCAAAAAATTGGGGAAGTATGTAAAAATAATTTCAAGGAAATACTTAAATCTTACTTGGTTTTACCTCATTTAGTGACAATGGAGAGCCAAATTTTGTGTCCTGTCTCTAAATGGCTTTATTTACTTTTGAGTATTGTAAAAAAATTATCAACATTTTACATATGCCAGAAAATCTATTATGATGAGTATCAAGATTTTAAAAGTGATTTGTAGAAAACTGTCATATTTTCCAATCCAACTAAGAAATAATGTTAATACTTATATCAAGTAGCCATCTAATAAATATTTTCCCCATATTCATACTTCTAATTATACAACCTCATATTTAATGTAATGTGTGTGTCTATCTCCTCCTCCTTTGTGTGGGTGTGGGTGTGATTTCTTTTTCATGTTCTCCCTCCTCCTCTTTTTTCTTTATCCTTTTTATTTTTCATAATGGGTTTGGGTTTTTCAATTGATTTCTTGCCAGATAATTCTTCAAGTTAGAAGTTAGGACAATTTTTGACTCAGTAGGTTTAGTTTAGCATATTGCAAATCAGATGTGGCCATGCAGAGATACAAAAGTTCAAATTATCTCTGCACCAAGACCAAATTTGCTGTGCAAAGGCTTCAATTTATAATAAAAATATTCAAAATAGTGCAATTGGTTGAGTACTGAAGCTGATTATTGATGAAACTTTAAGGAAGTTTCAAAACAAGAATGACAAAAGACAAATCCATTAGTTTCACTTTATGAATTATTGAAAGTACTCAAATTTATATTAATGGAAACAACATGAAATGGTGGTTGCCATTTTATGAGGCATGAGGAGGAATGAGGGAGGGAGAAATGCTTTTCTTAAACAGCGTGTTTTGTGTGTAGTTGTTATTAGAATGTGGCAAAAAGCCACTCACCCTTCACAAAGATTAACTCAAAATAGATCATAGAGCTAGGTGTAAGATGCAAACTATAAAAGTTCTAGAATAACATAAGAGAAAACCTTGATAGCCTTGTATATGATAGTGCCTTTTTATATATAATATCAAAGACATTATACAGAAAAGAAATAATTGGCTAGCTGGCTTTATTAAAATTAAGATCTTCTGCTCTGCAGAAAATGATGTCAAGAGAATTAGAAGACAAGCAACAAATTGAAAGAAAATATTTGCAAAAGACACATCTGATAATGGATGTTATCTGAAATACACTAAGAACTCTTAAAACTCAGAAGGAAAACACTTGCCTCAATTTACAAATCTGCCAAAAGCTTTAACAGATACCTCATGAGAGAAGATATACAGATGGATAATAAGCTTTTGAAAATATTCTCCACATTATATTTAATTAGGGGAAGGCAATTAAAACAACGGTAAGATACCACCACATACTTATCAGAATGACCAAAATCCACAACACTGACAACACCAAATGCTCTTGAGAATATAGAGCAATGGAAACTCTCATTGTTGGTGTGAAAGCAAAATTGTGCAACCACATTGGAAGACAGTTGATAGTTTCTTATAAAAGTAAACATACTCTTACCATATTGACATTGGGATATTATTTAATAGTAAAAAGTTATGAGCTATCAAGTCATGAGAATAAATAGAACCTAAAATGCACATCACTAGGTGAAAGAGGCCACTTAGAAGCCACTAAGTGAAAAGACTAAGTAATTTATATTCCAAATATATGAAATTGTGTTAATAGCAAAATTATGGAAACAAGGAAAAGATTACTTGTTCCTTGCAGTGGTGTGGTGGGAAGATGACTAGGTGAAACAAAAAGGAATTTTAGGGCAGTGAAAATACTGTGTATGATATTATAATAATGGATATATCTCATCATTCTTTTCTCAAAACCCATAGAATGTACAGCATCCAAGAGTGAACCGTATGGTAACTGTGGAATCCAAGTAATTACAATGTATCAACATAGGTTCATTTTTAATAACAAATGTACCATTCTGGTGAGTGATGTTGATAATTGAGGAAGCTATCCATGTGTGGGAGCAGAGATTATACTAAAATTTATGTGTCTGTCTTTTTTTGTTGTTAACCTAAAATTTCTGTAAACATAAAGGATTAAAACATTCAACAGGTAGTGGGTGCAGGGAAGAAGCAGACTGGCAACAAAGGCTTAGGGAGACTAAGAAAAGGAAACTACAGTTTCACAAAGTCTGAATAAGAATTAAAAGGAAGAGAGAGAACTATAGCTTTGGTTATGGGGAAAAGGGAGAATTGTGTTCTCCCTTTTTCTCACAATATCAAGGTTTCTTCCATTCCAGGAGGAGAGAATGTAGAAAAAAGGGTAATTTGAGCAATGTTCTATTGAAGGTGGGTAAAATATGCTTAAGGTGAAACAACTTTTAAATGGCTGAGAAGTTGATGAGGATGAATTGTACTGTCTCAGGAATTTATGAATTAAAAATGGAAAGTTAAGGAAAACTATGCTTTATGACCACAAACTTCTCAGTGCAACACTCAGAGTTGCCTCTTTTTCAATCAAGGGCTGAGTACCAACTATGTAATACCTACAGAAGAAAATGGAATTGAATTCTAGACTTGGGGAGGTAAAAGATAGATGGGTGTATTAGTTTATGTTTGCTGCTGTAACAAATTACCATAAATTTCAGAAACTTAAAAAAATGCAAGTTTAGTACTTTATAGTTTGTCAAGTCAGAAATATGACATGTGTTTCAGTAGCTAAAAATTGAGGTGTCAGCAGGGCTGCATTCTTTTCTGCCCCAGTCTCTGGGGTAAATCCACTTCCTCGTCTTTTCCAGATTCTAGATGCTGACTGAACTCATTGTCTTATGACCCCCTTCTGTCTTACAATCCAGCCATTACTAGACAATAATTTGTCACATTTCAACATTTGACAATGATTCTTCTAGTCCCATCATTCACATTTATAGGATCTTGGTGATTAAATCAGCTATCTCCAAATAAACCAGGATGCAGTCTCTGTTTTGGAGAAGGAAATGGCAACCCACTCCAGTATTCTTGCCTGGAGAATCCCAGGGACGGGGGAGCCTGGTGGGCTGCCATCTATGGGGTCGCACAGAGTCAGACATGACTGAAGAGACTTAGCAGCAGCAGCAGCAGCAGCAATCTCTGTTTTAAAGTAAACTGTTAATATTTTAATTTCATCTGCTACCTAAATTCCTCATTGCCATGTAACCTAACACATTTACGGTTTGTAAGGATTAGGAAGTGAACATATCTGAGACCATTATTTTGCTGAGGGTCAAGCTAAATTTTTCAGGACTATCAATTGAAATGATACCAGTCTTGGAAATGGATACATATCTACCATGATAAAGAAAAAGACAAATCTGGTTTTAGCATGAATTCAGATTTCAGACTTGTGGTTTTAGCAAAATAACAGGAATACAGAAAAATGAGGTGGTAATGAGAGAATATATTGTGTTATCAATCATGATGTCCAGAATTATTAGCACAAGACATTAGACAAGGAAAAGACTGATAGATTTCAGGGGTAAGAATAGAATTTGAAAATGGAGGGAAAGAGGAAGTGATAGAAGCTGTGTAATAAAAAAAAATAGCTATGACATATTTAAAGAGGTAAAAGAACCAAAACGATAATATTTAAAAAGTAGGATATTTGAATGTAAGACTTCAGAGTAGACTAGTTGAGGGTAGTTCAGGGTGATGATAATTTTTAGGACATAATCATGGGAACAAATGGTTAAAGAACAGTGGGAATAATGGTCATTGAAATGGAAAAGTTAAAATATTAGTTAAGATATGGTGTTGGGTGGACTGTCCATATGTACCCTGAAGTCACCTAGGATGATGGCTGACCTTGCAGAAAAATCATGAGGCTGGTAATAATTCCTTAGTCTTTGAGGGAGAACTATCAGGAAGGTAGTAAAATATGGAGGTACTTAATGTAGAGATACAGATAGCATAAGGATGTGGGACAAGGATGTGGTTGAATGAAAAACAAAGAAGCAGGGATTTATAATTAAATATAAAAAGAAATTTTATGGAAGCAGTTTTAGGAAGAACATCCCTCATATTCTGACCCTGAAATACGTAAGAGGAATGAGTGTAAGGAGACCCTCCTGAAGAAAACTACAGAGAGAAACTTGAGAACTTTGGGTTAAGTTTTAATTAAGACACACAAGTTAAGATACACAAACATTTGTTTACCATAGAATTACACTTGAAAAGACACAATGGAAAGCTTTGGGAGGAAAGCCTGCATTAGTGTTTTTTTCAGGGGCCTGAGAAAAGAGTTATGAAAGTATTCCATGCAAAAACATAGGAGAGTTAAAATGTTCTAAGTTATTTTACCATTTTACCTTTTAACTGATGACAGAGAAATAATGTTTTCAGAAGGACAATATGGTATATTTACAATACCATGAATAAAAGCAGGGGCCCTCTGCATAGTAGGGAGCTGATGAGTTAAGAGTTGATTGTATCCTTTGTACATGCTACCGAAAGTCCAGGAGTAAGTCTGAAATATCAGATGTCTCATCTACAGGGAATTTTCTACATTTACCCATGTATGGTTGAAAGAAAGGGAAGAAGGAATGAAGAAAGAAGAAAGGAATTAGAAATAGAGAAATAATTAAAAAAAAGAGAGAGAGAGATTAGGTTATTTCCAGGTGTTATAATGAGAGTGAATTAGTCCTGAAACGCTTTTACCACAGCTCTTGATGTTATCTTTTATTGTTGCAGGAGGGATTAAAGAACAAAAAACCTTGATGATTGTGTCTTTAAATACTTTAAATAAAATGCAAGTCTTAGGTCAGTCCAGCATGAAAGTAAATTAAGCACCTACCCAACTGAGCACATCCTGTGTGTGTGTGTGTGTGTGTGTGTGTGTGTATATATATATATATATATATATACATGCACATACTTTTATCTTTTGAGATCTCACCTTTAAAATTAATATTCTACCAGTTTTTCTAGGTGAGTGTTTGTTCAAGTGAAGGGATAAAAAGATGTGGTTGAATGAAAAAGACACCTCACAATGTCAGTAAGAACCTGCTTTGAAGATTGGCATGAAGCCTTGGGGTGTGTATCCCTCTTTGTAGCTATAATCTATCACTCCTAATAAGATCTCTATGCATTTACTACAATGAGAGAGAGAAGTAAGCTTTCACAACCTCTTACAATGTGAATAACAAATTTTAAATGCTTCTGATCACATTAATGTGCCAGGAAAATTAACTGAAGAAGGATATAATTAAGAAAATGATTTTCATCAGATTTGGAAAGTGAAGTTATCAAGGCTACTTGGCAAATTTCTGCACATGGTGGGTATTTTTAAATTATTAATAAGGTAAAAATTACATGCTGTTTAAAATGTAGTATATATATAATTCAACAGGGTTTATATATATTCAGAATTATTTATTAGCTCTATATAGGAAGAGGTAGCAGGAAGAGGTAGATACAGTATTACAAATAATAATGGGAGATGTAGTTGTCCAAGATAATAATGTAGTTGAATCATTAAATGAATGCTCCCAAATATGTTTACAAGGAAGAATATTTATGACTACTTGTTCTATATCAGGATCACTTTGGCAAAGGCAGTAAGTAACAATGAAAAAATGCAAGCTTCTGAATTTTCCTAACTTGGTATGTTAGTGTGTGCTCAGTCGCTCAGTTGTGTCTGACTCTTTGTGACCCCATGGACTGTAGCCTGCCAGGCTCCTCTGTCCATGGGATTCCCTAGACAAGAATACTGGAGTGGGTTGCCATTTCCTTCTCCAGCAAGTTTTTTTTTTTTTTTTTTTTTTTTTCTTTTTAGGTTTAAGTGCATTTCTTTTAACATTTCATGAATGAGAATAACTCTGTAACACTTAAGGTTATATAGTCAACGTGCAACCTTAGCCTTCACTAAATAAGCATATTATTCAGAGACATTTTTCCATTTTAAATGAATATGGCATTATTAGTTTCTAACAACATAGTTATTGGTCTGATTTTTCAGTTATAGGGGCCGGTTCCAGTGTTCAATTCTTATTCCCTTGCCTGTATCTTATTGTAAATAGTGACATATGTAATGTTAAAGATAAGATGAAGGAATACTTTCCCCATAATTTCAGTCATTGAGTTTCATTGCTTACAAAATGTATGAAGAGATTGTTCAAATTACTTTTCTCTGTTTCTGTTGGCGTGAAAGACAAAGGAAGGAAAAAATGAAATAGCATCATCAAAATTACTAATCCTAAAACATAGCTTGAGGTGGTTCATTATCGCTGAAGCAATTTAGAAACTATTCAGTAAACCAGAGAATATAGTGAAATAAAAGAATTCACAGGCAAGCTTGACTTGATTAATCTTTGTTATTTGGGTTATTGTTATATGTATATGGATTTTAACTATGTTATTTTAAGAATTATATTTTGAAGATTGATCATTGTATTCTGTGTTCCAATATTTAATTTTTTATTTTAAAATAAGAGTGATAATGTTAAAAAAGGTAATGTGACATTGAAGGTAGCTTTCAAGGTGATTTGAACTACAGAAATATATCTATGCATTTAGTAATAGCTATTTATTTACTTTTTCATTCATATAAGCATTTAAAGCATATTCTATGTTTAGCAGCATTCTTAGTATGTATTTAGGAAGAGATGTTTGATTGTAGTATGAGAATTTTATAGTCTCTTTAAAAGGACAAAGCATACATTCTTACATGGGTGGGTGGGGGGATCCAGCTAACGAAGTATGTGGTCAAACCTTGTAAACTTATCTTTTTAGATTAAAAATGAGGCAGCCTCTGAACATCCACTGTTAAAGTTGCCTCTTGGTCATCACCCAAAGAAAATCTTGTTAAAAAATCTTGCAGAAAGGAGGACGGACACTTCGTAGAGGTATCATACTTCATATGAGCACACACACACACAAAAGTAAGAATTATCAAAGCATATGTATGGGGTTGGTAATAAGTCTTTCTATGTGGCAGAGAAACCACCTTAGTTAGTAGACTATGAGTGAAGCTACACTGTAGATAGCAGAAGATAGGAAACTGGATAACATGTGAGCTCTCATCTACTCTGAGTGTGAGTAAAAAGAATGAAAACCATAGAAGAAAACTGAGTTTAGGGGGCACTTTTTAGTGGCTAGGAAAAAAACAGACTTAATATGCTTCACAGGACCAACCATAATTCATCATTATTATGCACATGCTGCTGCTGCTAAGTCACTTCAGTTGTGTCTGACTCTGTGCGACCCCATAAACGGCAGCCCACCAGGCTCCCCTGTCCCTGGGATTCTCCAGGCAAGAACACTGGAGTGGGTTGCCATTTCCTTCTCCAGTGCATGAAAGTGAAAAGTGAAAGTGAAGTCGCTCAGTCGTGTCCGACTCTCCACGACCTCATGGACTGTAGCTTACCAGGCTCCTCCGTCCATGGGATTCTCCAGGCAAGGGTACTGGAGTGGGTTGCCATTGCCTTCTCCTATTATGCACATACCATATACTAAAAAGAGTGCCCTAGGCACTGAAGGTTCATTAATGATGAAAATGCCTTTGTTTTTAAGGAGCTTTCTGTCTATTGAAAGAGATAGATGTGTACACAAATCATTCAGCCACATAGTAGGTATGATCTTGTCTTCTAAAGGCTTTAGGGCAACAAATACACAGATCAAAATGCCTGTTCTGTCTGGGAGGATGAGAGAAGACTTTATTGAATACTTGACTTTTGAGTTCAGTCTGAAAGGTTGAATGCTGATTCGAAAATCAGAAACAAAGGAGACTGAGATTCCAGGTTTAGAAATTATCAGGTGCAAAGATGTGAAAATGGGCTGCAAGTTCAGATGACCACCCATAGCTAAGTAGAACTGCAGTCAGGAAATCTCAGTGAAAGCTCATAGGAAATGTGATTGGCACAAAGCAGGGATTGTGAAAGGTTTTTTTTTTTTTTTTTGGATTTTACCTTAAGGGGTTGAGTAACTGTTGAAGGATTTAAGTATTTTAAATTGCTTAATGATACTATCAGATTCGGTATCTTGAATTATTGCTTTAGCAGTTGTGTGGAGGATTAGTTACAAATCAAGGCCAGAGTTCTGAGTCTGATTTTGTGGCCACTGATAAGCAGTGGAGAAGCAGAGAGCAGTGAAAAGCTCTAGAGATAAGTAAAACCTGGCTAAAATGCACATGAATGAGGGAAAGGAGGAATTGCAGAATAGATTAAAAACTTTGACTCAGGTGCTGTGTAACCAAATATGGGTATAAGAGTAAGTGAGGAGGAGAAAGATAAGTTACTTTTAATAGATAATTAAAGAGAAAATATCAAGCACTTATCTTGCCTATATTATATGAACAATTTCTTTTGTAGGGAAATTCATTTTTGGAGATAATTTCCAACAAATGCAGGGGGATAATAAAATTAGAAAAATCACCACTTTGCAACCTATAATAAAATTATAGATCTAGGTGATGACCATCATTGGATACTGTTACCAGATGGATATTGATAGGAAATTTTGTAAGTTAGGTCTCAGGCTGAAATTACCTGAACCTGAAATTAAGTCTCAGTATTACTAAATGTGGAACAATTATATATTATATTCATCAGTATGTGATGCAGTGAGAAATACATAATTTAATTTATGAGGCATTTTTTTTTATTTAAAAAATTGGTCCTATACTTTATTAGGACTTTACTTCTGATTACCAGTTTATTCTTGTTTAGTCACTGAGTCACATCTGACTCTTTGGTGATCCCATGGACCACAGACTGGGCTCCTTTGCCCATGGGATTTCCTAGGCAAGAATACTGGAGTGGGTTGCCATTTCCTTTTCCAGGTGATAGTCCCAACCCAGGGATCAAACCTGCCAAGTAGGCAGGCAATCCTTTACCACTGAGCCACCAAGGAAGCCCCAATTATCAGTTTATAGGACATACCAAAACTGGTGGAAAAAATCAGGTATAACCACACACACAAAAAAAATCAAAGATATACCAAGGAAAAAGAGGTTGAATACAAGTGATATTATAGAATTAAAGAGAGACTTCAGATATACAATAATTAAATCTTCTTTGTGGGATTTAGGTTCTAATTTGAACAACCAGGTTTATGAAGAGCTCTTGGAAACATAGGCTCAGTTTGATAATAGCTGTTATTTAGAATTTATTGTTGATTTTATTGGCTATGTTATTTAAAAGCCCTTATTAATTAGATATGCATACTCATGTATTTACAAATGGAAAGGCATAGAACTTTGGGTTTTATTTAACATCAAATAAGATAAAATATGAAACAAAATTAAGTTTTGTGGGGATGTATAACATGAGATCAGGAATGTTTGTTAGTCTCAAGTGTTGGGCATTGAAATCTAAGTGTTCATTGCAGTAACCTCTCTCTTTTTAACTTTGAAAATTGCCATGTTGATAAAGGGAAAACAGTTTAATTTTAATCATGTTGATTTGAAGTACCCATCAGATGTGCAGGTGTAGCTTATCAGTCGAATCTAATGTAAACACATATTTTAGACTTTCCAATGATGTATGAACTGGAAGTTTATGCAAAGAGTATAGAGTGAGAATGTAGTAAAGTGAACTCTGGAGACAGCAATCATTTAAAGGGAGGGCAGAGGAAGAGAAGTTCATAGAAGGTACTAAAAATGATTAGAGAGATAGGAAGAAAATCAGAATGTAGTCATAAAAAAGTGAGTGTCACCAACCTGTCATGTATGTTAACATGCCATATGAGAATTATTTAAAACATTATACATCTGATTTTGAAATTGTAGGCCATCATTACTGGTCATACTGAGAGGGCGTATGAAACTGACCAGGAGACTTAGGAAAGAAGAGAATTAGGCTGTAAGTAGGTGACGCTAGTGGTGAAGAACTCGCCTACCAGTGCAGGAAACTTTAGAGACTTGGATTCAATCCCTGGGTTGGAAAGATTCCCTGGAGAAGGAAATAGGCAACCCACTCCAGTATTCTTGCCTGGAGAATTCCATGGAGAGAGGAGTCAGGCAGGCTACACATCCATAGGTTGCAAAGAGTTGGACATGACTGAAGTGACTTAGCACATACACACGTATCAGTTAAACTCTATTATTATTAAAGCCAGTGGTAAGGGAGATGGCCTTAGGAATCTAAGGATATGTTCCATAGTACTGGAACTATCCAGTAGAATTAAAATTAATATCTTGTAAAAGCTGATAATATCTCTCCTTGTTTTTTTTAACCACAACTGAAAGAATAACCACCTAGGGAATTAAGATGAAATGGAAAAATTGATTTATGTAAATCTCCCTAAAAATTGTATAATTTCAAATTTTTACTTACCTTTACATCTTATATTGTCCATTCTCCATATATGTGTGAGTATATAGTATAAACATGGAAATATATTTAAAATTTGCTATTTCAATTTTTTTCTTTAAAAAATAATTTTCTTCTCAGTTTTTTTTTTCCAATTTCATATGGTTCTTGTTTCCCAGTCTTTCTTCCTCAAATTCAAATGGTCTCAGATAAATGAATGGCAAGTAAATGACTCAAAAAAGGACTAAGCATAATGAATAGCAGCTGACATGACATTTTCAAAATTACACATGAAAAAAATGTTTCTTTTCTGTTTATTTCCACATAAGTATTCTAGATGAGTAGTTCTAATGTCTTTATCAGTCTGTGCTGTATATAGTGCATTCAAGAGACAGTTACAAAAAGAACAGTAGATGTTTGTGAATACTCAGTGAAAGAAACATACACAGTCTTCTTTTTATAAACAAGCTTGGTTTAGCTTCATGTCCAATATACTCAATCAAGCATGAACTTTTATTTGTCTTTTTATAGTCTATAGTACATAATTTCACTACATAATTATAGTGTTCTCTTCTTAAATATTTTATTTTTTTTAATTAAATTTGTCATTGTTCATTCATTATATTTTATTATATAATTTGATCATTGATTAATTAGATATTTTCATTATTTCATTTATGAAGATAAAATTTTATCCCAAGTTATTGTAGAGAGTTTAAGTAATTTATATCCAAGTTGCTAGTTTCTGTTAGATAAGCTAATTTTCTACATAAATGAATAAGTGTTTATTTAATAAAGGCAATAGCAGATTGTTCTTTCTATTTCAGGAACAGTGAAACATTTTGGTAGAGATACTATTATGTTGCAAGTGAGCTGCACTGTTTGTCCCTTTAATTACAGAGGCAAAATGAATTTATAATCGCCAGTCCTTGATCATGCTTGTATTTGCAACCCAGCTTGTTTTTAAATTTCAATGACACTTTTTTTTTTTTTTTGGTAATTAGTGAAAGGATGAATTATTTAGATTTCAAGGTTTTTATGCAAATGGATTTTCTCTTTGTTTCTCATATTTCTCATATTTCTTCTTGTTGCAATCTGCACAGAAGAAACATGCTTTAATATATTAGTAATTACACTTTAAGTGGTTTGTTCTGGATGCAACTCTAAATAGCACTTGTGGTATAAGCAGTGATCATGGTCTGTATTTGCAAACAGACTACAAGTCTTTTGAAAGACCTTCCAGGGAAATGAACAACTTGGCAAACAATGTACCAAGTTCTCTAAAAGAACTTGGAGTGTATGTGTATGTTTTAAACTTGAGCAAGATCATCCAGGGAATTAACACTAGTACATCATTTTATCCCCTATCTTCATAAATTATTAATCTAATTATTTTCTGTCTAACCCAACTCCTTTAGTTTATAGTTTGTCTATTTCCTCTACTTCTTTATTAATAGAAAGTCACCAAGATTCTTGTAAGCAAACATAATTAAGTCACTTACTGTTCTATCTTTTGATTGATAAATTCATTACTTAATGTAGATATTCTCTCTAATACTTCAGTAATAAATAACTACAATTGACCATTTATCAAGTGCTGACTCCATATTTAGCATCCATATGCCTATATTATTATTCTTAAAAATAGCTTTTGAAAAAAAATATTCTTGAGATTGTTGTTGTTCAGTTTCCCAGTCATATCCGACTCTTTGTGACCCCACGGACTGCAGCGTGCCAGAAGTTTGCCCAAGTTCATGTCCTTTGCATTGGTGATACCATTCAGCCATCTCAACCTCTGACACCCTCTTCTCCTTTTGCCCTCGATCTTTCCCAGTATCAGGGATTTTTCCAGTGAGTCAGCTGTTTGCATCAGATGCCCAAAATACTGGACATTCAGCTTCAGCATCAGTCCTTCTTCCAACAAGTATTCAGGGTTGATTTCTCTTAAGATTGACTAGTTTGATCTCCTTGGTGTCTAAGGGACTCTCAGGAGTCTTCTTCAGCACCACAGTTCAAAGGCATCAGTTCTTTGGCATTCTGCCTTCTTTACAGTCCCACTCTCACAACCGTACATGACCACAGGGAAGATCATAGCTTTGGCTATATGGACCTTTGTTGGCAGAGGTAATGTCTCTACTTTTCAATACTCTGTCTAAGTTTGTCATATTTTTCCTGCTAAGAAGCAAATATCTTGGGATTTCAAGGCTGTGATCACCATCTGGAGTGATTTTAGAGCCCAAGAAGAGGAAATCTGTCATTACTTCCACCTTTTCCTCTTCTGCAGTCCATGAGGTCACAAAGAGTTGGACACAGCTAAGTGACTGAACTTTTCCTCTTCTATTTGCCATGAAGTAATGGGGCCAGATGAAAGTGAAAGAGGAGAGTGAAAAAGTTGGCTTAAAGCTCAATATTCAGAAAACTAAGATCATGGCATCTGGTCCCATCACTTCATGGCAAATAGATGGGGAGATAGTGGAAACAGTGTCAGACTTTATTTTGGGGGCTCCAAAATCATTGCAGATGGTGATTGCAGCCATAAAATTAAAAGATGCTTACTCCTTGGAAGGAAAGTTATGACCAACCTAGATAGCATAGTAAAAAGCAGAGACATTACTTTGCCAACAAAGGTCCGTTTAGTCAAGGCTATGGTTTTTCCAGTAGTCATGTATAGATGTGAGAATTGGACTGTGAAGAAAGCTGAGTGCCGAAGAATTGATGCTTTTGAAGTGTGGTGTTGGAGAAGACTCTTGAGAGTCCCTTGGACTGCAAGGAGATCCACCCAGTCTATTCTAAAGGAGATTAGTCCTGGGTGTTCTTTGGAAGGACTGATGCTAAAGCTGAAACTCCAATACTTTGGCCACTTCATGCAAAGAGTTGACTCACTGGAAAAGACTCTGATACTGGGAGGGATTGGGGGCAGGAAGAGAAGGGGATGACAGAGGATGAGATGGCTGGATGGCATCACCAATTCGATGGACAAGAGTTTGGGTGAACTCCGGGAATTGGTGATGGACAGGGAGGCCTGGCATGCTGCAATTCACGGGGTCGCAAAGAGTCGGACAGGACTGAGCAACTGAACTGAACTGAACTGAATGGGGCCAGATGCCATGATCTCAGTTTTTTTTTTTTTTTTTTTTTAATTTGTTTTAAGCTGGCTTTTTCACTGTCCTCCTTCACCCTCATCAAGAGGCTGTTTAGTTTCTCTTCATTTTCTGCCATTAGAGTGGTACCATCCACATATCTGAGGTTGTTGATGTTTCTCCTGCCTGTCTTGATTCCAGCTTGTAACTCATCCAGCCCATCATTTCTCATGATGTGCTCAGCATATAGGTTAAACAAACAGAGTGACAGCAGACAACCCTGTCATACTCCTTTCTCAATCTTGAACCAATCAGTTGTTCCATCCAGGGTTGTAACTGTTGCTTTTTGACCAGTAGATAGGTAAGATGGTCTGGTATTTCCATCTGTTTAAGAGCTTTGCACAGTTTATTATGATCCACACAGTCATAGGCTTCAGCATAGTCAGTGAAACAGATGTAGATGATTTTTTCTGAAATTCTCTAGCTTTCTCTATGATCCAGTAAATGTTGGCAATTTGATCTCTGGTTCCTCTACCTTTTCTAAACCCAGTTTGGACATCTGGATGTTCTTGGTTTGCATCATGCTGAATACTAGCATTCAAGATTTGAAGCATGACCTTACTAGCATGGGAGATGAGTGCAATTGTCCAATGGTTAGCACATTCTTTAGTACTACCCTTCTTGGTAATTGGGATGAAGTTTGACCTTTTCCAGTCCTGTGGCCACTGCTAGATCTTCCAGATTTGCTGACATATTGAATGCAACACCATGATAGTATCGTCCTTTAGGGCTTTGAATAGTTCTCCTGGAATTTCCATCACATCCACTAGCTTTATTAATAGCAGTGTTTCCTAAGGCCCACTTGACTTCGCTTGAGATAAAGATGATAATTTCAAACCAAACCTGTGTGCCTCACATGCAATCCTAACAATTATTTAGTCTTCTAAACTCTTGGTGATATTCAAATACTTACCAATTTTAGATGTCCCAACTTCATCATAGTCTGATAAATACAGATTCTAAATTGGTAAATTGAGATGATTCTTTTTTATCTCACAGATTATATTGTAATTGAAAACTCTTCATGAATGAATAATATGCTCACTGGTCCAATTAGTTGCTTCTAAGAAAAAAAATACAATTTCTTTCAGTATCTCTTCTTACAAGAAAGTATTACCAAGTTCAAGCTCACTCTGCTTACCACACAATAGGCCAATAAATGCTGGAGATAAGGTGCTGAAGTAAGGCATACAACTTTATTTGGAAAGCCAGCTAACCAAGAAGATGGCAGACTAATGTCTCAAAATAACCATCTTGTTGGGGTCTGGATGCCAGGTTCTTTTCTAGATCAGAGATGGGGAAGGTGAGGAAACAAAGTAAAAAGACCATTTAATTCTTGCAGATGTCTCCTAGATGGCATGCCTTAGGCAGAGGGATGTGTTAAGTCATTTCACAGGTGGTGTGAAATGGAATATTTCTTATCACATCAATAAACAAGGATGTCATAACTTTCTATGATTCTGACCCCCAAAAGTGAATTTCTGAGCCACACTAGCAAGCAGTAGACATGCATTCCTGAGCCACAGTGATAAGCATTGCCACTCCTTATACAAGGAGCACAAGGATGTCAGTCATTCACAGGTGGGCAGCTTCAGGTTATCTCCCTGTGAGCTAACAAATAGACTTTATTTAAGGGTCAAGCAGAGGTGGGCAGGGTTCCCCCAGGCAGGACTTTCTGTATGCTCTAGCAGCAAAACAAAGGTTAAGGTCAGAGAAACAGATTAAGCTTGGAGTCAAAATTAACCCTTCCAGTCTCAAAAACATAGCTATTGCAGTTACCCATAGTAAATACAATGGTAAAAAGTTGTATCCAATAAACTTGTTTAAGGAAATTGTTTTGAAGATTATATAATATAGGCCAAGAACTTGGCATAGTAAATGCTCAATAAATAGCTGTTACTCAGTCTGCTCTGTGAGGTTACATATATCACACTGGTCTAGTACTATATCCCTAGACTTAAGCCCAGGTCCCAGCACAGGAAATGTTCACAAATTATGTGTAAATGAAACATTAATGAATGTGAGGCATTTGGATAAAGGAGAAAGAGTATGATAATTATTATCATTAAAATTGTAAACTAGGAGATGAGTTTTGAGTGGAACTTTAAGGGATGCCTGTGACATGAACTGGGAAATGCATTATTCCAAATCTAGACACTATCATTTATTCATGTTCACAATGATAAAAGGCTTATTGTTTAAGATAGACAGTAGCACAACACTTTAGGCCATTTTGGGTATGATATTGTGCTGCCTCAATTTTCTGTTGACTTGAAACCAAGGAGTACTTACCTTCCTTAAATTTATATACAGTAAATTTTTGTTTGTATGCCAATTAGTCCAAAATGTGCTTTTCTTTTCTATGCATTTATGGTAACTGAAAATTAGCAAGAGAGTAAAACATAATACTATTCCTCATAAAAATATACATTTTCAAGATAGGTATACTGTTTTTATTTGACAATATTGATGTAATGTTCCTTAGAAAATTCATTTTAGGCATTCATTTAAATTTGATTATTTCCAGGATTGTGTTTCATAATTACACTCATAGAACGTCATTTTTAATTTCCATATGTGGCTATTTACATTGTAAATAGAAAAGTAAACTTCTAATTGTAATTCTAATTTTAAAGAATGTTTCAATTACTATCAATTTAATGATTTTCATTGATACCAATTCAGTTTACTAGGATAGGATATCTGATGTTATTTTTTCATTTTTTAGCTAATTTTAGGGGAAATAAATGAGAAGAAATTTATAAATTTTAGTGATTGCAATCAGAACCTACCCAACAACTTAAAGACTTAAGAATAGAAAATATTTATTCATTAAAAACACCGCTATGCATTCCCATTTAGTATGATAGACTCGAGACCCCAAAATATGAATGAGTTGCTTATAATAGCATAGAAGTTTGACAATTAAGTCATAATTGGCCAGTTTTTCTGGTTACTTTAGTATTAAGTGGTTTTGATGCTAATTGCATCTTTCTATACCTATTTAATTTAGAAATATCACAGCTAATAAAAATTCAGGTTCATTTCCTATCCTAGTTTTAACACTAAATTGCTGTGACTATAATCCTTTATATCACCATCTTATACTTTTTAAAACACACATTTTGACATTTGATAAAGACTTTTCTAAACCAAAACATATTGCTTCCATCAAGATAGGAGAAGACTACTGAAGGAATATTTAGATTGGAGTCTTCTTTTTTTTTTCCAGAATCACAGTGCATAACTATTTTTATTTCAATATAAAATTCTGAGAACTAGCCACTTCATAAATAATAATGGCAAATCTATAAGAAGCCTTCTAGGTTAAAGTATTAATCGTATCATGCATAGACACAGTGAAAACAATATACCATAGTATGATGGGAAGGCATTGGGAATAATTACTAATGTCTGGAGATCGACTCTTTGAGAAGTAATAAATTCTTCATCAGAAAAGGTATTCAAACATTAACTAGATGAACTATTCTCAGCATATCGTATAAGAGATTTAAAAATTGGATATATTAATTATAATAGTTTTAGAATGTTCATGTTTTACAAATCATTGAATTCTTCTAAAATCATTTAAGATGAAAATAAATATGATGCATATTACTATATATTTAAATGTGAGTTTCACTACTAGTGACTCACACATTAAGGCATTCATAGTAGTGAGAATGTCAAGAAAGTATAGTCTTAGCATAAAATGATTTTTCCTGAATATAATGACTTTGCTGCTGGTATTAAAAATAAAAACAATGAGGTTTTCCATGTTATTTATTAATAGAGCAAACTTAACTCATTTCATTGTTCATTCTTGAAACAATGGTTTTGTAAAAATTTTAAACCATATTTTTCAGAAAGTTTAAAATTTTGAGGAATGAGATAGTGGGAACAAGATGGACTTAAACAAGGATTTTGTTCAGTTATACTGTCATGTTAAATCTACTTTGTTCACCTTAGAATTTTTTTTTTTTGCTTTTTTATTTGATCGTGCTTTATATAAAGTACCCTTTCCATAAAAGTGCACTCTTTATATTCACTTTGGGGAATTGTGCTATCAAGTCAGTCAGGGTCCAATTTCATTCCCTAACAGTGTGATTTTGTACAAGGTAGTCTGTAAGCCTCAATTTTCTTATCTGTGTAATGAGAATCATAGTTCTTACCTAATAGTGTAGTTTTAAGAATTCACTAAGATAGTGCCTCTCCAATCCCAAACAGTGCTTTATAAATGACAGCCTCTCATAACTGTTTTCTATTATTTAATTTCTGTTTGTATTTTCTTTTTCACTTCTGTATTTTCAGTGTTTCAAAAAGCCTTGACTTGAAACAAATTTTGACCATTGAAAAAGAGATGAAAGCTTGGAATTTAAGAAATACAAAGTAATATGTTGGAAATAACCTGCTAGGAAGAAACAAAACCAAAACTGTTCAATGTATCTTTTGTTCCATTTATCTTGCTTGTCCAAGTTGCCTAGAGATAAAGGTTATCGCTTAGGCTGTGTTCTATTGATTGTAGTCTTTCTAGCTAACAGTTTGAAATTTGGATGAATGCATTAGAAAAGCACTTTTTATCATGCCAGTGCATTCTTAAAATTGCTGTCATATTTTAAAAGATATGTTTGGTACATCAAAGTGTTACTATAGAAAAGAAAGAGAAGACAAAATCAATTTTATTGAAGTGTCCACTGCTTTTTCATAAATGGTAGCTAAAATTTTGTTCAGTGAAGTTTCCCAGTGTTTAATTAAACTGCATCATTTTTTATTTTGGAGTGTAGGGAAATCTATCAATATGATAGGAATGCAGTGCTTTTCATAAACTTTGACCCAGTACAAAAATAGATATTTATCCTTTGCCAAGACAAATTTGTGATAATGTTATTAATTTTTTTGAACTCAGAAAGTTATAATTATTCTTGTTAAAATGGAGAAATAGCAGATTATTTCATAAACATTATGATTTTATTTAGTTCTCATTTTTCATGCCATTAATCACAAACGAACATTTAAAACAAAAAGTCTGAAATGCATTGAATTTAAAGGTATACTCATCTATGAACTAGACCTCACGTTTCACATAAGTTTCTACATAAAAAGCAAAGGAGTGAAGAAAGAAACGGAGAAGGCAATGGCACCCCACTCCAGTACTCTTGCCTGGAAAATCCCATGGATGGAGGAGCCTGGTAGGCTGTAGTCCATGGGGTTGCTAAGAGTCGGACACAACTGAGCGACTTCCCTTTCACTTTTCACTTTCATGCATTGGAGAAGGAAATCGCAACCCACTCCGGTGTTCTTGCCTGGAGAATCCCAGGGACAGGGGAGCCTGGTGGGCTTCCGTCAATGGGGTCGCACCAAGTCGGACATGACTGAAGCGACTTAGCAGCAGCAGCAGCAGCAGAAAGAAAATATTATAACAAATGATCTGTTACATGCACTGGAATGTTCTACAGATATCAAAATCTTTTCCTTCAGGAATCAATTCTGTGGTCAAAGAAATCAAGGAATATTTGAGTTATAATATGATGAAAGATTAAAAAAAAAAACCTGTAAACTGTATTTGAAAGCTTCAGGGTATGTGAGAAATATCCAATCTATCCAAGTTTTTCCATAGGCAAATTCAAAGCAATCTGTATTCTTATTGAAGACTGTAAGATTTATTAAAACTTTGAGAAATAATACATGGGTTTACATGATTTTATCTACTTTATTTATTTTTTTGGTTGCACCACACAATTTGCAAGATCTTTGTTCCCTCACCAGGCATCCAGCCCAGGCAGAGACGGCACAGAGTCCAAACCATTGGACTGTCAGAAAATTCCTGATAATTTTAAATGCCAGCCATTTTATTTTAATGAAAATTAAAGAGAAACATGGTAATTAAGAGGAAAATATGTATTAGTGTGCAGGGCGGGACTGGGAAATGCTGTAAATATTTAGATATTTCATAAAAAATAATCACAGTATAATACTGTAAATACTATTATTATTTACTTTCAGTAAATACCATTATTTGCTTTCTCTAAGTAGAAAAAGGAGAGAAAGATTTCTTATACCGTTTTCTTCAAAATAAAGATTCTTAGAATGTGGATGTTCTGTGTGAAGTGTGTACTCTGAAATTGCTTTGCATATCCTCATTACCTTATTACCAAAATTAACACGGTTTAATAATTATAGAGTGGCTAAAGTGGGTTTCTTTGGTGGCATGGGCTTCCCTGGTGGCTCTGTCAATAAAGGATCCACCTGAAATGCAGGAGACTGCCTGCAATGTAAGAGATGCGGGTTTGACCCCTAGTTTGAGAAGATGTTTTGGAGGTGGAAATGGCAACCCACTCCAGTATTCTTGTCTGGAAAATCCCATGGACAGAGGACCCTGGCAGACTACAGTCCATGGGATCAAAAGAGTCAGACATGATTGAGTGACTGAAACACCAAACCAAAAGTATAGTAGTTCTGAGTGTATTCTTTATTCTTCACTTTCTTGATATATGCCCTTAACGAGTATGAAGCCACTGTGCCTGGGCCTTTCTTGAATGTGCCTTAAAAGGAACAAGTGCCTATCTTCTCCATAGAGGTGCTGAGAAGATAAAGAATAGGATACACTGAAAATGCTAATATAATACAAATCCTAAATGAATACAAATAATCAGAAGGCAATAATCATAGTATGTGTAGATTATAGTAGAGTTTGTTCTTCTAATAATTGATTTTTCATATCTATGAAATTTTTACTCTTTATTTTTTATAAAATTGTATTATCAGTATTGTGATTATATGCACTTGTATGGTACCACTTTAAAATAAAAAGTGCCACGATACGCTCATTGCTTTGGGAACTGATTCATTCTACAAATATTTACTGAACATAAAATTATGCAAGGCATTGTGTTAGACATTATAAAGGAAGGAGAATGAATCTTCCATGAAGACTTAGGGTCCAGGAGTAAAAATGTGAGCTATCATATAATGTTGGTTATAATGTTCCTGCATGCCAAATACAATGCTATATTGTTTTAAATCTTCTCAAAACCCAGCACACAGAGGAATCTATATTCAGTATCTTGTAATAACCTATAATGAAAATGTTTGAAAAAATACTTATGCGATAACTGAATCACTTTGCTGTATACCTGAATCATTGTAAATCAACTACACTTAAAAAAAAAAAAGGCCCTGTGCAAAGACCATTATAATTTTCATTTTTTAGTTCAGCAAGTTGCCCAAGATCACTCGGTTAATAAGGTATCAGAGCTCAATGAATAGTTTAGTGAATAAGAAATTCCATTGTCTTCTTATTATAACACATTATTCCTTAATATAAATAACCAATTCCATATAAATAGTTCTAGTTCTGTAACAATTTTATAGTATAAAAATGCATAAAATTTAAGCATTGTAAATATTTTATTGTTCTTAGAATACTCCATATATATTAGTTTTAATAAAACTTAACTTTCTAATCTTCACTTACCTATTTTATCCACTCCATCAAATACTTTAGTTTTTTTAAGAAGTTTTTTTTTTTTTTTTTTTAATGTTTTTATTGCCCTATCCAGTTCTTGAGAAGATTCAAGTTGCTCATTCCAAAACCAAAACTGGAACCTGGCATGGTCACTAAATGCTGAATGGATTAAAATGAATGGATTACCTTGGGAATAGGATGTTCTTACTTACTAAATACTTTAGTATCCCAAAGTAACTTTTTCTATATCTTCTTAGTGTAGGAGAACATTTCATATATGTACATAAAAGACACAGAACAAGAAAAAATAATATATAAGGTAAAAATTAAAGGTGATAATAAAAGTTTTTGATTTCAAGTTTTATCATAAAATTGTAAGTGAAATTCAACAGATCACTATAGTTAGTGGTTGTCAAAGGGATATTTTGGAATTTTGTAGTTTTGTTGGTTAACGCAGTGGCTAAGAGGCCTTACCAGTGGTGTGAGAATCATCTGTCTTAAGGAGGAGCCTTGTAGGCTGCAGTCCATGTGGTGGCTAAGAGTTGAACATGACTGAGCAACTTCACTTTCACTTTTCACTTTCATGCATTGGAGAAGGAAATGGCAACCCACTCCAGTGTCCTTGCCTGGAGAATCCCAGGGACGGCGGAGTCTGATGGACTGCCGTCTATGGGGTAGCACAGAGTCAGACATGACTGAAGCGACTTAGCATGAGCAGCAGCAAGGATAGGTTCCAACTCTTCACACATTGACATGTTGGAAGCCTGAAGCAGACCATCCCAGGAGTATTTACTCAGAGGAAATTAACGGAAAATCCAGATTTTGTTTGTTTTTTAGAGAGAGATTGCGCCATACAGGCTTCTGCTTATGCTTAGTGGGCAGAATCAAGGGATGCTAATACCTGTTATTCTCAGAAGAGTTTATCATAGGAAAGTATTGTGGTATTTTTATAATATAATTATCTGAGCTTAGACCTGTCTCCATTTTCCACAAAAGGAAATTTAATTTTTGTGTGGTTTTAAAGGATAATGATTTTTCCAAGAATACAACTACCACGTAAACTGATAAAAGACTGAATTTTGCTTAATCACCATTTTAGAAAATCTCTTTACCGAGGGAAATGAAATTTATGGTATTTGAGCCCCCCTAACCTCATAAAAGGCTTTCCAGGTGGTGCAGTGGTAAAGAATATGGCTGCCAATACAGGGGATGCAGGAGATGTGGGTTCCGATCGCTGGGTTGGGAAGATCCTTTGGAATAGGAAGTGGCAACCCACTCCAGTATCCTTGCCTGGAAATTTCCATGGAGAAAAGAACCTGGAGGGCTACAATCCATGGGACTGCAAAGAACTGGACACAAAAGTTTCACTTATTGTTCTCTCTTTCAGCTTGATCTTCTCTACAGGGTTTGTAAACACCTGAGGACTTTATCTATGTCTTCTGTATAGTTGTGCCAGAGCATTTATACATTCAAATATAAATCATTTTATCATGAAACTGTGCTTTTCCTTTATAGTATGGTTGGTTAATTATATTGATTATGTTGAAGTCAAGTGTATATAGGTCGTTACATTATCTGTGAATTCCATTTTAACCTGTTAAAGAGATGCTGTTGCAGTTAGGTCTGTTCATTTTATGGAGGAGAAAGTATGACCTGAAGAAGTAAAATGACCTGACCAAAGTGACAGACTCATTGGGATTTCAGACTTGGTTAATTTATCTTTTTTCATTTTATTTTCAGTAACCAAACACTTGACATGTAAGCCAAATTCATAATAGTAAATACATACTAGTTATGAAAATGCACATCAGTTCAGTTCAGTTGCTGAGTCCTGTCCTACTCTTTGCGACCCCATGGACTGCAGCACACCAGGCTTCCCTGTCCATCACCAACTCCTGGAGCTTAATCAAACTCATGTCCATTGAGTTGGTGATGTGATCCAACCATCTCATCCTCTGTTGTCCCCTTCTCCTCCTGCCTTCAGTCTTTCCAAGCATCAGGGCCTTTTCCAAGGAGTTAGTTCTTCACAACAGGTGGCCAAAGTATTGGAGTTTCAGATTCAACATCAGTCGTTCCAATGACTATTCAGGACTGATTTCCTTTAGGATGGATTGGTTTGATCTCCTTGCAGTCCAGGAGACTCCCAACTGTCTTTTCCAACACCACAATTCAAAAGCATCAATCCTTCAGTGCTCAGCTTTCCTTATAGTCCAACTCTCACATCTGTACATGACTACTGGAAAAACTATAGCTTCAACTAGATGGACCGTTGTCGGCAAAGTAACGTCTCTGGTTTTTAATATGCTGTCTAGGTTGGTCATAGCTTTTCTTCCAAGGAACAAGTGTCTTTTAATTTCATGGCTGCAGTCACCATCTGCAGTGATTTTCGAGCCCCACAAAAGAAAGTCTATCACTGTTTCCATTGTTTCCCCATCTGTTTGCCATGAAGTGATGGGACCGGATGCATGATCTTAGTTTTCTGAATGTTGAGCTTTAAGCCAACTTTTTCACTCTCCTCTTTCACTTTCATCAAGAGGCTCTTTAGTTTTTATTCGCTTTCTGCCACAAATCTGCACATCTGAGGATATTGATGTTTCTCTTGGCAATCTTGATTCTAGCTTGTGCTTCATCCAGCCCAGCATTTCGCATGATGTACTGTACATGTAAGTTAAATAAGCACAGTGACAATATATAGCCTTGACATATTCCTTTCCCAATTTGGAACCAGTCTGTTGTTTCATGTCCAGTTTTAACTGTTGCTTCTTGACCTGCATACAGATTTTTCAGGAGGCAGGTCAGGTGGTCTGGTGTTCCCATCTCTTGAAGAATTTTCCACAGTTTGTTGTGATCCACACAAATATGTGATCCTAACATATATGACAAAAGACCTTGATAAAATTCTACTGAATTTAAGCAATATAATTTTATTTACATGTGTCATATTCTCTTTTTCTGTTCATGTATCATGTGCAAAGCTCAGTGATGATGTTGCTACATTTATTACATTTTTATGGTACCTCAGAAATATACACTGAATTCCATAGTTCAAATTAGCTTTAAGCTTAATTCATTTGGGAATCCGGTTGCTTTGATTTGAAATGGCTGGTTCCGGCAGAAACCTAGACACAAGTCACTTACCTGAATACCTGAGCAATGTGACTGCTGCATATAAAACTGACTTTCAGCCTCACTTTTACCCATGTGGTCATACTGGAAAAAAAAAAAAAAGAAGGAAATGAAAACCTTCTTTTTTGCAGGCTGCTATGTCAGCTAAAGCAGTGTATGGCAGATGCATACAGCAGAGGAAATGAGGACTTTCTCTGGAACTTTAGCATAGCACAATAAAGAAAATAATGGCTTTGTACTACAGTTTCTGATGGATAACTGTCTGTGAATATCATAGCAAAGCTATCCTAAGCAAGATAATTCTTCTTATGCCAGTTTCCTCTTGGTCAAGGTCACATCTAAAGAGTAGAATGATTAGCATAATGCTTTAAAATATAGGTCCACTGAATTCAGGTTAAATGAAAAACCTGAGGTTGATTTTTCTTTAAAGCTTGTTTTTAGATTTTGCCATGTGCAATGAGAAAAGGTCACCTGAATATTTGCCCGTACCTGAACTGGCGTACTTTAAAGTTGCTGATGTGAAGCAGAGGAAGAGGAAGCAAGATCTAGAATTTAAAAGGTTTAACATTATAATCAGATATGTAAACAATGCCTATGGAATGAAGCATTTGATGGTTGAAGTTGGATTATTTCTTATATCTCTATTTTTAATAGGGCCAATGATAAAATTCACATGACTTAAATGTATATATTTTATTCTTTATGTAAAGTGCAAACATTACATTATATAAATATAAATCATACTATTGTTTCCTAAACATAACCTGAAATTATGTTACTGTAGTAAACTTGGCTATTCTTTGCAATGGTTTAATCCTCTGATGTTTTCTTCCTTCTGTGGAATTTTGCAAATCTTTAGACTACTGTCAATGTATCATTGGGAATATGTTACATTTCTTTTCTTTTATGTACCATGAGTAAGTGGATTTCTGATTCACTTGCTTGTGCACTTTCCTGTGTATAGCAAACCTGCTCTAAGTCTTCCTCTTCCAAAGTCTTCATGTCCTTCAAGGACTGTCAGAGTATTTGTGTTGGTTTAATTGCTGAGTCATCTCTGACTCTTTTGACACCTCATGAACTGTAGTCCACCATGGGATTTCTCAGGCAAGAATACTGGAGTGGGTTGCCATTTTCTTCTCCAGGGGATCTTCCCAACCCAGACAGCAAACCCATGACTCCTACATCTCTTGTATTGGCAGGGAGATTCTTTACCATTGAGCCACTGGGAAGCCCAATCAGACTAGTAAGTATATGCTAACATAAAACAAATCTCCAAAGAGTAAATGTTGTGAGCACTGCTTATAAATTATTTTTTCTCCATATCATTACATTCTAGGGGCATTATAAATATGTTCCTCCATTGACCAAACTTTTAAAATAATGTCCTTTTACATGATTTATTTATTTAAGTTTCAGACATGCAAAGAACTAGCTTCCTCATTGTAATCTACTTTTTCAGGAGAGAATATCCACTTTTTTCTTTTTAAGTCTGGTACAGTTATTTAAAACTATTTAACTGGAATCAAGATTGCTGGGAGAAATATCAATAACCTCAGATATGCAGATGACACCACCCTTATGGCAGAAAGTGAAGAGGAACTAAAAAGCCTCTTGATGAAAGTGAAAGAGGAGAGGGAAAAAGTTGGCTTAAAGCTCAACATTCAGAAAACTAAGATCATGGCGTCTGGTCCCTTCACTTGATGGGATATAGATGGGGAAACAGTGGAAACAGTGTCAACAAGGATGCTTACAGCCAAATCCCACTAGGTTGGTCAAAAGCCCCTTAAATTCTCCTGTACTATGGTCAGGTCAGGATTGTCCTGGGTCTCAGAGCTATGAGGTTTATTTGGGAGATAAGTAGCCAAGACAGAATTAGAACCAAACTTTTCTAAGTCTTCTAGTATTCTTTGAGAGTTGATGTCTCGGAAATAAAAGGGTTTATAACTTTGAACCAACTTCTCTGGTATGTAAACATTTGGATTTTATCATATTTCATCTCATTTGGTGTAATTAATACAATAAGTTATAAGCCTTGATTTCTGGGTGTAAAATGGAGAAAACAATCCTAGATATAGATTATTATTTAAATATAAATATATGTATTCAGTATATATATATATCAATCATATATATGTAGATAGATACATATATACATTTAGAAAAGTATCTCTCAGTGGAGTCTGGCATATAAGCTTTTAATCAATGATAGTTGTAATTTACAGTATCATTTAACAGTAATAAAGTGATCTCTTATTGAACATATACCTTTAGACACAAAATTGTATTAGTTCTAGAATAGAATGTTTAGAGGTACAACTCAGGTATTGTACTGAAAATACATACTCATACTTTTAAGCATACTTTTAAATATTTTGTCTTCATTTGTATATCAGCTAAGACATTTTAAACAATCAGAAAAACAACTTTAGCTCAGCAAAAGTTGAAAATGTTTTAGAATTCTGCTGCTGTTGCTGCTAAGTCGCTTCAGTCGTGGCCGACTCTGTGCAACCCCATAGAGGGCAGCACACCAAGCTCCCCCATCCCTGGGATTCTCCAGGCAAAAACACTGGAGTGGGTTGCCATTTCCCTCTCCAATGCATGAAAGTGAAAAGTGAAAGTGAAGTCTCTCAGTCGTTTCGGACTCTTAGCAACCCCATGGACCACCAGGCTCCTCCATCCATGGGATTCTCCAGGCAAGAGTACTGGAGTGGGGTGCCATTGCCTTCTCCATTTCAAATACTTAGCAAAATTATTAATAAAGAGAAGAATATTAGAAAGTAGATGACTTTGTGACATTTTCAGTTGTATACTTACAAAGTAATAAAGTAAAAAAAAAAGACTGGTATTTAAAGTTTTGTTTTATCAAAACTAGGCAATAAAGCACTTATTTTACAAAAACTTTTATTGTTATTTGGTGTAATAGTTAAAGCCTCTGTTGGGGTACTTATTTCCTTCTTTTTCCCTTAGTTTATTGCTTTCATTATGTGACAATTTGCCTCATGCATTCACAGTTTGCAACTTCATCTTTTTTGTTGTTGTTGTTCTTTTGTTCTCACACATAAGTTGATCCTAAAAGTAGGGAGAAATTAATTGAGTATAGAAAAATGAAAGAAAAACCTCAGTGGAAATAATTGCTTGATGACATAATTCAGAATTCTAAAAAAAATCGAAAGGAGAAATTAGCAAATTATGGTTAAAAATAAGACTGAGTCTACTACTGTGAAATGGGTAAATAAAAACAAAAACAAACAAAATAGAAGAACTTACTGGTTCTCCTGAATTTCAGACTAGAGTAAGCTTGGAGAAGGCACTGGCGACCCACTCCAGTACTCTTGCCTGGAAAATCCCATCGACGGAGCAGCCTGGTGGGCTGCAGTCCATGGCGTCGCTAAGAGTCGGGCACGACTGAGTGACTTGACTTTCACTTTTCACTTTCATGCATTGGAGAAGGAAATGGCAACCCACTCCAGTGTTCTTGCCTGGAGAATCCCAGGGACGGGGGAGCCTGGTGGGCTGCCATCTATGGGGTCGCACAGAGTTGGACACGACTGACGTGACTTAGCAACAGCAGCAGAGTAAGCTTAAAAAAAAAATTCCAAAATTTTACAGGCAACAGAATGAAATAATATAAACTTTGAAATTTAGCCTGGTCTCTCGAAATATTTAGAAGCAGAAAGATATTGTAAGGGACAGAATCGATACTCCCAGTTCAAATGAAAATTAGCATGTTGAGCTAGGTCTACACCTCCTGAAGGACGAGGTCCATGTCTTCCCTACATTTACTTCTGTGTTCGTCTTAGGCTCAGCAGTGCATTCCCCACATAGCAGGCAGTCTCCTTAAATTTCATTGTATTTGGTAGTCCAGGAAACTTATATTTTAAGAAGGTATATAGGAGCTATGATAGGTGACTATAGGAGGCTAAAGATTTTTGGGTCTTCCAAAAAAGTCAGCTTTATCAAGTTATCCAGAATAGATTGGCTTTAATGAGAAAATGTCACTCTAATTTTAAGTTTTAGAAAATACCTAAATATTGTTTTGAATATATTGTGTTCTTAGTCTCTTTTTCAGTCACATGGAATAATATGTTGACAGATGTGATTTCATTGCCACTTTTACTTTAGAGAACTCAATTATAGGTTTTTTTTTTTTTTTGAGAATTCGAGAATTTAGAAGGTACAAAAAATTTTAAAGCATTCAATTCAATTTCAGTAAATTAGTTTTTTGAGATTCTGTAGATAATTGGAAGAAATTAGGTGTATATATATATATATATATATAAACTTGTTTTTGTTATGCAACTCTCTTATTTTTGCCAGTCTTATCAGAAGACTCCTGGTTCCCTGATCAGGTACACACTTCTTAGTCCTTCTCATTCTTGATATTTTATATAAAATATTGTATGTAAGAAAAAGGTTACGGTTATAGTAAACACTTTCTTTTACTTGGAAGTGCTCCCCTTAGTTCTTGTAACACTGTACTCTTCTGTTTCCTCCTTCATTCCTGGCTCCTCTTTCTGTCTTCTTTCAGACTATTCATCCCTTTCCATCCTTTCAAAGTTAGTATTCTTCAGGTCTTGAAATGGGTCCTACTTCCTTCTCATTCAATAGGAATTTTCAGGGTGATCTTCTACACTTCCATGGATTTCCCAATCCTATATTTGCTGAAGGCTCCAAAAACAACAACAACAACAACAATAACAAAGGAGTGAGTCTGATATGTATATCCAAATCCATACTAGACTTCTAACAAACTTGCAAACTCATTATCTTTCCTACTTTCCACGTAGACATCACGCTTTGAGTTTGGAGAAGTTTCTCATTTCGTCTATACCCCCGAGCAAGCCACTTGACTAAACTTCAGCCAAGTTCTATGAAAACATTCTCTTGTGTCAGCTTACTTCTTTCAACCCCATTGATTCTTCCCTAGTGCCATCCTTCAGTTTCCTGTTCCGTGGATACAGTTTCCTGTTCCTGTTCTTTTTTATAGGAAGATCTCCATTCTCCTCAGTTAAAACAAGTGTCCTTACCATGTAGATCTATAGTCCCTCCACTTCATTGTAGTAATTTCATTCTGATTTGTATTGCATTTGTACTTAATCATGTCCCCATTAGAATTTTATGTATTAAAATGAGAGAATATGCTTACCTGTGTCACTACGTATCTTTCACATTTAAGACATAACCTGACTGATTGCAGGTAGTTAAAAATTTGTAGAATGAGACTTATATGTTACATATTTAATTTTAAAAGGCATTATTGTTTTTCAGAAATGAGGAAAGTAGAGCTCAGAAAAACTAAGCATCATACCATTAATGTAGTCTGGACTCTAATCAAACCTTGAAATTTTCTGCACCATATTACCACATTATATTATTCATTCTGAATCTTCTCTTCTCCAGTTGGCCTAATCCCATTTTTGTCTTTCTTCATTCATTACTAGTGTACATTTACCCACATTACACACACTTCTATTAATCTAGTACTTCCTTATTTTAGAAACTTGTCTGAACCTGTGATTCCCAAGTGTTACAGAATAAAATTAATGTCATTGAAGACTTTTCAAATTTAAGAAGCCTAAGCAACATTTTGGGGCTTCCCATATGCTGCTAGTGATAAAGAACCTCCCTGCATTGCAGGAGACATAAGAGACCTGGGTTCAATCGCTGGGATGGGAAGATCGCCTGGAGAAGGACATGGCAACCTGCTCCAGTATTCTTGTCTGGAGAATCCTGTGGGCAGAGTCTGGTGGGCTAATAGTCCATAGGGTCGCAATGAGTTGGACATGACTGAAGTGACTGAGCACTCGTGCAAGCAACATTTTATCCTAAGGCCTTTGAGAGAATAAGAAAAAAAGAAAAGGAAAAAAACTGTAAAATTTAAACATTTTTTTGTTTTTTAAATGTTCTTGATATGACTTGTATTTCAGAAGGACAGTGATTCACAGTTTAGGTTATGGTTGTTTCTACATGCGTACATACAAACATACTTTTGTAGCTTAAAAAAGATTTTCTTAAAAACCCAGTGGTCATCTTCATACCTAACATTAGATCCTTTAAAACTATATAAAAGAAACAAACACAAGAGGATGTGCTAACGAAATCAAATAACTTTATTCTGGTAATAAATGCAGATCTGCTAAATAGCAGATATGCTATTTCATTGTTTTTTAGTTTCTTTGTAGGGAAAAACTCAAAGATAACTTGGATAATATAAAAATAACTCGGTAAATAAAATAAAACATTTTGTGAATGATAACTTCTTAATGGAACCACTATTAAGTTAAATATTTTACATTTTATTTGAACTAAGACATCAAAATAAGACTTTGATAAATATGCATCCAGTATATAGATAAACTGACTTTATTATGCAAGAAGGTGGAAGGCATACAGAAATGCTTCATTTCAGTACTTCATGATTATAATCAAGACATAATTTGGGAATCTGTTTTTTAATTTTTGAAAAATTTAAGGCAACTCTAAATATGAACACATAAATTATATTTTGTATCTCTAGAGTATTTATGAAACATGTAAAGAACATCTGTGAAGTGTAGGATAATTCTCATTTACAAAAGGAAGAACTTTATGACACATATTTAGTTTATGATCTTATGTTAAGAACTGTCAACTCATTCTTTTAAGTCCATATTCTGCAGATGTTCATTAGACATCTACCATTAAATGTTAAATCTCTTCATTCGAGAGTTGAATACATTTAGAAGGAACACATTTTTTTAAAAAACCTTGAGTATAATCTGACTTTCCTATGTGTATAAATGTAACTCATATTTATTTATGATTGTTTAGTCTAAAAATATTCAGACCAATTTAGCAAGACTTTCTTTTGGAGGCTGTGAAGAGCTTACTCTGGGATTCTTGTTTTCTCAGCCTACTTAATTGAGGGCACCTTCTCACTTTTGAGCACTTTATAGCACTGAGAAGAGCCTAATAAAAAGATTTTTCATGTATTATAATTGAGGTGAAATGAAAAAAATTTTTGCAAAGTGCCAAAATCAAGAAATATTGAAAGCATGTAGACTCAACTGCCTACTGCTCTTGAATTTTCTCACTTTAGATCTTTAAGTTTCATCCACATTAAAAACACTTAATATTTATACTAAATTTATTATCATAAGTTATGCAATATCATAAGATATGCAATACTCATATAGAAAGGAAAGCATCAGATTGACAAAGTATAAGAATGTTTGCAGTTTTTTTTTTCCCCCATTTGCTATTTAGAATTTTTTTTTTAATTTTATTTTATTTTTAAACTTTACATAACTGTATTAGTTTTGCCAAATATCAAAATGAATCCACCACAGGTATACATGTGCACTGGGACGACCCAGAGGGATGGAATGGGGAGGGAGGAGGGAGGGGGGTTCGGGATGGGGAACACATGTTTGCAGTTTAATATTAGACAGTTAATTTACAAAGACTAGTCTCGTAATTTAAAATCCTCATTAAAAAATTAGTCACCTTTCCTGAGGCAATTAAATTTTTTTTTATGATCTTGGCTGATTGTTTCATTGAATTGATTAAATGATAATCACTGGAAATAAAATTTCACAAGACAGTGTGTATATTGTTTTATGCCATAACTTTCCTATGCCAGATTTTCCTTCATCTGTAAACTAGGAAGGATAAATAATATCATTTTTATTTTGTGGTTAATGACATACAGAGAGGTTAAGTGAATAGCTATGATATTTGTAATCCAACAAATAACAGAGAGCCTTAAAATAAAATCTTAGTATTCCTATGAGGAGAAGAATGCCTATCTATTTACCTGTCTATCTATTTATCTATCTATATATCTATGTCAGTAGATATTCCATTATTGGATCACATAATTAAAATTATAGAACTTTATTTAAAAAAATGAAATGTAGTATCAGAAGTAATATGTATAAAGAGATGCAAAACATATGCATACATTATGGGATCTATCCCAGATTCTGCTTGTTAATATCCTGTAGCATATCATTTAACTTGGCTAAAACTTCCTCATCTATCAAATGCTGTGGATCTCACACTCTAGTAAAGTAAAGCTCAAAATTCTCCTTGCCAGGCTTCAATAGTATGTGAACCGTGAACTTCCAGATGTTCAAGCTGGTTTTAGAAAAGGCAGAGGAACCAGAGATCAAATTACCAACATCCCCTGCATCATCAAAAAGGCAAGAGATCTCTAGAAAAACATCTATTTCTGCTTTATTGACTATGCCAAAGCCTTTGACTGTGTGGATCACAATAAACTGTGGAAAATTCTGAAAGAGTTGGGAATACCAGACCACCTGACTTACCTCTTGAGAAACCTATATGCAGGTCAGGAAGCAACAGTTAGAACTGGACATGGAACAACAGACTGGTTCCAAATTAGGAAAGAAGAACATCAAGGCTGTATATTGTCATCCTGCTTATTTAACTTATATGTGGAGTACATCATGAGAAATGCTGGGCTGGAGGAAGCACAAGCTGGAATCAAGATTGCTGGGAGAAATATCATTAACCTCAGATAAGCAGCTGCACTACCCTTATGGCAGAAAGTGAAGAAGAACTAAAGAGCCTCTAGATGAAAGTGAAAGAGGAGAGTGAAAAAGTTGGCTTAAAGCTCAACATTCAGAAAACTAAGATCATGGCATCCGGTCCCATCATTTCATAGCATATAGATGGGGAAACAGTGTCAGACTTTATTTTTTTGGGCTCCAAAATCACTGCAGATGGTGATTGCAGCTATGAAATTAAAAGACACTTTACTCCTTGGAAGGAAAGTTGTGACCAACCTAGACAGCATATTAAAAAGCAGAGACATTACTTTGTCAACAAAGGTCCATCTAGTCAAGGCTATGGTTTTTCCAATAGTCATGTATGGAAGTGAGAGTTGGACTATAAAGAAAGCTGAGCACTGAAGAATTGATGCTTTTGAAATGTGGTTTTGAAGAAGACTCTTGAGAGTCCCTTGGACTGCTGGAGATCCAAGCAATCCATCCTAAAGGAGATCAGTCCTGAGTGTTCATTGGAAGGGTTTTTGTTGAAGCTGAAACTCCAGTACTTTGGCCATCTGAATGGAAGAATGGACTCTTTGGAAAAGACACTGATATTAGAAAGATTGAAGGTGGGAGGAGAAGGGGGCAAGAAGGATGAGATGATTGGATGGCATCACCCACTCAATGGACATGAGTTTGGGTTAACTCCAGGAGTTGGTGATGGACAGGGAGGCCTGGTGTGCTGCAGTCCATGGGGTCGCAGAGTCTAACACGACTGAGCAATTGAACTGAACTGAATACCTGCCTTATCTCAATGACAGATAAGTTATAAACATTAGTACCTGTGAGGATTATTCCTTCATTTATTTTGTGATTCATTAATGTTGCAAACCTTTATTGAATATATAAATATATAGGCATTAGTATAGAATTTGGAGATACATTAATGGACTTGTACTGTGTAGAAAATAAATTTATAAATTGTCAGACAGTAGACGGAGAAGGTGATGGCACCCCACTCCAGTACTCTTGCCTGGAAAATCCCATGGATGGAGGAGCCTGGTAGGCTGCAGTCCATGGTGTCATGAAGAGTTGGACATGACTGAGCAACTTCACTTTCACTTTTCACTTTCATGCATTGGAGAAGGAAATGGCAACCCACTCCAGTGTTCTTGTCTGGAGGATCCCAGGGATGGGGGAGCCTGGTGGACTGCCGTCTCTGCTTCACACAACTGAAGCGACTTAGCAGCAAGACAGTAGGACAAATATAAACAACATCATCATTTATAACATCAGCCAACTTAAAATATGTCACATTGGTGGGACTGGAGGTTGACAACTGCTGCAAGAGATGAAGCATGAAATGAGCCTGCAGTTGTCCATGCTTCGACTGGGAGGATCCTGATTGGAACGAAGAAGATTTCGTAGTTATGAGCTACATATTTTAAGTAAGAAAGAGAAGAGTGAGAGCTCTCTCAAATAGAACGGGATAGAGAAAAAGAGTTGCAAAAAGCCCACTATGATTTCAGTCCTGAGACAATGACAACATGATAGTAAGAACAATAAAAGTTGGGCAGTTTTGGAGGAAACGGTGCTGATGTTAGTTTTGGTGAGGTTAATTTTGAGTTGATGGATGCATATTAGATGAAAGAAGATTTAGAACTGGAGTTGAGAAGAAAGAGGCATGCCATATACTTGGAGTTAGTAGGAGTTAGGTCTGAGGGACAATAAGTATCTGATGAAATGTTGTAAAAAAATCAAAGATTGTACTTAAAAGAATGTTTGTCTACACTAGGATGCAGACTAGGGAAAAGGAGGAAGAACAGAAAATAGTGGTAGTATCCCAGAAACCTCTGAGGAAAGACAAGAATATATGTCAACACTAATATTAGACAAGGCCAAGGAAAATGGGGGTTGAAATAAAGATATTAATTTAATAATGAGATCATTTATGACATTTGATATTATAGTTACAGTAAAATTGTGAATAGAGAAATTAAAATCTTAAAAATGAGACAGTAACAGCAGACATTTCACAGCAAAAGTGTCAAGTAGCCATGGGTAATAGAGTTTCAAATAAATAGTGAAATAAATGATTGTCAAAGAGAAGAAAGAACCTGTATCCATGGGAGCATGTAGGGATTGCCATGAGAGCAATCAGATTCTAAAGCTCAGCTAGAATGATGACTGTAAGAGTCTGAAGCAAAGGATTAGGTGTTTATGATAACAGAGAGTTTGAAGGTTTGAAGGAGCAACAAATAATGTCCCAGGCTAATGGAGGTCAAATTTATGAGTTATTGCTGATAATAGTTGGATTAGAAAACATGGGTTATTCCTTAGAATGACAAGCTTACTAGGCTTCTTAATTTTTCACCCTGCAATTATGTAGACGTCCCTGCAGGTCTTAGACACAGCTGAAGACCTCCAGGCTTTCCCCTCTCTACACTCAACTAGGTCTGCGCCAATCAGTTTACCGCAAGGTTATTTTCAGAAACATTCAGAATACATGCTTCTGTGGGCAGACTTGCTCAAAAGATGAAAACAATGATGTCTGTGTATGGCTTAGCGGGGTAGGGTGTCAGGGAGAGAGAGAGACAAAGGCAGAAAGAGAGGAAGAGATAAGGATGGAGACAAGGGGGGGGGAGGGGTAGGCAGTACCAGATCTACTAACTTCCTTTTTAGAATTCACAAATGAGATAAGTCACTTCTCTTTCTTTCAGCAGAAAGGAGAGCAAGGTTAAGAGGCCACACTGCTTCTTTGTAAAAAATCTCACTCTTTTTGGAACTGAGGATAAGGAAATTCCCACTTGTAAACTTAATATCTAAGAAGTTCCCAAGTTTATTCCTAGGACATATTTGTATCTTGTAATCTGTGTAAAACACAATACAGAATTCCTTTATGTGAAAAATTTTATAATGTGTTTTAAATTTATTTTTCTGGTTGTATTAACTGTTTTTAATAGCACAGAGAAGGACAATTTCCAGATAAAAGCTGAGGAGGAATGGTGTTGAACTGGATATATCATGAACAAAAGCATTTTGTTAGGCTAAGACTATGCTGCAAACCTCATGGACTGTAGCCCACTAGGCTCCATGTTCATGTTCATGGATTTCTCTGGGCAAGAATATTGGAGTGGGTTGCCATTCCCTTCAGTTTTTCACCTCCGATGCTTTGTTTTTAGCCAACCAAGTTATGGTAGATTGTTATATTATTCTGTTGAAGAGTCAGGAAAGGCACTTACACAACAAAAAGACTCAAAGATTAGATTTCAGTGTTTGTTTGTTTGTTTGTTTTTCATAAAATTAGGTGATACAAAATCAGGGGATATTTTTTTCAAAAGCAGAGAGAAGATGATTTTGAGAATGGGATCCATTTATGAGAGTTGCATGAGAAGATATTTGGAGGCATAATTACCAGAAAGTACTAAATGAAGGATAGTCTTGAAAGCTAAATTCAGGCATCAGAATATCTTAAATATCTTTATGGTACAGAGGGCTTAGTTTGTCTAAGTGAACACATATACAGAATGGAAAAATAAAAGGTCAGATTAAGCCATGCGAGATATCTGCAGTTAGAATTTGAGTTGAAGTAAAGTAGCAATAAAATATGGGCTTCCCTGGTGACTCAGACGGTAAAGAACCCTCCTGCAATGCGGGAGAACTGGGTTTGATGCCTGGGTTTGGAAGATCCTCTGAAGGAAGGCATGGCAACCCACTCCAGTATTCTTGCCTGAAGAATACCCACAGACAGAGGAGCCTGGTGGGCTACAGTGCGTGGGGTCACAGAGTTGGACATGACTGAGTGAATAAGCACAGCACAGCAGCAATAAGATATACTGTAAAACTGAACAAATCAGAGTTTAATTTAGATGGAACAAAACTAAAAAGTTAAGGAAGAAGAGCATTCTAAAGTGGAACAGATAAATTCAGTCAAAGCTACAGAGATTTCAAGTAATATTTGGCAGAGAAAGAAGCTTAACTTTAATTTCATTGAGGCTAGTGAGAACCCATTTCCGCAGTGTTAAAAATGATACAAGATTGCAAAAGAAGCGAGGAGAAAGATGGTGAGAAAATGAAGGCATTTGGCATACATCATAACTTACAGGAGTTTGGCAGGGAAGAAAAATAGAGAAAAACTTCCTAAAATATTGGGATGAAATTTACTTAATTGCATACTGGCAATTATTTTCTCATATGTGGTTTGTCAGAAGTAAAGAGGCTTTTCACATTTTCTGTCTTCTCAGATTTGGTTTCCAAGTCATGTTGAGGATGAAGTTATCTTCAAACTTTCATGGGTGTGATATTGCACATTGAATCACAGATGCTCCTCACTTCTATAAAGCTTTTTTATTATTTTGATTTCCTTTTTCCAGTAAAAGTTTGTATTTCACCCTCTCATTTTCCCCTCCGTTGTTAGAGGCTGCTGCCTGAGCTTTAAATTCTCTGGCAGATGGTCCTCAGGGATGACTGCGAGAGTCAGTAGATTATAAGAACCTATTACTCTTCTCTGACTTATTTCAACAATTTAAATTGTTTGGTCCTTTTGACCCCTGACAAAACATGAAGGGGGCTCAAATCTAACCTGAGATGTGATCTGCAGGGAAAACTGATCCAGTAATAAAGACTCAGTTGTGGAAAATGTATGTGTTCTAAGATTTAAAAAAAAAAAGGCCAATAACATAAAGACATCTTGAGAAGGATTTCCCTGAAAAGTTATCAAAATTCTAATAACAAAAGACCAAAGAAAGATATCACTGTGTGTACTGAAACTTTTCCAAAGTCTAATGCCCACTTTCATAAAGATTGATTCCTTTTCCTTTCCCAGAAATAAGAAAGACTTAACTTTAAAAGCATATTTTAGATGATATAAAGTATATGTAAATACATTTTTCCTTCAGTATTTTAACCAATCATTGTACTTAATTAAACATTATGATATATTTGAAATGAAAAGTAATTGAAGCTAATTTTGTTGTCATTATTTTTTCTTTAATTTTTGCAATATATTAGTAGTCTACTATCATCTAACAAATTACCCCAAAACTCAATGGTTCACAAATATATATTATTCCAGGGTTTCTGAGGGTCAGGACTCTGACCCAGACTCCCTCACAAGGTTGCATTTCAAGCTTTGGACCAGGGATGCAGTCATCTCAAGGCTTAATTTAGGGAGGGTGGATTTCCAAGCTCACTCACCAGGCTGTTTGCAGGCTTCAAGTTCTCACTGGCATCTGGCTAGAGACACACTTCCTTGCCTTATGGGTTTCTTTATAGGGGAGTTTGCAACATGGCAGCAGGCTTCCCTTAGCATGTAATAGCAAATGCTGAGAAAGAAGCAAATTGTCAGTGTTTATGATAAGTACTGGAGAAGGAAATGGCACCTCACTCCAGTACTCTTGCCTGGAAAATCCATGGACGGAGGAGCCTGGTAGGCTGCAGTCCATGGATCGTGAAGAGTTGGACACGACTGAAAGACTTCACTTTCACTATGATAAGTACATGCATACTTCCTACATTCTAAAGAAACTTTGATGTCTTATATAATAATCATTGATAATATGCTACATATACTTTGCATAGAGGCACAGGACCACCATAATTTTTAATTCTATTCCTAGAGTCAATCTATGTCTTGTCAACACAAATCTAAGAATTGAGTTATTAATCTTTGCTTGAAAGATTCTTTCATTCTATTTCTGAAACTCATAGTTTCTTGTAGTTGGCCAGCCGTCTCACAAATGCTTGACATTGCATAGCATTGTTCCTGTGAGATGAGGAACATCATAGATATCATCTTAAAAAGCTCCATTTTGTACAATGCTATGATATATACACATGGGTGGAAATATTGAAAGGGTAGAGGAAAAAGAGATCCAACTAGAGAGCTATGCACATGTCTATATTGATGGTAGAGATGCTGCCCAGGGTATAGCCATAGGGATGAACTGGCTGTATTTTTAAAATGTCATTTTTCTATTCAAAAAAGCTTCAGAGCCATCCTATTCCTTTTTTTTTTTTTTTTTTTTAAAGGCCAAGGCAATAAATTGGACTTTCATGAAACCTGGTTTGAGAGTTTGTATTATATTTGTAATAGTAAATTCAAGAAATGCTATTGTTGTCTTTTCCAATAAGATTTTCCTGGTGAGCCCAGATGGTTATTATTTTTCTACTTCTGATCTCTCCAACACATCTTTGTTTTTATTTCTTTGTGTTTTAATCAAAGGCACCATTGCTGCCAAGTCGCTTCAGTCGTGTCCGACTCTGTGCGACCCCATGGACTGCAGCCTACCAGGCTTCTCTGTCCATGGGATTCTCCAGGCAAGAACGCTGAAGTGGGTTGCCATTTCCTTCTCCAAAGGCACCATTAGACACTGCCTTTTATGATAGTTGGGTTAGCTAGCTACATACACCAGATCATATATTTTTCTACCCATTTGTAATCCCAATGTCCAACACTGAGTTTTACATATAAGGCAGATGTAATAAATATTTGTTGTAAGATAGATGGAAATACGGAGAAGGCAATGGCGCCCCACTCCAGTACTGTTGCCTGGAAAATCCCATGGATGGAGGAGCCTGGTAGGCTGCAGTCCATGGGGTCGCCAAGAGTCGGACACGACTGAGCGACTTCACTTTCACTTTTCACTTTCATGCATTGGAGAAGGAAATGGCAACCCACTCCAGTACTCTTGCCTGGAGAATCCCAGGGACGGTGAAGCCTGATGGGCTGCCATCTCTGGGGTCACACAGAGTCGGACATGACTGAAGCGACTTAGCAGCAGCAGCTGGAAATAATGAATCTATTACTAGTGCTGATTAGTGTCCCTGGAACAACTGATACACTCAAATATACTTGCAGTAGAGGTCAACAGTAGATGAGACAGTGATTGGCTTTATATCTTTTAAGAGCTGAGTAAAACCTTTAATTAATTTATTATGGCTCGAGACCTGTTCCATATTCATTTCACCATTAGCTGTTTTCTAGTTTTCAACATAATTTCTACGCACCTTTCTCTATAGCAACAGTTTGCCTGTTTCATTACTGATGCATTTCCATAACCTGTAAGTAAATTTCTTTGATTAATTTAATCTTATTATACTTCAACAATTTGTTAACTGTTATTCAAGTATACATTTATATGCTTATTTTATACAAGGCATTTACTCATATGTGCTTTTAAAGCCTTTATATGTGTAGAATTGCTCTTAAGACATCAACCTGTCAAGTATTGGTAGGTTGGTTATTGACATCTTTCTGAGGAAGGCATTCTTGTTCTTACTATTATTAATTATACTAAACACTTTATTGTGGTCCATAGTGAAAGAGAACTATAAATCAAAAATACCATCTTAGAGGGAAAATAGTCTGATTAAGTCTGCTGAATATGTAAACTAGAGGAAAGCTCAAATGTCTCTGTATAAGTAATTACAAATTCATATATTAAAACAGGAACTGATTCCTCATTTCTACCTTGGCTACAATATTTTTACTTAAGGGTCAGGTTTGTGTAAAAGTAAGAAGAAAAGTTACTGATCCCCTGAGCCCTATCATAACTCACAGAGATTGCAAAGTGCTCCTGCATATGGAGAAACAGTATTATTATTTAACAATTAATTTTAAGTTTTACCAAAATTAAGCTTTTTACAGTGTGATTAAAAGTAAAAAAAAGAGACACAAGTAATCATCACTCCTTATTTACTTTAAAAGGAAACTTTAAAATATTTTCCTATTTCTATATTAGTAGAATATCTTTGGCTTTATATCATTGCTAAACAAGTGAAATATTGACAGGAAATGACATTTTAGGAGCTATAAGTGAGTGACAGGTCTCCTCCTGCATGTTGCATACTTCAGAGAGGAGAGCCCCAATGGCTGAATGTGGAGAAGGGCAGCTGCTTGATGAGATGCAGATGGGCTCATAGTGCCCAGTGATGTTGGGTCTCAAAGCTAATCCTTGCTCCCATGCTCTGGAAATAACCTCCCACTGGGTTCTCTTCTCCATACACATCCTACAGCTTCAGCATGGCAGAGAGAAAGCAGCACTGGGTGGATTGTGTAATGAGGTTAACAAATGTTAATTCGGTTCCTCTCTTTTTTTTAATTTAATTTTTTTTCTTTTTCCCTCTCTCTCGTGAAACTTTTTGTAATCTGGCCACACACTTCCAAGGTAATCGTATTTTATCTTTTCTCCCAACCCACGTGACCGGCTTTGAGCAAAAGCAGGATTGTGTATTGGATTGGGGGTAAACTGCAAAATGCTAAAACCCGTTTCATATTTTCTATCCTTTATTGGTCACTATCTTACAAGGGCGTAGTGTCAATATATGCTTTTGTTTAGATACATTTACCTGCCTGAAACATTTTCTCTTTATTCATTTATATCCCATGTATTTTTCCAGACCTTGCTCAAGTCCATTTCTCTATAACATTTTCTAATTTTTTTAAAAATTCTACTTTCAGCAAATCAGTCCTTTCTTTGAAATCTTTTAAAAATATTGCCTGGGTGTTGTAGCACAGTGTAGCACAGTATTTCCCAAAATGCCTTTTGAATAATCCCATTTGAAATGAGATTTCTGAAGTGAAATAATTTTGGGAAATGTCACACGTTCTGTCTCGTTGTTCGATACTTACGAAGTTCAGTGGCATATCCAAAGCTTTGGGAAGTCTTGCATTAAAGAAGTTTGCTCACTTTCTTTAACTCAGTGTATTTTAAATTTCTACAACATGGCATCCTTGTTTCATATAATACCTATTACTCTCCCATAGAGTGTGCTTGGGAAATGCCAGAGTAATAGAAATATATACAGGTTTTGGTGCCAACTTGTATTTGAACCTTATTTCTGTGGTGTACTGACTGATCTAATGATATTTACCTAATCCCTTTATGCTTCTATTTTTGCATTTGGCAAAATGAGAAATATTTCATGCCGAGTAAGTAACACAAATAGCTTAATAAGCTTCTTGCACATTTTGTTTCCCTGGAGGCCCTGAAGTTCAGTTGTTTCATGGAGCTTAGTGTATTCTCTTTGCAGAGGCAGATAATATGTTGTGTGTACATCACACACTGAATATTTAAATATTCAGTACAATCTTGCACATTCTAGGCTTGGTTCAGCCTGCACAAAACTTCATTGTGTGACTATATTATTTTGTTTATATTCAGTATTTATATTGTAAAATATATATATGAAGACAGTATTTATATATATATTATATATATATGTATATAATGGATATATATATATATATATATATAAAATCTCTACTACGTTCTATGAAAATAATGGCTTTTGCACTAGTCCCAATTTTGAATGATTCATGTCACTGTTCTTTAATACTAACCATATAATTGAGAGTTGGTGGATTACTGGCATAGTTATATAATCTTGCAAATATGCTCATCTTTAATTTTTTAAATACAGATATTGTAGTTGTTATTATTACTGCTAATACCTATCTAGAAGATCACAATAGTCTAGTGATATCATGACTTCAGTAATTTGATAATTCAAAATATTTGTAAAATCATTATTAGGATAAGTTCTGTATTCTTTCAAGGGCTAAGTGGCCAGTCTTGGGTACACCTTAACACAAAAAGGAGACTCTCTCAAATAGGCATCAGTGAAAGTGAAAGTGAAGTCGTTCAGTCGTGTCCGACTCTTTGCGACCAGGTGGATTGTGGGCTACCAGGCTCCTCCGTCCATGGGATTTTCCAGGCAAGAGTACTGGAGTGGGTTGCCGTTTCCTTCTCCAGGGGATCTTCCCGACCCAGGGATCGAACCAGGGTCTCCTGCATTGGAGGCAGACACTTTAACCTCTGAGCTACCAGGGTAGCCATTAAATAGGCATACCCAACTCTAACAATGAATAACTTCATTCTATCTAAATATATGCTTTCTTTTCCTCTGAAAAGTTTAGATTATAGCTTTCAAAGAAGATTCATTTTGCTTTTGAATCCATTTCTCACAATTAGTCTAATGATCCATCCCTGCCTGGAGGCCCTCATTTGTGAGTTCTCTCCTTGTGACATGAAATCTCTTTGGAAAGAACAAGTTGAGTTTACTTAGACTGAGGCCATTGCAATAAAGAACAAGGAAAATTCAGTTTTGTGTTTTACTCTGTAGGCTATAGATGAAATTACACAGATTTCCCCCAGGTTAATGGGCACTGAGTGACATTGAAATGATATTGCAATATTCTAATAATTTCCAAGGCTAATACAGTGTCAAACCAGCAGTGAACATAATTAGAAACTTTTTCTCTATTTGAGCATTAAGTACCATAACTTTGCAACTAACCTAATGATAGGTGTTTCATTAAAACTAGGTAGGCATTGAATTTTATTACAAATATTTTTGCAGGTTATGCTACAAACAGTGCTTATGGTCAATTCTCAATTTTCAGTATTGGTTGCTTTATTCCCAGCCGACTCTCTTCCAGGTCCTCACATCCAGTTGTGCATCCTGGAGATATGTACAAACTCAGATGGGACGATGGCCATAATGGGAAGAACTTGAGCTTTGGAGTCCAATCCAGAATATAAATCTTGTCTGTCTAGCACACAATTTTCTTATTACTAATATCTACCTCACAAAAGCTTAGTAAAGATTAAAATAGAATATATATGTAAATAGTTCTCAGGTGGTGCTAGTGGTAAAGAACCGGCCTGCAATGCAGGAGACTGGGTTCGATCCCTGGATCAGGAAGATCCTCTGGAGAAGGAAATGGCAACACACATTCTTGTCTGGAGAATCCCGTGGACAGAGGAGGCTGGTGGGCTACGGTCTGTGGGATCACAAAAAGTTTGACTTGACTGAAGTCACTTACCACATACACATACATGTAAATACCTGACAGTGCAATAATCATGACAGGTACTCATATGCAGTTCTCTTCTATAAAATTATTCTATGGAAACAGTTTATGAATGTGCATTTGTCAATTATAGGTAATATGAGCATAATATTTATAGTTCTAAATTGTCTAGGCCAACTCTTTTTATTCTTTGGCACAGAGAATTGTGTAGTTGGTACATTTTCCCATGACTTTGAGACTGCCTCAGAAATGAGCCTGTGGAGTAAGAGCTATCAGAGTGATTTTGTAAAGGATTGGATTGTAATCTAACCACCATATCCCCACCCACCCCCCACCCTCCGCCCCACCTTTCTAGTTTAAGGAGTGAAAAGAGTAACTTTGTTAGGATTATGTGCTTCAGTTAAGCTTTTGGAAATTCTGAAAATGAAAAGTTATAAAGAAATGGAATGAGTTCTCTTTGCTGATAGGCAGAAGCGCTTTGACCACCACTACTTGCTTGTGGTATCCTTGAAGAGTTGGTAAGTTTATCAACTTTTCTGCCTCAGTAAGTTGTGACGAATATATAAATTAAAGACTCCTTGGGCTGGAAAATTTATTTTAAGTTTACAATGAGTGAAAATTTCTACAAAGCTCAATAGAAGTACAACTAATTTTTGTTAAGAGCTACTATTTTCCTTTGCAAAAAGAGCAGGGGAGAATTATTTATAATTCTAACTCTTCCCACCTCTGGAATATAATTCTGTTAGGAACACTGATTCTAAAACTTCAGCATCATCATATGCAGACATATATACATTTGAATGCTTCTTACTCTATTCTTTACTGCCTAGAATATTGTCCCATTATTATACATCTCTTTATCAAATTTTCAATATGTAACTATTGAGTGTAGTCAGTCAACTCATAATTTTTAGTTTCAGAGACTCTAAAAATTATGTAAAATTAATTAAACCCTAAATATAATTGTGTCAAATTACCCATATAGTTTCCTTTCTCTTCCTTCTGGCTCCAACTTACTCAATAACTCTTCTCTCTATACCTTTTCATGAACTGTATCCCTGGATCGGATTAGCTAGACGAGATAACTTCCTATGAATGCAAATCCTACATTTTTCTACTTCTGTGTGTTTATTTGTTCCTTACTTAGCTAGTCCTTCCTTTACTCTTTAAGTGAGTTAATTCTACCCATTCCTTAAAATCCAATTAAATTCCCTTCTTTCAGGTTGCGGGCTCTGATCTACCTATGAACTCTGAACCCTTTTGGTCTCTATAATGTTTACTTCAAGTTTCAAATATGAGATTATCATATTTAATTATGTATTTGAGAATTTGTAGGTCTGTTTTATCCTCACTACTACTCGACTACGAATGCAGGATAGTCATAAAATAGGTTGTTTTTCATTGTTCAGTTGCTTTGTTGTGTCACCTCTTTGCGACCCCATGGATTGCAGCACACCAGCCTTCCCTGTCCTTCACTATCTCCTGCAGCTTGCTCAAACTCATGTCCATTGAATTGGTGATGCCATCCAACCACCTCATACTCTGTCGCCCCCTTCTCCTCTTGCCCTCAATCTTTCCAAGTATCAGGGTCTTTTCCAATCAGGCAGCTCTTCGCATCAGATGGCCAAAGCATTGGAGCTTCAGTTTCAGCACCAGTCCTTTCAATGAATATTCCTTTAGGATTGACTGGTTTGATCTCCTTGCAGTTCTAGGGACTCTCAAAAGTCTTCTCTAGCACCACAGTTTGAAAGCAGCAACTCTTTGGTGATCATCTTTATAGTCCAACTCTCACATCCATACATGACTACTGGAAAAAAATATAGCTTTGACTCTGTGGACCTTTGTCAACAAAGTTATGTCTCTGCTTTTTATTTTTTTTTTATTTTATTTTTTTTTAAATTTTATTTTATTTTTAAACTTTACATAATTGTATTAGTTTTGCCAAATATCAAAATGAATCTGCCACAGGTATACATGTGTTCCCCATCCTGAACCCTCCTCCCTCCTCCCTCCCCATTCCATCCCTCTGGGTTGTCCCAGTGCACCAGCCCCAAGCATCCAGTATCGTGCATCGAACCTGGACTGGCAACTCGTTTCATACATGATATTTTACATGTTTCAATGCCATTCTCCCAAATCTTCCCACCCTCTCCCTCTCTCACAGAGTCCATAAGACTGTTCTATACATCAGTGTCTCTTTTGCTGTCTCGTACACAGGGTTATTGTTACCATCTTTCTAAATTCCATATATATGCGCTAGTATACTGTATTGGTGTTTTTCTTTCTGGCTTACTTCACTCTGTATAATAGGCTCCAGTTTCATCCACCTCATTAGAACTGATTCAAATGTATTCTTTTTAATGGCTGAGTAATACTCCATTGTGTATAGGTACCACAGCTTTCTTATCCATTCGTCTGCTGATGGACATCTAGGTTGCTTCCATGTCCTGGCTATTATAAACAGTGCTGCGATGAACATTGGGGTACACATGTCTCTTTCCCTTCTGGTTTCCTCAGTGTGTATGCCCAGCAGTGGGATTGCTGGATCATAAGGCAGTTCTATTTCCAGTTTTTGAAGGAATCTCCACACTGTTCTCCATAGTGGCTGTACTAGTTTGCATTCCCACCCACAGTGTAAGAGGGTTCCCTTTTCTCCACACCCTCTCCAGCATTTATTACTTGTAGACTTTTGGATCACAGCCAATCTGACTGGTGTGAAATGGTACCTCATAGTGGTTTTGATTTGCATTTCTCTGATAATGAGTGATGTGGAGCATCTATGACCCACCTCCCAGAATATTGGAAATAAAAGCAAAAATAAACAAATGGGACCTAATTAACCTTAAAAGCTTCTGCACATCAAAGGAAACTATTAGCAAGGTGAAAAGACAGCCTTTAGAATGGGAGAAGATAATAGCAAATGAAGCAACTGACAAACAACTAATCTCGAGAATATACAAGCAACTCCTACAGCTCAACTCCAGAAAAATAAATGACCCAATCAAAAAATGGGCCAAAGAACTAAATAGACATTTCTCCAAAGAAGACATACAGATGTCTCTGCTTTTTAATACACTGTCTGGGTTTTTTATAGCTATTCTTCCAAGGAGCAAGCAACTTTTAATGTCATGGCTGCAGTCACCATCTACAGTGATTTTGGAGCCCAAGAAAATGAAACCTGACACTGTTTCCACAATAGGTAGAAAATAGGTATGTATCATGTAATATTGAGGCTTTCCTCTACATGAAAGTGAAAGAAAGTGAAGGTGTAGTCACTTAGTTGTGTCCGACTCTTTGAGACTCCATAGACTGTAGCCTACCAGGCTCCTGTGTCCATGGGATTTTCCAGGCAACAGTACTGGAGTGGATTGCCATTTCCTTCTCCAGGGGATCTTCCCAACCCAGGGCTCAAACCTGGGTCTCTCGCATTGTAGACAGATGCTTTACCGTCTGAGCTACCAGGGAAGTCTTCCTGGTGGCTCAGAGGGTAAAGTGTCTGTCTGCAAGGCGGGAGACCTTGGTTTATTCTTCTACATGAAGAAGAATAAAACTCTTTAGGATTTAAGCAAAACAATTTCAAATAAAACTAACTTGTAACATCAGATCAGATCAGATCAGTCGCTCAGTCATGTCCGACTCTTTGCGACCCCATGAATCGCAGCTCGTCAGGCCTCCCTGTCCATCACCAACTCCCGGAGTTCACTGAGACTCACGTCCATCGAGTCAGTGATGCCATCCAGCCATCTCATCCTCTGTCGTCCCCTTCTCCTCCTGCCCCCAATCCCTCCCAGCATCAGAGTCTTTTCCAATGAGTCAACTCTTCGCATGAAGTGGCCAAAGTACTGGAGTTTCAGCTTTAGCATCATTCCTTCCAAAGAAATCCCAGGGCTGATCTCCTTCAGAATGGACTGGTTGGATCTCCTTGCAGTCCAAGGGACTCTCAAGAGTCTTCTCCAACACCACAGTTCAAAAGCATCAATTCTTTGGCGCTCAGACTTCTTCACAGTCCAACTCTCACATCCATACATGAACACAGGAAAAACCATAACCTTGACTAGATGAACCTTTGTTGGCAAAGTAATGTCTCTGCTTTTGAACATGCTATCTAGGTTGGTCATAACTTTCCTTCCAAGGAGTAAGCATCTTTTATAGTCATGTGAATATGAATTTAATGCAGTAGACATTAGCTATTTACTTCTATGTAAAGGTGAATATGAAGTGTAAAAGTTGATTAATAAAGCATTGTTGTCCTCAGAGTGTATTTTTTAATGGACAAGATAGATGTACAACCACTACATTAGTATATGGCAAAATGTAATCATGGTAAGCTGATTGACATTTAAATATAGTTACAGCACTTGATAAAAGATGAGAGAGAGTTAAATTTTGGTTTGATGAATGTGAAGTAATTTTGAAGTCATAGCACTTTCTGTTAGGAATTTCATTTGGACCTATGGATAGAGCTCAAAATCAGAATATGGTCCAGCTCGAACAGTTCTACATCCCAAATTCCATAGTTCTCTTACAGTGGGAAACTCTAAAAGTTCAAAATAATATAAAATATTCCTTTCTGAATGAAGATTCAGAGAATGGAAAGAATTATGTCTCTGGTCAACAGCAGAGAATAATATAAATTTAAGATCCAAAAGAATCTCAATCAGTCACAAAGTAATAGAAGCTTCACATAAAGGGAATAAGCCAACACATTTGAAATTCAGGTATTCAGTGGTGAAGAATGTATCTGTTTATGAAATATATATTTTGCTGCTACAATACCAAATAATTTTTTTCTTTCAGTCCTAGAATATGCCCTGTGTTGTCAGTGTAGTTGGTGTACAAAAGCAGGAAAGGTACCCCATGCAAGAATACATTTGCTCTTATAACAGCGAATGATGTCCATTAAAATACTGACTTTGAAATGATTAGTTGGATACCTAGATCTGACCTTAACTTTGAACCACAAATGTAAGAGTAGTTTTAATAAGGAATGTGGTTTTAGCCAGCTACCTAACTCTTTTGGGCCCTACTTTTCATTTTAGATGCATGATTATGTTCTTTATTACTTTTATAAAACTATTTTGATAATATGTCATGTTAGAAAATTATCAATTTTGTAGTGATAAGCTGGTGCAGGTATTCTCTGCAAATGTAGCTCATTTATATGAAAGTTTCTAGGCTAAACAAAATAGGCAATATTATAAAATATGTGCATCAAGACTGTCCATTAGTAGTAGTTTTCATCCAAAATATTTTTTTCAGTAAATTTCCTGTTTACTAAATTCATGTTTGCTAGGAGCTAGAATATTGTCCTACTTAATAATTACAGTTTAAGAAAACTATGTCTTGTCTTATAGAACAAATTTTTAAAGCATTTCAATATTGGAGGTTTTCACCTTAATATGCTTCATTTCTTGATTATAGTACTTATGTGACTGTATTTATCTATCTATTTATCTACTTACCTATGTGTAGGCTTCACTGGAGAAGGAAATGGCAACCCGCTCCAGTGTTCTTGCCTGGAGAATCCCAGGGATGGGGGAGACTGGTGGGCTGCTGTCTCTGGGGTCGCATAGAGTCTGACACGACTGAAGCGACTTAGCAGCAGCAGTGACTATATAGGAGAAGGCAATGGCACCCCACTCCAGTACTCTTGCCTGTAAAATTCCATGGATAGAGGAGCCTGGTGGGCTGCAATCCATGGGGTCGCTAAGAGTCAGACACGACTTCACTTTCACTTTTCACTTTCATGCTTTGGAGAAGGAAATGGCAACCCACTCCAGTGTTCTTGCCTGGAGAAACCCAGGGACGGGGGAGCCTGGTGGGCTGCCCTCTATGGGGTCACACAGAGTCGGACACGACTGAAGCGACTTAGCAGCATGTGTGGGCTTCCCTGGTGGCTCACATGGTAAAGAATATGCCTGCAATGCAGGAGAACTGATTTCAATCAGTTCTTCCTGGTTTCCCAGGATCTTCCTGGGAACCAGATCTTCCTGGGTCAGGAAGTTCCCAGATCTTCCTGGGTCATGAAGATACCCTGGGGAAGGAAATGGCTACCCATTCCAGTATTCTTGCCTGGAGAGCGCTATGGATAGAGGAGACTGGCATGCTACAGTCCATAGATAGGGTTGCAAAAAGTCAGAGGCAGCAGAGCGTGCATGCACACAGTTCTGAAGTCTTAATACGTTTCAGTAAAGTTGGTGGATATGCGTAGCAAGTGGTACAGTTTTTGTAGTAAAGTATTTACTTACTTTAGAGAGGTATGTGTAATGCATGTTAAAAATGAAAGTAAAAATTTTTCAGGGGGAAGCATCTGAAAATGTCATGATTTCCATACATAGAAAACGAAGCCAGGAAGTTCATACTACCATTCAATTCAATATTGGAAAAATTTCTTTTTTTGTTTGAATCCAACAAAAAGTCATTATTCTGCACAGCATGTAACTCTCTCATTCTATTTAGAGGAATAAAATAGTTTGTCAACGACGGAAGAGGGGAACCAGGAATTTCATTGACAGCATATCCAATGAACACAGTTCTGGAGAGTAGAATGCATGTTAGGCCTGACTGGATCTATTCATTCTCCTGTCAACAGCTGGCATGCCTTCTTCAAATGGCAGAAAAACTACAGAAAGTTCTCTCTTTTGCAAACAACATGTAAAGCAACTTCCTTGCATCTCTGTGATCTCTATTGTATGTAAAGATATTTTTCCATAGAATAGGTGGAGGAATTACACTATTATTAAAGAGTGATAGATAATTTAGTCTATATACAGGTACAGTAAAGATACTTTTTCTGTTCATGCTAATGAAAAATAGCATGGAAGAAATTGTTTCTTATTTATAAGAAGATAGTGACTCATAATGCTAAAATTTGCCAAAGACAACACATTTTTTGACACATAATACAGTTTTCATCCAAAGTCTGAGTAGTCCTCTGTCATGTTGGTGCTCAGCTGTGAATGACCATCACTGCAGTATTTGGGTATGGAACATTGCTATTAACAGCTCTTCAGTTTCATATCCCTGTCTTTGATGCACTGCTCAGTATAGAGATTTATTTCCTTGTGATTACCATTGCACTTCCCCTTAGTTACCTGCCAGAATCTTTTATTCAGCAACTGTCCTTTCTTGTAAGCAGTTACCCCTTTAAATTTATAAATGATCATGTATGTATTTGTTTGTACACTAATTCATATATGCAACATAATCATAGTATACAGCCATTAATTTGTTTACAAAATGCATCAAAAGTAACCAAAAAGCTGTTGGATCAAATTTTCTCGAGCTATTAGTAAACAATATAATGATGTTCTTTCTTCTTTTTCCTTTCTTTCATAATTCTATCTGGTACATTTAGCTTCAAAAATTATAGTTATATATTTTATTAAATTATAGAATATGTCCTGTTTCCTACTGCATATAAATGGCTTATCTAAAAATAGAATTTCCTTATTTCCAAATTAGATAACTTTCAGGAGCTCTTCGGAGAAGGCAATGGCACCCCACTCCAGTACTCGTGCCTGGAAAATCCCATGGACGGAGGAGCCTGATAGGCTGCAGTCCATGGGGTCGCCAAGAGTCGGACAGGACTGAGCGACTTCACTTTCACTTTTCACTTTCATGCATTGGAGAAGGAAATGGCAACCCACTCCATTGTTCTTGCCTGGAGGATCCCAGGGACGGGGGAGCCTGGTGGGCTGCCGTCTATGGGGTCGCACAGAGTCAGACACGAATGAAGTGACTTAGCAGCAGCAGCAGCAGCAGGAGCTCTTTCCCATCAGATTATATTTTGATGGTTTCCAGGTTTAACTAATGTATATCTACAAAAAGTGCTACACTTGCAGCTTCTACAGAGGCAACTGCTTGCTTTAATGCATAGCATTATTGAAAATTTATTAAGCACTCCAAAACTATGATTATTTCTCCAGTTTTATTTGTTATATCTGAATCCACAAAGAACCATTGAAATCTGTTTGGTCTTTACACAAACACAGTTTTAATTTCATTTAGATAAATAAAACAAACTTTTAATGGGAAATGGGACTCTAGAGCATAAAATCTGATAGAATATTTTTTTCAAATTTTCACTGCTTTATAAAAGCTATCTATAAGGTGAAGTCCAAGGCAAATAAAGTTGAAGTATGGATCTCAGTACAGTAGTTTTGAGTCACAGTCTTATATGTTGAAATATTTTGCACAATTATTATTATGCCGTTAATATGATTGATGATACCTTTTAAATTATTTATCATGTGACCAAATTTTATTTACTGAACACATTGTTATTTATTGCCTAATACATGACAAGCAGTTTTTTTTTTTTTTTTGGTACTGATTATTTTTTATGAAGGTAACAAAATACCTTACCTCATGGAACCTGTATAATAGAGAGGAGAAGAAAATAAATAGTAAATGAATAACTAAGCTATGTAATCTATCAGACGGTGATATGTACCATGTCAAAAAATGAATCAAGGAAGGAGGAAATGGAGTGGAGATGGAAGCTCCAATTTGGAATAGGATGATCAAGGAAGGTCTCACTAAGAAGGTATCATTTGAGCAAGATCCAAACGTTGAGAAAAACAGCCATGTGTTTGTCTAAGAGAAGGAGCATCCCAAGTTGAAGGAAGAATAAGATCAAGGTCTCTGGCATGGGACCATGTATTGTGTGTTCTAGGAACAATAAGATTTGTGTAACTGTATGTTAATGAGTAAGAGGCTGAATACTAGAGTCTGAGAAGAAATTTAAGAAAAGATCCAATTACAGAAGCTTCTCTGACCCCCTGGAAGGATTTTGACTACCTCAACAGATCTGTTGATATGCTGCCATTCCTGGCTGTCTCTGACATTTCAGCAGTCTTTTACAACCACTTTTTTTTTTTTTTTTTTTACTTCCCCCAAGTTTTCTGAGAGTTTTAATGTTGGTTTCTCAGATACAGGCTCCCTTTACCTTCTGAAGTTCCTGATTATTGGATTTTGGTAGAGGGAATGCAGAGCCATTACTAGTTTGTCATCTCATCAGAATCTGGAAGTACAGTATTGTTTTGAAATGCAACTAGAGAGGAAATATTTCAGACTTTGCAAGGCTATTAAAGTTACCTACCTACCCTATCTTTTTTTTTAATATGTAATTTTGGATGTTTTCTAGCTTCTGTAAATAATGCTTAAATAAAAGAGGAAGAGCATTATACTTTTGGATAATATAATAATAAGAAAAAAGTTTTCTTATTTTAAGCTATTTTCTTTAAAAATTTATGAAATGCATTTATCAGCTCACATGGATTAAATATACAAGTTATATAATTATGACAAGAAAAGACATTGAAAAGTACCGTTTCTAATTCTTCAGTTTTTCAACCTTTGATGTTTGACTTACTCATTTTGCAACTATGACTTGTCTTAAGAGGTTAGATGCCATCTCAGACTGACAGGAAGTCAGGTATCGCACTCTAATTCTAAGGGAAAGTTGACTTGAGAAACTTCTTCAGAATATTAGACAACACCAAGGGAGATATGGCTGAAAATAAGACAAATAAAAGTACGTGAAAACATAAAAATTGAAGGGTTTTAGATCTATGTACAGACCTTTGAGAAAACAATTGAAGAACAGATCTTAATGAATGCCAAGTCCATTAATAGATGATGAGTCTTCAAAGATGTTGGGTCTTTAAGTTTAATAGTCATTTTTGGGGAAACTGAGTTTCATTTCTGTACAGTTCAGTCACTCAGTTGTGTCCAACTCTTTGTGACCCCAAGAACTGCAGCATGCCAGGCCTCCCTGTCCACCACCAACTCCCTGAGTCCACCCAAACCCATGTCCATCAAGTTGGTGATTCCATCCAACCATCTCATTCTCTCTTGTCCTCTTCTGCTCCTGCCCTCAATCTTTCCCAGCATCAGGGTCTTTTCAAGTGAGTCAGCTCCTCACATCAGGTGGCCAAAGTATTGCAGTTTCAGCTTAAACGTCAGTCCCAGGACTGATCTCTTTTAGGATAAACTGGTTGGATCTCCTTGCAGTTCAAGGGACTCTCAAGAGTCTTCTCCAACACCACAGTTCAAAAGCATCAATTCTTTGGTGCTCAGCTTTCTTTATAGTCCAACTCTCACATCCATACATGACCACTAGAAAAACCATAGCCTTGACTAGACGGACCTTTGTTGGCAAAGTAATGTCTCTGCTTTTCAATATGCTATCTAGGTTGGTCATAACTTTCCTTCCAAGGAGTAAGCATCTTTTAATTTCATGGCTGCAGTCACCATCTGCAGTGATTTTGGAGCCCAGAAAAATAAAGTCAGCCACTGTTTGCACTGTTTCCCCATCTATTTGCCAGGAAGTGATGGGACCGGATGCCATGATCTTCGTTTTCTGAATGTTGAGCTTTAAGCCAACTTTTTCACTCTCCACTTTCACTTTCATCAAGAGGCTCTTTAGTTCTTCTTCACTTTCTGCCATAAGGGTGGTGTCATCTGCATATCTGAGGTTATTGATATTTCTCCTGGCAATCTTGATTCCAGCTTGTGCTTCTTCCAGCCCAGCATTTCTCATGATGTACTCTGCATAGAAGTTAAATAAGCAGGGTGACAATATACAGCCTTGATGTACTCCTTTTCCTATTTGGAACCAGTCTGTTGTTCCATGTCCAGTTCTAACTGTTTCTTCCTGACCTGCATACAGGTTTCTTAAGAGGCAGGTCTGGTGGTCTGGTATTCCCATCTCTTTCAGAATTTTCCACAGTTAATTGTGATCCACACAGTCAAAGGCTTTGGCATAGTCAGTAAAGCAGAAATAGATGTTTTTTCTAGAACTCTCTTGCCTTTTTGATGATCCAGGAGATGTTGGCAATTTGATCTCTGTTTCCTCTGCCTTTTCTAAAACCAATTTGAACATCTGGAAGTTCACCGTTCACGTATTGCTGAAGCCTCACTTGGAGAATTTTAAGCATTATTTACTAACATGTGAGATGAGTACAATTGTGCAGTAGTTTGAGCATTCTTTGGCATTCCCTTTCTTTGGGATTGGAATGAAAACTGACCTTTTTCAGTCCTGTGGCCACTGCTGAGTTTTCCCAATTTGCCTGCATATTGAGTGCAGCACTTTCACAGCATCATCTTTAAGGATTTGAAATAGCTCAACTGGAATTCCATCACCTCCACTAGATTTGTTCTTACTGATGCTTCCTAAGACCCAATTGACTTCACATTCCAGAATGTCTGGCTCTAGGTCAGTGATCACACCATCATGATTATCTGAGTCATGAAGATGTTTTTTGTACGGTTCTGTTTATTCTTGCCTTCTCTTCTTAATATCTTCTGCTTCTTTTAGGCCATATCATTTCTGTCCTTTATTTTGCTCATCTTTGCATGAAATGTTCCCTTGGTATCTCTAATTTTCTTGAAAAGATCTCTAGTCTTTTCCATTCTGTTGTTTTCCTCTATTTCTTTGCATTGATCGCTGAGGAAGGCTTTCTCATCTCTGCTTGCTATTCTTGCTACTGTAAACTCAGTTTACACTATCATTGTTAAACAAGCCTTAGGATAATCTTGAAACTGAGTTTACAATATCATCATTAAATAGCCTTGAAGATTAAAGAAATTAAAAATTCAGCATGAATGAAACAGTTGTGGTTCATTATGTCCTCCATTTTTAGAACATATAGGACAATAACATAGATGTTCTATTCAGTTCAGTCTCTCAGTCGTGTCTGACTTTTTGCGACCCTATGCATCACAGCACACCAGGCCTCCCTGTCCATCACCAACTCCTGGAGTTCACTCAAACTCATGTCCATCGAGTCAGTGAAGCCATCCAGCTATCTCATCCTCCTTTGTCCCCTTCTCCTCCTGCCCCCAGTCCCTCCCAGCATCAGAGTCTTTTCCAATGAGTCAACTCTTCACAGTGTAAACCTTAACAAACTGTGTCCTTTTATACCAGTGTCTCTTAAACTGTAACATACGTTAGAGTTACCTTGAGAGTTTGTTAAAAAGAGGTTGCTATTCCCCACTCCGGTTCCTAAGTGAGAGTGATTCTGCTTTTCTAGGAGTCATTTTTTGAGAACCAGGATTATTAAAGGTAATAATTCTTATTTAATTTTAAAATAAGTAATTATCCTCAAGATAATATATTTTGGGTAGTTAAAAACTTTCTTCACATAGGGATCCAGTGTTCTTGCATTTTGGAGTCATTTTCCTAGAGGGTGTCTTGTCTATACAGACATCAGAAGACAAATACCAGGGGAGGCACTTAATTCTTAACCCCTTGTGCTGGAAATTACATATAATCCACTTCTAGTCACATTCTTTTGACTGAACCTGGTTATAAAAGAAGATAGAAAATGATAATGGAATTTCAAATTCTGATTCAGTGTATCTGGAAAGGAAGATTTGATTTTTAAAAGCTGCATCACTGATTGAGTTACTCACTAAGTTTCAGAATTCTGGTTCTTGCAGTATAGTTCAACAAAGCAATACTGAATGCCTATTACATGGAAGACAATTGTGTCAGTCACTGTGGACTATTAACTTTGATGAAAAGTTTAACATTATCCCTGTTTGTAGAGAGTTTCCAGCTTAATGAGAGAGAGAGAAAAAAAAAAAAAAAAAAACAGGACCTTTGTGTAAGGTTAATTTAACCCTAGAAGTATACTAAAACTCTGCCTCTGCTTCCTTACTTCCCATTCACTCTTTAATCCATTTCAATTTGGCTCCAAGTTGCACTAGTTTTACTGAAATTAATTTAAATAATGAAAAATGTCCATGTTATCTTAACACAGAACAAGGAAACTTACATGTCCTCATGTGATCTTTTTACTTTTTTGGAGGTAAAATTTCATATAATTGGCCTTTCCCAAATATTTGAATCTTTTTTCTCTTTTTGCTTGTTTTAATGATTTTCTTGTGCTGTTCCCTTTTGAGTCAGTGCTGCTACCTCTAATCCAACCTTGATCGTTTCTCTTCAGATTAAGACTAGACTGCCTCTGGGGTTTGAGTGTCTCTTTTCTCCATTTGCAGTATTTCCTTATGTGATCAGGTCCAGTCTCAGGTCTTTAATTCGCTAAGGTTTGTTGATAACCTTTAAATGTCTGTCTCTTACTCAGAACTCTTTCTCTTAAGCTTCATTTCCACATGCTCACTTGGTCAACTTAACATCTCCACTTGGATTTTAATAGACAACTGAAACAGAACATAAATAGCTGCTTTTTTTTTTTTTTTTTTAAGAGTAATACTACATACCATGTCATAGAGTAAAACTGTTCCATGAGATGAATTACAGGCAGTTTGAAGCATGGGTCCCCAATCTTTGGGATCTAATGCCTGATGATTTGAGGTGGAGCTGATGTAATGGTAATAGAAATAAAATGCACAATAAATGTAACGTGCTTAAACCATCACAAAACCACCCCCTCACTCCAGTCTGTGGAAATATTGTCTTCCTCGAAATGAGCCCCTGGTGCCAAAATTGTTGGGGACCACTGCTTTGAAGTCAGTCACTGCTGTCTCTTCTTTAAGCGCATCTTACTCTAAAAGCAGAATATTTAGTCTCAAGAATGTACTAAACTTTAACATAGAAACAGTCTATTAGTATACGAACTATAGATTTTTGAACCCAGCAGGTTCTAGATTCAAGTTCTAGCTCATTTATTTCTAGCTGTATAATTGGTTAATTTACCTAATTCTTCTGATTCTCCATCTCTTCATCTGTAAAATGAGGTTAAAGGGAACTACCTAACAATAATTTCAAAGTTTAAAAATATTGTTCCTATTTTCTTATGAATAGAATCAACAGTGGCAAACATCAACAACTTTGGCCATTTTTGTTAGATTTCCTGTAAGATTGTCTAGCAAGTTATTACTAAAAATGGGACTTTAGAGTTGAATTTTCATAAGTCTATGACTTGTAGGTAGTCAGGGACTGATTGTGATACAGATCTTGATAGATGAAAGAAATTTTGATATTCTGCAGTCACTTACATCTAACACCTAAAAGTATTGCCATCCTTGTAAGGAAACACTTATTCACTGCTGTCTTGTTTACAGGTATCATGGAACCACTGTTCTCTCACCACTTATAAAATATTTTGTAGGCCACCCACCTAGAAATATATGTATGCAGCTCCCTAACATAGTTGTTTGTTCAGTATGTGAAATAGCACATAGCAGGAAAAAATTTTTCAGTGGATTTCTGTAAAATCCTCAGTTTTGCCAATTAAAACTGCTTATTTAGAAAAGAAGATAAAATTACAGGTGGATTAAGAGTTAATGAAACCATGAGATGCGAGATTTATGTTAAAAGGATACCTTTTTGCTACCTGAAATATGCCACAGGATGCATTCATTTTCTTTAGAAATGAAAACTATGTTATAGATCTAAATTGCATCATTTCAAATGACTTATCTACTTGAGTCAATTCTGATTGCCAAAATGAATTTTTTGCATCTCAAAGCAGAGGGAGTTTTTGTCTTAACCATAAAATTAGAATTTTTACTATGTAGAAGACAGATTAAATTAAATTATTTGTGAGCAAAATATATTTGAATTTTGAAAAGCATGCATAGTATTCACAGTATATATATATATTTTTTCATACAGATATTTCTTTGACCTGTGGTTTTACTTGCAGTACCATATACCAGTTCTCACACTTTTTTTTAAATTGTAATTGAAAGTAGTATTAAAAGAATCTAGAATTGTTATATGAGGAAAAATAAAGTTGAATCTGTTCCATTTCTAAAAATATCTGCACGTCTTCTCAGTGAATGTACTTTTCAAGAAGACAGCTTCTTATCCTTTTTTTATGTGCATCATTTCAGTTTTGGGAAAGTTTGAATTGCTGTGCAGTTTAAAAAGTCTCTTTTCTTAAACCAGTTATTTCTGTTCTTATCATAGCATTTAAGTTTGTAATATTAGGATATTCCTTCAATTAAATATGTGATATGGAGAAAGAGACTGAAACACAGGATATGAAGCTCTGGATAAGTACACAAATACATGGGGAAACAATGGAACAGTGGCAGACTTTAGTTTCTTCAGCTCCAAAATCACTGCAAATGGTGACTGCAGCCATGAAATTAAAAGATGTTTGATCCTTGAAAGAAAAGTTATGACAAACTCCAACAGTGTGTTAAAAAGCAGACATTACTTTGCCAACAAAAATAATTACTTTGTCAACAAAAGTAATGTCTCGTTTGACTCTTTTGAATCAAAGCTGTGGTTTTTCCAGTAGCTTTGTATGGTTATGAGAGTTGGATCATAAAGAAGGATGAGTGCCGAAGAATTGATACTTTCGAACTGTGGTGTTGGAGAAGACTCTTTAGAGTCCCTTGGACTGTGAGGAGAAGAGCCAGTCAATCCTAAAGGAACTCAATGCTGAATATTCACTGGAAGGACTGAAGCTGAAGCTCTAATATTTGAGGCCACCTGACTCGAAGAACTGACTCATTGGAAAAGACCCTGATGCTGGGAAAGATTGAAGGCAGGAGGAGAAGGGAATGACAGAGGATGAGATGGTTGGATGACATCACCAACTTGATGGGCATGAGTTTGAGCAAGCTCTGGAATTGGGTGTAGGACAGGGAAGCCTGGCGTGCTGCAATCCATGGGGTCACAAAGAGTTGGACATGACTGAGCAACTGAACAACAAAGTTAACAGAGTCAGTGTAAAAATATGAAAAAAATAAAAGAGTGCCACTTTTTGAATTTTTAAAAATAATGATAATATACACACACAATGTCATCTCACCGATTATTAAGTAGACAGTTTGATTAATATTCAAAATATCTCTTCAAGACTCTTCTTTCCATTTTGAGGAGTATACATAGAGATGGAATTTCTGGATCACATAATAATTGTAGGTTTATTTTTTGAGAACTGCCAGGCTGTTTTTCAAAACAGGTGAACCATTTTACATTCCCATGAGTTTTACTCAGGTGTTCCAATTTCTCTACATCCTTGCCAACACTTTTTATTTTATTTTATTTTTCAGTAGTAACCATCTTAAGGAGTTTGAGTTATTTCCTCATTGTTGTTTGATCTGAATTTTCCAGGCAGTAGTCCTGGAGTGGATTGCCATTTCCTTCTCCAGGGGATCTTCCCAACCCAGGGATCAAACCCAGGTCAACCACGTTGTAGACAGACGCTTTACTGTCTGAGCCACCAGGGAAATCCCTGAATTTTCCTAATGGTTAGTAGTGTTGAGAGTCTTTCCATGTATGTATTGGCCACTTGTCTATATTCTTTGGAGAAATGCCTGTTCAAGTGCTTTGTTGTGGTTATTGTTGTTTCATCACTAAGGAGTTTCCAACTCTTTTCCAACCCATACACTGTACTCCTCCAAGCTCATTTCTCAGTGGCATTTCCCAGGCAAGAGTAGTCGACTAGGTTGCCGTTTCCTTCTCCAGGGGACCTTCCTGACCCAGGGATCCAGCCTGAGACTTCTGCACTGGCAGGCAGGTTATTTGCCCAATTTTTAATCTAGTTGTTTTTTGTCAAGTTTTAGGAGTTCTGCGGTAGTGCGGTAGTTTGAGCATTATTTTGCATTGCCTTTCTTTGGGATTGGAATGAAAACTAACCTTTTCCAGTCCTGTGGCCACTGCTGAGTTTTCCAAATTTGCTGGCATATTGAGTGCAGCACTTTCACAGCATCATCTTTCGGGATTTGAAATAGCTCAACTGGAATTCCATCACCTCCACTAGCTTTGTTTGTAGTGATGCTTTCTAAGGCCCACTTGACTTCACATTCCAGGATGTCTGGCTCTAGGTCAGTGATCACACCATCATGATTATCTGGGTCATGAAGATCTTTTTTGTACAGTTCTTCTGTGTATTCTTGCCACCTCTTCTTAATATCTAATGCTTTTGTTAGGTCCATATCATTTCTGTCCTTTATCGAGCCCATCTTTGCATGAAAGCTTCCTTTGATATCTGTAATTTTCTTGAAGAGATCTCTAGTCTTTCCCATTCTGTTGTTTTCCTCTATTTCTTTGCATTGATCGTTGAGGAAGGCTTTCTTATCTCTTCTTGCTATTCTTTGGAATTCTGCATTCAGATGCTTATATCTTTCCTTTTCTCCTTTGCTTTTCACTTCTCTTCTTTTCACAGCTGTTTGTAAGGCCTCCCCAGACAGCCATTTTGTTTTTTTGTATTTCTTTTCCATGAGGAAGGTCTTGAGCCCTTTCTCCTGTACAGTGTCATGAACCTCACTCATCTCACACGCTAGTAAAGTAATGCTCAAAATTCTCCAAGCCAGGCTTCAGCAATATGTGAACCGTGAACTTCCAGATGTTCAAGCTGGTTTTAGAAAAGGCAGAGGAACCAGAGACCAAATTGCCAACATCCGCTGGATCATTGAAAAAGGAAGAGAGTTCCAGAAAAACATCTGCTTCTGCTTTATTGACCATGCTAAAGCCTTTGACTGTGTGGATCACAATAAACTGTGGAAAATTATGAAAGAGATGGTAATACCAGACCACCTGACCTGCCTCTTGAGAAACCTATAAGCAGGTCAGGAAGCAACAGTTAGAACTGGACATGGAACAACAGACTGGTTCCAAATAGGAAAAGGAGTACGTCAAGGCTATATATTGTCACCCTGCTTCTTTAACTTCTATGAAGAGTACATCATGAGAAACGCTGGACTGGAAGAAACACAAGCTGGAATCAAGATTGCGGGGAGAAATCTCAATAACCTCTGATATGCAGATGACACCACCCTTATGGCAGAAAGTGAAGAGGAATTAAAAAGCCTCTTGATGAAAGTGGAAGAGGAGAGTGAAAAAGTTGGCTTAAAACTCAACATTCAGAAAATGAAGATCATGGCATCTGTTCCCATCACTTCGTGGGAAATAGATGCAGAAACAGTGGAAACAGTGTCAGACTTTATTTTTCTGGGCTCCAAAATCACTGCAGATGGTGACTGCAGCCATGAAATTAAAAGACGCTTACTCATTGGAAGAAAAGTTATGACCAACCTAAATAGCATATTGAAAAGCAGAGACATTACTTTGCCAACAAAGGTCCATCTAGTCAAGGCTATGGTTTTTCCAGTAGTCATGTATGGATGTGAGAGCTGGACTGTGAAGAAAGCTGAGCACCGAAGAATTCATGCTTTTGAAGTGTGGTGTTGGAGAAGACTCTTGAGAGTCCCTTGGACTGCAAGGAGATCCAACCAGTCCATTCTAAAGGAGATCAGTCCTGGGTGTTCTTTGGAAGGAATGATGCTAAAGCTGAAACTCCAGTACTTTGGCCACCTCATGCGAAGAGTTGACTCATTGGAAAAGACCCTGATGCTGGGAGGGATTGGGGGCAGGAGGAGAAGGGGACGACAGAGGATGAGATGGCTGGATGGCATCACTGACTCGATGGACGTGAGTCTGAGTGAACTCCGGGGTTTGATGGACAGGGAGGCCTGGTGTGCTGCAATTCATGGGGTTGCAAAGAGTCGGACACAACTTAGTGACTGAACTGAACTGAACTGAACTGAGGAGTTCTGTTTCCCTTGCGGCTCAGCTGGTAAAGAATCTACCTGAAATGCTGGAGACCTAGGTTAGATTCTTGGATCCGGAAGATCCTTTGGAGAAGGGAAAGGCTACCTACTCTAGTATTCTGTCCTGGAGAATCCCATGGACTGTATAGTCCATGGGGTTGCAAAGAGTCCAACACGACTGAGAGACTTTCACTTCCCTAAATGTTTATCTGGATATTAATGTCAAATAAAACCACAAGTTGCAAATATTTTCTCCTAAAGTGAATCTCCATAAACAGTATAATTGGGTGATGATATTTTTAGCTGTTCTGCCAAACTCTGTATTTTGATTGGAGAGTTTATTTCATTTACATTTAAAGTAATTACTGATAAAGAGGAAATTCTGTCATTGCTATTTGTTTTCCATATGTCTTATAGCTTCATTATCTCTCATTTCCTGGATTACTGTTTTCTCTCTTGCTTGTGTTTTTGCAGTGAAACATTTCAATTATTTTCTCATTTCTGTTTGTGTATATCCTATAACTATTTTCTTTGTAGTAACCATGGGGATTCCATTTAATGTCCTAAAGTTCTAATACTTTAATTTGAGTTTATACTAATTAGCTTCAATGAGATACAAAACTCTGCCCCTTCACATGTTCATCCTCAGCCCTTTCAGATGCTAATGTCACAAAATTACATCTCTATACATTGTATGCCCTAAAATATGTACTAATTATTATTTAAATGGATTAGACTCTTAAATTATGTGGAAAGTAAAAGGTGCAATTGCAAACCAAAATTACAATTAATAATACTAGCTTTTAGGTTGATGGTTGTCTTTTAAATAAAATATTAATGTCTTCATTTCAGTTCAGTTCAGTTCAGTCACTCAGTTGTGTCCGACTCTTTGCAACCCCATAAATTGCAGCACGCCAGGCCTCCCTGGCCATCACCAACTCCCAGAGTTCACTCAAACTCACGTCCGTCAAGTTGGTGATGCCATCCATCCATCTCATCCTCTGTCATCCCCTTCTCCTCCTGCCCCCAATCCCTCCCAGCATCAGAGTCTTTTCCAATGAGTCAACTCTTCGCATGAGGTGGCCAAAGTACTGGAGTTTCAGCTTCAGCATCATTCCTTCCAAAGAACACCCAGGACTGATCTCCTTCAGAATGGACTGGTTGGATCTCCTTGCAGTCCAAGGGACTCTCAAGAGTCTTCTCCAACACCACAGTTCAAAAGCATCAATTCTTTGGCGCTCAGCCTTCTTCACAGTCCAACTCTCACATCCATACATGACTACTGGGAAAACCATAGCCTTGACTAAACGGACCTTTGTTGGCAAAGTAATGTCTCTGCTTTTTACTATGCTATCTAGGTTGGTCATAACCCTCCTTCCAAGAAGTAAGCATCTTTTAATTTCATGGCTGCAGTCACCATCTGCAGTGATTTTGGAGCCCCCAAAAATAAAGTCTGACACTGTTTCCTCATCTATTTCCCATGAAGTGATGGGACCGGATGCCATGATCTTCATTTTCTGAATGTTGATCTTTAAGCCAACCTTTTCACTCTCCTCTTTCACTTTCATCAAGAGGCTTTTTAGTTCCTCTTCACTTTCTGCCATAAGGGTGGTGTCATCTGCATATATGAGGTTATTGAGATCTCTCCCAGCAATCTTGATTCCAATTTGTGCTTCTTCCAGCCCAGAGTTTCTCATGATGTACTCTTCATAGAAGTTAAAGAAGCAGGGTGACAATATACAGCCTTGAAGTACTCCTTTTCCTATATGGAACCAGTCTGTTGTTCCATGTCCAGTTCTAACTGTTGCTTCCTGACCTGCTTATAGGTTTCTCAAGAGGCAGGTCAGGTGGTCTGGTATTCCCATCTCTTTCATAATTTTCCACAGTTTATTGTGATCCACACAGTCAAAGGTTTAGCATGGTCAATAAAGCAGAAGCAGATGTTTTTCTGGAACTCTCTTGCTTTTTCGATGTCTTACACCATGTAGAAAATTAAAAAAATGAAGTTATCTACTGTCATTACAATAGTACTGAATTTTATAATTGCTTATGTGCCACTTTTACTGAGATCTTTACTTTTTCATGTGGCTTCAAGTTTCTCTCTAATGTCCTTGTATTTTAACCTGCAGAACTCCATTTAGCATTTCTTGCAGAGCAGACTTAAAGACCATTGAATACCCTCAATGATTGTCTAGATGAGAAAACAGATTCCTGATGTTTTCTTCTTCATCTTCTGACTGTACTTTCTTTCAATAGTGCCATTTTTATTAAGAAAAATCCAGATGATCGACCTTTCAATATCTAGTATTCTTTAAAAATTACAAATGATTTTTATTGGAAGAACTTATTTGAAATGCTTACTCCTCAGAGACCAAAGTTAGATAGAAATGTGTAAGCTCTTCAGAGAAGATCTATATTCCAACAACAACAACAAAAGAGATTATTTTAAAGATTAGCCTCCTATTATGTTCCACATGTGAAAGTCAGATTATCTGTTCCTTAAGCACTATGGATTTTCTTTTCTCCCATAGACGTTTGGAAAACATACAGCCAAGTCAGACATTTAGGTGGAAGAATTATCAGTTTAAATGTGCTTTGGGTTTCTGGGTAACTTTATAAAAACCTCAAATGAAATGTGAATTCAACTGTCATTGGCTGAAAAAAAGAACTTGTGTTAGAATGAAGAGTCTCTACATGAGTTTGACTTAGCTCACAATGTAATGGAATGCCACATTCCAACACAAATACTCTCCTCTGAAATGGTGGAGATCATCATCAAAAATTTATCTGCTTGGTCTGTGACTTACCCTTCTCATTTTAAGTCATTCTATTATAATATGTTGAGGAAAACTGAGAATTCAAAAGTATCTGTATTGTAAAAATATGTCTTATATTACAATATGCCTTCAAGTATTTATGTAGAATAATTTTTAATTATGAGTGGAGTTTTATCTCCTTCCAGTTTTTCTTCATATACTACATCATAACTAATTCTGATGTTATCTAGATAATATCCTCTTTGAACTTGATTATCTATCTTTAAAAAAGAATGGTGTTTACCTTTAAACTAGATAATTATAGTGGGTGATTTGGGAGTTAATAGTGTAATGTACTTGGGAACAAAATACTAAGTAAGCATTAGACACTGGGAGATAATAAACCAGTTAGTTTCTATACCTGGTCAAAATTTTAATGTTACAGACCTACATACATTAGTAAAGGTCTTTTCTATATAAAGTCAATGACTTGGGCTTTGTACTTTTAGGATTGTTAGTCATTAAAGTAGAAAAATTTCTAACGTCTTAAAAAGTTAAAGGCTAGAGATTTGTTATGAACCCTGAATTTAAGAATATATCAAAGTGTATATGTTACTGGAACTCACTTAATATTATTCTAAAGTAACTGCAAAAATTGTCATTTAACATGTTTAGAAAATTTACCCCAACTTGTTTCCTTGTATATTTTAGATAATTATCCCAAAATCAAACTTAAAGTTTTTGGGGAAATGTGTTAATTATTGAGTTAAACTTATCTTTAAATGGTATAGTTTAATTTATTGGGGTAAATATTATATCTACAAAAATTATGCAAAAATACTATTTAAAAACTTTCTTAAATTAGACCTAGTTATTAAACATTTATTGAACAAAATGATTAAAACCTATTTGAGAGTTTTAACATTCATATAAAATTTCATTTTTATAATTATGAAAATAAGAATATATATGTAACTTGGTAATATAGAAGTTTATTATAATGAATATATTGTTATATATTAGGCTTATAGTTTTCTAGAGATTTTGCCTTGAAAATGAGACCTGTGAATTCTGCCACAGTCATTAGTAGCATTAGGTCTCTGGAAAGTTACTTGCCCTGAATTTCATTTCCATCAAAGGATTTTTACGAAAATTAAATCGTATGATGTCGTAATAATAATAATAATCATATTATTATTACTAATAAATGTTAATTATTTTCATTGTTATTTCAATTATTATAAACTTGAGAGTAGCACAACAGATTATTTTTAATTCAGAATAATATTTGCTAATTGTCATGACTTTTATATGTATCTAACACATCCTTCGGAGAAGGCAATGGCACCCCACTCCAGTACTCTAGCCTGGAAAATCCATGGACGGAGGAGCCTGGTAGGCTGCAGTCCATGCGGTTGCTAAGGGTCAGACACAACTGAGGGACTTCACTTTCACTTTTCTCTTTCATGCATTGGAGAAGGAAATGGCAACCCACTCAGTATACTTGCCTGGATAATCCCAGGGACAATGGAACCTGGTGGGCTGCCATATGGGGTCTCACAGAGTCGGACACAAGTGAAGCGACTTAGCAGCAGCAACACATCCTTTAGACTATTAAGAGTTTTTATTTTGATTTACTTCCTTATTCAGAGTACTTGTGAAGGATCAGATAATGTGAACTGAGGAAAATATACCTCTGAATGAAAGGAAAAGTACAATTGAAAAACTCTGCTGCTGCTGCTGCTGCTGCTAAGTCGCTTCAGTCCTGTCCGACTCTGTGCGACTCCACAGACGGCAGCCCACCAGGCTCCCCCGTCCCTGGGATTCTCCAGGCAAGAACACCGGAGTGGGTTGCCATTTCCTTCTCCAATGCATGAGAGTGAAAAGTGAAAGTGAAGTCGCTCAGTCATGTCCGACTCTTAGCGACCCCATGGACTGCAGCCTACCAGGCTCCTCCACCCATGGGATTTTCTAGGCAAGAGTACTGGAGTGGGGTGCCATTGCCTTCTCCTCTAAAAACTCTACTTCCTGTCAAAGAAGACATTAAATTAAAACATATTTGTAAAATTTATGTTGAATAAGAGACTGCTGAAAATACTTGTTATACAGAATTGATTCATGGAGGGTATTTCAGTGTAACTGATATTATCGAGGCAGGTTTTATATATATACTCTCATACATACTCTCACATACATAAACATACCACACACACACAATACCTTCATTTTAATAATGGCCCTATTGAAATAGCTGTTTCTTTCTATGCTCAGATGAAGATGCCAGTAGTATACAAAATGCTGAGTTCATTTGGTCACAATTCTGCTGAATTTTCCTCTTGTCTAATTGTATTGAACATGTTCAACCTATTTTCCTTCTTGTGAAGAATGAAATAAAGGAGAAATTGGGTTTTTACAATATTTATGTCTTTATTACTTGTCCCTTTGAATACATGCACAGTTTCCACTGGAGTTAGTGGAAATATCATGCTACTACTACTAAGTCGCTTCACTTGTGTCCAACTCTTTGCAATTCCATGAACGGTAGCCCACCAGGCTCCTCTGTCCATGGAATTCTCCAGGCAAGAATACCAGAGGGGGCTGCCATTTCCTTCTCCAGAGGATCTCCCCAACCCAAGGATCAAACCTGCATCTCTCGAGGCTCCTGCTTTACAGCCAGGTTCTTTACCACTGAGCCACCAGGGGAAGCGCACAAATATCATGAGTAGATGCAAAAACATTATAGATCTCTCTCTTGATTTGAGTATCTGTACACAGTGAAACTAACGTGCATGCACAGTGCACTGTTAGAATTAAATGTGAAAACCTACTCGTGAATAGTAACGTCTAAAACAGTGAGGATAGATGATGACTTAACAATTCTGAATAGCTTTCAAGAACTGTAAATCCTACTGTGACCCGTGAATTGTCTCAAAGCAGAGAGTTGTGCCTTTAAAAAAAAGTTTAATCTCCAAAGTGAATTTGCTAAAGCATCTAAGGCAAAGGGGAATACGTTTTATGTGAAAAGTCTGATGTTCAGGTTTTTACTATAATTCTTCAATTTTAAATGCTCCATGGTGTAAACAGATACATTGTGCTAATTTCCAGGCTAATAATCATTATCAAATAAATATGAATGTGTGTATATATACATGTGTATGTATATACATATATATATATATTCACTGATACTACTAGTTATTGAGCATATATATAATATATATAATAGATCTAGTCATTATCACACATACGTATTTATGAATGTCATAGTGGATCATAATGTGTGCCATTGTATGTTCAGGTTTTTACTATGATTCTTCCATTTTAAATACTTCACAGTATAGAGTAAATGAATATGTGATGCTAATTGCCAGTTAGTACTCATTATCAAATATATATGTATGTGTGTATATATTGAGATATATATATTCATTGGTATAACTAATTACTGAGTATATACTAATATATATAGTAGTTCTAGATATTATCACATATGTATATAGGAATGGCATAATGGATTATATATGTAATATATATATATGTACATACATGGAATAAGATCATAGCATAATATGGAAGAAATAGCTCCAAACTTGAAACCAGAAAAGCAATATTCCTACTCCATTCCTTCTGATTTTTGACTGTGAAACTTTGGTTAAAAAACTTAAAAATTTTCAGTACAATTTCTGAAAAATGAGAAAGTTTTTTTTTACTGAAAAAATGAAAGCTTTATCATTCTTAAAATTTATTTCAGCCACAAGTCTATGAAATCCACAATTGCTGTTTTTGTTATCTTATGAAGGCATTTTGATTCTGCTATGGTCTGATGCAACATGTAATGGATTTCAGCTGTCCTGTCAGCAAATCATTTGTGAAGAAACTCAGTGGCTTGACTTTGATGATTATCTCTGTGTTAATACGTGTTGATACTTTCTTCTTTTCAATTTTTAGAATTGCCAAAAGGTATTTGGTATGTTTTGTTGTTCAGTCGCTCAGTCATGTCCGACTATTTGCGACTCTGTGGACTGCAGCACGCCAGGCTTCCCTGTCCTTCACTCTCTCCCGGAGTTTGCTCAAACTAGTGTCTATTGAGTCAGGGATGCCATCCAACCATCTCATCCTCAGTCGTCCCCTTCTCCTCCTTTCCTCAGTCTTTCCCAGCATCAGGGTCTTTTCTAATGAATTAGCTCTTTGCTTCAGGTGGCCAAAGTAATGAGGCTTCAACTTCAGCATCAATCCTTCCAATGAATATTGAGGGTTGCTTTCCTTTAAAATTGATTGACTGGTGTGATCTCCTTGCAGTCCAAGTGACTCTCAAGTGTCTTCTCCAGCACCACAGTTCGAAAGCATCAGTTCTTCAGCACTTAGCCTCCTTTCTGATCCAGTTCTCACATCCATATATGACTACTGGAAAAACCATAGCTTTGACTGTGTTATTTTTATAAAATTAGATATGCAGATCTTCCAATACTTTTATCAACTCTGTATAGGGAAAAATTCCTTCCGTTATCGACTTGCTGTATCTTTTGACCCCAGCTGTGTCCTTTCCTTGCCTAGTGCTGCTCCCACCAATTGAATGAGAACAGGTTTGGCAAAGCAGAACAGAAGCTTTTTTCCTTTATCAAGGAATGGGAAAGGGACAACTCTAAGAACTTTTCTTCCAGGGTAAGGCAAGTGCGAAATTTTTAAGGGTTATGGGGTGGGTATGCCATCAGAACCTGTGGAAAATGGCAGTAAGTTTCCAGAAATGTCCAAAGCAGGCACAGTCCTTTGGGCTCCTTCACTCAGGATGCTAATTGTGCTACTCAAGTCCAGCTCCTCCCTTTGGGCAGAGATTCTAGCATGGTAATGAAGCAAAGGCAACTTTCAGACATTGGGGGTCTCTTCAGCTCAGGTGCTGCCCTGGTGGTCAGGCTAGAACTGGTTCGGGCAGTAGACTGTTGCTATCTTGGACCTTTCTACTTGAGCTGATTCTGCAGTTTTGCTTCTGCAATGTGACTTCTGCCTCAGCAAACAGAGAAGTGGGCATGAGTAATGGATTGTGGTGTGGAAAAGGAAGAAAGTAGGTTAGCCTCCGTACAGGTATGGGTCTCTTTCTCGTGACACTTCAGTATGTGTCTGTCTGTCTGCTAAGTCATGTCCGACTCTTTGTGACGCCATGGACTGTATCCTGCCAGGCTCCTATATCCATGGAATTTTCCAGAAAAAAAAAAAACAAAACAAAACTGGAGTGGGTTGCCATTTCCTACTCCAGGGGATCTTCTTGACCCAAGGACTGAACCCGTATCTCTTCTTGTGTTGGCAGACAGATTCTTTATCATTGCACCACCTGGAAAACCCCTTCAATATCTGTGGCAAAACCTTTCTCAGTATTTTTAGAGGAAATTCAGGGATAAATGAAGAAACATTTTTTGCTCTACTACCTTCCCAGCTAAACAGCATTTCCTCTACTTGCCAGCTATATGTATAAAATGAAGATTTTATATATTGAAACTAAAAATAAAAGTATGTGATTTATACTTGCTAAATAATTTGGGTCTTCTGGAGTCATGATAATACTTGTGATAATAAATTCACATACAGGTACATTTGCAATTGTTTTTGTTCTAATTTAGAATTAGTTGTAACTACATTTTTATTCTTTTATTTGAAGTTGAATTTTTAATTTTATTTTTAATTGAAGTGTAGTTGATTTACAGTATTCTGTCCATCTCTTTTGTACAGCAAAATGATTCACTTATATACATATAGACAAGGAAATATTTTTTATTCTTTTCCATTATTGTTTATCATAGATATTGAATATAGTTCCCTCTGCTGTGGAGTAGATCCTTGTTGTTTATCCATCCTATTTGAATTAGAATTTAGGTGTCCTGTTTTACAAGATCATGCCTAACTAATACGAGGAAAGTTTAAACTATTATTTTTTGTTGAATATCTAATATACTCAGGCTCCATTATAAATGCTCTAACAATAAAAATAGTTTCTATGGCCCAGGAAATTTATTTTGCTAAGGAGAAAAGGCATATACCCATGACTGAGACAATATCATGAATAGAGATATGAAGGTATAAATGCTTAAAATGTTTTTGAGAGTTATGGAGGTGGTCAGATTAGTAAATTCTTATAAATATTTTATTTAACAAGCGTGTTTGTGAATGTGAATTTGTGTAAAATTATGTTTTTGTTATACACATGATCCTTTACAACAGTTAAAAAATTAAGACCTCAACATGTTTTTAATACTGCTGTAAGCCATAATTATTTTCTTTTCTAAGATATAAGAAGACAGGGATGATCTATTTTGTATTTAAAAACTTGTATGTAGAGTACATGTCACTCTCTTTCTGTAAGGAAAAGTAAAGACCATATTTTCTCTCTCATGGAAGTAGAAGATCATCAGTCCCTAATAGTGGAAATGATTATAATTACAGTTTAGTCATTAGGAATCTTTAGGAGATGTTCCTTCTCTGCCTGTTGCTTGGTTATTCTTCCCTCCAGTTTGGCCAGCATAAAATATAAATAGACTGTGATTTGTTGATCACATACTGTGCATGTGTGTATGTGTACATGTGTGTGTGTAAATGGTGGAAGAATTATTTCATCATGACAATAAGTTGGATCTGGCTTTCTCCTCCATGTTTTAAAATAAAACTGACAGTTAAAACATGCTAATAAAAATAGCTGGGAAAGAAATAGATGCTGTATCATCATGTACGCTATATAGTTGTGAATGTTTGGGAAACTTTAATTTCAAAAATGACCTTTGATGTTCAATTAGACTGGAGATATGCATTTATTAATACAAAAGATAGAGATGATATAACTATACTATTGGAAGTGCATGGCATACATAAAAAAGGACTGTCTTTCCTGAGATTCTTCATGTGGAAATTACCAGGTTGTCTTCAGAATAGTTGTGCTTGATATAAAATGCTGCATTTACTTTGTGATAAAAAGCCAAACTTAAAATGAGATTTTATAGCTGATGAAAAAAGTAAATAAATAAATAAGTGGATTTGAAATGTTGACTAAGATTTCCTGTTCTTTGCTTATGCTGTCTGTGAGCAGTAAGATAAACTGTTTGTTTTGTCTACTTCCTTTCTGTTTGCTGAAAGATGAACTGCTTCTTTTGTGCATTTCATTTCAGTATATCTTAATTCAGAACAGAATTGACTAATTTGCTATCATTTTGGCAAATTTCTGCCATTTATTAAGCCAGGTTTAATGTTTAAAGCAATTTTAAGTGTTCTGTCAGGCAATAGTAAAATGCTTCCATTAAAAATGTATTACCAATACTCATCAGAAGTCAATAATGATACTTTCTATAAAACAAGATTGATTAGAAACTCTTCTTTTAAAAAATCCGTTTGGTATTCATGACAAATTAAACACCTCTGTATAAATATACATCACTTCTTTGTGAATAGGCATTTAGATTATCTGATTTAAAATGAATTGGATATTTCAGCTCTAGATATAGCACCCTTATATCACACTTCCTAACAAACGACTTAAAAAAACTTTATATCCCAGTATGATAATATTATATTTCAGTGTAATTATTAACTAATTTAATCTGCTGCTGCTGCTGCTAAGTCACTTCAGTCGTGTCCGACTCTGTGCAACCCCATAGACGGAAGCCCACCAGGCTCCCCCGTCCCTGGGATTCTCCAGGCAAGAACACTGGAGTGGGTTGCCATTTCCTTCTCCAATGCATGAAAGTGAAAAGTGAAAGTGAAGTCGCTCAGTCGTGTCCAACTCTTAGCAACCCCATGGACTGCAGCCTACCAGGCTCCTCCATCCATGGGATTTTCCAGGCAAGAGTACTGGAGTGGGGTGCCATTGCCTTCTCTGTAATTTAATCTAGATTCTCATAAATATTATCACAAATTGAAAGTCTTTATAAATGTAGATTAAAGTTATCAGGATAAATTAAATTTTATTGCCTAAATATTTTCATTAAAAACTTAGCTATATAAAGTAAACTTCTAATTCAGAGGCAACAAGATAAGTTTAAAATTAATGTGTATTATATAAATTGATTATATCAATAAAACTAATAATATTCTGAGTATAAGGTATATAATAATATAATTCCAAAATAATTTTATATAAATTAAAAAATTCTTCACCCTTTTCTTATGTTCTTATCCATGGCAGGTATTCAGAATGTATAGGATATGGAAAGGAAAGGTTTAAATAGGCTGGTCAAAGTTGTCAGTGAATCCATGCAAATATAGAAGAGCAGTGGTAAGAAAAATCCAAGCACACAGTAAGCCTGTTAGACATTTTGCCTTCTCTAGCAGAAATTAATGATTGCTTTACCACGATGAAGCCACTTAGGGTGGGGAGGTCAAAAGTAACCTGCCAGATTTGTCAGAAATGAACATAGTTTCACATTTGCTGTATCATGTATTGTGTCTTATAATGCATGCTAAATATCATGATTGGTCTTTTCTTAGAAGATTCGAGTGCTTCAGCTACAGAATATTAAATCAACAAAATTGGAAGATGTAAAGTGTGTCTGCTTTTATTGATATGTATATGTGTCTTTGTGTGCATGTATGTGAATATATATGCATATCTGTGTCTGCATATAGTGTGTTTATCTCTTCATATATGTGTGTAGTATCTGTATTCTATTAATATATATGGAAAAAGGTCATTTTTATATATACACTTTTTTCACACACTGTAATGCATATTATAGTCAAGAAATATATATTATGCATATATAGATAGGATGTACATATGTTCATAGTTATCCCTATATCATGTTATTGTCCTTTAGGTGTACATCTTTCTTTATCAGGAGGGAATTCATTAAGTTCAGTTCAGTCACTCAGTCGTGTCTGACTCTTTGTGACCCCATGAATTGCAGCACGCCAGGCCTCGCTGTCCATCACCAACTCCTGGACATTACCCAAACTCATGTCCATCGAGTCGGTGATGCCATCCAGCCATCTCATCCTCTGTGGTCCCCTTCTTCTCCTGCCCCCAATCTCTCCCAGCATCAGGGTCTTTTCCAATGAGTCACTTCTTCGCATGAGGTGGCCAAAGTATTGGAGTTTCAGCTTCAGCATCATTCCTTCCAATGAACACCCAGGACTGATCTCCTTCAGAATGGACTGGTTGGATCTCCTTGCAATCCAAGGGACTCAAGAGTCTTCTCCAACACCACAGTTCAAAAGCATCAATTCTTTGGCGCTCAGCCTTCTTCACAGTCCAACTCTCACATCCATACATGACCACGGGAAAAACCATAGCCTTGACTAGACGGACCTTTGTTGGCAAAGTAATGTCTCTGCTTTTCCATATGCTGTCTAGGTTGGTCATAACTTTCCTTCCAAGGAGTATGCCTCTCTTAATTTCATGGCTGCAATCACCATCTGCAGTGATTTTGGAGCCCCAAAAAATAAAGTCTGACACTGTTTCCACTGTTTCCCCATCTGTTTCCCATGAAGTGATGGGACCAGATGCCATGACCTTAGTTTTCTGAATGTTGAGCTTTAAGCCAACTTTTTCACTCTCCTCTTTTCACTTTCATCAAGAGGCTTTTTAGTTCCTCTTCACTTTCTGCCATAAGGGTGGTGTCATCTGTTTTCCCGGCAATCTTGATCCAGCTTGTCCTTCTTCCAGCCCTGTGTTTCTCATAATGTACTCTGCATATAAGTTAAATAAGCAGGGTGGCAATATACCGCCCTGATGTGCTCCTTTTCCTATTTGGAACCAGTCTGTTGTTCCATGTCCAGTTCTAACTGTTGCTTCCTGACCTGTATACAGGTTTCTCGAGAGGCAGATCAGGTGGTCTGGTATTCCCATCTCTTTCAGAATTTTCCACAGTTTATTGTGATCCACACAGTCAAAGGCTTTGGCATAGTCAATAAAGCAGAAAGAGATGTTTTTCTGGAACTCTCTTGCTTTTTTGATAATCCAGCGGATGTTGGCAATTTGGTCTCTGGTTCCTCTGCCTTTTCTAAAACCAGCTTGAACATCTGGAAGTTTGTGGTTCACATATTCCTGAAGCCTGGGTTGGAGAATTTTGAGCATTGCTTTCCTCGCGTGTGGGATGAGTGCAATTGTGCAGAAGTTTGAGCATCTTTGGCATTGCCTTTCTTTGGGAATGGAATGATAACTGACCTTTTCCTAGGTTTATTGAAAAATGCAAAAAGTATGTTGACCCAATTATTTGTGATTAAAAAGTAAATTAATAAAAAATGTGTGCCTGCTTAGAACTGGAGGAGTCAATATGCATGATCATATGGGAAAGAATCTCCAAATATGCTATAAAGTGAGAATCCCCATTAAATACTTTCAATCCTTTTGGGTATAATCCTAGAAGACAGTATCCCATATTGACACAGAGCAAGAATGTTGGAGTCAAGGAGGAAAAGGCTCTGGCCATTGTTGTGTGAACTTAGTCATATTTCTTGCCTGGAATCCTAATTTTTAAAAAACATTATTTGTATATAGTACTATTTGAAAAGGGGACGACAGAGGATTAGATGGTTGGTTGGCATTACGGACTCCACGGAAATGAGTTTGAGCAAGCTCTGGGAGTTGGTGAGGGTAGGGAAGCCTGGTGTGCTGCAGTCCAGGGGGTCGCAAAGAGTCAGACATGACTGAGCAACTTAACTGACCTGAATTATTTTAAGAATTATATTAGATACTGTAGTGTGAAAAAATTAATAGAAAATGTTAAGCTCTGTTTGGATTAAATTACAGTATTTAGAAAAAGATTCCAGTGTTTATTAAGACATATTTAGTTACCACAGTTTACTTACATTTTGCATGCATAGCATCATTTAATATAGTTAATAAACCTTACAGATGGATATTATTTTTATTATTAGGTTTTATAGATGATGAATGTGTTTAGAGTTTGAATCCCTTGCTCAAGGTCAGACTAACTAATGTGAGAGTCAGGATTTGAAAAGATATGGAAAGTCTTGTTCAAGAAAGAAGGAAGATAATAAGTAAAAAGAAAAATAATAAATGAATATCATGATCGAAATTTGATTCCTATTGACTTCATGAATGGACTCTCAGAATATTTTCTTATTTTTCTCCTGTTATTCAGAAAAAAACCCTTCAAGCTATGAATTCCTAGAGATCTTAGTACATGAGGCATTCAGTGCATTTAACCACTTTGTTTTGCAAAGGCTTTTTGTACTTCTTATGCCTTCCCAGTGCTCTCCCAGCAAAACACTCTGATGTGCTATTCATCATTTCCATTTGGAAGAAGTAACTACATTCCTGCTTAGCTGTCACACTGCTTCCAGTACAGTGTGTTTCAGTAATAAATAAAGTGCATGCTTTAAGTGAAAGTATACGTTTTCCGATACATAAGTCTCTTTGGCATAATTCTGGAGGGCATGAGAGAATATTTATGTTATTGTTTAATGGCGACTCACTTCTTTCTAGGAGCAATTTTTGATGAATCTGCCAAAAAGGATGATGAGGTATTTCGCACAGCAGTTGGTGACCTCAACCAGAATGAGGAGATCTTACAGACTGAGAAAATCACATTTTCGGTGACATTTGTTGATGGCAACAACCCTTTTCAAGCAGTTCAGGAAGGTAAGGTCTCTCAGCACTCTACATTTTATTTTATTTATTTATTTTTTTTTTGTTCAATTCAAATGGCGATGAAATTAAATTTTTAAAAGCCATTAAACATGAACATCATTTTTGCATCTTTGCTGCATTGCTTTTCTTTTAGGGTGTTATTTGGTAGATTTTAATCCTGTATTCTACTTCTGAAAGAGCAGTGAGTGGAAAGTTATTGTTTTAATTGAAATATATGAAAATGGTCATAAATATTTACAATAAAAACTTTGCAACATTTTATGACTTTAGTGTAATTGAAGCATTCCTTAAAAATATGACTTTCTGTCTGAAGTTTTACTTTGTTTTCTTTGAGATAACTGCTGTCTTGAGTGATGTCACAACTGGAGATGACATTTAAGGTGTATTCATGACAGAAGTATTGCTAGAAGGAAAACTTTTAGACAGTACATACAAATCAAAGATTTTGTACTGGAATCTACGCTGACCTATGCTATACATTTTTCACTCTCTACAGTGTGCCAAATTTTAAAGCACTTTTCTCCATTCTCTGTGTAAACTTGAGTGAATTAAAATTTTTCATAGGTACAAAGTCATACAAATACAAATTATTTTTATTATGCTAGAATGATCCTTTGTAAGAATGAAGGATTTTAATAGTGAAAGATCTTACACTAATAAAATTCTAGTTTTGATGCTATTATTGTAATGCAATATTTAGTCTTTTGATTGGCAAAGTAGTGATTATTCATGAAGTTATTTGTTGTTAATCTGTTTTATATTTTATTGTGATTATATATTTAGTAAAGATACTAATATGAAATTAATTTAGTTAAATGAAGCATTTCTTTGATTAAAAACTTAGAGAAATTGGCAGAAGAAAATATGGACAAGATATAACTATAGTAAAATTTGGTAGAAGACTTTTTAAAGAAAAGTATTGAAGGGATAAAGAAGATAAATGTTTTTAATTTAATGTATTTACATGATATACAAGTAAGTTTTATTGGAATGTGTTTTTGATCAGTGGCATTGGCTAAAGCTGATTTAAAGCTTATTTCTGTCAGTAAGGCAATGGATAGAATGATTAATAGTCTAATGGATTTTCCTTCTTATTAATTTGATGAAGTGAAAAGATATTATTTTAATGAAATGAACAGAAATTTTTAAGTAAAGGCTGATTTTGTAATAACATAGATTTTTCATATTAACATGATGTAACTTTAATACATAAATATAAATTTAAAAAATCAGATTACTATAAGCATCTGTTTTTTTCTTGCATTTAATTCAAATTATCCTGGGAATTTGCAACTTTAAATCATGGCTATGCTGATAAATTTTCTATAGAAACATCTAAAAACTGTCTAAATTAATGTTAGAATTCATAAAGCAGTCTGCAAAAATAATAAACTAGAAATTGTGAAAAATACCTGTAACGTAAAGGAATAGTTACACTAAGAATGTTATTCTTTAAAATAGGTAGATGTTTCTTTCCCAACTGTTAGTTTCAGTAACCAGAGTAAGAACAGGAAAAAATGAGGACCGACTTATTTTTGTGACTGTCTTCTCATGAACTGCAGATGTGCTAAAATATCCATGCCTTTTAAAAAATCCACTTTGACTGAAAAAATGTGGATAAAGCAGTGAGAAATATACAGTGGGTAAAATGAAATTGCAGCAGCTAAATAAATATGGCCTTCACACCTTTTTTTAGAGACTACAATTTGAAACACAAGGGCAGTTTTTAAAATACCACAGTTAATCCATTTACATATTGCTTTGAGTAACCATTTCTACTGTCAACTAAATTCTGGAAACAAAAATATCTCTCAAAAGAACTATTGTGATATAAAAGAATTTGTGGCACTGAAAGCAAATTGAGAGAGGAAGTAAGTTTTACGTTTTCAAGATAGAGAATGCTAGATATTTGTCAAGAACGAATAAAGAACTTGACAGTTTGCCTGATGGGTTTTGATACTAACAGGATGTTCTGGACCAGTTATTTTGATGGTCTGCACTGGGTAATGAACCTGAAATAAGTTGTAGAAAACTCTGGAGCTAATTTTTCTCCATTCAATATCAAGAAAGATCTTGGTTGATTTTAGAAGTAAAAATAGTTTCTTTCTAGAGCTCTTATTATATTTGATAACTTTGAAACAATAATAGAAATATTCAATTGAGAGAAAATAAAAAGTATTTAGGAGAATTTCTTAAATATTTTGAGGAAGTCTTTTAGGAGAAACCTTCAACTGAACTATCAAAGGTGGTCACCTTTCTATCATCGTATCTTTGCTGCAATACCATTAAAATCTGTAATATAGAGGGCCTTAAATCAGTGTATTTGTTTTTCACATTCTAAAGATGGACACGGCATTCAGTGCTGTCAGTATTATCAGTAAGTAGTTTATACATTAGTCTTCCTGATGAACATCTAAAAATTAATGATTTTGAATTCTTTTTCCCTCTCTTTGTATTTTTAATGTGTTTGTTTCTTCATTTGTTTATTTGAAAGTCTGACCCTTGAACAAATAACATCATCAAAGTATATGGATATTTTGGTCATAAAAATGAATTATAATAGGGATCTGTCAACAGATAAATGGAATCTAATATGAAATCCTCAGTTTATTTTATTGTTAGAACTTTCTCCAACATTTGACATGATTTTTTTTAATTTAATATTTTGTTTATCCCATCTATTTTCAACATTTAATAAGAGAGAGAGATTTAAATATAAACAGCCTACTCCATAAACTTTAATAAAGAATATTGGTAATATAAAATGCTCCTTTGTAGTTTTGGTTATCGTAAGTTTGTGCATAATAATAATTATTTTAAGGTGATTTTCTTGAAGAAAATATCTTGTTTACAACACAGGATCAATATTTTTTATTCTCTGACGAGCAATGACTATTTGATCATCATTTTCACTATCCTATAACATTAATCTCAGCAGTTTCAGATAAATGAACAGTAGGAAAAAAATTCTTGTTTTAATAAAAGTCATTTGTAAATAAACCACCTATTTTTAGGTAATTATTTTTGCTTTCTTCTGAATATGTTTTGATAAGCCATTGGTTACCTTTCATCTGTTGAGCTGTGATGTCAACTAATGATAAAGACTCTTTTCATGCCTTAACTTAAGAATTCTTTTCTTTACTTTCTTTTTGTGTGTGGACATTTTCCTTAAGATATACAAAAAATAAAATTCAAAACCTATAGAATTATTGTGGTACAAAATTATATAAATACTATTGAATGTTAAATTAAATAATTGAGACCACCGTGGTTAAGTAATTCTTCTACAAACTAGAAGTGTGTAGCAAAGAATGAATGAACTAAGCCAAGGCCTGTAGACCACTGACCTGATATTTTCCTTACTATATCTGCAAGGATATATATATATATAATATAATATTTACTTATGAGGAAAATGCATAATATATTCTGATATATTCTAGGACTTCAGTAAACACTGTAGGGAATGAAAATGGTAGCAGATTTAAATGTTTTGATATGCGCAGGTTATGTTCATAGGTTTTAGATGGCATGGATTAGCAGAAAAATACCAATTTGATTGGTAGCAGCAGTTGCATTGTATAATCCACTCAGTTCATTCATCCTTACTTCTCCTCCTCTAAATAATAATGAAGAAATCAGAACATAAGTGATGTATTTTAAGGTCAATTTCATCTCTGTAGATAAGATGCTCCACAAGTCTTTAGAACAAATTTCCAGATTTAGATACATAAAGAATTAAAGAAATTATAATTATTCAGTTCTCACTTCAGAGATGGCTTCACATTGCTGAAATTGCCTCCTATTTTTTTTCTTTCTTTTTTCGTGACTGACTTCAGAATTGATTAAAGGAATATATGATAGCTGTCGTTTGTTCTGCTACCTCATCCAGCTGTTCACAGCAAGCTGGAGCACTCATTAATTTCATCAGAATCCAGAAAGGGCCTTTTGCAGGTTCAGGTGACCTGGACCAAAGCAGTTGTGAGATTTCTTTCCTTACTTTTCCTTTAAAGATTGTTTCCTTTGTTGGACCTATATCCTGAATATAACATAGATACACAAATGACTGGTGTGAAAGGCATCTCTGTCTCTACTGAAAGCAATAGCAGTTGTTTATATTGTTAGCTCTTAGCTGAAACCAACACCACTATGAGCCTTGAAAGGTGGGGATTTATAAGAAAACAAGGTCAGGAAGTGTAAGGAGAATGTGTAAAAATGTTCACATTGAAAGGTGAATGCAGAAATATGAATGCATGTATAAGTCTTGCCTACATCAGGTGTATCAGGAAGAATATTAAGAACTATGCACTAATATTGAATGGCAAGATTCAGTTAAAACATTTTGACATAATTATTAGAAAAATATATAAAAATGAAATGCATAGTGAGAAGAGTATAAGGGAAGATTTATACTATAGGGTCACAAATGATTCTATTTGAAAACAAAGGACTATCAAAATTATTCTCTTCTCTGATGTGTTAAAAATCATTATAAACAATTTAGTTATAAAAGTTGATTTTAATACAAAAAGCAGTCACAATTAGGATTGCTCATCTTCCAGTTACAGCCTGGTCCATCTTTAACTCAATTCTTGACACACCAGGCCTGAATATCGATTGCTCTCAAAGAATCTTGTAAAAATAGACCTCTCACTTTCACACAGTGACAGTTTCAGTTGGATTTGCCTCGCATATCTTCCAGAATTAAATTAGTGTAAGTGTAAAACAGTGAGACTACTCTCATTTATGGTTTATGAAATAAGTCCTGTGTCTTTTTGATTATATATAAACATCCATGTATCTATATCACGTGTGTAAAAGGGATGACAGAAGAGTAGCAGAGCCAAAAACAGTGTAAGGAAATCTAAGCAGGAAAAACCTTTTCCAAGACACATGACAATTCACTGTGAATATTTCTGGTGCCATAGGCTAAATCTGAATAGTCTGGTTCAAAGAAGATGTAAATGTAAAAGAATGATTTATGTGGCTGTGGTATCTGATGCTTTATTCCAGGGCTTAGTCTCATAATTTATATTCCTCTCTGCTTTAATAGGATATTTTTACTGTGATTAAAAGCATCTGTTAATTCCAAAATTCTTAGATTGGATTCTTCAATTTTCCTTAGCATAAGATTGCAATGCATGTAACTCATCAGCCTGTGCTTCCTGGACCAACTTATATAACTCCAACTTCAGCTAATTTTTTGAATCTCCTGAACTTGAGAATTAGTGACTCCAGAAACCAAGAAACAAAATCTGAACATCATGCGATTATACTTCTTCTCATTCATTCATTTGTTCATTTCTTCCCCCATTTTTTTTCATTCCTCTTCCCTTTCCACATCAAGGTGAATGTTGTATTTTGTCTCTAGGCGCAATGCTCTGTAGATAAACTGATGCCTAACTCCGTGTGCAGAGCAGTTGAAGGGATAGTGATGCAGCTGACTAGCCACCTCTGGGCACTCACAAGGCAGGAGAGATTCTTGAGGTCCATTCTGTGTCTGTCTGGACAACCTGCCTCTCTTCATGAGTCTGGAGTGTTTAGGTTGGTCAGTTCTCCAGAAATTCTATGCCAAGTTCTGCATCAGTTTTCCTTCCTACTGCCATGTTCTAAGAACTGGCAGACAAGGTCTGCAATCAGAATCTGCCTAGTGTGTGATCTTTAGTACTTATCATTAATGTAGTATTAAAATTTTAGACATCTGTATCTATTAGGGACAGCACAGGCATACATTCTTTCAAATATCTCATATTATCCATTTTCATTAAAGAATTGCCGATCAAGAAGGATTATAATAATATATATTTGGACTCTAATTTTGAGGGTACTCAGTTAAATCAGTCTTTTCAAATACTTAAAGCCTATAACTCTTCCAAGACTGGGCCGTCTGTCATGGAGATAGCAAAAGAGAAGATGGAATGTCTGTCTGCAGGAGGTCTAAACATGCACCTGAGGGGGACTGTGGATTTTTACATGTCGTTCCCTTTTACCTGTAACTTGGGGTTTTAATTGTGTTAATAGTAGAAACGCAATGTTCTAGACTTTTAAAACATTTACTTTTCAGAAAAGAGGGAATTTCTTTTTTAAAGAAATTCATTATTTTTAATATAATGTTAATAAAGATATACAGTGCATAGCTTAATTTAATTTTTTTCTGTGATTTTTTTGTTCTACTCTTTTACTGGTAAGTCTTTCCCTTATATCACTCAATACGACACTTTTAAAGTAAGGTCCCTATTACTATGAACAGATTGAAATTCAGATGTTTATAGACCCTTATATCATGATTTTATATAGCCTTTCTGCTTCGGGACCTTTTACCTGACTACCTACAATTGTGTATTGTTGTGTAAGTTACCTCATAAAATATATATTTCAGCCACATGTGCTACTCTGGATCTTGTTTTATTTAGAAGAATCTGTAGCAGCTTTCTATGAAAACTGTGTTTAATGCAGTTTTTTTTGTTGTTGCTTAAGTGTTCTTTCTACCAACCAAATATTTTCTTGTAATAATAGCACACCACTTTCTTCTGTTCTTTTTCTACCTTTATAGATAGAGTGCATGATTAAACAGCATAATTCAGTTTCTAATTGGTCTTTTATGATAGTTATTTGGTAAAAGAATTGCCTATTATGTCATAAAGTGACTGAATATATGGTTTATTAGATTAAAAACCACATTTACGTGCACTCTGCAGTTGTAATGAGAGTCCATTTTGTAGTCATAAAAATTGTTTAAGTTCATGTTGATAAACCAAAGGTGATTTAACTATATTCAGAATTTTAAAACTATTACAAGTATTATTAATATCCAACTTTTAGATGATCCAGTCTACTTGCTTAATTTGAGAATAAAAAATAATCTGACTTTTTATTTTAACATTTAACAGCTTATTTTTGCGTGTACTTGGAAAGTCTTTTTAGAATTATTGGAATCTCATTATGCATAGTCTTTTAGTATCCATACAATATTTTGTTGAATTATTTTGTAATTTTCAAAAGAAATATCACTGAAACACTTGTTTTTAAAAACAAGACACACAAGCCAATGTGCAATAGAAAATTGCATATTCTAGGAAAAATAAGAATGAATCAGCAAGTACTTTTGGGGTGCCTCTAAGCATTTAGCCTTGAGCGAATTACTCTGCACAATACCGTGGTCTCCACTGGCTGCCCTGAAATCTTAGCGTAGTTAGCTTAACTATTATTATCACTGTGTTAGATATTGACCTATATCTGCACCTCTTCCTTTTACCCTCCTATTACAGTGCTTTTAAAAATTCCTCACTCATCTCCTTTTTAATCTTTGATTCTTCACTGTATTCACTCACAATATTTATATTTGGTTCAGTATGTGTTTTAAACTTGATGCTTGAGGAAAAAGAAAACATTGCAGTTAAGTGCAAGGGCCGTGTGTTCTTGTGCGTAGTAAGTCGCTTTGTGCACATAGTAAGTCGTTTTGTGTGTATGTGCTAAGTTGCTTAAGCCATGTCCCACTCTTTGTGATCCTGTGGACTCTAGCCTGCCAGGCTCCTCTGTCCATGGTGGATTTTCCAGATAAGGATACTGGAGTCGGTTTCTATGCCCTTCCCAGAGGATTATCCTGACCTAGGGATTGAACCCGAGTCTCTTTGTCTCCTGCTTTGGCAGGCAGGTTCTTTGCCACTAGTGCCACCTGGGAAGCCCTGGGAAGCATGGGCCATGTAATGAGATAAATCTACCTTTGTATGAATGCTGCTTCACCTCTTATTATCTGTGGGACCATAAACACACCTATTGTTTCCGAGCCTCAGTTTATTCATAAAGTGGGAATGAACACATACTCTGTAGGAAGACTGCTATGATCATTGTTGCATAATAATTACATGGGGTAACAGTTACGGTTTGTGGGTTCCTCTGCTAATCTGAATGCATTTTAATAGTGGAGTACATGGTGACTTGGCACCATTGCATGTGTAAATCAGCAAATTCCTATCTTTCTCTGACCTAGCATTCCCATACATCCTTTGCCACATGCATTGGTAGTTCCCATGCATACCATGGATAATACTAAATTTAATAACTGCCTAGTCAGTGTCTTTTTTTTTTTTCCTAAGATATTTTTTTCTTATCAAGATCCTGAATTCTGGGTTGTAAAAATGTTATATAAATTAAATGCTTCTTTCTTTCTTTTTTTTTTTTTTTTTCTGTTTTCCTGGGAGAGTTTTGCTTATCAGCCCAGAAGAATTATATTTGTAGTATAATTTATTAGGGTTTGGAGGATTTAAAATACGTTGTTACCATTTCTGGGAAGTAGAGAAAGCTTGTAGGGAGCAAACTAAAGCTTTCTGATGATTTGTGTAGGCTTAATACAATCAGTGAAGTAAATAAGGCACTGAGTCATAACTACATGGAATTCAGTTGTAGAGAGGCATAATGTGGAAGAATGACATATGTGAAGGTCAAATATAGAAATGAATTCAAGGAAAACTTGAGACTTTAATAGATGCATCATATCTGATATTTTTAATTTATTTCTAACATGATTGTTTAAAAGGTTATCTTTCTATGCTTTTTACTTTTTTATTTCATTATGGGTGGATATCAACTCTAAAACCTTGATCATAGGTTTCTTTGAATTTCCAGTATTTTCCTCAGTAACACATAGTATCATGTTATTTTCTCAGAACTCCATGTCTCATTTCAAGACATATTTGCCTTTTGGTCTCTGATAGACTATTATGATAGTAAGAATGGCTAGGGCTTCCCTTGTAGCTTGGTTGCTAAAGAATCTGCCTGCAATGCTGGAGACTCAGGTTCAATTCCTGGGTAGGGAAGATAGATCCCCTGGAGAAGGAAATGGCAACCTACTCCAGTATTCTTGCCTGGAGAACCCCACAGACAGAGGAGCCTGGCGGGCTACAGTCCATGGAGTTGCAAGATACAGACATGAGTGAGCAACTAAACCACCACCAAGAATGGCTAAGCTCATTCCTTAAAGCTGTGTTTTCTAACATAAAAAAGACTTAAAACATAGAGAATACATAAAATATCTATTATATATGAGGAATGTTTCAAAGTAAAAAGCATATGTTTTCTCAAAATGTTTATTTGGGGCGGGGGGCTGTTCTACAAATAAAGTCAGATGTGATCTTTTCATAGACAATGTTTTTGAATAGAATAACCAGTAACAGTTTTTGTATTTTAGTTTTGAATTTACACTTAAATAAAATCAAACAGAATACGTTGAGGTGGTCCTGTGTGCTTATTCAAGTTATTGAAAATGAGCACAAGGTAAATAGCTCTGGTGATAGAAAGTTATTTGGAGATTAAAAAACCAGTGCACATACTTATTGGTCACAGAGAAAGAAACTGACACATCAGCCTCATTCTACGGGCTACCAAATGCTGTTCTTATTGTTTTATATTAATTTGTCAACAGTATTTATAATGTTTGAAACTTTTTAGTTCATTCTTTGATTGTTTTGAATTTCTAGGCATTTTTGTCCCCATTTAAAGTTTTATATCTATATTAACTCATCATATATATATTAATATATGTATTATATATATGCATTTATATATACATATGCATAGAAATTCATATGTTTATTTTAAAATATATATTATATAGCATATATGTCATGTATATATGATATATATATATATACCATATCTATTATGCTTATCTATCTACCTTTCTCAAAAGAAGTTCACCAAGCATTTCTTTCTTTTGGTAATCCTTCCAAAGTTGATTCATGCTTCTCATGGGTAATTTTAACTCCCTATTTACTATATCTGTTACAGTGGAACAAGGCTGGTTTGTTGTTAAACCACCGTCATTCATTATCTAAAATTTATGCCAGGGCTCCATGAGAGCACAGATCAATCATTAGTTTACACTTCCTTTCCTCGGAAATCACTTAAACCTTAAATATGAGAAGAGGAGACCAACGGGAAGAAAACTATGACTCACCAAGAATAATTCATGATTCTTTCAAAAAGAAAATAATTGTTTACTTATTTGTAAGATACTTTTAATGAACTGACTCTACACTGTATTAGAAATTTATACAGATGAATGAAATAAATTTACCTCAAGCAACCAAGGACTTTATATTTTAAAGAAAGATATACAAAAATAGCTAAAGAAGCAAGCAAATTTTTTTTTTAAAGAGAAGGCTGACAGCAAAATAACTGATACTATGATAAAAATAGCAGGTGGGTTGTGTGTGTGTGTGTGTGTGTGTGTGTGTGTGTGTGTGCAACTTAAAGCCAGGAGTTCATTTTTTTATGTAGTGATTGTGGAAAATGCAAAAAGGGACATTTTTGCTAAGATTTGAAGTTGCAAAATAGTCAGCCATGCAAAGATAAGAGGAAATAGCATTGCAGGCAGTAGCAATGACAAAACCATTTGGAGGTAGGGTTTGCTTCATGTGTTTGAGGGAATTAGATTACCTTTTGAATACTCAAGCTTTTATTCTATAGTTTTGCAAATGTTTATTTCCATCAAACCAACCAGTGAAGTTGTCAGTCGTGTCCGACTCTTTGCGACCCCATGGACTGTAACCTACCAGGCTCCTCCATTCATGGAATTTTCCAGGCCAGAGTACTGGAGTGGGTTGCCATTTTCTTCTTCAGGGGATCTTCCTGACCCAGGGATTGAACCCGGATCTCCCGCATTCGCTTTACCATCTGAGCCATCAGTGAGGTCATTATTTACTGGGTAGCAATATTATTTATGAATTTGTTACCCAAATCTGCTTCAGTTTTCCCGTTTGGGAATGAGTATTGTGTCCTAAAAGAAATTCTGATGGTTCTTCAGATTCTCACTGACATCTGTGGCATGGAAGGCAATGTTAATCATGAATCCCTTTTGGATTTGAGGTTCACCTGTTTGTAATTGATTTTGAATATAGGTATGGGAACATTTGGGCTATTAATACAAGTGTTCTTCCTAGGAAAAAGAAATGAAATTAAATGGAAAAAAAATTTAAAAATTAAAAAAATATTAAATGGGAAAAAGAATTTTACCCCATTTTCTTGGTCTTTTAATACAGAGTAACACAGAGAGATATATTAACATCTAAAACTAGGGAAGAAACATCATTTTGTGGCTTTTATATCTGCTGTATACTCTTGACAAAAGAGCCTCCTTTGAAAGTCCAAGAATGAGAATTGTCATTTATTTATATCTTATTATATCCCATGAGCTGTTAAAAGTGCTTCCCCCATCCCATCTAATTTGTACACTGCCTTATAAACTAAAAGACAGTATAAGTTATTCTTATAAGCTTTTTATAGATGAGGAAAATGACATAGAGCTAGGTTAGCTAACTAGTCACAACTGAAACCTTTAAAATAGTTCCTGGAATACTCTGGTATTTCAGAATGCTAACTAGGAGTCCCAGACATACATCAGTTGCAGGAGAAGAGTGGGTTCAAGGTGTTTATTTTCTGTCTCCTCTGTGACATCTGAGCTGGGGGTTTCTCTCACACAAAAGTCATGCTTTTCTAAAGACAGCCTGCTCTTCACTACTCTTTAGAACTCCACAAATTCCTCTCTTCTCTATCCTTTGAGCCTGGTTGCCACCTCACTGCGACTACCTCTGAATTCTTGTACTACCCCTCGTTTTTCTGTCATATCCCATTCAAATCTGTGTAATTCGTGTCTTTGAAAAAGAAATCGTTCTCAAATTATCCTGTTTTGAGCTTGCCATTGTTTCCTATTGGGATTTTAGCTGATACCAGTATTAACTACTATATTCAGCTGCCTACATAGATAAGCTTATCTTACTTACTCTTAGTGAGTTGATGACTTGTCTAATCTAATCAGTAAGTGTTATCTGTTGGAATGCATTTACACTAATGCATGCATATCATATTGCAAAACTTAGAAAGAACACCTCACACAAATCTTTGTCTTCTGTCTCTTTTTTTTTTTTAATTTTATTTTAAACTTTACATAACTGTATTAGTTTTGCCAAATAATGTCTTCTGTCTCTTACAAGATGAAATCTGCAGATTCATTGGTATGTTAGAGGTACATCAAAGGCTGACTTGATGTTAGAGATGCTGTGAGGCAGCATCCCTACAGAAGGGCATGAGGTCTGACCAGAAACAGGACTGATCTCCAAATGGCCACCCCACAGCACAGTTGACTGACTTCTCTCGAAGAACACATAATTATTTTTACTTAATATTACAAATGGAATGAATTTGATGAAAACTAATGTTTCATTTGTATATTTTACATATCTCTGAAAATCCTCTAGTTTAAGGAAGTTGATGAATCGATGTTCATAATTTTTTCAATGTTTTACTCCATTTCCTATGGGGAGAATGTCCTTTTTCTTTTATTCCATTTCTTTGTAGGAGTGCTTTACTCTACAAACTAGATTCCTTATTACCTTGCTGCAGAAATAAAAACCACACATTTTATTGTTGGACAAATTGCACAGCCAAGACATTTTGTTACCTAGTAACTTATAAAGAGTCATAAGGAGAAAGTAACAAGTTACAAAGGAACTGTTCTGCATTTTATCTCTTTTGTTTCCTAGATCCACAGTTTAATAGATACTAATGAACAACAAACGGCCAAGCAGCAGGCAGCAAAGAAAGAGGAAACATAGGAAAGGTCCATAAAAGCATGTCCAACATTGTAACTTTATTTCTTCCTTCATCCAACATTATTCAGCACCCAAGTAAAATATAGTAAAGCAGAATTAGTGAAAAAATGTTATGTAACTTAGGGGCCCTCTGCATTTTTAAGGATTTAAACCACTAAGAAAGAATAAATGTATGTGTACAGATAACGTAATTGCTAGGCAGTGGTTTCTTGAGGAACAAAATACAAAGTTCAGTAGAAAATGAGATGATTTACAGCCTAGGGATGGTGAGTGAAGGGACAAAGTAAAGAAAAAATAAAAAGGAAAACTGTCTCTGCTCTGAAAGAAGCCATGTCTTCTGCTCTAGAAGAAAAGATCTAATCAAAAAAGCAGCCATTTCAAAAATACATCTTTGTGACTGTAAAAAATGTCATGTGTGGTGAGCCTGGACTGAGAATGGAAACATCAGGCCCCAAGGACAGAGAAGTAACTTTTCTGTCAATGTCTTTATCTTGTTCCAAGCTTCAAGATCATGCCTTTTCCAAAACCAGTGGTAGAATAGTGAACTCAGCATGGAAAAAATCATGATTCAGCAAGTAAAATTAGGCATGAATAAAGACATTAATAATGACATCAGCCTTCATATAGCAAAGCCTTAGTGTTTTTTTTTTTTTTTGTAATGCAGCAAAAATACTGAAAGTGATTTGAGTTCAAAGATGATGCTTCAAAGGCACAGTGCCTCCACTGTGTTTTAAGAGCAAATGATATTTTTACAATAATTATTCCATATCTATGGAAGAGTAATTGCTTTTCATGTTAAAAGAGATAAGCTCCTAAGTTTTATAATACAAAAGTGTTGTGCATATGCTTTAATGCTTTCAAAAGATTATTACTACCCACTTGGCATTGTATGCTATAACTCAGAGTGTCACGGCACTGTGCTCGTCCATGAAAACATGGATTGTTTCCTAACCTAGTTGGACAGAGGTAGATAAAGAATAATGATATCCTTCTTTGGGGTTCTTTTATATACATAGTCTGCGATAACTCCTTTTTTTCTTTTTTCTTCAAGTTATGTAGTCAACGTTTTAAATTGAAAGCATTTATAGGTCAGATTATCCAAGTAAACAATGAGGGGTCTTTATTTGAATAAAAAATGCTCTGCCATCTGTGAAAATCAACATTCACTGTGTGTTAATTATTGGTTAACTTATTATTCCACCTGAGTAAATATTATTAAGAGTTTATAATTCACAAAATACTATAATATTTGCTGAAAGAGATATCCAGAGACATCAATATGGTTTCTAGCCTCAAACATCTTATGATTAGCAGGTAACAGACATAAATAACATTAACATCAGTTCAGTTCAGTTCAGTCGCTCAGTGGTGTCCGACTCTTTGTGACCCCACGAATCACAGCATGCCAGGTGTCCCTGTCCGTCACCAACTCCCGGAGTTCACCCAAACTCATGTCCATCGAGTCGGTGATGCCATCCAGCCATTTCATCTTCTGTCGTCCCCTTCTCATCCTGCCCCCAATCCCTCCCAGCATCAGGGTCTTTTCCAATGAGACAACTATTCTCATGAAGTGGCCAAAGTATTGAAGTTTCAGCTTCAGCATCAGTCCTTCCAATGAACACCCAGGACTGATCTCCTTTAGGATGGACTGGTTGGATTTCCTTGCAGTCTAAGGGACTCTCAAGAGTCTTCCCCAACACCACAGTTCAAAAGCATCAGTTCTTCAGTGCTCAGCTTTCTTCACAGTCCAACTCTCACATCCATACATGACCACTGGAAAAACATTAGCCATGAATAGATGGACCTTTGTTGGCAAAGTAATGCCTCTGCTTTTTAATATGCTATCTAGGTTGGTCATAACTTTCCTTCCAAGGAGTAAGCATCTTTTAATTTCATGGCTGCAATCACCATCTGCAGTGATTTCGGAGCCCAGAAAATAAAGTCTGACTCTGTTTCCACTGTTTCCCCATATATTTCCCATGAAATGATGGGACCAGATGCCATGATTTTAGTTTTCTGAATGTTGAGCTTTAAGCCCGCTTTATCACTCTCCTCTTTCACTTTCATCAAGAGGCTTTTTAGTTCCTCTTCACTTTCTGCCATAAGGGTGGTGTCATCTGCATATCTGAGGTGTTTGATATTTCTCCTGGCAATCTTGATTCCAGCTTGTACTTCATCCAGCCCAGCATTTCTCATGATGTACTCTGCATAGAAGTTAAATAAGCAGGGTGAAAATATACAGCCTTGAAGTACTCCTTTTCCTATTTGGAACCAATCTGTTGTTCCATGTCCAGTTCTAACTGTTGCTTCCTGACCTGCATACAAATTTCTCAAGAGGCAGATCAGGTGGTCTGGTATTCCCATCTCTTCCAGTATTTTCCACAGATTATTGTGATCCACAGAGTCAAAGGCTTTGGCATAGTCAATAAAGCAGAAATAGATATTTTTCTGGAACTCTCTTGCTTTTTTGATGATCCAGCAGATGTTGGCAATTTGATCTCTGGTTCCTCTGCCTTTCATAAAACCAGCTTGAACATCTGGAAGTTCATAGTGCACGTTTTCCTGAAGCCTGGATTGGAGAATTTTGAGCATTACTTTACTAGTGTGTGAGATGAGTGCAATTGTGCGGTAGTTTGAGCATTCTTTGGCATTGCCTTTCTTTGGGATTGGAATGAAAACTGACCTTTTCCAGTCCTGTGGCCACTGCTGAGTTTTCCACATTTGCTGGCATATTGAGTGCAGCACTTTCACAGCATCATCTTTCGGGATTTGAAATAGCTCAACTGGAATTCCATCACCTCCACTAGCTTTGTTCGTAGTGATGCTTTCTAAGGCCCACTTGACTTCACATTCCAGGATGTCTGGCTCTAGATGAGTGATCACACCATCATGATTATCTGGGTCGTGAATATCTTTTTTTTGTACAGTTCTTCTGTATATTCTTGCCACGTCTTCTTAATATCTTCTGCTTCTGTTAAGTTGATACCATTTCTGTCCTTTATCGAGCCCATCTTTGCATGAAATATTCTCTTGGTATCTCTGATTTTCTTGAAGTGATCTCTAGTCTTTCCCGTTCTGTTATTTTCTTCTATTTCTTTGCATTGATCACTGAGGAATGCTTTCTTATCTCTCCTTGCAGTTCTTTGAAACTCTGCATTCAGATGCTTATATCTTTCCTTTTTTCCTTTGCTTTTTGCTCCTCTTCTTTTCACAGCTATTTGTAAGGCCTCCTCAGACAGCCATTTCACTTTTTTGTAGTTATTTTCCATGGGAAATGTCTTGATCCCTGTCTCCTGTACAGTGTCACTAAACTCCGTTCAGAAGGAATGAAGGGATGGAGCCAAGTCAACCCAGTTGTGAATGTGACTGGTGATAGAAGCAAGGTCTGATGCTGTAAAGAGCAATATTGCATAGGAACCTGGAATGTTAGGTCCATGAATCAAGGCAAATTGGAAGTGGTCAAACAGGAGATGGCAAGAGTGAACATCGACATTCTAGGAATCAGTGAACTAAATAATGGAACATTAGCATAGATATAGGAAATTGTGAAACAAAATATAATAAAGTTCTCAGTAGCAGTAAAATGTAGTGTTATAGGATTGCTAGGAGTGCTGACCTTAGTTCTATACTTTTACTTTCTTCTTCACCCAAAGCTAGAAATAATTTCCTGTTCCTTCCATGTTCATTGTGACCCCAGTATTGGTACCAGTTATAACAGTACATTTGAAGTAATTAGGCATCATCTAAATTGTGTTGCCAGCCTTGCTATGCTGCTAACCTATGTTCATTCATTCAGTTAGTTCAACAAATATTTATTGAATGCTTGCTCTGAGCTAGAAATTATTCTAGAAGCTCTTCATATAGTAGGAAAAACAAATATCCTGCTCTCTTAGAGTATATGTTCTAGATGAAAGAGCAACACATTTTATACACAATTTTAGGTTGAAGCACTGTTTAAAAACTTTTAAAAATGAAACAGCTTAAAAGGGATGGAGATGATGAAGTTGGGGATATCATTTTAAAGAGAACAGCCAGAGAAATTCTTCTGGGATGATTCTGAGCAAAGACCTGAAAGGTGACAGGGGACAGGTGATGTGGATATCTGGACATGGCAGAGTGTACATATGCTGTGGTGATATCAGCAACTTGACTTTGTCCATCTTCTCAGAACCGTGTTAATACTTGATTTCCATTAATTGAAGACCTATTTTATTTTTGTGACTATCAATAAATTTTCTGGCTTGTACCTGTAGTCACTTACATCTTCAAGCCCTGCAGCTTTTTCTTTGCAAATATATTTTGTACATTGAAATCCTTATTTGAACTTCAATCCTATGATTGTTACCCAGCCACCTATTTCTACACCTTACAGATGCAGCCTGTCTGACTTGGTATTGTAGTGTGTAGAAACCCTGTCAGTAGGCTTGTGAAGAGTCAGTGTACCTGTTGGTTACATAAGCATAATCTCTTTACTTTCAAGTTTGTGTGTAGTATCGCTATTATCTGTTAACATAATTTGAATAAGCTCCGTCCACTGTACTAAACAGTTCAAATAGATTCTTTTCATCTTCCATGATTGCACAGTCTTAGCTGGATCGATGTCTACAACTCCCCTGCCCCCTGCAATTGAACTACATTTTCCAGTTTCCCTGGTAGTTGTGTAGAAGACCCATAGAATATGAGTGAAAGTATGAGCAATTTTTAAGTCATTTCCAACTTAATGACAAGCTATTTGCCCTCGGCTAATACTTCTCCCCTTTCAATGAACTGGCGTACTCCCGTGTCTCGTGACTATGGTTTCACCAAGCAGATAAGGATCTACATGCTAGTGGGTTTCCGAGCAATGGGACGGAAGGAACCTGGCTCTCCTATAGGTGACTGCTGTATATGAGAGTCATCCTCTATCTTATTTGTGTGATCAGTTGTGTCCAGCTCTTGCAACCCCGTGGACTGTAACCTCCCAGGCCCCTCTGTCCATGGGGTTTCCCAGGCATGAATATTGGAGTGGGTTGCCATTTCTTTCTCAGGGGATTTTATTTAAACCTACCTTATTTGGATTGTCTTTGTTCCAGTAGGTCAAAACTTAGTGTAACTATTGCATGTGTCTCTGTACACTATATATGAGACAGTTATCCCACTGCTCCTACTCTGCTAGTGAGGATAATTTTGAGCACCCAGATACTCCACTTCTGATTTTCCCATCACGACTGTGGGCTGCTTCCTTTTGCTACTGCTGCTTCTGCTTCTCCTTTTCATTCTCCAAAAGATATATTGAGGTATAATTTACATACCATAAAATCCATCTGTTTTAAATGACAATTCGACTATTATTCATAAGTTTAAAGAGTTGTACACCCATTGCCAAAATCCAGGGTTTATAACATTGACATCACCAACAAAATCTATCATGCCCATTTGTAATCAATCAATCCGCATTCCCACAGCAGCCCCAGCCAACCACAGATCTGGTTCTATGGATTTATTGCTTCCAGACATTTGATATAAATGAAATTCGACAATATGTAGTCTATATGTCTGGTATCTTTCACTTAGAATGAGTTTGTGATGTTCATCCATGTTGTAACATTTATCAAGAATATATTACATCTAATGGTAAGCAATGTTCCATTGTAGAGAAATACCACATTTTTTTACATTCAAAGGTTAAGAGACTGGATTATTTCCCCCTTTTGATTATTTTAAAAAATGCTGCTATGGATATTTACGTGAAGGTCATTGTGAGGACATATATATTTTGTCTTAATCTACTTGGGCTGCTATAACAAAATACCACAGACTAGGTTGCCTTAAACAATATATATTTTTTTTTTTTCATAATTCTTGTGAAAGATAAGAACAAAGACATCCGGAGGTTTGGTTTCTGATGAGAGCTCTCTCGGGTTGCTGCCTTCTTCCTGTGTGCTCTCATGTCCTATTCTTTGTATGTGCAGGAAAGAGGGTAAAAAAGCAGTCATTGGTGTCTCTTCCTTTAAGGACACTAATCCTTTCAGACCAGGTGCAACCCTGATGGCCTCATTTACCCTTAATTACATTCTTAGAGTCCCCATCTCAAAACATAGCCACAATGAGGGTTGTGGGCTATAACACTCAATTTTTGAAGGGATAGAAACATTCAGTTCATAACATTTTTCTTGGGAAGATATCTTAAAAGGGGACAGCTCAGTCATGTGGTAAATTAAAGTGTAACTTCTTAAGTAATTTCACAACTGTTTCCAGAGTATATACATTCCCCCTAGCAGTGTCTGAGGATTCTAGTTTCTTCATATCCTTGTCAATTTTGTGAAACATAAACTGGTATCTAATTAAGATTTTCATTTGTATTTACCTGATGATTAAGGATACTGAGTATCTTTTTCTGTGCTTGCTGGCCATCTGTATATTTTTTGATAGCTTTTCACATTTTATATGTGTTTAATTAGATTTTATGACTGATTTAACTTTAAATATTCTGTATGTATACTTTATGAAAGTTCTTTATCAGATATATGGTTTGCAGATACTTTCACCCAGTCTTTCCCCGCCCCCATCTTAATGATACTTTTTGAAGTGCAAATTTTAATTTGTTGAAATTCAGTTTATCAGTTTTTTCTTTTAAGTATCTTTCTTTTGCATTACATCTAAGAACTCTCTGAATAATTCAAGGTCACTGTGATTTTTCCTGTTCTCTTCTTAAAATTTATATATTTAGTTCCTTATATTTAGATTCTAGAAGCTGTTTCATGTTTGTATTTCAGTGTGGTGTGAGACAGTATTTTGGCATGTGAATATACAGTTTGCCTACTCTGTTTCAAAGGAAGATTATCCTTTCCCTCACTAAATATATTTGGCCCCTTTGTTGACAATCAGTTGACCATAAACAGATGTGTTTATTTCTGAACTTTTAATCCTGTTCGTTAGACCTGTGTGCCTGTCATTATGCCAGTAACATATTGGAGATTTACAATAAGTTTTAAAATCAAATACATTCTTTTTCTTTTTTTTTAAACTTATATATGACCATTGCATTCTTCTCATTTTATATAAATAATAGGATCAGCTTTCAGTTTCTTCAAAATGGCTTTCTGGGAAATTGACAAGGGTTGTGTTGAATGCATAAGTCAGTTTGTAAAGATTGCCATCTTAAAAATATTGAGCCTTCTATTTCATGAACATAGACTGTAGCTCCATTTTTTAGAATGCTATAGTTTTAATATAATAATAATATTTTTAATATTATTTTTTGCTTTTCACTATGCAAGTTTTGGGCTTCCCTTATTCTTTTAATTTATTCCTTGGGATATTATTCATTTTTATAATACTGTGAATGGAATTATTTCCTGAATTTTATTTTCATTTTGTTTACACACACACACACACACACACACACACACACACATATTTCTATGGGCTTCCCCAATGGCTCAGCAATAAAGAATCTGCCTTAAATGCAGGAGATGCAATTTTGATCTCTGGGTAGGAAAGATCCCTCAGAGAAGGAAATGGAAACCCACTCCAGTATTCTTGCTTAAGAAATCCCATTGTCAGAGGAGCCAGGGGGCTACAGTCCATGAGGCTGCAAAAGAGTTGGACATGACTTAGCCAGTAAACAGCAAGCAATACATTGATATACTGATCTGGTCACCTGTGGCCTTGATGAATTCAATAGTTCTAGAATTTTTTTGTGTATCCCTTAGGATTTTCTAAAAACAAGATCATGTTATACAAATGAGGAAATTTAATCATCCCTTTCTAATCTGGATTGCTTTTAAAATTTTATTTATTTTTTCTCCCAATTACACTGTTAGAAACTCTAGTATATAATTTTGAGGGAAGAAGACCTTTCCTGTTTCCAGTCTTAGTTGGAAAACATTTTGTCATTCACATTTGAGTATGAGTTAACTGTTTATTTTCCATAGAGGCCTTTTATCATGTTAAGGAAATGGATAGGATTTATCAGAGTTAATCAAAGATCTCCTTGTTAAATTTCTGGCTAGTCATCTGGTTTGGACTCTGCTTGATCAAATTTGTATTGTTAATTTGTAAGGTATTGACTTTCCTTCACTGATACATAGATTATTATGATTTTCTGTGACTCTGAATGATTTTTCCCCACATACCACTCTGAATCAAATCCTAAACCCTGTGGCATAGAAAGAAGCCCTTGATTTTCATGTCTTTCTCTACTTGCTGAAACTGCCTTTCTAAAGGGCCTGAGGAGTGGGGTTGAAGATAAGGCTAAAATGCCATGGACTTACTCTTCTTAGATAATGTTCAGTAGGTTTGTTTGTTTTTTGAATAAGTGATTTTCCATTTATTGTATGCTTTTGGTTAAATTTAAGAACCCTGAAAAAGATTTGGTCAGTTTTGCCCAGTTTTATAGTTGGTTTGTGGGGGGAGATTTGCTGAGCTTCACACTCTTATCATTTACGGAGTTCCACATACTCCTTTTTATAGATTGAGAATATAGATAAGAATATAAAGATTTTATAGAAGAAGTGTTACTATCATTGTAGCTAAACTATGGATGGTAAGAAATATATGAAATTCATTTATTAGGGTAGTTCAGAAAGAGAAAATAGTATCAGAAAAGTGGACTCTGGGTAGAAACAACCAATAGTTTAGTTTATCTGGAACCTTATCTATTTTAATGACCAGGTGAAGTTGACATGGTAAATGAAAATGAGCTAGTAATAGGTTTTGAATATCAAACTGAATTTAATATTTAGGAAGTAGCAAAGAATGAGAAGTTTTGAATGGTGGAATGATTATATATAATTTAGCCAGGCTGTGTGACTTGTAGAATCTTAATTCCCCAACTAGGGTTCGAAACTATGGCCCCTGCAGTTGAAGCACAGAGTCCTAACCACTGGACCACCAGGGAATTCCCAGGAATGAATATATATATATATATATATATATATATATATATACACACACACACATATATATATGTATATATATCTACATTAGGAAAAAGAAAACAGCACCCCCCAATATATAAATGATGAACCAGAGGTCAAGAAACTGAAATCAGGAAAACAGTTGGAAATCTCTTTAAATTGTCCATATGATAGGCAATATGTTCTCAGACTAGGATAGCTATAATGGGAAGGGGGAAAAGTGAGCTGCAATGAAACTATGCTGCCAGAAGACTATGGTACCTTATTATAACTCTGGGGCCACTAAAAGGAAAAAATTAAAGAAGATTCCTAGCTTTTGGCCTTTAGAACTAGACAAATAGAAAATTAATAGAAATAAGGAGCATAGAAGGAAACACATATAGGGTAAGTGTAAATAGTAGCTAGCACTTACCGAATCCTTTTTATGTTAAGACATAGTTATATGAATTTTACATAAATTAGTTACTCCTCACACAGGCCTTTGCATATATTAGGAGAATAAGGTGGTGAAGTCAGTCAACTTAACGAAAATTAAATAGCTAATAAGTGTCAGAGTTGGAATTTTATCCCGTGTCTGAATATAGGTATCAGAATATGCCTGGAAAGTATAAGCAGGGCTCTATAAAGAAAGGATATTGAAATAATGGTTTTACATCACATTGTTTGGAGGTGAAGGGTAAAGCCAATATGGGATGGAATTACATAAGAGGAATAGAGCAGGAGAGAAACCCATTGACATATCTTTGCAAATACTTATATTTTGTGAGAAAAGGAAATAAAGAATAAGTTTGAAAGAGAAACCAGTATTTGTGAGAAAAAATAATAAAGAAAAAGTTTGAAAGAGAAACCAGTAGAGATCATTATTCCTGAGGAGAAAATCCTTCTTTGAGAGGTGGTTATTTTAACTGTTACTGAATGTTATTTGGATATGGTCTGTGAAAGAAAGTAAAGTTGCTCAGTCGTGTCCGACTCTTTGTGACTCCTTGGACTATAGCATATGAGATTTCTCCATCCATGGAATTTTCCAGGCAAGAGTACTGGAGTGGGTTGCCATTTCCTTCTCCAGGGGACCTTCCAAACCCAGGGATCAAACCAGGGTCTCCCGCATGGCAAGCAGATGCTTTTACCCTCTGAGCCCATGGAGTCCAGAGATGAAGAAACCTACTGATTTAATTATGGAGAAACGTTTCTTTATAGTGTTTGTGGTGTTAATGAAAGACTAGTACAAGCAGTAAGCCGTGAGTGGATGTGAAAGACAGAACAATACCAGTAGAGTCTATTCAAAGTTTGCTGGTGAAGTTATATGTACATGAATAGCTGGAGTTTAGTGAAACATCAAATCTGAATACATGGGGGAATTTTTGGGTTGAGTAGGAAAAAATATCAAAGGGGCAGTATTATATTTACTATATTTGTCTAGTTCTAAAGGCCATTTATAAAAGCAATTTGGTTTAGAAATATGTTAAAAAGAGTTGATAAATATTGAACTGTGACCTAAAGTCATATTTATTTGATAGATACAGAGAAGGAAAGTTGAGGAAATTTATGGAAAGTGATTATAATCATTCAGTAATGCTTAAGGCAATGGAACTTCGGGAAAGGACAGTGGAGTGGAAAAGGTTTGGAAATGCTATTGGGGAACATCTATTAGGGATGACTGAAAATACTTCTGAGTCATAGTAAGAATCAAACCAAGATTTCATAGCAAGGATCTGTAAGAGATAACATAAGACCACCTTCTATAACAGTCTCCAGCAACATTCAGAATCTGTCAACATAATGAAGGTCACCATCTTAAGTATGATAAGTACTGTTTTATTTATATTTAGAGTTAGGTATGGCATCACTGACTCGATGGACATGAGTTTCAGTGAACTCCGGGAGTTGGTTGATGGACAGGGAGACCTGGCGTGCTGCGATTCATGGGGTTGCAAAGAGTCGGACATGACTGAGCAACTGATCTGATCTAATCTGATTATCTTCAGAAATTTCTTAAAATTATAAGAAATCTGGAGTGAATAAGGCATTAGAAAGGGAAAATAATTTCTTTTGGAATGGATGCAGTTTCCACATTTTTGTTTCTGTTTAGTTCACATGTGAATATTTGAGGAGATCTGAATTTTCTGTAAAAGAGACTGGTAAGAATGAGAAGAAAAGTAACCAATTTAAAATTTTGCCATAATTCTGTTTTTCCCTAGGGATTTTCCAGAGTTTATTTGTTCAGAGTGAACACCAATCTCTTTTAAAAGAGAGGATTTCCTGAGGATGTTTGAGAGGTTTCGTTTATTCTGTGGTAATTTACAGAATACATTATTTAGCTCTTGGTTCTGGGACAATCATTTTCATCATCTAAGTGGTATAGGGAAAGTGAATACAATCTGGAGTCGAAAGCATTAGTTTTGTTCCTGACTCTGACTCTTAAGCAATTTCTATGAGTAAATTTTCCTGAACTGTAAAATGAAGATAAAAAAATACCTAAACCATTTCACAGGTATATTATAAGAATCTAGTAACTGATGATGAATTGAAAAGTCTATATTATCTATTAAGTGATGTCATTTATTTTTAAATTCCACAATTATCAGCAACATGCAGACCTATGATAACCTGCATCTGAAGTTTCTGTTTCCTCCAACAATACTTTGTTAGTTTGAAAATATAAAGTTTAGCACCATTAGGAAGCTTTTGAAGATGAAAAATTCATTGTCTGAGTTAATATTTAAATAAGCTCTAAAGTGATCTATGAGAAGCTAGTGTAATTCTGAAGATTTTAGGCTGATTGTTTAAAAAGAGTTACTTTATAAAAACTTCAATTTTGTAAATATGCATTAGTTTATATACAGTGAAGCAATATGTTTTAACTGTTGTGTTAAGTAAAATACCTTATTTTCTTTGTATGATTGCAATGTGCTATAATAGCATCTGAATAAAATTATATATATGAGACTTCTCTATCTTATATGAAGCATAGCTATATTATTTTCTTAGTTATTAAATTAAGAAAACTATATGTAAACATGGAGCTAAATCCTGAAAAGAGAAAGATCTCCATCTATGATCATCCGTCCCCTGAGGAGATTTTATTTCAGCAGAATAAGATATGTGCATTTTAGTAGTCAGCGATGGTAGTGGCATGTGTTCATACCAAAATAGTTTGAAGAAGAACTTGATTCTGTTCGTGTAAGAAATATTTTTTTTTCCTTCTGCTGTGATTATCTTGGAGTAATTACCATAGTAAATGCTGTGGCACCACTAACACCCACATAGTCATATTCCTTCTGTTTATGTGAAAGGCAGCACCATTGAGTTAGAACTCAGTTTTTTCCGTGAATGCATTATTCAAAAATACCTTATCCATGAACATAACTGAAATTTTATACTGTAAATTTTAAGCTTATAATTTTTGCCAGTAGTTTCAAAATAAACTATTTAAAAGAATAAGGGAGAATAAATATTTAATAAAGAAAGATTGGCTCAGGATTATATAACCTAATGTTTACAATATTTTGATTCATATTTGTATTATATTTTATTTGTTTAGACCTAAAGTCCCCACAAAATTTCACTATAGTTGAAATTTCACCATCTTATTAAAAAAGAAAATCATATGTTATAGCATAAATTTCTGGCAAGCATTTGGAAAGCAAGTTATTTTTGAGCCATATACATCTATGACAAAATCCTAGATTTAGTACATTTACTTAAAACTAACAATATGACTCCATATATTAAAATTTCTCATATTCTACAAAGACACAGGCTCAGTTCCAGTACTTAAGATTAGTCAGAAACAGTTAGATCAAATCCTAGATGTCACATTCTTTACTAGCCATGAACTTGTGAATGTTACCTCTCTGTATAAGCCTCAATATCCCCATCTGTAAGATTAATATAGTAACAATAGACATGACCATTTTAAGTGTAGTATTTAAAAGGAAGGTTTTTATAAAAATTAGAAAAAATCATAAAACCAAGTGGCATATAATAGATACTCAAACAATAGCTATGAAAGACCATAATTCGTCATCATCGTTTTGACTTGAAGTACTGAAAATAAATGAATCCATGCAGAAATGACCATAAAGCAATAATAGTTAAGTTTTCTATCTCATAGTTAACAAGGCAATATTTTAGAGCCTTAACGTTTCTCATAAAGAGAAGCTTACCCTCTATAAAGAAACAGATTTGTATTCATCATATTTCTGACTTGAACTACAGAAAATAAATGAACCCCTGCACAAATGACCATAAAGTAATAGTAGATTATCAGTTTTTTTTCCTCTAGTAGTAAACAGAGCAATGTTTCAGAGCTTTACAGTTTCTCCTAAAGAGAGGGTTACTCTCTATAAAGGAGCAAATTAACATTCACCTGACTGTGTGAAGTTTTTCAAGGCATAGTGATACCTAGATTGCTTTTAAAATGACTTTAATATCCAGAGATGGGATTGATCTACAACCTCTTCTCTCAACACACATATGTACACACATGGAACACATATCCAGTAAAGCTACTTACTAAATTTTTCTATGTGAAGCAGCATTGACTGTGATATTCTGAAATTCCAAATGTGTTTTAGATAAATTTTCTTTTTTCCTTAAAATTCTATATGGTAGCAGCAACATCAGCAAATCAGCAGAATCACATTAACTAACATTAAGTAAATAAAGTATTATTTTATACCAGGTCTTACTATATACCAGGTCTTATTTGAAATTCTTCATATACGTATTAAGTTAATCCTGGTAGTCTTATGAAGTAGGAGTATAATTATTCAAATTTAACAGAAGAAACTTAATGCACACAGAAGTACAATAAAATAGCAAAATCTACAGAGTATTAAGAGTAAAATAGGATTTGAGCTCAGGCAATCTTGACTGCAGAGTTCCAGTCATAACAACATGTTACAAACGACCTTCCTTGACTTCAACCAAGTATTTCTTACTGAAAAATTCATATTGAATTTCTCTCCAAAATATTTTAAGGACTTATTTTAGAGGTATAAATAAGCTGTTGAAAGTAGTGAGACAATAGGTCGTTTAAACTTTCACTTCAACTTCTCTTAGTAAATGTGTTTCCCTTAGTAAACATGAGTGTTTTGAAATGTGATCATTGTGACTCACTTCTGTATTTTCAACATAAAAAGATGAAAATATCTCAATACTCAAGGGAATGAAAAGACATAACCCAGACTGGGAGAAAATATTTGCAAAGGAGGTATCTGATAAAACACTCAGTTCATTTCAGTTCAATTGCTCAATCATGTCCAACTCTTTGCGACCCCATGGACTGCAGCACGCCAGGCCTCCCAGTCCATTACCAACTCCTGGAGCTTACTCAAACTCATGTCCATTGAGTTGGTGATGCCATCCAACCATCTCATCTGCTGCTGTCCGTTTCTCCTCATACCTTCAATCTTTCCCAGCATCAGGGTCTTTTCCAATGAGTCAGTTCTTCGCATCAGGTGGCCAAAGTATTGGAGTTTCAGCTTCAACATCAGTCCTTCCAAAGAAATGATCTCGTTTAGGATGGACTGGTTGGATCTCCTTGCAGTCCAAGGGACTCGCAAGAGTTTTCTCCAACACCACAGTTCAAAAGGATCAATTCTTTGGCATTCAGCTTTCTTTATAGTCCAACTCTCACATCCATACATGACTAGTGGAAAAACCATAGGCTTGACTAGATGGACCTTTGTTGGCAAAGTAATGTCTCTGCTTTTTAATATGCTGTCTAGGGTTGGTCATCAGAGAAGACGATGGCACCCCACTCCAGTACTCTTACCTGGAAAATCCCATGGATGGAGGAGCCTGGTAGGCTGCAGTCCATGGGGTCATGAAGAGTCGGACATGACTGAGCACTTCACTTTCACTTTTCACTTTCATGCATTGGAGAAGGAAATGGCAACGCACTCCAGTGTTCTTCCCTGGAGAATCCCAGGGAAGGGGGAGCCTGGTGGGCTGCCGTCTCTTGGGTCGCACAGAGTCGGACACAACTGAAGCGACTTAGCAGCAGCAGCAGCCAGCAGGGTTGGTCATAACTTTTCTTCTAAGGAGCAAGCATCTATTAATTTCATGGCTGCAGTCACAATCTGAAGTGATTTTGCACCCCAATAAAATAAAGTCTGCCACTGTTTCCCCATCTATTTGTCATGAGTGATGAGCCCGGGTGCCATGACCTTTATTTTCTGAATATTGAGCTTTTAGCCAACTTTTTCACTCTCCTCTTTCAGTTTCATCAAGAGGCTCTTTAGATCATCTTCACTTTCTGCCATAGGGTGGTGTTATCTGCATGTCTGAGGTTATTGATATTTCTCCTGGCAATCTTGATTTCAGCTTGTACTTTGCCCAGTGTTTCTCATGATGTGCTCTGCATATAAGTTAAATAAGCAGGGTGACCATATATAGCCTTGACATACTCCTTTTCCTATTTCGAACCAGAATCCAAAATTAACGAACTCGGCAATGAGAAAAAGACCACATTAACAAATGGAATCTAATTGAAGGCTTTAACTGACATCTCTCCAAACAAGATATACAATGAAAAATAAGTGTATGAAAATGATGTTCCCCCTCCTGTGCCATAAAGGAAATGCAACTTAAAACCACAATGAGTTACCATTACAGGCCTACTAGAATGGTCCAAATCTGGAATACTGAAACATGACATGCTAGGGAGGATGTGGAGCCTCATTACTGGTAGGAATGCAAAATGGTAAAGCCACTTAGGGAGATAAGTGGTGCAGTTTTTTTGTTTTTTTTTTTTAAATAAAACTAGACATACTTTTATCATAGGATCCAAAAATCATGCTCTTTTTTATCTACCCAAAGAAGTTGGAACCTTTTTTACCCATTAATCTTTCAATTAAATGGTTAAATTTAAATTCATGGTACATTACGAGGCAGCAAAAGAGACACTGATGTATAGAACAGTCTTTTGGACTCTGTGGGAGAGGGAAAGGGTGGGATGATTTGGGAGAATGGCATTGAAACATGTATAATATCATATATGAAATGAGTCGCCAGTCCAGGTTCGATGCACGATACTGGATGCTTGGGGCTGGTGCACTGGGACGACCCAGAGGGATGGTATAGGGAGGGAGGAGGGAAGAGGGTTCAGGATGGGGAACACGTGTATACCTGTGGCGGATGCATGTTGATATATGGCAAAACCAATACAATATTGTAAAGTTAAAAAATAAAATAAAATATATAGAAATCAGTTCAGTTCAGTCACTCGGTTGTGTCTGACTCTTTGTGACCCCATGGACTGCAGCACGCCAGGCTTCCCTGTCCATCACCAACTCCTGGAGCTTGCTCAAACTTCTGTCCATTGAATCAGGGATGCCATCCAACCATCTCATCCTCTGTCGTCCCCTTCTCCTCCCGCCTTCTATCTTTCCCAGCATCAGGGTCTTTTCCAATGAGTCAATTCTTTGCATCAGGTGTCCAAAGTATTGGAGCTTCAGCTTCAGCATCAGTCCATCCAATGAATATTCAAGACTTATTTCCTTTAGGATTGACTGGTTTGATTGTGCAGGGCAAGGGATTCAAGAGTCTTCTCCAACACCATAGTTTGAAAGCATCAACTCTTTGGTGCTCAGCTTCTTTATGGTCCATCTCACATCCATACATGACTACTGGAAAAGTCATAGCTTTGACTAGACAGACCTTTGTCTGCAAAGTAACATCTCTGCTTTTTAATATGCTGTCTAGGTTGTTCATAGCTTTTCTTTCAAGGAGCAAGAGTCTTTGAATTTCATGGCTGCTGTCATCATCCACATTGATTTTGGAGCCCAAGATAATAAAGTCTGTCACTGTTTCCATTGTTTCCCCATCTATTTTCCATGAAATGATGGGACCGATGCCATGATATTCCTTTTTTGAATGTTGAGTTTTAAGCTGGGTTTTTCACTCTCCTCTTTCACTTTTATGAAGAGGCTCTTTTGTTCCTCTTCACTTTCTGCTTTCAGGGTGGTGTCATCTGCGTATCTGAGGTTATTGACATTTCTCCCTGCAGTCTTGCTTCCAGCTTCTGCTTCATCCAGTCTGGCATTTCGCCTGATGTACTCTGCATATAAGTTAAATGAAAAGGTGACAATATACAGCCTTGACATACTCCTTTCTCAATTTGGAACCATTGTCTAATAAACTAGTGCTAATGCAAAATCTTTGGAGGGTCCTTAGAGATTATCTAGTTTAAATCATGAATTTTTACACTTGAAGAAAATTAAGTCTAGAAAATAAGTGTATTGAAACCATGTAGGTAACTAGAAGCCTATCTAGAGACTAGAATGGGGATCTTATGACTGTTATTGCCCCCAGTGAGAAGATGTTGAAGTTGGAATGAAGAAATAGTGTTTCAATTCATACCAAGGGATAATAATACAATAAAGCTTGAGTTTAAAAAAATCCAGCTCATTACTTACTAACTTTATGAACTTCTCAGAGTTTTTTGTCCCATAATTTCTTATCTGTGAAATGGAAATAAAAATATTACTCTACTCAAAGTTCTGTTGTCAGGATTAAGTGGGGTAGCAAATGTAAAGCATTTATAATAATGCTTGGCACAAAACAGTTTTCTTTCCCAATGTAATTTATATTTATTAGAGAAACTTTTGTGAAATACAAAATAATCAGGAATGAAATGCATTATGTTAATCTTAGTACTTAAAACTATTAGTAGTTTAATACTTGAAGACTTTTTCATTTTAATCTTTCATTTTATATATTTTATTTTTCAGTTATGTTTTTCAAAATCTACTTTGCGTATTTATGTTTATAAATCTGATTTTTTGCAGCATTGAAGTCTAAAATCCTAGATTTAATTTTCTTAAAAACACCTAAAAATACTGCATAAGATTAAAATCAAACAAGCAAAAACCTATCACTTTAATGCATAGTTGAGTTTTCAAGGAAATAAAAAATTCAGTTGAGTCAGGGAACGAAGTCGTATAACAAATGATGATAGTTCATTAGTTCGCAAGATTTCACTGGCCTCTGGGGGCATCTTTAATCAGATCCTGACTGCCCCAGGGATTTGCTTTTGATGGTTTTAGTATGCTTGTGGGAAAGTTTGGGCTCACGCAGGTTTCAGAGTCTGTTCCCAGTTTGTATTAAGTTTGAAAACACAAAGGATACAATCAAGAATGAATTTTAAAGTTATACAAATAAAAGTGAACTAAAAAGAAAATCTTCCTCAGCTTTGACTAGGAAAAGAGTGCAAAACTATGAGAATTCATGGTCATGAAAAGACTATCATGTGGAATTCATGAAAATTCATGCTATTCGCATGATACAGAGAAATATTAAACTTAAAATGGACTGAGGGTTAGTAATGTTTCCAAATATTCTATAGAAACAAATGTAAAATCTTTGTGGAATTTTACATTTTCAACCCAGGCTTTTAATGATTCTCATGGAGAAGATAGAAAGCAGTAAAAGTACAATCACATAACACAATCACAAAATACTTACAGAAATGAGGGATCATGGGCAAGACACAGTAGATATAAATAAGGTTCTAAGTATTTTGCCATAACTGTCTTTGCCATAGACATATCTTTGCCACAAAAATTTCACTTGAAAATATTTTTATTATATAACTATTTTGCATTAAGGCAATTTTACTATAAAAGATAAAATAATGAATTGACAATTTAGTTTGGCATATATGATATAAAAATTATGAAAATCATGATAGATGAGGGTGATCTGTCCTAAGAGTTAGTTTCTTACTTTGAAATACATTATGCTGGAGAAGATAGAGGTTGAGGACCTTAAAGGCACAGAATTGAACCCACCATTTTCCACAGAACTTTGGAATATCTCTTAGTGGACATGTGACCATATGCCAAGAATGAAAGAATAATAAAAAACTCAGTTGCAAATATGCATCTTAGTATTTAGGAATTGATATCTCTTTTAATGAAGGAAGATTTTAGTGAAAAAGAAAAATTCCAATGCCAAAGAAGTGAATCAACAAGGAAACAGAGTGTATAAAATACTAAGAATGAAAAACTTTGAAGGTAAGTGGTTTGATACAACCCACAAAATAAAATTAGTAATTTACACAGTATTGCCATGAATCTAAACACATTTTAAAGGTATTCAAGTATTTTGTATTTCTCAATAAAGTCATTTTAAATTTCTTATTAATTTCTCACATTTCATTATAGCCTTTTTCACACTGCTTTTTCATTTTTTATTATTTTATTTTTGCGACCAAATTGCCTTAAGGCAAGTTAGTTATTCAGCAAAAGTGTTTGTGGCAAAAATGCTTGAGACAGTGATTATGACAAAGATGCTTATGATAAAGATACCAGACTCAAAAAATTACAAAGCAAAATACAAAATAAATATAATGACTATGTTTAAATAGGTAAGAAAGAAAAGTAATTGGTAAAAGCATAAGACCCTCAAAGATGACCAGTGAAATTCAGAAAAAAAAAAGAAAACACTAAACAAAGAGAACGTCTAGAATATGAGATGTCATGATTGAGATTAAATCTCATTGGAAAGTTAGTAGAAACAGCACAGCTGAAAAACTAGAGTGTAGGTCAGAAGAAATTCTGCAGAATCAGTTATAGAGTGGCAACCATACTTAAAACATGAGTGAATTTAAGAGACATGAGTGTTATCAAGGACCTAAAAAGATATATTGGCATAGAATGGAAGATAAAGCAGTATTTTAAGTGTTAATGATGTTGCATGACAGCAAGGAGATCCAGCCAGTCCATTCTAAAGGAGATCAGCCCTGGGTGTTCTTTGGAAGGAATGACGCTGAAGCTGAAACTCCAGTACTTTGGCCACCTCATGCAAAGAGTTGACTCATTGGAAAAGACTCTGATGCTGGCAGGGATTGGGGGCAGGAGGAAAAGGGGACGACAGAGGAAGAGATGGCTGGATGGCATCACTGACTCGATGGACGTGAGTTTGAGTGAACTCCGGGAGTTGGTGATGGACAGGGAGGCCTGGTGTGCTGCGATTCACGGGGTCGCAAAGAGTCCGACAGGACTGAGCGACCTTACTGAACGAACTGATGTTGGCATCTGGTAATAGCATGAATGAAGAATGTTGAGTGTATACTTTTGTAGTAAACTTTAACACATTTTTCTGCTTTTAACTTAAAATCCCTGTTTTCACCAGCTTGTTCCTAGTATCCACAATGTGCTGATAAATGTTTAAAAATTGGTTCTCAAACACACAGAAAAAAAAATGAAGAGGTGTGTGCCTATATGCATAATGAATGTGTTTATTATAAATTTTACTAATATAAAAGATGTGTAGCATACAATTTACAAATCATCATAAAATATTATTTTAGAGTACATTCCATAGGCCCAATTAAATCTCACAAAATGTTTTCACTGATTTTTACCAAATTATTGTAACCATAATCAACCTCTGGTTATGATTCAACCTTAATTTCAGAAATGGTGTTACATCCCAGTATACCAACACTTTATACAATTAAATTATTCTAATTTAATCTGATATGTGATCTGTTGTTAAAATATGTCTTACAGTTGTAAAAATTGTATTTATTTAATGAAACATCTTTTCAACCTGAGCAGTAGATACAACACACTTGCAGGTTTAATCTGCATTATTTGTAGTTTCTCCTTTACTTTTTAAACTGAGACAAACAACAAAACTGTTAATAAAGCTCTGATTTATAGAGTTTGCTACTCTTCATCAATGTGTAAGTATACCCATAGCCAGTTTCAAGCTATCATATGATGTCACTGAACAGTTAGTTAGAAAGAAGTGTGCAGTACCACACTATTATATTCATATAGAGCATCTAGTGTTTCTACTATATAAGTACAGAAAAATAATGTCAAGAGCATAACGAATAGTAAAATAATTGAAAATATGATAGTTTTGAATTTATTATCATTGTCTTCAATATAATTTAATTAAATGTTTATATAACTTAATATTTAATATTTGCTGAGTTTAACAATTTCTTATCAAATTTCTGAAAGTGCACCAAAAGGCCCTGACTAGGCAGTAGGAGCAGAAGCTCCTGTCTCCAGGGAGAATTCTTCTGTGAAGTATGGGAGAGTAAGGAGGATGATATTTGAGCAGGACTAACAAGGAGGACTGGAATTTCCTCCACCCGTGTGTTCACTAACTGTCAGAAGGTGTATCTGTTTCCATATATACCCTTCATCCATAACTCCTCTGGGACTCCTCATAACTTCCCAGGAGTTTTCTGAGGACAAATTGGATCTCTTATTTCTCCTTTCTTTGCACTTCTCTTTTCTTTCAGTAGACTGCATCTACTTTAAGTCACTTATTACTACTCTTGTCTTCCCAAGTCACTTTTAACCTTGTTTTATTTTTTAAATCCTCTTTCATACTTACTTTGTTACAATTTTCTTTATTCTTACACTGTTAATTATGGGGCGGGAGGTGGTTATTGAAGAAGTAAATGCAATAAACTTCTAGTGTCAGTCCTTTTGCAGTTAGTCATAAATATCAGTTGGGATTTCTTAAATGTTTATAATAATCCTAGGGCTTACCAGACGTAATTAGTACTAAGTTACACAAAACATAGAATAGCGCAAATCCACCAGTAGCTTTGTAGATGTTGCTCTGTGTGAAATCAAACGGGGAAAAAAAAAAAAAAAACAGCATGTACTTTATCAACCCATTGAATTTGTTTTTTCTTAGGTATGCTAAAAAAGGTAAATCCTATATTTTTGGATATGCAGCATTTATAAGCTTCAGAGTCTGAGGATCTTGATGAGGTCTAATCTCGTTGGATTTGAATAAATGTCATGTAGTGTCAAATGCTCCATCTTAAGATGTATATATACCACAGAGGATGATTTCAAACCTTCTAAGTACATCTTCCTGTATATTGCTGTAAATCATCCCCATTGAACTACTTCAAAATGTTTCATGTGTACCACCCCTGGGTATTCAATTAAGTACTGGGTTTTACAGAAGGGTCTTGGAAGTGAAGAGAAAAGAGGTGGAAAATGGAATTGAATATAACAGGCTACTTGCTGTCAGGCACAATTTCTTTTCCTCAAATAGCCAGAAAACCTGTTAGAGGTTTATAACTCTAATATTCTTTATGTATAAATAAGCTGGTGAATAGAAAGGAACATAAGCTTAGTACTGTGTATTTGGGGAAATGTGTTCTATCTAGGTGTATAAAAATTAAGTTTCATTTTTAAAAATTTAGCAACTGAGTATTAGATCACTAAGGGCTTCCCTAGTAACTCAAATGGTAAAGAATCTGCCTGGAATACAGGAGACCTGGTTTCAATCACTGGGTGAGGAATGTCCCCTGGAGAAGGGAATAGCTACGCACTCTAGTATTCTTGCCTAAGAAATATCAACAACCTCAGATATGCAGATGATACTAGTCTAATGGCAGAAAGTGAAGAGGAACTAAAGTGCCTCCTGATGAGGGTGAAAAAGGAGAGTAAAAAACTGGCTTAAAACTTGGCGTTCAAAAAAACTAAGGTCATGGCATCCAGTCCAGTCACTTCATGGCAAATAGATGAGGACAAAGTGGAAACAGTGACAGATTTTTTTTTCTTGGGTTCCAAAATCACTGCAGATGGTGATTGCAGCCATGAAATTAAAAGATGCTTGCTCCTTGGAAGAAAAGCTCTGACAAACTTACACAGCATATTAAAAAGCAGAGACATCACTTTGCCAACAAAAGTCTGTCTAGTCAAAGCTGTGGTTTTTCCAGTAGTCCTATACAGATGTGAGAGTTGGAGAAGGCTGAGCGCTGAAGAACTGATGCTTTTGAATCGTGGTGCTGGAGAAGACTGTTGAGAGTTCCTTGGACTGCAAGGAGAACAAATCAGTTAATCCAAAAGGAAATCAACCCTGAATATTCATTGGAAGAACAATGCTGAAGCTGAAGTTCCAATACTTGGCCACCTGATGCAAAGAGTTGACTCATTGGAAAAGACCCTGATGCTGCAAAAGATGGAGGGCAGAAGGAGAAGAGGCAACAGAAGATGAGATGGTTGGATGGCATCACTGACTCAATGGACATGAGTTTGAGCAAACTCCAGGAGATACTAAAGGACGAAGGAAGCCTGGTGTGCTGCAGCCCATGACGTCACAAAGAATTGGACATGACTTAGCAACTGAACAACAAGATCACTAAAATACCGAATACATATTTTAAAAATTCATTTTATGCATTTCTTCATTAGCTGGAAGAACATTTGAGGATAAATAAGATCATGGCATCTTGTCCCATTGCCTCATGGGAAATAGATGGGGAAACAGTGGAAACAGTGTCAGACTTTATTTTTTGGGGCTCCAAAATCACTGCAGATGGTGACTGCAGCCATGAAATTAAAAGACGCTTACTCCTTGGAAGGAAAGTTATGACCAACCTAGACAGCATATTCAAAAGCAGAGACATTACTTTGCCAACAAAGGTCGGTCTAGTCAAGGCTATGGTTTTTCCAGTGGTCATGTATGGATGTGAGAGTTGGACTGTGAAGAAAGCTGAGCACCGAAGTATTGATGCTTTTTAACTGTGATGTTGGAGAAGACTGTTGAGAGTCCCTTGGACTGCAAGGAGATCCAATCAGTCCATTCTAAAGTAGATCATCCCTGGGTGTTCTTTGGGAGGAATGATGCTGAAGCTGAAACTCCAGTACTTTGGCCACCTCATGTGAAGAGTTGACTCATTGGAAAAGACTCTGATGCTGGGAGGGATTGGGGGCAGGAGGAAAAGGGGACGACAGAGGATGAGATGGCTGGATGGCATCACCAACTCGATGGACGTAAATTTGAGTGAACTCCAGGAGTTGGTGATGGACAGGGAAGCTTGGCATGCTGCGATTCATGGGGCCACAAAGAGTCGGACACAACTGAGCGACTGAACTGAACTGAAGAATGTAGGTGTTTATTCACAATAGCAAAATAAAAGTAATTATAACTTTCTTCACTTTAGCATTTCCTAAAGTTGAATGTATAGGAATCCATTTGAAAAGTGTATTAAAATTATTCCTGAGCTTGAATGATTGCAACACTGTGATACAATGGTGTTTAGTTGGTGTTGTACAACATTTCCAAACCTTTAATATTGTCTAGGTGCACATCATGAAATCTTGAGTCTAGATATCTGTCAATTTACAGAATAGGCTATAAGGAAATTCAGTGAAATAGTATTTTTCTATTTTCTACTTCTCTGTTTATATGTGCTTAAAGTGAACAGAAATCTTTAAAAATGGCTATCCTGATGTTTGCATATCACATATTTTCATCCTTATGTTTCTTCCCATTTCTGTTGCATTCTGTATTGCACAAATCATCCTTTTCTATCTCCATGTTTTTTTTTTTCCACTTGTAAGTAGATCTTTTTGTTCTCTCTATGAGAACAATTTTCCCTCTTTCTGCCCCACCACAACTTTCTCACTTTTTAATAATTACTCGCTTGCCATTTTCTTGAGAAAACCTTTCCTACCTACCAAAGCTTTCCTTAACCTGGTGTATTTTACTTTGGATTCCTCTCTGATGATTCCACCACATCCTGTGCTAATGCTGGACATGCCACCTTGTATTATAACCAGTTCTCTTCTTTGTTCCAATCTACTGAACCCTAAACTTCTTTAGAGCAGGGGCTGTATCTTATTTTTATTAACAAAAAGCAGGTAACGTGCTACATTAACAGTTGGGCAGTTTCCTCTACTGAGGTATTTTATTTTGTTGGTATTAGGTATTGATAAAAAGAGGAGCAGGGTAGAAAATACATTACAGAGGCTAGAAAAGTTAGTAAGTTATAATGTACGTTTACTAAATTAGATTGTTTAACTACAATCCAGTTGGAGACAGCATCTGTGTAAAAACTTAAGGTATTCAGTGCATTTTAATTGTGATCTGAAGTTAGTAACAAGCTCCTGTCTTAAGGGGATATCATATTCCATGAAGGAGATAACTTCTTTCTTTTATATAGTGAACAGTAATGGGATAAAACAAGAAGGGATCTTTTTTCTATCTCCTTTAATCTTTTTCTGTCTTTTGTCATGTCTCTCTTAAGTAAGGAGTTCTGTAAAGTCTTAAGTAAAGTTCTTCAATATCCTCAAGATTTGGAGTATCTGGATAAGGGTGTAGATCGTGTTTTAGACAACAAAGCAGTATTTCAAACAAATATGGAACTCAGAACAAACAAAGTCAATGTACGGTCGGAGAGAAGAGTAGAATGTAGCTCAGAGTTAAGATGCTAAGTGGTTAAACCTTAATTTAGAATGTGGTACAATGTGGAGGTCCAGGACTTCTGTTTGTTTACTGAGTGCTATAATTATTCAGTCAGGAAAAGAGCAAGCATTTTCTTAGAATTGAGTTATTTCACCAAAAAATAAGATATTGAACTTTATTTTGAAGTAATTTTTCTGATCAGAAACTATAAGACAAAAGTATCATTTGTGTTTAAGTGTTTTAGATTTTAAGTAGAGTTTTTACTTAGTTTGAGCTGTGGCTGTAAATATTTTTTCAACATTAAATGATGTCTGTATATCTTTATATACCTCTGCATGACATGATAAATAATGTATAGATTTTGAGAGTATTGTCAAATCTGATTTCAAATTGAAAAATCTGTTGCCTACCTTGGTATATATGGATTTCATTTAATTGCAAGAGTGAATGTTAAAAAACCACTTTTCTGAATGAGTGTTTTAGTAACTTTTCAAGGATGTTAAATATGCTTGATTTTGTGTTTAATTATTTTCTGCTCAAGAAAACACTTTATATTGCTCTGATCATCCACAAATAATATGTCTTGACATTTAAAAGACTGAAGAGTAAACAGATTTTAATATCATTAGAAATAATGAATGCTTTGTTCTAAGATTTACTTCATTGATGTTCAGAATTTCAAATAGTTGCCATGTGCTCACTGTTGGAAAGGTCATTCAAGTTTGAAAGTTGTTAGTTTTAAAATCTCAACATGGCCTTAAAAAATTCTATTTTTAAACATCCTTGCTAGTGCAATTAGTTGTTATTGGAATTAGATTGTTATCATATACAGCTAGAGAATACTTTTCCTCCATAATTTTTAAGGAAAGAACCAGTTCACTGATTTTTCCATTTAAACAGTTTTAAATTCTGTATTCTGGTTCCTTACTTAACTGTTTCTTCCCTTAGGAATTCAGAGGCTATCATTGCAACCTATGATACACTTACTTAACCAAATAAATAGATTTGGATAGTTAGCAGTTTTCACAATGTTTTTCAATGGGCAGAGTGATTTTGGAATTTTGTGTAATTTATCCCCTAGTATCTATAGCTAAGTAAAATTATGTACTCCCAAGATAGAATAGAAAAGATAAATAGTAGCTGAGGACACCAGAATTGATGAGAGGTGAAACACTAAAGCCCCTGAGATTAGTAGTTTTATAAAAACACAACTGAAATTTGTAAAATTTAACTCTCTTTAAAATGACAGTTGATACATGTTAGAATTCCTGAAAGAAACAGCAGAGAACAAACAGAAAAGTGTGGGAGGAGGAAGGGGGAGATAATCTTTGATTTTATGTTAGTTACCAGCAAATTTTGTGTTAAGCTATTGATATTGTTCTTGAACAAACCGTTATTTATGATATTATAGAGAGAAAATCGGAGAAGGCAATGGCAGCCCACTCCAGTATTCTTGCCTGGAAAATCCCATGGATGGAGGAGCCTGGTAGGCTGCAATCCATGGGGTCGCTAAGAGTCGGACACGACTGAGCGACTTCACTTTCACTTTTCACTTTCATGCATTGGAGAAGGAAATGGCAACCCACTCCAGTATTCTTGCCTGGAGAATCCCAGGGACGGGGGAGCCTGGTGGGCTGCCGTCTATGGGGTCACACAGAGTCGGACATGATTGAAGTGACTTAGCATAGCATAGCATAGCATAGCATAGAGAGAAAATAAGAGAGATTAAGCTTTATGACTCAGAAAATCATTCATTTATCAGTGATAAAGCTGTATTTTAACAAGTTTAATGTTTTTGAGAGATCAAATAATGATTATTGTTGTAGCATATTTCTGATGTATTTACACATTCAATATATCAGAATCTCCACAGATTAAAGTTTAGCCATATTTATAATAGCCATATTTATTGTTATAAGGCAAGCAAAACCACTACACATTGTCCTAAACCTAGCTAAAGATACTCAGAATAGCACAAAGATTATCCAAATATAACCAAGTCAACTGCATTATTCTAATTTCTGTTTCTGATGCCAGGGAATATTGTCAATCATTGCATGAATTCACCTTAAAGATGATCACTCTCACAAAAGGTGAACAATATGGTCAACTAAAACACAGGAGCATGAGTTTACCTCTCATTTCTCTGCTTTTACCACCAGCAACAGTATTATAAAAGGACAAAAGAGTCTTATGTTTTATTCATTCACTAAAACGTTTTTAATTTGAATTTTTAATGTTTTTCAAGGTGAGGCATAACATGATTGTGGCAGAGCTGAACATTGTAACTTTATTGTTCCTAGGACACTCTAAAACTCCCAAAGATATATCTGCCACAGAGTACTGCATTTGCTTAGCACTCCAGGTTATTAGCACACATGCCTTTTTGCACTTGAAAAACCTATGTTTTATTAAAGTATGACAGAGACATCTTCTTTTGATGCTGCAAAGACAAGAAGGTAGAAGTAAAATCACACTCTTCAGGAAGAAAAGCAAGCAAATGAAACTAGTCAAAGAAATGTTTGTGGTGTGGTGTGTATTTGAAATAAGATGGAAGATTCTCAGTGGCAGGACAATATCTATCTTAGGGAAAACTTAAAACAAACAAACATATATATATATATATATATGTATATATATACACACACACACTAATGAAAACATTTCTTGTTTTTTCAGACTTTCTAGACCATACTGAAATATCACTGATCTTGTATTTCATTAGAAACAACACCTAAAATTAAATTGTAATTAATGTTCATTCCTTGCTGAGGGAATGATGGATGGAGAGTGAGAGAGGGACTGAGGGATTCAAGTTGATTCACTGGGTCAAACAGAAGTGTTGGCAGCTGCAGGAAAGAAGCTTTCTCCACATTGCATTGCCAGAGTGTCTCAGTTCTGACCTCCAGTCACAGTGCCTAGAACTGCCAGGAATGCCAAGTGTATGCTGATTTTGTGATGTGGAGAAAAAGGGATTTGGGTGTGAATACTTAATTGTTTTGAACCACTATGTTTAGTTGGAATCTGAGCCAAAGTCCGCAGACATAAAAAAGAAACAGTGCCAAAAATCCTCAGGCACAAACATACTTTGCATTTATTGCCTGAAAGTAAGCAGGACATTTGAGTCAGCAGCACTTTGAGTTGACTTCACGTCTTTGTTTTCTAATTATGATGGCTAAAGGAAGTAGGGACATTTGTTTTGTGTACCCTTGAAACTAAAGATATGTTCTCAGCTGCCCTCAGAAGTAGGATGTTTGTTACTTAGATGTACTTGTTATATCTTCAGCACTGAGGTTTTATTTCTTTATTATTTCTCCATCAAACTTAAGTATACAAACACCTTGCTTGTTATTTCCCATGAGCTTCTTAGACAGGAGTTTAGTTGTTAGAAAGCCTTTTTGCCTTTTTTCTTAAGAATTTGGAGTTTGTAAGTTTATTTTATTTTGTTTTGATTTAGTTGAATTAGGAGGAAACCCTAGAAATTTAAAAGAAATTCTTGTACAAGTTTATAGTATACCTTTAGGAAAGAAAATATTGAGAAACATTTAAAAATAGTCTCAGTTGTAAAAATCATAGAATAATATAACTTTAAGTGATTTTTACTAACATTGAAATTGACACAATTTTAAAGCAAATTTTCAATCATTGAAAATGATCTTCAATATCTGTAATTTCAAGTACATTATGTTACTACCAATGAATACACAGAAAATAATTTTCTGTAGTAAACAGTGGTTTTAATATATTGCATCTGGTTCTGCCATGTGAGCATCAGTTTATCAATATTACATTTGCATAAGAACTTTATGAATAATCATTTTAGAGAAGGTGGTAAGCACCTTTTGTTTCTGGGGAAAAAAAATGGGTTAGTAAGATTGAATTAATGATTAGGGCTTCCCTGGCAGCTCAGCCTATAAAGAATCTGCCTGCAATGCAGGAAACCTCAGTTCCATCCCTGGGTTGGGAAGATCCCCTGGAGAAGGGAATGGCTACCCACTCCAGTATTCTGGCCTGGAGAATTCAAAACAGTCCTTGTGATTGCTAAGAGTCGGATATGCCTGAGTGACTTTCACTTTCAATGATTAGAGGATGATGTTAAAATTGGCATCTGATTAATCAGGGACTGGACCTGCTGAGCATCTTGCTTAACTCTTGTATCCTGTACTATGTAAGTAACAGAGTGCAGGACCCTTTCATATTTTGGGACTATTTAAAATTAGATTATACCAATTTTGACTGTTAGTACCATAGAGTTTGTGAGCCAGTTCAATCATGCCTGAATTACTATTTCATTGAATATTTTTAATCAGCTGCCGCCATCACTCAGTGGCAGGTTGCCAAGACCGCACTCTGAGGACTCCTCTGTTCATTCGTCTGTCCCAGGGTGACATAGTGTAGAAGCTTTTTTGGCTTCTTTGCAAAAGAACGTAATTGTCTCTAAAATGTATATGTTATCACCAAGTTTATACTCAGAGGATGTACAGGGAAAAAAGTTCTCAGATATTTCATCCAGAACAACTAAGTCATTACCCAGTAACGTTATTCGCTAGAAATCACATGGACTCAGGGGAAAGAAGGTTCTGGGTTTTTTGTACTTCAGGGCCCTTTGATGACCATATAGCCTGACCATATAGCCATCCATTCCCCCATGATTTATTTCACTGGGTCACATGGTGATAGGGGATAGTGTGGGAAGAGAAAGACTGGCTTTTGAGTCCTGTACATTTTTTGGTTGTGCATTCTAGTGTTTTTCGTGTTGTCAGACTTCAGCATACTGTGAATAGTGACACGTCAAAGGTTGCTTTATTGGATGATAATGCTGCTCTGTAAAGTGTGGAAGCTTAACTTCCTATGTCCCCTGCCAACACTGACAGATCCCATGACAGGTGCAAATTTGACTTCACGCATCAGAATTGAACAAGCCAAGCCTGAATACTACCTGACTGCGGTTAAGTTTTCACTTCTTTTGCTATCTGTGATCTTAGAACTTTTGCGGACTTTTTGTTTTATTTTTCACAGTAAAGAAAATTTGGAGAAGTTTATAAACTCAACTACCAGAATTTTTCATAATTTCTGACTCATCAAACATATGTTCTGAAAAATATCCTCTTCATAATAACCAACTTACTATTTTCAGTTCTCATGAAAGTTAAATCTTATTTATTTGAATTATAGGTGTATTTACATTTAAACTATTCATTTTAAAATTCATAGTTATATGTAAATATGAACAGTGATAAAAAAAAAAAACTTTAGGCTTCTAAATAACTACTTTTCAAAATGTTTAAATTCAGTAACACATTAATAGACAAACACCTGAAATAGTATCCCTGTGGAGAGTTAGTTTTTATCTTATATCTGCTGTTTTTTACAAATTGTGTTTTTACCCAAGAATCCTATTGCAACTGTGTTAACAGATTCAGTCAGATAGATAAAAGTCCTGATGGGATTAAGTTATAAGCAGCATACAGAAAAAGTCAAGTAAACATATGGTTTGTTAGCTCAAAACAGAACAAAATCAATTTTTGGCTTTAATGAAACAATACTTGGTTTTTTACTCAGCAATATTTTTTAATAAATTGCTGGAATGGTGTATAAGTATATTCGTGTGATTACATGGGACCACATAATATTTAGTTGAGATATTTTTGTGGAGATAGGCATTTAAGAGAATGTAATTTTCTTTTTTAAAGGAGCCGAATTCAATTGCAGTTCTTGAATCTGTGGATTGGGGTCTTTTGTCCATGTCTGGGAATTGGTTCAAATTTACGTGCACTCCATTCTTCTTCTTTTCTACTTCTCAGTTCAATTCAGTTAAGTTGCTCAGTCGTGTCCGACTCTTTGCGACCCCATGAATCGCGGCATGCCAGGCCTCCCTGTCCATCACCAACTCCCGGAGTTCACTCAGACTCACGTCCATCGAGTCAGTGATGCCATCCAGCCATCTCATCCTCTGTTGTCCCTTTCTCCTCCTGCCCCCAATCCCTACCAGCATCAGACTGTTTTCCAATGAGTCAACTCTTATAATTTGGATTAGATGTGTCATTTTCACATACTCACTTGATCATACATATCTCTTAGCTTCTCTTTTACATTTTACATCTGTCTGCCTTTTAGAGTGTAATTCCACAACTCAAATTCCCTCCTTATGTGTAGTAATCCACTCTTCAACGTATCCATTGAGTTTTTATTTCAAATATCATATTTTTCATTCATAGCAGTTTTGTTTGATCCTTTTTAATATCTATGTCCCTTTAATTATATTATCAAACCTTTATTTTATTAGAAATAAATATCAATTTTCTTTTATCTTATAGTTTTAATTCCTAGGGTTTTTACATCATGACGCCTATCTTTATTTCAGCTAGCTGTCACTCATGGTGACTTATTTCCATATATTTTTCATGACTTTTTAAAAAGTGTTAGCTGCTCATTTTTCTTAAACTTTTGCCTATGAAAATTCCTTGACACCTAAGGTATAAATTGAGGGGGGAAAGCAACTTTGTTTTGCTTTTTGTTAGTCATCTGGAATTTCTAATGAAATTTGACCTCTTTAAATTCTTACCTAGAGATTTTTTTCTGGAACCCAGAGAGTAGGGAACCTAGACTCTGGTGAGTTCTGGTTTATGAATTTGAATTCTCAGAATTTTTTTCCCCTTTTCCTCTGCTTTGAGCCATTTTTAGAGAAATAAAGATGGTAAATATATTTCTAGTTCACTTGTATAGTGAGGATGCAATGTTTTGGTGTCCCAGGATGAAGGGTCCACAAGAACCAACACTCTAGTTGTCTCTAAGGTGAAAGACAACTTCTTGGTTTCATATAGCTCTATGAGGGCTTCCCTGGTCATTCAGATAGTGAAGAATATGCCTGCAATGTGGAAGACCTGGGTTTGATCCCTGGGTTGAAAAGATCCTCTTCTTCACTCCCTAACCTAGTGTTGCTTACTTTCTTGCCAACTCATTTAATATTCAAGATTTAAGAAACAGATTTTTTAATCAAGTGTTTAATATAGTTCTTAAGTAGGATAATCGATCTGGACATCTAATCTTCATGATGCAATAAATGAAAATTTAAGTGGATTGCATTAGTGACTGAGGGAAAATTAAATATAAAGACCAAGGATATCGAACTCCCATAGGTCTTTGAAATTCTGATAATTTAACTTATTTGCTACTTCTTTGGAGGGAAATCAGCCCTGACAACCCACTTCCAGCTGAAACACCAGCTTTTATTTTAATAATTATAGAGGGATTGTATAATAATGATGTTTCAGATTATTTTCTTTGCTAGTATATGCTACAGTTGTTTCTAAGTTTACTAAGAGTCTGTGGTTTCAAAAAAATTCAGTATCTAACATAATACCAATTCCTGCTATGGTAATGTAGGAAGTAGAGATTGTTAGAAATATACAAATACAAATTGGAAATTTAGAAAATTCATAATAGACAATGATGCTTTTCATTTGAAGATGTGTTTCAGAGCTCTTATTTGGATCAAAAACGTTTTGCTTTTTTATTATGTTCATTTGACATGTATGGCTCATGTAATATTTTATTGTAATGCTCAGTGTTACATTGATTTTAGATTTGTTGCACTTTATTGATTTCATATATATTTTTATTTGGTGAAAGTTTATAGAATAGATGATTTGTTCAAAATAAATCTTTAAAATGTAGAACCTGGACACATGCTGTTGTTGCTCACATTTTAGCATTTACCATGCAAAATCAGTGTAAAAGCTAGAGTCGGAGAACACTGAACTATGAAGCCTGGATTTGCTTACTCGTTTTACTGCATACTCGCTATGTAACTTTGGGCTTACTGTACCATTAGCACCTCAGTCCCATTATCTGAAAAATAATACTAATGCTAGTAATAAGGAATAAAATAATAAATGCATATAAATCAATTAACAACAGTTAAATTTTAGCTGCTCTTGCCACACCTTTGGTATTTTTCTTAACTAAGTTTTCATGAATAGCAAGGGCCTTTTAAGTGATAATGAAATTGAAGAGCATAAAACAAAATAATTGCATAGTGCTTATAATAAATAGGGAGCCTTCCCAAGTGGCACTAGTGGTATAAAAAATCACCTGACAATGCAGGAGACATAAGAAATGCAAGTTTGATTCCTGGGTCAGGAAGATCCCCTGGAGGATCAGAGCCAACCCACTCCAGTATTCTTGCCTGGAGAATCCCATGGAAAAGGGGAGCCTGGCGGACTCTATAAGGTCACAAAGAGTCACACAGGATTGAAGTGACTTCACAAGCATGCATGCATAAATTGGAAAATAAAAAAGAGTAATAAAAAATGCTTGAAATTTGTAATACAATGATAAACAGATAGGACTCATAAAATAAATAAAAGATATATAATGAAATTTAGAATGTATCTGAAAGAGATATTTGTTTTTCTTAAACCATCTTTTTGGTTGCTGAGAAGTTTAATAATTTGCATTTGAAGCATTTACCATTCTTAACAAATAATAAATCTTCAATATTTTATTTTGTAGTTTTAGTTCTATTTGTTTAGTTTTCCTGTAAGTAAAATATCAATTACAATTTTTTTTTCTGATTTCCAAGTATTTCTTTATCATCGGATTTGTTCAAGATCATTGTAAGTAAATTTTTAGTCATATTTGATAACTATGAATGATTTATTCCACTTTCCTAGTTCAGCTAAATTTTTATGACTCCAGTAACAGTATTTTATGATTACGTTTTCAATTTGTAAACCAGACAGTAATGAAACTCTTCCCTATTAATTTTCTAAGAATCACTTGACTTTAGAATGGGTCAATAACTGGTGCTCTCTAAAGATATTTTATGTGCTTTAATGGTAGAATCCATTTTTATTTCCACTGTAGCATCTCTAAAATGTGGATTGGGGCTATTATTACTTATAAGAGAATATCTTTAAGTTTTATTTCTAGTTTATAAAAACAATTATAGATTAATATAATTGATTTATTATTTCTGTGTTCTTACTTAGGGTACTTTGATTGCTTTTCCATGGGGTATTTAAATAGTGTGACAGAAATACTATAAACCTGAAAGTCACAGAGATCTAGATTCAAGTTCTGTTCTGCCACTTTAACTTGAGAGATTGTAAATAAGCAATTTAATGTATTAAAGTTTCTATTTTATCCTATATAACATGGAGATAATCACTTAGAACTCTGATAACTATCACACAGAGGTGATATAAAATGATACTATATATGTCTGTCTGATAATAGTTTTCATAATAATAATTATATGTGCTTGAATTTGGCAATTAGTAGTAATTAAAACAGGGCTTCCCAGGTGGTGCAGTGGTAGAGATTCAGCCTGTCAATGCAGAATATGCAAGAGACGCAGGTTTGATACTTGTGTTTGGAAGATCCTCTGGAGTAGGACATGGAAATCCACTCCAATATTCTTGCCTGGAAAATACATAAAGAGAGGAGCATGGTGGGCTACAGTCCAACGGGTCACAAAGAGTCGGAAACAACTGAGGACACACGAGTCATTAAAATACATGTGTATATATGTAAACTTGAGACCATTCTGAATCATATGGTTTCTGAAACAAACATTTCTGCTGATACAATATATAGAACACACTTAGACATAGATGTTTGTACTGATATCTGCCAGTAGCATATGAAATATAAAATATGTGTATATTTAAGTGCATTATTTGTATCTAACCCTTAAATAATATTAACTGTTTCTAGAATATTTTCATTTGATAAAATGCTTCCCAAAGTATACTATCTGAACACTATTTTACATGTTTGGTTTCAAGAATAAAGGAGATCCTACACCAAATTCAGAAATTTTGCCTATGCAACCTTATAAGATTCAAAGGTTCTTGTAAAATGTTTTAAAAGCTCCAGTTTGAACCGTGAACTTTCAGATGTAAAAGCTGGTTTTAGAAAAGGCAGAGGAACCAGAGATCAAATTGCCAACATCTGCTGGATCATCAAAAAAGCAAGAGAGTTCCAAAAAATATCTATTTCTGCTTTATTGACTATGCCAAAGCCTTTGACTATGTTGATCACAAAAACTGTGGAAAATTTTGAAAGTGATTGGAATACCAGACTACCTGACCTGCCTCTTGAGAAACCTGTATGCAGGTCAGGAAGCAACAGTTAGAACTGGACATGGAACAACAGACTGGTTCCAAATAGGAAAAGGAGTATGTCAAGGCTGTATATTGTCACCTTGCTTATTTAATTTCTATGCAGAGTACCTCATGAGAAACGCTGGGCAAAAGCACAAGCTGGAATCAAGATTGCTAGGAGAAATATCAAACACCTCAGATATGGAGATGACACCACCCTTATGGCAGAAAGTGAAGAAGAACTAAAGAGACTCTTGATGAATGTGAAAGAGAAGAGTGAAAAAGTTGGCTTAAAGCTCAACATTCAGGATTGGGAACACATGTACACCCGTGGCGGATTCATGTTGATGTATGGCAAAACCAATACAATATTGTAAAGTAATTAGCCTCTAATTTAAATAAATAAATTAAAAAAAAAAAGGTCAACATTCAGAAAACTAAGATCATGGCATCCATCAGGTCCCATCACTTCATGGCAAATAGATGGGGAAACATTGGAAACAGTGGCTGACTTTATTTTTCTGGGCTCCAAAATCACTGCAGATGATGATTGCAGCCATGAAATTCAAAGATACTTATTCCTTGGAAGGAAAGTTATGACCAGCCTAGACAGCATATTAAAAAGTGGAGACATTATTTTGCCAACAAAGGTCCATCTAGTCAAGGCTATGGTTTTTCCAGTGGTCATGTATGGTTGTGAAAGTTGGACTGTGAAGAAAACTGAATGCCGAAGAATTTATTTATTGAACTTGGTGCTGGAGAAGACTCTTTGGAGTCCCTTGGACTGCAAGGAGATCCAGCCAGTCCATCCTAAAGAAGATCAGTCCTGGTGTTCATTGGAAGGACTGATGTTGAAGCTGAAAATTCCAATACTTTGGCCACCTGATATGAAGAGCTGACTCTTGGAAAAGACCCTGATGCTGGGAAAGTTTGAGGGCAGAAGGAGAAGGGGATGGCAGAGGATGAGATGATTGGATGGCATCACTGACTCAATGGACGTGGGTTTGTGTGAACTCCGGGAGTTGGTGATGAACAGGAAGGCCTGGCGTGCTGCAGTCCATGGGGTCCCAAAGAGTCAGACATGACTGAGAAACTGAACTGAACTGAACTGAACTGAATTTTAAAGAAACCTTTTAACATTTACTTCAAATGCAAGGCTACCCAGATTTATTTTAATTGAGCCATTTTTTCAAATATATTTGTAAATATTCTGCAGAAGGAATGTTCCACTGAATAAACTGTGATATGGTGGTATTCAGTTGGATGAAAAAATTAATGTTAATCATAGACCAAAATGATACATGACACTGGAGATCTAACTAGGAAAAAATTATACATACATGTCGAAGTCCCAGATATGCCTAAAGTAAGGAATCTCACTTGGCTTATATAGTGTTAATAAAATAAAGTCTGATATTAGGTAATTAAATTTTGCAGGAAGGATCTCATAATGACAGCTAAAAATAAAACATGGAAAGTCAAGGAGTGAGGCACAACAAAAAACCTACTGAGAATAAAAAGAATTAGGATTTAACTGGTAAATTTCTTAGTCTCCTTTTAGCTAAAGGAAGGAATTAGAAGATTCCTCTAGAAGATTCTTTCAAGGACTTACGCTTATACTTCTAATATAAAAGGTGAGAATATAAGATATTTTCCTCCAGTATTTATATATTACATAATAAATTTTAATTTATTAGTCACTATATATGATGTTAAATTTTACTATAATAAATACTATTAAATTATTTTTTCAGTTTGTAAACCAAAGATTGTATGTACCTAGAAAGCCATGAAATTAAAAGACGCTTACTCCTTGGAAGGAAAGTAATGACCAACCTAGATAGCATATTAAAAATCAGAGACATTACTTTGCCAACAAAGATCCGTCTAGTCAAGGTTATGGTTTTTCCAGTGGTCATGTATGGATGTGAGAGTTGGACTGTAAAGAAAGCTGAGCGCTGAAGAATTGATGCTTTTGAACTGTGGTGTTGAAGAAGACTCTTGAGAGTCCCTTGGACTACAAGGAGATCCAACCAGTCCATTCTAAAGGGTGTTCTTTGGAAGGAATGATGCTAAAGCTAAAACTCCAGTACTTTGGCCACCTCATGTGAAGAGCTGACTCATTGGAAAAGACTCTGATGCTGGGAGGGATATGGGCAGGAGGAGAAGGGGATGGCAGAGGATGAGATGGCTGGATGGCATCACCGACTTGATGGACGTGAGTTTGAGTGAACTCCGGGAACTGGTGATGGACAGGGAGGCCTGGCGTGCTGCGATTCATGGGGTCGCAAAGAGTCGGACATGACTGAGTGACTGAACTGAACCCAAATTTATTTTAATTCTTTTAAAAAAAGAAGAAAGGAAGAAAAAATGTAAAGAAGAATGGAAAGAAAGAAGGAAAGAAAGAGAGAAGAAATGAAGGAATGGAGGTAGAAAAGGAGAGAGGAAAGGAAAAAACTTGTCCAAAACTTTGTAGTTAGAAAATTTTTTCTTGAATAGGGTTGCGAAGATGCCCTGGAGAAGGAAATGGAAATCCACTCCTGTATTCTTGCCTGGAAAATCCCTTGTACAGAGGAGCTTGGAGGGCTACAGTCCATGGGGTCACAAAAAGTTGAATACTAAACAACAACAACAAGTAACTTTGTGACCAAACAACAAGCATTATATATATACACACACATACACCATTCACATTGCTTTTCCTAATTGGTATCTGCAATTCTCCAAAGTAATAAATAAATAGATTCTCACTAAAATAAACATTATGAAATATTTGGAACAAAACCCCAAAGCTCCCCAAGAAATTGTTTCTGGATTATGAAGCAAATAGAAGTTGTGAAGCGGAAGCTTTCATTTTTATTCTGCTCTTAAATTTGCCAGCTTTTGGCGGTATGGCTATTAACTTTTATAGATGTCATACATTTTTATGGTAATTGTTCAGCTTTCTGTTTCCTGAGAAACTAAACTTGTGTTTCTTGAATAAATGCAGGAGAAAATCACCACATGCCTTCAATATCTTTAAAGGGCTTTTTCCTTTTTAACAATTTATTATTTTTTTTAAATCAAATACACTACAAATAGTTATTGGAACTAGAAAAAAATAACATTCACATTTTTTACAGGATCATCCTTAAGACAGTATAGTACCATTATAATTCAAATAACCCTTCTCAAATTTTTCAGAAGGTAAATAAATGTTTCTCTATTCATTGAAGTCAAATATTCCATCATATCAGATAATCGAGTTTTTGTGATTCATATATAATAGATACTTTGCATAATTATTTTATCCCTTTTAATTTTCTCATTATAGAATAACTTTCAGCCAAATAATTTTATGTTTTTTTCTGCTTTTTGTTAAAGAAATTTAAATTCATATATTTATGTATACATTATGTAAACTGTAGCCCTCCAAGCTCCTCTGTACAAGGGATTTTCCAGGCAAGAATACAGGAGTGGATTTCCATTTCCTTCTCCAGGGCATCTTCGCAACCCATTCAATGGTTCTCTCTGAAAGTTATATTAATAGTTTCTATTAAAATGTAATTATAGTAATTACAATAACATCACAATAAAGAATATTTTCTTAATATGATCAAACATTCAGTCAGTATTTAAACTTATAATCTCCCTATAAGCTCTATATTTTATATATACATGCTTTATATGTAAATTTTAAGCATTTGTTTGAATAAAGATCCATATAAAATCATCATAATTTGATCAGTTGATATATCTCTTAATATCTTTTAATCTTTGAATTCTAAATTTCTTCTTTTTCCATTGAATATATTTGTTAGTGAAACTGAATAGTTTTCCTGTACAGTTTTCTACAGTATGTATCATGCTGATTGAATAACTGTGATGGTGTTTATCATGTTTCCCTGTGTTTTGTATCAAATGAAAAGTGATCAGATTTAGATTGAGTTTGTTGGTTTGTTTTTTTGACAAGATTATTTCATGAAAAAATTGGTTCCTTTGGTTTGATTCTTCTTAATGGTAGTTTATTGTGTTATACTGTATATATTGTACACAACTATTGTGTATAGCTTAATAAAGTATAATAAATCTATACACCCAAGTAAGTATATCAAGATCAATATAAACAACGTAATTAGTACCCTGGAAAGTTTCCTCAGGCCCTTGTCAACTCAAGCTTTCTTGCCTTCATTTTCTTACATCTAGGTGAATTCTACTCTTACTTGTTATCACCACAAATTTAGTGTTGTCTGTTCTTGAACTTGGTATGTACTCTTTTGTGTGTGCTTCTTTCCTTCATCATGTTTTGAGATTTATCCATGTTGTTAAGTATATCAATAGTATGTTTCTTTTTAGAGCTGACTGGTATTTCATTGGATGAATAGATCATAGTCTGTTTATCCTAACATCTACTAATTGATGTTTATGTTGTCTCAGTTTGGTTCAGTCCCTCAGTCGTGTCCAAATCTTTGCCACCCCATGAACCGCAGCATGCCAGACCCCCCTGTCCATCACCAACTCCCAGAGTCCACCCAAGCCCATGTCCATTGTGTCGGTGATGCCATCCAACCGTCTCATCCTCTGTCGTCCCCTTCTCCTCCTGCCCTCAGTCTTTCCCAGCATCAGGATCTTTTCCAATGAGTCAGCTCTTCGCATCAAGGCCAAAGTATTGGAGTTTCAGCTACAATATCAGTCCTTCCAATGAACACCCAGGACTGATCTCCTTTAGGATGGAATGGTTGGATCTCCTTGCAGTCCAAGGGACTCTCAAGAGTTTTCTCCAACACCACAGTTCAAAAGCATCAATTCTTTGGTGCTCAGCTTTCTTTATAGCCCAACTCTCACTTCCATACATGACTACTGGAAAAACCATAGCCTTGACTAGACAGACCTTTGTTGACAAAGTAATGTGTCTGCATTATACTATGCTGTCTAGGTTAGTCATAACTTTCCTTCAAAGGAGTAAGCATCCTTAATTTCATGGCTGCAATCACCATCTGCAGTGATTTTGGAGCCCAAAAAGATAAACTCTTGACACTGTTTCCCCATCTGTTTGCCATGAAGTGATGGGACTGGATGCTGTGAGTCCTCAGGCCACTGCTGAGTTTTCCAAATTTTCTGGCATATTGAGTGCAGCAATTTCACAGCATCTACTTTTAAGATTTGAAATAGCTCAACTGGAATTCCATCACCTCTACTAGTTTGTTTGTAGTGATGCTTTCTAAGGCCCACTTGATTACATGTTCCTGGATGTCTGGTTCTAAGTGAGTGATCACACCATTGTGATTATAGGGGCCATGAAGACCTTTTTTGTACAGTTTTTCCGTGTGTTCTTGCCACCTCTTCTTAATATCTTCTGCTTCTGTTAGGTCCATACCATTTTTGTCCTTTATTGAGCCCATCTTTGCATGAAATGTTCCCTTGGTATCTCTTAATTTTCTTGAAGAGATCTCTAGTTTTTCTCATTGTATTGTTTTCATCTATTTCTTTTCATTGATTGCTGAGGAAGCCTTTCTTATCTCTCCTTGCTATTCTTTGGAATTCTGCATTCAAATGGGTCTATCTTTCCTTTTCTCCTTTGCTTTTCACTTCTCTTCTTTTCACAGCTATTTGTAAGGCCTCCTCAGACAGCCATTTTGCTTTTTCTATTTCTTTTTCTTGGGGATGGTCTTGCTCCCGTCTCCTTCACAGTGTCATGAACCTCTGTCCATAGTTCATCAGATACTCTATCTGTCAGATCTAGGCCCTTAAATCTATTTCTCGCTTCCACTGTATAATCATAAGGGATTTGATTTAGGTCATACGTGAATTGTCTAATGATTTTCCCCACTTTCTTTCATTTAAGTCTGAATTTGGCAATAAGGAGTTCATGATCTGAGTCACAGTCAGTTCCTGGTCTTTTTTTTGCTGACTATAGACCTTCTCCACCTTTGGCTGCAAAGAATATAATCAATCTGATTTTAGTGTTGGCCATCCATTGATGTCCATGTGTAGGCTCTTCTCTTTTTTTGTTAGGAGAGGGTGTTTGCTATGACCCGTGCATTCTGTTGGCAAAACTCTATTAGCCTTTGCCCTGCTTCATTCCTTATTCCATGGCCAATTATGACAGTTACTCCAGGTGTTTCTTGACTTCCTTCTTTTGCATTTCAGTCCCCTAAAAGAAAAGGACATCTTTTGAGGGTGTTAGTTCTAAAAGGCCTTGTAGCTATTCATAAAACTGTTCAACTTTAGCTTCTTCAGCGTTACTGGTTGGGGCATAGACTTGGATTACCGAGATATTGAATAGTTTGCCTTGGAAACGAACAGAGACCATTTTGTCGTTTCGGAGTTTGCATCCAAGTACTGCATTTCAGATCTTTTGTTGACTATGATGGCTACTCCATTTCTTCTAAGGGATTTCTGCCCACAGTAGTAGATTTAATGGTCATCTGAGTTAAATTCACCCATTCCAGTCCATTTTAGTTCGCTGATTGCTAGAATGTTGATGTTCACTCTTGCCATCTCCTGTTGACCAGTTCCAATTTGCCTTGATTCATGGACCTAACATTCCAGGTTCCTATGCAGTATTGCTCTTTACAGCATCAAACCTTGGTTGTATCACCAGTCACACCCACAACTGGGTGTTGTGTTTGCTTTGGGTCCATCCCTTCATTTGTCCTGGAGTTTTCTCCAGTGATCTCCAGTAGCATATTGGGCACCCTCCGACCTGGGGAGTTCATCTATCAGTGCCCTATCTTTTTGCCTTTTCATACTGTTCATGGCGTTCTCAAGGTAAGAATACTGAAGTGCTTGTCATTCCCTTCTCCAGGGGACCACATACTGTCAGACCTCTCCACCATGACCCGTTTGTCTTGGGTGGCCCCACATGGCATGGCTTAGTTTCATTGAGTTAGACAAGGCTGTGGTCCATGTGATCAGATTGGCTAGTTCTTGGTGATTGTGGTTTCAGTCTGTCTGTCCTCTGATGCCCTGTCTTAGCACCTACCGTCTTACATGGGTTTCTCTTACCTTGGACGTGGGGTATCTCTTCATGGCTGCTCCAGCAAAGTGCAGCCCCCACTCCTGACCTTGGGCATGGGGTATCTCTTCTCGGTCTATTTTGGGAGCATTGTTAGTAAAACTCTGTGAACTTTCTTGAGGAAAGCCTTGCGGAAAAATGTATTCATTTCTCTTAGAGTGGAATAACCTAGGAGAGAATTGCTGATTCAGAGAGTAGAATCTACAAACGAGTTTCCCACAGTGCTTGTACTCTTAACTACCTGTAGCTTTACATGAGAGGTCCAGTTGTATCACATCCTTTATAAAACTTGTTATTGTTAGTCTTTTTCATTGAAACATTTGAATGGGTGTGATAGCTCATTGAACTTTTAATTTGCAGTTCTCTCATAGCTAATAATATTGAATCATTATTTTCTCTTATGAAGTACCTTTTAAAATCTTTAGACCGATCTTTTAAAAGTTGAGTGTTCTTTGTTTTATTGATTTATGGGTGTTTTTAAAAATACATTATGAATGTTGTTACTTGGTCAGTTGTATTGTTGAATATTTCACATTTTTTATTTGTCTTTACTGAGCAGTAGTTTTCAATTCTGATAGAAATCAACTTAATATTTTTTATAAAATGATTATTACCATTTATGGTTTGTCTAATAAATATTTGCCCATTCTACATCACTAATATATTTACTTGTGTTTTCTTCTTGAACATAATAGTTTTAGCTTTTATAGCCTTAGTATCTAAATTTCAATTTATAACCCACTGTATTAGTTAGTGTTCTCCAGAGAAATAGAAACAGAGATATAAATGTATATATACAGACATAGAGATGTATGTTACTATATACAGGCTATATGTAAGTATGTAGATGTATCAATAGGATATAAATAATTTAATCACATATATCAATCTTACAATGTATAAATCAGTAGATGTACACCATACATATACTAGGGTATACATATATACCATAGATACATGTAGGCCATAGAATACCATAGACACACATTTATGTGTACATATACATCTCTTTATAGATCATATATCTCAATGTGAAGAGTGCTTCAGGTGATATGGAGACCTATCATTTCCATGATATGTTAAGAGACCCAGGAAAACTGGTGATATAGTTTCTGTCCAAGTTTGAAGGCCTGAGAACCAGAACTGATTGTATCAGTTTATGACAAGTCCAAAGACCTGAGAATTAGAGAAACTATGGTGTAAGTCCCAGGCTGAGGGCAGAAGAAAGATATCCCGGTTTAAACACTAAGTCAGTGAATGCAAAGTCTCCATTCTTCTGCCTTCTATGCTGTTTAAGCTCTCAAGGATTGGATGGTGCCTACTCCCATTCAGGAAGGCGTTAGTCTACAAATTCAAACACGGATCTCACCCAGAAGTACCCTCACAGATAAACCTAGAAATAATGTTGAATGAAACCTGTGTACTCCGTGACCTGATCAAGTGGACAGATAAAATTAAGTCTCAGCCTCATCTTGAGTTAGGACTTCCCTGGTGGCTCAGACAGTAAAGCATTTGCCTACAATGCTGGAGACCTGGATTGGATCCCTGGGTCAGCAAGATCCCCTGGAGAAGAAAATGGCAACCCACTCCAGTACTCTTGCCTGGAAAATCCCATGGATGGAAGAGCCTGGTAGGCTACAGTCCATGGGGTCACAAAGAGTCAGACACAACTGAGTGCATACACTTTCACTTTCATCTCGAGTTAATTTTTGTATGTGGTGACTGATAGGGCTAACCTGTCCAATATTTTGTTATTTTTCATGATTAAATATGAATATTTTCCTTATAAGAAATGATGATGTGTGGATAATATTAAAGTAAACTGTCAATTAGGTTTTTTAAATAAATTTTTTAATCTATATTTATAATATGAAATCTATGTTATTTGAGCATCATTTCAGTTCAGTTGCTCAGTTGTGTCCAACTCTTTGTGACCCCATGGACTGTAGCATGCCAGGCTTCAATGTCCATCACCAACTCTTGGAGCTTGCTCAAACTCATATCCATGGAGTTGGTGATGCCATCCAAATATCTCATCCTCTATCGTTCCCTTCTCCTGTGCCTTCAATATTTTCCAGCGGGTTTTTTCCAATGAGTCAGTTCTTTGCATCAGGTGGCCAAAGTGTTGGAGCTTCTGCTTCAGTATCGGTTTTTCCAATGAATTATCTTGGACTCATTTCCTTTAGGACTGACTGGTTTGATCTCCATGAGGTCCAAGGGACTCTCTAGGGTCTTCTCCAACATCACAGTTAAAAAGCAAAAGTTCTTCAAAGCTCATCTTTCTTTATGGTGCAACTCTCACATCCATACATGACTGCTGGAAAATCCACAGCTTGGACTGCTGCTGCTGCTGCTAAGTCGCTTCAGTCGTGTCCAACTCTGTGCGACCCGAGACGGCAGCCCACCAGGCTCCCCCGCCCCTAGGATTCTCCAGGCAAGAACACTGGAGTGGGTTGCCATTTCCTTCTCCAATGCATGAAAGTGAAAACCGAAAGTGAAGTCACTCAGTCATGTCTGACTCTTAGCGACCCCATGGACTGCAGCCTACCAGGCTCCTCCGTCCATGGGATTTTCCAGGCAAGAGTACTGGAGTGGGGTGCCATTGCCTTCTCCGACAGTTTGGACTAGACAGACCTTTTTTAGCAAAGTAATGTCTCTGCTTTTGAATATGCTGTCTAGGTTGGTCATAGCTTTTCTTCCAAGGAGCAAGCATCTTTGAATTTCATGGCTGCAGTCACCATCTGCAGTGATTTTAGAGCCCAAGAAAATAAAGTCCCTCACTGTTTCCATTGTTTCCCCATCTATTTGCCATGAATTGATGGGACCAGATGCCATGATCTTCATTTTTTGAATGTTGAGCTTTAAGCCAGCTTTTTCACTCTTTCTTTTACTTTCATAACCCTGTATATGAGACAGCAAAAGAGACACTGATGTATAGAACAGTCTTTTGGACTCTGGGAGACGGAGACGGTGGGATGATTTTGGAGAATGGCATTGAAACATGTATAATATCATATATGAAACGAGTCTCCAGTCCAGGTTCGATGCACGATACTGGATGTTTGTGGTTGGTGCACTGGGACGACCCAGAGGGATGGTATGGGGAGGGAGGAGGGAGGAGGGTTCAGGATGGGGAACACATGTATACCTGTGGCAGATTCGTTTTGATATATGGCAAAACCAATACAATATTGTAAAGTTAAAATAAAATTTAAAAAAAAAAAAAAAAAGAGGCTCTTTAGTTCCTCTTCACTTTCTGCCATAAGGGTGGTGTCATCTGCATATCTGAGGTTATTGATATTTCTCCTGGTAATCTTGATTCCAGCTTGTGCTTTATCCAACCCGGCATTTCACATGATGTACTCTGCATGGAAGTTAAATAAACAAGGTGACAATGTACAGCCTTGCCATACTCCTTTCCCTATTTGGAACCAGTCTGTTGTTCCATGTCCCATTCTGTTGCTTCTTGACCTGCATACAGATTTCTCAGGAGACAGGTCTGGTGGTCTGGTATTCCCATCTCTTTTAAGAATTTTCCTCAGTTTGTTGTGAACTACACAGTCAAAACTGTTGGTGTAATCAATAAAGCAGAAGTAGATGTTTTTCTGGTATTCTCTTCATTTTGTACTCCAAGGCCAAATTTCCCCCGTACTCCAGGCATCTCCTGAATTCCTGCTTTTGCATCCAGTCCTCTATAATGAAAACGACATTTAGCGGGGATGTTAGTTCTAGAAGGTCTTTTAGGTCTTCATAGAACCATTCAACTTCAGCTTCTTCAACATTACTGGTTGGGGCATAGACTTGGATTACGGTGGTATTGAATGGTTTGCTTTGGAAACGAACAGAGATCATTCTGTCTTTTTTGTGATTGCACGCAAAAACTGCATAGAAATATATCTCTTACATCATTTTTAGATGTGTGTAGAACTGGGTGCTATAGAATAAATGAACTATTTAATATGCTCAAATGACTTTATTTCATAAGCTTTTATGACATTATCTGTAACAAGGTAGAAGTAATATATAAGCATAGGAAGCAAACTGAATAAACAAAGAAGAATTATATACATTTTCCTTAGAACTGCATTAAGTATAAGAATTCATATTTACTGCTTGTTGAATCTGTCCTGTGTGAGCTATGGTGAATATATCTCCCTGATACTGTCATATGTTATGTAATTTTGCCACTGAAGTGGAAGAGGATTTGAGTGAAATAATCTTAATGCTTTATGTGGGATAAGTATAAGACGAAAAACGTTTTTCTTTTAAGAGTCTTCACTCATATTTTCTTTGCAGTCCTAGTTCTTATTATGGGACTCATTTTCATGTATGTGGTTTTGCAAAGCTGTCTATTGATTTCATCAACCAAATACCTGCTTAGATAAATAAAGGTTCAATCAAGGATAGAGTTTGTTTAATCTTCAGCAGTAACTCTTTTATTACACAGTAAGCTAGTGGAGGTGATAGAATTCCAGTTGAGCTATTTCAAATCCTGAAAGATGATGCTGTGAAAGTGCTGCACTCAATATGCCAGCATTTTGGAAAACTCGACAGTGGCCACAGGACTGGAAAAGGTCAGTTTTCATTCCAGTCCCAAAGAAAGGCAATGACAAAGAATGCTCAAACTACTGCACAATTGCACTCATCTCACACGCTAGTAAAGTAATGCTCAAAATTGTCCAAGCCAGGCTTCAGGAATACGTGAACCGTGAACTTCCAGATGTTCAAGCTGGTTTTAGAAAAGGCAGAGGAATCAGAGACCAAATTGCCAACATCCGCTGGATCATTGAAAAAGCAAGAGAGTTCCAGAAAAACATCTATTTCTGATTTACTGATTATGCCAAAACTTTTGACTGTGTGGATCACAGTAAACTGGAAAATTCTGAAAGAGATGGGAATACCAGACCACCTGACCTGCCTCTTGAGAAACCTGTGTGCAGGTCAGGAAGCAACAGTTAGAACTGGACCAGGACATGGAAGCAACCTAGACGTCCATCAGCAGATGAATGGATAAGAAAGCAGTGGTACATATACACAATGGAGTATTACTCAGCCATTAAAAAGAATACATTTGAATCAGTTCTAATGAGGTGGATGAAACTGGAGCCTATTATACAGAGTGAAGTAAGCCAGAAAGAAAAACACCAATACAGTATACTAACGCATATGAATGGAATTTAGAAAGATGGTAACAATGGCCCTGTGTATGAGACAGCAAAAGAGACACTGATGTATGGAACAGTCTTGTGGACTCTGCGGGAGAGGAAGAGGGTGGGAAGATTTGGGAGAATGGCATTGAAACATGTAAAATATCATGGATGAAATGAGTTGCCAGTCCAGGTTCGATGCACGATACTGGATGCTTGGGGCTGGTGCACTGGGATGGCCCAGAGGGATGGTATGGGGAGGGAGTGGGGAGGAGGGTTCAGGATGGGGAACACATGTATACCTGTGGTGGATTCATTTTGATATTTGGCAAAACTAATACAATTATGTAAAGTTTAAAAATAAAATTAAAAAAAAAAAAGAACTGGACATGGAACAACAGACTGGTTCCAAATAGGAAAAGGAGTACTTCAAGGCTATATATTGTCACCTTGCTTATTTAACTTCTGTGCAGAGTACATCATGAGAAATGCTGGGCTGGAAGAAACATGAGCTGGAATCAAGAATCCTGGAAGAAATACCAATAACCTCAGATATGCAGATGATACCACCCTTATGGCAGAAAGTGAAGAGGAACTAAAAAGTCTCTTGATGAAAGTGAAAGAGGAGAGTGAAAAAGTTGGCTTAAAGCTCAACTTTCAGGAAACAAAAATCATGGCATCTGGTCCCATCCTTTCATGGGAAATAGATGGGGAAACAGTGGAAACAGTGTCAGACTTTATTTTTCTGGGCTCCAAAATCACTGCAGATGGTGATTACAGCTGTGAAATTAAAAGACGCTTACTGAGAGTTGGACACGACTGAGCGACTTCAGTTTCACTTTTCACTTTCATGCATTGGAGAAGAAAAAGAACACTCCAGTGTTCTTGCCTGGAGAATCCCAGGGACGGGGGACCCTGGTAGGCTGCCGTCTATGGGGTCGCACAGAGTTGGACACGACTGAAGTGACTTAGCAGTAGCAGTAGCACTACTCCTTGGAAGGAAAGTTATGACCAAACTAGATAGCATATTAATAAGCAGAGATATTACTTTGCCAACAAAGGTCCATCTAGTCAAGGCTGTGGTTTTTCCAGTGGTCATGTATGGATGTGAGAGTTGTACTGTGAAGAAAGCTGAGCACCGAAGAATTTATGCTTTTGAACCGTAGTGTTGGAGATGACTCTTGAGAGTCCTTGGACTGCAGGAGTTCCAACCAGTCCATCCTAAAGGAGATCACTCATGGGTATTCTTTGGAAGGAATGATGCTAAAGCATCAGTACTTTGGCCACCTCATGCGAAGAGTTGACTCATTGGAAAACAGTCTGATGCTGGGAGGGATTGGGGGCAGGAGGAGAAGGGGACGACAGAGGATGAGATGGCTGGATGGCATCACCCACTGTATGGACATGAGTTTGAGTGAACTTTGGGAGTTGCTGATGGACAGGAAGGCCTAGTATGCTGTGATTCATGGTGTTGCAAAGAGTTGGACATGACTGAGTTTCTGAACTGAACGGAACTGATGCTTCTACTGCTTTATTTAAAGAACTGCAGTGGCATTTGATATGCATGAAGAAGAACATGTTTACAGAAGTATGATTTCTGTTCCCTCACAGATTCCATGGTAGAGGGTGGTGACTTGTTTTTACAAACAGTTTACTGATCTTGCAAAGAAAATTGCATCAACATGAATAAATAAGTATTTGTTCATTAGCTGTGCCTAATTAACACAAATAAAACTTATGAACCTAATGTTGAGTGTACTATTGCTGGGTTTCTACTCTATAAGCACCCCTCAGCATTTATGATCTATTAAATAATTTATTCAGCAAACATTCATTGAGTAACATGTATTGGTCTGTGACTTTCTTAAGTGCTGTGGATCAAAAAACATCTTAAATGGGGAGGGAGGAGGGAGGAGGGTTCAGGATGGGGAACACATGTATACCTGTGGCGGATTCATTTTGATATTTGGCAAAACTAATACAATTATGTAAAGTTTAAAAATAAAATAAAATTAAAAAAAAATCTTAGAGAAGTGTAGCATCCTGAAAATAGATGATTAAACAGTTGAATGATAGATATTTGACAAAGGTTATGGGCAGTTGTAGACTAGACAGATTCTTTGGCTGGAGCAGAGATACCCATGGAGAATAATGAATAATGAATTTGAAGAAATCATTGGAATGGCAGAAGTTAAAAGAGGTTAGATTTAATGCTGTGGTATAACACTACAAATACTGAATATGGATTTCAGAATCAAGAAAGGAAATCTCTTTATGATATTTCACATTTGTACTTTGAGCCTGGCAGTTTGGTGTGGTAGAGCTATTCTGTACTTTAATTATAGTTCTATAATGTAATAGCTAAATGACTTCAATAATAGAGTGCTAAGTTCTGGCAAGAATAGAGTTTGGGCCATGAGAGTGAAATGATAATGCAGTTTTATTTGATCATTTCAAGGATCTGTAAGGTAATGTTTTTTTTTTTGTTTTAGTTGTTTTAATTGGTATATAAAAATTATTGAATGTTGTTCTATGAGTTCCTACTTTTATCTTCCACATGTAAATTGCTCCATGTGACAGAGTCCTCAATGAATGCAAATTATACCATATGATAATAACAAATAAATGGAATTGTGGTTGCATTAAAAACTATTTTGATACTGGAGAGGGGGGAGTGTTGATTTGAAAGCAGCACTGAAATAGATGGTGTCTGTGTATGGAAGATAAAATGCTAATTTCCCGTAGGGCTTTAAAGAGAGAGTCACTGAGAAGATGATATTTTTCATGTATCTAATATCCTGTATTCCTTAAAATTCCACTTTCAGTTAAGGCAAAATGAGTAATTATTTCCGTTATTAAGGAGTTAAAACCATTGGTGTAACTGCTAGTTTTAATGGAACAAAGTTTCAGAGGCCCTAGAGAAAGAAATGACAGGGAAAAGCACAAGTGGGAGTAGAAGTGTTGGGAGAATTAAGTGTTGAGTTGAGAGTCTAGGATAGGATATATTGTGGAGGTAAATGTGGACTTACCAGAAAGGATATTTATATCTGGCAGGAAACATATACCAGGGTACTTGATCAGAGTTGTGAAACTCAACAGTTCCTGAATTTAAGACAATAAGGTGAATTATCCAGAAATAGAGAGATCTGTCATTTAAAGACAATTGTATATGTTGCGAAATGTAAATAAAATAACTCCCTAACCATACGTTGCTGTATTCCCCCAAGTAAAAAAATATAATAATTTACATAAGCACATTTTAGCTTGAGATGGAAAAGTTTGAGATGCACACACATGTACAGTGGCATATTTTTGTCCTGAGTAACTATACTTGAATATATCACAAACAATCCTAGACTTCTGAATCACTGATTTCTACTCTTGTTCTTTGGCTGTTTGTATGCCCACTTAACTTGATTATATTCACTTTAAACCCCATGAAAAAAAAAAACAAAACCCCATGAAAATACAGTATTTTTTATTATTGTATTAAACTATAGTACTTTTTGGTTAAATATATTAGGTTAAACTGAAAAATTGAATTTAAACTTCTAAATTATGAGAATTGAATTTAAATTTTTGTTTATTTAGTGAGTAGAATTTTCTAGAAAGAAAATGCATATACACATCAGATCAGATCAGATCAGTCGCTCAGTCGTGTCCGACTCCTTGCGACCCCATGAATCGCAGCACGCCAGGCCTCCCTGTCCATCACCAACTCCCGGAGTTCACCCAGACTCACGTCCATCGAGTCAGTGATGCCATCCAGCATTCTCATCCTCTGTCGTCCCCTTCTTTGTAGTTCAAAATCAAATGTTCTAAATGAAAGCAATGTTCTATAAACATTTATTTTGCTTTGAGACTAAAAGAATGATTATTTTTGCATCTTCTTTTTTTTTTTTTGCTTCCTTTTCAGTGGCCAAGGGACCTGGGTGGGCTTATGTAATGAACAGAAAAAAAGAAAATGCCTTTCTATTCTCTGACACCAGGCCCTTTCACCAAAGAAAGTTGTGAATATTAATTAATATGATTTGCTCAACTCCTCAAAACACAAATACTGTCTGGGCCAGCCCTAATGGAGCTTCAGCTATGCCTTTACCAGTGTGGCTAATCGTATTCCCTGTACATTCCTTTTTCTGGGTTTGCTGTTTTCTCGGAAGACACACTCATTTCCTCTGAACATTGCTTTCTGACAAATATGGTGCCAAAGTTAGAAATATGGGGCATTCGCATTTTAATGAGATGAAATATTTTAATAGAGGAATTAAAAACATTTATCACTAACTACTGAACAGCCATCTAGCTACCAGCATAACAGGAATAAGGATTGTCCTGTTTAAACTCTGATTTAAATCATGAGCAGATTTACTCTCAGTGAATATCATTTCTTTAATTGATTATATTGCCATGGACACAGGTCATGATATGCCTTACTATTATGTTTAATAACACTTTGACCATATATAGTATATTTAACTCTGGATTTAATATTTTATAGTAATAATAATAAAGGCTAAAGCTTCTTTTTCATATAAAAATGTGGAAGAAAATAAATTAGTAGTCTAATATCTAAACGATATCATAAACAGTCATAATATATTAGCATACTCCATAGCTATTTGAAGATAAAATTTGCAGAATTAGAATCTTAGTTTTCTTTCTCCTACTCCTGTATTTTATGTGTCTGAACAAAGATACACATCTACAAGCTACTTCAATTTGCCACAGCATGCACAGATCTTCAGATACAAATTTTAGCTAATTATATGCAGAATAAATGGAAAATGCTCTGAATGACAATGAGGGAGACTCCTTTTTTCAAAGTCTGTGTCAAGAGAAGACTATCAGCTTTTTCTCTATAATAAATAAAAATATATAAATCCCATGTAACTAAACCAAGAAAAAATAGAGCTCTCTTGCCATTTCTTTCTTTTTCTTTTCTTCATCTGTAGATAAACTCTGATATTAAAATAAGGCATACCTAATTTTAAACATTTTACTCCTCCAAACTGTAATTTAGTCGAATAAATACACAGTGGTATAATTTAAGCTGGTACCATGTAAAGTAGAAGCATATACTTTTAAAGTGTTAACAGGATCTTGAACATCTATTCAGCAATTTAATGGCATGATATATTCATATTTTAGTGGAATAGTAAAATAATATGAAATATTAATTAGGGAAAAATAGCATCTTCAAATTCAGCTTGTTGCTTATAGAAGCAACAAGAAGAAATACAAGTGAAGAGATTAAAGGAAAAATAGTTAATTGACAGTCCAGGGCCTAGGAAGTCACACAAGCAGATGAATATGACAAGAATCCAAGAATATGATTCATACAGGTTGTGTGATAGCCTATAGATGAAATACATAAGTGAGGCCCTTGTGCCTTCCCTCACCACCAACTTTGAAGCATCCTGAATAATCACTTTTTCTTTTCTATGATATGGGTCTTAATTAAAAGCAAACTCTTCTTGTACTATTTGAAAGAACTAGTACAACTACTTATTATTAGAATACTGCAGCCTACTTCCTGACATTTTTGATTTGATAACTGGAAATTCAGTACTATAAGCTGCCGACAAATTGATGGTTTATATAAAAAAATAAATGTACTATGGACATTTCAGTTTTTATCTGCTCTGGATTACTTTGCTATAAAATATGTTGATAAATTATCTTTTTCAGATATAATATAAATTTAGATATAATCAAAGTGGTATACTGCAGCTTTGATCTGTATCTCTATATCACTTATGTTATCTTCAAAAAACAATGACTGTTATTGTCAAAAGAAAGTATCCTTTAAAACAGAAGTTAAGTACTCACATTAATACAACTTCCAGAAGCAGCACAGTTTTAGCATGCGATTTACTGATTTTCACTGCATGGGAAATCTCTCAGGAAATTGTCCTCCACAGAAGGTGATGGAGTAATTGTATGCTAGATTAGGACAACTTTCCATGATTAGACTGTGATGATTTAAATTTTTTAGGGCATTCTGAAACATTTCTGTAATTGTTAACTGTATGCTGGTACACAGACCAATATAACTAAGTTTTGTTTTCCTGCCACTGGGTTTGAATGATTTGAAAAGTTTTGTTGTGGTAGGGGGAGTGAAGTTCCTAGCATGTACTGTTTTCAGGTAATGTTAGTACTTTTGTGAACCATAGCTTCTTTATACTTGGAAGAAATAAGTGGAGACCAATAGATAGTAGTGTCTCAATGATTTTGAAACACTGTTTGATAATGGTATTAAAAACACTCAAGTTGTCTCTATACAACTCTAATTTTTTGTAGCATGTGGCTCTGGCCTAACAAATCACAATGTCATGTGGATACAGAAATAAAAATGGATATGCTATAAAGAACATAGGGCATTAATTTAATACTAAAGTTATGTATGAAACAAAATTATGTTTTATGAAAGTAAAATAACGTGGCATTTCAAAGCCTTTACATAAAAATGAGTATTATTACTTTAAAGTTAGTAACATGGAAGTAGTTCTGATTTAGTTACTGCCATTTACATGCTTTGTAAAAGCAACATTTAATAATAACATCAATATCCTCTGTTTAAAGTAGAGAGAAAGAGGGAAGGTATATTGGGGAAGGATGTTATGTATGAAAACCATTGGTTATTTAAACAGAGCCTTATATGGTAACCATTGCATCACTTTACTGGGAAATCCAAGACAAACTGGTCTTCAGCTCTTCAGATGTAGAATTTAGAATACTTCAAAAAAAATAAAGGATACTAAAAAAATAATTTCATTTAAGTGGCCTAACTCACATTAATAATCTTGGAAGAGACTTACTTATAAGTAAAGATCATAATGTATTATTCCAATGTAGTTACCAAAACACTTGCATCTGTCACCTAGATATTCCCTTCCTGATCAGTAGTTGAGAAAACTAAGTGAACAATGACAAAGCATCTGGGAACAGAAAAATCGATTTTCTAAATGGATAATACACCACAATGGAGTATTATTCAGCCATTAAAAAGAATACATTTGAATCAGTTCTAATGAGGTGGATGAAACTGGAGCCTATTATACAGAGTGAAGTAAGCCAGAAAGAAAAACACCAATACAGTATACTAACGCATATATATGGAATTTAGAAAGATGGTAACAATAACCCTGAATACGAGACAGCAAAAGAGACACTGATGTATAGAACAGTCTTATGGACTCTGTGGGAGAGGGAGAGGGTGGGAAGATTTGGGAGAATGGCATTGAAACATGTAAAATATCATGTATGAAATGAGTTGCCAGTCCAGGTTCGATGCACGATACTGGATGCTTGGGGCTGGTGCACTGGGACGACCCAGAGGGATGGAATGGGGAGGGAGGAGGGAGGAGGGTTCAGGATGGGGAACACATGTAAACCTGGGGCGGATTCATTTTGATATTTGGCAAATCTAATACAGTTATGTAAAGTTTAAAAATAAAATAAAATTAAAAAAAAAAAAAATAAAATGACATGGTAAACTGAAAAAAAAAAAAAAAAACAAAAGCACCAAAAAAAAAAAAAAAAAAAAAAAAAAAAATAAATGGATAATACATTGAGGTTGAAGTTTGAAGTGATAAATTCATTTCTGTCCTACAGCTACTGTTCTCCAGTACACAAAATACTCATAGACTCCAGATCCATTAACACTCCTGGGAAATGCTGTCTTGTACTTGTCAAATTCCCAATCTTTAGATCTGTTTCTGTAATCAGCATATAGATAGACAAGTTTTCTTCAGTTACCACATTCTTCCTTCACAAAAGGTACAACAAAATTTATTAAATTCACTTTCTTGCTTATAAACAGATTCTGACACTGACATTGATATCAGACTGTGACCTTGGTTGAACCTCTTCTGTGTTCCTGATTTACGTAACAGCATATTTCCATGAAAACTCTTGGGTTATTCTTCTAGATGGTAGAGAATATCCATGAGATTATTCGTCGTACTTACATGCTGAAAATTCTAAAGGTATCCTAGTGTGGAAACCATGTATGCAGTACTTTAAAAAATTGCCTTGTGTTAATCATAATAGTATATGTGGAAGAAAAGACCAAACTTAAGTGTAAAACAAATATAATATCAGTTTTATTCAGAAATAAATGCTACCAGTCAGTAATGATTTATCTTTATAGAAGGATCTATAGAACAGAAAAAGATTCTTCAAATTGCTATGCATGACATTAAGCCTACCTGTAGATAGTAAAATGCTCAGCTAGACTACATTGTAAAGGGCTGGTTTCAGTTCTGAAACTGGTATGAGTGAAGACGCAAAGAGTTTCAAGTTTCCTTTAATTTGGTTTATGTAAACCAAACAAGAAGCCATGCAAAGATAAATGATACATGTGTAACTGAATAAAGCTTTTTAATCCCCCCTTAGGCAATGGCACCCCACTTCAGTACTCTTGCCTGGAAAATCCCATGGATGAAGGAGCCTAGTAGGCTGCAGTCCGTGGGGTCCACGAAGAGTCAGACACGACTGAGCGACTTCACTTTCACTTTTCACTTTCATGCGTTGGAGAAGGAAATGGCAACCCAGTCCAGTGTTCTTGCCTGGAGAATCCCAGGGACGGGGGAGCCTGGTGGGCTGCCGTCTATGGGGTGGCACAGAGTCAGACACGACTGAAGCGACTTAGCAGTAGCAGTAGTTTCTCACAGAGAGAGAACCAAAATTTGGATGCCAATGCAGTCCTTGAAAATGTATCCTGATTTAGTTACTGTTAGAATAGAGGAGGAATCATGTCTTCACTTAACCATTTACTTATTACTTTGTTATGCAATTCCTTACTTTTCCATAGACACATTCATTTATTCTCTTTCTACCCCACATATCTATATAATACCTTTATATATATATATATATATACATATATATATATGCAAATATATTTTCCTTGCATATACCTCTTTGCCTTTTATGAAAAGTATGATTTTCTTCTGTTGAATTAGATTTAAGGGAGAATATATGCTACATAAAACATAAGATGATTTCACTGTTGCATTTATGCAGAAAAATAATTTGAATATTTTCTTCATTAGGGACAAACCTGTGCCTTAAAATTAATCATTTTACCATTAGAAATTACAGCTATTATTGAGGCTACTTTGGTTAACCTTTTCAAAGGTTACTAATTATTTTAATTTGTAACTTCTGAGATGATAATATTTGTGTCTCAACTATTGTGTGAAGTTGTCAAGTGGATGAATCTTTGAAATAGCTGTGGGCACAGTATATATCATTATCAGCTAACATGACAGCATGGAGGCGTTATTCATATTACTAACGACACAAGCAGAAAGGAAGAATGGGAACACTTTTTTTTTTAACCATTCTTTCTGTTTCCTTTTTTATATGTTTAAGCTTAAAAACGTCAACAGAGATATTCTGAGGAACTTTTGAAATGTGATGGAAATTATAACAAATTATAATTATGACAAATTATAAATTTATTTTAAGATCACCCTACTTAAAAGTCTCAGTGGACTTACGGAAAATCTTATAGCTAATATTTTATTTTTTCCTAATTTTAAACTCCCTGCAATTCTAATACCACCTTGGTGCTAATAATTAATCTACTTTTATAAATGAAAGTTTGTTGTTTTTTAATGCAACTACTTCACCTTAAGTTTCAGTTCACAGTGATTCTTGTTAAAATAATTTTGTGGTGTGGGTTTTGGGACAGTGAGCCAAATGCTTCATTTCTGCATGATCAATTATTGATGGCAATGCAAATTACATAAATATTCTGAGGTGGGGCAGGAATTTATTATCCAAGTTAAACACCCATATTTATTTGTCCCTTCAACTTCCAAATCAAACCTGCTAGATTAACCAGCTTTAAAATATTTAAAAATTTAATTCCAAACACTTCTATTGTACTCATTAACTAGGTAGTAATTCTTGTCTTAATATTGCTATTGTTTTAATTTCTCAATGAAATCATGTGTTAAACAAGTAAATTATTATGAACAATAAATGGCAGAAACTATTAGTTAATGTAACCAATTAAATGAGGTTTTCTTTAGTATATGAGTAAAGTTAAATGCATAGTTCTTATTTTTTATAATTGAAGTCAAGTTAAGCTTCAGTTCATTTCAGTTCAGTAGCTCAGTCGTATCCGACTCTTTGTGACCCCATGAATCGCAGCACGCCAGGCCTCCCTGTTCAGCACCAACTCCTGGAGTTCACTCAGACTCATGTCCATCGAGTCAGTGATGCCATCCAGCCATCTCATCCTCTGTCGTCCCCTTCTCCTCCTGCCCCTAATCCCTCCCAGCAGTTAAGCCTAGATTTGGATCAGTAAAGACATTATACTATAACACCACATTCTGCACTTTATATATTACTCATTGTCAATGAAATAAAAAAAAAAATGTGTTTGAGCTTTAACAAGTCCTTTAAATTAGGGAAGTCTAAAGTGGGTGTTTTTATTAGTTGAAAATGCATATGCTATGTTTCTATTTTATTCTCCTGTAAAACTTCCAGTGAGGTCCTAAGCCTATCTCAACCTCACACATATTTCCTTTCTCTAAAAAGAAAGTGAATGATAAGTAATATAAGAAGTAGCTAAATTGAAAAGAGACTAGTGCAGCCAGTTTTCTTATTAAATATTTTTGAAATAAGCCTTTGCAAGTAGTCAATATTGAATCCTATGCATTGAAAGTACTGGGTGGGTCTCTTGGTGAAATTTAAGTATATATTTACTGTTTGAAACAGAGAATAATTTTAATATAATGATTCTCCATAATGACTAAGGTGAATGTCAGTAAATCAATCTATCTGTTAGCTAGCTATGTTAATACAATAAGAAAAATCCAATAAATGTGTTTTGAATATATATATATATGCACATAAAATATAGACAGCATATTAAAAAGCAGAGAGAGGCATTACTTTGTCAACAAAGGTCTGTCTAGTCAAGGCTACGGTTTTTCCAGTGGTCATGTATAGGTGTGAGAGCTGGACTATAAAGAAAGCTGAGTGCTGAAGAATTGATGCTTTTGGACTGTGGTGTTGGAGAAGACTCGTGAGACTCCCTTGGACTGCAAGGAGATCCAACCAGTCTGTCCTAAAGGAGATCAGTCCTGGATGTTCATTGGTAGGACTGATGTTGAAGTTGAAACTCCAATACTTTGATCACCTCATGCTAAGAGCTGACTCATTTAAAATGACCCTGATGCTGTGAAAGATTGAGAGCAGGAGGAGAAGGGGACGACAGAGGATGAGATGGTTGGATGGCATCACCGACTCAATGGACATGGGTTTGGGTGGACTCTGGGAGTTGGTGAGGGACAGGGAGGCCTGGTGTCCTGCAGTTCATAGGGTCACAAAGACTCAGGCACGATTGAGCGACTGAACTGAACTGAGCTGAAAATATAGTTACAAAAATTACATATGTGCTAATCACATTCAAGCAAATGAATGAAATGAAATAACTTTGACCTGTATGTACCTTTTTGTGATATTTCTAGTTTCTCTATATATTACTTTATAAAGCCAGGAGAAAGGAACAACCAAAGTCAGTGACAAGTACTAAAATATAACTATTAAATCCAGAAGTTTGTCAGTGGAACATGATTACAAGGCATTTTCCTGCCAAGAAGCATGGCATAAAGCAAAGAAGTGCACAACTAGGAAATGTAGGGGAAGAATGAATATAGGAATATCTGTAATGTATAAATCAATGGTTTGTTATGTTATACTCCCAAATAGATTTAAATCCTTATTAATGAATAATACTTGAAATTTCCTGGACAGCTTATTATAGCAACTTTATTGCTATAGAATAATATATATTCTATTATTTAGTACAAATACTATTGTTTGCTAATGTGTAAGTACCATAAATTGGGAAATTTAAAAATATCTCCTTCTGGGAAATTAAGACTTACTTACCTACTGAGTAAGAAAATTCACTTGTTATTTTAAGTTCACAAGTTACCCTGCTATTGAGTTCATTAAATACAATGAATATAAAGTAGACAAACATAGTTATATTAATTAGCTTATATGCAATTCACTTGCTAGGGACTGAAACCTAGCTCTTCAGGCATCACCCAAACACAGGGCCCTGCTCTTCAGCCTTTCATACCAGAGAAGTGACTTGAGACTTTAAAAAATGCCAGTCTGTTGACTGACAAAAATGTGAAATGACAGGAGTAATTTCAAATAGCTCCTAGAAAATTAATCATAATATGTATTAATAGCATCATCTTTGCTAATAAGGAGCAGGACATTAATAAATACAGGGCAAAGAAAATGGACTTCAGAGTTCAGATCAGCTATGCAAAGAGATGAAAGTCATATGAAATTATAAAAGGTTCGAGATAACATTTCTTTTAAAGCTTGAATATACTGCCTGGTAAGTAACTGAGATATTCACATAGAATTTTTCTTTCATTCTGAAGATTATTCTTTTAGGAGAACTATTAACATCAGTAACGTTTCAGTATGAGTACTAAAAGCCTTTATTTAGTGTGCAGGCAAAGATACTGCCTCATATTTTACCATCTTTGTTGCAAAAATCCTCTTCACAAAGATGTCCTATTTTGTTTGTGCTTGTTTCTGTTTGTGTGTGTGTGTGTGATTTGCCCTTTAAAAATTAGTTTTATTTTGGGAAAATTCACATAAAAAATTTACCTTCTTAACCATATTTAAGTATGTACTTCAGTTGAATTAAGTGTATTCAATTTGTAGTGCAACCATCAACAATATCTATTTCCAGAATTCTTTTCCTCTTGTAAACCTGAAAATCTATATTAATTAAACAAATCCTCACTCCCTTCTTTCCCCTGCCCCTGGGAACCACATTCTATTCTCTGTCTCTATGATTTTGACTACCGTAATAACTCATATAAATGAAATCATAGAGTTTTTTTTTTTTTTAACAACTGTCTTGTTTTACTTAGTATAATGTCCTCAAGATTCATGCACATAGTAGCATGTGTCAGAATTTTCTTCCTTTGCAAGTCTGAGTCATAGTCCATTGTATGCATATAACACATTTTGCTTTCCATTGGTCCTCTGATAGACACTTGAGTGTTTTTCACGTTTTAGGTATAATCAATAAATGCTACCTGGAACGTGTATGTACTATGTATCTTTGAGACCCTGTCTTCATGTCTTTTGGTTATATACCCAGAAGTGAAATTGCTGGATCACATTGTATTACTATTTTAATTTTAGAAGAACCACATACTGTTTTCTACAGAGGCTGTACCATTATGCTTTCATACCAACAGTGCAAAGAATTCCAATTTCTCTAAATTCCTCACCAACAATTATTATATTATTTTTTAGTTTTGTTTTTTTCTTTCTTAATATTAGTCATCTTAACAATGTGAAGTGATATTTCACTATAGTTGAGATTGGCATTTTCCTATGAGTAAGTGATGTTGAAATTTTTTTTCATGGGCATTTTGGCCATATGTATATCATCTTTGGAAAAATGTCTATTTGATTTTTTGCCATTTTTGAATTGGGTAAATATTTTCATGTAGTCATGTCTTATTTGTACTTTACATATTCCTGTGTTAATCTCTTATCAGGTATATGATTTGCAAATATTTTATCCTATGTTGTGGAGAAGGCAATGGCACCCTACTCCAGTACTCTTGCCTGGAAAATCCCATGGATGGAGAAGCCTGGTAGGCTGCAGTCCATGGGGTCGCTAAGTCGGATATGACTGAGCGACTTCACTTTCACTTTTCACTTTCATGCATGTTCTTGCCTGGAGAATCCCAGGGACAGGGGAGCCTGGTGGGCTGCTGTCTATGGGATCACACAGAGTCGGACACAACTGAAGTGACTTAGCAGTAGCAGCAGCAGTATCCTATTTTGGGGTTTCCTTTATAACTTTTTTTTTTTTTTTTACTGTTTCTTTTGATGCCAAATTAAAAAAAAATTCATGAAGTCCATTTTGTCTATCTTCTGTTGCACATGCCTTTGATGACATAGCTAAGAGACCATTGCCAAATCCAATGTTTGATGATTTTCCCCTATGTTTTCTTCTAAAAGTTTTACTATTTTAGGTCTTATATTTAGGTCTTTGATACATTTTGAGTTAATTTTTTAATATGGCATAATGTAAAAATCCAACATCATTCCTTTGCATGTAGATGTCCAGTTTTCCCAGTACCATTTGTTGAAAATTCTGTTATTTTCTCATTGAATAGTCTTGGCCCCCTTGTCAAAGATAATTTAACCATATAATTGAAGGTCTACTTTTAGGCTCTCTATCTATTCCCTTGGTCTGTTTTCTTTCTTTATGACAATGCCATGCTATTTTGATTGTGGTAGCTTTACAGTATGTTTTTAAATCTGAAAATGTATGTTATCCACCTTTGTTCTTTTTTGTCAGGATTGTTTTTTGTTTGGGATTCCATATGAATTTTATGATGTTTCTACTTCTGCCAAAAAAAAAAAAAATGATTTTGATAGGGCCTGCATTGAATATACAGATAGCTTTGAGTAGTATTGACTTCTTAGCAATATTATTTCTTCCAATCCATAAACATTTGATATGTTTCCTTTCATTTACATCTTCTTTCAGGAATGTTTTGTAGTTTTCATTATGTAAGTCTTTCACTTCCTTGATTAAATTAGTTCTTAAGAATTTTATTCTTTTTGGTGGAAATCAGATTTTTGCTTCCTTATGGTTTGCTGTTTTGTTAAGTTTTGATTGCTGTAGGCTATCTGTGTGCTGAGGATCAGCCTAAAATATAATCTTTAAGTCTCTTCAAGTCTTTCTGAGACTGAATCTTTTCCTTTTTGCATGAATGGTGACTTTTAAACTTTCCCAACATATGTTTTAGAAGGTCTTAGTCTTTAATGTCTAACTTCTAGAAGGGGAAAAGTGGCAGGAAATGAAAGGCAGAAAACAGTGCTGGCTCTTTAAATACCTTGAAATTCATTTTCAGCCAGTGGAAGAAGAGTTTATAACAATGCAAAGTGATTAAAAAACAGTATCTGACTGCCTCTGTCTCTGCATCTCAGTGATTAGAAGTAGAAATCAGTGATCAGAACGTAGATGCCCTTTATTGGGAGGATTGGTCTTTATTACCCACCGTGAGTTCCTCAAGCTGCATGGAAACTATTCTAGGAACAAATGTACTGCTGCCTGCCATGGAACTGGAGACTAGAAGCTGGGTAGCAGCTGCTGAGTTAAGAGCTGAAATTTACTTACCATCCAAGCCTTTCCTTGAAACTTTCAGTCCTTCAATGTACCAGAATCTGTACCTTAGGCAGATTCTGTCAGTGTGAAAGATAGAATCCTAGTGCTTCCTCCTCCACCATCTTCTCAGAATCCTCTTCTGCCTTGGGTCTTTGACATTGGATTTAAAAAACAAACTCTTTCTAATCATTAACAATAATGCAGCACTGGTTAAGAGTGGCAATAGACTAGTAACATAAATTATTTTCTTTGTGATTATGAATCAGTGATTCCCCTGATATGAATGAAGATTTAAGACAGTTATAATGTAATGATAAAAATTTCATACCTTATAGATTGCAAATCCCCTGTATTTTTTGTGATCCATTATCAAAGCATAAATTTAGCTTGATTCATCCTTTCCCTGACAACTTTATTTTACTTAGGTTTAGAAGATCACACACTGTTTAAAAATAGTGACTCCATTCAGTGTTTTCTATTAACATATGACACAAGAATAAATAAAAGGCCATGGCCATCTTATACTCTAAAAATGAGCTCCATAAATGCTATTTCAATGCATACCTCTTTTTTGGTCAACAATGTGTATACTTACAAAATTTTATTAACTAGGTAGAGATCCCAATATATGAGAATTTGTTGAGGTAGAGAAAAAAATATTCTGCTAAGATGAAAAAATTACAAAGAAGGATTGGAATGAACTTTTAAAGTTCCTTATTAAAATGAACCCCATTTTCTTGTTAAAAATACATATGGCTTAAAAAGTTGATTACCTTTCAAAAAAAACCAATAATATATAGTTATAATATATTTAATTCTAATTCCTAAACTGTAAGATTCTAATTCCTAAACTGTAAGAATAATGCACTCTTTTTTGTTGATTATGGCCTTTTCTTCATGTACCCTCCATGCCAGTAGAAATTGGAAACTTTTCCAACATACTGTGCCACAGGTGTCACCAAACTGAAAAAGCAGAATTGCTCTCCTTCTCCTTTCCAGGTCATTAAATGTTATCAGTAATAAAGCTTAAGTGAAACAGTTGTTATGGTGGAAGCTCCTGGTACTCCTGTATAGAATTCATGAGGTCAGATTCCACAGTGTCAAGGAAAATCAACCTAATGAAGCAATTTAATTAAAATTAATTGAGTATGATTCTGTCTCTTAACTCTGAGATTGATGTAGGGTTATTTTCAACATTTTCTTTGCTTAAGGTGAAACTACACTCCCAGACTTTTGCTTTTCTTTTCCTTTTTTTTTTTTTTTTTTAAGAATGAGTAGTTTTAATTGAGAATAGTGGTCCATAGAACTTATCAATGTAAAAGAACTTTGGGGTCATTTAATCTACTCCATGTTAAAGTAGGATTATTCTTTTGTTCTCTTTTTATGTCTCTTCTATCCCTCCTGAATGTAGTTGAAAATAAAGATTCAAAGCAAGCTGATAAGTAATCATATATTGAAGCCTTTATGAGTGCATTGTTTAAAATATACTCCAGCAGAGGTGTGGGTTGGTGATGGCCTGCTGCAGGTTGGGGGCAGTGCATGCCTGGGATCTTTTGAAGGAGGTCACAATTAACTTCATTACCTCCACCATAGTTTGGCCCCAGGTAAATAACAGGGAGGGAACACAGCTCCACCCATCAACAGAAAATTGGATTAAAGATTTACTGAGCATGGCCCCCGCCCATCAGAACAAGACCAAGTTTCCCCTTCAGTCAGTCTCTCCCATCAGGAATTTTCCATAACTCTCTTATCCTTCTCCATCAGAGGGCACACAGACTGAAAACCACCATCAGAGAAACCTAACCAATCGGATCTCATGGACCACAGCTTTGTGTAACTCAGTGAAACTATGAGCCATGCCACGTGGGGCCACCCAAGATGGACAGGTCATGGTGGAGAATTCTGACAAAATGTGGTCCCCTGGAGAAGGGAATGGCAAACCACTTCAGTATTCTTGCCTTGAGAACGCCATGAACAGTATGAGAAGTCAAAAAGATAGGGCACTGAGAGATGAACTCCCCAGGTCAGAGGGTGCCCAGTATCTACTGGAGATCAGTGGAGAAATAACTCCAGAAAGAATGAAGGGATGGAGCCAAAGCAAACACAACACCCAGTTTTGGATGGGACTGGTGATGGAAGCAAGGTCTGATGCCATAAAGAGCAATATTACTTAGGCACCTGGAATGTTAGGTCCATGAATCAAGGCAAATTGGAAGTGGTCAAACAGGAGATACCATGAGTAAACATCGACATTTAAGGAATCAGTGAACTAAAATGGACTGGAATGGATGAGTTTAATCAGATGACCATTCTGTCCACTACTCTAGGCAGGAATCCCTTAGAAGAAATGGAGTGGCCATCATAGTCAACAAAAGAGTCCGAAACGCAGTACTTGGATGCCATCTCAAGAATGATCTCTGTTTGTTTCCAAGGCAAATTATTCAATATCACAGTAATCCAAGTCTGTGCCCCGACCAGTAACACTGAAGAAGCTGAACTTAAACAATTCTATGAAGACCTAGAAGACCTTCTAGAACTAACACCTCCAAAAGATGTCCTTTTCATTATAGGGGACTGGAATGCAAAAGGAGGAAGTCAAGAAACACTTGGAGTAACAGGCAAATTTTGCTTTGGAGTACAGAATGAAGCAGGGCAAAGGCTAATAGAGTTTTGCTAACAGAACACACTGGTCATAGCAAACACCTCTCTTTCAACAACACGAGAAGAGTCTACACATGGACATCACCAGATGGTCAATAACACAATCAGACTGATTATATTCTTCTCACCCAAAGATGAAGAAGCTCTGTATACAGTCAGCAAAAACAAGACCTGGAGCTGACTGTGGCTCAGACCATGAACTCCTTATTGCCAAATTCACACTTAAATTGAAGAAAGTAGGGAAAAACCATTCAGGTATGACCTAAATCAAATTTACGATTATACAGTGGAAGTAAGAAGTAGATTCAAGGGACTGTACCCAGTAGAGTGTCTGAGTAACTATGGACTGAGGTTTGTGACATTGTACAGGAGACAGGGATCAAGACCATCCCCAAGAAAAGGAAATGCAAAAAAGCAAATTGGCTGTCTGAGGAGGCCTTACAAATAGCTGTGAAAAGAAGAGAAGCAAAAAGCAAAGGAGAAAATGAAAGATACACTTATTTGAATGCAGAGTTCCAAAGAATAGCTAGGAGAGATAAGAAAGCCTTCCTCAGGGATCAGTGCAAAGAAATAGAGAAAAACAATAGAATGGGAAAGACTAGAGATCTCCTCAAGAAAATTAGAGATACCACAGGAACATTTCATGCAAAGATGGGCTCAATAAAGGGAAGAAGCAGAAGATACTAAGAGGTGGCAAGAATACACAGAAGAACTGTACAAAAAAGATCTTCATGACCCTTATAATCATGATGGTGTGATCACTCACCTAAAGCTAGACATCCTGGAACATGAAGTCAGTTGGGCCTTAGGGAAGCATCACTATGAACAAAGCTAGTGGAGGTGACAGAATTCCAGTTGAGCAAATTCAAATCCTAAAAGATGATGCTATGAAAGTGCTGCACTCAGTATGCCAGCAAATTTGGAAAACTCAGCAGTAGCCACAGGACTGGAAAAGCTCAGTTTTCATTCCAATCCCAAAGAAAGGCAATGCCAAAGAATGCTCAAACTTCCCACAATTGCACTCATCTAACACACTAGTAAAGTAAAATTCTCCAAGCCAGGCTTCAACAATACATGAACCGTGAACTTCCACATGTTCAAGCTGGTTTTAGAAAAGGCAGAGGAACCAGAGATCAAATTGGCAACATTTGCTGGATCATCAAAAAAGTGAGAGAGTTCAGGAAAACATCTATTTCTGCTTTATTGAGTATGCCAAAGCCTTTGACTGAGTGGATCACAATAAACTGTGGAAAATTCTGAAAGAGATTGGAACACCAGACCACCTGACCTGCTTCTTAAGAAATCTGTATTCAGGTCAGGAAGCAACAGTTAGAACTGGACATGGAACAACAGACTGGTTCCAAATAGGAAAAGGAGTACATCAAGGCTGTATATTGTCACCCTGCTTATTTAACTTCTATGCAGAGTACATCATGAGAAACGCTGGGCTGGATGAAGCACAAGCTGGAATCAAGATTGCCAGGAGAAATATCAATAACCTCAGATATGCAGATGACACCACCCTTATGGCAGAAAGTGAAGAAGAACTAAATAGCCTCTTGATGAAAGTGAAAAAGGTGAGTGAAAAAGTTGGCTTAAAGCTCAGCTTTCAGAAGACTAAGATCATGGCATCCAGTCCCATCACTTCATGGCAAATAGATGGGGAAACAGTGGAAATAGTGGCAGATTTTGTTTTTGGGGGGCTCCAAAATCACTGCAGATGGTGACTGCAGCTATGAAATTGAAAGACAGTCCTTAGCAGGAAAGTTATGACCAACATTGACAGCATATTAAAAAGCAGAGACATTACTTTGCCAACAAAGGTCCATCCAGTTGAGGCTATGGTTTTTCCAGTAGTCATGTATTGAAGTGAGAGTTGGACTACAGAGAAAGTTGAGCTCTGAAGAATTGATGCTCTTGTACTGTGCTGTTGGAGAAGACTCTTGAGAGTCCCTTGGACTACAAGGAGACCAGCCAATGCATCCTAAAATATATCAGTCCTGAGTGTTCATTGGAAGGACTGATGTTGAAGCTGAAACTCCAATACTTTGCCAGCTGATGCGAAGAGTTGACTCATTTGAAAAGACCCTGATGTTGGGAAAGATTGAAGGCAGGAGAAGGGGATAACAGAGGATGAGATAGTTGGATGGCTTCATCAGCTCAATGGACATGAGTTTGGGTAATCTCCAAGAGCTGGTATGGACAGGGAGGTCTGGCGATTTATAGTCCATTGGGTCACAAAGAGTCAGACACGACGGAGCAACTGAACTGAACTGTACTGAACCTTAAGAATATTGTGTAATACTACTAACAAACTTATGTGAGACAAGTTTTGTAGATTTTTGTTCAGACATATAGATTCATTTTCATGTTACATATTGTACAAGTATATCTGAAGTATATCTGATTGATTGTTGATGAATACAGACCTAGTATAGTATTAACATGACTAACTGAATATACCGTCTTTTGGAAATATTGTTTACTTTTAATATCAGCCTTAGTTTTCCAGTAAGTTAAATAGCTTCCATTTTGGCTTCCTGTACTGTGCTTGCTTATGCATAAATATTATAGTCGTCCTGCCACGTGGTCGGTATTTGTAATTAAAATATTCATTGTGTGCTGTCACTTCAGTACATTATATTAACTGATAACCCTGCATCACTTAGATGGCATCACTCACTCAATGGAGATTATTTTGAGCAATCTCTGGGAGTTGGTCATGGACAGGGAAGCCTGGCGGGCTGCAGTCCATGAGGTCACAAAGAGTCAGACACAGCTGAGTGACTGAACTGAACTGGACTGTCACTTCAGTTGTGTCTGACTCTTTGTGACCCTATGGACTGTAACCCTCCAGGCCCCTCTGTCCATATTTTTCAGGCAAGAATACTGGAGTGGGTTGCCTTTCCCCTCTTCAGGGTATCTTCCTGACCCAGGGATCAAACATGCCTCTGTTGTGTCTCATGCATTTGCAGGCAGGTTCTTTACCACTAGTGCCACATGGGAAGCCCTTAAGATTTGCAAAATTGAGCCTAAGGAGGTAGATATGGCGGTGACCAAATAGGAATGTATTAGGCCTTATTACAAGGAACAAATTTCACTCTGATAATATAGTGTGATAGTTGTTTTTTTTTTTTGGCATAACTAGAACAGATTTAAAATTTGCTTTGATGTTCATGACTCTTCACTCCTCTGATATCATTTATTGCATACTTGATGAAGATGACCCTTATAGAAATTAAAACATACATCTCAAACTTTGCATTATCTTTAAAAATGTTGTGAAAAAGCTTTTTCTTAAATATGCAAGTGTGAAATTAACTCTTATTGGTCATGTTTGTGCCCTTTAAAAATTTATTCATGTTTTTATTATTAGCCTGGAAGAATGATACATTTAATTGATTAAGAAACATATATTGAATACAATTTTTCGAGTGTTGCTCTATATATTATATAAATCACTGACAGATACAGTAGTAATACAATTACCATAGCCCCTGGAATATACCAGTATACCTACCTACTAGAAAGCTTTGTATATTCTAAAACTCTATCAACCTAGACACTGTCAGCATGGCAGGGTACCTGAGCAGAAATCATCCAGAGAGCCGAAGCAATGTGACTGCAGGCAAAAGATATCTTTTTAAACGCACTCGCTGATAAAAAGCTTCAACAGCATGACATATCTCTGACATACTGGGAAACAGCAGCTGACAGAGCAAACCAACATGTAACAATTGGTTTCAGGGGTGAAGATATAGGACCATAAACCAAATAAGGCTTGTGAACAGCTGCCAGGGTTACAAATCAAAACCGTTATACACCTATTCCATGCAGGGCCAACTTTTGGAACAAACAGTGCCCTTCCCTTTAGACTTTCATGAATGAAAGCAGCCATCAACAGGTGATCAGACAATAGGAAATATCATTTTATTTCTGAAAGAGAAGTTATCCATCATCTGGGAAGCTTTTGACTTTGTCCATTGTCCATTTCAATTTTGTATTCAAAATCATATCCTGAGCCATCTTTCAATATATCTTGCTAAATAACTGAGCTTCAGTTGAGTGTCATTTCTTGTTCTCAAATCCGTGGTAGAGAACTTCCAAATATTTCCTGTACTGTGAGTAACTGAGCTATTCTTCATTCTGTCTGTCTTGATTGGCAAATGTGAGTAAGCATCTTCTCAGATGATGAGGAGACCAATTGTACAAAAACTTGTGAAAATGTTTCCTTCATCTTGGCTACTGTAAAACATGCAGATAACATAAAAAGTTTTACAAGGCTGTATACTGAAAACAATAAATCATTAGTACCACAGGAATGAGTTTTAATAGCCTTTGATTAATCTATAATCTACCACTATTGCAATATTCTTTGTTGATGGAATTCTTAATTAGATTGTTATTTGAAACACAATTCATTTCACATTTATTAAATGTTCTGCATACTCTTATGTTGTCATTTGGTAGCATTTAGCAAACTTATCATTAAAGCAGCAAATGAGGGTCACAGATTTATCATGTTTAGGAACTTTCAGTGCCTTTAAAACACTTGTTAAGAGTTGCTAAAACTCCATTTTCTATATTCTAGTAACATTTGTCTTTTATTTACATTTTTTATTATTTTACCTTCTTGTTGACAAATACTTGGCAAGAGATTAACTATTTAGAGCTCATTTGTGTGCTTATGTACAGTTCCTAAACACTGCTTACATTATACTACCTACCTCATAAGGTTTTTTGGAAGGATTAACTGCAGAGTAAGAGTTCAATTAATCTTATTTTATTATTGCTAGTAATAAATAAACATAGGGTAAAGTTTCAGTGAGTATTTTAATGTTAAAAATAGTATTTAATGTGTAACACACATAGTAATTTAAAAGTGCTGGGCACTTTTCTAAGTGTTTTTTATGTTTTAGTTCACTGCCTTTTAAAATTGTCCTTTGAGGTAGATAGCATTGTTATTTATTTATTGCAGATAATGAAACTAGGGCAAGAGAGATTGCTTGAGTGGTTGATTCAAGATCAGCTTGTCTTTTGAACCCAAGGGAGTTCAACTTCAAAGTTTTTACTGTTAATGAGCGTAGTTTACTATCTGTCAGAAGTCTCAAATGAAATGATATGTTACTAAAGGTTGATTTGTAAGATGGATGTTTGTAACTCTGAAAATGTATATATCAAGTAATACATATTAGCTGGTACCCAATCAAGCCTTTTTTCAACTCAATTTATCAGATATTTTATATGAGAAAATAAATTCAGAGGTCCATTTACAGCCCTAAAATTATTCCTGTTTATCATAATGTTGATCTGGCAGTTGAAATAATGACCGTCTCTTAACACTTGCTTTCCAGTTCCAAATATATAATGTTTTCTCCTATGACCTTTAACAGAGCCATTAGCAAAAAAACAGATAGGTGGTAAGGAAGGTATTTGTCAGAAATGTCCCCGGAGGAATTAATTGATGGAAATATTGTATCAAGGTAGACTAGAGATTGGAGCAAGGAAAATGAAAAGGGAAGTACAATGGCCTGAATAATGAGAAGCAAAGAGAGAGGCATGGCAGAGAAGTGTGGGAATATCTTCCCTATACTTTCAGTCCCTTTACAGATTTCCTTTCACAAACTTTTGACAGTAACTGTCATATCTCTGTTGAGTCTTCCCTTTTCTCACATTTACTGTGTTTTCAGATCTTATGGTTTTTAGATACGCTCTCCATACTGATGGTCTTTGCAGTGATAATTATTGAAAGTGTATGATGGACACATGGAGATTCCCTATGCTATTAATATTGTCTCCCATTTGTATGTATTTGAAAATTTCTGCAATAAGCTAAGCAAAAAATCAATAAAAACCGAATAACAAAACTGAATTCATTCTTTGGTGATAGAAATAATATGAAAGTGTTAAGGTAACAAACAATAAAAAATCTCATCTATTCCATAGTGCTGGTTGGGCTGGTTAGGAATATTTGATCTAATTTTAAGTCACAATTTAAAACAAAGTATGAAGTGATTCAATAAATCTCAGTCACCAAACTGCTAATTGGATATGAAGAAAAGATTAATGGGGATGGTATACATTAGTCTTTTTATTTGGTTTTAGTTCTATGAGTGTACCTAGGTAGTTGGTATTCATTTCTTTTATTAAATTGATGGATCTCTTTTGAATAAATACCAATACCAGTAGTATAAGTTTTGATGATAGTATTAAAATAAATGCATTCTTAGTATCAGGTACTATCCTGAGCCCCTTACACATTTTATTTTCCCCATGCTATTTGCTCAGTTCTGACAAAAACAGCACAAAGTAGTTATTTCTATTGGTGTATTTTCAACTGTGAAAATTGAGGATCATAGGACAAAAATCACTTGTCGCGGGCATGATGTAACTGGTAGATAGGTGTACCATCGTGGTCTCTCTGACTTTAAACTCATTTTGGATCTTCCCTAGTGGCTACCCACTCCAGTATTCTTGCCTGGAGAATTCCATGGACAGAGGAGCCTGGTGGGCTATAGTCCCTGGGGTCGCACAGAGTTTTGGAACCAACTGAGAGACTAATACACAGAATACCTTAGTAGAGAATATATGTCCCCTGGAAATAAAGTATTAGCAGGAATGCTGCTGCTTAGTCACTTCAGTTGTGTCTGACTCTGTGCGACCCCATGGACTATAACCTACTGGGCTCTTCTGTACATGAAGATTCTCCAGGCAAGAATACTGGAATGAGTTGCCATGCCCTCCTCCAGAGAACCTTCCAAACCCAGGGATTGAACCCAGATCTTCCACATTTCAGGCAGATTTATTACTGTCTATGCCACCAGGGAAGCCCATTAGCATGAACAAATGGGGTCAAATTTAAAGATATCCCTAGTTCCTGAATATCTAATTTTATAACTCTTCATTGTAAGCCATAGACAGATCTATTTCCTTTTTTTCAACAAGAAAGGATGTACTTTCATACATCTGTTTTCCAGCCTTGAAATTTAAAATCAATGTACTGATTTAACTAGCACTTTCCTTTTACATTTTATGGTTTATTTTATTTATTTTTTAATTTTTAAAATATTTTTAGTTTCAATCTCTGATTCCACAGAGTACACCTTTTTAGTTTGTAACAAAATTTCAAGTGTACCCTTTTGTTTCTTAGAGGTCTATTCTTTCATTGCTGAATAGCAGAAGAGCATTTTCTATTCACCACCAGTTTCTTGCACTATGCAGAATCTTTGCCCTCTGTCTTCTTCTATCACCCTGTTATTTTCCATCTTAGTCAGGACTTCCCTAATTCTCAACCATATTATAACTAGTATTTCACATTATTTTAAGTATCTCAATATGTATTATCTGATTTCCTGAAAAAAAAAAAAAGTATGTCATTAAGGAAGACAGATATCTTCATTAATATAAACTTTCACTATTAGATGAGTTTATTTTTATGAGCTGGCACTTGATTTTTGTCTTATAGTATACTGAGTTTATTTAGATTTTTTAATTATCACTGAATAGTATGTGAAAACTGTCATCATTTAGCTTAGAAACATAATCATATAATGAAGTTACTTGCAGCAATATCAGTGATAAATGCCACTAATAGGAGATAAGTAAAATGGAATGGCAGAGATTAGAAATAGAATTGATTTCTTTCTTCTGATCTTTAATTACAAGTATTAAAATTTTTCTAGATGTTAACTTGACTGGAAAAGAATGAATTGACTGTCTGTTGACCTGAAAACATATTTTTGAAGCAGATATTTATTGCCTTAGAGAGGGAAGAGTCACTGCATTTGAAATGTACATGTTTATGTGACTGACTTAATTCACCTTTCTTAATGGGGAAAAAAAGGATCATGACTTATCCTGACTTGTGAATACCAAGGGTCAGAGACCAAAAATATCTCTGTATTAGAGATTCAGAAGATTCTAAATCAGGACAGGATGTAGCCATTGGTCCAATAAGATGTAATGAGCATTTCAGGAAAATTATTTAGCACAAGATGGATTCTGGTCCAATATTGACATTAAAATAAATATGTAGATATAATTTATGTTATAGAATATAACAATTTCATTTTAATACTGTAGGCTTAACATTCATACATTCAGTGTTGATCCTATACATTAGAAAGATATGTTGCAGACCAATAAGGTTACCTGTTATATGACTTGTTTTATATGATGATACAGAAAAGACAACTATTGGGAAAGAGATGAGATTAGTGGTTGTTTGTGACTAATAATGGAAGGTATTAAAAAAAGAAAGTGAAAATGAAATCGCTCAGTCATGTCCGTCTCTTTGGGACCCCATGGACTGTAGCCTGCTAGGCTTCTCCATCCATGGGATTCTCCAGGCAAGAATACTGGAATGGGTTGCCATTTCCTTCTTCAGGGGATCTTCCTGACACAGGGATTGAACTCCAGTCTCCCTTACTGCAGACAAACTCTTTTCCGTCTGAGCCACTGGGGGCTCCTAATAGAAGGTACCCCTAATGGAAGGTAATAATTCAAGACAAAGAAGAAACATGAGACAGTTTTGGGGGTTAATGAAACTGTTGTTTACCAAGATCGTGATGGTAGACAAATGATTTTATACATTTGTCAAAACACATAGAGCTGGGCACCACATAAAATTACATTTAACTATTGTACATTTAAAAGAAATAAAATGAAGGAAAAAGTGAGAAACAAGTCATTGGTTTGTTGATTAAAAAGGGTAGATTAAAAATGTAAGAAATTAAGAGTATAAGGTTTATGGTTAATAAGAAGGAAAAGGAAGTGGTTTAAGGGGGGGTTATGGATTAAATCAATATTTTTTTTTGCAGAGAGGAATCTTGAAAATATCTGTAATAGAGGTTAAGAAAAGAGTATGAATATCAAAGATAAATAACTAATACAGAAAGCCTTTGAAGCCGTAGTAGGTAATGGAAGAAGGACTTGTTTTTGTTCCTATGAAAGGGGGAAAAAAAGAGAATTAGTGTAGATACAGAGAATCATTTTAAGGGAGCACCACCTAATCTCGAATCACTAGAATTTGAGGTGGATGTATGGCAAAACTCACTTAGGCAGGTCCAATTTACTTCTTTCTTTTAATACTGTCTGAAGATTCATTTCTTTACCCTCCTAAATGCTGTGTTTTCTCATAGTACCAAAGTGTGAAAAGTGATTAGTTTGTAGCAGTGCTCTCAAAGTGTGATATTTAGGTCAACAACATCACTATTACTAGGGAATTTGTTAGAAATAAATTCTACTCCAGGTATACTAAACAAAAAATTCCAAAGACAACATGTAACAAGTTAACAGGAACATGAAAAAAAAAGTTAAACATCATTAATCATCAGTGCAATGCAAGTAAAACCTGTATGAGAAACCACCTCACACCAGTTAGGATGGCTGTTATAAAATAATAATAATAATAATAATAATGTTTGTGAGGATATGGAGAATATGCAGATTGTGCAGCCACTATGGAAAATAATATAGAGGTTCCTCAAAAATTAAAAGCAGAACTACTAGAGAATCTGGTAATCCCACTTTAGTATATTAGCACTTCCATGTTCATTGCGGCAGTATTCAAAATAGCAAAGATGTGTAAAAAATTTCCATGTCCACTGACAGTTGAATAAAGACCATGTACTATACATACATAATTATGTGGAATATTATTCATTCTTAAACAATAAGAATATTATTGTTTAAGATAAGAATAAGAATATTATTGAAACAATAATAATATTATTCATTCTTAAACATATTGTACAAATCATGCCATATGTGACAATATTGGTGAACCTTGAGGATTTTATGCTAAGTGAAATAAATCAGTCACAGAAAGACAAATGCATGATTCTGCTTATATAAGTTATTTAAATAGTGAAATTCATAGAATCAAGATTGTTAGAATGTCTGTTATACCCTACAGATTAAATGAAATCTGTATCAAAATACTGATGGATTTATTCACAAAACTGGAACAAATAATCTAAAAATTTGTGTGGAACCACAAACCCGAAGAGCTAATGCAATATTAAGAAAGTAGAAAATGGAAGTATTATACTCCCTGATTTCAAACAGTATTGTGAAGCTAAAGTAAACTTCCAGATGCACAAGATGGATTTAAAAAAGGCAGAGGGGCCAGAGAACAAATTGCCAACATCTGGTGGATCATAGAAAATATCAAGGGAATTCCAGAAAAACGTCTACTTCTGCTTCATTGACTGTGTTAAAGCCTTTGACTGTGTGGATCACAATAAACTCTGGAAAATTCTCAAAGAAATGGACATACCAGACACCTGACCTGCCTCTTGAGAAACTTGTATGCAGGTCAAGAAGCAACAGTTAGAACTGGACATGGAACAGTGAACTGGTTCAAAATTGGGAAAGGACTGTATGTCAAGGCTGTATATTGTCACCGTACTTATTTAACTTATATGCAGATTACATCACGTGAAATGCTGAGTGGATGAAACTCAAACTGGAATCAAGATTGCTAGGAGAAATATTAATAACCTCATATATGCAGATGATACCACTCTAATGGCAGAACTAAACTAAAGAGCCTCTTTATGAGGGTGAAAGAGGACAATGAAAAAGCTGGCTTAAAACACAACGTTCAAAAAATGAAGATCATGGCATCTGGTCCCATCACTTCATGGCAAATAGATGGGGAAACAATGGAAACAGTGACAGACTTTATTTTCTTGGGCTAAAAAATTGCTGTGGATGGTGACTGCAGCCCTAAAATTAAAAGACACTTACTCCTTGGAAGAAAAGCTATGACAAACTAAACCTGAGATATCACTTTGCTGACAAAGGTCCGTATAGTATAAGCAATGGTTTTTTCAGTAGTCAGGTACAGATGTGAGAGTTGAGACCATAAAGTTGGCTGAGTGCCAAAGAATAGGTGCTTTCAAATTGTGATGCTGGAGAAGATTCTTGAGAGTCCCTTGGACAGCAAGGAGATCAAACCAGTCAATCCTAAAGGAAATCAACCCTGAATATTCATTGGAAGGACTGATGCTAAAGCTGCAACTCTAATACTTTGGCCACCTGATGTGAAGAGCCAACTCATTAGAAAAGACCCTGATGCTGGGAAAGATTGAGGGCAGGAGGAGAAGGGGGCAACAGTGAGTGAGATGGTTGGATGCATCATCAACTCTGTGTACATGAGTTTGAGTAAACTCTGGGAGATGGTGAAGGACAGGGAAGCCTGGCATGCTTCATTCCATGGGATCACAAAGAGTCAGACATGACTTAGCAAGTTAAAGACAACAATAATATTTTTAAATAAATAATTTTAGGGTAGTCAAAAAGTTTAATATAAAATGATTATAATCGGCATCCAAATTGGACAGGGCCACAAAAATCAAGAGGTCTATTTCTCTTAAAGTTGCAAAAAATTGGACATGACTGAGTGAACAACGATAGTAATAAAAACTGTATGTTATGGGCACAAAAACATACACAAGATCAATGGAACAGATCATAGATAAAACCATGGTTATATGGTCAATTAACTTATGACAGAGGAGCCACGAATATACAGTGGGGAAAGGACAGTCTCTTCAATAAAATGTCTTGGGAAAACTGAACAGCTACATCAAAGGAATGAACCACTTCCTTACACCATATACAGAAATTAACTGAAAATAAATAACACTGTAAACCTGAAACCATAAAACTTTTAGAAGAAAGCATAGGCAGTAAATTCTTTGACATCAGTCTTAGCAGTATTTTTTTGAATCCGTCTCCTCAGGCAAGGGAAACAAAAGCAAAATAAACAAGTGAGTCTGTATAAAAAAAGTTTTTGCACAGTGAAGGAAACCATAAACGAAATGAAAATGCAACCTATTGAATGGGAGAAGATATTTGAAAATTATATCTCTGATAAGGGGTTAATATACAAAGTACAAAAGAACTCAAATGAACTCAACAACAACAACAAAATAACAGTCCAATTAAAAAATGGGGAGAGGACTTGAGTAGATATTTTTCTAAGGAAAATATACAAATGGCCAACAGATACATGAAAAGATACACAACCTCACTAACCATCAGGGAGTGAAAATCAAAACCACAATGATTTATCATCTCACACCTGACAAGAATACTATTATCAGAAAGACAACAGAAGGGTTTAGCATGTGGAGAAAAGGGAACCCTCTTGTACTGTTGGTGGGATTGTGAAGTGGTGTAGCCACTATGGAAAACAGTATGGAGTTTCCTCAAAAATTAAGAAGAGAACTGCCATATGATATAGAAATTCTATTTCTGGGTATTTATCCAACAAAAACAAAAAACTAATTTGAGAAAATGTACACATCCCTGTGTTCATTGCAGCATTATTTATAGTGGCCAAGATATGGAAGCATATCTAAGTGATATGCTAAAGTGCTCATTGATATATAAGTAAAGGAGAGGTGATACACACACACACACACACACACACAGAGGAATATTATTCAGCCTTAAAGAGAAATAAAATCTTGCCATTTGTAATAACATGGATGTACTTAGAAGATATTATGCTAAGTGAATTAAGTTAGAGACAGATACCTTATGATATCACTTATATGTGGAATCTGAAAAACAAAACAAAGGAAAGCAGAAATAGACTCACAGATAGAACAAACTGGTGTTGTCAAAAGGGGAGAAGAATGAAGAATTTAGTGAAACAGGTGAATGGAATTAAGAAGTAGAAAACTGGAGTTAAGAAATATCATGGGGCTGTAAAGTAGAGGGAATATAGTCCATAATATTACATGAGCTTGGTATGGTGAAAGATGGTTACTAGACTTGTCATGGTGATCAATTTGAAATGGACATAAATGTTGAATCACTTTGTTGTACACTAAAACTAATGTACAACATGTATATGTATGTAAACTATACTTCAGTGATGAAAAAGAAAAGAGAATATAGCATACTATTCATGTAAACTTTTTTTTAATTTTATTTTATTTTTAAACTTTACATAACTGTAAACTTTAAAAACATGAAAAATAGTGCTATGTATTTGAAGTACAAAATTCCATATCTAATTTCAGAGATGGGTTACATTTGGGATCCAGAGTGGTTATCTTTAGTTTACTTAGTGAGAGGATGGGAATAATAAAGGTGAAAATCAAACTTAGCTATTGGAAATGTTTTCTTGATATTACTTAAACATAATCTTGGTATATTGGAAATCAACCTGTATAATAAATTTTAGCAATAAGTATAAGTTAGTGTAAATGAGACCATTACATTTTTTCCTTGCCCCATCCCACTCTCTTTTTTGTTCTGTTTTGCATAGCAAGGACATTGTGTTAGCATTCTCTCAAATTTAATAGAACTGTATTTGTGAATTACAATGATCAAATTATATTACAACGGACAGATGGCAGTTCCAATTATATGTGTTTTTCATGAACAGAAGTTACTTAAAATTGTGAGCCAAGATCTAACTACAAATGTCTGTGAACATGACATGTTATGCCACTACATGTCCCTGAAGGTATTTGTAAAGCAGTTTTATCTACTGTAAAGTAGATGACATATTTCAGAGCCAGATAAATCATCATAATATAATGTTGTGGTTATCATAAGATTTTTAGGTATGTGGGATATCCCAAATGAAGCATAGTTTGTAATGTTAATACATATCAGAAGGTAAATCTTGAGCTGTGCTCATATGAGTCTTGCAATATTTTATGTAGAGTAATAGTTTTCTGAAACAAATGTCCTAGGCTTTATAATCATCACTGATATCTTCAAAGTGAAAATAATTAAACATAGTGATGCATCTAATTGCTGAAATGTCAATAATATAATTAACTCATCTGTCTTATTTCAGTTACAAGTGGTGAATTTATTTTATGAATGCTTATTTGAGACATCTATTAAGTGGTTTAATAAATAATCATTGCTAACACTTAATTTTCCAAATCTAAATTTTATTAGTATACAAAGATTTTACTTATATTTCTCAAGAAATGCAGATAGATACTGTGTCTACTTGTGTAGTTACTGTGCAGACACTTTGCTGAAATGGATAGTGTCTGGGGAGGAATAGGTTCAGTAATCACGTGCAAAGATGAATAAGATAGGGTTGATCTTACTAATGAAATAAATATGGTAGAAAATAAATATGGTAGAAAACTTAGGTTAACTTCTTGGAAGAATCATGAAAATGTGAAGTGACATATAGCTAGCATTACTATATCTAGTACAGACAAGAAATGTATAACACTCAATCTCATGTGAGCTACTAAAATGCCTAAATGTTTTAAACAGATGTAATCCCCTTTTTAATACTTATGGATTAATTTGATTTTGTTTACATGCAGGTGTTTTCTTAGAGTTTACAGTTTCTTTAAGTAACTGTAGACATATGATATGGATATATGAAAATTTATGATTATATGATTTTGATTTCCCAGGACATTTCCAAATACTCTGAGATGGCAACAGGGATCCAGAATTCATCCACTTTAGAATCCTACCATCCTTATTCTCCCACCTATTCCCACCATCCTCACTCAGTCCTTAGAACTGCAAGTTCTACCCAAACTGAGGCCTATTTGCACCAAGTATGGCATAGAACTTTTAATGAGTTGGGAAAATTTCGTTCCTGTCTCAGTTTCAGCATTCATAAGGCACAAACTACCTACAATTAAATGAGCCCCTTAAAGAAAGAATGTGAATGCAAGTATTACATAAGCGTGGAATCAGCAGACCTACTATAACCTGATTGGCAATGGCAAAAGAGAAAAATAAAGTAAAATAATAATAATACTAATAACTTTGTTTAAAATAAAATATCTTTATTTAATGTGGGAATTATTTTCTTAGGTGTTAAACCTAAATATTGTCACATGATGAGATGTAATTGTATATAACTAATATTGTCAACAAATGTCAGGTATATCAGATATAGAAGGTAGTCTCCTGGTTTCTGTTACCTTGACAGTAAACCTTATTCTTGATAATCCATGCCCAGTTGAATTCTTGGCACTGAGAATTTAGTAAAATTCTTGCCAGATTCAAATTAGCCACTTTTCCTATTGCTGTAAAACAGATTGATCATTTACTAAAGTGTTCATCAAGTTTTACTTTTAGAGAAATACCCTTCTTGATATTTGTGACCCTATTCAATTTGGATGCAAATCATGATCATTTTATATTAAAATGAATACCCTGAAATTTTTTATATAAGAATATTGTTGTTGTTGTTCAGTTGCTAAGTCATGTCTCTTTGTGATGCCATGGAATGCAGCACACAAGGCTTCCCTATCCTTCACTAGCTCCCTGAGTTTGCTCAAATTCATGTACATAGAGTCAGTGATGCCATCCAACCACCTCATCCTCTGTTGCCTGCTTCTCCTCCTGCCCTCCATCTTTCCCAGCATCAGGGTCTTTTCCAGTGAGTTAGCTTTTCAAATCAGGGTGGCCAAAGTATTGGAGCTTCAGCTTCAGCATCAGTCTTTCCAGTGAATACTCAGGGTTGATATCCTTTTGGATTGACAGGTATGAGCTCCTTGCAGTCCAAGGGACTCTCAAGAGTCTTCTCCAGCACTGCAGTTTGAAGGCATCAATTTTTCAGCGCTCAGCCTTCTTTTTGGCCCAAATCTCACATCCCTACATGACTACTGGAAAAAAACATTGCTTAGACTATGTGGACCTTTGTCAGCAAAGTGATATCTCTGCTTGTTAATAGGCCATCTAGATTTTCTTCAAGGAGCAAGTGTCACTAATAATGTATTATTTCTAAGATACACTAATTTGAGATGTGAATACTGTTTGTGATGTTGCTATTTCTGTCAGTGGTTTTTAATTTCAATGAGAAGTTGCAGGTGGTCTCTTCTTTCTCTGAAACTAAAATGTTCCAGTTCTCTCTCGGTGTTTTTCATTTAACTTGAAAATGGAAGCGATTTTCAGTAATAGGGGCTTTTCGTGGAGCTTAGTTGGCAAAGAATCCACCTGCAGCACAGGAGATCCTGGTTTGATTCCTAGGTCAGGATGATCTGCAGGAGAAGGGACAGGCTATGCACTCCAGTGTTCTTGGGCTTCCCTTGTGGCTCAGCTGGTAAAGAATCTGCCTGCAGTGAGGGAGACCTGGGTTTGATCCCTGTTTTGGGAAGATCTCTTGGAGAAGTGAAAGGCTACCTACTCCAGTATTCTGGCCTGGAGAATTCCATGGACTGTGTAGTCCATAGGGTTGCAACAAGTCAGACATGACTAAGCGACTTTGACTTTTATTAGTAGTTATCCCAGCTGTAAACAGAGAATTTTACTCAGCTGCATTCAGTCACCTTTCCTGATGTATAGTTCTGTGTGTCTTGATTTTATAGATCAACTTAAAATTTATACAAGTTCTGTGGCACTGTATTTCATTGCTGTGTTTTAAGAAATATTCAAAGTTTACTGTGTTTCCCAAAGTCTAAGTATAGACTTTGTCTATTTATGACTATAGTCTAATTTAAAAATCCCTGTAGATATAAACTTTCATATATCTATGACTTTCATTTGTTCACTTTATTTCTGTTTTTTAATTTTGTATTTTATTGGAAAATGAGTTTATTTTAATTTTATGTGCTGAAAATAATTTTAATAAAAATGTTTTCCAGTGTAATAACTTGAAATTGTATTCCAGGTTGCAGCATATTATACCATTTACTCCTTTATTTAACCTTTACCACAGTACTGTGAGATGAGCAGGAAATGATCATATTCCCATTTTAAGTTTTAGAAAACTGGGCCTCATAGTCTTTAGGGACATAAAGTTTAAAATTGAATTGAATTACATATAAAACCAACGACTTAGAGCTAGCTCTAGTTGGATTCTAACAGACTCCCACTTAATGAAACAGTGTGTGATACTTGACATATTTTTTCTTTAAGTTTAATTCAGCTTAAATAGAATTGCTTAGTTCTTATTTGTTTGAAGTACTGTGATAAAAAAACAGTTGTATAAGGCAGATTAAAATAAAAGATAGGAAAATACATGATATTACATGTTATGAGAATATTAATAACCAGTAAGAAAACATTTTTAATACAGAGTAGTGATAGGGGAGCCTTGTGGGCTGCTGTCTATGGGGTCGCACAGAGTTGCACACGACTGAAGTGACTTAGCAGCAGCAGCAGCAGCAGTGATAGAAACCAGAATTCAGGTGTTAAGGAATAAGGAAGAGGTAAAGGTGTTGACAGATGTGGTGTGGACTGTCCTCTGAAGACAATGGAGGTGTGGGTGGGCAAAGACGATGGAGGGCCTGAGAATGCATGCAAAGCAGAGGGCAGTAGATAAATGGAGGGTGAATTAAGTACATTTGCTAAAAACATCTAAGAATGACAAGGATAAAGTGAATTAACAAATTTGAGAGCCTAAGAAAACAAGTAAAGGGGTTAACCTGGTAAAATACTCAAGTAAAGGAAATATGAAAGAGTCAAACTTTTATTCATTAAGAATAAAAGCTTATTTATTTTGGAAGATACTCATTTATTAGAAAGTGACAGAACTTTTCTTTTCCCTAAAATTTGATATTCTTGAAGTATGGAAAAGGAATTGAGAAAGAATGGAATAAAGTTGTTATTGTTGTTCTTGTTCAGTCACTAAGTCATGTCCTACTTTTTGTGACCCCATGGACTGCAGCATGCCAGCTTCCCTGTCCCTCACCATCTCCCAGAGTTTGCTCAAAGTCATTCTGTTGAGTCAGTGATGCCACCCAACCATCTCATCCTCTGTTGCCCCCTCTCCTCCTGCCTCAGTCTTTCCCAGCATCAGGGTTTTTTCCAGTGAGTCTGCTCTTTGCATCAGGTGGCCAAAGTATCAGAGCTTCAATCAGTATCAGTCCTCCCAATGAATATTCAGGGTTGATTTCCTTTAGGATGACTAGTTGTATCTCCTTGCTGTCCAAAGGACTCTCCAGAGTCTTCTCCAGCACCACAGTTTGAAGGCATCAATTCTTCCATACTCAGTCTTCTTTATGGTCTGACTCACACTTCCATTCAGAACTACTGGAAAAACCATAGCTTTGACTATAGGCAAAGTGATATCACTTTTTATTGTCAAAGTGATGTATCTGCATTTTATTATGCTGCCTAGATTTGTCATAGCTTTCCTTTCAAGGAGTAAATGTCTTTTAACTTCATGACTGCAGTCACCATCCACAGTGATTTTGGATCCAAAGAAAGTAAAATCTGTCACTGTTTCCACTTTTCCCCATCTATTTCATGAAGTGATGAGACCGGATGCCATGATCCTAGTTTTTTGAATGTTGAGTTTTAGGCCAGCTTTTTCACTCTCCTCTTTCACTTTCTTCAAGAGGGTCTTTACTTCTTCCCTTTCTGCCATAAGTGTGGTACCATCTGCGTATCTGAGGTTATTGATATATTTACTGGCATTCTTGATTCCAGCTTTTGATTATCCAGTCCAGAATTTTGAGTGATGTACTCTGCATTGAAGCTAATTAAGCACAGTGACAGTATACAGTGCTGATGAACTCCTTTCTCAGTTTTGAACCAGTCCATTGTTCCATGTCCAGTTCTCACTGTTGCTTCTTGTTCTGTATACAGGTTTCTTGGGAGAAGTTAAGGTCATCTATTATTCCCATCTCTTTATGAAGTTTCCAGTTTGTTGTGATCCACACAGTCAAAGGCTTTAGCATAGACAATGAAGCAGAGGTAGATTTTTTTTTTTTTTTTTGGAATCCCCTTGGTTTTTGTACAATCCAGTGGATGTTAGCAAATCGATTTCTGGTTCCTCTGTCTTTTCTAAATCCATCTTGTATATCTGGAAGTTCTGGTACTATTGAAGACTAGCTTCAAGAATTTTTAGCATAACCTCACTAGCATGTGAAACGAGTGCAGCTGTACAGTAATTTGAGCATTCTTTGGCATTGCCTTTCTTGGGATTGGAATGAAAACTGACCTTTTCCAGTCCTGTGGCCACTGCTGAGTTTTCCATATTTGCTGGCATATTGAGTTCACCTCTTTAACAGCATTATCTTTTAGAATTTGAAATAGCTCAACTGGAATTCCATCACCTCCTCTAGCTTTGTTCATAGTAATGCTTCCTAAGGCCCACTTGATTTCACACTTTAGAATATCTGTCTCTAGGTGAGTGACCACACCACTGTGGTTATCTGGGTCAGTAAGACCTTTTTGTACAGTTCTTCTGTGATTCTTGCCACCTTTTCTTAATAACCAGAAGTAGTAATAAATATTTTTGATAGATTTTGCATATTTTCAACCAAGTGATAGCTTGTGAACAGTATGCATACATGCAAAGGGTTACTTGATTATGAAAGACTTGAAAATCATTCAATATAAGTTAGACAAATCTAATCTCAAAGAGAAAGGCCACTTTACATTTTGTATAGTGTGAGAAAAGAGCTCGTAATACCTGATTGAAATATTTGTGTTGTGGAATTAACTTTTTTAGAAAAGAAATATAACAGGAGATAAACTAGGGAAGAAGGCAAACCAGTGCTGCCAGCATCAGCCAGGGTCTTAGAATTCTTCCCGTGAACTAATTTAAAATACTCCTGAGCCTGCTTTCTGCCATGCCTTCCAAGGCAGAAGGAAGAAAGTCATCATGGCTTCAGCCACTAATGCCGGCAGGGAGACGAAAGGCTCGTGTGTCCTTCCTTGTTCAGTGTCAAACAACTAAACATTGGCACAACTGGGACTGGCACTAAAGTCTGTCCTCTTATTACTGGAATATTTGTGTTGATGGAGATCACATATATATGTTTTATAAGTGCAGTATTAATTTTTAAAAACCGTCAAGGGTAGTTTGAGAATTATTTTAATTTTATTCTTTTTTTTCGCATGATTTAATATTATTTATGATTTTTTTCATAAGACATAAGTGTAAGTTGGCATCTAGCTTTGAACTTGTACAAGCCTGTTTATAAACTCATGGTCACCAGAATATGTGGAAAATATGCATATCTTATTTTGATTGACTGTCTTCTTTTTTATAAATGATATGGAGTATATCATAAACTGAAGAAGTTTCATTTTTATGGTACCAGAGATCAAGCAGATTCTCTCAACTCTGTCAGACATTCAGTTGATCACCTAATGTTTAATCCATACTTTATCAAATAACAAAATATAATACTTAATTTAGCTGCCTAAATGCTTTGATACTTTGCATCTCAGTCTTCTAATTCAGATATTTTTTAACATGTAAAATTAAAAGGTAAATCCCACAGAACATGTGCATTATCCTTAGCCTTTTCATTATTATTTTGCTTATTATTATTTTTTCCTGCAATAAAAGTGAAACAAAACAACAACAAAAAAACAACTGAAAGTGACTATAAAGCATAAGAAGACTAATTACTCTTTAAATATATACAACTTCTTTATTAGAAAAACAGTGAAAGGAATGAATATTTTATCTGATTAATTTATACAGAGCTTAAAAATTTAGAAGACTTTGAAGACTTCTAATATTTATTTTGCTTATCATGGGAAGTATACTGCATCACAATGTGGAAAAAAGAAAAGATACAGTGATGCCTGAAGAACAGATACAAATATCTTAGATTTAGATAGAATACAGTTCTGTTTTTTGTTTTACATACTATAACTATGTATTTTTAAGCATTGATTCTTGGGTTACTACATTTTCAAAACCCTTGACTATATTTGTTTATATTCTTCAAAGATGGTTCTGTGTTATGTGTTGATTCTTCTTATTTGTAATAAAATGGAATAATGAAATTCTCCTCCGTTTTCCTGAGTACCTTTGATATCTCGCATTACATATAAAAAATGAGGACATTTTCCTTCAAATAAGCTGAACTAAATTTATTCTTCCAATGGTTTTATTGTTTTGATATCAATGCATTGATTAAAAATGAATACTAACCAAACAAAATGTATTGAATCATGACATTGTAAGTCTGATGGATTTTGCTTTTGAAATGGCTTATTGTATATTATATTTTACTTATAGTTTGATTGTTCAAAATTTGAAATGTGTCTTTCATATTAAGATTCAGACATGGTGGACCAGGTTCCAATAACCCTGTTTCAATTTTCAAATAACCCTGTTTCAAAAAATTGCTGATTTCATTTCTAAGACTTGTATTAGTCAGAGTTCTTTAGAGATTCACAACCAATAATATATGTACTGTATACACTCTTCTGTGTATACATTTATTATGAGATACTGGCTCATGCAGTCATGAGGGCCGAGGAATCCTGTGATCTGCCTTGTGAAAGCTGGAGAACCAGAAATGTTGGTGGTGTAGCTCAGAGGCCCGGGGGCCAGAGGGCTGACAGTGCAGATTGCAGTCTGAGTCTGAAGGCCTATGAACCAGGGCACAAAGGGCAGGAGAAGGTCAATGTCCCAACTTAACCAGCCAGGTAGTGGGAGTGGGTCCTTCCTTTCTCCACCTTTCTTTATAGTATTCATGCCCTCAACAAACTGGATGATGCCCACCCACACTGAGGAAGGCACACAGCTCTACTCAGTCTATAGATTCAATAGCGACCATCCAAAAGCACCCTCAGGGACATATCCAGAAATAATGCCTAAGCAGATACTTGGTCTCCCCATGGTCTAGTCAACTTGACACATAAAATTTAACTTTCTAGTAGACAATTGAGGAAAAAATATAATCATTTTTTTTTTAAGTGTGTTGGTTAACTAGTTTTCAATAATGTGCACACTTATGTAACTATCATCCTAATTGAGATATGTAATATCTTCATCACTCAAAAATGTCCCCTTTTACTTTTTTGTGGTTAGTTATTTTACTTAAAATATTTTCTTCCAGTTTTATTAAGATATATTTGACATATAGTACTGTGTATGTTTAAGGTATACAACATAATGATTTACATACATAATTAAGTGATTGTCACAATAATTTCAGTGAATGTCCATCATCTAATACAGATGCAAAATTAAAGAAATAGGAAAAACAATTTTTTTCTAGTGAGGAAAACTCAAGAATTTCTTTATTTTACAAACTTTCATATGTAACACACAACAGTGTTAATTATATTTATCTTGCATGTTACATTCCTAGTGTTTATTTATCTTATAAGTAGAGGTTTATAACTCTTGTTATTTTAAAAGTGAATTTCTTTCTCTTTTTTTAAAAAAGAAATTCCACTTTCCTTCATTTTTGCTTCTTTAAGCTCCACTATGATCCATGTTATAGACACCTGCTGAAGCCCCAGTCTCTACTTACTTCAGAGACTAGGAGCATAACAGGGAAAAATAGGACGTGAGCTTTATTCATACTTTTCAGTTAGTGAAAATTATTTAAGATATCATGTATCTGTTATCACATTTTAGTTTGTTGATGAATAAAAGATGAATATATATTATTGCTTAAGTAGGCTTAATTTTTTGTACAGAAAATTTCACCAAAAACCTTATGTCAGAATATTTCTAATTTTAACAGATTAATTTTCCTTTTTTATTGACCCCATTTTCATGCAAAATATTACTTTGTTTATATTTGCTTTAGTAAAGGTATAGTGGCCTGATTTTTGGAAGACAACCTTTTATCCTTTATCTTACACAAGCTGTAATTCATTACATTATCATTACACAAACATCATATCACCCAGTTTTGATGCAGAAACTCATATCTGCATTGCTGTAACACCTGGGAAATGCTTTTAAAATAAATCAAATCTATCCATTTGCAGTGATACACCAACAGACTAGAAAAGTAATACAGAAGAGTATGGTTTAAGAAAGAAAAAAAAGTTGTCAAAATTAAATAATGTTTTAAGCCTGAAATTAAGAGGAGCATTTAAAGAGTATGTCTTCTCCATAATAGATGACAGAATATTCTACCATAGAAACTACGTACCTAGCTGCTTTGCAGCAGGTGCAGTTAAAAAAAAAAAATTACCCCAAGATTTTACTTGCTGCTAAGTCACTTCAGTTGTGTCCGACTCTGTGCGACCCCATAGACAGCAGCCCACCAGGCTCCCCTGTCCCTGGGATTCTCCAGGCAAGAACGCTGGAGTGGGTTGCCATTTCCTTCTCCAATGCATGAAAGTGAAAAGTGAAAGTGAAGTCACTCAGTCTTGTCCGACTCTTTGCAACCCCACGGATTGCAGCCCACCAGGCTCCTCCGCCCATGAGATTTTCCAGGCAAGACTACTGGAGTGGGGTGCCATTGCCTTCTCCAGAGATTTTACTTGACATTATTCTGATAGATTCCACGTTGTGGTTCAGTCTGTGAAGAATCTGCCTGTAATGCAGGAGACCCGAGAGATGGAGGGAGAGAGAGAGAGAGAATATGTTTGTATCTGCAACTATAAATAAGATAGAGAAGATGAGGGTCAGATGGTATAGCACACACAGGGTATTTAATGACAACAGAGGATTCCATACTGGACCTGTTTTTAATTTTCTTTTTAATTTCATCATTGCTGAGTTAGATTTGACAGAATTTGTAGATATTTAAAATGTACTTTGTACAGGTGAAAGAAATCAAAGAGGACACTAACAGATGGAGAAATATACCATGTTCATGGATTGGAAGAATCAATGTAGTGAAAATGAGTATACTACCCAAAGCAATCTATAGATTCAATGCAATCCCTATCAAGCTACCAACAGCGTTCTTCACAGAGCTAGAACAAATAATTTCACAATTTGTATGGAAATACAAAAAACCTCGAATAGCCAAAGCAATCTTGAGAAAGAAGAATGGAACTGGAGGAATCAACCTGCCTGACTTCAGGCTCTACTACAAAGCCACAGTCATCAAGACAGTATGGTACTGGCACAAAGACAGAAATATAGATCAATGGAACAAAATAGAAAGCCCAGAGATAAATCCACGCACATATGGACACCTTATCTTCGACAAAGGAGGCAAGAATATACAATGGATTAAAGACAATCTCTTTAACAAGTGGTGCTGGGAACTCTGGTCAACCACTTGTAAAAGAATGAAACTAGAACACTTTCTAACACCATACACAAAAATAAACTCAAAATGGATTAAAGATCTCAACGTAAGACCAGAAACTATAAAACTCCTAGAGGAGAACATAGGCAAAACACTCTCTGACATACATCACAGCAGGATCCTCTATGACCCACCTCCCAGAATATTGGAAATAAAAGCAAAAATAAACAAATGGGACCTAATTAACCTTAAAAGCTTCTGCACATCAAAGGAAACTATTAGCAAGGTGAAAAGACAGCCTTCAGAATGGGAGAAGATAATAGCAAATGAAGCAACTGACAAACAACTAATCTCGAGAATATACAAGCAACTCCTACAGCTCAACTCCAGAAAAATAAATGACCCAATCAAAAAATGGGCCAAAGAACTACATAGACATTTCTCCAAAGAAGACATACAGATGGCTAACAAACACATGAAAAGATGCTCCACATCACTCATTATCAGAGAAATGCAAATCAAAACCACTATGAGGTACCATTTCACACCAGTCAGAATGGCTGCGATCCAAAAGTCTACAAGTAATAAATGCTGGAGAGGGTGTGGAGAAAAGGGAACCCTCTTACACTGTTGGTGGGAATGCAAACTAGTACAGCCACTATGGAGAACAGTGTGGAGATTCCTTAAAAAACTGGAAATAGACATGCCTTATGATCCAGCAATCCCACTGCTGGGCATACACACTGAGAAAACCAGAAGGGAAAGAGACACATGTACCCCAATGTTCATCGCAGCACTGTTTATAATAGCCAGGACATGGAAGCAACCTAGATGTCCATCAGCAGCTGAATGGATAAGAAAGCTGTGGTACATATACACAATGGAGTATTACTCAGCCATTAAAAAGAATACATTTGAATCAGTTCTAATGAGGTGGATGAAACTGGAGCCTATTATACAGAGTGAAGTAAGCCAGAAAGAAAAACACCAATACAGTATACTAACGCATATATATGGAATTTAGAAAGATGGTAACAATAACCCTGTGTACGAGACAGCAAAAGAGACACTGATGTATAGAACAGTCTTATGGACTCTGTGGGAGAGGGAGAGGGTGGGAAGATTTGGGAGAATGGCATTGAAACATGTAAAATATCATGTATGAAATGAGTTGCCAGTCCAGGTTCGATGCACGATACTGCATGCTTGGGGCTGGTGCACTGGGACGACCCAGAGGGATGGAATGGGGAGGGAGGAGGGAGGAGGGTTCAGGATGGGGAACACATGTATACCTGTGGCGGATTCATTTTGATATTTGGCAAATCTAATACAGTTATGTAAAGTTTAAAAATAAAATAAAATTAAAAAAAAATTTAATTGAAGTATAATTGCTTTGCAGAATTTTGTTGTTTTCTATCAAACCTCAACATGAATCAGCCATAGGTATACATATATCCCCTCCCGTGTCCCTCCCCATCCCACCCCTCTAGGTTGATACAGAGCCCCTGGTTGAGTTTCCTGAGCCACAGAGCAAATTCCCCTTGGCAAAAAAAAAAATAAATAAATAAAATAAAATGTACTTTGTGTTGATTTGATACATGTATACATTATGAAAGGATTAATTAATTAATACATCCATCACCTCATATAATTACCTTTTTTTTGGTGGAAACATTTAAATTTTACTCTGTTAGAAAATTTCAGTTATACAATAAAGTTTTTCTTCTATTCATGATCAGGGAAGACGTTGGGGAGAAGGTTAAGTTAGCAAAAATCCTTAACAGAATAAAGGAGATGAAACAAAGTGCATTCTTTGTGGTGCCTTTGTACGAGCCAAAGTTCAGTGTGAAAGTACAGGCAATTCACCTTGAAGATCTAACATCACTGATACAAGCTGAGGGTGCATGTAAGAAATTATGGGGTTATGACAGGAATATACTCTTGGTTCTTAACTGTAGAAGGCCTGGACAACAAGCTATGGTGTTTAAATTTTATCTGTTAGATACCAAAGAAAATTAGCAACAGTTAACTTGTATGACTAAACACAGCAGGACCCAAGTACTAGATGAAAGTTTTTTTGTAGTAATATGCCTAAATCACAGTGATTTCAGTGAGACAGAAGGACATATGTGAGAATATTTTAACAGAAAATCAATAGGACTATCTTCAGTATTTGGTAAGGCAAGAAAAAAACCTCAACCATAATGTGACGAAAGGAAGACAACACCCTCTTATTGAAATAGAGAAGTCAGAAACTGCCTGCAATGTGGGAGACCCGGGTCCAATCCCTGAGTCGAGAAGACCCCCTGGAGAAGGAAATGGCAACCCACTCCAGTATTCTTGCCTGGAGAATCCCATGGACAGAGGAGCCTGGCAGGCTACAGTCCATGGGTGGCAGAGTTGGACACGACTGAGTGACAACACTATCTACCCGAACTGGTATGACCAAACCCAGCAGGGCCCAAGTATTGGATGGAAGATTATTTATAGTAATATGCCTAAATTACAGTCATTTCAGTGAGACGGAAGGGTATATGTGAGAATATTTTGACAGAAAAATCAATAGGACTCTCATCAGTATTTGGTAAGGCAAGAAAAAAATCAACCAACCATAATTTAATGAAAGGAAGACAACACACTCTTAATTGAAATAGAGAAGTCAGAAACAGGTTAGGTTTGAGAATGATGAGATCAGCTTTCACCATTTAGAATAAGACATTCAATGGGGTGTATCAAAAAGAAATTAAATATATGGACTGAGAAAGCATGAGAGAGGTATAGAGTGATAATAAAATTTGGTAGCAGATGTCTATTTTGTACCATTTTAATTTATGTTAATAAGTTGTACAACGATTAAATAAATCAGCTCATTCTGAAAAAAGCTACTGCGTAAAGAAGACAGTAAAACATTAGCTGACTGAAATCTGAGCTAATATGTACAACATTAATATAACTGAATGCTTCATTTGCTGTCTTTCCATCCAGATGTTGCCCACTGTGCTTGGCTTGGTATATATGACATGCAAGGTAACAGGGGTCAAAATAAGTGAAATTCACGGTCTGCTTTCACCAGTGATTTCATTTCTGTTCATCCATACATATTATTTACATTTTTGCAAAAATGACAGAGAAAGTAAGCCCACATAGATGCATATTTTTATTGGATAGAAAAGAAATTTACTATTGTAAAAGCCATTTTAACTTTTTTCCTCAATTTGCCCTCCCTAAAATGAGAATAATTATCTTGCTTATTGTAGTCACTGAGTTGTCACTATAAATAACCCCCTAGATCATAATATAGTTGGAGTTCATTTTCTAAGATTTTATTCACAAAAATTATTCACAGGGAACATGGAATTTATTATCTTAAAATTGCTCATTCAGTGCTGGAAATACCAATTTCTGGTTCATTGGGACCCTGGTATATTGCTCAACTGGTTTTCTTGTTATTTTGCCTTAGTAAAATTCACTACAATTTTTTTTCCTATGGCTGTTTTATCATTGTGTGTGTGTTTAGTCACTCAGTCATGTCCCGCTCTGCAACCCTTCACACTGTAGCCCACCAGACTGCTCTGTCCATGAAATTTCCCAGGCAAGAATACTGGACCCAAGGATCAAACCTGAGTATACTCTCAACCCAGGGATCAAACCTGCATCCTCTGTGTCTCCTGCATTGCAGGCAGATTCTTTACCCGCTGAGCCATCAGGGAATACCCCCAACACTTTATAAAGAAGAAAAACACTACTTCTCACTAATTTCATGGTTATAAAACATTATGAAATGTTCTATATGAAAAAAACTAATTCAGCTACATTAATTTACCAAACTCTTGAAACTGATTTCTGTGTATTCTTAATTCCAGGATATTTACCTCATAGTATTCTTGTTTAGTGATTGAATCTGCCTGGCTGGTTTGATTCATTCCTCACTAAGAAGTGAAATAAGCTGATACCATTGTAATGATATTAATTTTAAACATCCCAGTGTATGCTACTAGTGTGTGTATATTAGAGCAGTTTAAAAGTTCAGTTTTGGAAACAGATTTATTAGTCTTGTATCTGCCATATAAATAGCTGGGATCATCTATTTGGCATCTATTTAACCTAAGCCTCAACAATTCATATGTGATTAAATGAGGTAAATTTCAATAATAATTAGGGTAGACTAAATGATTGTTAAATAGTGGATATACCTTGAAGAGAAGGCTTATCACTGGCCCTTGCTTTTTTACTGTATAGACAGATGCTTTCATTGACTGATTTCCTTTGTTTTTGAAATTAATTTTTTGTGGGTTCACTGAGATAACACAAACACAAAATCAGCCCTGGTTTTTATCATCTATTTTAATTTTGGAGACACAATTAGTTAAGAAGCATCTTTCATATTTATCCACTAGTTAAAAAAATAACTTCTCACTTGAGTTTTCTGTTTCTTACCTAAGCCCTGGAAAATTCTGACAATTATAATATTGCTCTTAGGTAGTTAGAATAGGAAAAAGGAGTCCGGAATGGCGCTGGCTAAATGACAAGGAAGGGAAAAGCCTACGAAAATAGAACAAAGTAAGGTCAGAGGACCAGAGTGAGGACATCAGGTAGAACAAACAGCACTCCTATAGCCCAATTTATATAGGGCAGGCCCAGAGGGAGGGGAAAAAACATAAAAAAGAGGAGCCAAAGGGCTGGGAATCCCTCGCTCGCTCTCAGTCTCTCTCACTCACTGTCTCTGTCTCTCTCTCTCTTCTCTTTGTGTCTTTTGGGTCGGCATGTCCTCAGGCCTCGGGGATGTGTTTTCTTTTATTTTCTAAATAAAACTGAGCTGTAACATGGAGTTGTAACACTGATCTGTTTGAGAGCTGTGATCCGGTCTGTCAGAGGGCTGTAATGCTGGTTTGTGGCTTCAAATATTTGTTGCGGTGAGACAGAACCAAGGAAATAACACACTCCCCCGACATCTATGGTGCTATGACTAGGGTTTAACCTGGCTGAAACAACCTTGGCGTGGCCCTCGCAAGGTGGAGGCCAAGCAGAGCAGGAGCCCAATTTGGCAAAGCTCCTGCTGTGGAAGTTGAACACAAAGAGAAGAGAGAGAGAGACAGAGAGAAGGAGAAAGAGCGAGTGAGAGCGAGCAGGCAAGAGCAAGAGACCCCGGCCCTTTGGCTTCTCTTTTTATGTTTTTTTCTCCTCCCCCTAAGCCTGCCCTATGTAAATTGGGCTAGCCATGAGTGCTGTTTGTTCTGCCTGAGGTCCTCAGTCCTGTTCTCAGACCTTCCTTTGTTCTATTTTTGCGGGTTTTTCCCTTCCTTGTCTTTTAGCCATTGCTATTCTGGACTCCTTTTTCCTATTCTAACCACCTAACATTACCATGTTACAATTTTAGATTCATGAAATTGTATTGTTTTTAGATTTAAGGAAATCCCTTAGGGCTAATTCACAAGCACCTTTTTATAACAATAAATACAAAGTTTTGTAAGTCTGTGTCGGTAAGTATGTATGTATGTGTGCTAACATACAGCTGTGTCCAACACTTTGCGACCCCATGAACTGGAGCCCACCAGGCTTCACTGTCTATGAGATTCTCTAGGCAAGAATACTGGAGTGGTTGCCATGTACTCCTCCAGGGGAGCCTCCTGACCCAGGGATTGAACCCATGTCTCTTACATCTCCTGTACTGGCAGGTGGGTTCTTTACCACTAACACCAACTAGGAAGCCCATAGGTAAGTATAGTGAAGCACAAAACACACACAGTACACATATTTATAATACATATTTCTTTAGTATATATCTTAACATAGTCAAAGAACAGTAATTAACTTTTAACATGGTCTCTGTTGGTAATAATCCAGGACTTGAGGTTTTTGGTGATTGTCATATCTTTTTGTGTGTGAGAAAATACATTGAAAACTTTGAAGCAGCCACAAATTCCACCTGAACTATTAGAGTCAGAAGTTTACCTCTGACAAACTAGTCCTGGGAAAATTCTCTGTCTCAGGTAACAGCTTTTGTCTGTCATGTCCCCACTAACATTTACTACCCTCTCCATTGATAACATTGTATTTAAATAACCAAATATGTGCATTCATAAGTCTGTGTCATCTGCATAGGTCATAGGTTGAGAATCAATAGTGCCTATTGCTTAAGAGTCTCATCTTTAACTATGTTAAACATTCTAATACTAGAAACCAATATTATTTCATATATATACAAGGCTGTTCTAGAGACACCACGGATGCAGCAAATTTATATGTAAAGCATTGTCTCAATCATAGGAAAAGATGCTCCTTAAGTGCCTTTTGAAACCTGGCATTTCCTTTCCCCTGTTAATCAAGTAGCTTTTCAATTAATTTCTTTTCATTTATTCATTAATTCATTAAAATGATTAAGTACCTAGTAGGTGCAGATTTTGATAAGAGCCGTCATTTTGGTTAAGGAAGCCATAGGTTATAAACAGAGTGCTATAGGAACATATATTTGTTGTGTTGTTTGGCAAATATAAGACCAGAAAGTTGCCAACTATAGAATTCTCAACAAGGGACTACTTACCAAGCCTAGAGGGAATAGAGTTCTAAGGATTATTTCTGGTGATGGACGAGGCCTGACTTGAAATTCATAGTATCTAGCTAGTTAACAAGAAAAAAGTGCATTTCAGAGAGAAGGAAGAGCTTTAATGAAACTACAGTGTTGAAAAATCTCTGTCTTTAGCATTTACTAGATTTAGCTCTCGAGGAGTTAATCTCTCTTGACTTAAATTTTTTCATCTATGAAATAAAGATAATATTCTAAGTTTGTTGTGAGGACTAAATGAGAACATTTGTGTGAATGGTTTGGCTTTGTGCTTAATGCATGTTAAAGCCTGACTTTTTTTTAACCCTTACTTTATGCCTACAGTTCTAAGTGCTTTGTATAATTATGCAGTGGGTCTTACTCCATAGTCTTCAAGCTTAATCGCTAGACTCACCAGATAAATGTTAACTGGTGCTGTGTACAGAAGTAATATATTTAAGCAAAGTGGATGCTCACATTAAAATGAATTTTAACATAAGTCCAAGTACTAGTATATACTCTGAAGCTATCCAGTAACAATAGTGTCCTTACTGGAAAATAATTGGAAGTGAATTACATACTATACATAGTAACTAACTCAACAAAGTTGAAATACTGCTAGTGTTTTAACATAATGATAAGGCTGTTATTTTCTTTTCATTATAAATATTCTATCTACCATATGTGATGTCAATATTTTCATGGACAAAATGAAATAAATTTGTCATGAGATATATTAGGAAATACCATATTAAAAAACCAAACATATCACCTCCTCTTAATAAAGCCAGAGGAAATTTTCTTGCCTCGATTATGAAGCAAAATCAAACAAAAAATAAACTTGTCATGTATCATTTTTGACAGTTCATTATTTCCTCCTACAACATTTTATTATTGCTATACCACATAGGGTATACTGTAAATTATATTTTTAATGAATCATCATAGAAGTTTTTTGATATTGTAGGTAGGTCATGCATGTGCTAAGTCCTAAGTTGCTTTAATCATGTCCAATTCTTTGCAACCCCATGAACTGTAACCTGCCAGGCTCCTCTGTCCATGGGATTCTCCGTGCAAGAATACGGGAGTGGGTTGCCATGCCCTCCTCCAGGGATCTTCCTGACCCAGGGATTGAACCCATTTCTCTTAGGTCTCCTACTTTAGCAGGTGGGTTCTTTACCACTAACGCCACCTAGGAAGCCCTGTAGTAAGAGGTCTTTTATGTGCCTTTTAAAAACTGGTAAAAAACAGTCTTTTCTAGTCATCTAAAATTCAACTACTCTCTAAAAACTCTATCACTTTTTATCACTAATACACTAATTGCAATGGGATTTCCTTTTCCCATTCTTTAGCACCTACAAGTGGATGGTTTTTCAACTGACGTACAACCATTAAATTTGCTTTTCTCCCCAACTATTTGGTTCCTGTTTTAATTTTCATTGCTGTGCTTTTACCAGTTTAAAAGAATTACCCTAAGTGAATAGAATGAAGTTTAGCAGGGATGACTGCCTTGAAGTGCAATCAAGGTAGAAGTGAGTATTGTGTATATGAAGTTTTAGGAACAAAAGAAACCTGGAAGAAACAACAGGGTCATAATTAAATACAATCTGACTGTGAGAGAGATACATATCTCTGTTGTGTTTAACAGCACCTATGAAAAGGTCTCATGGAGATAAAGCCTATCACTGCAAGTCAAAGCCCAGATTTAACACCATTATCACAAACAAGATATTAGAAATTAAGAAGTGTTCAAAGAGAAAGAACATGAAATATTTATGATTAGAAAATACTAACTTTAAAGAAGACTAAAGAGCTGTGAACTGTTAAGGTTTTAGAGAAGTTTTAGTGTGTGATGAAAGAACTGCCTTTAAAGAACTCTTGTACAGTCCTCGTTGCCTGGTGGAGAATGGGCTTTGGAAAAAATTAGCCTGGCTCAGAATTCCAGCTTTTCAGTGGATAGCTATGCAATCCTGTGTACATTTCTAAGTCCCTCAACTTTCTCATTTAGAAAATGAGAAAAACATATATATCGTGCAGTTTTATAAAGATTAATGAAATAATGCATGTCAAGTACATTGTACAGTGTCTAGTTTTTGTTATTGCTAATTGTAATAGCAATAACTGAAAACTATTCCAACAGAATAGTCTAGTCGAAGCTATGGTTTTTCCAGTAGTCATGTATAGATATGAGAGCTGGACTATAAAGAAAGCTGAATACCAAAGAATTGATGCTGTTGAACTGTGGTGTTGGTGAAGACTCCTAACAGTCCCTTGGACTGCAAGGAGATCCAACCAGTCCATCCTAAAGGAGATCAGTCCTGAGTGTTCATTGGAAGGACTGATGTTGAAGCTGAAACTCCAATACTTTGGCCACCTGATACGAAGAGCTGACTCATTTGAAAAGACCCTGATTGGGAAAGAATGAAGGCAGGAGGAGAAGGGGACTGCAGAGGATGAGATGGTTGGATGGTATCACCGACTCAATGCAAATGAGTTTGAGTAGACTTCAGGAGTTGGTGATGGACAGGGAGGTCTGGCATGCTGTGGTCCATGGGTTCACCAAGAGTTGGACATGACTGAATGACTAAACTGAACTGAATTGATTCCAACAGAATATGCTGATTAGCTATATTCTTCTTCTGCTGCTGCTAAGTTGCTTCAGTTGTGTCCGACTCTGCGTGACCCCATATTCAGCAGCCCAACAGGCTCCCCCATCCCTGGGATTCTCCAGGCAAGAACACTGGAGTGGGTTGCCATTTCCTTCTCCAATGAATGAAAGTGAAAAGGGAAAGTGAAGTCACTCAGTCCTGTCTGACTCTTAGGGACCCCATGGACTGCAGCCCACCAGGCTCCTCCATCCATGGGATTTTCCAGGCAAGAGTACTGGAGTGGATTGCCATTGCCTTCTCCGGCTATATTCTTCTAAGTAGCCTCAAACTCATTCTTTGTTAGTGGAAAGATGGGAATAAAAATAAAAGGCATTGACACTGACTTATTCACTGTTCTCTGCCTAGAAACTGATTTCCTAACCCTGACCATATATCTCATAAATATTCATGGATTAGTGAAAAAATAGTGATGCAATTTGAGATTCAAGACTAAATGAGTTTAGGCAAGTGATTGGTATGGAAATTTTTGATTTATTACTTTACCCAGGTATTATGGGTTTTCTTTGACTTATCACACTGAGTTCATCATCTATGATTTTGTTTTGTTTAGTTTAAATAAGAAAACATTTCTTTATATGTTGCTTGGAAGAATGGCTGGAGAAACACATATCTCCATGTGGCGTGTGTTCTGAATATGTCCTTTATTTTATATATTATAGTAGTGAAAGTCCCTCAGTCGTGTCCGACTCTTTGCAACCCCAAGGACTATACAGTCCATGGAATTCCCTAAGCCAGAATACTGGAATGGGTAGCCTTTCCCTTCTCCAGGAGATCTTCCCAACCCAGGGATAAAACCCAGGTCTCCTGGATTGCAGGCAGACTCTTTACCAGCTGAGCCACAAGGGAAGCCCATATTATACCAAGAGAAAGGAAATTTTTCCCAATCCTTGTCTTGGGAAAGTATAATCATGAGAATGGATAATAGTGTTTGTAAAGGAAGATGGAGGCTTTTCCTTATATACCTAGGATTGCTTTGGCCCAGCACACTCTACATTGCAAGGTGTGTTTCATTCAGTCTCTCTTGCCTCTGTCACATTCTCACCCTTGTACTCTTTCTTTCCCTGGCCCTGCATTTGTAATGTGATAAGTGGAGACGACAAATGGTTTTCAGATGTGTATGAGCCCAGTCGCTCAGTGCTGTCCTACTTTTTCCAACACCATGGACTATAGCCTGCCAAACCCCTCTGTCCACGGAATTTTCTAGGTAAGAATACTGGAGTAGGGTGTCCTTTTCTACTGCAGGGGATCTTCAACTCAAGGATCCAACACACATCTCCTGCGTCTTCTGCATTGGCAGGCAGATTCTTTACCACTAGCACCACCTGGGACACCCATGTACTTAATGTACCTAAGTATAAATTCTAAGTGTCACTTAGGTTATATCTTACTTAGTTCCTCTTTAAAATAGCAAAAATGTCCACCCAGTTTTTGTGAGCATTTTAAAATAGTATGTACAAAGTGCCTTGGATATAGTAGATGATCATAAATAATTTTTTAAAATTTTCCTGTACTTTAAATAAATGTTACCTGATAACAGTAACATTTTAGGCTTTACAGACAAACATCAAAGTCTCTACAATTACCTGAAAGGTAAGAGAATATAAGCACATAAAAGATAATTTTCTGATAATATTAACTTTTTATGTTACTGTGCCAGACTTGGGTCCTCTTTGCCTCTCACAGTAAAGCCAGTCTGTTGACACCAGGGGTTGTGGTGAAGGAGAATGCAGCATTTAGTATAAGGCACTGTACAAGGAATCTGGGGCAACTAGTGCTCAAGAAGCGTGAACCCTGAGCATTTTTAAAGGTCAGGTGAGGGAGGGGAGACTTAGGGTATAAGATCAACTCCTGCAAGTTCTCTGACTGGGTGATGGTGAGGTAATGTCTTCCATTTGGTGAGGTCTTAACATCTGTAAAAAAAAAAAAAAGAAAGAAAGAAATGAGTATCAGATACTATTAGCTATTCAGTAGTTATCAGAGAGGAGCTAAAACAGAAACTTTGGGGAAGGAGCCTGTCTCAGGAAAACCCAGTAGGGTCCTGCTTAGCTGTATTTAATGTTACTTTGAATGTATTATTCTAAGCAATTAAAAAAAAAGAAATTTCATCAAGGACTCTTGAAGTAGAATAACTAGTATATTTTCAACAGTTTTCGTCCTATTCAAGTTAATTACTACTTGTATATTACAGACTTATCATAATAAGGCAATTCATTCTTGTGTTTTTTTCTGTCAATAAATATTTATTGAGAACCTACCACATGCCAAGTATTGTCGAAAGTGCTTAGGAAATATGAGTGAGCAAAATAGACCTGCACTGAAGAAAATTACTTTAGGAGAGTCATAATTTCTTCTGATACATAGGAGCATATTATTTGCAGAACTGGTGTTTATTGGTTTCACCTTTGAGGTACAGAGTATCAGAATTTCACTCTGTAAAGAGGTAAAAGTGTTTACTCACCTAACTTGATATATGTAGAATTTGTAATACTTAACATTTTCTATTAATTAAAGGGTTTTTATTTTTACTTCATACATGATTTTGTTACATACTAGAAAGAATTTTTCTACTTCTCTAAGAGCATAGGTACTTCCCAGTGGCTCATTGGTAAAAAAATCTGCCTGCCAATGCAGGAGACACAGGAGACCTGGGTTTGATCCCTGAGTCAGGAAGGCTCCCTAGAGGAGGAAATGGCAACCCACTCTGGTATTTGTTCCTGCGAAATCCTACAGACAGAAGAGCATGGCTGGCTAACAGTCCATGGGATCGGCAAGAGTCAGACAAGACTGAGCATGCAACACTCATTCACTTAAGAGCGTAGAGTTTGGGAACCTTACTGGCTCTGCAGGGTACGGATTTGTCACCCTGTTTCTCTGGTGATTGCATGAACCCTATCATTTCTACTTTAGAATATGATTAGTTTCCCATCCCAGCCCTCATACCCCAATATATGTAATTTGTTTAATTCAACATTAAAAATAAAAACAAAAGCAGAATGGACTAGTAAAGGTTCATGCCACTGTTATTGTCCTGTCCTTCCCTCTGTTTGCCCAGGGGAATCTGATTTGCCTATGTCATAAAGATATTTTCCCAACTATTGCCTTCTGCTGTTAACTTCTCAGTCAGCTTATTTCTACATAGCAGGAACAGTCTGGAAGAACTTGAATCAAAGTTGCTTTCTCTATTGTGTGTATTAGAATGTTGTCAGTAACGTATTATGGGATTTTATTGGATAGTCTTTGTCCTGCTTTATCACTTTCCTTGCAGAGGTACAGGTAATAAAAATGTCTATGACTTGGGTCTTGGATTTGGATAGTTCAATTAGCTGTTCAGGAAGTCTATCAAAACTGTGACTCCAGGTCCCTGAACTCCAGCATTTTCATTATTAGTGTGAAATGTTAGTGACAAATGAGGTATGATCATCTAGACACCTCATCAACCTGCTGGCTTGCTGCCTGAAGTAAAGGGGCAGTTTTAAAAGCATCAGGGTTTTGATGGGGCTCTAAGCATGTGGCTCAAAAACAAAGCCCATGAAAAATGGGGAACATCATACATACGGAACAGTGATAAGCTTTCATAGTTCTCTGAAATTCCACAGTCAGAATCAAAGCTAAATCTTATTTTTAGGATATTAGGCAGTAAGGATTAAGATAAGGGTTTTCTTATTAGCTATGCTTGTAAATATAAGGATTATTTTAATAAATGGTTGGCAACAGTTTAAATATAATGATAGTAAGAGAACTTATATGAATGTATTTTGTTAAGAATTTATATTTAAAGCAGTGATTAACAAATACTAATTTGTTATTTTAATAAATTTCATGTGTATGGATAGACATCATCAAACAAAGTTTGTGCTGAAGTGTGTGCAATGCATGTATTTACACTAGTGGGTCTCCATGGGAATGGTACTGCCCTCTAGGGGTGATTTGATAATCTGTGGGGTAAATTGATTACTAGGATGTGGAGGATGCTATGAGCATACAGTGGGTAGAGATACTCAATCTAGAAAAGAAAAAAAATTCTTCTACATACAGACTATATTCTATGTTTTAATGCCCATTCATGCAGCAGGAAAATGCGTTTGATTATCTGGACCTAGATCCTACTTGCATTACACATGTAAACCTAAAGTGTATTTTGTATGTCTTTACATACAGACTGACTTTTTCACAATCACAGCTATTTTCTGAATTTATAGAAGATGATGCTTTATTTTGTTTGAAAGTTTACCAAAAGCTGTTTTCCATTTTGTAAAATCACATTACTAACGGCAGTGTCAGTCATGGTTTTTAGTCACCAGTTCAACATACTACCTTTCTTTCTTTGCAGCTATTGCATTCATGGGGATTATACGTACATTTATAAGCATGACTGCTTCTTCATAGAATACTGAGGGTTGGTAATTTAATACTTATTTTTAAGTTATTAAAAAAAATTCTGAGATAGACAGTTGCATTGAAATTTCTCAATCAGCTACAATATATTGTGTAAAAATTGCATTTCAGATAATAAAATGGACCATAAAAAGTTTGTTGTGAAAATTATCTGAGTTCTGTAGAATTGAAAATCACTGATTTATGTATATAGAAAGTCTGGCTGGTTCATCGTATAGCCAAATATAAATGCTGCAAGTATCCAAATTGTTGGCACATTTCTTTGGTAGGAATATGTAGATTTTAAAGACATTTCCTGGCAAATTCAACCCTATAAATTGTAGGAAATTTTGAGATAGGGGCCTGAAAATAAATCCTGAAGTCAGCATAATTAATTTTCTTTAAACAATTCAACTGCATGTATATTAAATGCCTCATTATGCAAGACACCTTTCTAAATGCCTAGGAGACAAAGACAAATATGAAATAATTCACTCTTCCAGGGAGTATATTTTCTAGTAGGAGGGACAGACAGATATCTGAAGAATATTAATGCAGTATAAATGCTGATAGAGTTATTGTTGCAATTCTACAAAGGAATGAAAGTCAAAACTGAGACAGAACCTGGTGGGAGATACAGTGTGAAAACTGTGTAGGGACTTATGTTGTGCAAAGCCTTAAATAGTGTACTAAATTAATGTCATAAGATCATTAGATGAAAATAAAAAGCTACTTAAAACAAGCAAATAGCAGCAATAAAACTTATTTCCGTAGTTTCTATGTTTGAAGGAATCTGATCCTACTGTAAAAGAACAATTTGTTAGTCACTGTTAAGTTTCTTGGAAGAATAGGATGATGAACTCAATGAGAAAAAGAAAAATCAAAATTCCTCTGCATAGTTAAAAATATTTTTTGAAATCTCAAGAAGATCTGAAGATAAAGTATAGGGGATAAGAACCAAAGGAAAAATAGATTGACATGATGTTGATTACACTGTGGTGGGAAAGAGAAGAGCACAGGAAGTAAATACACAAGATTTAAGAGATCATTAGGTTAGAAAGAAAGGTCCCCATGATTATGTAATTCTGTGAGAGTCTACAGAAGTCTGAGTGAAGACTGGACTTTCTACAGTTTCTGTAAAGGAAATTGAGGCAATTTTATTTAAATTCTAAAGAAAATAATTGCCAATATAAAGAATTTAGAATGCCCAGAAAACTATGATAATTTTTTTTTTTTTTACAGGCTTTAAAAGTGTACTTTTTTACATATCTCTGAAAGATTCAATTTCCCCTCTTGATCAATCATGGACTAATGTTTTTTAAAATAAAAAATCATATGCCTCAAGCAGTGCAAATATTTTCATTTCTATCTCATGTTGGGATGGCAGTGGATTGTTTGTAGACCACTACTGGTTCAGAGGCTATGCGTTGAGTAGCAGTGCTTCACTGAGCAGCATGGGTAGCTCTCACATAGTCTTATGAGCTTGTGAAAGACAGTCTCTCTCACTCAGTTTCTAATCTGCAGTAAAATTTGTATCTATATCTTTTTTTTTTTTTTGGTAAGAAACTTGAGAGAAACTAGCACAATACGTTCTCCATTTCTTTTTAAATAATAATATCCCTCATTTTTGGTTGGATACTTGGAATAAAGCTTACTTTTCTCAGACTTCTCTTGCCATATAATGTGGACAGTGTATTTTAGCAGGAAATGTTTTGTGCAACATCTAGATTGTATCTTCCAATGTTACTTCCGGTCCAGATGAAATGAAGATGTGATATCTGATGCTTCTTGAGCTATAAGAACTTGAAGCATTTATGCCATGGATGATTATATTAGCCCTGGAGTGTTTACCTTCAATATCCTTCTAAGATTTTAACTTCTAAGAAGTAAAATTCCATCTTATTTAAGTTATTTTAGACTTTCTATCACATACAAAACAGCCAAAGTCCAATCGATAAATAAATTAGAACAGATGTGTAAAGCAGTACCTGATACATAGAAAACACTCAGTAAACATTAACGTTAATTATTAAATAAGTATAGTGACAAAGTTTTTAATTTATTCAGTAAATATTTAATAACAATCTTCTGTGTGTCATTGTGTTTTGTAATGGTAACGTGAAAATGATTAAGTTCAGTTATTTGCACATAAATTCTTGTCTTGAAGGTGTAATGTAATAATGAATCATTAACCATTTATTAGTATTTTTAAAATGATTTTCAAAGGAGAGTGTTTGACATATATAACATGAGCATTACCTAATTAAAAGGAAAATTAAACACATGTCTGATAAATATTCTTCTTAATAAAAATGGCTGTTATGAGACTTTACACAAATAAGAGTTAGCCCCTTAGGACTAGTTATAATCATTTGTGATCTCTAACTTGTATTCTGCAATTTGCATTTTCCCTGGAGATTCCAAAAATCAAAAGCTCATAAGTAATCAAACTATTAAAGTTTATGACTATTTACATTGTAGTATAACACTTATCATTTATACATTGTAGTATCTGTAAATATGAAGCTTTTTAGGGGAATTGCATAGGTAAAGATATTTCATAATTTAAAAAAATTAAATGAAGGATATATTCAGACTTTTTAGAGAAATATTAGTGGAAATTAATTGTTAATCATTTATTAAAGTAAGCCTGCTTAACAGACTTACCCATTTAATCTGGTAGGTTTATTTGGGTTCTCTGTTCAGAACTGAAATTAAGATACTGTCTGGCTGTGTCCTGATCTGGAGACTTGACTGAGTAAAATTGACTTCCAAACTCATTCAGAATGTTCACAGATTCTGTTCTTTTGCAATGAAAATTCTCAGCACCTACAGACCACTCTCACCTAATCCTTGCTCTGAAGCTCCCTCCATTTTAGCAGTGGAGAAACTCCCTTTTCATCAAATTCTTCCTAGTTTTCAAATGACTGAATTCTTCTACTACCAGTCAGAGAAAACTCTGCTTTTAAATAGTTCATGGGATTTATTTATTTTTTTTTTATGTGCCACTGACCAGTTTCTGAGCATCATTTTTTGAAGATTGTCTTTCTACATTTGTATAGTCTTACCTCCTTGTAGATTAATTGATCACAGGTGTGTGGGTTTATTTCTGGGCTTTCTAGCCTGCTCCATTGATGTATACTTCTAGTTTTGTGTCAGTATCATACTGTTTTGATTAGTATACCTTTGTAGTATAGTCTGAAATCAGAGAGCCTGATTCCTCCAGCTCTTTCTCTTTCTCAAGATTGCTTTGGCAATTCCAGATCTTTTTTATCTCCATACAAATGTGAAAGATTTTTGTTTATTTTGTTTTAGTTCTGTGAAAAATATTATTGGTGATTTGATAGGGATTGTATTGAATCTGTAGATTACCTTGGGTAGTATAGTCATTTTGACAATTTTGATTCTTCCTTTCCAAGAGCATGGTGTATTTTTCCATCGGTTTGTGTCATCTTTGATTTCTTTCGTCAGTGTCTTACATAGTTTTCATAATCAGTTATTTTGTCTCCTTAGATAGGTTTATTCCTAGATATTTATTCTTTATGATGCAACAGTAAATGAGGTTGTTTCTAGAATTTCTCTTTCTGATTTTTTGTTGTTAGTGTATAAAAATGCAACAGATTTCTGTGTATTCCTTTAGTACTTCTCTGGTAGTTAGGATTTTCTATGAACAGTATTGTGTCATCTGCAAACATCAAATAAACTATTCTGTAGTACCACACACAAAAATAAGCTCAAAATGAATAAAAGACCTAAATATTAGACAGGACACTATAAAACTCTTAGAGGAAAACATTGGCAGAACACTCTCTGACAAATAGCAGCAGTATTTTTTTCAATTTGTCTCCTAGAGTAATGGAAATGAAACCAAAAATGAACAAATGGGACCTAATTAAGCTCAAAAGCTGTTGCACAACAAAGAAACCATCAATAAAATGAAGAGATAAGTCACAGAATGAGAGAAAATATTTATAAGTGATGTGACCAACAAGGGACTAGTATCCAAAATTTAAATGAATATTTAAAATGGATAACCAACAAAGACTTAACTGTATAGCACAAAGAACTCTGTCAATATTATGTAACAATCTAAATGGGAAAGGATTTGAAAAAGAATAGATACATGTATATGTATAACTGAATCACTTTGCTGTACACCTGAAACTAACATAACATTTCTAATCAATTATGTGCCAATAGAAAATAAAAAAGTTTTTTAAAAATTAAAAAGTAAAGACTTTATGTAATTAGGTTAGATCAACCCAGATAATCTCCTTGAGTTAAATTCAACTGATTAGTAATTCTCATCACATCTGCAGAATCTCTTTTTCCATATAAGGTCATAGTCACAGGAGTAACAATAGAGGACAGAAGTCATGAATTCCATCTTATAATTTGGCCTATAAATTAATCTTATCAAAATGAAAATCATTTCATAAAGTATACAAAAATAAAAGGACTTCTGAGTGAGTTGTTTATATTTTAAAAATCCCTTTTGAACATGGTAATGTAAAAATCATATTGGCTTTTCTTATTGCTAATTGGTATATCTGTTTTATGTTTATAGATGATTAATTTCAGGGTCATCTTTTAAGGTATTTCTTATAGTTTCATTCTATAGTATCATTTCTTTAAAATATTGTTAAAGCTATTTATCACTTAATGGCAATTTAAAAGCTTAGTTTTATTTTTCCAATAAATTATTAAAATGGCATTCTGTGTTGATATTATTATTTCTAAGAATTTGCAGTTACACCACTAACAATTTTACTTAGTTGATGCCATGGTAACATTCCAGTTTTATACTTATGCTTTATATAAGCATTTATAGTATTATAATTATGGTCAAATACATAAGCATGCCCCCATACCCATATATGGTTTATAGAATATTATATCTTAAAGTATGTTTAAGATTCTATTTTAGGCAGAACGTTTTGGTTTCATTTATTTACAAATAAATCTTAAATTAAGCTTCACTGTTTACTGATACTGCCATAGTTTGTGTGTATGTGTGCATAGTTGTGTCCTACTCTTTGCAACCCTATGAACTGTAACCTGCGAGGCTCTTCCATCCATGGGATTTTCCAGACAAGCACACTGGAGTGGGTTGCCATTTCCTCCTCCAGAGGATCTTCCCAAACCAGGGATCAAACCTGCAACTCCTGTGTCTCCTACATTTAGGAAAGAAACTGCCATAGTTTAAGTTATTCTCTTATTATTTTATTTACTATGTTAATATCTTAAATAAAATTCTTAAATATATTATAATACTTGGTTGACATTAATAATTACTATGTATGTGTTTGTCGTAAGTACCTTTAGGTAATGTGCATACATATTATATAATTTAGATTCACTTAAATGAATAGCCATGTATTACTGTGTGTGTGCATGCATGTTAAGTTGCTTCAGTTGTGTCTGACTTTGTATGACCCTGTGGACTGTAACCTGACAGCCTCCTGTGTCTGTAGGATTATCCAGGTAAGACTACTGGAGTGGATTGCCATGCCCTCCTCCAGGGGATCTTCCTAACCCAGGGATTGATCCCTGGCCTCATATCTCTTTCATTGGCAGGCAGATTCTTTACCAGTAGTGCCACCTGGGAAGCCCATGTATTACTGCATTTGTATATTAAATATAAAAAATAAATTTTAAATGTTTGAGATCCAGCTTCTATGTGGGATCACTCACAGATGGAGGTAGGCTGAAAATCAAACCCTGAATTGTTATTGATTACATTTTGACTTAACCTTGGCTTTACTTTTTCTGCAACATTTTATAGTCTTTTTTTGCATAATTTTTCTTTTTATTATGTAAAATATATAATAAGAGTCAAATATTCTAACTTACAAGATGATGGCAAATGTTTCACCATTTATCAAGACTTCTGTCTTGAGTGGACTGTAATCAAGAAATGTATATATATTTACTGCATAGAAAAATACTTTTCAGGGTTAACTTACTAGAAATTGGTTCTTGGCTGGCCTACAAAAACACTAATAAATTGAATTTGTATCTGTAATAAAACAGTTAACTTTTCTCAGTTTCTGTTAGTATGAATAATAGATATTGAGAAAGAAATGCATTTTTGTGGAAACTGGCACAGAATGAAATCTTCTAATGGTTTCCTACTTGAGATATTTTCTGTCATTAGAGATCTTAGCAGAATCAAATGAATCCTTTATAAAATCTTCAACCATTTATTCCCTATTAAAGTGGCAAACACATGTAAATGACATAGTCATTAGCATGGGTGAGTAGGTCATAACTGCATTTTCACATTAGTGGATTGAGTCACATATGAATTCACTAAATGAATGCAACACATTTTCTTTCACTAGTCAAAAATCCAATAATGGTTTTTAAGATTGTTCCATGAAAATTAGACCCTTTAATTACTGTCTTCTTTCTTACCCTTTGACCTTATACAGAATTTTTATTCTTTTAGCCAATTTACTCACTGAAAAGGACAAGACAGAGGAAGTCTTGAGTTTTGATATAACCGTGATATTTTTAGTGGAAATGCTGTGCTTTAATACAAAGTCACTTGGCCCTGTGGTGGCCATGTGCCCTGCCTTCAAAGGCTTTGAGATGTTGTGATTATGAAATAAGGCATTGAATGGTAAATTTGAATTGCATATTATAGAGGAATATTGAATACTTTGATGCCATAAGACTCTCTTTTCCCTCTTTCTCTTTTTGTTCACTGATCATTTTCATGGTCATGTATTTTTACACTCTTGTAAATGAAAACCTTTTCAACTCTGTGCTTTATTTGATGTTTCAAACAGCACTAGGACCCATTCTATGTTATCTGACTTTATACAATTACATAGGAAGCTGCTTCAGTGGTTTGCTATCATGAGTAAACTCCACTATATATATATATATATATATATATATATATATATATATAGTCATTTCACCTATTATTGCCTGAGAAAACCATTTGTGTTGTTCATATTTATTGACTTAAAATATTCTAAGAGTCTTGAATATTTTTCGTACAGGAAGCTCAGTTTTGCATCTCATTCTATCACATTTTCAACTCTGACCTGGTATAGCAATAACATAGAAATCAATACATCCAGAGCAAAAGTAAAAGTGAAGAGATGGGACAAATCATAAGTATTCACCACTTTTGTGGTAATTGGCATCATGACTTGGCTCTTAAAACTCCTCACAGGATGTTCTTGCATTGTGGTTTGGGCACACAATACAATGTCTGGAGCACAGTGGTCCCTTAATATTCAGTTGTTGAATGAATGAAATACGAAAGGGGAGTGGGTAAAGGGAAAAAGAGATAGGATATCTATCTTCTTTCTTAAAGGATGTTTGAAAGTGTTCTGAGAAAGCCTCCCATTCTTACCTTAAGGCAATGTATACGCAAAACTGGGAGGAACGCAATCAGCTCCTTTGTGTACAATAAGGCCAGGTATATTTTAAAGGCAAGATGGAGGCTTTCTAGCCAGAAATTCTTGTTAATAGAACAAAGAAATGTTAAATACTAATGACAGGAAATAAGTAATCTTACATTCTATAGATAGGTGTGTAGAACAGAACAGAGGCTGACATGCAGCTGTCAAGGTGAGAAAAGTGGTGTGTGATGACATAAAAAAAGCATGTTTAATCCACAAACACATTTAATTGGAAGAGTCATATACACCACAATGATTTGTTACACTTTGTTCCATTAATGACTTTTAAATTAAACATAGTCTGTCTATATGTAAAATAAACAAAACACAAATATTTGAGGTAAATTATACATTTTGGATCAGATTTGTTCATTTTTCTTGAATACAACTGTATTAAAATTAGTATACAATAGTCATTAAAACAAAATATATTAGATTGATCAACTGAACTATAAGAAAATAGTCTAGTTAAAACAAGTAACCTATGAGATCTCACAGTTCATTTATTCATTTCTTTCCATGAGCCGCCGCCATGCTTGACAATAGCTTTCAAGAAAATATGGGCATCCCAAATTATTTATGTGACAAATGATATAAACAGTTTATAAAATATAAAATATAATTGATTATATTTTAATACCAATTGATTAAAATTTAAATTAATACAATACTGTTTTTAAACTGTAATAGATAATTATTATTACTAATGCTATTATGAGTTCTCAGTTGACCATTCACAATAATGAAAATACAAGAATAGAAAAATGTTAACAGTTCATTTTGTATTTTCAAAATGTACATATTTTGTGAATTATTAATCATTAAAGCTAATATTTTTTATTCTATTTTTAAAAATAAGTCCTATGACTTCTGGCTCTTCACATGTACTTCCTGGGGGTTGATTCTTTAGTATATTTACAATCAATGCCATAACTGTAGATACTGGAGAAGACCTTAATGACTGACCTCAACATACCTTTTCATTTTTAAAATTAAAAAAAAAATTTAGGGGGCACTGATATTGTTGTAATTATTTCAGGAACATGATTAAAAGTCACTGGTCATATTAATCTACCATATTAAGTTGGAATTTTAAATGTTATGTCAAAATATGCTGGTTTGAAGTGCTTTTACTTTACAAAATTTTCAGTAAATCATTTTTTTTGTGGCTACACCAACCACATTTTGAAATTTTGGTGATGAACAGCTAGAATTTGTTCATGTAACAAACTGTATTTGGTGTTGCATATGTTGTTTTAAGAGAAATGCAGCATTTGAACAAGAATAATGAAGAACAAAAAAAATCCTATAAAAAAGGGTGTTTTTTTTTTGAACCATTTACTTAAGCATTCATCTTGTGTCTACATCTCAGAACCTTGACAGAAATATGCCTCTTTTCATGAAACTTAAAATCACCATTCCTATCTTTAATATCCAATCAGTCTGTACTTCACAACATTCAATAGCTACTTCTATATTTTAAAAAGAAACATTATCCTTTCAGAATTGCTGTTTCTTGTAGAATTACAGTCTATTATAATAAAATTGTTCACATAATGAAGAGTGGTCAGGATGTGGCCACTTTCCATGGTGCTACTAATGTAAGAAATATGGGAGATGGTCCAAAGTCCTCTACAAACTGCTTGTTTGATTTAGTACTAGTCCCTTAAAAAAATCGCTATGGCCTGTGTCCCAGACTTTACCATCAAGGTAGACAACTACTCTTTTTTCTTACTTCATGTTTGCAATATCACTTAAATAAGCAGATTCAGAACCACTATTAAAATGGCAATTATGAATATTCAAGATAAATTGTTTTCTGTATTAAGTATCTGTAGGGTCTCTGTTTTTCCTACTGTGAATTAGATGTATTCTTCATTCCAAACTAGGTTGCTCCATTTCAATGACATAGCAAACACCTTTAAAAGTGTATGAAATTCATTTTGATATTTGGCAAAACTAATACAATTATGTAAAGTTTAAAAATAAAATAAAATAAAAAAAAAGTGTATGAGAGCATTCATCAGTTAAATGAATTTTACATTCTAATGATACATACTGCTACAAGGCATTTTTTTTTTTTTTTGAAGTAAGGTTACAAAACACGGTAAAGTATTATAAAATATTACTCAGGGATATTTTAAAAGGCAGTGCATTCTGTTGGTAAGATAAATGGTCATATAGCATGTATGTGTTAAGCAGAGTCTGGTCTAAGAACAAGTCTCTCCATGCTTCACATCTCTTATACCATTCCCTCTCAATCCCTCACCCTCCATTTCCCACTCTCCATTGTAGTTGCATGCTCACTTTTACAATTCCAGAAGTCCAGTGTGCTCCTGGGTTAGCATACCACTGCCCTACCTTGTTCACCTCACTCCTCTTCCAGGACAGAATGACATTTTAACACCCCATTAACAAATGTAGCTATTGGACTCCACAATCAGAATCTGTGCTCCATAAATTTCAAGTGCCTCTTGAGTAGCAGAATGTCTAACCTCCCTTCCATCAGTTCAGTTCAGTCCAGTCAGTCGTGTCTGACTTTTTGTGACCCCGTGGACTGCAGCACGCCAGGCCTCCCTGTCCATCACCAACTCCCAGAGCTTGCTCAAACTCATGTCCATTGAGTGGGTGATGCCATCTAACCATCTCATCCTCTGTTGTCCCCTTCTCCTCCTGCCTTCAGTCTTCCCCAGCATCAGAGTCTTTTCCAATGAGTCAGTTCTTCACATCAGATAGCCAAAGTTTTGGAGCTTCAACTCCAGCATCAGTTCTTCCAATGGCTATTCAGGACAGATTTTCTTTAGGATTGACTGGTTTGATCTCCTTGCTATCCAAGGGACTCTCAAGAGTCTTCTCCAACACCACAGTTCAAAAGCATCAATCCCTTCCATAGATTTAACAAATGTAAAATAGCATAGCTACCATACTACTTATATGTTAGTATTGCCTTAGTTGTAGAAGTGTGTCATAATGATTAAGAGTACAAATGTGGGAGCTGCCTCTACCAGTGTCAGTGGAATGACTTTATACAAGTTATTTCATCTTTTTTGCCTCAATTTCCTTATCTGGATTAATAATGATACTGACATCAAGGAGTGTTGTGAAGATTACATAAAACAATAAGTATAAAGTGTTTAGAACAGTTAAAGTAGTAGGTGCCATATAAATATTAGCTCCTATTATTAATAAATTCATGATTCTGTAGTGGGAATTTTAAAGAAGTGATAGAATTTGAGGATGAGAATTTTAAATTCAAATTTGTTTTGCTTTCACATGAATTTCTGTGTCTTAGCCAGGTGTGCTTGAGAGCAGCCAAGAGTTGTCTACGAGTTTAACCAATACTCATTAAGGATAAAAGTGAGAAATCTAAATAGGTTGGATCAGTTGGATAGAAGAAAAAGGCTAAATTTCTTATTACTTATTTCAGTTATACTAATGGAATTGAGACGAATAGTGGCATGTAATTGTAAATTGGCAAAGAAGCAAGTTAGATGAAACTGTAAGCGTAAACTATCTAGATGTCTCTCTGAAGGCTCATTCTCTTAAAAGCAGATCGTCTGATAATTTTGGCCTTACTGAAAGCTTTACTTTTCAGAGAGTTGAATAAGGCCTGCTATTTGGGATTTTATTCTATCAAGAAAGCATCAGTTGGCAAAATGGAAGTGACAGGATCTTGGGAGAAGATGATGATATCATCTTAGGTGCCATAAAGCTAAGGAAATGAATACTTGGTAGAATCTAATATCTCCCCTAGATTTTAAGAAAATCTTCTGAACAAAACAAGTTCGTGGCAAAGATAAGAATGTTCAAATGCTAAATGCTCTGATGAGTGATATCTGTGTTATAGTCTCACAGATGGTCTAATGAGAAACGTAGTAAACAGGCATACGCATCTGTACAGAGAAGGAGCTTACTGTTAAGAATTATTTTTTTCATAGCAGTGTAAATAAAAGATGAGAGAAAGGACAGAATGATAAATAAATTGTAACAGAAATGAGAGAAACACTGAAATGTGGAAAGAAGTGTACAGGAAAAACTTTCAGTAAAATATGTATTGTGTTTATATCATGCAAGTTCTAGGAAAAAACAAGAGAAAGTAAGGTTCACTGCTTAGGTTACTGGTGAGAGATAAACAGATCTTCTGAGTTTGTGTTTTCCTTCCATATTGCCCATTTTACAAAAAGCTAAGAAATTGCATAAATAAAGAAAGAGTTGAAAGTGAAATCCAAGATAGAGGACAGAAATTGTAGCATATATTAGACAAAATATTTTCCTCTCACAAAGATACTCTCGTCCATAAAACCTATGTACTGACATGAAAACTAAAGCAATACTTTGTAGTGCTCTAGGATTAGTAAAGCATGGCATTTCAGGATTTGGAGGCACCTTAACTGGGTGCTCTTTGGAAGGAATGATGCTAAAGCTGAAACTCTAATACTTTGGCCACCTCATGCGAAGAGTTAACTCATTGGAAAAGACTCTGATGCTGGGAGGGATTGGGGGCTGGAGGGGAAGGGGACAACAGAGGATGAGATGGCTGGATGGCATCACCGACTCGATGGACATGAGTTTGGGTGAACTCCGGGAGTTGGTGATGGACAGGGAGGCCTGGCGTGCTGCGATTCATGGGGTCGCAAAGAGTCGGACATGACTGAGCGACTGAACTGCACTGAACTAACTGTTGTTTTGACATCTAATGCTTCAATGTTGGTCCCTCTTCTTCTAACATATTAATATAAACATTATGGTTTTCAAAAGATGAAATGGCTAATTAACTAATTCCTAGATCTTACTGTTCAGTTCAGTTACAGTTCAGTCGCTCAGTCATGTCTGACTCTTTGCAACCCCATGGTCTGCAGCATGCTAGGCTTCCCTGTTCATCAACAGCTCCCGGAGCTTGCTCAAATTCATGTCCATCGAGTCAGTGATGCCATCTATCCATCTCGTCCTCAGTCATCCCCTTCTCATCCTGCCTTCAATCTTTCCCAGCATCTGGTCTTTTCCAATAAGTTGATTCTTCACATCAGGTGGCCAAAGTATTGGAGTTTCAGCTTCGGCATCAGTCCTTCCAGTGGATATTCAGGACTGATTTTCTTTAGGATTGACTGGTTTGATCTCCTTGCAGTCCAAGGGACTCTCAGGAATTTTCTCCAACACTACAGTTCAAAACATTAATTCTTTGGCACTTAGCTTTTCTTGTGATCCAGCTCTCACATCTAGATCTTGATGTTAATCCTTGGCAAAAAGAAAAAAGTGAAATGGTTTGGTAATCAAGTGGTTTTTGAATGATAAGAACAGAAAGAGGCAAGCCCTAGAAGCCTTACTGGTTCACAAGGAAAAAAAAAACAAACACTTCTGTCACTGAAATTTTATAATGTAGCTAAATATCGATGGATTATGAAACATACTATATCCCTAATATGTCCTTATTTCACTAAATTCATTAAATGTTTGTCATTTTTCTTCTGGACTATACATGGAAATGTGTGCTTAATGATGTTAGAATTCATGAAATTGCAACTAGTTGGGAAATCACCAAACATGATGATCTTTTAACGTATGGTTGTTATCTGGAGAAATATCTTTAAAGTCATGAATATGCTTACTAGTTATTAGTTACTGCACTACATCTTTTTAAAAAGCTATAGAAAGCATCCTCATCCTAAAACCAGCAGTAATAGTGTATATTATCATTTATTTGATGTAATATTTTATTGTGAATAAATAGAGAAAAGGATTATTCAGAAATGCTGAGAATAACTAGCTAATTTTTTAGAATAAATTAAATTATATCCTAACCTCACACACACCAAGATTACTTTATATATGAATTAAAATATTTAATTTTTAATTAGAGTTCTAAAAAATTGAAAATACTATTTGCAAACATTAAATCTATTTCTGCAACTTGGTGTCTTTTCCTGAGCTTCTTGCCCCTAAACCTACCTCTGGTGGACATGCCCATGTTGTTATCTCACACACAGCCAACTCAGCAGACCCAAACTGTGTTCATTAGCATGCCTTATATCCCACTCCTCCTCCTCCTCTTGGAATTTCAGCCTAAGAAATGGAAGCATCATCTACCTGCATCTTCAAACTAGAATCATGCAACTCATCTTTATCTTCTATAATATATTCCCTAAATCATACTGATAGCTTACAGCGAATGATGTCAGAACGTGATCTCCGAAGATTTAGCTTCAGAACCAGAGACCAGGCTTGACCACTCAGGGCTCTTGTGTGGCAGTTTTATTGCAGTGAAAAGGAATAGAGAAAGATTCTGACATAGACATCAGAAGGGCGCAGAGAGTGCCCCAGTTGCTAGTCTTCAGTGAGGAAGTTATATACTGTTTAATTATTTATTCAGTTCAGTTCAACTCAGTCGCTCAGTCGTGTCTGACTCTTTGCGACCCCATGAATCCCAAAATGCCGGGCCTCCCTGTCCATCACCAAATCCTGGAGTTCACCCAAACTCATGTCCATCGAGTCGGTGATGGCATCCAGTGATCTCATCCTCTGTCATCCCCTTCTCCTCCTGCCTCCAATCCCTCCCAGCATCAGAGTCTATTCCAATGAGTCAACTCTTCACATGAGGTGGCCAAAGTATTGGAGTTTCAGCTTCAGCATTAGTCCTTCCAATGCTGATCTCCTTTAGAATGGACTGGTTGGATCTCCTTGCAGTCCAAGGGAATCTCAAGAGTCTTCTCCAACACCACAGTTCAAAAGCATCAATTCTTCTGCACCCAGATTTCTTCACAGTTCAACTCTCACATCCATACATGACCACTAGAAAAACCTTAGCCTTGAGTAGATGGACTTTGTTGGCAAAGTAATGTCTCTGCTTTTGAATATGCTATCTAGGTTGGTCATAACTTTTCTTCCAAGGAGTAAGTGTCTTTCAATTTCATGGCTGCAATCACCATCTGCAGTGATTTTGTAGCCCCCCAAAATAAAGTCTGACTCTGTTTCCACTGTTTCCCCATCTTATTTCCCATGAAGTGATGGGACCAGATGCCGTGATATTAGTTTTCTGAATGTTGAGCTTTAAGCCAACTTTTTCACTCTCCTCTTTCACTTTCATCAAGAGGCTTTTTAGTTCCTATTCACTTTCTGCCATAAGGGTGGTGTCATCTGCATATCTGAGGTTATTGACATTTCTCCTGGCAATCTTGATTCCAGCTTGTGCTTCTTCCAGCCCAGCATTTCTCATGCATAGAAGTTAAATAAGCAGGCTGACAATATACAGCCTTGACGTACTCCTTTTCCTATTTGGAACCAGTCTGTTGTTCCATGTCCAGTTCTAACTGTTACTTCCTGACATGCATGTAGGTTTCTCAAGAGGCAGGTCAGGTGGTCTGGTATTCACACTTTTCAGAATTTTCCACAGTTTATTGTGATCCACACAGTCAAAGGCGTAGTCAATAAAGCAGAAATAGATGCTTTTCTGGAACTCTCTTGCTTTTTCCATGATCCAGCGGATGTTGGCAATTTGATCTCTGGTTCCTCTGCCTTTTCTAAAACCAGCTTGAACATCAGGAAGTTCACCGTTCATGCACTGCTGAAGCCGGGCTTGGAGAATTTTGAGCATTACTTTACTAGCATGTGAGATGAGTGCAATTGTGCGATAGTTTGAGCATTTTTTGGCATTGCCTTTCTTTGGGATTGGAATGAACACGGACCTTTTCCAGTCCTGTGGCCACTGCTGAGTTTTCCAAATTTGCTGGCGTATTGAGAGCAGCACTTTCACAGCATCATCTTTCAGGATTTGAAAGAGCTCAACTGGAATTCCATCACCTCCACTAGTTTTGTTCATAGTGATGCTTCCTAAGGCCCACTTGACTTCACATTCCAGGATGCCTGGCTCTAAGTGAGTGATCAAACCATCGTGATTATCTGGGTCATGAAGTTCTTTTTTGTACAGTTCTTCTGAGTATTCTTGCCACTTCTTCTTAATATATTCTTCTTCTGTTAGGTCCATACCATTTCTGTCCTTTATCGAGCCCATCTTTGCATGAAGTGTTCCCTTGCTATCTCTAATTTTCTTGAAGAGATCTCTAGTCTTTCCCATTTTATTGTTTTCGTCTATTTCTTTGCATTGATTGCTGAGGAAGGCTTTCTTGTCTCTCCTTGCTATTCTTTGGAACTCTGCCTTCAGATGGGTATATCTTTCATTTTCTCCTTTGCTTTTTTCTTCTCTTCACACCTATTTTTAAGGCCTCCTGAGACAGTCATTTTGCTTTTTTGTGTTTCTTTTCCATGGGGTGGTCTTGATCCCTGTCTCCTGTACAATGTCACGAACTTCCATCCATAGTTCATCAGGCACTCTATCTATCATATCTAGTCCCTTAATATATTTCTCATTTTCACTGTATAATCATAAGGGATTTGATTTAGGTCATACCTGAATGGTCTCTTGGTTTTCCCTACTTTCTTCAATTTAAGTCTGAATTTGGCAATACGGAGTTCATGATCTGAGCCACTGTCAGCTCCCAGTCTTGTTATTGCTGACTGTATAGAGCTTCTTCATCTTTGGCTGCAAAGAATATAATCAATCTGATTTCACTGTTGACCATCTGGTGATGTCCATGTGTAGAGTCTTAGTGTAGAGTCTTATCTTGTTTTGTTGGAAGAGGTAAGTGAAACCCAAGTAACACGGTAGGTGTTGCGGGAGGGCATCAGAGGGCAGACACACTGAAACCATAACACAGAAAACTAGTCAGTCAATCACACTAGGACGACAGCCTTGTCTAACTCAGTGAAACTAAGCCATGCCGTGTGGGGCCACCCAAGACGGGCTGATCATGGTGGAGAGGTCTGACAGAATGTGGTCCACTGGAGAAGGGAATGGCAAACCACTTCAGTATTCTTGCCTTGAGAACACCATGCATAGCATGGAAAGGCAAAATGATAGGATACTGAAAGAGGATCTCCCCAGGTCGGTAGGTTGCCCAATATGCTACTGGAGATCAGTGGAGAAATAACTCAAGAAAGAATGAAGGGATGGAGCCAAAGCAAAAACAATACCCAGTTGTAGGTGTGACTGGTGATAGAAGCAAGGTCCGATGCTGTAAAGAGCAATATTGCATAGGAACCTGGAATGTCAGGTCCATGAATCAAGGCAAATTGGAAGTGGTCAAACAAGAGATGGCAAGAGTGAACGTCGACATTCTAGGAATCAGCAAACTCAAATGGACTGGAATGGGTGAATTTAACTCAGATGACCGTTATATCTACTACTGTGAGCAGAAATCCCTTAGAAGAAATGGAGTAGCCATCATGGTCAACAAAAGAGTCAGAAATGCAGTACTTGGATGCAATCTTAAAAACGACAGAATGATCTTTGTTCATTTCCAAGGCAAACCATTCAAAATCACAGTAATCCAAGCCTATGCCCCAACCAGTAACGCTGAGGAAGCTGAAGTTGAATGGTTCTAAGAAGAACTACAAGACCTTTTAGAACTAACACCCAAAAAAGATGTCCTTTTCATTATAGAAGACTGGAATGCAAAAGTAATAAACACCTGGGATAACAGGCAAATTTGGCCTTGGAATAAGCAATGAAGCGGGGCAAAGGCTAATAAAGTTTTGCCAAGAGAATGCACTGGTCATAGAAATTAGTTATTACAGTAAATCAAACGAATGTCTCAAGTTTGGGAAAAATTTACCAGACCCACTCCCACAATTTACATTTTAGGATAACAAGATTTGAATTCAACAATAGTAAAATCCTACCAGACCCACTCCCATAATATACATTGTGAGACATCAGAATTAGTCAGAAGGTTTTCCCAGGAAGGAGAAACTGTCCTCAAGCAGGATACATTGTTGTATAATCCCTAGTACAGAGGTTAAACTGAGTTGTTGTGTAATCATCAGTTCTAGGCTTAAAGAAACAAACCATCTTATGTGACTAAGACTAAGGAATATAGAGAGAGAAAAAAAGAAACATTTGTCCTTTTCTCCTCCTTGAAAATTCTAGACCCCTATCTCCTCAGGGGACCCCTGGACTTCTTACCAACCTGCCTAGGAATTGACCTGTCTCAATTTTAGTCATCAAGCTAGATCAGGCATTTGACCAAAATTCCATTTTAGAAATCCTACTTTGACAATAAGTAAAATGATTAATTAACTTTAGTTTCCTATTGAGAATTTGACACAGATTATAACTGAGTTTCAAGCACAGTAACCCATTTAGTCCTTTATTAAATAAGTATTTATTAGCACCTACTGTAAGTAGAATGAGAAGAATTTAATTTTCTGTAATATCAGGTATGTGTGGTACTTGACATTAAAAAGACACAAACCTGAGTGAATGCTTTTAAGAAAAGATATCTTTGGTAGATTAAAAATCAAGTAACTTGATATTGAATAGCTTGACTTCTGAATCCTGGCTTTCATTCCATTTGTGTAGTCCTAGATAGTTTACTTCTGATCAGAAATTGGGGATAACGAGGTGATACAAATTATATGAAATTGTATAGATAGCTCATTTGGTCCAATTCCTGTCACATAGTAGCATTCAATAATTATAAGCTACTTCTCCCCTTTTTCTCTCTTCCCCAGAAAAATTAAGATAATTTCTGCCTAGGAAATAAAAGAATGTTTCCTAGTAAGCCACATAATTAATTTGTCCTGTAAATATGGATAGTATTAGAATAGGAGTAGACAAAGGTGATAATATTTTTGGAGGTACAAAGAAAAGTTTAAGTAAAGATGTACAACTGGGAAAGGACAGTGACTGTTTAGACAGGTAAATATCATTTAGATAAACAAGGAATATATTTTTCCCAATAAAATATATAATCCATACAAGAGGAATTGTGTCTGTTTTTGTTTTCAATTATATACAAAACATCTAACAGTGCTTTACACTTAGTAGTTTCTTGAGAAAATATTTATTGAATGAAATAATTAATAAAAGATTTTAGGGCAAACTAAAATTATTCTGGAAAATCTTTGCTTACTGAATCACATAAAATACAGGAAATTAGACCAGTAAACATTCTTTGATTAAATTCTGGTCTGCTCTAATGACTGGTGAATACTTGGGAAATCAGGGGAGAAGCTGTAAAATAAAGGATCCCATTCATTGATGTATAACACACCTAAAACTTGATCAAAAAGGGTTAAGTATCAGCAGTTTCAAAGGATCCACCTATGTAATAAACTCACATCTGCTTTTCCAATATCCAAGACAGACTAGATGCAGTACCCCTTTCTCGTCTAGTCTGAGATGTAATCTGTCTTCAATGTAGCATTATTAGCAACAGTAAATGAATTTCATGTTTATGGTATGTTTTGTAGTTCTTTTTTTGGTAACTATTAACTCTCAAGTGGGGCTTCCCTGGTGGCTCAGAGGTTAAAGCGTCTGCCTGCAATGCGGGAGACCAGGGTTCGATCTCAAGTAGCACTTTACTAAGATTTTGAAAGGTGTTTTTCTACCCCTAAGTGTTCAGGTAAGCAATCTGATTTTTCAGAATTAGAATGTAAAATTTTCAATCTAATGATTTTTTTTCCTTTTCTCCATACAAGAAAATGGCTGATTTCTTATTTGGCATAAAAGAAATGGAAAGTTTCTTAAAATTTCTTTTGTTATGCTGATATATGCATCCTAATGTACAGAGTATAATAATAGTAAATTATAACATGATACCTAGAATGTATTTCTTTATTTTAAAGCTAAAATTTAAAAAAAAATCATAGTATAATAGATGCAGTTGAACAAAGCTAATTTTTGTAATCTCAAAGCAATATATGGAAAGAGATAGATTGACTCAAATGGCCTATCTCTTGATCAAGTTGCTAAAGCAATTAGTCCATATTGGTTAAGCTAAAAAAGACTCAGTTGAAAATCAGTTCTGCCCACCATAAGATGGTTGCAGCTTCAATGAAATAATTTGGTGTCTCCCATCTGGGATCACTCAGTATTGATTCTAGGGAGTCAATGAAGTTGCAAGTTTGCTAGATTTTTCCGAGTCTTCAGTGAAAATGTCGATCATAACTCAGACCTGAAGTTTATCTGACTCATTGAAGGAAGAGTGAAATAAATTAGCACTGTCTTTTAGTAAACAAAAATTACTTTCCTTTCTATAAGAAAATTTATGCTACAAATCTTTGAAATGATAATATTCTCAATTATCTAATTATTGTTGTTTCTTTCTAGGTATCTGCTTACCTATGTTTCTTTCTAACTAAAGCTTAATCTCTTATCTGTGTATAAATGCCAATATTTAGTCATCAATATTTATCACTTATTAAATATGAAATCATAGGCCATCCAAACAAAAGAAAAAGTTAGCATAGAAATAAAAAATTTCGGTATACAAAATGGAGTTGTAGCTTGTTTCTGGATTTCTTTGCTAACTAAATAAATCTCAATATAAATTTATTCTAAATGATTCACTATTGAAAGCAAATAAAGTGTAAACAGACATATACAAACCCCTCCAGGAACAGGAAGCCTATCACTTTATGTGACTGTGACCTCTAACACAAAATAAGTGAACTAATTTTGATTCCTGCCTAACAAGTATGTATATTACTGTTTTAGTCAAATGCCTTCCAGGAAATTCTCCATCCCATTACTAATATCCTTTAGATTAGCTATCCCCTAGAATTTCTTCTTTCAGCATTTCTGCATCATTGGCCAGATTAATCTGTGTAAATTTTGATTTCTCCAAGCTACTTTCCTTCAAAATAACCAAAAATGAGTCCTTATAATCTGTGGCCTTAGCACCAACCTTAGATCCAAATAGTGGGAAACAATATGAATTCCAGCTGGGATTGGGGCAGGTGATTGATGAAGGAAAGAAGAGAAATTATCATTTATAAAATGTCCTACTTTCTACCAAGTACAATTCTTAGATTTTTGTCTACATTCCAATAATTATTTTGCAAAGCAATTTATGATGGTGTATTCACACCCACATTTTTGAGATGACATTTTGAGTAACTGATACCTGTACAACCAGCTCTGTGTGACTCTAGCCCACTTTTCAAAATGCCATTTGTAAATTACATGTTTAGAGATTAAGTTTGATTTGAAGGAGAGGGGAAGCACAATAGTTGAACAAAAATAAGAATCATGGGGCATACTCTAGGAGTTCAGGTTGCTCTCGTTTGGTTGGTGCTAAGGGAATGTGGAGAAGTAGAAGTGACAAGAGATGAGAAAGACAACTTGAGACATCACACAAGAATTTAGATGTTTAAACTGAGGAAGCAATTTATTTTACTGGTAATGAGAGTCATTGAACACATTTGGTTGAGAATGTATTGTGATTGAGTCTCTTAACAACTGTCCATTCAACTACCTGACACATTTCCACCTGTATTACTCTTCTGTTGATTAATAACATATTAGCTACAACTTAGCAGCCTAAGAAAAATAAAGTATTTATTATATCACCACTTGTTTAAGTGAGGAACTGGGGAACAACTTAGCTGGGTGCCTCTGGCTCAGAGTCTGTCATGAACTTGGAGTCAAGTGGTCTCATCAAAAGGCTGACAAGGGGTGGGAATCATTGGAGATTCATTTCTTGGCTGACTCAAATGGTTTTGACAAGCCTCAGTCCTTCTCCATGTGGACCTTTTCCTTGGCCTGCCTCAGGCACATATATTTGACTTCTTCCAGGTAAGGAAGCCACGAAAGAGTGACACCAGTAAGAGATCACCATCGTATTTATACCATTCCCCTTCTAGACTTTTATTTCTATTGAGACTGTCATCTTCTAGACTTTTCAAATTCAATAAAAGTATTTCAAGGGCTACCTTTCTCTTTGATTCATCCTCTGAAATATTGAACTATGCTTTTCTTCACTTCCAGAAATTTAAAAAAAAAAAAAATCCTTTTCTTCACCATGCACTTGGGAGACATACTTTTTGTTTATTTAGCAAGAGCCAGGCCATGCAAAATACATGATTCCTCATGACACTTAGCAAAGTTCTGAGTGTAATATATGCCCAATAAAATTATACTGATCAGTTGTTGTTTAGTCACTAAGTCGCCACTGACTCTTTTGTGACCCTATGGACTGTGGCCTGCCAGGCTCCTCTGTCCATGGGATTTCTCAGGCAAGAATACTGGAGTAGGTTGCCATTTCATTCTCCATTAAGGTCTACTAATAGCTGTTAAAACTATCCTTGAGTTTAACAAAGGATGAGAAAAGCAAGGATGCTATTACAAGAACTTCAATTTTTATTTCCTATTAAAGGTTTTCCTTTTTTTATGTCTTTCAATAGCACCTGAGATAATATACTCCTCAACAATGTTTGCATCCCATACATTTGGTTTTTTCTATTGGTTATAAGTATAATTGCTTCACAGAAAAAATAGGAAGGAAAATTGTCATAACTGTTGTGGTCCTAGCTGTTTTTAAAGAAAACCTAATTTTTTCTCTCCACAGGAAAAGTTATATTGACACCCACCCACTGAACAGTAATATAAAGTTGCATTGATTTTTTTCACCACCATTAATGGCATTTTATTGGATTCATCTTTGACTTAGATTAAGCACACATAAATTAATAGGATTTAATAGAGCTAAATTCACCTTAATTTTGTTCCCATTTGCTTTACGTATTTACAATATTTTCTCACGAATTTCTTTGATAAAGAAAAGTATGAGAAAATATTTGCTTTTAAACAGATTTAAAACCATTTTTACTTAGTTCATGCTGAGTGAGTTAAGATGTTTCTTTATAAGAGGCACCAGGCTATTTTAGTGACTTGTGTAAAATAAGTCTAAAGTAGTAATAGCGTAGAGTCTTTTAGCAGAACAGAAGAAAATGTTCCCCGGTTCAGTATTGATGTTTCTGTAATCTTGAGGTGCCAATAGAGATGAGCCTTGGATTTGGCTGGTACAAGTGAATAAACAGTAAGTTAAATCAAAGCACAAGGATGTTATTTCACACCTTTGCAGCAGATAGTATATTATTCAGAACCTACCTCATCTATCAAAAATTTCACTGAGTGAAAAGGTGGGTTTGAATACTAGTATATTAATATTATACAGAAATAGAAAGAATTAGGGCATTTAAATCATTAAAATGGTGGAAAATGGAGATGTGGCATTCAAGTAAATAAAATACTAATTCCAATTTTAGGCATTATAATTTATATACTAGCTTAAACTTTAAAACCGAGCAAAGGATTTATATGATCTGAAGAGAAATCAGAGAATATAGCTTAAGTTTTTAGATAATATGTAATAGTATATCCTAACTTTGCGCTGAGGAAAATAAAAAATCCCAACAAAAGAAAAGCATCTATTGTTGTTTTGTTTACATTAAATATAATTTGCAGTGAATAGAAGCTCTGGAATTTAGACACTAAAGTAACACATGTAGCTCATTTTAGGGAAGAAATACTTTCATACTTTTTTTTAAACAAGGCCAGCAACTTTGGGAAAAATCTAGTGTTAGGCTTTGCTGTAAACAATTATTCTCAATTTATAATTAGCAGTAGACTTGGACTACCCTGTCCCTTTGCAGCCTAGGAAAAAACCTTAATATACTGTATTCAAAATAAGCAGAAAGCATAATAAAAACATAAACAATACATTTATTTTAATGTATATTTTCTATGTGATCTATGCATGAATTCAACTTGAAATTGCATTTGAAATTTGTTAAAGTGTTTTTTGGCATTAGCCTAAGTAGGAATCTATTTAATTTTCTTTTAAGAAGAGTTATTAATGAGAATAACTTTAGGAAGAGGCCTTCCCAGGTGGCAGAAGTGGTAAAGAATCCATTTGCTAATGCAGGAGGCACAAGAGAAGCAGGTTCAATCTCTGGGTCAGGAAAATCCCCTGGAGGAGGAAATGGCAACCTGCTCTAGTATTCTTGCCTGGAAAATTCCATGGACAGAGGAGCCTGGCGGGCTCCAATGGGATCTCAAAGATTCAGACATGATCTAGAGACTGAGCACACATACACACAACTTTAGGAAAGCTAATTTATTATTGAATAAAGAGAGTAACATTAGGATAACTAATTTTTCTTATACATAGTCGTTCTCTTGAATAAACATGTGCATAAATAGCACACTCTAGAGAAATGCTTTTATTTCCCAACTGAGCAGTTTTTCTCAGGACAAGTTTTATAAGGAAATTAATAGTCGTATTTCAAGCTGATTGTTTAGTCTTCAATTTTCATAAATTGAATGGATTGTTTGAAAACACAGAAAAGGGTACAAGGCATTTTATTATTTGTAAAATTTAAAAAATACCACTGTTCTAAAAATTCTTAGAATGTGTCTTCTTGTCCCATAAGTAGGGGAGGGAAATCTTTGTAAAATAGAGCAAGTGGGAGAAGTTAAGAATGCTTCTTTGAAAGGATCCAGTGGAGTTCAGTTAACACTGAAATACATGGAATCGGTGATGATTAGTATATTGTAGTCTGCATCCTATTCCTCTTCGCTTTAAATTTGCAAATAATTTCACAAACAGGAGTAATATTAAAAATGGACCATGATAATTTGAATATATTTTTTATTTTTCTGTCATTTTGTGTATCTTCATGTATATATTTAATTTTAAAGAATAATAAGTTTAAATGCATATTAGAATGACTTTAAATTATATGACTACTAATTCAGTAACATGTAGAATATATTTACTTGTTAACCTCTCTACAAACTATTATTGAATGTATATTATGTTCAATAATACATTGGACAAAAGGATAATAATAATGGACATGATAACAATAATCTTAGAGTCACATTGATATATGTGACAAAATCCCTGCATTCAAAGAAATCCAAAGTAAATAAGCAATTGTCATGAAAGCAGTTTCATAGAAGAGTGATAAATGAGACAATAGTGGCAGTGACTAGTATTTTCTTAACCTACTGATATTTAGGCTGTATTTTTTGTTAGTATTAAGTAATGTACTTCCATGTGTGTTTACTCTAGCTATTAGCACAGACTTAAATATGATTGCTCAGTTTTCAGCCTTTTAACCAAAATTTCATTGTTGAGATAACTTTCCCCCTTAAGAATATGACCACAGTTTACTCCTTTTATATGAAAGAAGCAAGGTCATCTGGCTTTTACATATTTCCATACTCAACTCACCACAAATATAAACTCTTTTTATTTTGTTTCTGATTGTTTTGTGTGCTTGTGTGTCTGTTGTGTGCATCCCACCTCGATTGCAGCTGTAGGCCTAGTAGAGTGACTGGCATACAGCAGGGGCTGTAACACAAAACACTGAGAAAATTTGTGATCAATTGTACCTATTGGGTTGGTTTTAAAACAGACAAAGAAAGTCAGGATATCTACTCTTACTCCTCTTACTCTTCCCTCTCCCCATGTGTGTTTGGTTGTGTGTGTGTGTGTGTGTGTGTGTGTGTGTGCGTGCGTGTGCACACCCGCCTGCTCATGCATGCATACATGAGTATTTCTGTCAGATAGGTGAGGTATCTGGTATGTGTGAAAGGACAAGAAGGAGAAAATATTGCTATTGTGTCACAGTACATTCATTTTAGGACAATTATGGTTTCTAATTTCCATCCAAATTGGAAATCTTGGAAACCATTCCTTTCTTCTACTCTTTAGGCCATACTGACTTTATTATTCTAGCTTGTAACTGATTACCTACGGCTTAAAAGTTCTTTCTATTCCCTTTATATTAGTCTTGGTCTAGAAGAATCTTACATGGAACTGCCACTGCACGACCTAGGAGGGGCTCTCTATTCAGTGATTCCTAGCCAGGAATTCAGAGCTAGTTGGGGTGGGGAGGCAGTCAGGGGAGAGGGCCAAAAGGAGACAAGGAGATGTGTGGAACTGAAAAGGCAGATACCCACTGTAGAAAGTGTCTTGTTTCTAGAGCTGAAGGTTCATGGAAATTAGTGTAAAGTACATACCCTACTACCAGGGCTGCAAGGACTCAGTGTACTGTCAGTTTGGCATGCATTCTTTTTGCTTCCTAAACCTTTTGTAAGAGACCAAGTAGAATTTAAAAGGATGGACCTAATCAAGGTATTACAAATGATTTTGCTAACACTAAATCAAATATGGAATGTCATATCCTGAGAGCCTTGCTAGGGATTTGTCCCTTTGAAAACAGTGTGATTTTTGGTCTGGTCTCTACCACAACTGGGGTTCCCTGGTGGCTCAGACAGTAAAGAATATGCCTGCCATGCAGGAGACCTGGGTTTGATCCCTGGGTTAGGAAGATCCCCTGGAGGAGGGCATCGCAACCCACTCCAGTATTCTTGCCTGGAGAATCCCCATGGACAGAGGAGCCTGGCGGGCTACAGTCCATGGGGTTGAAAGAGTTGGACACAACTGAGTGACTAAGCACAGCACAATACACAGCTACTAGGACTAATAATGCTAGAGTCTAAGAGCTGATGGAATTAGCAACAATGATCTTCCTGCAAACAAAATGTTCTACTTCATGGGCTTCTCAGGTGGTGCTAGTGGTAAAGAACCCAGAAGGAGACATAAGAGACCTGGGTTCAATCCCTGGGTTGGGAAGATACCTTGGAGAAGGCAATGGCAACCTACTCTAGACAGCATATTAAAAAGTAGAGAAATTACTTGGCAAAAAAGGTCCATGTAGTCAAATCTGTTGTTCTTCCAGTTGTCATGTATGCATGAGACAGTTGTACCATAAAGAAAGATGAGTGCCGAAGAGCTGATGCTTTTGATCTGTGGTGTTGGAGAAGACTCTTGCGAGTCCCTTGGATAGCAAGGAGATCAATCTAGTCAATCCTAAAGGAAATCAATTGTGAATATTCATTGGAAGAACTGATGCTGAAACTCCAATACTTTGTCCATCTGATGCAAAGAGCCAACTCATTGGAAAAGCTTCTGATGCTGGGAAAGATTGAAGATAGGAGGAGAAGGAGACAACAGAAGATAAGATGGTTGGATGGCATCATCAACTCAATGGGCATGAGTTTGAGCAAGCACCAGGAGATGGTGAAGGATAGGGAAGCCTGGTGTGCTGCAGTTCATGGAATTGCATAGTCAGACATGACTGAGCAACTGAACAACAAAACCAGTATTTTTGTCTGGAGAATCCCATGGACAGGGGAGCCTGACAGGGTGCAGTCCATACAGTCTGAAAGAGTCGGACACAACTGAAGCGACAGCACTCACTCCTTCACAGCTTGTTCAGAGGAACAAAGATCTTGGATCAGGAAAGTTCTCCAGCACTTTCTCATTTTCAGTTAGGTGGGAAAGCAAAGATCCATTATGAGCTTATATATTCCAAGGCGTAGCTTCAGCCTGGCCTTAAAAGTTATGTGCCTGAGCCAGCCTTGTTACAGTACTGTTTTTGGTTTTTCTTTTACAGAAATATGAAAGAAACTGACTTTATAATATATCCTGAGATATTCCAAACAACCCAAAGAAGTTAAAAATTGAACTTATAAATTATGTTAACTTTACACTTAAAAATAAATTAGATGAACTTTAAAGTACTTGACTTTATTAATTCAGATAATATTTGAGAAGTTAAATGTAAAACATTTTATTCTTCTTTACTTGGTGAAATTATTTTAAAAAGTTGACATTAATGGATGTTGGACTCAAGAATGTAAGTATAAAATGAGCCATTTTATTTAGAATATACTACTTTTTTTCCTGATTCAGGTTTCACAATGCATATAATTTAACCATGAGTTATTACACATTAGTTGTTATATTTCATTTGTACATTATGAATTGTAATGTTGAACATTTTAGCATATAATTAATGCAATTTAACAATAATCCCATTTAATATTAATCTCATAATCATGTTCCTTAAAGCAGGATATATTGCCTTGTAATATGAAGTTTAAAAAGTTATAACTTCTTCTACCCACAAATTTATAATCTAGTTGTTGATCTTTATACATTTGTTAAAATTCTTGCATAGATTTCTAGAGGACAGCGATGGAACTTCTTCAGTTCAGGAATCAACATTTTAGTTCTGGACAAATGTCTCTCTATGTAGAGCAGATGATTTGTTATATTTTTATTTTTGGACTTGTCTGAACTATGGTTCAACTTTAATTCTGTTTTATATCAACACGATACACAGAAAGAGGATTCCTCTTTGTTTCTGGAAATAACTTTAAATTCTCAATCACATGAGGAATTCTCATCCTCACAAAAGCCTTTTTTCTTAGAAGTTTTCTATGCAGTAGTAACATGAGCACCAGGAATCTTTCTCCAAGAAAAAAAGGAGAATTAAGAACCCAGATGTGGCACAGAACAAGGGATCATGTATACTGAAAACCTATTTTCTCTTTTATTCTACTGAATCTTACCAGTCATGATCATTTTATCATAGACTAGTTCTATGTATATTTAATAGACTGTAAAACTAGAATGTGTGATCATTTCTCTATTATTGTTATAGAACATTATATAAATTTATGTGCATTTGTTTTTCCCATTTCTCATATGTATGAGCAATCATGTAGAGTTCTGATTTATAGAAACTTCACTTCAGATAGTGATAACTAGGTGATAGGTTCTATTAAATTTAGAAGGAGAGAGATGGCACTAGTGCCATGTAAAAGTATGGGAGCAAGAAACCTTTCTCTTTTACTGCATATATTATTTATGCTTATTTTTATTGTTTTGAACATTATTTTATATAAAATATTTGGGGCATGTTATATTTTGTTACTATGAAAACATTTTATCACTTTACTGGATATGCCAACTCACAAACTAAAATAGAATACAACAAATCATTGTCCAAGTTGTGGAAATAATGGACTTTTTTAAATGTTTTTTTTATGTTTTCCAGTAGTCCCATTTGATAATGAAACCTGTCTGATTCAATCAAGGATCTCTTGAATCCCATCTGATAACTTTTCTTGCTAGTTCACTTTGTTATTGGAAATGAAATCTTTTAAAAGGAAAGTCTCAGCAAAATTTGGTATGGTCAATGTTTGTAAATAGACGTTGTATTTTGACATTATGTGTAGACGTTCATATCTTATTAAAACAGACATTCAAGTAAGTTGCTGATGTCCACTTACACTTAACCACTTGATATGATATGCCTAGTTCCTCTCTACTCAAATTACCATTCACTGATTTCCTCTCATTTTCTCATTTCCTCTCATTAACTCAGTCTGTTTTTTTTTTTTCTAATCCAACCTAATAGAGTGTCATGATATAAAGAAGTGAAATGTGATCACCACTGACATTTTCAAAAACATATTTATTCTGTGCATTTAGAGTTTGCATGAGAGAATAGGAGTAGAAAACTTGAAAAGGAGGTAAATGTTTTTATTTTTTTTAATTTCTTTATTTACTTTTATTTTTTAATTGAGATATAGTTGCTGTACAATATTATGTTACATGTATACAACAGTGATTCATATTTTTTAAAGGTTATACTCCATTTATGTGTGTGTGCATGCTAAGTTGCTTCAGTATGTGTCTGACTCTGTGTGACCCCATGGAATGTAGCCTGCCACGTTCCTCTGTTCACGTGATTCTCCAGGCAAGAATACTGGAGTGGTTTGCCATGCCCTCCTCCAGGAGAGCTTCCCGACCCAGGAATCAAACCTGCGTCTCCTGCATTGCAGGCAGTCTTTACCATTGAGTCACCAGGTAAATGTCTTTAAATCCTTCAGAGACTTGATACATGTAAAGGTAAAGAATTCCATAGTAAACTTGGTCGCAACTCTTTTAACCTCCTGCCCTAGTTTTTATCCACACTGTCTCTGTTGTAAGCCATGTGGTCTGTAACAAGCGCCTTGCACTTTTCCAATGTGTTTTATCCTTCCCCCCCTCCCATGTTAGAAATTTGATGTCCAAGGCAAATACTACCATTCCATGAAATCCTGAGTACAAAGCAAATGCTTATCAAATCATCGTGTTTTGCTTTATAATATTTCTTAAGTTGTTAATGATGCCTATTTCTCCACTGGTTTGTGAACTCTTTAAAATGTCTGGCATTCTGACTGGATATAATGCTTTGTAGCAAAATGGTTTGCAAATGTAATATTATTAAGTAATTTACTCTTTTAGGAGACATTTATTTCAAAGTCATATTAACAGTTTGAGGTTTGCAGGATCAATGGACCTTTATACAATAAATTGGCAGGTTCTAGCGCTTAATCCATTTGTGCCTCCCTCTGATGTGTCACAAAACAGGATCAACCTAGATTCAACAGGGAAGAATGAAGCAGAAACATAGGAGCCGGAGCTCATAGTTTCTATGAGTGGAAACTAATATCATCTAGATGACCCATGCTCAAGTAGATGCTTATTAAATTATGATCACTGTTCTTGATAAAAATTCTAAGATTAAAAAAGACAAAGTAAGATGTTATTTATGACTTTAAGCATATGGTTTTAAAAATTACTTGCATTGAGAATATTTGCTTGCTTTCAAGTAGTTTTTATTGAATTGATCATAACTTTTGAACACTACTCAGATCCTAATATCGTGTTTTTATTCCCTCTTTCCTCCTTCAGCTCATTATACACACAAATACACACGTCAACCTTTACACTATTTATTCAGGTGAAAACTGCTTACTGTTGTCTTAACGGACAGACCATTTGTTCTACTCCTGACAGTTTGGGAAAAACCAAATATTTAAAAAGATTGTTTTAATACTAGAGGGTGAATCCTTTTGAATTTAGGGTCTAATTATATCATTGATATGAAAGAACTCTATATTCACTGTTCTACTTATTTTTTTCAAGAATTTTTCCTATGATTTTTCCAATGTATTTAAGTGTATAGTACTTTTATTTATAGTTTTTTTTCTCTTTCTTCTTTTATTTTTTAGACTATGAAAGTATAATAACACATTTACCAGAAACTTGGAAAATACAGGACAAGGTTACATGTAGTTCTACTATATATTACAATTATTTTTTTAAGTAGATAATTAGGATTTTTAGTTGGGCTTTCAATAACAAACACTTAAAATTTAATGTAATGAATAAACAGAGAGGGAGAAGAATATACTAGACCTGAAAAATACTATTAACCAATTAAACATAATTAAGATTTATTCAATTTATACACAACAATAGGATACAAATTCTATTCAAGTTCCTATAGACTATAAACTTTGAGGCCCTGGAATATATCTATTAACATAAAAAAAGTGTAAAAATTTCATGTTCTAAAGGTATTGAAATCATACAGAGTCTGTTCTCTTATCACTGTGGAATTATATTAGAAATCAGTGTGAAAAATATTTGAAAATAACCCACATATTTTCAAGTGCAATGTGACATTTGCCAAGAGAGACCTTTGACAAGCTGTTGAAAGCCTCAATAAAGTTAGAGGACTGGAAAAACACAGAGGGTGATTTCAGAAGAGAAAGCATTTAAATGACAAATTAATACAAAAATGAGAAATTAGTATCAAGGATAATTTAAAAAATCCTATATATTTGGAAATTAAATGTTCACTTTTAAATGATGGGTGTGTCTAATAAGCTACTAATTTTAAAAAGAGCAGTACTTTGGAGTTGAGGGTTCGGATATCTCTCTTGCTTTTTGCTTTCAGTGTAGATACCTAGGTTTCAGTTCGGTTCAGTCACTCAACTGTGTCCAAATCTTTGCATCCCCAAGGACTGCAGCACAACATGCCTCCCTGTCCATCACCAACACCCAGAGTTTACTCAAATTCATGTCCATTGAGTCGGTGATGCCATCCAACCATCTCATCAACTGTCGTCCCCTTCTCCTCCCACCTTCAATCTTTCCCAGCATCAGGGTCTTTTCTGTTGAGTCAGTACTTCGCATTGGGTGGCCAAAGTATTGGAGTTTCAGCTTCCAATGAATGTTCAGGACTAATTTCCTTTAGGATGAACTGGTTAGATCTCCTTGCAGTCCAAGGGACTCTCAAGAGTCTTCTCCAACACCACAGTTCAAAAGCATCAGTTCTTCAGTGCTCAGCTTTGTTTATAGTCCAACTGTCACATTCATACGTGACTACAGAAAAAACCATAGCTTTGACTAGATGGACCTTTGTTGGCAAAGTAATGCCTCTGCTTTTTAATATGCTATCTAGGTTGGTCATAACTTTTTTCCAAGGAGTAAGCATCTTTGAATTTCATGGCTGAGTCACCATCTGCAGTGATTTTGGAACCCAAAAATAAGTCTGTCACTGTTTCCATTGTTTCCCTCTTTGCTATGAAATGATGAGACTGAATGCCATGATCTTAGATTCCTGAATGTTGATCTTTAAGCCAGCTTTTACACTCTCCTCTTTCACTTTCATCAAGAGGCTCTTTAGTTCTTCTTCACTTTCTGCCATAAGGGTGGTGTCATCTGCATATCTGAGGTTATTCCTCTTTCTCCCAGCAGTGTTGATTCCAGCTTGTGCTTCCTCCAGCCCAGCGTTTCTCATGATGTACTCTGCATATAAGTTAAATAAGCAAGGTGACAATATACAGCCTTGATGTACTCCTTTCCCGATTTGGAACCAGTCTGTTGTTCCATGTCCAGTTCTAACTGTTGCTTCCTGACCTGCATACAGATTTCTCAAGAGGCAGGTCAGGTGGTCTGATATTCCCATCTCTTGAAGTATTTTCAACAGTTTGTTGTGATCCACACAGTCAAAGGCTTTGGCATAGTCAATAAAGCAGAAATAGATGTTTTCCTGGAACTCTCTCGCTTTTCTGATGATCCAATGGATGTTGGCAATTTGATCTTTGGTTCCTCTGCCTTTTCTAAATTCAGCTTGAACATCTGGAAGTTCACTGTTCATGTACTGTTGAAGACTGGCTTGGAGAATTTTGAGCATTAATTTGATAGTATGTGAGATGAGTGCAATTGTGCGATAATTTGGACATTCTTTGGCATTTCCCTTCTTTGGAATTGGAATGAAAGCTGACCTTTTCTAGTCCTGTGGCCACTACTGAGTTTTACAAATTTGCTGGCATACTGAGTGTAGCACTTTCACAGCATCATCTTTTACTATTTGAAATAGTCAACTGGAATTCCATCACCTCCACCAGCTTTGTTCATAGTGATGCTTCCTAAGGCCCACTTGACTTCACATTCTAGGATGTCTGGTTCTAGGTGAGTGATCATACCATCATGATTATCTGGGTCATGAAGATCTTTTCTGCATGGTTCTACTCTGTATTCTTGCCACCTCCTCTTAATGTCTTCTGCTTCTGTTAGGTCCATACCATTTCTGTCCTTTATTGTGCCCATTTTTGCATGAAAATTTCCCTTGGTATCTCCAGTTTTCTTGAAGAGATCTCTAGTCTTTCCTATTCTGTTGTTTTCCTTTATCTATGCATTGGTCACTGAGGAAGGCTTTATCTCTCCTTGCTATTTTTTGGAACTCTGCATTCAAATGGGTATATCTTTCCTTTTCACCGTTGCCTTTCACTTCTTTTCTTTACACAACTATTTAAGGCCTCCTCAGACAACCATTTGCCTTTTTTCATTTCTTTTTCTTGGAGATGGTCTTGATCCCTGTCTCCTGTACAAAGTCACAATCCTTTGTCCATAGTTCTTTAGGCACTCTGTCTATCAGATCTAATCCTTTGAATCTATTTCAGTGTAGACAGTCTAGGTTTGGAAGCTTCAAATGTTTTTGAATATTTAAAAGCCTTGAAGTAACTTTAATGCTACAGAGTAAAAAGGGAAGTAGAAGAAAAGGAAATATGGTCATCATATAAATTTATGATGTAATAGGATTTGGCTGTAAATCTGTTAATTTTTCTCTTCCTTGCTTTCAGGTTTTGACTCAAAAACAAGTGCCCCACAACATTAAATTTTGTCAGTAGTCCTTCATTATGTAAATACAGGAGACTAGAATGTGGTAAATCTGCATCCAGCTGCTTTATAACCATTGTAGATCTAGTGATTAGGTAGTAACTTGTAATAATTTTGCTTTACCCCAAAATATTTGTGCTGTCCCTATATATCTTTCTAAAGCTGACATCAACTTGGATTTATTTCACTCTGTGTTGCCTGATAAAATTGTGGTGTATGAATAAACCGATGGTTGAATAAACTCATGAGTAACTTCAAGTATCTGAATTAAAATCTAGAGAATTTATGTTATGTTGGACATGGAATTTAGCTTTTAAAATATATTTGTTGTGGCAGTTTTTTATTATAAAAATGCAAAGCTTTGGAAAAAATGTCATCTAGTTTTATCCTGTGATTGGGATGAGAACAATATCAGAGTCAGAATATATGGAGTTTCCTATGCAGAGATGTTTAGTACTTCCTATTTATTCATTATGGAAGTGTGTGTGTTTTCAGTCACATCCGACTCTTTGCAACCCTATGTTCTGTAGCCTGCCAGGCTCCTCTGTCTTTGGAATTTTGGTTGCCATTTCCTGCTCCAGGAAAGCTTCCAGAAATGGATCAAACCGCATCTCTTGAGTCTCCTGCATTGACAGGTGGATTCTTTTACCACTGAGCCACCTGGGAAACCCCATTCATTATAGTAGGTACTAATTAAATCATTGTTAATTTATCACTTATTTAATACTATTGCTTCCAGCAACTTAGCCATCTGGATTTTTACTTGGGATGCAAAATTGATGGAATAATTTATGGTAGAAGTTTTGTCCATTAATCATTTAGAAGAACTCATAAATTTTACTTCTTGTGGTCCTTTTAAATATTTACAACATGTTTCACTGATGTGCATGATCTTGGTATCTAAAGAACCATTATTTCACCTATGACCTGTCAGTTTCTGTGTCGCTTTGTGCAAGTTCTTTTTTTTTTTTTTTGCCCTAGGTCCTCACATCATCTTTATATTTCCTAAAGATATAAACTTCTTGGATACTACTGAGATTATATACAGCTTTCCATATAAGAAGAGAACTCTTTCCTCTTATTACCCAATTCCTCCTAAGCAAACCCTTCTTTCCAGAAGTCTTTTCCAACTAGACAAGTTATGTATGAAAGAGATGTATTATTTCCAGAGTATCAATGCTAGAAACAGTATTGGCTTCCCATTAAGTATTTGCCAAACAGAGAATCTTTGGAACACAAATTGTCAAATCCTTGAGATTTTTATCACAGTGGGAGCCGGATAAATATTAATTCAATTGAAGATGAGAATATTATATAATTTAACTATAGAGAAATCCAAACATAAATTAGAAGTAATCTAATATAAAATGATGCACAATGCCTTTTTATAATGGTAAAACATTAAAATAAGTTACCTTTATTTTAATTAAGTATAAAAAATCTGTAGATACTTTCTGTTCTTCTATTGAAAATTTTCTCATCTCTAATAATTGTATGATCTTAAGTTCTTTGTTCAGAGTAGTGTGTGTTTCTCTAGGAGTTATATTTATGTGGGGATGTATATACAAAGAAAAATAAATTCTCCTATAACTTACATGATATTTTCCCTGAAGTTTCAGAAAAAAGCAAAAATTGTGTTATTTATATGCTCAAGGAAGAGTATTAAGCAAATGCTCTATTCTTAAGAAAGATACAAGTTATTGGAACAAAAAAAAAAGTAGCATTCTACAATTCTTATCCATAGTTTTGTTTACCATGTCATCTTCTTCACACAGCTCTCTACTCCCCATTATACTTTATAAATATGAGGCTTTTCCATAATCTATAGGAATGGAGGTGGTTACAAATATCCTGACCTTTCTCCCTTTGCTTAATAAATATCAACTTGGTCCCACAAAAATCTTGATAAGAAGCAAATAGTAATTATTTATAAACATCCAGTAATATTTAGCACTTAAACTGTTCTCCTAGTAGTGTAGATTTCCACACTAGATCTCTAGATGCAGTTGCTTCAGCTCTTTTGTCTGTTATAAAATAATCCTGACTAGAGACACGTGTACCCCAATGTTCATTGCAGCACTGTTTATAATAGCCGGGACATGGAAGCAACCTAGATGTCCATCAGCAGATGAATGGATAAGAAAGCTGTGGTACCTATACACAATGCAGTATTACTTGGCCATTAAAAAGAATACATTTGAATCAGTTCTAATGAGGTGGTTGAAACTGGAGCCTATTATACAGAGTGAAGTAAGCCAGAAAGAAAAACACCAATACAGAATACTAATGCATATACATGGAATTTAGAATGATGGTAACGATAACCCTGTATGTGAGACAGCAAAAGAGACACAGATGTATAGAACAGTCTTTTGAATTCTGTTGGAGTGGGGGAGGTGGGGATGATTTGGGAGAATGGCATTGAAACATGTATAATATCATATATGAAACGAGTCACTAGTCCAGGTTCGATGCAGGATACAGGAAGCTTGGGGCTGGTGCACTGGGATGATCCAGAGGGATGGTATGGGGTGGGAGGTGGGAGGGTGGTTCAGGATTGGGAACACGTGTATACCCATGGCAGATTCATATTGATGTATGGCAAAACCAATACAATATTGTAAAGTAAAAAAAAAAAAAAATTAAAAACAATTTAAAATTAAAAAAAAAAAATCCTGACTCTCCAGTGATCATGTTTGAATTCCTAAGGCATAGTATTACTCCAAGCATCAATGATGCAGTTTATGTCTTCTTAATGAAATTATTACACTTAATGTTTTTCTGACCCAACAATTCACAGGACAGTGTAATTTCCACTTTTAGTAAGTCTCTTCCTAAGGCTAGGACAATGGTATGCTTTTGCCTGGCTTCTTTCTGTTGTCCTGGCCAGCCTCTAGAGACTAGGACTCTGGTACTAATGACAATTAACAGCTTGTTCACGTTTCTGAATATTTGTCATCTTGGTTTCCCATCACAATATGTAAGAATAAATTGGAAAACTGTATCAGATAAGATATTTTGTATAGGCAGTGCCAGAAACAAACAAACAAACAAACAATAAACCCTCAAAATGACTTAAATCAATAAAGACATGTTTTGGCTTAAAAATAGAAAATAAAAAGATCTATATTCAATTATGACGTAGAGATTCAGCACCACCGTCATTCCTGGCTTCTCTAATTTTCCTCTAAATTCCAGAGTGTTAACCTTATCCCAGGAACTTTCGTAGTCTCACATCATATTGTTCAAGTTTAGAGAGAGATCTTCTTTCTGAAGCCTCTGCAAAGTCCTGTGATTTACCTGTCTGGTCTCAGTTAGATTTGTGTCCACCTCTAAACTAATTATTGCTTTTTAAAGCAGTAGATACACTGAAATTTTAAGCTATTCAGTCCTCTGCTCGAGTTAGTGTTGGATTCAGTTCTAGAAAATTTTTAGTTTTCTTCTAAGGAATACCAAAGAAGAAAGATGGATGCTGCAGAAGAAATCAACCAATGTTCCTTACAGACATTCCCAAGAACCTCATAACCTACATTGGATTTCAGCTATTTGCAGAATATGATTAAATTGCCATGTCTTTATAGACACTTTGGCTTGCCCACTGAGATCAATGTCTATTAATATCTTATCTAGCTGAAAATTTACCTCCAAAGCAGTTCCTGATACAGGAGGCAAGTCATTATCATCTTCTAACCCTCTTTGCATTCTGCCTCATTTGTTATAGTCAAGGCATTAGGATCAGTAATGAATATGATATTTCAGTACTCATGAGTGAGGACATTAGTTCAATCCAAAATAAGAAGAACAGCTAATGAAAGAACATCTCCAGACATTCACATGGCCTGAGAAGGAATTCTGGAGATGTGGTAGGAACAACACTTAGGCTTAATAGGTATTAGTGATTTAAGACCTTTGCTGTTGAAGTGATCCAATGAGAAGTAGAAACTGAGTGTTTTCTATGGAAGCTGCCTCCTGACTTTGTTTTGAAAAGTTCCAATTTTTATTTTTCAATCTTCATCTTTTCTACATTACAAAAAGTGTTGAGAGAACTCCTGCATTATTTCTAATTCCAACTATTTGCTGGTTTTGAAGTCATAAAACTTCAATAAGAGAAAATTGCAGAAGAGAATACTTTATTTTCCAATAGGAGCAGTAATTTAAACCAGTATTCAGATTCATATTCAGATAATACATCTATTGATAAAATATCCTTGGAGATAAGATTTTTTGTTTGTAAACTGAATTTCACATCTATCAAGTTAAATATGAATTATTCAGTGTATCTAATATTTATTTATATGCACAGCATATTAATTCTAAGAAAATTACTTTTCATTTGTTTCACTAGAAAAATGGAAAACCTTCTGTTGATTCTTGGCAAACCATTTTTGCACAAGGAATGGACAAAGCAAACATACAGAGCATATGTACATAAAGTTTACAAATACGTTTGATTAAGAAAAAGGCATAAGTATTCAAATGTAATAGAAGCTGTATTGAGAAAATAAAATATCGATGACATCCTGACCAGGCTTTAAAATAGCTTGGGAAAAAAGATAGCTTGAAGAATAACAATTATTAAACTGTTTCTGCCAGCAAAAGCATATAGACATACAGATCTTAAATCATATAATTTTTAAGAGTTTAACTTATGACAAAGTAGTGAAAGAAAAATAGTAAAGAAATGAATTAAAAAGCAACCATTCTTCAAACAATGTGATTAAAAAGGCAATAATCAAAAATTCTGACTGAATATGTTTGTATAGCTATTCAAACTATATATCAAATGACATCCTTGAATTTTAAAATAGTTAAGGTTCCCACAAAATAGGCTGCTTCACTTATAAAATATAAAACTTCCAAATACAACTACTTAATAACTACAAAGAAATAGTGTTTAGAAATAGACAAGCTAGAATCAATGTTCTGTTTTCCATCTAGCTTTCTTTTCAAAGGTTGTTAAGTAAAATATATATTCTATGACTCAGTTTTGTAGCTCTTTCTCTGACACTTGTTCTGACCTTCCTTTGCCTTCAATGTCAGCCATGATACATTGACATGAACAGCTTCTACACTTTAAAGTACAAACATACTGTACTATTATGACTTTTGACATTCATAGCCCTTTTAACATTCTAACAATTAGTTTAAAGATAGTGGTAAAAAAAGTATGAACAACACTTTGATTAACTATGTCTTGATGTTTTGAACCTTGAGGAGTCTAATCTGAAATATCCTTCATCATAACCTATGGAGACAAGCGGAAAGTGGGACTTCAATAGCCACTAGACAGTTTGGACGACAGCCAGATGAGCCAATGTTCTAAGCACTGTCAGTGACCTTGGCGTGAATTTTGCAAAGGTGCAAATTTCTCTCTCAAGACAGGCAGCTCTGTCATTAAGTAAGCACACCACAAAACTATAGAGCTTGGTAAACACATGTTGGCTATAAACAATATCCTTTATCTAAAGTATTTGAATGGAATGCTGAATACAGGAACAGATTTATAGTATAATAGTCTATACTTCATATGTAGGAAGTGCTCAAATAACTGGAGTGGATTTATGCATCTTAGATTAAATAGTAAAAAAAAAAAATCAAAGCTTATAGCTTTTCAGTCCTTTGAAACAAGATACAATTTTTTCACTTTTCTGTAGTATTTCTTCTGTTGAGCAACGTTCTCTTTTAACTACGCAGGAAAAAAAAATCAAGAGGTAGACACAGCACAAAGTACATTTCTGTATTTGTCTATGAAGAGTTCTCATTTTTCTTGGATATATGAGGTCTGTGACAAGCATAAAATATTTTGAATAGAATGTTAAATAAATGCATGAGTGATTCTTAGCCAAAGACATGTTAGAGTGCACAAAGTTAAATCATCTGACAGCTGTACAGTCATGGATATAGGGCTTAAAATGCTCATGGGGATGAAGGATATTGTGAGTGAACATTTTAGGACATCTGTGAAGAAAGGGAATAAATGCAGTATATTTTATTTAAGTGAGTTTTTTCATTTGGTTCTTTCTGATACTCTGACAAACATGCTAGAGCACAGCATAATACAGACTAGATTTTTTAGACCACTGGTGTCTAATGGGGGTGCTTCTTGTTTGATAAGCTGATACTAAAACATAAACCAAATATACAGGTTATGGCCAGTGAATATGTAAACGGCTTCATTAATAAAGGTACAGTGTGTATACATCTATGTCTGTGTAATCCTATGTTACACAGGGTATTTCTATTTTGTAGAAATCGGAGGTATGCTTAAAAAGAGATAGCAAACTTATAACTTTCAACAACAGCAGTATGAATTTCATTTATTTCAATTCTCTTTTGAACAAATATATTTTAATATTCAAGTCTGATAATGAGCATAGAATAAGGTATACATTACTTTAGTAATTAAGTAAAGAAAAGATGATGCAATGAAAATTTATAGCACTTACTCTGACTCCTATAGAGTTATTATTGTAATTGATTGCTATATAAAACTGGCTTATTAGAAACGTGACTAATAAACCTATTCTAAATAATGATTGTTTAGAGAATTGAAGAATCAAACATAAATGAATATCACAATCTATGGACATATCAAATATCACCTTTTAGAGGTATGTTTTTATCCAGAATTTATTCAACTATGTTATCAAAGCATTATCAGTAAGATATAGAATGATACCACTTTGAATGCAGTCACCAAAATCTAAACAGAGAGAGTTAGGATTTCTTGTGACTTTGAAATATTGGAGGAATGTTACATAATCAATGACATGATATGTGAATATCCCTTGTGAAAGGGATAGTGTGATAGAAAGTAGCTGAATAGTTACAAATCACTTTGTCTGAAACCAGTTAATGTAAATAAGCAATGTGATCTTACTGAAAGCTCCAAACCATAAACATTCTGTTGTTTTACACAATGGCATTTGTTCCATTTACAGCAGACAACAGCAACAACAAAACACTACAATGTTTCCTTACCAGGATGACTGCAAGTATGCATTGGAAAAGTAATCTCAGTTTGACTAAGAATGAGGGTGCAGTTTAATTCCCACTTTTCAAAACATATCTTAGACTCAGAGATGCCAACTAAAATGACTGATGGCCTGGAAACCAGGACCTCTGAAGAAGGGTTCAAAAAGTTACTGTCAGTTTGAGAAAAGAAGGCAACTCTCATATATAAAAGAATCTGGTAAAAAAAAAAAAATAGATTCCCCAAATGAAAGACTGTGTGACAACCAAGTCATATGATTAAGTAAAAAGAAGAGAATTTATACTAACTATAAGAGTGTTATAACAAGATTTTTAAAAGAGTGTACTTTTCATTGTTTATTGATAGAGGTAGGAGGTACCTTGTCTTTATTGATGCCTAAAGAAATACAGTATGAAGAAAATTCCTTCATGCTTATTCTCCATGATTTATCAAAACCAAACAAAAGTGTTTACATGCTTTTAAATGCAGAATCCTCTCTGATTATTCTACAAAAGTTAACATACAAACCACGTAATGCATTATGTAATACTTGATGTTTTTATTTTGCTGCTAAGATCTCTTAATTATCTGCCATACTAAAGGAATGTAATGGGTGTTTTGCAAGACTAATGTAACCTGCAATGTTTGGACATGTCAGAGTCCTAGAGTTCCAAGGACTTTGGTGGCCTTTGTACTATCTTCAAAAGGACAGGTCATGAGTCAGTTCAATGAAGAGCTGGAAAAAGACACAAACCTGTTCATGGCACAGAGAAGGCTCATTGAGTCTGCCTTATGAGAAGCAAGATACCAAGGGACTAGAAGATGGTAGAAGGAGATAGATAACCCTAAAGGATTTGGATTACCCATGAGAGGAAATTATATATATATATATATATATATATATATATATATGAAGAACATATAGGATCAAAATACTTGGGTTCAAATACAAATCTATAAGTTAATTACAAGCTTTATGCTATTATCTATAAAATGGCAGTGATGATATAAACCTCATTATGTTGTTATGAGGATTAAGTATATATTGTTACTTAACATTAAACCAGTGGTTGACATAGTAAATAAAAATTATATGAGGGTTAGTGATTATCATTAATAATTTTCCTATCAGTTTGACATTATGGAATACTCTTCTTGAACTAGTGAATTTAGAAATAGCATTTTAATATCCAGACTTCAAACAACCATTTGGAAAAAAAAGGTAGCAACTTTCTGGTCTTATTTACATGAACCAAGTATTTTGTCGAAGATTCTAAAAAAAAAAATGAAAAAAATTTTCTCAGACAGTTCATTTTTCCTAGAAGTGACCCTTTTCAACAGGAACTATTTTTACTCCTATGTATATTTTATATCATATTTTCTTTTAAATCAGTTTTGAATCAAAGAAAGGATTTCATTTTCCTGCTAGCATCACTTCTGTTATTGCCTCCTGTGTGTGATACTCTTTACTTGGCTAGGGCTGTGCTTCATACTGTAACTAATGGATACATACCTTATGGAAAGGACAATATTATGCAGCCAGAGACTTTCTAAGGCCAGGCCATGAACTGCAGGCTGAGCAGATGATGGTCGTCAGACATTAGTGCCCCTAGGAGGCTAGACCTCAAACAAAGCGTCAGACTGGCCTTCTGGCAATTGGCTGATCTCCAAGAGACATGATATATGCATATTAATGTTAACCTTTGTTTTGCCATTTTGGGGATATTCATTTTTTACGTATTATCAATCTCTTAAAAAACAAAAATCTTTAACTTCTGCAGCAAGCAGTACTCTAAGCACTGGGGATATAGTGAGGAAACAGGCACAGAATGTCTCTTGTTTATATGAGGCTACCATTATACAGACAAGAAAGTAACTAATGGAGAAAGTAACTAATGAAGATAAGTTCATATTTTCTAAGAATTGTTCCTTTCAGTTCAGTCGCTCAGTCATGTCCGACTCTATGCAACCCCATGGACTGCAGCATGCCAGGCCTTCCTGTCCATCCCCAACTCCCGGAGTCCATTCAAACTCATGACCATAGTGCCAGTGATGCCAATCAACTATCTCATCCTCTGTCGTCCTCTTCTACTCACGCCCTCAATCTTTCCCAGCACCAGGGGCTTTTCAGGGTCAGTTCTTCAAATCAGGTGGCCAGAGTATTGGAGTTTCAGTTTCAGCATCAGTCCTTCCAGTGAATGCTCAGGACTGATTTCCATTAGTATGGACTGGTTGAATCTCCTTGCAGTCCAATAGAACTGCCTTATGACCTAGCAATCCCACTGCTGGGCATACACACTGAGGAAACCAGAATTGAAAGAGACACGTGTACCCCAATGTTCATCGCAGCACTGTTTATAATAGCCAGGACATGGAAGCAACCTAGATGTCCATCAGCAGATGAATGGATAAGAAAGCTGTGGTACATATACACAATGGAGTATTACTCAGCCATTAAAAAGAATACATTTGAATCAGTTCTAATGAGGTGGATGAAACTGGAGCCTATTATACAGAGTGAAGTAAGCCAGAAAGAAAAACACCAATACAATATACTAACACATATATATGGAATTTAGAATGATGGTAACAATAACCCAGTATATGAGACAGCAAAAGAGACACTGATGTACAGAACACTCTTTTGGACTCTGTGGGAGAGAGAGGGTGGGATGATCTGGGAGAATGACATTGTAACATGTATAATATCATATATGAAACGAGTCTCCAGTCCAGGTTCGATGCACGATACTGGATGCTTGGGGCTGGTGCACTGAGACGACCCAGAGGGATGCTACGGGGAGGGAGGAGGGAGGAGGGTTCAGGATGGGGAACACATGTATACCTGTGGCAGATTCAGGTTGATATATGGCAAAACCAATACAATATTGTAAAATTAAATAATAAAATAAAAATTAAAAAAAAAAAGAGTCTTCACCAACACCACAGTTCAAAAGCATCAATTCTTTGGCGCTCAACTTTCTTTATAGTCCAACTCTGACATCCACACATGACTACTGGAAAAACCATAGCTTTGACTACATGGACCTTTGGTGGCAAAGTAATGTCTCTGCTTTTTAATATGCTGTCTAGGTTGATCATAACTTTTTTTCCAAAGAGCGAGTGTCTTTTAATTTCATGGCTGCAATCACCGTCTGCAGTGATTTTGGAGACCCCCAAAATGAAGTCTGTCATTATTTCCACTGTTTGCCCATCTATTTGCCATGAAGTGATGGGACCAGATGCCATTATCTTCGTTTTCTGAATGTTGAGCTTTACGCCAACTTTTTCACTCTCCTCTTTTTTATTCATCAAGAGGTTCTTTAGTTCTTCTTCACTTTCTGCCATAAGGGCAGTGTCTTCTGCATGTCTGAGGTTATTGATATTTCTCCTGGGAATCTTGATTCCAGCTTGTGCTTCATCCAGCCCAGTGTTTCTCATGATATACTCTGCATATAAGTTTAATAAGCAGGGTGACAATATACAGCCTTGATGTACTACTTTCCCAATTTGGAACTAGTATGTAGTTCCATGTCCAGTTCTAACTGTTGCTTCCTGACCTGCATACAGATTTCTCAAGAGGCAGGTCGGGTGGTCTGGTATTCCCATCTCTTGCACCAGTTTGTTGTGATCCACACAGTCAAAGGCTTCAGCATAGTTAGTAAAGCAGAAATAGATGTTTTTTTCTGGAACTCTCGCTTTTTCAATGATCCAATGGATGTTGGCAATTTGATCTCTGGTTCCTCTGCCTATTCGAAATCTAGCTTGAACATCTGGAAGTTCACTGTTCATATACTGTTGAAGCCTGGCTTGGAGAATTTTGAGAATTACTTTGCTAGCGTATGAGATGAGTGGAATTATGTGGTAATTTGAGCATTCTTTGGCATTTCCCTTCTTTGGGATTGGAATGAAAACTGACCGTTTCCAATCCTGTGGCCACTACTGAGTTTTACAAATTTGCTGGCAAATATACTGAGTATATATTTGCACTCAGTTTTACAAATATACTGAGTGTAGCACTTTCACAGCATCATCTTTTAGGATTTGAAATAGGTCAACTGGAATTCCATCACCTCCACTAGCTTTCTTCATAGTGATGCTTCCTAAGGCCCAGTTGACTTCACATTCCAGGATGTCTGGTTCTAGGTGAGTGATCACACCATCGTGATTATCTGGGTCGTGAAGTTTTTTTTTTTTTTTTTTCTATAGTTTTTCTATAGTTCTTCTCTGTATTCTTGCCATCTCCTCTTAATATCTTCTGCTTCTGCTAGGTCCATAGCATTTCTTTTCTTTATTGTGCCCATCTTTGCATGAAAAGTTCCCTTAGTATCTCCAATTTTCTTGAAGAGATCTATAGTCTTTCCCATTCTATTGTTTTCCTATATATCTTCGCACTGATCACTAAGGAAGGCTTTCTTATCTCTCTTTGCTATTTTTTGGAACTCTGCATTCCAATGAGTATATCTTTCCTTTTGTCCTTTGCCTTTAACATTTCTTCTTTACACAACTATTTGTAAGGTCTCCTGAGACAACCATTTTGCCTTTATTCATTTTTTTTTCCTTGGGGATGGTCTTGATCCCTGCCTCCTGTATAATGTCATGAACCTCTATGCATAGTTCGTCAGGCACTCTTATCAGTTCTAATCCCTTGAATCTCTTTGTCACTTCCACTGTATAATTGTAAGGGATTTGATTTAGGTCATACTTGAATGGTCTAGTGGTTTTCCCTACTTTCTTCAGTGTAAGTCTGAATTTGGCAATAAGGAGTTCATGATCTGAGCCACAGTCGGCTCCTGGTCTTGTGTTTGCTGACTCAATAGAGCTTCTCCATCTTTGGCTGCAAAGAATCAATCAATTTGATGTCAGTATTGACCCTCTGGTGATATCCATGTGTAGAGTCTTCACTTGTGTTATTGGAAGAAGGTGTTTGCTATGACCACTGCGTTCTCTTCGCAAATCTCTATTAGCCTTTACCTGCTTCATTCTGTAGTCCAAGGTCAGATTTACTGTTACCCCAGGTATTTCTTGACTTCCTACTTTTGTGTTCCAGTCCCCTATAATGAAAAGGACATTATTTTGGGGTATTAGTTCTAGAAGGTCTTGTAGGTCTTCATACAATTGTTCAACTTCATGTTCTTCAGCATTATGGATCAGAGCATAGACTTGGATTACTGTGATATTGAATGGCTTGCCTTCGAAATGAACAGAGATCATTCTGTCGTTTTTGAGATTGCATCCAAGTATTGCATTTCAGACTCCATTTCTTCTAAGGAATTCTTGCCCACAGTAGTAGATAACTCAGAATTCTATCTGAGTTAAATTCACCCGTTCCAGTCCCTTTTAGTTCGCTGATTCCCAGGATGTCAGTGTTCACTCTTGTCATCTCCTGTTTGACCACTTCCAATTTGCCTTGATCCATGCATCGAAATTCCTATGCAGTATTGCTCTTTACAGCTTCAGACTTTACTTCCATCATCAGTCATAGGCACACCTGGGTGTTGTTTTTGCTTTGGCTCCATCCCTTCATTCTTTCTGGGGTTATTTCTCCACTGATCTCCATTAGCATATTGGGCATCTACTGAACTGCGGAGTTCATCTTTCAGTGTCCTGTCTTTTTGCCTTTTCGTACTGTTCATGGGGTTCTCAAGGCAAGAATACTGAAGTGATTTGCCATTCCCTTCTCCAGTGGGCCTTGATTTGACAGAACTCTCCAACATGAACCATCTGTCTTGGGTTGCCCTGCATTGCATGGCTCATATTTTCACTGAGTTAGACAAGGCTGTGGTCCATGTGATCAGATTGGTTAGTTTTTTGTGACTGTGGTTTTCAGTCTGTCTGCCTTCTGATGGAGAAGGATAAAAGGTTAATGGAAGCTTCCTGATGAGTGACTGAGGGGAATTCAGGTTCTGATGGGTGGGGCCATGCTCAGTCAATCTTTAATCCAGTTTTCTGTTGATGGGCAGGGCTGTGTTTCCTCCCTGTTACTTCACCTGAGACCAAACTATCATGGAGGTAATGAAGATAATGTGACCTCCTTCAAATGATGTCATGCATGCACTGCTACACTCAGCAGGCACTGCTACACTGACCCTGTAGCAGGCCACCGTTGACCCATGCCTCTGCTGGAGCCTCCTGGACTCTCACGGGAAAGTCTGTCTCAGTCTCTTGTGGGGTCACTGCTTCTTTCTCATGGGTCCTAGTGCACAAAAGGTTCTGTTTGTGCCCTCCAAGAGTCTGTTTCCCCAGTCCTGTGTAAGTTCTGGTGGCTCTGGTGGAGTTAGTGGCAACATCGTCCAAAGGCCTATGCCATACCCAAGTCTGTTACACACAGAGTTCCTGTCCCTGCAGCTGTCCACTACTGACCATAACTCCTCAGGAGACACTCAAACACAGTTCTGTCTCAGTCTCTGTGGGGTTTCTGGGTTCTGCTGCACACAAGGTGTGTTGACCCCTCTGAGCATCTCCGGCGGGTTTAGGTTTTGATTCTAAATGCTGTTTCACCGCTCTTACCATCTTACTGTGGCTTCTCTGCCTTTGGATGTGAGGTATCCTCTCACAGTTGCTCCAGCTCCACGCAGCTGGAGTTGTTACTTTTTTCTAAGTACTGTTAGAGGAAAGTAAAATAGATAAAGCAATACAGAGTAACTGTGGTGGAGTGTTTTATTTTTGATAGAGTTTTAAGGAATAATTTCTTTAAAGTGACATTTGAAACTGAATTAAGTGAAGGAAGCTGCCATATGAAAATCTGGGTGACAAATGATGAATGTTTCAAACAGTGTGAATTAAAAGCAGATAATTTGAGTCGGAAAAGAGCTACATGTCTTCAAGGAGTAAAAGGGAAGCTTGAGTGGATGAAACAAGTTAAATATAAAAATCTTTCAAGATATTATCATAGAAGTACTAAGGTCCATTCATGTGATAATCTTGTGTTTAATTTCATTCTAAGTGTGAATCATTGCAAGGATTTAAGTAGGGAAATGACATTGTCACGTTTACATATTGTTTATAACTTATTCGGATTTTGCATGGAGAATGCACTGTAGGAGGCATGAAAGTGAGTGAAAGTGAAAGTCGCTCAGTTGTGTCTGATTCTGTGACCCCATGGACTATACAGGCCATGGAATTCTCCAGGCCAGAATACTGGAGTGAGTAGCTTTTCCCTTCTCCAGGGGTCTTCCCAACCCAGGGATTGAACCCAGGTTTCCTGCATGGCAAGCGGATTCTTTACCAGCTGAGCCACCAAGGGAAGCCCAAGAATTGTGGAGTGGGTACCCTGTCCCTTCTTCAGCAGATCTTCCTGACCCAGGATCGAACCAGGGTCTCCTGCATTGAAGGCAAATTCCTGACTAAATGAGCTATCAGGGAAGCCCTGTAGGAGGCATAGGTTTTTACAGATTTCAATAAGGAGGATGTTCGGTTAATATTCCAAAGATGTTGATGGAGTGAAAAGGATGCTATCTGTGGAGATGGTGAAAGAAAGGCAACATTTCTTTTGAGGACAGACATCTTGATGGACTGGTTGTAAATGCTGAGAAATAATGGAAACATGCCAGATGTCAGGGACTGCTTCTTTCTTTTGTCTTATAAAAGGAGATCTAAGAAGAAATCAGTTGTTTAGATGATTTGAAGCTCGGATAGAAGTCAGTTCAGAATATGTAAAATTGAAAATCATCAACATACAAATCATTTTTAAAGCCTTGAGAACAGGTGAAATCTTCTATGAAGACAGTATAATACAGAAGAGTAGAGGGCCATAGATTTAGCTCAAGGGCCACTAACACTTAAAGTTGATTGATTGGAGGAAGAAAAGCCAAGGCATGTCACTCATAAGAGGCAGAGTGAAAAGCAGAAGGCTGTTCTTTTCTGGAAGCTAAAAAGCTATATTGTTAGGAGAAGGTAGTCTCCTACCTTCTGAAAAGTTGAATACATTGATAGAAATGATTAACCATTAGATTTAAGCAGCATAGAGGTCTGTGTTAACCTTGGCAACAAAATTTTAGTGGGGATAGTGAGGCAAATTTCCAACAGGAAAGAGCTTGAAAAGAAAAAGGGCACATGTGCTACAGAGTTGGGGTGTTGGGATCAAATAGAATTGACTGATGTTGATACCATTGTTTTATTTATTTTTTCCTGTGAATGGAATTAGATAAGCCCAAGAGAAACATTGTATTAAGAGAAGATGTAAAGGAAAAAAGGTTAAAAATAATGCAAAGGTGAACACTGATAATATGAGATAGAGGACAGTTAAGTGCAGGAGCTAAGACCTTGCTTGAGTAGATCAGAAATGCTGGGATACAGAGTACATGTACATCAGATGCTTTTAGATAAGTACATGAATACTTGAGTTCAACAAGGAGGTCAGATAAGAACTTATCAGTTCAGTTCAGTCGCTCAATTGTGTCCAAATCTTTGCGACCCCAAGGACTGCAGCACAACATGCCTCCCTGTCCATCACCAACACCCAGAGTTTACTCAAACTCGTGTGCATTGAGTCGGTGATGCCATCCAACCATCTCATCCTCTGTAGGCCCCTTCTTCTCCTGCCTTCAATCTTTCCCAGCATCAGGGTCTTTTCCAATGAGTCAGTTCTTTGCATCAGCTGGCCAAAGTATTGGATCTTCAGCTTCAGCATCAGTCCCTCCAAAGAATATTCAGGACTGATTTCCATTAGGATTGTGTGGTTAGATCTCCTTGCAGTCCAAGGGAATCTCAAGAGTCTTCTCCAACACCACAGTTCAAAAGCATCAATTCTTCAGTGCTCAGTTGTCTTCGCAGTCCAACTCTCACATCCATACATGAATATTGGAAAACACATAGCTATGACTAGACAGACCTTTGTTGGCAAAGTAATATCTCTGCTTTTTAATATGTTATCTAGGTTGGTCATAGCTTTTCTTCCAAGGAGGAATTGTCTTAAACTTAAACTTGTAAATGTAGAAAGAATGGCAGATGTGGTGTTGGGAAAGAGATCTGTTCTCTTTATTATTTCTCTGTTTATCAAAGTATATATCAGAATCATTAGTTGAGAATAGAGGAAAACAAGTTAGAGGCTTGAAGACCAAGATCTAAAATAATTATTTCAGGGCATATAAATGAATAATAACTGAGTTGGAGAGATGCAGCATACATCAGAGCTTCTTTGCTTTTGGTTGGGATTGTGTTCTGTGTTTATTTTGAAACTCAATATATATTATACACATATATATAATGTGTATTATATATCACAACTCATAATATATAGTGAGTTTCCAAATATATATATATATATATATATATATATATATATAGTTAAAACATCTATAGTTTAAGCCTTGTTTAATAAATTTTGATGTGAAACCACAGATAGCCTATTAGTTAATAAGTGTGATCTTTTGAGACAAATAGGTCTGACTTCAACAGGATAAATTCCATAATCCTAAAAGCTTCAACTTCTTTATTTACTCAGTAGGGATGATTTAATTTAAGAATTTTAAAATTTTATTTCCTTTGAATAACAGCCTATAAACAGGTCTACCAAGAAAAGAAAATATTTTGATTGTCTGCTCTAGTGACAGAATTCTAGAAAACACGTGGAATTATTGGGAAAGGTCAGTTGGCTATACTAGTTAGAGAGAAGATCATATCTTAAAATGTCATTCCTTTATCTATTCATAAACAAACAGGTAGTGATCTTTCAGTGGAGATCAGTAAGACCGCCAATAAATCTGGACTTTCAAATGTGCATCAACTTTTCTTTATGACATTACCTCTACAAGATTTTTTATCTAGCCTATAATTTTGTCAGACTGGCCTTGTTCCTCATTCTCTGACAGGTCCCATTTCATAATTATTTGCCTACTTTTTCTAATAATGTTCTTTATACCTTAATATCACCCCCTCATTTCCTCAAGTTAAAATCCTATTTGTATTTATAGTCATAAATGAATACAGTATTTTCCCAATACTTTCCCACATATAGATGGCCTCCTGCTTTCTATATATTTATTGTTTTTGATTTTGTCTTATGTGTCTCTAAATAATTGTTATTAAGGGCTAATTAAGTATATTAATTGATATCAATTGTACTTTATATTAAGAGGAATATAAGAGTAATATTAAATATATTCTATATGTGTACTTATGTAATATCTATGCTGCTAAGCTTCTTGAGAGAGGATCTTATATTAAAGGCTTGAATTCCTCTGCCAATAGGAACTTACACATTAAAGGTGTTTAATTAATATTTGAAGAAGCAAGTGTAATGAATGCCACACAGATCTCTCTTCAGGACTGAACAATTTCTTCTCCTAACTAGTGGGAAGATTGTCTAACCAAGAGCTGTCAGCCCTTTTTGGAAAATGCTTTGGCTGAGCTAACACTCATTTAGGGCAATTTCCACACCCAATGACTGAGCAACATGGAACTGGTAGACACAATGGGAAAAGAAGAGGGACAAATTGAGTGAGTAGCATTGACATATATAAACGACTGTGTTTAAAATAGATTGTTAGTGGATAACTGCTGACACAGGGAGCTCAGCTTGGTGCTCTGTGACGACCTAGAGGGATGATACTGGGGAGAAGTGGGAGGGAGGCTCAGAAGGAGGGGATGTATGCATACTTAGAGCTGATTCGTGTGATTGTATGGCAGAAACCAACACAACATGGTAAAACAATTCTTCAGTTGAAAATAGATGTTAAGAAAAAAAAAAGAATTGCAAAGCCCCTTTGCCCCCACCCAAGACAACTTTCCTAGTCCACCCTAGCCTCAGATCTTCCTGAAGGTCTGAGGCCCGTGACTGCACCAGGCTTCACCTACAGCTCTGTCCATTCCTGTCCCTTCCCCTTGTGCACCCCAAATTGAGTGCCCTAATAAATCTTCCACATTCATATCTTCATTTCACTGTTTCCTGGGGAGCCCCAACCTGTGGCAGCCAGGAAGAACTGTTGCAAATTAAAAAACACATTTTTGTGTTATGCAATTTTTCAACATTTTGAATCATATCTTCTACTAGGAAATAGCATTTTTGAGCTTAATTTGTTCTTAAAATGTACAGATAGCTGTGAGTACACTTGATCATAAGGATCTAGTTGATCAAGTTTTGTTGCTACTAACAATCATTAAGAAGACAGGTTATTACACTAATAAGATGCAATAGTTTTTAGTTTTCATGATGCTAGGCAGTTGGTTATATGGAGAAGTGATCAAATTGTCCTTACTAATTAAATCCACTATATGGGAACTCTGTTTTATATATTGAATTAATGCCCAGTTTAACTTTATTTTATACTCTATCTGTTGCTTTTTATCCACACTGGGATCACTGCAAGCCTTAGTGAGGAAAAAAAACTTTTTTTTAATAATCAGTTTTCTATCTTATGCTAGACTGTATTAATGCTAAAGAAATTTCTCATTATTTCCTAGTTTTTGTATTATAAATTATGATTGACTATTCTTGTGTGGATTTTTGTAATAGGCAATACTGATTAGAGTAGGATGTTACTAACCACCTAGTTATGCTATTTCTCTCTATTTTCAAATTTTCAATCTGTACTCTGGTTTCTTTATAGCTCTATTTAGTCACATATAGGAAGAGTAATCAAGAGCTTCTAGATATAGTATTAATGATAATAGTAGAGAATGCACATGGGATCTATCCCACAGCCTCAAGGGGTTATTGAGGTCAAAAGTGACCAAATATTTTGTGTCTAAGTGCCACTAAAAGGCAGACTTTAAAGAGTCTGTCATGCTGCATATCTTGACCCTATTCTGTGTCACTGGCCCTTGTAGTGTGGGGGATACAATGTGTGCAAGTGCTTTGATGGCAACAGCAGGCTCACAGAAAAGGTCTTATGAAATATGAATAGACTAACTCCTCCACTCCCTGTACTCCCCCTCCTTCTCTTCTATCAAAAATGCACACTGGTGAGGAAAGATAAAATGCAGCTAGGAACTGAAATCAGTCCCTTCCTCAGCCAAGGGTTCTAAGAAAGGTATCTTGTCATTGAAATCAAGAGTATGCCAAATTCCTGACTTTTACTTGGAGAAATAAAGTTGCATTTATATAATAAATGCTATATCACAGATGCTGAGTTTTAGCAGTGCTTCTATGGTGCTGTCCAGGCTGACATGATCACTTATCTCTTACTCTGATTAAAAACATTAAAGCCTTGTTATAATGAATATACATATACCTTACCTTTTTTCTAAATAGAATGAGCTTTAATATAGATTCAAATGAATATTTTTAAATAGAATAGAACCTTTAATCTGTCACTTTATCCTAATTCCTACCAAAGGAACATTTCATGCAAAGATGGGCTCAATAAATGACAAAAATGGTATGGATCTAACAGAAGCAGAAGATATCAAGAAGAGGTGGCAAGAATACACAGACTGCTACTGCCAAGTCACTTCAGTCATGTCCAACTCTGTGCGACCCCATAAACGGCAGCCCACCAGGCTCCCCTGTCCCTGGGTTTCTCCAAGCAATAACACTAGAGTGGATTGCCATTTCCTTCTCCAATGCATGAAAGTGAAAAGTAAAAGTGAAGTCGCTCAGTTGTGTCCAACTCTTAGCAACCCCCATGGCCTGCATGCAGCCTACCAGGCTCCTCCGTCCATGGAATTTTCCAGGCAAAAGTACTGGAGTGGGGTGCCATTGCTTTCTCCGAGAATACACAGAAGAACTGTACAAAAAAGAGCTTCACGACCGAGATAATCACAATGGTGTGAGCACTCACCTAGAGCCAGATATCCTGGAATGCGAAGTCAAGTGGGCCTTAAAAAGCATCACTACAAACAAAGCTAGTGGAGGTGATGGAATTCCAGTTGAGCTATTTCAAATCCTGAAAAATGATGCTGTGAAAGTGCTGTACTGAATATGAATATGCCAGCAAATTTGGAAAACTCAGCAGTGGCCACAGGACTGGAAAAGGTCAGTTTTCATTCCAATCTCAAAGACAATGCCGAAGAATGCTCGAACTACCACACAATTGCACTCATCTCACATGCTAGTAAAGTAATGCTCAAAATTCTCCAAGCCAGGCTTCAGCAATATGTGAACCGTGAACTTCCTGATGTTCAAGCTGGTTTTAGAAAAGGCAGAGGAACCAGAGATCAAATTGCCAACATCCGCTGGATCATAGAAAAAGCAAGAGAGTTCCAGAAAAACATCTATTTCTGCTTTATTGACTATGACAAAGCCTTTGACTGTGTGGATCACAATAAACTGGAAAATTCTTCAAGAGATGGGAATACCAGACCACCTGATCTGCCTTTTGAGAAATTTGTATGCAGGTCAGGAAGCAACAGTTAGAACTGGACATGGAACAACAGACTGGTTCCAGATAGGAAAAGGAGTTCGTCAAGGCTGTATGTTGTCACCCTGTTTATTTAACTTATATGCAGAGTACATCATGAGAAACACTGGGCTGGTTGAAGTACAAGCTGTAATCAAGACTTCCGGGAGAAATATCAATAACCTCAGATATGCAGATGACACTACCTTTATGGCAGAAAGTAAAGAATAACTAAAGAGCCTCTGGATAAAAGTAAAAGAGGAGAGTGAAAAAGTTGGCTTAAAGCTCAACATTCAGAAAACTAAGATCATGGCATCCGGTCCCATCACTTCATGGGAAATAGATGGGGAAAGAGTGGGAACAGTGTCAGACTTTATTTTTGGGGGCTCCAAAATCACTGCAGATGGTGACTGCAGCCATGAAATTAAAAGACGCTTACTCCTTGGAAGGAAAGTTATGACCAACCTAGATAGCATATTCAAAAGCAGAGACATTACTTTGCCAACAAAGGTCTGTCTAGTCAAGGCTATGGTTTTTCCAGTGGTCATGTATGGATGTGAGAGTTGAAATGTGAAGAAAGCTGAGTACCGAACAATTGATGCTTTTGAACTGTGGGGTTGAGGAAGACTCTTCAGAGTCCCTTGGACTGCAAGGGTATCTGACCACTCCATCCTAAAGGAAATCAGTCCTGGGTGTTCATTGGAAGGACTGATGCTGAAGCTGAAACTCCAATACTTTGGCCACCTCATGCAAAGAGTTGACTGGTTGGAAAAGACCTTGATGCTGGGAGGGATTGGGGCAGGAGGAGAACGGAACGCCAGAGGATGAGATGGCTGGATGGCATCACTGACTCGATGACATGAGTTTGGGTAAACTCCGGGAGTTGGTTATGGACAGGGAAGCTTGGTGTGCTGTGATTCATGGGGTTGCAAAGAGTCAGACATGACTGAGCGACTGAACTGAACTGAATTGAACTGTTAAAATGAAGAAAAATATTTTATTATACCTATTTATTTTAGAAATTCAGCTGATGAAAATTGACCTTTTTAGTATTTTTAGATAAACTTCTTTGGTCATCTGCATATAGATTTTCATAACTCATCATCAGAAGATGAAATGTCAAATCATAAATCATATTGATTTCCTACTTATGCTTTTCTCCTCATAAAGTCCCATTCAGCTTCTCTATTTTTGCTCACAACATACCCCCACTTCCTTGAGATCCATTCATATTTGTTGAATAAAGGAGGACTTTATAAAGAAGTAGACACAAGGGAGAGAATACTTAAATTGCAGTGCATCTCAGTATGATTGCTGTTTATTTCCTGATACCTTATGGTCTTTTTTTTAAGCAAGAATAACACGAACAGATTATGCCTGGTTTCTAAGACCTTGCTCTTCTCTGTTTCTTCCCAATTCTGAACAGTATCTTACTGTCTCCATGTCTTTTCTCACACACTATTTCTCTTTTTTAACTCCAGTATTCTTGGGCTTTCCTTGTGGCTCAGCTGGTAAAGAATCCGCCTTCAATGAGGGAGACCTGGGTTCGATCCCTGGGTTGGGAAGATCCCTGGAGAAGAGAAAGACTACCCAGTCCAATATTCTGGCCTGGAGAATTCCATGGACTGTATAGTCCTTGGGGGTCGCAAAGAGTCGGACATGACTGAGCAACTTTCACTTTCCAGTGTTACTGACGTGTTGTGTTATTTAAGTATGGGCTGGTGGGTGCTAGTAGCTGAACAATACTATCAGTAGACTTTGAGTATATATAAAATTACAATATCTCTTCCTCCCTTAAATCTAAGTAGGTTATAAGAAAGAGGCAGCTTTTATTTTAGGTGTTGTAGTAATCTATAACCTATACTGAACTAGAGTGAACTTTGTAAAGATATTGTATTCATGTATTTAAAAAGTATTCATATAAGTTCTAGTCATTCTTCTAAATTTGCAATTAATGATAGAAGAAAGAAAATAAATACATGACAGAAAGAAGGAAGAAAAGGGAGGAAGTCAGTGAGTGGTAGGTACTATGAAAAACAAGACAGAAAAGGAAATTTAATAAGGCAGTGTGATATGTATGTTGTGATTTTGTTTAGAATAGTCACAGAAGACACTTTGGTTTTCTTTCTTTCTTTCTCTCTTTTTTTTTAATAAGTAGAGAGAGTTAGCCATAGGATTATTGAAGGAATAGTTTTTTTAAGAGAAAGATTAGCAAATACAAATACCCTGAGACAGGAGCATGCTTTTATTTAAGGACTAGAAGGGGTTTTGTGGGGGGGGGGGGGGGTCCCAGCACAGTGAAAGACAGAGAATGGAAAGTAAAATTGATATTGTTCTTACTTTAAAAAAAAAAAAAAAGATTAGAGGCATTAAGTTTAGTATTATAGAGTTAACATTTAGGAGAATGAGGCACCTTATATCTTTCTCCCCAGTATCATCTGCACATGGCAGTGCCTCAAAGGCTGAAATGGATGCTTGTGCTCCAGCCCTCATGTCTATATTCTAGTCTTTCCTTTAAAGACTCTTTGTGGAATTTACACCTGACAATTTACTACCACATCATTGGTCAAAATTGAGTCCCATGTTTTTGCATAGCTGCAGGGAGGCTAGATATATATATATATATATATATATATATATATACACACACACACACACACACACACACCTGGTCAAAAATTAAAAACAAACAAACAAAAAAAAGGTTTTTAAGTTGTTATTTTACTGAATGGTTAGAAAAGCATTTCAAATTGAAACTCTATTTAAATAACCATGTTCGAGCTCAGTATGTTAGAGTTTAATCTTTGGAAGTTGAGGATATGTATAGGCCAGTGCTCCCAAATTCAGAGTACAGATCCTCTCTCATCCTTTTTTAATAGCTCATATTTTCTTGCTAGCCCTACCATGTTATACACATCATTCTTGCAAATTTTGGAGCCACATACACTTCTTCAAAGGAGCCTTCTCTAGCCACAGATTAAATCGTTACACCATGTATTACCACCTAATTAATATCTATATTTCCATTTACAAACAACATAATTTGTATTTTTATACATGGATAAGAATTTTGTTAGTATTTGTACTTCTTACTAGGATCTAAAAAACATGAGTGCGATCCATGTCTACAATGCCCATCATTGTATCCTTGAGTACTAGCACAATATCTGAGATGTGATCACTAGACATTTGTTGAATAAATGAACATTTGAATAAATGAATTCACATAATAATGGTAGTAGAACTCAAGACAAAGATATTGGATTTAAAAATCTTAACGGTAAAGCCTAGGAGACTGGAAATTTACTGGCATCATTTTAATAAATATATCAAATCTGTTAGAATAATTTATTCATAATACATGTTGCTTGTGTATGTGCCAGTTCTGTTCAGTCACTCAGTCGTGTCCAACTCTTTGCAACCCCATGAATCCCAATACACCAGGCCTCCCTGTCCATCACCAACTCCCGAAGTTCACTCAAACTCACGTCCATCGAGTTGGTGATTCCATCCAGCGATCTCATGCTTTGTTGTCCCCTTCTCCTCCTGCCCCCAATCCTTCCCAGCATCAGAGTCTTTTCCAATGAGTCAGCTCTCCGCATGAGGTGCCCAAAGTACTGGAGTTTCAGCTTTAGCATCATTCCTTCCAAAGAAATCCCAGGGCTGATCTCCTTTAGGATGGACTGGTTGGCTCTGCTTGCAGTCAAAGGGACTCTCAAGAGTCTTCTCCAACACCACAGTTCAAAAGCATTAATTCTTCGGTGCTCAGCCTTCTTCACAGTCCAACCGTCATATCCATACATGAAAAACTGTAGCCTTGACTAGACGAACCTTTGTTGGCAAAGTAATGTCTCTGCTTTTGAATATGCTACTAGGTTGGTCAAAACTTTCCTTCCAAGGAGCAAGAGTCTTTTAATTTCATGGCTGCAGTCACCATCTGCAGTGATTTTGGAGCCCCAAAAAATAAAGTCTGACACTGTTCCCACTGTTTCCCCATCTACTTCCCATGAAGTGATGGGGCCAGATGCCATGATCTTAGATTTCTTAATATTGAGCTTTAAGCCAACTTTTTCACTCTCCTCTTTCACTTTCATCAAGAGGCTTTTTAGTTCCTCTTCACTTTCTGCCATAAGGGTGATGTCATCTGCATATCTGAGGTTATTGATATTTCTCCCTGCAATCTTGATTCCAGCTTGTGCTTCATCCAGCCCAGCGTTTCTCATGATGTACTCTGCATATAAGTTAAATAAGCAGCGTGACAATATACAGCCTTGACATATTCCTTTCTCAATCTGGAACCAGTCTGTTGTTCCATGTCCAGTTCTAACTGTTGCTTCCTGACCTGCATATAGATTTCTCAAGAGGCAGGTCAGGTGGTCTGGTATTCCCATCTCGTTAAGAATTTTCCACAGTTTATTGTGATCCACACAGTCAAAGGCTTTGGCATAGTCAATAAAGCAGAAATAGATGCTTTTCTGGAACTCTCTTGTTTTTTCTATGATCCAGCGGATGTTGGCAATTTGATCTCTGGTTCCTCTGCCTTTTCTAAAACCAGCTTGAACATCAGGAAGTTCACGGTTCACATATTGCTGAAGCCTGGCTTGGAGAATTTTGAGCATTACTTTACTAGCGTGTGAGATGAGTGCAATTGTGTGGTAATTTGAGCATTCTTTGGCATTGCCTTTCTTTGGGATTGGAATGAAAACTGACCTTTTCCAGTCCTGTGGCCACTGCTGAGTTTTCCAAATTTGCTGGCATATTCATATTCAGTACAGCACTTGCACAGCATCATCTTTCAGGATTTGGAATACCTCAACTGGAATTCCATCACCTCCACTAGCTTTGTTTGTAGTGATGCTTTCTAAGGCCCACTTGACTTCGCATTCCAGGATGTCTGGCTCTAGGTCAGTGATCACATCATCGTAATTATCTGGGTCGTGAAGACCTTTTTTGCACAGTTCTTCTGTGTATTCTTGCCACCTCTTCTCAATATCTTCTGCTTCTGTTAGGTCCATACCATTTCTGTCCTTTATCGAGCCCATCTTTGCATGAAATATTCCCTTGGTATCTCTAATTTTCTTGAAGAGATCTCTAGTCTTTCCCATTCTGTTGTTTTCCTCTATTTCTTTGCATTGATTGTTGAGGAAGGCTTTCTTATCTCTTCTTGCTATTTTTTGGAACTCTGCATTCAGATGTTTATATCTTTCCTTTTCTCCTTTGCTTTTGGCTTCTCTTCTTTTCACAGCTCTTTGTAAGGCCTCCCCAGACAACCATTTTGTAAAGACCATCAAAATAGCACATTACCTCTTTATAATAGTTTTGAAAAATTTGTGAGCCTGGTAAGCTACAAAGTAGCAAAACTGATGTTATTTTATAGACTTTAATCATTCCTGCGTTAATTAGAAATACATTAAATAGTCTCTTGAAAAAAAGTGCTTGCTCATACTTTCAGTCTTATACTGTTTTTCTTATAGTTTTATGTTTATATATATATATATAAACTATATATATATATTTATATAATGACCTAATATAAAAATAAAGATAGTGTCAGTCAGTATACATGTCTTTCTTTTTTAGAGATTTAAGAAGTTATCGAATAATGAAAAGTAATTTCAGAGGAAGGTCACAAACATAAAGCAAATTGCTTGGACAGATTTGAGCATTATTTTTCATTAAAAATCAATAACCAAGCTCATTTTTACAGGCATTGTTATGAATACATGTTATGAGTAAGAATAAACAGAATTTATTTGGAAGATTTCATTGATGTTTAAGAACTGATGCTACTATTAATGAAGCAGAGAGCTTTTCTGGTGTGTAAGGCAGAATATTTTTTGGAGTTCTATCAACCATGCAGATAGTTGATAGCTTCTCACAGTCAGCCTGACACTTTTAGGTGGAGGTTTACTGTAGCATACAAGAAACAGTGACCTGTGATACAACTAAAGGACTGCTAAAATGATATGAAAAGAGATTTCGACTGTTTATGGCATTCCTAATGTACCTGAAAGTTTAAAAGTACATTGTAGTAGTTGTGAAAGGATCCAGATAGAAAGACTAGAGCCCTCATTTTACCCATGTCAGCTCTTAGCACAGAAAGCACCCCCCCCACCGATTGCTATCATCTCTTGCAGTGGAAGCTCAAGAGATGTACAAGATCACTTTATTTTAAATTTAACCTTGACCCTGTGCTTGATCCTTGCCTCTCTGCTAAAATTTAGATTTGGTGGGATTCAAGAGAGAACTTTTATTTTCATATGCACTTCTGTAGATACTGGCCTAGAAAGATACTGCCATTATATGCATAAGTGATCCAATTTGCATTTGGATCACTGAAAGCTTGAGCAAAATTTGACTGGTGAGCTCCAAGAGATAGATTTCATTGCCTATTGTCAATGCAGGTAATCCTCTGATTTATAGAGGTACTTTTTCCAAGAAAATCTATTGTAAGTTAAAATAACATTAGTCAAATTAAATTCTCTCTCAAGGAAAAAAAAAATGACAAAGAGGATTCTTTTTGAAGGTCTGATAGTCAAATTGTTATAGATCAGAAGACATTTCTCTGAGGATTGGGATTTTACCAATAAATGAGTTGAATGGAATGATGTATCTGTACAGAATAAGATTTTCTATAAGTCATATGTATAATTTAAAGAGTAATGCATTGATAATCATAGAAAAATATATTCACTATGTTTAAAAATAATCATTGTGCACCAAAGCCATGGTTCTATATATTGCAATGTTTCTGAATAGTTGCTGATCCTAAAAGGATAACTTTATATCATCAAAAGTGATATCTATTAATCTGGTTAAAACATTTATTTCAAAGTTAGTTTTAGGTATAGAATATTATCTGAGAGTGAAGTAGGATAGAACCAGGTTTGTATCTTGTATCTATTAATTAGTAGATGAGACCCCAAGTGATATACTGAGATTCTTTAAGTCTGGTTGCCAATTGTCTCCAGTATTCATTCTCTTATTCATTTTTGGTGGTCATTCACCTTCCTCTGGACCTAGGGAAATTCATATGACTTACATTATGGCCAGTGGGGATTGAGAAGTGATGTAGGCACATTCTGGATATTACCCTTTTAAAGTACCTCCTTGCCCTCCACTGCTGTTACATCCTTCCAATGGACTGCAAAGTGGACATAATTATGTTGAAGATCTTGCTTCAGCCACACCAGTAAAGACAACACCCCAAGAATGACAGAACCACTAGATAGAAGGATTCTGGGTTCCTGGTAATCTTGTGGAACAAAGGTGCACACCTTACCTGACTGTAGCTCTGGAATGAGAAAATTCTATCTTATTCAAGCCATTGTACGTATCTTTGTGTCTCTGTATTACAGCAATTTTGCTTATAACCAGACAATGGTGACTTTGAGGAAGGGATTAGAGTCCCCAAAGCTTCCGTTTTATAATTCATAAAAGTTTACTTTGAAGATAAAATAGTTACTGTATAAAAACTATTTAAAATAGCATTTGGGGCATAGTTAACATTCAATAAGTATTGGATGTTTATTTTTATTCTTTGAATTATTAGTTTAACTTATTTCTGTACTTTAAAATTTTTTTAAGTGAAATGAAATATTTTTATCTTACTAAACCGTAATGAGCAATACTGAAAAAAATTAATTGTTGAAAAGAACACATTTAATTTCAATGCCATGAAATCAAATAGTTTTTATTTTTAACTACAAAACATTTTCAAGATAATTCCTATGATTAAGTTTTTGACGTTTTTGAAAAATTAGTACCGACTTCTGTTGTGCTGGTGTTGTATGTGTGTGCACGTGTGCATAGATGTGTTTTGCATTACAAACTTTCCTCTAGTACATCAAGTTCACAGGCACTCCTTGGCCTTTGAAAAATATATCTTTTGGTTTCCAGAACTGCCATTCCATCAGGATTGGCAGTAATAAGTTATCTTAATGCCACCTGATTATCCTAAACTGTGGCTGACTTTTACACTTCACTCACTTTTATTAAACACACACACACACATTTCCATGGCTTCTGCTTGAATGCACAATATTTTCCAAATTCTTTAGCATGGCACTGAAAATAATTTCCATTTAGCAACTAATTAATTATAATCATGGCAGTGTGGTAAGTTGCTTCAGCTGTGTCTGAGTCTTTGCAGTCCTATGGACTGTGGCCTGCCAGGCTTCTCTGCCTGTGGAATTCTTCAGGCAAGGATACTGGAGTGGGTTGCCATGCCCTCCTCCAGGGATCTTCCCGACCCAGGGATTAAACCCATGCCTCTTAGGTCTCCTGCAGTGGCAGGTGGATTCTTAGCACTAGGGTCACCTGGAAAGCCTGATTAATTTACAGTGAATATTTATTCTGGTTTGAGTTTTCTTAGTGCATTACATCCACGATGGCCATTTTTCTGTATTCATTAAGAATCACTATTCTTTACCTTATGTCACATTTTATTTTCAAAGTGCATTCTTTAAAATAATACTCTTGACAAACAGTCCATGTAAACTGCAGTCTGTTATCAAGAAAAAAGTATGAAATACTGTGGGTTATGTTCCTTTTTTGGAGACATTCAGTGTGCATTAGCTATTATAGGCCCTGAATAGTTCTAGAAAAACAAAATATGAGTTAGTTTAACCCATTTTCTTCAAGTATTTTACTAAGATGCTTTCTTTATAAAGAATCTATTAATCTCAGAGCACTGGTTTTGTGGATCCCACTTTGAGAAACCCTTACCCAAAAGCTGGCAGTCACTAGAATCACAAGATTATCCCTGTCTCATCACCACCGACACAATCACTCTTACCTCTGTGCTGTTAGGGCACTCTTACTTCATTGTGCTTCCACACTCTTCTTTAAACTTCCTATGGTTGCATCTTCCTTATATTGATTGTGAGCACATTTAAATTAGTACTGTGTTTTTCCTTCTTGCTGTCACTCACTGTCCATTGTCTAATTTAGCATATATGGTGGGTAATGAGTAACTTTTTTCTATATTCCATACTTTCTATTTGAGTGGAAGCATAATATTTTAAAGAAGAAAAAATATATTAGTTCAGTTCAGTTGCTCAGTCGTGTCCCACTCTTTGCGACCCCATGAATCGCAGCACGCCAGGCCTCCCTGTCCATCACCAACTCCCAGAGTTCACTCAAACTCACGTCCATCGAGTCGGTGATGCCATCCAGCCATCTCATCCTCTGTCATCCCCTTTTCCTCCTGCCCCCAATCCCTCCCAGCATCAGAGTCTTTTCCAATGAGTCAACTCTTTGCATGAGTTGGCCAAAGTACTGGAGTTTCAGCTTTAGCATCATTCCTTCCAAAGAACACCCAGGGCTGACCTCCTTTAGAATGGACTGATTGTTAACCAAATAAATATTATCTTTCAAATGGTCTAAGCTGTTGCTTGTCCATATAATTCCACCATTGGTTACAACAGTTATGGAACTCTATTAGACTCTCCATGGTTCAGTTTCAGAGAATGTTATCAATTTATCTGTTTTAAATACAAAAGGATTTTAGGACGGGTTACTAAATGCCTTGGTAGAGTTGAAGAAACTGGTTGAGCTGTCAACAATGAATCACAAAGCCACCCCACTGAACCAAGCTCCCCAAGGAAGTTAATGCTTCTTCTTTTGATTAGGAGCCACTGGATTGAGAACCACTCCACAGGATTGTGATACTACACTCCAGAAACGGCCATGCTTTATTACTACTGGATTCAGAACTGTTTGAGACATAATTCAGAAGTTACCATATTTCAGTCTGCCAGGTGTAACCCCTCCTTTACCAACAGATGGCTGGACACTAGAAGCTAGGTTAATGCTTAGTTAATATTGCTAAAATTAAAAAAAAAAAAAAGATGCTTTTGTGATCATGTTTGCAGGTAAAAAACAAAGGCAAAGTCTCTGTCTCACTTTCTCCTTCCAAAGCTTCTTTGATTCTCTCTGATTGGAAGAAAATAACAATCATCTAAAGCTCTAGAAGCAAGGGAATTTAGCAAATGAAACATTTCCCTTTCCAACCTCTACTGTACAAAAAGACACACAGAAAGAAGGTGAAATGGGTGTTGGAGGCAGTCCAGTGTCTAGCAACAGTACCTGTACATCTCATTGTCATTTACATGTAATACTCTATTGTTCTAACACTTCTTCACCTTTCTGTTTACCCCTCTGTACTTTATTTCCTGTCACTTCTCTTTTTCTCCCTGCAGTCAATGTAGCTTGAGTCAACAGTGAGAATTTTCTACCTCCACCTGTAGAAAGGAATTTTATACAACAAAGGAAGAGAAGCAGTAGAATGTTTATCTAATTGTCACATGGTAGGTCAACTAAGAACATTTCATTAAAGTATAACATTGTCTTAGCCACAATACTGGATTTATTCATAAACAATACTTTTTCCCCACAACTCCACATTGTTGGTATTAATCTTAATTTAACTAAGAGCAAAACTGAGGCACTCTGGAAAATTATTTATCAAAGATTATGCATCCTGTAAGTTTGAGGCCCGTAGTCTCTTCATAATATTGTGTAGCAGTTCAAAGCAAATTGAACTCCATTTACCCACATTTCACCTGAAAAATAAAAGTAGAGCTTTTAAATTATAATACAGTGTGCAAAAGCCCATATTACTATTTCTGTCACGGGACCTGGTTTATGGTGAGCAGCATAGTCTCACTGATGCATGCACATCAATTCTTACCTTATTGAAGGTGATGCTACATTCCCTGAGCCTCAGCATCCACTGCAGCTGTTGCTTTAGTCTCCAAGGCTTCATATTGTTGGTTAATTTACATGCTCTGTCAAGTCATGCCAGAAAAACCACTTACTCATTAGTTCAGCACAAAGGAAGTTTATACGATCTGCAGGCAGAATATGCCTTTATTTTTATTCAGTTGTGTCACCTTTACTTGTTAAATATCCATTCTATATGATAAAAATCTAATCACATGAAATGAGTGCCAGTACAATCTGTAATATTATGAATCTGCTTCCATATGTTTCTGAATTACACTAAACACCAAGAAGTATGGACATTGCACTGTGGATATTTAACTGCTTTGTAATTCCCTTTGAAATGCCATTCTGGGGTCAATTGAAAGAATAATGTAGAAATGTCTTTTGATACGTCATATCCCTTTCACAGATTATATTATAGTTACCTCTGTTACTAAGATTTGGAAATCATTTAACAAGCCCATTTATGTCTTTTTTTTTTAATTTTATCTTTTCATTTATATATTTTCACTTATGGACCCTATGCTCATAATGTAGTAAGACATTCAAAAATTTTATGACAAAATTCTAACAAAAATAAACATCTCTTTATTTTATTTTTTGATTTTTTAACACCAAAAGCATTTTGTGTTGGGGTATAACCAGTTAGCAGTGTTGTGATAGTTTCAGGTGAATAATGAAGGGACTCAGCCATATAGACATATGTACACAGTCTCCCCCTAACCCCTCTCCCATCCAGAATGGCAAATAACATTGAGCAGAGTTCCATGTTACTATACAGTAGGTTTTTGTTGGTTATCCATTTTAAATACAGCATTGTGTACATGACCTTACCAAAGTACTTAATTATCCTTTCCCCTTAGCAACTGTGAGTTCCTTTTCTAAGTCTGTGATTCTCTTTCTGTTTTGTGAGTTCATTTGCATCATTTCTTTTTAGATTCCACATATAAGGGATGTTATATGATATTTTTCCTTTTCTGTGTGGTTTACTTCACTCAGTATGACACTCTCTAGGTCCATCCATGTTTCTGCAAATGGCCTTATTTCATTCTTTTTGATGTCTTAGTAATATTCTGCTATGTATAGTATATATGTGTGTGTATATATATACACACACACATATATATAATACCACATCTTCTTTATCCATTCATATATGATGGACATTTAGGTTGTTTCCATGGCTTAGCCATTGTAAACAGTGCTTCAGTGAGCATTCAGTTCAATTCAGTCACTCAGTTGTGTCCGACTCTTTGTGACCCCATGGACTGCAGCATGCCAGGCTTCCCTGTCCATCACCACCTCCTGAAGCTTACTCAAACTCACGTCCATCAAGTCAGTGATACCATCCAACTATTTCATCTTCTGTCATCCCCTTCTCCTCTTGCCTTCAGTCTTTCCCAGCATCAGGGTCTTTTCCAATGAGTCAGTTCTTTGCATCAGGTGGCCAAAGTATTGGAGTTTCAGCTTCAGCATGAGTCCTTCCAGTGAATATTCAGGACTGCTTTCCTTTAGGATTGTCTGGTTGGTTATCCTTGCTGTCCAAAGGACTCTCAAGAGTCTCTTCCAACACCACAATTCAAAAGCATCATTGGGGTGCATGTATCTTTTTGGGCCATGTTTTTCTCTGAATATGTGCCCAGGGTGGAATTGCAGGGTCATACGATAGCTCTATTTTTAGACTTTTAAGGAACCTCCATACTGGCTCTCCATAGTGGCTGTACCAATCTACATCCCCACCAACAGTGCAGGAGGGTTCACTTCTCTCCACACCCTCTCTAGCATTTGTTGTTTGTGGATTTTTTGATAGTCATTCTTACTCTTGTAAGGTGATATCTCATTGTGTTTTTGATTTGCATTTCTCTAATAACAAGCAATTTGAGCATTTTTTCATGTGTCTGTTGGCCATCTGTATATCCTCTTTAGAGGAATATCTATTCAGATCTTCTGCCCATTTTTTGAGTGAGTTGTTTGTTTTGATGCTATTAAATGTTATAAGCTGTCTGTAAATTTTAGAGGCTAATCCCTTATCAATCACATCATTTGCAAATGTTTTCTCCCTATCCATGGATTGTCTTTTTGTTTTATTTATTGTTTCCTTTTCTGTGCACAAGCCTTTGAGTTTAAGTAGGTCCCATTTGTTTATTTTTGCTAAAAATAAACATCGCTTTAACCCAGCATAAACATTTAGTGAGATTTAAGCATTTTAAAACATTTGTCTTTTCCAAGTGTAAAATATAGTATACCAAGTTTTCTACCCTGTTTAAGGCTTGTATTTTTACCTAAATTTGAGTAAATCACTAATAATAAAAATAGTAATATGTAATGTATTCTCAAGTAACACTGTGTTCATTAAGATATTTTTATCATTTTCCCATAAACACAAATGAAAAAGTTGCTGCTGTTTTTGTTCAGTCAGTAAATCATGTCTGACACTTTGCAACCTCATGGACTGTGGTCCACCAGGTTCTTCTGTTTTCTGCTATCTCCTTGAGTTTGTTAAAATTCATGTCCCTTGGGTCAGCAGTGCTATCTAACCAGCTCCCAATTATTTTAGTTTTTATTTAATATATCTATTTTAAAGAAGTCATGGGGACGTTATTATCCATTTAGCAATTATTGAGGAATACAAAAAAAAAAAAATCCAGTTTTAGAGGGTAAAATTTAAGGTATGATTCAGAGCTTACGTATGATGATAAACATATATTATAAATAAAATCATCTCATCTTAATTATATGTGTAGTTGCACAAGCATTACTTTTTTTTTATTTATAAGTCCTACTATGTGTCATATACTTGTAAGCTCTGAAATAACTACACTAAACAGGAAAGTCATGAAGTCTGGACTCTTTGAATTTCTAAGCAAGCAATAGGGAGATATATTAAATATAATAAGTATAACTATTAATTTTAATTGTTTTAAGTGTTATAAAGAGGCTATACAAGGTCTATGCTATGCTATGCTAAGTCACTTCAGTTGTGTCCAACTCTGTGCAGCCCCACAGACGGCAGCCCAACAGACTCCCCCGTCCCTGGGATTCTCCAGGCAAGAACACTGGTGTGGGTTGTCATTTCCTTCTCCAGTGCATGAAAGTGAAAAGTGAAAGTGAAGTCGCTTAGTCGTGTCTGACCTTCAGTGACCCCATGGACTGCAGCCCTCCAGGGTCCTCCATCCATGGGATTTTCCAGGCAAGAGTACTGGAGTGGGGTGCCATGCCTTCTCCGGTACAAGGGCTATAGGAACATGTAAATGACCTGGACGCAGCTCAGTCAAGGCAGAGGTAGAAGTAATCACATAAAGCTTCTCTTTAATCTCTGACAAAAGAATAAGCAGGAGTTAATCAAGATAATTGGAGATGAGGACAGGGAGAGAGAGGGGTGGTATATGCCATTGGTGGAAAAGGATTACAAAAATAAGCAGAATGATTGAAGCTCCATAAAATGTCGACATCCAAAGGTCCTGGGAGAGGACACTGGCAGGTCCTTACAAGGTATATTGAGGATTTTGAAAAAACTCACCTGTAAACCTTTTCGTGAACCAGAGATCAAATTGCCAACATCTGTTGAATCATTGAAAAAGCAAGAGATCCAGAAAAACATCTACTTCTGCTTTATCGACTATGCCAAAGCCTTTGACTGTGTGGATCACGACAAACTGTAGAAAAGTCTTCAAATTTATTCAAGAAAATTCTTTCAAGATTCTTCTGAAAATTCTTCTTCAGGCCACCTGACCTGCCTTCTGAGAAATCTGTATGCAGGTTAAGAAGCCACATTTAGAAATGGACATGAACAACAGACTGGTTCCAGATCGAGAAAGGAATATGTCAAGGCTGTATATTGTCACCCTGCTTATTTAACTTATATGCAGAGTACATCATGAGAAATGCTGGGCTGAATGAAGCACAAGCAGAGCTGGAATCAAGATTGCTGGGATTTATATCAATAACCTCAGATATGCAGATGACACCACCCTTATGAGAGAAACAGAAGAAGAACTAAAGAGTCTCTTGATGAAAGTGAAAGAGGAGGGTAAAAACATTGGCTTAACATTCAGAAAACTAAGATCATGGCATCTGGTCCCATCACTTCATGGCAAATAGATGGAGAAACAGTGGAAATAGTGACAGGCTTAATTTTTGGGGGGCTCCAACATCACTGCAGATGATGACTGCAACCATGAAATTAAAAGACACTTGCTCCTTGGAAGAGAAGTTATGATCAACCTAGACAGCATATTAAAAAGCAGAGGCATTACTTTGCCAGCAAAGGTCTGTCTAGTCAAAGCTTTTGTTTTTCCACTAGTCATGTATGGATTTGAGAGTTGAACTACAAAGAAAGCTGGGCGCCGAAGAATTGATGCTTTTGAACTGTGGTGTTGGAGAAGACTCTTCAGAGTCCCTTAGACTACAAGGAGATCCAACCAGTACATCCTAAAGGAAATCAGTCCTGAATATTCATTGGAAGAACTGATGCTGAAGCTGAAACTCCAATACTTAGGCCATCTGATGCAAAGAACTGACCCATTGGAAAAGATCCTGATGCTGAGCAAGACTGAAGGCAGGAGAAGAAGGAGATGACAGAGGATGAGATGGTATCACCAACTCAATGAACATGAGTTGGAGTAAACTCTGGGATTTAGTGATAGACAGGGAAGCCTGGTGTGCTGCAGTCCATGGGGTCTCAAAGAGTGGGACATGACTGAGTGACTAAGCTGAAGTGAACTGAATTGAATTGAGTATACTGTATTTGCACAGACCTGTGGCACCATTTGTAGTGAATGCTACTGTGATACTCTTTATTTGTAATGTTCACTGACAAACTGGAATTGTCCCAAACACAAAATAAACAAAAATTATTTCATATATAAAATAGGAATTAAATAATGCATTGTTTCTCAGGGTATACACATTTCTTCCACAGTTTTTCAGAATACTCTAGTGTTGTTTGGTCTTGTCAGAAATTCTTATTTGAAAATATCAAGTAAGTCAGTTTCCTAATCTGCTTATTATGTAGAGGTAAGCATTGGTTATTTCATGTTCATTGTAGTTTGTGTGGAGATTGAGTTTGGGAAGACCAGTCTTACTTGGAAGGTTGTGAAGAATTTTCTTTCTCAATCCCTCCAAGACCAGCATTATCTTGATCTTTATCACATTTTGGTAAACCCTGAATTCTCATTAGAGTCAGAATTATTGAACTCTCTTCTTCAAATTACTCAGAATATTTAGGAATTCTTTCAGCATGAGATCTCAAATTTCAGTGTGAATTTCAATTCTGTTTCCTTGGTTAGAGTTCAGTAAGCTGTCTTTTTGGCAATACCTCGGGCAATTATTTTGCAGGAGGTTTATACATTTGCAGTTTGATCATTTCTTCAGAAGCAAAAGGTTTGGTCAAGAAAAAAAGTTTCCCGTTCTCAGAAAGACCACCAGGTGTGTGCAGGTAAATTGAGCCTCAGGTTAGTTAGTATATGTATCTACCTTTCCAGAGGGATATGCCTAAAGTGGATGTCCTAATATAGCAAACTACAAATGTAGGTTCCCACAGTTCATCCTAATTATAACTAAAAACTTCTTTCTTTTTTCTATATATCCTTTTCTATGTATTCTTTTTATATCCTTCAGAGGCACTTGAGCCTTTTCGGTATACATGAGCCCAGAGTACTGGCCTGTGACTTGTTTCTGCAAACCAAAGTTAGCTGGCATACAGCAAGGAGCAAAGTACTTAGACTACATGCAGGGCTCTGATAACTTTTATTCTTTTCTGTAATTTGAATTTTTTCACATTAAAATCTTGGACCAGCAAAGAGGTTTAATTGTCAGATCAATCACTGGCCTCAACACATGGAGTCCTCTGACAGAATTGTCAACCTTCACACTGTTCATTTCTTGTGTCCAAGTCCAAAAATAATTGATGTCCACTGCAAAAACAGAATTCATTTTTTAAAGCTAGTGATGTCATTAGGCATAATAGATATTTGTTAATGTATACACTATGTTTCATAAATGAGTAACTCTGTAGATAAATTGTCACACTGAAGATAATTTAAGAAAATTAGTCTCTGTCATGCTGTAGGAATGCCATATATCCCTTAAAAATTAAGAAGATATGTTTTTAGGATCTCAGATTAAAGTTTTATTCCTTTTAAATTGGCTGAGAGAGAAGTAACTTGTATGTGTGTGCCTATGTGTATGTGTACTTCATATTTTATCACTATAAATATTAGCTTTCAAAATGCATTTTAAGAGTACTATTTATGATGTAAGTAGACTCTTTATAAAGTAAATAACCTCTGTGGTATACTGGGTCCTCTTATTCCTACAAAATATTGATGTGCTGTTACAAGAAGATCGGTCACTGTATTGTGTGTTTTAGGTCAAACCATGAGCATCAGAATTATTAGCTATATCGTGATACGTTTGCTTATTATTACTCAAAGAATCTCTAGTATTTCTTTGCCTTTAATGCATGAGTTAAATGATTAATGTGAAATACATACTTCCCAGACACTCTACTTTCTCCTAACATCCACATTGATGGGTAAGTGGGTAAAAGTATGGGTATATGTGTGTTCTAGAAGAACATTACTTTATTAAACTGTATATTAGAACTGTTGGTTTCAACTAGAATTTATTGATTGGTGGTTTTAATTTTTATAATTAAAAATCTGCTAAAAACTACCTAGGAGAAAATACGCTAGCAAGGAAATTTTAGCACTTCATGTTGAAGTATTGCCTCATCCTTCTGTAAGAATTGTTCTTTCTACTTTTATAAACAGACAATAAAAAGAAAGAGGCTCTGCTATGTACATGTGGAGAAAAAAGCGAAACTTTGGATGTTAACATGAATAATGAGCCTAACTCACTCTGGAAGTATGTAAATGAGGGTAGAATATTAGCATATCACTGAAAAGAAGTAAAGGAAAACTTTTTCTGGGTCCTGTAAACTTTAATTATGGAAGACATCTGGGAAGAATATATGTGAAATGATCTCAAATTCTGAGTGAGGAATTAATATGTGAAACATTTTCATCACATAATTAAGAAAATGTTTGCAATAAGTGAAAATTTGGCTCAAACAATAACTTAAAAAAAATGGAATAGATAGCTCAGTCTGGAAGTGAGTTCTCCACTGACTGAAATGTTTATGTAAAGACTAGATATGTCTCTATCACAGATATTGAAAAAGAGATTCCTGGATTGTATGGGAGATTCCTAAAAATTGTGTTGAAATATTTTTCATTACTGAGGTTCTGTGATTCTCAGCATTTATCACATTTGCCAATACAGTCTTGACTTCATTTGTTTGTTACTTATTTGACCTAGATATTTAAAAAATATAGTAAACACCTAAATTTTTTTGTTCATGTCTATCCCTGTTGTCTAAGTTCAGATACTCATTATATTTTCATTTTTACTAATTTTTCTCACATTTTGTTAATGTGAGAATCCCAAATTATTCACCCTGTCTGTATTTCTCATTCAAGTCCAAGTCTGCTTAAAATTTGTCAGTGTCTCCCTATATGTTGAAAAGAGAAATACTAGATCATGAGCACAGTGTTTAAGGATCTGATATTACTTTTCTTGTTTGCATTTATTTTTATAGGGGATTTTACAGACTGAATTGTGCCCTTCAAAATTTGTATATTGAAGCCCCAAGCCCCAGTGTGATCATGTTTGGTATATAGCTTTTCAAGGGATAATTAAGGTTAAATGAGGTCATAATAGTGGGGCTGTTATCCCTTAGGACATGCACACTTTTCAGAAGAGGGAGAGAAACCAGGGATGTATATGCACAGAGAAAAGGCTGTGTGAGGACAAAGCAAGAAGGAGGCCATCTGCAAGCTAAGGGGAGAGGTCTCAAGAGAAACCAAACCTTGATCTTGATTGGACTTCTAGCCTCTGGAACTGTCAGAAAATATATTTTCATTGTTTGAGCCACCCAGTCTGTGATTTTTACTGTAGCATCCCTAGGAGACTCTTACAAGGAGCCTATTTTATATTTTCTCTGAAAACACTTAGAGACAATTTTGTTGTTGTTGTCACGACCCCAGGATACTGCTGGAATCTATGGGGCAGAAGTAAAGTATGCTGCTAAATATCCTAGACTTTCTAGACAGTTCACATGCTTATTCCATCTGAAGTGCCTTCCCCTCTAATCCATACCCTCATCCTAGTGTTGAATTGGACCATTCGGCTCATGTTCTCTTCTCAATGATAAGTTTTTCATCACCTTAATAAAACAGAAACAAAACGTGCTCTTCATGTCTACATTCACTAGTGTTCTATCTTTTTAAAAAATCTACAATTGCATTTTATTTATCAAATTTTCTTTGTCTTCCAAGGCCTTTTATTTACAGTATCAGTGAATTTTTTCATAGTATGTTTCCACAGCTTGTTTAACCGTATGCCCCTTATCTTTCAAAGGAATTTATATGATTCAATCTAGTATTTATCTAACTCTCCTGAACCTAATTATTATTTTGTACCACTGGGGAAAGCTGAGATATCATGGACATTCTAATTGAGTAGGTGCAGGGGACCTAGGACTGTGTGTTTCTAATGACAATGTCATATGATTGCAATAAACTGGCAAGTTTAAAAAGAAGGATTTTTTTTTCAATTCTAATATGCTAATGCTATGTGTGCCTGATACATCTAATAGATTATTTATGTAAGTAAACACAGCATCTGACAGATCTGACAATCATAATTTTATAGAATTAAGGAATGTTTAAGCTATATCATTTTAGTTGACAAATACGAAAATTGCAACATTGAGGATTTAAGACTTAATTATAGTCACAAAATTTTAAGAGGCCGTATTCCATCTGGTGCTTATTAAACCTTTTTTGTGAAGGCATCATCACAATTTCATGCAAATTTAAAGATAAGTATATCTTAAAGATATATTTAAATATTATCCATTCTAATAAAGATAATCTATTCTGACCCTATTGTAGGATATCATAATCCTCAGTGAATTGGTCAGTTATCCAGTTTATAATTGTGATACACGTACAAGGACTCTTACCCTTCTTTCCTATTGATTTCTCCTAAACTCATTTCTGTTCACTCAGTGAACATGTATACTTTATTGTATGTGTAAAGTGTATTGTATGTGTATGTGTAAGTTTTAGTGTATGTGTAAAGTGTACTACTAAAACTTAAAATATATGCATATCTTAATATGAAATTATTAGTGATGCTTAATAAAATGCTATAGTAAATTTCTATTGGACTATATAAGAACATTCTACTTATAAGTTTAAATAATAAATATGTGAGTAAGTGTGCATGTGTGTATGTCTTAATTAGTGTCTTTTTTGGAATGATGTCAATGTTGAAGATTAGGTTACATTTGGATTCTTCTATTATATAAAATGGCTGAAATATGTTGCCTTCTTTATCTTTCATTTTTATATTATCTTTATACTTAAATAACACTATGAATGTAAATGGATTAATTCTATATTTCCTCATTATACTCTATATCAATTAGGAAGCAGTCATGTGTTACCAACAGAAATTCAATTGTGAGAGCTTAAATACAAGAGAGTTTATTCTCTTAGATTAAAAATAAATCTAGCAGTAAGCAATTGTAAACTGATAAAAGCATCAAGAAACATGGTATTTTATATGCTAAGTCATCCTTACTGCATTTCTTCCATTCTCAAGGTTGAAGATGGCCTGGATTTTCAGCTATGACATCCTTTTTTTAACAGGAAATAAGCACTGAGAGAAGGCCAAAAGGGCATCTGTCAGATATGTTTCCTCTCTTAATAAGCTCTTTAATAACCATAATAACATCTACTTATATTGGCCACTACTAGGGTGAAGAGACTAGGGTGAAGAGATGCGAGAAGGCAATGGCAACCCACTCCAGTACTCTTGCCTGGAAAAATCCCATGGACAGAGGAGCCTGGTAGGCTGCAGTCCATGGGTTCGCTAGGAGTCGGACAGGACTGAGCGACTTCACTTTTCACTTGCATGCATTGGAAAGGGAGATGGCAACCCATTCCAGTGTTCTTGCCTGGAGAATCCCAGGGACAGGGGAGCCTGGTGGGCTGCCGTCTATGGGGTCGCAGAGTCAGGCACTACTGAAGTGACTTAGCAGCAGCAGCAGCAGGGTGAAGAGAAGCTTGAAAATACAGTCTTTTTGGTGCAGACATTGTCATCTTTAGTAAAATCAGGCTGTTACTATGTAGATAAAAGTACATACTGGTTAGTCAGTGGTCAGTCTTCGTAAATCTGTGCTTTATCATTATTTTTTGCTTCTGTTTAGCTGTTTTCACCTTGTTAAGGGAACATGTTCATAAGGTCTGTTTTGGTATAATTAAGACATTTTAATCTTTGGTTATATACAGTACTTTTAACTCCAGCATATATTATTGAACACATTAAAATTCATGGAAAAAGTGAACAAAATTCCATTTTATTTCTGAAAAAGATCATGTAAATCTGAGGGTGATACATAGCAGAATCTTTACATACAAGTCAGTAAATATCATGCATTAATTCTTGTTTTCATATATGTAAAATCTAAAATGCAGCAATTTAGAAAGTGATTATCATTAGGGGAAATAGTGGTAAATCATTGGCCATAGGGTAAGTATATTTTTTCAGCAGTTAAAAGTAATATAGTTTTTGTTTTTTTTGTTTTGTTTTGTTTTTAGGAAGTTAATTGATTGTTGTGCAAAAAGATGTATTTTAGTAATTAATTTTCCTAAATACAGTTTTCAAATGAACTATGTATAATTTAATCACATATTACAGTTTCAGTTCAGTAGTTGCTCAGTCGTGTCCGACCCTTTGCGTCTCCATGAATCGCAGCACGCCAGGCCTCCCTATCAATCAACATCTCCCGGAGTTTACCCAAATTCATGTCCATTGAGTCAGTGACGCCATCCAACTATCTCATCCTCTGTCGTCCCCTTTTCCTCCCACCTTCAATCTTTCCCAGCATCAGGATCTTTTCAAATGAATCAGCTCTTTGCATCAGGTGGCCAAAGTATTGGAGTTTAAGCTTCAACATCAGTCCGTCCAATGAACACCCAGGACTGATCTCCTTTAGGATGGACTGATTGGATCTCCTTGCAGTCCAAGGGACTCTCAAGAATCTTCTCCAACACCACAGTTCAAAAGCATCAATTCTTCAGCACTCAGCTTTCTTTGTAATCCAACTCTCACATCCATACATGACCACCGGAAAAAACATAGCCTTGACTAGATGGACCTTTGTTGGCAAAGTAATGTCTCTGCTTCTTAATGTGCTGTCTAGGTTGATCATGCTTTCCTTCCAAGGAGTAAGCATCTTTTAATTTCAGTTTAGAGACATCTAAAAAATCTTGACTCCTTCTCAAATGATGTTTAGAATTATAACAAAGCATGATTTTTGATTCTATGAAGAATACAATTTTAAGCCTTAAGTTGTGAAAGCAAAAGGAAAAGCAGATAAAAGAGGCAGTGTTTAAGACAGAGATATTCTCATGCTAAAGACCATTTCCACTAGCGCTTAACCCTTAGTTTTCAGTCCTTTGTAAAGAAACAGTGAATATGAGTTAGTTTCAGATAAATAACATTGGCAAGGCACATGCCCATCCAGGACTGTTAAACCCTGTGTTCAAGGTGGTGAATATTCTATGTGTATTTCTCATCCTACAGTTAGGCTCTTCAGGAATGATAACAGAGCGCCAAGGGGATTAAGTCTAATTTTTAAGCCTTCTGATCCTATATTATTGTGTGTCCACCCATCCAAATATCAAGCATTATTTTTTATTGCAATACAGTTGCTTTACACTGATGTCAGTTTCTGTTGTACAGCAAAGTGATTTAGCATGCATATACATATATCCCCTCTTATTGATTTCCTTCTCATTTAGGTCACCACAGAGGACCAAGTAGAGTTCCCTGTGCTATACAGTAGGTTCTCATTAGTTATCAAGCTTATAAAACATTATTCTTTTCTAAGGGCATTGGCAAGTGACTAGGATACCATTTTTGTAAGTTTCTTTGATTAAACAACAGGAACAAATATCTTTTAGTATGACTACTACATTAATCTAGTTATTTATACATTCTCAAACAGGTAGACATAACGAATTGAAATTAACAAACAATATGTATCTGAAATCAACATGATGTTATTTTATGTTATTTTTCATGCTCTTTAAATATAATTATTTTCAATTACAAACAGATGAAAATCTTCAAAATGATTGAAATTCACACTAAAGTTTTCAGCACAACATTGTAAAATAAATGAAATTGTTGTAAAATTTTACCTGTTTTCCAAGATTGTTGTAAAGATAAAATGAGATAAATTTTCCAAAGTGCTTTGAAAACTGAAAGTTATGTACAGGTTTCTTTTTCTTTTTCTTTTCCTCCTCTTCCTCATTCTTCTCCTTCTTCTCTTGTTTCACTTTATTGCTGAAATGTTTAATTAAGTTAATAAATTATCTTGCTTTAATGTTGGATGGCATCATTGACTCAATGGACATGAGTTTGAATATTGAACCCTGAATATTCATTGGAAGGACTGATGCTGAAACTGAAGCTCCAATACTTTGGCCACCTGATGTGAAGAGCTGACTCATTGGAAAAGATGCTAGTACAGATTGAGGCAAGGAGTAGAAGGGGACGACAGAGGATGAAATGGATGGATGGCGTAACTGACTCAATGGGCATGAGTGTGAGCAAATTCCAGGAGATAGTGAAGGACAGGGAATCCTGGTGTTCTGTAATCCATGGGGTCACAGAGAATCAGACATAACTGAGCAACTAAACAACAATAACAAAATCTATGAATATTTGAGATATGTTGTGACTGTAAAATTTTAATAGGTTCGTGATAACTTTTGTTCATTTTACCAAACTTTCCAAAGGAAATGCTGTGAAAGCACAATTCATAATAACTGCAGAGTGGGTTTTAAATGCTTTTTTTTAGAATTGGAATTGTGTTAGAATTATTATTTTAATCTTTACAAATAGCAATTTTACATGAGTCTATCTTATAGATCATGCTTAGCAGTTACACAAGCATGGGTTTGACTATCAGACTATTTCAAAATGCTCCTTTCATTTTAGTTCAGTTGCTCAGTTGTGTCCAACTCTTTGTGACTCCATGACCTGCAGCACGCCAGGCCTCCCTGTCCATCAGCAACTACCGGAGCCTATCCAAACTCATGTCCATTGAGTCGGTGATGCCATCCAACCATCTCATCCTCTGTCGTCCCCTTCTCCTCCTGCCCTCAATCTTTCCCAGCATCAGTGTCTTTTCAAATGAGGCAGCTCTTCACATCAGGTGGCCAAAGTATTGGAGTGTCAGCTTTAACATTAGTCCATCCAATGAACATCCAGGACTGATCTCCTTTAGGATGGACTGGTGGGATCTCCTTGCAGTCCAAGGGACTCTCAAGAGTCCAACACCACAGTTCAAAAGCATCAATACTTCAGCTCTCAGCTTTCTTTTTAGTCCAACTCTCACATCCATACATGACTACTGGAAAAACCATACCCTTGACTAGATTCACCTTTGTTGACAAAGTGATGTCTCTGCTCTTTAATGTGCTGTCTAGGTTAGTCATAACTTTCCTTCCAAGGAGTGAGCATCTTTTAATTTCATGGCTGCAATCACCATCTTCAGTGATACTGAAGCCCAGAAAAATAAAGTCAGCCACTGTTTCCAGTGTTTCCCCATCTGTTTGCCACAAAGTGATGGGACCACATACCATGATCTTAGTTTTCTGAATATTGAGCATTAAGCCAACTTTTTCACTCTCCTCTTTCACTTTCATCCAGAGGCTCTTTAGTTCTTCTTCACTTTCTGCCATAAGGGTGGTGTCATCTGCATATCTGAGGTTATTGATGTTACTCCCGGCAATCTTGATTCCAGCTTGTGCTTCATCCAGCCCAGTGTTTCTCATGATGTACTCTGCATATAAGTTAAATAAGCAGGGTGACAATATACAGCCCTGATGAACTCCTTTTCCTATTTGGAACCAGTCTGTTGTTCCATGTCCAGTTCTAACTATGCTTCCTGACCTGCATACAAGTTTCTCAAGAGGCAAGTCAAGTGGTCTGGAATTCCCATCTCTTTCAGAATTTTCCATGGTTTATTGTGATCCACGCAGTCAAAGGCTTTGGCATAGTCAATAAAGCAGAAGTAGATGTTTTTCTGGAACTCTCTTGCTGTTTTGATCATCCAGCAAATGTTGGCAATTTGATCTCTGGTTCCTCTGCCTTTTCTAAAACCAGTTTGAACATATCAGAATTTTAATAAACAAACGAGAAACAGAAGTTTGCATTATTTTCTTACTAGGTATTGTTATTTAAAAATAAGCAAATTGAACAAATGAGTTATCAACTTAAAAGCCAACTATTAACAGTCTCTGAATATTGAGGTGAATCATTTCAAAGATTAAGAAGAGCAAATACTTTGTTTCCATTTACATGTTTTAATTTCATTTAAAATATTTATTTAGTTAATTCCACATTGTTTAAATATAAAAAATCTGTTACTTCAAATTCTCTTCCTTCTATTTGTAATGGTATTTCCAGTTGGCAAAAAGAATTTATTTTTGTTTCACCAACGATTAATGTTTCCATGTTGTTTCTTGATAGTAACAAAGAACTATCTGGACTTTACCCATGGGTATGATTTTATCAGATGTGATTTTTTTTTAAGATATCAATTTGTACTTTGATGTCCCATTTAAACAAATTGAAATTAATTCTGTGTATTTGAATGATAGTATGATTCTAAGATATTCATTTAATTGTCTTCAGCTCTATCACTGTGTGTGTGTGTCTGTGTGTGTGTGTGTGCATGCTCAACTGGTTAGTCATGTCTGATTTTTTGTGACCCCATGGATTAAAGCCCGCCAGGCTCGTTTGCCTATGGGATTTTCCAGGCAAGAATACTGGAGTGGGTTGCCATTTCCTCTTCCAGGGGAACTTCCTGACCCAAGGTTTCAAACCCTGTCTCCTTCCTGGTCTCCCATGTTCGCAGGCGGATTCTTTACCACTTGAGCAGCTTGGAAAGCACTATCACTATATTATATATAAATGTGTAGTATCAAAGCTTTTAAAATACTTTATTTCAAACTGAATGAAATTCTAACTTGGTTAAACGTTTTTAAGTGCATGGCCTTGTATGATTATTATTTACAAATATGTAGGTGACTATCTTTTCTCATTTTAAATATAATATATTTTAATATGAATGGCATGTCATCTAGTCAGGCAAGAACATTCATGAATATATAATTTTACTTTACAATATTCCAATGAAACTAAGTATCAGTTCAGTTCAGTTCAGTCGCTCAGTCGTGTCCGACTCTTTGTGACCCCATGAATCACAGCACGCTAGGCCTCCCTGTCCATCACCAGCCCCCGAAGTTCACCCAGACTCATGTCCATCGAGTCAGTGATGCCATCCAACCATCTCATCCTCTGTCGTCCCCTTCTCCTCCTGCCCCCAATCCCTCCCAGCAGCAGAGTCTTTTCCAGTGAGTCAACTCTTCGCATGAGATGGCCAAAGTACTGGAGTTTCAGCTTTAGCATCATTCCTTCCAAAGAAGTCCCAGGGCTGATCTCCTTCAGAATGGACTGGATGGATCTCCTTAGCAGTCCAAGGGACTCTCAACGGTCTTCTCCAACACCACAGTTCAAAAGCATCACCTCTTCTGCACTCAGCCTTCTTCACAGTCCAACTCTCACATCCATACATGACCACAGGAAAAACCATAGCCTTGACTAGACGGACCTTTGTTGGCAAAGTAATGTCTCTGTTTTTGAATATGCTATCTAGGTTGGTCATAACTTTCCTTCCAAGGAGTAAGCGTCTTTTAATTTCATGGCTGCAGTCACCATCTGCAGTGACTTTGGAGCCCCAAAAAATAAAGGCTGACACTGTTTCCACTGTTTCCCCATCTATTTGCCATGAAGTGATGGGACCGGATGCCATGATCTTCGTTTTCTGAATGTTGAGCTTTAAGCCATCTTTTTCACTCTCCACTTTCACCTTCATCAAGAGGCTTTTTAGTTCCTCTTCACTTTCTGCCATAAGTGTGGTGTCTAAAATTCTGAGATTAACACATTTTTGAATCTGTGTATATATATATATATATATAGTATTTATTATTAAGAATATAAAATTATAGAGTAATGTGAAATACTTAAAATATCTTAAGAAAGTCATCACCTTAGTTTTTCTTAATAGTCTTACATTACTTAAAAAGAGTTGTGATATATTTGGGCAACTAAAAGTTGTGTCTAGACTTCCTTTCAAGTTATTATTGATTGAAATGCAATACAAAATAGGAAACCAGGTGCCAAATATGATCCATTTGCAAGTATTTTCCCCTGGAGAAGTATTTTTCTCTTTTCAAGGGTAGCAGTGAGGATCTTGATCTGGTGGTCTGAGCTGTGCCATCTTTTTTCAAGATAGTTTAAAAGTCATTTGCTTTGCTATGAAAGTGAATTATGTGATATTAAGTACTGCAGTAGCACCATTAAACATTATGTCATCAATCTTTTTAAGATGTGGAAAGGTCAGTGTCCAAAAGGCCATTTTTTAATTCTCATTTTAACTCCAAGTTGAAGGCAGTTTATATTGTGTACCTTTTTTTTCTACAACTTATATAATCCACCAAAAAATAAAAGCCTCCTGGTACTATCCAAGCATATTCAGCAAAATTCCAAACATTATAGAGGTTGTCTTTAAAATATAGACAGATATTGCGTTTAAAATATAAACAAACAGATGGAGGTGTCTCCAAAATTGAATAGTAATATTAGTCACCATCAGGTAGCTAAGATGTAGCCACAATATTAAAATTTCCTGGAATTTTTGGATTTGTGATTAGTAGAAATACCTTGTGTAGTTACTTGTTCAAAAGAATCACTCTCTGATGTAATTTTAAGCATAAACATAATGATGAACTTTATATTCTCTTAAAGATATTATAATTTTGGCCAAGATAATTTTTGGGAGAATTGAGGAAGAGAGAAATAAATAGAAAAAAGATTTTCTTTAGTTCTATGTCAGTTAGTATTCAATGAAAAAATAAAATTTTCTCTTTGAGCACTACCTTTAAAAATAAACTATATTTAAGACATCCTGGTAGAACTGATCTTTATCCTTCCTATATTGCTTATATCAGTTATAGAAACCATGTCACAAAAAAGATATTGCTGCTGTTTTGTTATTTTCAGTGTGTGTGTGTGTGTGTGTGTGTGTGTGTGTGTGTCTATCTGAGCTTTTTCAGTTCTTTTCATTGTTTGATATAAATCTCTGGTTGAATTTTTTTAATACTGTCAAATTCACAAAATAAGTGACAAGAAACAGTAGTTAACATAGATTTTTTGAATACCTTTTATGTACTTTAGTTTTTTTAAAAACCTGTATCTAAAAATGCTAAATTGTAAATTGACATTCCAATACCCAATCATAGAAGCATTTCTTATTTTGAAAATGACAGGTTTGGGACATATGATTTAAATATAACATTAGGGGTGTCAGAACTAGCAATAACTTGCTAAAAATCCTAAGATATTTAACAAATGCAAAAGTGTTTAAAGAATAGGAATGGGTGATTGTGAAATCTAAAAAGTAAAAAATAAAACAACTCTATACCAGTCAACTTAATCTATTCACTGTCCTGAAGCTTATTTCTTCTCTTAAATTCATGATAGTATCCCTGCTTTAACTTCTTATGTTTCATGTAAATGTCTGTGGGCTGCTTGTCTCTTACTGGAGAAGGCAATGGCACCCCACTCGAGTACTCTTGCCTGAAAAATCCCCTGGACGGAGGAGCCTGGTAGGCTGTAGTCCATGGGGTCGCTAAGAGTCGGACATGACTGAGCGACTTCACTTTCACTTTTCACTTTCATGCATTGGAGAAGGAAATGGCAGCCTACTCCAGTGTTCTTGCCTGGAGAATCCCAGGGACGAGAAGCCTGGTGGGCTGCCATCTCGGGTCACACAGAGTCGGACACGACTGAAGTGACTTAGCAGCAGCAGCAGCAGCTTGTCTCTTACATGTGACTTCCCTGCTTAAAGCAGCTATTAACCTGGATCTCAGTTTTGATGTAGATAATAAGATTAGAGATCCACTTCTTTTTAGGTTGGACAGCTTTAGATAAGAAGAATTTAGAGACCAATACATTTATGACATATTCTTTGAAAATAGAAGGGTTAGAACAGTATTTTGTTCTAATGACTTCGTAAGTTTATCTAAATACTTGAGTAGCACTCAAGTTTGTATAAACTCTATATATTGTATTAACTTTATGTTCATTTTGTCATTGACATTGCAAACACTCAAGGATATTTAAATAAATGGAGAAAAAGGCATTGTGTAAATAAGATTAAATTCAAACACTAGAAACTGTCCTATGCAAAAAGGGCAAGATACAATGAAAATAAAGCATCAGTATATAAATGTGAAAATGAAGGTGGATTTTAGGTTGCCAACACTGTTAAATGTGCATTATTTAAGGGTTTGAGTTGGAAGTCTTGTCCAACTCTTTGTGACCCCATGGACAGGAACATGCCAGATTTCCCTGTTCATCACCAGCTCCTGGTTCTTGCTCAAACTCATGCCCATTGAGTTGGTGATGCAATCCAACCATCTCATCCTTTGTAATCCCCTTCTTCTCCTGCCCTCAATCTTTCCCAGCATCAGGGTCTTTTCTAATGAGTCAGTTCTTTGCATCAGCTGGCCAAAGTATTGGAGCTTCAGCTTCAGCATCAGTCCTTCAAATGAATATTCAGGACTGATTCCTTTTAGGATTGACTGGTTAGATCTCCTTGCAGTCCAAGAGACTTTAAGAGTCTTCTCCAACACCACAGTTCAAAAGCATCAATTCTTCGGCACTCAGCTTTCATTATGGTCCAACTCTCACATCCATACATGACTACTGGAAAACCATAGATTTTGCTGGACTGACCTTTGTTGGCAAAGTAATGTCTCTGCTTTTTAATATCTTGTCTAGGTTTGTCATAGCTTTTTTTCCAAGGAGCAATCGTCTTTTTATTTCATGGCTGCAGTCACCATCTGTAGTGGTTTGGAGCCCAAGAAAATAAAGTCATTTGATGTTAACAATATTATATAGTTTAAGAGACTGGAGATTCTCTAGTATTTTTAGACTTAAAATGGACCATAGTTGAATAATCTTGATGAGGGAATGGGGGAGGAGGTCTCTATCATTCCTGCTGGATTTAAGAAAAAACTTTATTATTATTGAAATTTATAAATAAAACACAAAGAATAGAACAAGGTAAGTGGTACTGGAAGTGCCACAAGAGAAAGAGAGGTGAGGAACTTTTAAATAGGTTGGAGAGCACAGGCCTCATGCAGTTTATATATTAGCAAAATCTTGGAGGAGGTAGGGAGTTATCAATGTAAATATCTGAAGGAAGAGAATTTCAGGAGGACAGATTATCTAGTAAAAATCTCAAAGGCAGGAACATGCCCGGTGTGGGGCAAACAGCAAGGAGAACGGAACACATTGAGACAGTGGAGATGAAATAGAGGTAATAGTGATTAGATCATTTAACATCCTAGAGTTAACTGTAAAAGTTTTGGATTTTATTCTGAGTGAAATGGGAAGACATAGGGTGTGGACATGAGAGATGCATAATCCTTACATTTTTGGCTATTTCATAGGATAGAGCAGAAGAGGGGAGCAAAGTTGCAAGAAGTAAAAATGATTAGGAGGTATTACCATCATCCTGGTTAGACATGGTGATTCTGTGCATGGTAATAGCAGGACAAGGGGTGAGTGGTGCTTGGATTCTGAATATCTTTTGAAGAGACAGTCATCAGGGTTCTTTCTCTGATAAATCTGTGATTTTTCTTCTACGTTTTTACTAATTCTTGTGTGCAACTTTGTATGTCATTATGCTCTTAATTTTAATTTTCTGATTAAAAGTAAGATAGAATATTTTCATATATTTATCAGATATTTGTATCTTTAAAATATCTATTTAGAATATTTATTTATATCTACCTTCACATACCTATTTTGAACATTCATCATTTTTTTACACTTTGGTTGTTTGTCTTATTTCTTGGGTTATTTGATTTTTTAACTGAACTTTACTATTTCTGTTTATATTTTATTTGATTTTTAATTGCACTATGCAACATGTGGGGTCTTAGTTCCCCGACTAGGGATCCAACCCATGCCTCCTCCAGTGGAAGCTTAGAATCGTAACCACAGGACAGCCAGAGAAGTTCCTGTATATATTTTAAAACAAATTGTTTGTCAGTTGTATATATCACAAATGCCTTTTCCCAGATATTGGATTCTCTTCAATTCATTATTAGATAAGGAATAGCAGGTTTTTTTTTTTTCTCCCTGGAATACATTTTAAAGCTGTTTATATTAAATTCATCCTGCAGCAAATATTTACAGTTTAAAAAAATTTTAGATATCTTTATTATGCCCTTAATTTTAAAAAAGCATCTTACAGGATTCACAATTTTAGATGTGCAGTTGCTTTCTCTAAGCACTAAGAAGGTATTGTTTGTTTTCCAGCTTCTTTTACAACATAAATTGAAAAATCTAGTGTAAAATTAATTGTATTTCTTTTGTAATCAATCTTTCTTACCCTTTCCTTCACATTTGCTGTTATAAAATATATTCTTTATCCTTGGTGTTCTGCAGCTGCACTAGGAATGTGTCTAAGTATCACTTTGCTTTTACTCATATGGTTTCATGTACATAGTGCTTTGATATCAGTGTTTTGAGGTCTTTTGTTAGTTGTGTAAATTTCTGAAATCTGTTCAAATACACACTGTTCTTTATTCAGTCCCTTTGGGCTGTCAGTTACACATGCGTTATTTTATTCTCTTTTCCATATATTTTTTCTTTCATATTTTGCATTGACTTGTCTTCTGTTCTGTCTTTGCCTAATCTTCCATTTCACTATTTCTATATTCTCTTAGATCTACTCTACTATTTACCCATTCATTTCGATTTTTAAAGTATTTTTCATTTCTAAAAGTTCTATTGATTATTTTATGTGTAATCATTTTATAAATACTTCCTAGTTCTTGCAAATTTTTCTATACTTTAAATCTTTAATCTTTTTGATTAGAGTTATATTATTTTCTACAATTAGTAGTTAGTTTAAAGTACTTCTGACTTTAAATATTTGTGTTGGTATTTTCCTATTTGTTATCATAAATGTTCACTTATGTCCTTGTATGTTTGCAGTTTTGACTGTATACTCATAGTTGTTCATAGACTGAACTTATTATGAAGGGATGCCAACAGCATAATTAGGAATTCTGTTATTCAGAGCAGAGTTGTTTTCTTCTGCTGAAGCTAAGGTGTACTGCCAGTCTGAGATCATCACTGGGTTCCTGCTAAATTCAGAAGACTCAAATGGGAATCACTGATTTCTAGTGGGACCTAGGCTTAATCTCTATATTTCCTTTTTATTATTAGCATTTTCCCCTAAGCAGCCTAGCTTTGATACTTGCCAAATGCTGTTAGGTTTATCTCATTTTGTTTGTTTTCATGTAATTTTATAGCTGTCGGAGAGTTAGCATAGAGTATTTCATTGGTGAGCATTTTGGTTTGCTTTTGCTGTTGTCATTATTTTTATCTTAAGCTCATCAGTGCATTAAAAAGGGGATAGCAGTTTATCTAGGTAGAAACTGATTGATTTTTTAAGTGAAATATCTCTTCAGATTTCTTAATCTGTGATATAACTGGGAGGTAAAATGGCTTTGTCCTCAGAAATATACTGAATCAACAACAAATGTACATATTTTATACTTTAAAAATTTGTGTTAATTGGATGTACTGATTAATACAAGAGACCTAAGCTTTTTTCTCAATTAATGTCAAATAATATTTTCAGCATTTAAAAATACAGTGCTCTAAAATAACTCTGCTGCTACTGCTGCTAAGTCGCTTCAGTCGTGTCCAACTCTGTGCGACCCCATAGATGGCAGCCCACCAGGCTCCCCGTCCCTGGGATTCTCCAGGCAAGAACACTGGAGTGGGTTGCCATTTCCTTCTCCAATGCAGGAAAGTGAAAAGGGAAAGTGAAGTCTCTCAGTCTTGTCCGACCCTCAGTGACCGCATGGACTGCAGCCTTCCAGGCTCCTCCATCCATGGGATTTTCCAGGCAAGAGTACTGGAGTGGGGTGCAATTGCCTTCTCCGCTAAAATATCTCTACTCTTTGTAAATCCTATGTTGTTTTCATTTAGAGGCATCTAAAGTAAGGAGAGGCATATAAGAGACAGACTGCCTGGGTTTGAATCTTGTTTCCACTACTTAAGACATGATACGTGAGCAAGTTTCTTTTATTCTCAGTGGTCTAGTTTACTCATTTGTATAATAGGGAAAATAACACTGTCTTACGTGTTTCTTGTCAGAACAAAATGTCTTACATTGAAATTGCTTAGTGTAATGCTGATGATATTCAATAAATGTTGGCTATGAGTATCATCAGGCAGAAAAAACAATCACTAAATTGCTAATTAATATTTAATAGCCTACTAATGAGATTCCTCAAATTAAAAAGATAATATACTTTTCTTTCTAAATTAGTGATAAATTAATGGGTTATGGAGTCTAAATTCAGCCCTAACACTTCCCACCAGGGTTACCTTAACAAGGTATTTAAAGTATCAAATCTCAGTTTTCGTACAAGATAAGGAAAATAGAAAAACCTTTCTGATGGGGCTTCTGTGATCATATAAAAATAATTTACATAAAATTAATGTAAAACATCTGAGTACATAAAACAAATGTCGATTTTAATGATTAACTTTACTAAACACTATCAGCTAAATTTCATTTCAGTTCAGTTCAGTCACTCAGTTGTGTCTGACTCTTTGTGACCCCATGGACTGCAGCTAAATTTCACATGCTACTAAATTTTGTGTATTAAATAAAGAACTATATGGTATTCACTTCTAGGTATTCTTTCTTACTTGTTAGGAGCTGTGGTAAACTAATAACCCCCTTCAGAAAGGCATGACAGTAATATGCAAAAATACAAGAGGGAAAAGTAATATTTAACTAGTGGTATAGTTTCTGTATTTTCATGATTGTAGTAAAAGTGCTAGACTATTGTTGAAGTGATACAATTGTGGGAGATTCTAGATGCAATATGTAGTGCACTGAGACAAAGAATTCCTTGATTAGGCAGGATTCTATACGCAGTGTTAGCTCCATGGTTTTAATTCCTTTAGATATCACATCACTGACCCCAAGACATGAAACTCTTACAGACATTTTTCTAAATTAAATTGTAATTGAAGAGGTTCTTTAGAGTGGAGCTTTACTTAGCATTTGTTGTGATCAGCACAGCAATGAGAAATATAAGTCTCTATATATTTAAATTTATACATATGAGAAATACATCTACATTGTTAAATAACTCCAGACTGCCTTCTTTCTACAACAATGGTATTTTTATGCCAGTATTTTTGCCTTCTGTGACCTGTGGCTATGAGATGGAGGCTATCCAAGACACTTGCTGACCAAGAGTCTCTTTCTACTTGGAGTCAAAGCTGAAAATAGGTCCCTGCATTTCTTCAGCATCATGCATTTACTGTGTAGCATTAAACTCCTCCCTGAACACATTATGGTTTAATTACTTACTGTACAATATCATAGCATACCAGTTATATAAGAACTCAAGGGGATCTCAAGCATGACATTAAAATCATGTTATGTGGCATTCACAGCTATTCAGAAAGGATGCTGTAGTTGGCAATCGCTTCTTCCCATCACTGTCTCTCTGATGTCTTGTGTTAAGTGTTGTCCTTGAGTAGTTTAGAGTGTATTTGACTGGCAGGTTCCTGGGAACCAAGAAAGAAGGTCATTATCAAGAAGGAGAAATAAAAAGTGCTTACCTTTTTCCCCACTTCCGAAACTGAATAATATGCATTTTGGGAGGAAAGGAAATTGTTTGCACTGAACTATAGATCCATGAAATCCTTCATGATATGATCTTAAAACCATATGTCATTTAAGGTAATTTAAAACATGAGTGCATATTTGTGACACCTCACTATAGAAATATAATCTGTTCACATGTTTCTATTTCTGCTTCTATATAATGAGGAGTGATTGAGGAGAATATGAATACAAAAAGTTTTGGCATTTGCTTTTGTTTTGAAGTGTATATACCATGCTTAGTGAATATAGGTAATAATCTTTGGTCTATAAAGCTGAAAACATTTTGAAATTTTAAAATCAAGCCATTGGTAATTCATAACATTCATTTTGTATTCTTATTTTACTTGTACTTTCTTAATATCCTTGGAAATAACTTGTTGGTAAATTTCTTTATTTCTTTCTTTTTTTTTTTTTTTTTTTTTGGCTCTCCCTTTATTTTCCTGCCCCTTGCTAATCCAGTCAATCATAAAATTTTGGGTGGTTAGAGCAATCAAGCTTTCTTATTTTGCAAAGGATAAATTGATTCTGTGTTCATTCTTGCAGCTGTGTCTGCACCTAGTCAGTGCCAGAGATTAGCAAAAGTCCATTTTCTTGATTTCAAATTTTGGATATTTTCCAGTTTTTTACCCCATGCTACGTTGCTTGTCACTTTCATATTTTAAAGTTATAGCTTGTTTGATTTTTCACCTAAAATGTTTACTTTTATACCTAATTTTTGATTTCAAATAAAGCATCTGTTCCTTAAGTATACCTGAGTATCTGCTTCACTCATTAAAATAATTTATGGTTGAGTTGTGAATACCTTCAGCCAGTCTAAGCCACTTATCCTGAATTTGTGATATTATTTAATTGTTTTTAGAATCATTAATTAAAATATATTTCTATTAGTAGTGCACATTGTATACTAAGCTGACAATTTGCTTTCTCTTATTTCTTGATCCCTCTGACCATCACTCCCCTAGTTCTACCCTTAGCTGCTTTTCTATGGTGAAAGTCTTAAGCATGAAAACAAAATTTATTGGATCAAGTCTTGATTAAAATACAGCAAAGCAAAGGCAACTTTTAAGATGAGTTTTCTTCAGAGAGTAAGGAACTTGTAGACTTTAAAGACAAAATGGAGCAGATAAATTGAAAATTTCAGTTGATAACTGTTCAATTTCTCAGGAAGTAGAGGGATGCTTTCTTGTTTTTTTTTCATTTTAGCAGAGATCAGAATGTAAGGGTAGTTAGACTGGAGTAGTAGATTAAAGGACTTAGTTGGAAAAATTAGAGTTTGTAGGAGAGGTAAGGAGGAACAATAGTGGACTAAGTTCGTGTCTGACTCAGTGGGAAGCATTTCTTTGGATTCAAAGCATATGCAACCTGTTTTGGAACTAGATACCGACTACTCTCTTCCTCTTGCAGATTTGTGGGCTAACTCACTCCAGTTTTAAATCCATGAAACAAAGGGTTAAGTTTGGATAGGAAAACACCAAAAAAGAGTCTCCTTGTGAATAGTCTGCAGGTTTAGATAGGTGGAGTAGTTTCTCACTTATAACCATATAACATATATAACAAATTTAATAAATAAGAAACATAAATTGATTTATCCTCATTGATAAATAGTCAGCTTAGTTGACCCCCCAAACTCCCAAACATTCAGTTCAGTTCAGTTCAGTCACTCAGTTGTGTCCGACTCTTTCTGACCCCATGAATTGCGGCATGCCTGGCCTCCCTGTCCATCACCAACTCCTGGAGTTCACTCAAACTCACGTCCATTGAGTTGGTGATGCCATCCAGCCATCTCATCCTCTGTCGTCCCCTTCTCTTCCTACCCCCAATCCCTCCCAGCATCAGAGTCTTTTCCAATGAGTTAGCTCTTCTCATGAGGTGGCCAAAGTACTGGAGTTTCAGCTTTAGCATCATTCCTTCCAAAGAACACCCAGGACTGATGTCCTTTAGAATGGACTGGTTTGATCTCCTTGCAGTCCAAGGGACTCTCAAGAGTCTTCTCCAACACCACAGTTCAAAAGCATCAATTCTTCGGCACTCAGCCTTCTTCACAGTCCAACTCTCACATCCATACATGACCACTGGAAAACCATAGCCTTGACTAGATGGACCTTTGTTGGCAAAGTAATGTCTCTGCTTTTGAATATGCTATCTAGGTTGGTCATAACTTTCCTTCAGAAAAAAAAAAAAAACACTTTGCCTCAAGGTGAAATAAATGTTATCCCAGAAGTAATATTGTATGTAGAGAAAAAAAAGAAATACAAAAATGAAGAAACAGAGTCTTCTATATTTTGATATTCTGATATATCCAACCATTTTCATCTACATTTAAGTTTCAAAGCACTTAAGGTGAAACAATTGAATCTAAAATAGCTATTAAGGTCAAGAGTGCAACACTTTATGGATTTCCTCCTGCCTTCCTCTTTAAATAGTTATTTTGATGGAGAAGGTAGTATATGCCCTTGAAGTTAGCCTTTAAAAGTCTTGGATCAAAGAAGACATATAACAGGACATTTTAAAAAACATTTCTTTTGTAAAAGTGCTCATTATTTTGCATCAGAATCATTTGAGACACTACTTCCTATCTTTTAAAAATTTCAACCTAGATATTTTGATATTTCAACGTAGATATTTTGACTTCAGACATATCATCATACTTAAGTGAAAATAAGTCGTAATTTTTAGATCTTGCCCAGTATCTAATTGGGCTTGCCTAATATCTAATTAGTACAATTATTTTTATGCAGCCTTCAGTGACAGTTGTATCTGGTGAACTATTAAAATGTGTAAATCAAAAAGGCTTATATCAAGAAGTACTGAAAAAACTTACAGGGCAAACATGTAACATTTCTAAATGTGACTCTAGAATAGAATGCTGTTGGTATTAAAGTTAATCAGGATTTTGCCTTGTGATGTCTTCTTACTGTTATTATTAATGTGCAGGAATTAAAGGAACCACTGCCAGGAACCTGGGATTAAGTTACATATATATACTCCGTAAGAGACCCTTTGGCTTCCCTGATAGCTCAGCTGGTAAAGAATCCACCTGCAATGCAGGAGACCCTGCTTCGATTCCTGGGTGGGGAAGTTCCCCTAGAGAAGGGATAGGTCACCCACTCCTGTATTCTTGGGCTTCCCTGGTGGCTCAGATGGCAAACAATCTTCCCACAATGTGAGAGACCTGGCTTCAATCCCTGGGTTGGGAAGATCCCCTGGAGAGTATGGCAACCCAGTCCAACATTCTTGCCTGGAGAATCCGCAAGGAAGGAGAAGCCTGGCAGGCTCTTTGGGGTCACAAAGAGTTGGATACGGCCAAGCAACTAAACACAGCACAGCACAGCAAGAGACCCTTAGAGATGATTTTGAAGAACAAAGGATTGCCTTCGAAAGATCACTTTGTTCTCATAGATCCCTTCCTATCAATATTTACACTCATCAGAAAGAAATCTCTCATACTTAAATCCTGATTAATCAAATATTGCACATAATGTTGTAGCACTCACAGTTGAGTTCTTACTAGGTATATGGAAATACTGTTCCCACCCATAGATACAGGACTGAAAAGTAGGTGTTCTCCTTTTTGGTACTTGGTCTGTAGCTAGCACCATATGAGGTTTCCAAGTCAACAAGGAATATGCACTTTGTATGCAACTTGCATGACCATGAATTAACTGAGATAAAAATTAAAATGTACATTTAACAATATTTTATAAATGTTTGCTCAAGTTGCCATAACAAAATATCACACACTGGGAGGCTTAAATAACAGATACTTATTTTTTTTCACCTTTTTGAAGGCTTGAAATCCAAGATTAATTTCATTAGGTCTGTGGTCTTCTGGGGCCTCTTTCATATCTTGCAGATAGCCACCTTCTTGAAGTGGTCTCAGATGTCTTTTTCAATGTGAGTGTATATCCCCAATGTCTCTGTCTCCAGATTTCTTCTTCTTAGAAGGGCACCAGTCAGATTGGATTAGGATCTACTTTAATGGGCCATTTTAACTTACTTCTAAATACAGTCACATTTGGAAATACTGGAAGTTGGGACTTCAACATATGAATTTTAGGCTCAGCCTGAAACAATAAAATGTTTCCCAACAGACCAGTCAAATTTTTCTCTTATATGCTATTAAATAACCTCTAATTCTCTTTATCCTTAAGCAAAATTGTATTTAAACATTTACACACTTAGCTTCTTAATGCTTATTATGCTTGAACACACATATTTGTACTCTATCCCTAGTACCTTGCATTAAAGAATCCACCTGCCAGTGCAAGAGATACAGGAGACGTGGGTTCAGCCCTACATCAGGAACATCCCCTGGAGGAGGAAATGGCAAGTCAGTCCAGTATTATTGCCTGAGAAATCTCATGGCCAGAGGAGCCTGGTGGGCTACAGTCTATGGGGTCGCAAGAGTTGGATACAACTGAGTGACTCAACATGCACACACACAGAACTTTGCATATCCTTGCACATAGCAAGAATTCAGTAAATATTACAGTTGAATGAACATATTATAAGTTCTGTAATTAATATAAATTTTATTTGCCTTATATCTTTAACAATCTTTCCTCATATGCCATATTATATGAACTTCAAACAAGACGCTCTTGTGGCTCAGCTGGTAAAGAATCCGCCTGCAATGCGGGAGACCTGGGTTCTATCCCTGGGTTTGGAAGATCCCCTGGACAAGGGAAAAGCTACCCACTCCAGTATTCTGGCCTGGGGAATTCCAAGGGTGTTGTAAAGATTCAGACATGACTGAGTGACTTTCACACACACACACACAACACAGAGGAATATCCCATTTTATATATTAAGAAAGAAGAAGAATATTCAATAACTTACCTTGAGCAAGGCAGTTAAAGATATCTGTGAATTAGCTAATTGATCCCAAGTCTCTGACTCCTGGGCTTCCCAGATGCTCTAGTGGTAAAGAACTCACTTGCCAGTGCGGGAGACATAAGAGACTCAAGTTGATCCCTGGGTCAGGAAGATCCCCTGAAGGACAGCACGCTTTAAGCCACTCCAGTATTCTTACTGGAATTCTTACTGCAGTGGCTTAAAGTGCCTGGAGAATCCCATGGAGAGAGGAGCCTGGTGGGCTGCAGTCCATAGGGTCGCAAAGAGTTGTACACAACTTAAGTGGCTTGACGCACACTGGGACTCCTAAGACCATATTTTTTTCTAAACCAGAATTTATAAATTCTACAGGTATACTCACTAGATGAAGGAAATGGAAACTGACTCTGTATTCTTGCCTGGGAAATCCCATGGATAGAGGAGCCTGGTGAGCTGCAATCCATGGGGTTGCAAAGAGTCAGACATGACCGAAATTGAATGACTTGTTGTTTGTACTAACTAGGCAGCTGGCATAGCAAAGGAAATGTAAGTAAGAAAGACAATAAAAATAATATAAAACAAATTAACAAAAAAACATACTTAAAAAGGAAGAAATGCAGATAACAAACTTAGTGAAGCAACCTAAGAAAGTATCAGTGGGATGAAAAATAAAAGTAATGGAGCAAGAAAATAAAAGTTATAAATGAACCATTGTTGTGAATTTATGCACCATGGTAAAATAATAGTGGATTCAAATGTGAACTACAGTGGCATATGTTTCAATGAGGAGGGCATGTCAGTTATGGGAGAAGTTTACATGGGTATGATTTAGAAATATAGTAAAGAATTTTTATATTGCCACCATTTATAGAATTAGAATTAGTGACATAATCACTTGATATAAGCATCCATATACTAAGTATTAGGTGTGATGGCAAGATTATGTCACCTTCATTATGTAACAGGAGAGAAAAAAGACCAGAAACACATGAAACCATATCAGCTGTTTCTGGTACACTCCAACGTGAAACGTGGATTACTTTAGGTCAGATTTAGGTACAAATTGTTTCCCAAATGTTTCCCATAAATAATAACATGATGGTTAAATTCCTAGGTTGAAATCTTAAAATGCATAAAAATGGTTTAGGTCTGAATAATGTGCTTGATTACTTAGACTCCCTTAACTTTAGTTTCCTTATCTAGAAACAATGATAACCACAGTTCCCACCTTGAATGCTTGTTGAATTGGTTAAAATACATATTGCACACAAAATTCCTAGCTTTCACCTGATTCATTTTTTGTTATTATACTAATATGAAAATAAGCATTTTTCTTTTTTTTTAATTTTATTTTATTTTTAAACCTGAAACACTGTATTAGTTTTGCCAAACATTGAAACGAATCCGCCACAGGTATACATGTGCTCCCCATCCTGAACCCTCCTCCCTCCTCCCTCCTCCCTCCCCACACCATCCCTCTGGGTCGTCCCAGTGCACCAGCCCCAAGCATCCAGTATCATGCATTGAACCTGGACTGGCAACTCGTTTCATACATGATATTTTACATGTTTCAATGCCATACTCCCAAATCTTCCCACCCTCTCCCTCTCTCTCAGGGTCCATAAGACTGTTCTATACATCAGTGTCTCTTTTGCTGTCTCGTACACAGGGTTATTGTTACCATCTTTCTAAATTCCATATATATGCGTTAGTATACTGTATTGGTGTTTTTCTTTCTGGCTTACTTCACTCTGTATAATAGGCTCCAGTTGCATCCACCTCATTAGAACTGATTCAAATGTGTTCTTTTTAATGGCTGAGTAATACTCCATTGTGTATATGTACCACAGCTTTCTTATCCATTCAGCTGCTGATGGACATCTAGGTTGCTTCCATGTCCTGGCTATTATAAACAGTGCTGCGATGAACACTGGGGTACACGTGTCTCTTTCCCTTCTGGTTTCCTCAGTGTGTATGCCCAGCAGTGGGATTGCTGGATCATAAGGCAGTTCTATTTCCAGTTTTTGAAGGAATCTCCACACTGTTCTCCATAGTGGCTGTACTAGTTTGCATTCCCACCAACAGTGTAAGAGGGTTCCTTTTTCTCTGCACCCTCTCCAGCATTTATTGCTTGTAGACTTTTGGATCGCAGCCATTCTGACTGGCGTGAAATGGTATCTCATAGTGGTTTTGATTTGCATTTCTCTGATAATGAGTGATGTTGAGCATCTTTTCATGTGTTTGTTAGCCATCTGTATGTCTTCTTTGGAGAAATGTCTATTTAGTTCTTTGGCCCATTTTTTGATTGGGTCATTTATTTTTCTGGAGTTGAGCTGTAGGAGTTGCTTGTATATTTTTGAGATTAGTTGTTTGTCAGTTGCTTCATTTGCTATTATCTTCTCCCATTCTGAAGGCTGCCTTTTCACCTTGCTAATAGTTTCCTTTGATGTGCAGAAGTTTTTAAGTTTAATTAGGTCCCATTTGTTTATTTTTGCTTTTATTTCCAATATTCTGGGAGGTGGGTCATAGAGGATCCTGCTGTGATGTATGTCAGAGAGTGTTTTGCCTATGTTCTCCTCTAGGAGTTTTATAGTTTCTGGTCTTACGTTGAGATCTTTAATCCATTTTGAGTTTATTTTTGTGTATGGTGTTAGAAAGTGTTCTAGTTTCATTCTTTTACAAGTGGTTGACCAGTTTTCCCAGCACCACTTGTTAAAGAGATTGTCTTTAATCCATTGTATATTCTTGCCTCCTTTGTCAAAGATAAGGTGTCCATATGTGCGTGGATTTATCTCTGGGCTTTCTATTTTGTTCCATTGATCTATATTTCTGTCTTTGTGCCAGTACCATACTGTCTTGATGACTGTGGCTTTGTAGTAGAGCCTGAAGTCAGGTAGGTTGATTCCTCCAGTTCCATTCTTCTTTCTCAAGATCGCTTTGGCTATTCGAGGTTTTTTGTATTTCCATACAAATTGTGAAATTATTTGTTCTAGCTCTGTGAAGAATACTGTTGGTAGCTTGATAGGGATTGCATTGAATCTATAAATTGCTTTGCGTAGTATACTCATTTTCACTATATTGATTCTTCCGATCCATGAACATGGTATATTTATCCATCTATTAGTGTCCTCTTTGATTTCTTTCACCAGTGTTTTATAGTTTTCTATATATAGGTCTTTAGTTTCTTTAGGTAGATATATTCCTAAGTATTTTATTCTTTCCGTTGCAATGGTGAATGGAATTGTTTTCTTAATTTCTCTTTCTGTTTTCTCATTATTAGTGTATAGGAATGCAAGGGATTTCTGTGTGTTGATTTTATATCCTGCAACTTTACTGTAGTCATTGATTAGTTCTAGTAATTTTCTGGTGGAGTCTTTAGGGTTTTCTATGTAGAGGATCATGTCATCTGCAAATAGTGAGAATTTTACTTCTTCTTTTCCAGTTTGGATTCCTTTTATTTCTTTTTCTGCTCTGATTGCTGTGGCCAAAACTTCCAAAACTATGTTGAATAGTAATGGTGAAAGTGGGCACCCTTGTCTTGTTCCTGACTTTAGAGGAAATGCTTTCAATTTTTCACCATTGAGGATAATGTTTGCTGTGGGTTTGTCATATATAGCTTTTATTATGTTGAGGTATGTTCCTTCTATTCCTGCTTTCTGGAGAGTTTTTTTTATCATAAATGGATGTTGAATTTTGTCAAAGGCTTTCTCTGCATCTCTTGAGATAATCATATGGTTTTTATTTTTCAATTTGTTAATGTGGTGTATTACATTCATTGATTTGCAGATATTGAAGAATCCTTGCATCCCTGGGATAAAGCCCACTTGGTCATTGTGTATGATCTTTTTAATGTGTTGTTGGATTCTGATTGCTAGAATTTTGTTAAGGATTTTTGCATCTATGTTCATCAGTGATATTGGCCTTTAGTTTTCTTTTTTTGTGGGATCTTTGTCAGGTTTTGTTATTGGGGTGATGGTGGCCCCATAGAATGAGTTTGGAAGTTTACCTTCCTCTGCAATTTTCTGGAAAAGTTTGAGCAGGATAGGTGTTAGCTCCTCTCTAAATTTTTGGTAGAATTCAGCTGTGAAGCCGTCTGGACCTGGGCTTTTGTTTGCTGGAAGATTTTTTATTACTGTTTCAATTTCCGTGCTTGTGATGGGTCTGTTAAGATTTTCTATTTCTTCCTGGTCCAGTTTTGGAAAGTTGTACTTTTCTAAGAATTTGTCCATTTCTTCCACGTTGTCCATCTTATTGGCATATAATTGTTGATAGTAGTCTCTTATGATCCTTTGTATTTATGTGTTGTCTGTTGTGATCTCTCCATTTTCATTTCTAATTTTGCATTGCAATGTTTCTATTTCATGCAACATTGTGTCTTTGAGAAATACTGTGCTGTGTCAGTCCCAGGAGCTTAGCTCCTGAGCAATGTACATAGCACACACTGTTTCATTCAGTTCTTGGGAATATTTCCCATCAAATCACATCTTGACAGTCTCTTACCTTGTGGACAACTTCTGGATTTGTAATGCATCTTTTTTTAAGTTTAACATATGTTCATAACATTATGTGGAGCTTATTGCATATTAACCATATGGATAACATTTTGTTATTTTCTTATGCAAGTAATTGATCTTTACAATAATCTCTGAGCAAAATGTTTCTGCTTCTCTCTTCAATTCTTGAAATCCCACTTTAAAATTTAAAAATTGCATTTAAATATTTAAACCTATATTTTACCATACAGATTTTTATTTTAAAACACTTATTATTTGGTTTTCATAGTCAAGATTTAAACTTGGGCACTTTGTCTCCATGGTCCATGCCAAACATGTATACAGTGAAAACCATCTTGTCTCTTTTAGTGCTGCATAATGCATTAATTTTTATTAATTTTTATGCTGTCAAATGTGCCAGTGTTTTCATTATAGTTTCCGTTTTACCTGTCTTGTTCCAAGGTTAAAATTTTCCTGTTTTTCTTCTAGTCATATTAGAGTTGTGCTTTTTTAAAAAAATAGTTTTTAGAGTAGTTTTAGGTTCATGGCAAAATTGAAGGGAAAGTACACAGAGTTCCCATATACTCACTCATCTCACACAGGTGCCCCCTCCCTGCACATCATTTCCTGCCAGAGTGGTATAGTTGGTAGAGTTAATGAACCTACATTGATAAAACCCATATTTCACTTTAGGGTTCATTCTTGGTATTGTACATTCTAGGGATTTTAACAAAAGTAAGACAAAGGTGCATGTATCACATAGTATCATGCAGTGTTTAAATGTCCTAAAATGTTCCTGTTCTCGTGCAATTCAACCTGGTTTCTCAGCTAACCCTGGCTAGTTGTGATATTTATGTTATAAAATTTTTACCCTGTCTGGGATGGTATCATAATCATTGTTCTTGCCAGAAAATTCAATGGTGTTCCTTTAGGTGGAGTAGTCCATTGAAACAATACAATTTATTATGTAGTTAATCTGATATCTGTTGCATTGAAAAAGTACAATTTTAACATTAGATTCTCAGTATATCACTTGGATCTATTTTTGAGTTCCCTGTTGTCTCCTACACGTATTTTTTATTCTTCTGAAAATGCCATGTTGTTTTGGTTATAGTGCCTTTAAAGTAAGTTTTTAAATCTAGAGAAAAGAGCTCCATAGTATTCTCCATTTGTAGTTTTAACATTCTTTTCTCATTTGTGTTACCAAAGGAACTTAAATAATATAGTCCCATCACACACACAAATGTACACACAAAGTAATTGATATTTTGTTGGGAATTGCTCTGAAACTAAGCATCACTTTTGGAACATAGGTATTTAGATCTTTCTGCTCTAACATTTTTGGGGTATGGCCACGAACATGAATGAGATTTAATCCTGATTCTACTTTTTAATATATATGTATATGTAGTATAATACATATTGGAGAAGGAAATGGCAACCCACTCCAGTGTTCTTGCCTGGAGAATCCCAGGGATGGAGGAGACTGCTGGGCTACTGTCTCTGGGGTCACACAGAGTTGGACACGACTGAAGTGACGCAGCAGCAGCAGGAGTATAATACATATACACCATATGCATAGGTTTATACACCTATATACTATATTCATACAAATGCCATATTTCCATTTTGTATGTAGTATCTATGTTTTGGAAGAGTTATTTGAATGTTACATGTAAATATCATGTCATCATAAAAACATGAAAGTTACTTTCCATTTCTTCTTTTTCAGTATTTATGCAGCTTGTTTCCTTGAGTTGTTGGGTATGCTAAAATTTCTCAGTGCTAAGGAATCATTAAGATCTAACATTCTTGTGTTTGTCATGATTTTTTTGGCAAAGTATTTAGTATTTTGAAATTTAACATGAATTTTGTATAAGATTTTAAAAATACATAAATATTTTTGTAAGCTTTAAAAATCTGTTTTCGAGTTGATTAAAATTATGGATAGCAACATCTTTGACAGGAGAGTATAGCATTCATTGTTAAACTCTCTCTACAGGGTTCTCTCTTTCTAGATTCCAGTCCTACAGATCTGGGAGGTAACCATACCTGAGGGCACTGAACTGCGCTTTGTGTTTTTTTTATAGCTGCTCATAATTTTTAAAGTATTCCTTCCTTACATTTCAGTATTTGCACCATCTGTACCACTTGAGTTTATCATTTAATTTTTACTTGACCATTGACTGATGTAGCTGATTCTTCTTGTATGTAGGCCTGGCTCTTGGAGTCTATTAGTGGATTATCAGGCAAAAGAAAATAAAGTTGCATTGAGCACAGTGAATAGAATCCCAGGCTGTTAGGAACCTCTGTGTTGAAATATGAAGGAAGGAAAACAAGTATTATTCTATTTACTCTAGGTCAAGATATGGAGGAGAAGCTTCAGTATGGCATATAATTCTTTCTCCTCAGAGTAGAGGAGAAATCCCCATATGTTGAAGGCATACATCTGTGTGGTGTATCTTGTTGCTGGCCTCTAATTGTGGCCACTGTGAGATTGAAGATATTTACCTTTGGCTCTGCTAGAGGGGCAATCCTCCTGAGAGTGTTTCCTGTAGAGCCTGTCCCTACCCTCTCTTTCGAAACCCTTAACTCTCAGTTGTATCCAATATCTTCTCCAGGTTTCAGTGATAATCCATGGTTAGCAAAGGCAACTAGTTAGAACATGACCATGTTACCTGACAATAAGCAATTTCCATGCACTCAATTGATGACAGAGAAAAAATGTAATATTTTTTGATATGACAAGCGGATAATACAAGATATGATGTGTGGGTAAATAAAAAGAGCAGATGTCTTCTTCATCTCATTATCTACTCTGGGGGTCATTGCCCGGCTACTGACTCTTGTCATCATAGGCTCCTTCATTCCACTGGGAGCAGGTTAGAAATAGAGCCTCAGAATATTTCTAAATCAATAGAAGTGGTAATATTGCTGCATGGAAAGTGAAAGTGAAAGTCGCTCAGTAGTGTCTGACTCTTTGAGACCCTGTGGACTTACTAATAGAATTCTCCAAGCCAGAATACTGGAGTGTGGTTAGCCTTTCCTTTCTTCAGGGGATCTTCCCAACCCAGGGATCAAACCCAGGTCTCCCACATTGCAGGTGGATTCTTTACCAATTGAGCTATCAGGGAAGCCCTTATTGCTGCATATTTCTGCGCTGTTAATATGCAAAACCTTGTGTGAGCCCAAGAGATATCTTATACAGAATAATTCAAGTAAAAGAAAACACAAGATTTCCCTCAAAGATTAAAGAGAGAGCATAGAATGATTTATTATTGGCTATCTGTTTTAAAGGTATTAGTTGACAAAGAAATATCAGGGCCTTTTAAAGAGACTTTCTGCCTTGAAAGATGCTCTGAGTTGTTGGTTAAGTCCTCTTAATATAGTGGCATTTCCCCCCCACAAAATGTAAGGGAGAGAAAAGTGAAACAAAGAATTGGTGGCTGTTAAATAGAGCTGACATTTTATTTCTGTTTGTAAAGTGAGAATTAAAATTTGTGGGAACTCAATATCACTTTGTAATCAAAATAATATGATGCAGTTCAAGGGTATTCTTAGAGTGCCTGCTAGATATTACACGTTTTGTTATAATATCACAGAGTTTTAACACATATAAATAAAATCCTAATAATAGATGTAGTGGTAAACATAGCAACTATGGAGAAAGAAGTACATTATTTGATGTCATTATTTAAATATTTTTGTAATAGTTGATACTCTTACTAAAGTAAATAACACATATGGCATAAGAAGAAAAAGTTGTATATCCAGTATTTCAGATATCTTTCCCACCAACCCCTGTTCTTCCTTCCATTATGACTTTTCTTCTGTATGTGTTCAGTTCAGTTCAGTTCAGTCGCTCAGTCTTGTCCAACTCTTTGTGACCCCATGAATCGCAGCACGCCAGGCCTCCCTGTCCATCACCAACTCCTGGAGTTCACTGAGACTCACGTCCATCAAGTCAGTGATGCCATCCAGCCATCTCATCTTCTGTCGACCCTTCTCCTCTTGCCCCCAATCCCTCCCAGCATCAGAGTCTTTTCCAATGAGTCAGCTCTTTGCATTAGGTGGCCAAAGTACTGGAGTTTCAGCTTTAGCATCATTTCTTCCAAAGAAATCCCAGGGTGATCTCCTTCAGAATGGACTGGTTGGATCTCCTTGCAGTCCAAGGGACTCTCAAGAGTCTTCTCCAACACCACAGTTCAAAAGCATGACTTCTTCAGCACACAGTCTTCTTCACAGTCCAACTCTCACATCCATACATGACCACAGGAAAAACCATAGCCTTGACTAGACGAACCTTTGTTGGCAAAGTAATGTCTCTGCTTTTGAATATGCTATCTGGGTTGGTCATAACTTTCCTTCCAAGGAGTAAGCGTCTTTTAATTTCATGGCTGCCATCACCATCTGCAGTGATTTGGAGCCCAGAAAAATAAAGTCTGACACTGTTTCCACTGGTTCCCCATCTATTTCCCATCAAGTGATGGGACAGGATGTCATAATCTTTATTTTCTGAATGTTGAGCTTTAAGCCAACTTTTTCACTCTCCACTTTTACTTTCATCAAGAGGCTTTTTAGTTCCTCTTCACTTTCTACCATAAGGGTGGTGTCATCTGCATATCTGAGGTTATTGATATTTCTCCCAGCAATCTTGATTCCAGCTTGTGTTTCTTCCAGTCCAGCGTTTCTCATGATGTACTCTGCATAGAAGTTAAATAAACAGTATGACAATATACAGCCTTGACGAACTCCTTTTCCTATCTGGAACCAGTCTGTTGTTCCATGTCCAGTTCTAACTATGCTTCCTGACCTGCATACAAATTTCTCAAAAGGCAGATCAGGTGGTCTGGTATTCCCATCTCTTTCAGAATTTTCCACAGTTTATTGTGATCCACACAGTCAAAGGCTTTGGCATAGTCAATAAAGCAGAAATAGATGTTTTTCTGGAACTCGCTTGCTTTTTCCATGATCCAGCGGAGGTTGGCAATTTGACCTCTAGTTCCTCTGCCTTTTCTAAAACCAGCTTGAACATCAGGAAGTTCATGGTTCACATATTGCTGAAGCCTGGCTTGGAAAATTTTGAGCATTACTTTACTAGCATGTGAGATGAGTGCAATTGTGCGGTAGTTTGAGCATTCTTTGGCATTGCCTTTTTTGGGATTGGAATGAAAACTGACCTTTTCCAGTCCTGTGGCCACTGCTGAGTTTTCCCAATTTGTTGGCATATTGAGTGCAGCACTTGCACAGCATCATCTTTCAGGATTTGGAATAGCTCAACTGGAATTCTATCACTTCCACTAGCTTTGTTTGTAGTGATGCTTTCTAAGGCCCACTTGACTTCACATTCCAGGATGTCTGGCTCTAGGTGAGTGATCACACCATCGTGGTTATCTGGGTCGTGAAGATCTTTTTTGTACAGTTCTTCTGAGTATTCTTGCCACCTCTTCTTAATATCTTCTGCTTCTGTTAGGTCCATGCCATTTCTGTCCTTTATCGAGCCCATCTTTGCATGAAATGTTCTCTTGGTATCTCTAATTTTCTTGAAGAGATCTCTAGTCTTTCCCATTCTGTTGTTTTCTTCTATTTCTTTGCATTGATCGCTGAAGAAGGCTTTCTTATCTCTTCTTGCTATTCTTTGGAACTCTGCATTCAGATGTTTATATCTTTCCTTTCTCCTTTGCTTTTCACTTCTCTTCTTTTCACAGCTATTTGTAAGGCCTCCCCGGACAGCCATTTTGGTTTTTTGCATTTCTTTTCCATGGGGATGGTCTTGATCCCTGTCTCCTGTACAATGTCACGAACCTCATTCCATGTTCATCAGGCACTCTATCTATCAGATCTAGGCCCTTAAATCTATTTCTCACTTCCACTGTTTAATCATAAGGGATTTGATTTAGGTCATACCTGAATGGTCTAGTGGTTTTCCCTCCTTTCTTCAATTTCAGTCTGAATTTGGCAATAAGGAGTTCATGGTCTGAGCCACAGTCAGCTCCTGGTCTTGTTTTTGCTGACTGTATAGACCTTCTCCATAGAGGGGAAATAAGTATGAACACCAAAGAGGGAGAGAGGGATAAATTCAGAGATTGGGATTGACATATATACACTACACTACTATGGATAAAATAGACAAGTAATGCAAACCTACCCTATAACATAGGGAACTCTGCTCAATGCTCAGTGGTGGTCTATGTGGGAAGGAAGTCCCAGAAGACGGAATATATATGTATACAGTTACATATGGCTGATTCACTTTGCTGTACAGCAGAAACTAACACAGCATTGTAAAGCAAGTTTACTCCAATGAAATTAGTAAAAAAAATTATAACAGATAGGAATACTGGCAATTTATGAGGTGAATTCCAAATTGTTTATATTATACTTAAAAGAAAAAAAAATGTAGCAGATACAGTAGTTTAGTTTGTCTATAAAATAAAAATAAAAGGTTAAATTATTATATGATTTTTATATGGGTACCCAGGTTAACACTAATGGCAAATTATAGGATATGAATTTTAAAAAGTATTTTTTGTTTGTGTGAGAAATTATTTCCTTGATTAGTATTCTTCCTTAAGACTGCTTCAATTCTGTATTCTCTAGTCGTAACTAAAATGAGAATTGGGGAACTGAGAACTGGAAAGTTCTAAGTATCATGTAACTTAATTAATACATCAGGATTGCTTTGTGAATTTGCAAATGCAACTGCACTTGGGGAGGGATAGTGCTTAGTAGTTTATTCGTAAGTGTCCTAGTTAAAGTCTGTCTTGTAAATAGGCTAGAACCTAAATTTAATTACTTAATTTAATAGCAATTTTTGTCCTATTGTTACTAGGGAAGCAGTTAGCATTTAAGATGAAAAACCTATGGGGATAATATTTTACATTACTCAACGTTATTTGGTCATTTGTTCTTGCCTTCACTCTGTTACTAATAATAATATTAGCTAATATTTCTTCTGATTTTATTAGGTGCCAAAGCTATTCTAAGCTTTACATATATTAACTAATTTACTCTCTGAATAAGTCCATGAGGTATGTACTGTTATTATCTTCATTTTACACGTGGTAAAGCTGAGAAACAGAGATGTTAAGATATTTGTTTGTTTCCACTGCTTATAAGTCCTGGAGTACAGTTTTTTTAAACTGTGTCGTCATACCTTGCTTACCAGATTGCCATGTGCCTTTGGGAAGCCGTTTTATTTATCTTGACCTTAAATAATTTGTTTATACAAAAGTTAAATAAATAAGAAATGGAATAAATTTGCATTTTCATTTTTTTCTGAGACCAAAGCTTCTCTTTAAGATGTTAATAGGAAAACTAGAGAAAAAATGAATTCTGGTTCGAATACATTTGGGAAATACAGGCATCCTTCTTTCTGAGATACTCAGTTCATATTTAAAATGGATCTGAGTATTTTTATAGCAAAAATATTTCTTTCATTTCAAGTAGTTTTCAGAAATTTCTTTGATCAGTGATTTTTTAATGAATGCCGTACTACCATACACCTATCAGAATGGCCAAAATGCCAACCACTGATAACAAATGCTGGTGAGAATGTAGAATGAACAGAACCCTCATTCATCACTGGTGGGAGTATAAAGTAATACAGCCATATTGAAAGATGGTTTGATGGTTTCTTATAAAACTAAACACATCTTACCATGCAATTCAGTAGTCAGCTCCTTGGTATTTACCAAAATGAGTTTAAAACTAATGTCCACACAAAACCTGCACCCAAATATTTATAGCAGCTTTATTCATAATTGTAAAACCTTTGGTAACAACCAAGAATGTCTTTCAGTAAATGAATGGGTAAATAAACTGTGGCACCTTCAGGCAATGGAAAGTTTTTCAGAACTAAAAAGAAAATAGTTTTCAAGTCATGAAAAGACATGAAGGCGATTTAAATGCACATTATTAAGTGAAAGATGCCAATCTGAAAAGATCACACATTATTTCAGTCTAGCTATATGACATCCTGGAAAAGGCAGAACTGTGGAGAGAGGAAAAAGATCATTGGTTATGCATGGGTTGGAGGGGTGGATGGATGAAGAGGCAGAGTAGAGTGGAAATTTAGGACTGTGAACATACTCTGTGTGATACTATAATGATAGATACATGTTATTGCACATTTGTCCAAACTTATTGAATGTACAGTGCCAAGAGTGAAACAATATAAACTATGGACTTTGGGAGTTTATAATGTATTCCTATAGGTTCATCAGTTATCACAAATGTTTACTTTGGTGGAGGATGTTGATAATGGGGAGGCTATGCACCGATGTATATGAGGGTACACACGTATGCAAAATGAGCTAAATAAAATGGACATTTATGTGATTAAAACAAGATTTGATATTTCTATACTGCATAAGGTTAAATGGACCAAAAGGGACCCTCTCTGGTCCCCAACATTAAAAGCCGAACAAGCCTATTCTATTTATCCCATTTTTAAATATATATTTAAGGGGCTAGAAAAATTTACACTAAGATATGGGGGCTTCCCTGATGGCTCAGTGGTAAAGAATCTGCCTGCCAATGCAGGACACCAGGAAGGAGATGGGTTCAATCCTGAACTGGGAAGATCCCTTGGTGAAGGAATTGGCAACCCATTCCAGGATTCTTGCCTGGGAAATCGCATGGACAGAGGAGCCTGGTGCTCTACAGTCCATGGAGTCGCATAGAGTCAGACACAATGTGGTGATTTAACAACAACAAACAGCATGCACATGTGTAGACAGGGAGTATATGGAAAGTCTTTGTATCATCTGCTCAGTGTTGCTGTGAACAGAAAACTGCTCTAAAAATAAAGTCTATTTAAGAAGTCACATAAACAGTATTTTCCCCACAGTGAGGTTGGAGTTGTATGTAAGAAGAGGGGAACTGGGAGAAATATCTACTGATAAAATGTATTTGAAAACATGGTTTGGGGAATTCTAAATTTATATTTTTTACAGTGCTATTAATCCATAAAAATATAATTACACAATGGAGTATTACTCAGCCATTAAAAAGAATACATTTGTATCAGTTCTAATGAGGTGGATGAAACTGGAGCCTATTATACAGAGTGAAGTAAGCCAGAAAGAAAAACACCAATATAATACTAACGCATATATATGAAATTTAGAAAGATGGTAACAATAACCCTGTATATGAGACAGCAAAAGAGACACTGATGTATAGAACAGTCTTTTGGACTCTGTGGGAGAGGGAGAGGGTGGGAAGATTTGGGAGAATGGCATTGAAATATGTATAATATCATATATGAAACGAGTCTCCAGTCCAGGTTCGATGCACGATACTGGATGCTTGGGGCTGGTGCACTGGGACGACCCAGAGGGATGGTATGGGGAAGGAGGATGGAGGAGGGTTCAGGATGGGGAACACATGTATACCTGTGGCAGATTCATTTTGATATATGGCAAAACCAATACAATATTGTAAAGTTAAATAAAATAAAATTAAAAAAAAATATATATATATATAATTATCTGGTACTCGAAGGAAAATAATGTCCTCTTATTGGCAACCTCTAGTTTATCTGGAGAAGGCAATGGCACCCCACTCCAGTACTCTTGCCTGGAAAGTCCCATGGACGGAGGAGCCTGGTAGGCTGCAGTCCATGGGGTCGCTAAGAGTCGGACACGACTGAGTGACTTCACTTTTACTTTTCACTTTCCTGCATTGGAAATGGCAACCCACTCCAGTGTTCTTGCCTGGAGAATCCCAGGGACGGGGGAGCCTGGTGGGCTGCCATCTATGGGGTCACACAGAGTCGGACACGACTGAAGTGACTTAGCAGCAGCAGCAGCAGCAGTTTATCCTTTTGTACTTTTTTTTTAGAACTCTTTTTCCAAGTTTTCAAATTCTTTCTTATTTTCTTTTCAGTTCTGCACATCACATTTGGAATTCTCTTTCTCTCTCTTTCTCTTACACACACGTACTTACACAAGTCATAACAAAGTACTTTTTCATCATATTAAGAGATTTCATTTACTGTCTGTGAAAACTGAAGCATGATTTAGGATTCACCTTTATATAAAATCTTTGTTAAAAGACCTAGAAATTTTATTCTTACTTAAAGAATTTCTCTAATATATGAACACTGGAGAGTTGCTGGTTATCTTGTCCTTATCTATATAAAAGATTTTATATTAAATGAAGCAATAATAAAATTATTTTCACTATTGCTCCCAACCTGACATATGCATTCTTCCTGCAAGCTCCATAGTACCTTCAGCTGACTTTTTTCTTAATATTTTCTGTTTGATAATTAAAATCTGTTTGTCTGTCTCCACTATTTGGCTATGTGTTTTCGTTTACACTAAGTAATATATCCCATTTTTAATTTATACTTATCACTAAGCATAATGACTAAGGCCTAAGATATATTTCTCTCATATATCTTAAATGTAACCTAAGATATAATAATGATTATTATTTGGACAGACTTTTATAATTTTGAATATAATTTTACTTAGACTGATCTCTCAAAATTCTGTATTTTGTAAAATAAACGCTGTAGTGTACAACATGATTAATTGATACTGCTGTGTATTATATATGAAAGTTGTTTAAAGTAGATACTGAGTTCTCATCACACACACAAAAGTATTTTCCTTTTATCTTGTTTCTATGTGAGGTGATGGATGTTCACTAAACTTATTGTGGTAATGGTTCCATGTTGTATATAAGTCAGATTACTATACTATGCACCTTAAACATCATCAATGCTGTCTGTCAATTACATCTCAGTAAAGCTGGAAGAAAAAAATTTAAACAGAAAAAAAATGCGTTTTGCAGAAAAAAATAACAAAGATTTATGGGACATTAAATGATGAACTCAAATGTAGGCAGTCACTATCATAACTGAAATTGAAATATGTGTAATATTGAGATAGAGAGCAAAGACAGAGTAGTTTCAGGAAAGAAAGTAAATAGACATGGGTAAAGGTCCAGGGATGTAAATAAGTATGACACATGTGAGATGTTAAAGGAGTGCAGTTTGGATATAATATGGTGTTTCAAAGCAAATTGTCAGCTATTACCTATAAACCAATCATCTTTTTTTATCTTGTAGTTACAAGAACTCATTTTTCCTATATATACACCAAATATAGTTCTAAGTTTGGGGTTATAGATAACCTCCCAGTTTCTGTAAGAGGTCAGATTTACTTTCATTTCAATTGATTCTGAAGGATCCGATTTGATTATTATATGTTTGGCTTACAATGGGAGTTTCTTATCTAATTTCTATGCATTATTTTTAAGCTGCATATAGATGACTTGTTTTATTTCCTTATTATCAGAGGACTTGCAAGATAGAATTTAATATGTTGAGATAATAATTTATTCTGAAACAGATGATAAAAAAGTTAGTCAAAGATTTCCTAGTTGAGAGCATTTTAATCAAATACACTTGTAAATCAAATAGAATGCCAAAGTAAATTTTTCTTCATTTCAGCAATATTCTGGAAATATATCCCAAGTAGTTGAGTTGCATAAATGACTCCATCATTTCAGTAAGAAAACATATTCTGCCAAAATATTAGTAGAGGTTATTGCTAAATTATTTCTTCCAAAACATGATGTTATATTAACATTTTCTCATTCATACCCTTTAGGATACATATTTTGAGAGACAGCATTTTGTAGCACTTAGATTTAAGAAGTGTCATTTTCCATTGCTAAACCTTTGAGCCAGTGTGCAAATTAAAATAAGTATTCATTGGACCTTAGAAGTGTAAAAATAATCATCAATTAATTAGAGCTGCATAAATAATTCTAAGGTAATATAGTCTCAAGTAAATAATGCAAAATAACCTATAAAGGAGTATGGTATAAAATTTGTTAAAATCCTCTCTAATCCAAATATCAGTGTTGTGCATATTCATATAATACATATGGTAATTTGTGAGATATCATTATCATAGATGCATTTCACTTTGAGGGGCTACTTTTCAAAAGAACTTGATTAGCCTTCTTAATTATTAAGAAGAATCTTAGATTCTTAGATTTGAAGGAGACCCCGCCCAAATTAACTTATGGTCTAAATAGCAGCATTTTCTTTGATTATGTCCCTGATAAATGCCCATCCAGCCCCAGTATGAGCCATTTTGTGAATAATCTCTTTATCTCACTATCCAGAAATAAAATAAAACAAGATATTATCTTGAACTTTATTTCAAAAGAGAGGTCAAAAGAAGGTAACGGGAAAACTTTAAAATTTTAGCTAATATCCATAATTAATATAATTAAAATATAATATTTTTTATTCTATAATATTGTAATTATACAGAAGTCCTAGAAATGTATATCATTAATGAGATAGAGATGCTCACAGATATTAATATATGAAGATGCTCATCACAGACCTTTTGGTAATTAAAAATTAGAAAACATAAATATTGAACAATAGAGAGTGATTAAATCAATTAGAGCTTATCTCTACCTGGGAAGCTATGTATACATATTTAATTTTTCAGAAAATATATAATAAAATGGGAGTAAGTTTATGGTAAAATAGATTCAAAATGCTAAAATATTGTTTCATGTTGATAACATTAAACAATAAAATATAGCCAAAATAGCATATATTCTTGTTGGTACATACCGGCATAGGACTATATAACACAGTTGTAAAGATATAATGAAAGCATCATGAAGGAAATTAAACTAATAACAAAAGAAATAATGTTTATTTGGGTGACAGAATTGTGTGTAGTCTTTTATCTTCTTATTCACATTTTACTATTTTTCCATTGTCTGTATTAAGCAAGCATCAATTTTTATTTTTCATCAGAAAGATACTAACTAAAAAGAAGCAAGTCTGTTTTTCTAATAATGTGATGAAACAAACCTGATGGCTCTTCTAAAAATTCTTTGCTATTAGTGAAGGACTAATGGCAGTTCCACTCTACCCAACAAAAGAAACTTTAACTAAACTCGAGTAGTTAAAACCAAGTATAATAAAGCAATGTATGTGTATTTGTGTTTGCCTTTATGTTTATATTGCCTTTTATATTTATGTTTGAAAATCAACTATGAAACAAAAAACAAACAAACTTCTATATTGACAGTTTCATACTCTCTCTTCCTTTCTTTCAAATCGTGGCATTTTTTTGGTCCACTGGTCCACTCTATTATTACAGAGTCACATCAGCTTGCAATTATGGATATTGTCAACCTAGTCTCATTTATGTTTTCAGTTTCATTCTTTCTTGTGTCTACAAACATGTTGGGTAGTTTATGTTATAAATATATAATAATGCTTATATCACAAGGTGTGATAAAGAATAAACTTAATAATAGCTATAAATTCCTCACCTGACACAGAGTAGACATTCAGCATATGGTGATTCTGTTCTTTTTTCCTTTGTAAATACACATACACAGTATTCATCTGGTGGAAACTGAAAGTTCTGTTGACAGTTCCTCAACATTGAACATAATTTTAATCAATTATGATGCAACTTTGTTTTTCCTATAATTGTAAATAATTGCATAAAATATTTCATATCAATTTTAATGTTTGCTTTAACAATAAAAATTTGAATGCCACTTGTCTCTAAAAGAGTTCATAATTTTTAGGAAATGCATTAATTTATGTAACAGTCTTCTAATTTGATAGAATTAGAGCTTTGAGGTATTTTGCAAATATAAAGGAAGCTATCCTTTAAATTTATGAGTCCTGTTTTTTAACTACAGTTAGGTATTTTCATTTTCAAGAATTATATCACAGAAAGAATTTTTTAAATGTCATTCTAAAAATGACCTTTTATCATTTTTCACATTGACAGTATTATTGGTACCCTATAGATTATAAAAGTCGCAAGACAATTCTAGATACACAAGGCTATCTCTAAATCAGATTCACAGACAAGCTTGTGCATTCTTAACACAGTAAGGAAAATGGGCAGTTGAATTTACAATAGTAACAGTTTATATTTCTGGCTGAAACATTCTATTTATATAATTTCATATCATAAACTTCTCTAGGGCAGAAATCAAATCTTTTTTGTCCACCTGACACAGTATCTAGAATAAATTAAGATGTAGGTATACTTAGTAACTTAATCAATAGTACCTATATTTTTGTAGTGTTTAACTGCGCCTGAACATCTCTGTACAACTTCTGAAAAGTATCATATTAAAATTAGAAATGTTTATTTCTCATGTAGGTATATTTAAATAATAAAGAAAATAAGCATTTCATATTTTTACCATATTTATTCCTAATATAATGAATTGGAAAATGATATTTCTGTGGTTCTGTATATTTCATAACCAAATTACCATGTTTTTAAATTTTTCCACTATTATCAATAAAATAATTACTTTCACTACTGTTGTCTTGCATTTTGTATGTTTTTCATGTACTTAACATGTAATGGAAGGTTTCAGTCTATACCAAAATACTGACGTAAACTGAAACTTACATGGAATCATTGCCGCTACTGCTAAGTCGCTGCAGTTGTGTCTGACTCTGTGCGACCCCATAGACGGCAGCCCACCAGGCTCCCCTGTCCCTGGGATTCTCCAGGCAAGAACCCTGGAGTGGGTTGCCATTGGCTTCTCCAATGCATGAAAGTGAAAAGTGAAAGTGAAATTGCTCAGTCATTTCAGACTCTTAGCAACCCCATGGACTGCAGCCTACCAGGTTCCTCCATCCATGGGATTTTCCAGGCAAGAGTACTGGAGTGGGTTACCATACATGGAACCATTAAGTACCAAATTTACCAAATGCATGCATGCCACGTCACGTCAGTCATGTCTGATTGTTTGCAACTCTATGGACTGTAGCCCAACTAGGCTTCCATGGCCATGTGATTCTCCAGGCAAGAATACTGGAGTGGGTTACCATACCTCCTCCAGGGGATCTTCCCAACCAAGGGATCAAACCCAAGTCTTTCAATCTCCTGCATGGGCAAGTGGGTTCTTTACCACTAGGACCACCTGGGAAGCCTAAAATTTATCAAATACCAAATATTTATAAAAAGCAAATTGACTTAGTTTTTAATTTTTTCTAGATGTCCAGGATTATATTGACATAGCTAAAGAATTCAGGAAATCTTTGACAAATATGATTTCTTCTTTGACCCTACACCAATTAGATTAATTAATTTTAGAATATCATTATACTTTTAAGTAAGACATAAACTGTTGACAGTAAAGAACAGTCATTTAAATAGAAAGTTGTTTGCTGGCTAGAATGTTCTGTATATTAAAAATGATATATTTCATGTTGATGTATGGCAAAACCAATACAATATTGTAAAGTAATTAGCCTCCAGTTAAAATAAGTAAATTTATATTTTAAAAAAATGATATATTTCAGGAAATCTTCCCCTTGGAAAGTGAAAGAAAGTGTAAGCCACTCAGTCGTGTCCTTTGTGGCCCCCATAGACTGTAGTCCACCAGGCTCCTCTGTCCATGGGATTCTCCAGGCAAGAATACTGGAGTGGGTTGCCATTCCCTTCTCCAGGGGATCTTCCCAACCCAGTGATCAAACCCTGGTCTCCAGCATTGCAGGCAGATACTTCACCATCTGAGCTATATAATCTCCATATGTACTCTAATACAAATTATTTGTAATAATAGATAATTATTATTAGAAGGAAAAAAGCCTTCTTTGAATGAATGTATCTTTATCATATGAATATCAGCATTTTTTATGAAAGAAAGGTAATTATTCATTACCAATGAGGGAAAAACAAGTTGATTTAGACATTATAAAATGTCCATTTGTTTGATGATTGTAATGTAGATTACAAAAACATCCTTACCCAGTGAAAATGATATGCCAAAGCAGATAAAAGCAGTGTAAAAGATTTAATAAGAAAAATCTTTTTATGAGAGAAATGTGATCTGGTAATAGAAACTCACTTTCCTGAGAAAAGAAAGTATTTGGACTCAAAAATTAGAGTAACAAACTGGTATAAACATAAATATAGAAATGGAAAGTCATTTATTTTAATTGTAGCATTACTACTGTGATTTTATATGTAATATTTCAGTAGCAATCCTGAACATAGCATAATGTCCCTATTTAAATGAGACAACTTCAAGTAGCGTTTGTTTGTTTTTTTTTCTTAGCCAAGTGGAATTGTATATAGTGATGATAAGATCACTAGCAGCAGATGAATGAAAATTTGATTTATGCTGTGCAGGTACACAACTCCCTATAAATAATCTTGCAATCTGATACAGAAAGTGTCTATTATTCTGGCATGTTTGACATTCCCATTCAGTCCAGCAACTCATTGACATATACTTAATTTGCTATTTCTTGAAGGTGTTGCTTGACGTTCCCTTCTACTTGACAGGTGCCTGACAGTTGAATCTCTCTCAGAGCCTAACAAAATGGGAAGAGAATACATTATCTAGACCCCTGTGGGATATCCATTTTATGACTTTGATAATGTTGTAGACTAAACTCAATCCCTTTAGATATTGATGAAGGTGCACTTTTTTTTTTTTTTTTTGTCTTTAAAGACATGCGGGTATATACATCTAGCTTTCAGTTGGAATTTTTCTTGAAGTGTGAATGCTGTGCCCTACAGTTCTCAAACTATAACTGATGATTTAAATGTGGACATGTGAAAGGAATTAAATAAAAATAGATCTCCTGGTTCCCCACCATTTATATATTTTAGCAAGATGCAAAAATTTTAATATTTACAATACAAATAGTGCTCTTAGCATCTTGCATTTTTGATAAATGCTTTTGAATGTTGTCCTTGATTTGAATGCATATTTATATCCATGCAGCCTTCTCAGATTTCTCTTCATAGTTATTCATTATGATGGATATATACACACACTTTTAAGGACAGGAGCATATGATTTTGTTTAAGGAGCAGGCAAAAGTGTATTATCTGTCAGGGCTCCTGAGATAAAGTAACTGATATCAAAGTGGATTTCTAAAGGAAACAGACATTCTTTGGTGAAAATCTGTTTAGCTCACCAGTGTCCATATGATATGTACAAAATCCTAGGTATCACATTGAAAGATTATCTGTAACTGATCCTACCATATATTCCCAGCCTAATTAATCTCTTAAATTACCCTGCCGATGCTCTGTCGAGACTCTTCGATTTTCTAACAATATGAGAGTCCCTTAGCTAACGCCATTCTCAGAAATTCACCCTCATTGTTTTCTATCTGAAAAAAAAATTTCCTCTATCCTTGGAGATTTAACCCAAAGTCCATGAAACGTTTTATTGATAGTTTCACGCTTTGGTGCAATGCTTGTTATCCTTCCTATGTCTTGGGACACATTTTGTATTATTATCTTGTATTATTGCTACTTGACTTTTAGATTAAGTCTTTTGTTGCTTTTGATGTATGTAACAGAGGCCCACTGGGAGGCAGAAATCACACAGTAATTTAAATAGGGCAAGTTTAATATACAGAATAAATAGATGGAATTTTGGAGTAATAAATGATTGACTAGCAATAATTAAAGAGGGCTCGGAGAAGGCAATGGCACCCCACTCCAGTACTCTTGCCTGGAAAATCCCATGGATGGAGGAGCCTGGTGGGCTGCAGTCCATGGGGTTGTTAAGAGTCGGACACGACCGAGCGACTTCCCTTTCACTTTTCACTTTCATGCATTGGAGAAGGAAATGCCAACCCACTCCAGTGTTCTTGCCTGGAGAATCCCAGGGACGGGGGAGCCTGGTGGGCTGCCGTCTGTGGGGTCGCTCAGAGTCGGACACGACTGAAGCGACTTAGCAGCAGCAGCAGCAGCATAGAATATAGGAGCATTTAGATATAAAGAGCAACTACCACCTCTAGAGCTGAGGTGTTGCACCCAAGAAGGAACTTGCACACCTCTTGTAGGGCTGAGATCCAGACTCTGAGAAGACACATCCATGGCTCAATGGAGAGAGGACAAGTTACTGAGGTGTGGTGGCAGCAGAGTTTGTTAGAAATCTTCCTTTTCAGTAGTGAAGAAGCCATCAGTTTGGAGGAGCCTTATTACCAGCATCATTTTTCTGCGAAGCCAAGGAAATGCCAGTTTTCCACTGCTATGCCATCCTAGGGAGTAATGAGAGAAAACATCCATAAGATGTTGCATGTTGGCATTCCTGGTAAAACCAACCAGGGGGTGCTGGAGGCTGCTGTTCACAGGAAAATGTGTCACCGTTAATTACCATTAGATTACAAAGTTACCTTAGAAGGTTTTCAAGAAAGCCATCTACAGGGAGTTGCCAGGCCTTGGGAATTTTTTGGCTGCACCACATGACATGTGGGATCTTAGTTCCCCATCCAGCAATTGAACCTGCACCCCCTGCAGTGGAAGTATGGAGACTTAACCACTGGACATACAAGGAAGTCCTTGGAACTGATTTTTAATCTATCAGAAGACCAACCAGAAGGAGCTACTGGTTGCTGGGGGAAGTGGGCCACCATTTAATATCAGAGCCATGCACGGGAGAAACTGCACTGTAGAAGCCTTGTGAGAGGAACATACTGGGACCAAACCCTTCTTCCTCCAGTGTCCCTCTAGCACCATCTGCTGACAAGGCTTAGGAACGTGCAAGTTGGCAAAGGAAAAGTACTTTTAAAGCCTGTCTCCATTATTGCAGCGCAGGCAATAGAGGGTGGATTCAGATTTGCCAAGCAGTCTATTTGACATTGGCACAGTAGACGTATTTAGTGACCCTTTCAACAAATGAAAATTTCTTAGAAGACAGAAATTGTTTTTTATCATTTCTTTTATGCCCAGGAGTACTGTTTTCTGTACAAATGTTAATCAAAAACATCTCAACTAAATTTTATCTCTGTTAACCACTACATTTTTATAAATACAATTTCTGTCTCTGAAATTTTATGTACAAAAATATATCTCATCACCATCAAAGTCTTACATGAGTGTGCATTAATTTTTCTTAGTATGTATGGAAACATGTGTGTACATGTATGGGTATATAAAGTTAATATGTGACTAATAAGTCTGACCAATATCTAAATTAATCAAATGAGCTTCCTGAAAGTTAGAGGAAAGCTATTTTAAACTTCACAGAGACAAATTACAAGTCTTGATATCTGCTAAATAAAAATATAAGTTTCTAACCTCCAAAGAAAATTTTACACATTGATTTTCTATTAATTTAGATAGAGGTAAATACAGGATAATATTTTAATTTTTTTGTATTTGATCCCTATAAAAATGTACTAGTATTTTATCAATACATGATGCCTGAAATATCAAAATCTTATAGCAAATTAATAATTTTAAAGTCAGTTTTGTTGAAGATTGAATTGTCTCTGCTGCTGCTGCTGCTAAGTCACTTTAGTCGTGTCTGACTCTGTGCGACCCCACAGACGGCAGCCCATCAGGCTCCCCTGTCCCTGGGATTCTTCAGGCAAGAACACTGGAGTGGGTTGCCGTTTCCTTCTCCAATGCATGAAAGTGAAAAGTCAAAGGGAAGTCGCTCAGTCGTGTCCGACTCTTAGCGACCCCATGGACTGCAGCCTACCAGGCTCCTCTGTCCATGGGATTTTCCAGGCAAGAGTACTGGAGTGGGGTGCCATTGCCTTCTCCAGACTCTAGTGGCATTAAAAATTGACTACTACTACAACATTAAAGCTTGGCTCCTTGTCAGTTTGTAGGCTTATATAGTGACTGTACAAAACCGGGCCAGGCACAATAAATACCAGAATTTAGTAAGTTGAACATTGTGGGTGTGCGTGCTAAATTGCTTCAGTTGTACCCAACTCTTTGTGACCCTGTGGACTGTAGCCCACCAGGCTCCTCTCTCCATGGGATTCTCCAGGCAAGAAGACAGGAGTGGGTTGCCATTTCTTGCTCCAGAGGATCTTCCTGACCATGGGATTGAATTCACATCTCTTATGTCTCCTGCATTGCCAGAGGGGTTCTTTACCACTAGTGCCACCTGGAGAAAGACAAATTTATGATATCATTTATGTGTGGAATCTAAAAAGATGATACAAATGAACTTATTAACAAAACAGAAATAACTCACAGACTTGGAAAACAAACTTGGATACCAAAGGGGATAGGTTAGTGGTAGTAGTGTTAGTTGCTTGTGTGTGTGTGTGTGTGTGTGTGTGTGTGCTTAGTCCAACTCTTTGCTATCCCATGGACCATAGCCCCCAGGACCCTCTGTCCCTGGGATTTTCCAGGTAACAATACTGGAGTGAGTTGCCATTCCCTTCTCCAGGCGATATTCCCAACCCAGGGATCGAATCTGGTTGTTCTACATTGCAGGCAGATTCTTTACAGTTGGGATTGGGGTTAATTAGGAGTTTTTGATTAATGTACATTACTATATGTTAAATATAGATTATCAACAAGAACCTACTAGATAGCACAGGGAACTCTACTCAATATTCTCTAATAACCAATATAGGAAAATAATCTGAAAAAGAATGGATATATATGTGTCTGTGTAATAAAACCACTTTGCTTTACTGAAACTAACACCATTGTAAATCAACAGTACCTCAATATAAAATATAAAGTAAATTGAAAATTATAATCTGATCATGCTGCTGTTCTGCTGAAAACTTCTAATTTTATCTCCCCAGTGACACCCTTCCCCTATCATATGAATAAGATAAATTTATTATATATTAAAGGGTATGAGTCTGATAAACTCTTGATAGTCCTTCTAAATATTTTATTTATTTACTTCCCAATGGATACAACAACAAAAAATCCTTGGCGTACAAGCATGTTATATCAAATGTATGTAGTGGTGTTCCACAGGCCATACTTTATGTGATGACTCCAGAGATAGAACTGTGATCCCTCTGACATTGACCATGAAAGTGACATTAACCATTCATGTTGGTAATCACAGGGACTATAGCTATGATGGTGGCTAATAACCAATATTATGGACAATTCTAATAAGAGGGATTTATTGGTCTTATGGTAATTCATGAAACATTGCATAAAGAGAAACATCTCTGAAAGGTCTGAGCTAGGTGATCAGGGGTAGGCTGTGTGAATAGGAATTTGAGGAGTGTGACATGTAGACTAAGGAAGACATAGAATGGAGACAGTCTTCATAGACATCAAGTAATCTTTCTTTTCAACTATAATTAATAATCTATTTTTAAGTCCTCAAATTTGGTGAAAGTTATTAAAGCATATTCTTTTGTGCAAAATATTTGATCTTCTTTATTATATACAAATGTTAAAACCTCCGTTGTGAAACAGCTATGGTTTTCTTTTCTGGCTTTTGCTTCTTTGTTTCTAATAATTCTTTTGCCAGGGATTGCTTAATACCTGAGCATCTCTTGTCTGGTAAAATCTTCTATCTTGTTTATCTTGGGTGTTAACGTTATGGCAAGGATTTTATATTCTGAAAAGAATAAGCTCATTATTAACATAAAGTTCTGAGGAGGGTCTTTTATTATTTTATTCAATTGACCCTCATTTTTATCTGATGCTCGTTAAGGGAATGCAAAATAATGTCTACGCTCAGCGAGTGAAAACTGAGTGAATTAATTGATGTATTAACGGTGTATTAATTTTTCATTTCATTATCAAACCACTCAACAAAAAGTTTTCTATGTTACACACAGTCTTCATTCCTTGTAAAACTTTAAAAAGTATGCTATTAAGTCATTTATTCAGTATGGACCTATATCTAAGTAGCCAAATTTGACAGAAATTTTGAATGGTGACAGTATCTAGAAATATTTCCCCAAGTTATCAGAATAACAAATATCTAGAAATACCTCTTAAATATTAATATTTAGGAACCTGATGATAACTTACTTAACTTGGATCTCCAACTAAGTGTCCTAAAGTAACTATATCCCCCATCAGGTAGTGGTAATGTTGGTCAAGAACTGTATTTTAGATGAAAGCCACGTTTATTATATTTGAAGTTCTAAATCAAAATAAGATATTCTTATTTTTCAGTTTCCACACCATTTTATCCTGCCTCCAAAGTCACTGATAACCAGATATTATAAATTTTGAGTTAAGTTTATGCAGAATTCATAATGATTTAACTATAAAATTTTGTGGACTCTATTTACAGGTAGATATATAGATGCAATTTTACTTATTAGAATTTGATAAGTAAATCAATAGCTTCACTTGGGCTGAGTGAGAACATGTAAAAGAAATATTATACTTAAGAAAACACACTTGAGTTAAGTATTCTACCACAACATTTGCACAGAATATGCTAATTATAAGTATCATTTATCTGTTCATTAAAGTGAGTCTGTCTGAACTCTTATTTAATGTTTGTTTAATAATTTGTTTGTGTTACTTTATGGCCCTGAAGGGAATAATTTCACATTTATGAATATTCTACATTTCAGAATTTTAACTAATTAAGGATGATGACCTTCTCACCACAATTAACTCCTAATTAACGACGTTTTACATTATTTGTTCTGTTTTCCTCTATTCTTTGTTTTTGATAATAGATAAACAACATAAATGAACATTGTTTTCCATGATTTGTTAGCCTGTTTCTGTGCTCTACTTCAAGTAGAGCATGCTGAAATGGGAAACATTTCTATATTTTCTAATGTAATGCTCATAATAGCATTTAGGTCAAAGAATAGCAAACTGAGGCTATTTGTCCAAGATCATGCAGTAAATAGGACAACTGTGGGATTTCCATTCTTTGTCTAGTTCCAAAAATCTTTATTTTTAATTCTGTTTTTAAATATTTCTTTATTCCCAATGAACTAAGAGAGCTAAGTCTACATTTTGCAATGTGTAATCTAAATTACATAATTAGGATTTATATCACTCAGTATGATACCACTTTGTTTTATAGTCCAATGTATTCAGTGTCTTGACTTTTTATGCATTATTATTAGATAACCAACAAGGATCTACTGTATAGCACAGGGATTGCTGCTCAATAGTCTATAATAATCTAAATGGGAAAAATAATTTGAAAAAGAAAAGATACATATATATGTGCAAATGAATAACTTTGTTGTACACCTGAAACACAACCTTGTTAATCAACTATGCTTCAATATAAAATAAAAATTAAGAAAAAAGAATTCTTCTTATTCCCTGGTGACTGAGATGATAAAGAATCTGCCTGTAATGCAGAAGACCCAGGTTCGATCCCTGGGTCAGGAAGATCCCCTGGAGAATGAAATGGATACCCACTACAGTATTCTTCCCTGGAGAATTCTATGGACCAGAGGAGGCTTGTGGGCTACAGTCCGTAGTGTCAGACACGACTGAATGACTAACACTTTCTAATGTACTCTTTGGATACTTTTAGTATTAATAAATAAAGTATAAAACTTTAGTATTACTAACCAAACTTTATTTATCAAAAATATTTTTCTTTCTAATTTAAAATATATCTTGTATTAGCCATAAGTTAAGTATGTGTTTGCAACACAGACTGATTATGGGAAGATCCTGGGAGTACCTTGTACTGAATTACTAAAAGATTCTTCATAGATTTTCTTGTGATTTGTATTCTTTATAATTGTTTTTATTACACTCATTTGAAACAGAGCAAAAAATATTTCTTCCTAGATCTGCAATCTCCTTCACTTTAAAAAGAGAACAGGGTTATTCAATTTTAGTATGGACTGCAATGATTCATTGTGTAGTTACAGAACATATTATACTGCAGTCATCTGACCCTTCTTTCAGTAAACCATTTGAGACAGTCTCTGTCTTTCTCAGGAGGAGAGGGAATGATGAAGCTGTCATTATCTCCTAGTGTCACTGAAAGGACATGAGTTTCAGTGCTATATGACCTGACATTTAAACTCATACCTTGAGATACATTTTTTTTTTTTCTTTTCCATTTTCTTTTCTCCTCTCTCTCTCTCTTGATTCCACATATAAAGAATGCCTGCAGCATTTGTCTCTATTTGCCTGGCTTTTTCACTTAGCATGATCCTCTTTGGCTTCACTCATTTTGTTGTAAATGGCAGGATTTCCTTCTTTGTGTGTGGGTGTTCGTCGTTCAGTCGTGTCTGACTCTTTGCAACCCCATGGACTGTAGCCCACCAGGCTCCTCTGTCCATGGGATCCCCCAGGCAAGGATACTGGAGTGAGTTGTCATGCCCTTCTCCAGGGGATCCTTCTGACCCAGGGATCAAACACGGGTCTCCTGCGTTGCAGGCAGATTCTTTACCATTTGACCTACCCAAGAAGCCCTTCTTTTTAAAAGCTGAATAATACTTCATGTGTATCTTTATATGAAGGTACACATGGGATATTTTATATATATATATATATATAAAATCTCTTATATACATATTATATATATATGGAATATTACATATATATATATATATATATATATATATATATATATATGGTGAAGGCAATGGCACCCCACTCCAGTACTCTTGCCTGGAAAATCCAAAGGATGGAGGACCCTGGTAGGCTGCAGTCCATGGGGTCACTAAGAGTCAGACACGACTGAGCGATTTCATTTCAACTTTTCACTTTCATGCATTGGAGAAGGAAATGGCAACCCACTCCAGTGCTCTTGTCTGGAGAATCCCAGTGACGGGGGAGCCTGGTGGGCTGCTGTCTATGGGGTCGCACAGAGTCGGACATGACTGAAGCAACTTAGCAGCAGTAGCAGCAGCATATATATATACATATACATATATATATATATATCTTTTTCATGCATCCATCTATTGACATTTAATTGTTTCCATAGCTTGGCTATTGTGAATAATGCTGCAGTGAACATAGGGATACAGAAATTTCTTTGAGATAGTGATTTTGTTACTTTGGATATATATCCAGAAGTGAGATTGCTGGCTTATATGGTAGTTCTGTTTTTAATCTTTGAAGAACTTCTGTACCATTTTCCATAATGGATGTACCAGTTTACATTCATGCCAACAGTGAACAAAGGCCCTCTTTTCTTCACAGCCTCACCAATATTGGTTATCTTTTGTCTTTTTGACAGTAGCTAGTATAACAGATGTGAAGTGATACCAGAAACTACATTGTGTCTTTGATTTGCATTTCAGTGATGATTGGTAATGTTGAGTATGTTTTTATGTATCTGTTGACATTAGTATATCTTCTTTGGAAAAATACCTATTGCACTCATTTGCTCATTTTCATTGGATTATTGGTGCCTCATGACTACCTTCGAGAAATGTTCAACTGTTATCTAAACTGGAATCTATTTCTATGTTATCTTAAGTTCCAGTGACCTGCTTGCTACTCTTCCTCCAGCATCACATTGACATCTGTATAATGATGCATTCATTTTGTATTTCAAATCACCACTGACTAGGTGAATAAAACAAAGCAGGTCTGTAGGGCAAAATTCTGACATGGACCCCACTGAGGTAAAATAGAAGTGTTGACAGGACTATGTTCATTTCTGGAAGCTCTAGGGGAAAATCCTTTTCCTTTCATTTCCCCGCTTCTAGAAGCTACCTGTCCATATATTATTTGTCTCATGGAATTCCTGTCTCTATCTTCCAGCCCATCAATAGCAGGTCAAATCATTTCCTTGCTATTGTCTCTATGGTTTGCTGCAGTCTGAAAGGTTCTCCACTTTCTTCTCTACGCTATTTGAAAGATGGTTGTAAGGACCTTGTTTTTAGATTGGATCCACCTAGGTAGTCCAGAATAATCTCTCCATCTCAAGGCCCTTAACTTTAATCACACCTGCAAAATCCCTTTTACTTGTTTATTTTTGCTTTTGTTGACTTTGCTTTTGGTGTCAAATCCCAAAAATCACTATGAAGAGAGCCATCAAAGAGTTTTTGTTCTAAGAGCTTTATGGTTTCAGCTTACTTTCAAGTTTATGTTCAGCTTATGTTCAAGGCTTTAATCCATTTTGAGTTATTTTATTATAGTATTAGAGGTCTAGTTTTATTCTTTTTGCATGTGGAAATCCTGTTTCCTAAATACACAATTTATGGAAGAGACTACCCTTTCCCTGTGGTATACTCTGGCACCTTTGCTGGAAATTAATTGACTATGTATGTGTGGATTTATTTCTGGCTTTCCATTTTCTTCAGTTGATCGATGTGTCTCTTTTTATACCAATACCATACTTGTTGATTATTACAGCTTTGTAATATAGATTAAAATTAGAGAGCCTGATGTCTGAAACTTTGCCTTTTTGTTCAAGGTTGCTTTGGACATTCAGGATATTTTGTGGTTTCTTAGGAATTTTTAGGAATTTGTGTAAATCAAGGGCAATATTTAGAATATCAAGGAACATCCAGGGTAAAAAGGTTTACAGTGAGACTTTTTGAGAAACACTTCATATTATGCCCTTTCTGTTTTTCCAAATAAGCTTTAACATATTTATAGTTCTGAGAAACAGAATTATAGAAAAAAAGTCAGTTTAGTATTTTAGACTTCTCCAGGCATATTGGGTCTAGAACAAGTTTTCTTCTATAATATCTAGTGATATCTCTGAAACTATAAAAAATATTTTCAGATACTAGGAGATACCCATACTAAATCATAATATCAAGTATTTATTAAGCTTAACCTGTGGTGGATTCATTTTGATATTTGGCAAAACTAATACAATTATGTAAAGTTTAAAAATAAAATAAAATTTAAAAAAATAAAAAAAAATAAATAAAATCTAAAACAGAAAAAAAAAAAAAAAAGACATGTTCTGGGGTCACAAAGAGTGGGACACAACTTAGTGACTAAACAACAACTTCTAAGAACAACTCCACAAACTGCTCAACGTGGTCTGCTCTGTGTCTTGCCTACATATCCAGAGCCCCTTGAAAGTCCTGTCCTGTCAACAACAGAGCCGCATCTCTACAGCTAGAACGCACCAGCATGTGCGATCAGAACTCATCCTTCATCCCAGAGCTGTTCTCAGCCAGCCACGGAGAGCAACAGGCATCCCAAGGGAGCTCACTGGAAACATCTCAGGTGGCTTAAAATCACTGTCATCGATGCGAGAAAGACTGGACTAGAGAGAGGAAAGACATGATGATGGAGGAAAGGAGACAAACAGCATGACACTGGTATCATGGAACTCAGAATTTCAAGCTTGCCAAAGGCCACAGGGCAAATATATGAGGAAGACAACATTCACACTCTAGAGATCCCTTCCTCTCAGGCCCTCTGCTACTCTTCCTCAGACTAAAAGGAGCCTTCCGATGAGAGAAGCTACAAACAGAACCCTGAATCCAGGTACTTACAAGAAAGGCAGAGAGAGGCAATCTTGTTATTGATGAAAACACTGTAAAGAATGAAATGGAATGTGTTGTTTACTGCCTAGTACAGAAAACAGAGAAATAAGAAATATCCATCAAACTCTGCACATAGAAAATCAGCTTTCTACTGAAAGACAAGAGGGGATTCTTGTGTTGGATGTCAAATCCCTCTGTTAGCTGTCTGTCTTCTGCCTGTGGGTGGCTGGACAGGAACACCCGTGGGCTGGGGTGGCTCAGCCAACTGGAAACTGTCACTCCATCATTTGGGACCGCATGGATAACTGGACAATTCCTTGGGCAAATTGTCACTCTAACCAGTGTACATCAATGGCTGGAGAGAAGAGTGGAGTAACTTTAGAACTCTGGAGCATGTTTGAAGGTTATCATGACGTTTATGAAAACGGTGTAGTTCAGCGTTGCCATCATCATCACCACCGTTACCACAAAATCATTATCCGTATACTCCTCATCACCAACACCAACACTACCATCATCATCACTGTCTCAACACCATCCTCACCACCTCCACCATCATCATCACCACCACTACACCAACATCCTTATCTACATCATCAATATTGGGATTAACACCACCAGCAGCAGCAGCATCATTATTGCTATGCAACAGGGACTGGGTTTGCATTAAAGCTTTCATTTGGCACAGCATGAGGTAGGTAGGTCTTATTAATTAACCTCTCTTTCTTTATAGTTGAGGAAACTCAGTGGCCACAGGGCGAATAGCTTAACCAGGAGGATACGCGGCAGGACATTCTGCAGCACACAGCCCTCTGTCAACACTGTGCCCACTCTTCCAGGACTGAGGCAAAGGTTCTGTCTTCCACTAAGCCATCCCTCATGACTGCTACATCTCCAGTGACAGTGTGTTCTAAGTTGTACTATGCCTGCTGGTACATAACTCATCAGACACCATATGTAACTGAGAACCAAGAGGAGAGAGTCCGATATTTCCCAGCACATCATCAGCACTTAATATGGTAACTAGTTGCAGTATCTTTTCCTGGATCCAAATTAAAGCACTAAAATAAAAAAAAAAATTGCTTATTAGAAGTCAAATTTTGATTAAAAATCAGAATTATGGTTATACAAAACTAGGATGTATTTACACACATGATTCAATCATAAACCCGACTGAAGGCCTATCAGGAATGAATATTTGTTCTTTTTTTCAGTCATATTAGTGGCAGTAATATTATCAGTAAGCAAGTTTACCTTTGCTTACTGGCAGCCCAGAGCCCAGGGAGATTTTTGGTTTTCTCTAATGATGTTGTTCAGTCACCAATTCATTTCTTCTTTTTTTTTTTTTTCTCTATCATTTATTTTTTTTTAATTTTAAAAATTTTATTTTATTTTATTTTTAAACTTTACAAAATTGTATTAGTTTTGCCAAATATCAAAATGAATCCGCCACAGGTATACATGTGTTCCCTGACACTTGAGACCCCATAGACTGCAGCATGCCAAGCCTCCCTATCCCTCACTGTTTTCAAAAGTTTGCCCAAGTTCATATGCACTTAATCGGTGATTCCATCCAACCATCTCATCCTCTGTCACTGTCTTCTCTTTCTGCCTTCAGTCTTTCCCAGCATCAGGGTATCTTCCAGTGAGCAGGCTCTTTGCATCAGATGGCCAAAGTATTGGACTTCAGAATCGGCATCAGTCCTTCCAATGAATATTCAGGACTGATTTCCTTTAGGATTGACAGGTTTGACCTTCTTGCAGTCCAAGGGACTCTCAAGAGTCTTCTCCAGCCCTGCAGTTTGAAAGCATCAATTCTTTGACACTCTGCCTTCTTTATGGTCCAACTCTTATAGCTGTACATGAGTACTGGAAGGACCATGGCCTTGACTATACAGACCTTAGTCAGCAAAGTGAGACTTTGCTTTTTAATACACTCTCTAGGTTTGTCATAGTATTCCTTCCAAGAAGAAATCATCTTCTAATTCCATGGCTGCAGTGATCATCCTCAGTGATTTTAGAGCCCAAGAAGAGGAAATCTGTCGCTGCTTCCACCTTTTCCCCTTCTATTCACCATGAAGTGATGGGAGCAGATGCCATGATCTTAGTTTTGTTTTGTTTTTGATACTTAGTTTTAAGCTGGTTTTTCACTCTCCTCTTTCACCCTCATCAAGAGGCTCTTTAGTTCCTCTTTGCTTTCTGCCATTAGAATGGTATTATCCACATATTTGAGGTTGTTGGTATTTCTCCCAGAAATCTTGATTTCAACTTGTAACTGATCCAGCTTGGCATTTTGCATGATATTCTCTCTGTGCATGATACTATATAGCCTTGTCATATTCCTTTCTCAATTTTGAACCAGTTAGTCGTTCAAACAGTTCAAGTTCTATCTGTTGCCTATTGACCCACATACAGGTTTCTAGGAGACAGATAAGATGGTCTGGTATTCCCATCTCTATAAGATCTTCCACAATTTGTTAAGATCCACACAGTTAAAGGCTTTGGTATAGTCAATAAAAAAGAAGTAGATGTTTTTCTTGAATTCCCTTGCTTTCCTATGATACAGTGAATGTTGGCAGTTCAATCTATGGTTTCTCTGCCTTTTCTAAACCCAGCTTGTACATCTGGAAGTACTGCTGAAGCCTAGCTTAAAGGATTTTGAGCATAACCTTACTAGCATAGGAAATGAATGCAATTATCTGGTAGTTGGAAGATTCTTTAGTACTGCTCTTCTTGGGAATTGGGAGAAAGATTGACCTTTTCCAGTCCTATAGCCACTGCTGGGTTTTCCAAATTTGGTGAGATATTGAGTGCAATGCTTTAATAGCATCATCCTTTTGAATTTTAAATGGGTTGTATGGTAGTTCTGTTTTTAGGTTTTATAAAGAAACCTCTGTACTGTTTTCTGTAGTGGCCACATCAGTTCACATTGCCACTACGGGGTACAGGTATCCTTTCTCCACCTCCTCATCAAAATTTGTTGTGTCCTTTTTGATGATAGCCATTCTGAAAAGTGTGAGATCATATCCCATTGCTTTTTAAAAAAAAATTGGAGGATAATTGCTTTACGATATTTCCTTGGTTTCTGCCATGCAACAATGTGAATCAGGCATCAGTATACATATGCCCCTCCTTTTTGTTCATCCCTCCCACTCCCCAGCCTATCCCACTGCTTGAGGTTGTCACAGAGCACTGGGTTGAGCTCCCTGTGATACAGCCACTTCCCATTAGCTACCTGTTTTACATATGACGGAGAAGGCAATGGCACCCCACTCCAGTACTCTCGCCTGGAGAATCCCATGGATGGAGGAGCCTGGTTGGCTGCAGCCCATGGGGTCGCTAAGTCAGATCATTTGTGTGTTTCAACAATACTCTGTCAATTAATCTAACCCTCTCCTTCCCTACATTTCCCTGATAGTCTGTGATGTTGAGCATCTTTTCATGTGCCTCTTGACCATCTACATTTCCCCTTTGGCAGGGGCGGAAGTTTATTCAGTTTTCCTGCCTATTTTTTAATTGGGTTGTTAGGTTTTATCAATACTGTGTTTTATAAACTGTTTATATATGTTATATATTAATCTTTTATTGGTCATATCATTTGCAAATATTTGCTCCCATTTAATACATTGTATTTTCATTTTGTTGATGATTTCCTTTGCTATGAAAAGCTTTTAAGTTTAGTTGGGTATAACTTATTTGTGTTTGTTTTTGTTCTCTTTGTTTTAGGTGAGGGATCCAAAAATATATTACTGTGATTTATGTCAAAAACTATTCTTCTGTGTTTTCCTCTAGGAGTTTTATACTATCCAATCTTTTATTTAGGTCTTTAACTAATTTTGAGTGTATTTGGTATTAGAGAATGTTCTAATTTAATTGTTTTATGTACCTGTCCAATTTTCGCAATGCCACTTATTGAAGAGACTGTCTTTTATCCATTTTCTATTCTTCTCTCATTTGTCACAGATTAGTTGATCACAGTTCTTTGGTTTATTTCTGGGCTCTCTATGTTGTTCCATAGATAAAGTGTCTGTTTTTGTGCCAGTGCCATGTTGTTTGGATTATAGTAGCTTTGGTGTATAGTGTGAAGTCAGGGGGCATGATGCGTCCAGCACTGTTCTTCTTTTTCAAGATTGTTTTGGCTATTTGGCGTCTTTTGTGTTTACATCAGTTCAGTTCAGTCGCTCAGTCGTGTCCGACTCTTTGCGACCCCATGAATTGCAGCACGCCAGGCCTCCCTGTCCATCACCAACTCCTGGAGTTCACTCAGACTCATGTCCATAGAGTCGGTGATGCCATCCAGCCATCTCATCCTCTGTCGTCCCCTTTTCCTCCTGTCCTCAATCCCTCCCAGCATCAGAGTCTTTTCCAGTGAGTCACTTCTTCGCATGAGGTGGCCAAAGTATTGGAGTTTCAGCTTTAGCATCAGTCCTTCCAAAGAACACCCAGGACTGATCTCCTTTAGAATGGACTGGGTGTTTACATACTAATTTTAAAATCAGTTTTTCTAGGTTTCTGAAAAATTCCATTGACATTTTGATAGGGATTGCATCAAGTCTATACATGTCCTTGTGTAGTATGGTCATTTATGGGGGAAAACAGTAAAAACCTGCCCAGAAAGCAAACATAGGAAGAGCATCCCTCAACATAATAAAGCCATATGTGACAAACCCACAGCTAACATTATACTCAATGGTGAAAAACTGAAAGCATTTCCTCAAAGATCGGAAAGAAGACATGGAGGCTCACTCTCACCACTTTCACTCAACATGGATTTGGAAATTCTAGGCACAACAATCAGAAAAAAAGAAGAAATGAAAGGAATACTAACTGGAAAGGAAAAAGTAAAACTGTCACTATTTGCAGATGACATGATACTGTATACAGAAAATGCTGAAAACATGACCAAAAAACTACTAGAATTCATCAGTGACTTTGGTAAAGTTTCAGGATACAAATTAATAGACATAAATCTGTTGAATTTTATGTTCTAATAATGAACTAGTAGAAAGATAAATGATAGAAAAAAACACATTTACCTTTGCATAAAAAAGAATAAAGTACCTTGGAGCAAGCCTAGTTAAGGAGGTAAAAGTTTGAGTACTCAGAAAACTATAAGACACTAAAAAAAGAAAGTGTAGATGACACAAGCAGATGGAAAGATACTGTGTTCTTGGTTTGGGTGATTCAGTATTGCTAAAAATGACCATACTACCCAAGGAAACCAATGCTTTTAAAAGTGTTTTTATAGATATCTGCTGAATTCAGATAGACCATGTAAAATAGTCAGGGCTTAAAGTCTATTTTTTGCAGCATTGAGTTGAAAAATATCAGTTGTGGTAGAGTAATAGCTTGCTAAAATTGGTTAAGAAAATAATTTCCCCAGTTGAAGAATTTCACCCATACATTTTATATTGCTATTAAAAAAAAAAAACAATATTAGTACAAGGTACAAAGCTATTGGCAAAGTGAAGTGAATGTTATCAATATTTCGTTCACACATCTAAAGGTTTGGGGTTTTCATTTTGTTTTGTACTGCTTCGTAGTAGGAATTTTCTTTAATGTCCAAGGCAAAGATAAAGTCTTTTTTTTTAGCATAAATATTTTAAATGTTTCTGTTTTTATTTTATATTTATTTGCACCATATATATTGCCATTATTTGGCACTGGAAAAATAGAGCATTGTCTATAGGTGATTTTCACATTCTGGCATAAAGACTAACCATTTTATGAGATGGAGAATTGAATGAATGGGTTGTTTTGGTCATTTAATCAGGCAATATATAAATATCTTTCATGAGCCAACCACTATATTACTTGGATATGGTAATGAATAAAACAGACCCTCAAGAAGAAGGTTGCATCAGAGAAAAATGACATTAAGCAAATCATTTCCAATAACTGAATATATTATTTCAAATATACAAAGAGCTTTAGAGAACTACTTGGATAGAGGCAGGTTAGTGAGTACTAATACATCTTTGTATGCTTTCTGGACACTGCATTTCTCTTCAGTAGGCCTGCAATTCCTACTGAGGTCTGTGGGGTCTTAGTGATGAAATGGAGAAAAAATGGGTAGGAGGGCATGGAAGGACATGTGCAGAATGTTCTGGGACTGAGGTATGTATGATAAAGCACAGCACTTGAGAGTGTATTAAACAAAATTGCCCTGTCACTTTGCATAGGAAATATGCAGTGAAATCACTTTACTCAATTCGGTTGGCTTGGGTTGAGAATCTACAGAGTATCAGAAACTTTGTAATACAAAGACTTGAAGACCCTACCCTACATAGAGCTTGCTTTAATGGAGAGATAAGTTGAAAAGTCACATAATTATAGTATGCTAAAAGGGAAAGGCAGTGCTCGATAACAATTACAGTTGACTGTGAAGAGAAAGAAGAGTGATTGAGAATAATAAAAAATTTGTAGAAGAGGTGGCTCGAAAGGATAAAATTTAACGCATGAAGATGAGGTTGAGGGTAAAAGGAAGTATAAAAACAAAGGTAGGAATTTGAGAGATAATCTAAACATTTTAAAGATAGGTTAATAGTTTTTTCAGGCTTACATAGAGTAAATTAAGGTGAGATAAAAATAAACAGCAAAAGATAAGCAGGCCTGCCTGTAAGAAACATTATATTCAGGGATAAGTGAAGATGCCTGGAGAAATAGGCTTGGAGCTACATATGCATTTAGTACAGAAGAAATGCTTGTTCAGGAAATTCTGCAGGTAATTCTTAGACTGCTGCTTCTCATACTGACTGTACATTAGTTTTAACCACTGCTTTCTGCATTAGAATTGTATGAGATCCTACTGACAGGGCAGATTTCAAGGGCTACTGTCAAACATAGGAAAACTTTTTAAAGTGAGACCATTTCCCCTTCCCCAACATTCAAATGACTCTGAGACTGACTAAAATTTCAGAATAATTGGATGAAAGGGTGTGGCAATTTTATTTCAGTACATTTCTTAAAATTAGCATACATAGATGTATACATACATATATATATGAAAGAAAAAACAATGGATTATGTGTACATAGCCTTGTACAATTTGGGGAGAGTTTCCATAATAACTTGTTCAGCCTCAGTCTTTGAAATGACTATGTGGTTTTCCATAAAATAGCTGTCCCATTAGTAATTTAATCGCTCCTGCATTCATTAACGTTTACATTTCTTTGTCTAATTTGTGTAATTGCAAACAGTGTTGCTGTAGTTATTCTTAAGCACATATCTTTGTTGTTGTTTTTTTTTTTTACATTTTGCTTTATGACAGGTTTTTTTTTGTTGTTCTTCAATTTTATTTTATTTTTAAACTGTACATAATTGTATTAGTTTTGCCAAATATCAAAATGAATCCGCCACAGGTATACATGTGTTCCCCATCCTGAACCCTCCTCCCTCCTCCCTCCCCATTCCATCCCTCTGGGTCCTCCCAGAAATATAGATCAATGGAACAAAATAGAAAGCCCAGAGATAAATCCACTCACATATGGACACCTTATCTTTGACAAGGGAGGCAAGAATATACAATGGATTAAAGACAATCCCTTTAACAAGTGGTGCTGGGAACTCTGGTCAACCACTTGTAAAAGAATGAAACTAGAACACTTTCTAACACCATACACAAACACAAACTCAAAATGGATTAAAGATCTAAACGTAAGACCAGAAACTATAAAACTCCTAGAGGAGAACATAGGCAAAACACTCTCTGACATACATCACAGCAGGATCCTCTATGACCCACCTCCCAGAATACTGGAAATAAAAGCAAACATAAACAAATGGGACCTAATTAAACTTAAAAGCTTCTGCACATCAAAGGAAACTATTAGCAAGGTGAAAAGACAGCCTTCAGAATGGGAGAAGATAATAGCAAATGAAGCAACTGACAAACAACTAATCTCGAGAATATACAAGCAACTCCTACAGCTCAACTCCAGAAAAATAAATGACCCAATCAAAAAATGGGCCAAAGAACTAAATAGACATTTCTCCGAAGAAGACATACAGATGGCTAACAAACACATGAAAAGATGCTCCACATCACTCATTATCAGAGAAATGCAAATCAAAACCACTATGAGGTACCATTTCACACCAGTCAGAATGGCTGCGATCCAAAAGTCTACAAGCAATAAATGCTGGAGAGGGTGTGGAGAAAAGGGAACCCTCTTCCACTGTTGGTGGGAATGCAAACTAGTACAGCCACTATGGAGAACAGTGTGGAGATTCCTTCAAAAACTGGAACTAGAACTGCCTTATGATCCAGCAATCCCACTGCTGGGCATACACACTGAGGAAACCAGAAGGGAAAGAGACACGTGTACCCCAGTGTTCATCGCAGCACTGTTTATAATAGCCAGGACATGGAAGCAACCTAGATGTCCATCAGCAGCTGAATGGATAAGAAAGCTGTGGTACATATACACAATGGAGTATTACTCAGCCATTAAAAAGAACACATTTGAATCCGTTCTAATGAGGTGGATGCAACTGGAGCCTATTATACAGAGTGAAGTAAGCCAGAAAGAAAAACACCAATACAGTATACTAACGCATATATATGGAATTTAGAAAGATGGTAACAATAACCCTGTGTACGAGACAGCAAAAGAGACACTGATGTATAGAACAGTCTTATGGACTCTGTGGGAGAGGGAGAGGGTGGGAAGATTGGGGAGAATGGCACTGAAACTGGATGCTTGGGGCTGGTGCACTGGAAGCACATATCTTTAGAATATGTACTTGTATTTCTGAAATGCAGATAGGTAGAAATTGAACTTTTTGGTCGTTAAATGGGTTACTAAACTGTGGTGATTGCATTATATTACCAAAGGGCTTGCTAGGTCGCACAGTTGGTAAAGAATCCACCTGCCAATACAGGAGATGCAAGCGACACAAGTTTGATCCCTAGGACAGGAAGATCCCCTGGAGGAGGAAATGGCAACCCACTCCAGTATTCTTGCCTGGGATATTCCATGGACAGAGGAGCCTGGTGGGCCACAGTCCAGGGAGTTGCAGAGTCAGACAGGACTGAGCACAGCACAGCCACATATTACCAAAATGGTCATTATTTTTGTAACTGACACATTATAACCACATGGCTACTGCTGCTGCTAAGTTGCTTCAGTCATGTCCGACTCTGTGCGACCGCAGAGACGGCAGCCCACCAGGCTCCCCCGTCCCTGGGATTCTCCAGGCAAGAACACTGGAGTGGGTTCACTCAGACTCATGTCCATCGAGTCAGTGATGCCATCCAGCCATCTCATCCTCTGTTGTCCCCTTCTCCTCCTGCCCACAATCCCTCCCAGCAGCAGAGTCTTTTCCAATGAGGCAACTCTTCGCATGAGATGGCCAAAGTACAGAGTTTCAGCTTTAGCATCATTTCTTCCAAAGAAATCCCAGGGCTGATCTCCTTCAGAATGGACTGGTTGGATCTCTTTGCAGTCCAAGGCACTCTCAAGAGTCTTCTCCAACACCACAGTTCAAAAGCATCAATTCTTCCGTGCTCAGTCTTCTTCACAGTCCAACTCTCACATCCATACATGACCACAGGAAAAACCATAGCCTTGACTAGACGGACCTTTGTTGGCAAAGTAATGTCTCTGCTTTTCAATATGCTATCTAGGTTGGTCATAACTTTTCTTCCAAGGAGTAAGCGTCTTTTAATTTCATGGCTGCAGTCACCATCTGCAGTGATTTTGAAGCCCAAAAACATATAGTCTAACACTGTTTCCACTGTTTCTCCATCTATTTCCCATGAAGTGATGGGACCCGATGCAATGATCTTCGTTTTCTGAATGTTGAGCTTTAAGCCAACTTTTTCACTCTCCCCTTTCACTTTCATCAAGAGGCTTTTGAGTTCCTCTTCACTTTCTGCCGTAAGGGTGGTGTCATCTGCATATCTGAGGTTATTGATATTTCTCCCGGAAATCTTGATTCCAGCTTGTGCTTCTTCCAGCCCAGCGTTTCTCATAATATACTCTGCATGTTAGTTAAATAAGCAAGGTGACAATATACAGCCTTGACATACTCCTTTTCCTGTTTGGAACCAGTTTGTTGTTCCACGTCCAGTTCTAACTGTTGCTTCCTGACCTGCGTACAAATTTCTCAAGAGGCAGGTCAGGTGGTCTGGTATTCCCATCTCTTTCAGAATTTTCCACAGTTTATCGTGATCCATATCAATAGCCTCAGATACGCAGATGACACCACCCTTATGGCAGAAAGTGAAGAGGAACTAAAAAGCCTCTTGATGAAAGTGAAAGAGGAGAGTGAAAAAGTTGGCTTAAAGCTCAACATTCAGAAAACGAAGATCATGGCATCCGCTCCCATCACTTCATGGGAAATAGATGGGGAAACAGTGGAAACAGTGTCAGACTTTATTTTGGGGGGCTCCAAAATCACTGCAGATGGTGATTGCAACCATGAAATTAAAAGACGCTTACTCCTTGAAAGGAAAATTATGACCAACCTAGATAGCATATTGAAAAGCAGAGACATTACTTTGCCAACAAAGGTCCGTCTAGTCAAGGCTATGGTTTTTCCTGTGGTCATGTATGGATGTGAGAGTTGGACTGTGAAGAAGACTGAGCACGGAAGAATTGATGCTTTTGAACTGTGGTGTTGGAGAAGACTCTTGAGAGTGCCTTGGACTGCAAAGAGATCCAACCAGTCCATTCTGAAGGAGATCAGCCCTGGGATTTCTTTGGAAGGAATGATGCTGAAGCTGAAACTCCAGTACTTTGGCCACCTCATACAAAGAGTTGCCTCATTGGAAAAGACTCTGCTGCTGGGAGGGATTGTGGGCAGGAGGAGAAGGGGACGACAGAGGATGAGATGGCTGGATGGCATCACTGACTCGATGGACATGAGTCTGGGTGAACTCCGGGAGTTGGTGATGGACAGAGAGGCCTGACATGCTGCACTTATTCATGGGGTCGCAAAGAGTCGGACACAACTGAGCGACTGAACTGAACTAACACAGTCAAAGGCTTTGGCATAGTGAACAAAGCAGAAATAGATGTTTTTCTGGAACTCTCTTGCTTTTTCGATGATCCAGTGGATGTTGGCAATTTGATCTCTGGTTCCTCTGCCTTTTCTAAAACCAGCTTGAACATCTGGAAGTTCATGGTTCACGTATTGCTATGCAGATACAGAATAGCTCTAATTCAGTCTGCTTAGTGTTTTTAACCCTTTTACAGAAGTCAGGAATTGGAATTTAACATCAAAAATCCTAGCTGTCCAGAGACTACTCAGGCCAAGTTAATCAATCTAAGTAAAAGATTCCACCTCATAAGATATAGTCCACTTTTAAAATCTCTAAGGTAATACATGAAAAGAACATAATAGAATTTACAATGGACTAGCAAATTACTTCTTTATAAAATAACAGGTAAATGGGAAAAAAAGCACTTCACTCAATCTGAGATTCTTAAAAATTAACAATTAGCATAATATACAATTCAGCTAGAAGAGGTTGGGTTTGGCAAATTATTTTACTTAAAACACAGATACACACATGTTTTCTAAACATAACCTTATGCCTTGATTTACGTGTAGTAAAGAAAAGAGAACTCTATAGCCCAAAATGGCTCTCTCCATCTTGACTGTATACTGGAAAATATAGATATTATTTCTTTATAATATATTCTTTGATAATACCCAGACCCCAACTCCTGGATTGAATGCAGTAGTTTGTCTTCTGGCCTCATACCATCATTCACTGGTCACCAGTATAACAGGGATCCAAATGTTGCTATGTCTAGCTTTCTCTTCAGGCAGCTCTTTATGTGTGGCATCACAGGGGTTAATTTGACCTCAGGAGCTTTCCACAGTGGTTTTTAAATTCTTAATCTCAGAACTCCTTTTACATTAAAAAAATAAAAATAAAAATAGTGAGAACCCAAAGACCAATGAGATTGACAAAGTTTGGCCTGCAGGCCAAATTCAGCCTATCTCCTGCTTCTGTGAATAAGTTATTATTTGAATAGAGCTACCCTATTTATTTTTGTATTGTTTATGGTTATTTTCTCTCTGTAGTGGCAGAGTTGAATAATGTGACAGATGCAATATGGCCTGCTGAGTGTAAACTATTTACTGTCTTGTCCTTTTCAGAAAATGTTTGCCAGCCTCTGTTGTATGTGTATGATAACTAGTGATTTTTAACCATATGAAAAATTAAGCTTCAAAAATTTTAAAATTGAGAAATACATAAGCACACTTTTCATTAGCCACCAGAGCTAAAAGACATGCAGCCTTTGGGAAACTGCTCTGCATTCATGGGAAAATGAGAATGAAAAAGGCGAATAACATCTTAGTATTATCATGAAAGTAGTTTTAACCTCCTATGAGACCCTGGATGTATGTAAGAAATGTGAGAGATCCTCAGACCATATTTGAAAGCTGCTGGAATGGTATATGGCAACTAGTAGCTACTCAATATTGCATGGATAGATAAGCAATAGCAACAAAAAAGAGTAAATATTTCCATAGTTTGTTAAAATTTAGAGAGAACTTTTATGGCAAAAATATCAAAGAAAAGGGTTTTAATATAGGAGATGTTAGAGCATGTTTGCAAGCTGAGGAGAAAGAGGGCCATGCAGCCTGGGCATGATTAAGGATGTATATAAACAGTCAAAAAAGAGTCAGACACTACTGAGTGACTGAACTGAAATGAATAGCAAACAGAAAGAATTAATTTAAAATAGGCCATATGAAGGAACTTAAATGACTTAGTTGAATTTTTAGATGGTGCAGAAAGTAGTATAATACAATCCTACAGTGAAAACAAAGAATATGATATAATAATGTAATATGTGGGGGAATAGATGAGAAATCTTAGGAAGAGCCAAGAAAAATCATCTTCAAAAGAAAATCTTCAAAGGAGGGTTGCTTTAGGAAATTTTACAATGGACGACAGACTAGACTGCCTTCAAAAGATTTAGAGAAGATTGTTCTCAGTGTCAGAGTCTTTCATAACTTACCTTATATCTGTACCCTTCAGGTACATTTTAAAAAACATTTTTTCTTTGACCTTCTTTGTAAAAAAAGTTAAAAACAAAAAATTTCAAGTAGAAATTTAAATTTATTTCCGGTGGAGTCAGAAATGACCAAAGAAAGTTTCAACACCTGTTTTATAATATGAAAGTAAGTTAAGAGTTACTCCTGATATCTGGTACACCAATATGCCGTGGGTTTGCCTTTACATGCTCTGTTCTGTGAAAGTAGTGGGGCTTGGACTGGGTATCTAGTTAGTCTCATCATCTTTTTAGCTACACTCAAATGTACTTTCCATTATAAATGAACAGCAATCCAGTTGTGGTTATACAATGTGTGGTATATGTTTGAGTCACATAAATTATTAGAATCTTTATTCAAGTTGTTTATGGGAAATGGTTTGTTTTGTGTATATTGCTTATCTATGCACTTTATTCCTAGGAAAGATATCTAAATTCTGCACAGTATTCAGCCATTCTAGTGAGAGAATGTTTAAAAGAAAAATAAAGATCAGCAGTTATGAGCCTAAGCTCATCTAGAAATAATTTGTTCTATTATGTTATTGAAAACAAACATAAATGAATGTCAGTAAGCTATGGTGTTTTACCTCCTTCAGTATTATATTTACATTATTTGGACAGCAGGATGAGAAAGTAATCCCTGAGGAGATATTAAGGAGATCATTTATTTTTCTGTTAGATACACAAATGTGTTACAGTGTGTTTTACCATAAACAATAGCTTTTAATTGGGAGACATGAAAATTGAATATCACTACCATGTGTGACATGTGAATTATGATGTGGTATTTATAAATATTTTAGTAGTTACCATTTACCAGATGGAAGTACTGCATGTTTTTGCAAATCTGAAACATCTTTTTTATGATAATAGTCCATATTTGAGGTAATTTCTTCTGTCCTTGAAATATGGATACAGGTTCTCTGTACTGTATGTTGTATTCTAAGCTTTTAGCAGATCAAACAATCCTAAACCTGAATACATGTCAAGATGAATGTTAACAATTCATTTGACTAATGAATGTTAAATTGAAATGTTTTCTCCCCATATGTGCTATAACTTGAAATAAAAGGGCTGAACAAATTCCCCATGTGCATTTTTGCTCATCACACATAACCTTGGAAAAATAACTCTAAAGATGGTATTTCAATATGGAGGAAATTACATTAAAGTCCACATTCTATTAGACATAAAGCATTATTCCAAAACATTAAAATTGTTTTTGCCCATTTTCAGGTGGTAAATTAATGTCATTCTCCTTCACTGGTATTTTGTAATTGGAAGAAGTGTCTGCTAGAGATTTCAGTTTCTGTGAAAGACCCTTTCCCGCCTCTATTTTTCCTTCTCTTTTTTGGTTCTTTTTCTCTACCCTCAGACTTCTGCTTCTTCTGTTATTGCCCTTTAAAGTACTGTGGACATTTTTTAAAGCCACATAGACTAGGCTTGGTATGAGGTCTGTAGGTACCAGTATCAGCAGTAGAAATGAGACATTGTATTGTCACTCTTCCCTACTGATTGACTCAATGGTCTATGTTGGCTGGCACCCTGCATCTAAATTGGTGTATCTAGGAAGGCGATGGCAGTAAGATTGTGAGCCTTTCAAGCAAGCATGTGTAGTATTAGCATTTCCTGATGCGTGCTTGAAGAGTTGCTTTTTGATGCTTTCAATAATTTTAATGAGGTATCTTAGCTTGATTTACAAATTTGGCAAACATAACTTGTGTTGTTATGTTTAGACTTTGGTTCTTATTTCATAATGTGTGCTTTGAGAGTCCCTGATGCTCTGGAAAAATAAAGAAACTTCATCTCTCACCCTCCTACGGTATCCACAAACAACAGAAAAGGAGATAAAGTAGAATTAGAAATGACTTTTGGAGTATCAAACAAGATTAAAAGGTCTCAAGTCTCTTAGGATAGAATATTGATTGTAGCAAGGTATGCACACATACACACAGACCACAAACACACAACTCTGAAACCAAATAACATTTTTTTTTTACCAATTGTTAACAGGATTATGGTTTAATTTGAGAGTCAAGAAAGTAGTCTTCTAGCATTTAGATCCATTTGAAGCTCTACATGAGATTTTTCCGTTTTAAAATGTCCCAGGGAAACATATATCTTTGAGTAATGTGATGGAATTTAAGTGCTATGAACACTTGCAAAAGAAGCTAAATTAAAGGCACAAAATTTAAAAGGATATATTATTTCATACATAAATTGCTGGCATCCACTTTATAAATGGGAATTAGATTTGTAGTCTGTAAAAATCCTTAGGAAGCTGTGATTTACATTTTTCTCTTGGTTGTTACAGTTTAATATTTCTCCTAATGCATGAAATGTGTTCATGCCACTTTTTGAGAGTCTAAAATGAAAATGTTACAAATAGGAATACATTAAAGAAAATGTTACAGACAGGAATACAGCCATGACATAATCAGGTAGCTCAGCATCTTTCCTAGACTGCAATGGGGGAGCTTAGGGTATTTGGAACTAACAGCTTCTCTCCTTTTTCTAGGTGGCCATTTGCCTCAACTAGAAAGATGTAGGGAATAGATTATAAATATTCAGTTACTATTAGGTTCTGTTATTCTTGGCATTAGATCTGAAGGAGCTCTCTCTGGAGGAAGGCTGTAAGAATGCTGCATAGGGTCAGGAAGGTATAATTAGTTAATAATGATTTAAAATCAGGACACCTAGATTTTATTTATTTATTTCAATCCCATCTTTGAGTTTATTTGGGTTTTCATCACTTTTTTTTTTTTACTTTATAATATTGTATTGGTTTTGCCATACATCAACATGAATCCGCCACAGGTGTACACAAGTTCCCCATCCTGAACCCCCCTCCCACCTCCCTCCCCATAGCATCCCTCTGGGTCATCCCACACACCAGCCCTGAGCATCCTGTATCATGCATCAAACCTGGACTGGTGATTCATTTCACATATGATATTATATGTTTCGATACATTCTCCCAAATCATCCCATCCTCACCCTGTCCCACAGAGTCCATAAGACTGTCTATACATCTGTGCCTCTTTTGCTGTCTCGCATACAGGATTATCATTACTATCTTTCTAAATTCCATATATATGTGTTAGTGTACTGTATTGGTGTTTTTCTTTCTGGCTTACTTCACTCTGTGTAATAGGCTCCAGTTTTGTACCCCTCATTAGAACAGATTCAAATGTATTCTTTTTAATGGCTGAGTAATACTCCATGGCTGTGCTTTGCTGGAGCAGCTGTGAAGAGATACCCCATGCCCAAGGTAAGAGAAACCCAAGTAAGACGGTAGGTGTTACAAGAGGGCATCAGAGGGCAAACACACTGAAATGATACTCACAGAAAACTAGTCAATCTAATCACACTAGGACCACAGCCTTGTCTAACTCAATGAAACTAAGCCATGCCCGTGGGGCAACCCAAGATGGGTGGGTCATGGTGGAGAGATCTGACAGAATGTGGTCCACTGGAGAAGGGAATGGCAAACCACTTCAGTATTCTTGTCTTGAGAACCCCATGAACAGTATGAAAAGGCAAAATGATAGGATACTGAAAGAGAAACTCCCCAGGTCAGTAGGTGCCCAATATGCTACTGGAGATCAGTGGAGAAATAACTCCAGAAAAATGAAGGGATGGAGCCAAAGCAAAAACAATACCCAGCTGTGGATGTGACTGGTGATAGAAGCAAGGTCTGATGCTGTAAAGAGCAATATTGCATAGGAACCTGGAATGTCAGGTCCATGAATCAAGGCAAATTGGAAGTGGTCAAACAAGAGATGGCAAGAGTGAATGTCGACATTCTAGGAATCAGCAAACTGAATGGACTGGAATGGGTGAATTTAACTCAGATGACCATTATATCTACTACTGCCGGCAGGAATGCCTCAGAAGAAATGGAGTGGCCATCATGGTCAACAAAAGAGTTCAAAATGCAGTTCTTGGATGCAATCTCAAAAACGACAGAATGATCTCTGTTCGTTTCCAAGGCAAACCATTCAGTATCACAGTAATCCAAGTCTATGCCCCAACCAGTAACACTGAAGAAGCTGAAGTTGAATGGTTCTATGAAGACCTACAAGACCTTTTAGAACTAACACCCCCAAAAGATGTCCTTTTCATTATAGGGGACTGGAATGCAAAAGTAGGAAGTCAAGAAACACCTGGAGACACAGGCAAATTTGGCCTTGGAATATGGAATGAAGCAGGGCAAACTAATAGAGTTTTGCCAGGCAAATGCACTGGTCATAACAAACACCCTCTTCCAACAACACAAGAGTAGACTCTATACATGGGCATCACCAGATGGGCAACACCGAAATCAAATTGATTATATTCTTTGCAGCCAAAGATGGAGAAGCTCTAGATAGTCAGCAAAAACAAGACCAGGAGCTGACTGTGGCTCAGACCATGAACTCCTTATTGCCAAATTCAGACTGAAATTGAAGAAAGTAGGGAAAACCACTAGACCATTCAGGTATGACCTAAATCAAATCCCTTATGATTATACAGTGGAAGTGAGAAATAGATTTAAGGGCCTAGATCTGATAGAGTGCCTGATGAACTATGGACTGAGGTTCATGACATTGTACAGGAGACAGGGATCAAGACCATTCCCATGGAAAAGAAATGCAAAAAAAGCAAAATGGCTGCCTGGGGAGGCCTTACAAATAGCTGTGAAAAGAAGAGAAGCGAAAAGCAAAGGAGAAAAGGAAAGATATAAACATCTGAATGCAGAGTTCCAAAGAATAGCAAAAAGAGATAAGAAAGCCTTCTTCAGCGATCAATACAAAGAAATCGAGGACAACAACAGAATGGGAAAGACTAGAGATCTCTTCAAGAAAATCAGAGATACCAAAGGAACATTTCATGCAAAGATGGGCTCGATAAAGGACAGAAATGGTATGGACCTAACAGAAGCAGAAGATATTGAGAAGAGATGGCACGAATACACAGGACTGTACGAAAAAGATCTTCACGACCCAGATAATCATGATGGTGTGATCACTGACCTAGAGCCAGACATCCTGGAATGTGAAGTCAAATGGGCCTTAGAAAGCATCACTACGAGCAAAGCTAGTGGAGGTGACAGAATTCCAGTTGAGCTATTCCAAATCCTGAAGGATGATGCTGTGAAAGTGCTGCACTCAATATGCCAGCAAATTTGGAAAACTCAGCAGTGGCCACAGGACTGGAAAAGGTCAATGTTCATTCCAATCCTGAAGAAAGGCAATGCCAAAGAATGCTCAAACTACTGCACACTTGCACTCATCTCACACGCTAGTAAAGTAATGCTCAAAATTCTCCAAGCCAGGCTTCAGCAATAGGTGAACCGTGAACTTCCTGATGTTCAAGCTGGTTTTAGAAAAGGCAGAGGAACCAGAGATCAAATTGCCAACATCCGCTGGATCATGGAAAGAGCAAGAGTTCCAGAAAAACATCTATTTCTGCTTTATTGACTATGCCAAAGCCTTTGACTGTGTGGATCACAATAAACTGTGGAACATTCTGAAAGAGATAGGAATACCAGAACACCTGATCTGCCTTTTGAGAAATTTGTATGCAGGTTAGGAAGCAACAGTTAGAACTGGACATGGAACAACAGAATGGTTCCAAATAGTAAATGGAATATGTCAAGGCTGTATATTGTCACCCTATTTATTTAATTTATATGCAGAGTACATCATGGGAAACACTGGACTGAAAGAAACACAAACTGGAATCAAGATTTCTGGGAGAAATATCAATAACCTCAGATATGCAGATGACACCACCCTTATGGCAGAAAGTGAAGAGGAACTAAAAAGCCTCTTGATGAAAGTAGAAGTGGAGAGTGAAAAAGTTGGCTTAAAGCTCAACATTCAGAAAATGAAGATCGTGGCATCCGGTCCCACCACTTCATGGGAAATAGATGGGGAACCAGTGGAAACAGTGTCAGACTTTATTTTTCTGGGCTCCAAAATCACTACAGATGGTGACTGCAGCCATGAAATTAAAGATGCTTACTCCTTGGAAGGAAAGTTATGACCAACCTAGATAGTGTATTCAAAAGCAGAGACATTACTTTGCCAAAAAAGGTCCATCTAGTCAAGGCTATGGTTTTTCCAGTGGTTGTGTATGGATGTGAGAGTTGGACTGTGAAGAAGGCTGAGCGCGGAAGAATTGATGCTTTTGAACTGTGGTGTTGAAGAAGCCTCTTGAGATTCCCTTGGACTGCAAGGAGATCCAACCAGTCCATTCTGAAGGAGATCAGCCCTGGGATTTCTTTGGAAGGAATGAAGCTAAAGCTGAAACTCCAGTACTTTGGCCACCTCATGCGAAGAGTTGCCTCATTGGAAAAGACTCTGCTGCTGGGAGGGATTGTGGGCAGGAGGAGAAGGGGACGACAGAGGATGAGATGGCTGGATGGCATCACTGACTCGAAGGATGTGAGTCTGAGTGAACTCCGGGAGTTGGCGATGGACAGAGAGGCCTGGCGTGCTGCAATTCATGGGGTCGCAAAGAGTCGGACACGACTGAGCAACTGATCTGATCTGAATACTCTATATGTGTATATGTACCACAGCTTTCTTATCCATTCATCTGTTGATGGACATCTAGGTTGCTTCCATGTCCTATTATAAACAGTGCTGCAATGAACATTGGGGTACATGTGTTTCTTTCAATTCTGGTTTCCTTGGTGTGTATGCCCAGCAGTATGACAAACCCACAGCAAACATTATCCTCAATGGTGAAAAATTGAAAGCATTTCCCCTAAAGTCAGGAACAAGACAAGGGTGCCCACTTTCACCAGTATTATGCAACATATTTTTGGAAGTTTTGGCCATAGCAATCAGAGCAGAAAAAGAAATAAAAGGCATTCGAATTGGAAAAGAAGAAGTAAAACCCTCACTGTTTTCAGATGACATGATCCTCTACATAGAAAACCCTAAAGACTCTACCAGAAAATTACTAGAGCTAATCAATGAATATAGTAAAGTTGCAGGGTATAAAATCAACACACAGACATCCCTTGCATTCCTATACACTAATAATGAGAAAACAGAAAGAGAAATTAAGGAAACAATTCCATTCACCATTGTAACGAAAAGAATAAAATACTTAGGAATATATCTACCTAAAGAAACAAAAGACCTATATATAGAAAACTATAAAACACTGGTGAAAGAAACCATAGAGGACACTAATAGATGGAGAAATATACCATGTTCATGGATCGGAAGAATCAATATAGTGAAAATGAGTATATACCCAAAGCAATCTATAGATTCAATGCAGTCCCTATCAAGCTACCAATGGTATTTTTCACAGAGCTAGAACAAATAATTTCACAATTTGTATGGAAATAAAAAAACCTCGAATAGCCAAAGCAATCTTGAGAAAGAAGAATGAAACTGGAGGAATCAACCTGCCTGACTTCAGGCTCTACTACAAAGCCACAGTCATCAAGACAATATGGTACTGGCACAAAGACAGAAATATAGGTCAATGGAACAAAATAGAAAGCCCAGAGATAAATTCACACACCTATGGACACCTTATCTTTGACAAAGGAGGCAAGAATAGATTTTATTTCACTTTAATCCTTAATAAGCTGAATTATAAATTATTGCTTTTGTGCTATCAATCTGTTGCTGCCTGTGACAATAATTAATTCCTGATCTTCTATATTGATGCAAATTATTTCCTGAAAAATACAGTGTTTTCAAATTTTACTATGCAAATAATAGTCTATGTGGTTGAAAATAATTTAGATTCCCAGCTGCTATTTCAGTGATACTAAGTCAGTAAGTCTTGGATAGTTTCCAGGAATTTGACCTTATTTGTACCCCATGGCAGGTGTATGCATGCCACATGTGATACACATGGTGGGGCACATTTTTGTGCTACCCTAAGGAGGTTGGCTAAGTCCTCACTTATTCCCAAATTTCAGCTTGAACAGTCTTTATGTAAGTGAGTGATACTAATTCTTCCTAAAAGTAATAGAGACAAAAATGTTATTTAGAGAGAAACTATTTTGATATGTTTAATTTTTTTACTTAAGGGGTTGTATACACTAAAAGCCTTCAGTGAGCAACTCCTTTGAGTTATGTCATCACTTATTTCATTCTACAAAGCAAAATAATGGATATGAAAACCATATGCAACCTCATAAGTAGTATCTCTTCTAATGAAAATTAAGGAAGTAGTTTAAATAAATGTTTGAAAAATCTGCTGCTCCCACTATATCATTCCTGTATTTGAAAAACAAAGTAATATTTTTGTTTCTCTTTGGTCCTCTAATTGAGTAATATAAATGGGTTACTTTTACTCACTATAGGTCCTCAAATTTTTTTCTTCATAACCAATCCAAATAGGAAACAAAACTGAAGCTTCAATACAACTGGTTTCCCAACTCAGCCTGATTTTCCAAGGTCTGTTCGTATATAATCAAGTAGAGTATGGATGCTTTATATGGGTTGACATATGGTCAGCTTGTAATCTTCTTACCAATTCCTCTCCTCATTAATCTGGGCTCTACTTAATAATTGCTTTTCCCACATAATGGAATGAGTTAATTACAAAATTCTGCTCCACTAGAATTGTCAGGTAAACTTTGCTGAATTAAAGCCAACTGAAAATTTCCCATCAGACATGTACTTACCTATATTTTAAAATGCATAAATTGTGCATTTTAAAATAGTGTCAAATATATATTTTTTCAACAAGCAACATGTATTTTTCAGAAATAATGAGATAGCTGATGATCTGTGTTATCTTGCTACAGCTATAATCTCACACATGCAGAAGAAGAGAATAGGAGCTCATTTGGTAAGCTATTTAGGTTTTTCAGTTTGTATCTGACATTATTAGATTGTTTTATTTTCAGATCACAGGACTCATCACAATATACTCTACATTTAGGATGAGTATTAATTTATAAACACTTAAGTATTAAATAATATGTTTATCTACAAAAAAAAGGAAGCATTCCAGATGCATCATTTTCCTATATAAATAGGTGCAGCATTGTAAATAAGCTGCATTTGGATGCCTCATTTCCTAAGATTTTCTCTATGGCAGTATAGGTCAAGTGAAACCAGAAGTTAGCCCAAAGGGAAACATTTGTAGTTCTCACTTCATTTTTGTACTTTTTCAGTTACATAATATGGTACTCAAACAAACACACACACACACACATATATATAGCTTAAAAGTTTTCCTTTAGCAAGTTTGACAGCTATGAGTTTTCCTCTTGAGGAAATGCATAAGAATGTCATCTTTAATTTTGTTTTCCTTTTATCTTCTTTTCTTTACATAAGCTAAGGACTATGAAGAAAGAAGTCAAAGCGCAAATAGGCAGGGCTGCAGTAATATGAATAAAGCTCCTTAGCTGGCACTAATGAAATGCTTCTGGAGAAGCAATTGCTATGTTTGTAAATTTACAGAAACTCCTAAGGAAAACCTAGGGGTCCTTTCACTAAATATCATGCTTGCATTGTTAAGAAGGCTGTATCACGTTATGCTTGTAAACTCATTATAATGATGAAGCCCAGAATTTTTCTAGGGATTATTAATAACAGGCTTTAGCAGGTTGACCCTGCTGGACAAATGGTCTTACCCTGCTTGCCCACAGGTTATTTGTTTTACTTAAAAGGGCTTATAGTACTTGTGACCATAAAAGATTTGAGGCATAGTGATCACAGAGAGAAGGTGGCACACCTGCAATTCTTATGATTGAATAAAAGGGTCCAAAAATCCCAGGAAGTAGCTTTTTACATAATATAGAAGTTACTTGGATCATTCATGTGAACAATTTGTATTTGCTGGATGCTGATCTCAAATATCTTAATTGTATATGAGGAAGCTCTCTATGCTTAATAAGGAAAACTCTATGTACTAATATTGGTCATAATTTAGAAATGATGGTAAAATTTGGGAAGACAATAAAATATCATTAAATTGCAAGTCCTACTCAGCTATCTAAGTCAAATTACACATCATCTTGTAGGTAACAGACATGTGGGTAGGTGTTGAGAAGTATTAACTTCTGTGCTGTGCTAGAGGAGCATCTAGAAGCAGTTGTGATTTATGGATAAAGGGCAAACTGAAGACAAGGCCAAGAGTCAAAAAACTACTTTTGAGAGCTAATACCATGTGTAAGGCAGCGAGAAATCTAGTAGAGGGAGACATCTAGGGCATATGTTTAGGAAAGGTGAAGGTCTGTATAAGAAATCCAAATCTGAAGAGATTATAAACAAATCAAGAAACTGACTATGACATCAGATAAAGCAAAGCTTCATAACACCAACCATCAACAGCACAGGTTCAGTTACAGATTCTTCTTGGTTGGCAGTTACATAGATTAGAGAAGCAGTTCTCAAACTTGTTTGAATTAGGGATCCTTTGAACTTAAAATTTTGCAAGTGTCCCACAAAACTATTGTCTGCATGAGTTATATCTGTTGACATCTTCTTTCTTAAGAAGATACTGTTTTATACTTGTAAAGTCTATTTTATGTTTACCTAATTGGAAGAGTAAACATTCAACTGGTTTTAGTATTTTATGTTGAAATATTTGAGGAAAATCTAGCCTCACACAGATATATAATCAGAAAAGGAAGGAGTATTTCAGTAGCTTTTCCAGAGACTTGTGGATATTTTTCTTTGATTCTACTCTGTCCTCAACAAATGGGAATTTCTCAAATGCTAGTTGTAATGTGGAATCTTGAAATATATCAATGAACTTTTTGCTCTTTCAAATTAAAATCTGTAGGTCTAGTGTTCCCTTTGAATACACACTTACCCATTAATTATTTTATAAAATGTACTTGTTATTTGGAAAATACTGGCTCACTGAGTTATACAGATTTCCCAAATGTTGATATATTTCATTATATAATATCAAAACATCATGTTTATTAACGTTACCATTGATTTCATCCAAAAGCCATTAAAGTATTGGCACCCTGTCAAGTTTAGCATAGCAGAAGGTTTTCGAAGTTCTAATTTTGCTTCAAAATTCTGAATTTTATGTAAGTTAACAAATGACATGATTTGTTTTCCTTGAAGTGACAAATTTATGTCATTTGATTTTGAGAAAATGTTTGTCAGATACTGAAATCTGAATTACCTTTTTTTTTTTTGGTCAGTCATTCTTCCAAGTAAACATGTATGATGAAAACACAAGCTAGTTCAGCTTGTATCTTAAACCATAACACAGGTGCTTTATGCAATAGCATTCATATTTTTTTACTGCTTCATAGTGGCTCAGACAGTAAAGATCTGTTTGTAATGCAGGAGGTTCAATCTCAGGGTCGGGAAGATCCCCTGGAGAAGGAAATGAAAACCCACTCCAGTATTCTTGCCTGAGAAATTCCATGGACAGAGGAGTCTGGTGGGCTATAGTCTTTGGGGTTACAGAGAGTTGGACACGACTGAGTGACTCACATACACACTGCTTTATCAGGATATATTTAAGTGAAACTGGATTTTTTACCTTTGTTTGCTCATTCATTCATTTGCCCTATGTACCTATCTATCTGTCTATCAATTTACTTATTAACAGTGAGTTTGTAGCTATTCTCCACTAACTAGTACAGTATGATGTCACTGAGTTAATTAAGTCTAGGGTACTAACAGTTTTATCTACCACTGTTTAACAGCATCACTGAAAATGTCTATGCAATAAAAAAGGAAAATAATATCTTGGATAATATTACAAACATTGTTTTGAGATGTTTTTCAGTGACTCCCTAAAAAGGTTTTGGGGACTCCCAAGAATTTCATACTGCACTTAGATAACTGCTGGTTTAGAGGCAGTTTGATTGCTTTTAAAAAATGTCATGTCTTGAACTTCTTTTTATTTTCTGAACTTTTTTTTTTCCGTTTTGTTTTTCTTCTTCATTGTCCTTTAGAGAAAAAAACAGCAGCCCTGCAATAATCTCCTGTCTTTTCTTCTCTACTTAACTGAGATGGGGCATATGGCAAATGTTAAGTTGTTTAATCATTCAACAGATATTTATTAAGGGTTTAATCTGTCCTGAGCATTCTATTAGAAACTAGACAAACCCCTTTTATAAACATGACATGAGGGCAGAAGTTACTTTTATTGTCTCCACCAATTTTGGACATGTAGGCAAAGTGTGGTAAACATATTGCCCAGTTGGCTCTATACTCACTGCCTCTCCTCCCTGTTTTGTCTCTCCATCTCCTCTGTATAATCCCATTGAATATCAGGTTCACACTTGGCAGTAGCCACCAAAGTAAAAAGGAGTCTTTTGATTGTAGATTTTATTTTTCTTTAAAGCTAATCCTTTGGACAATATTTTCCATTTTATGGGGCCTTCTGAACTTAGATTCATTCTTTCACCTAAAACTCCCATTTCTACTTCTCAACCCCAGAACTGTTAATATTCTTTACTGCCTTTTAAGTACTAGAGAAATCTGTCCCTTCTAAGAGTGTTAAATCCATACCTTTTTAATGTCCAGTTAAAATTACTGACTGCAAGGCCATCACCTTTACCAACTTGCCCTTCATTCCCTGGGTAGGTTGTGGGGGGTTGCCTCTAGTGTTCTTTTCTTACAGTTTGATTTTTCTTTAGAACTTATTTTTGGGTGCACATCTGGCCTCTTCTCTGGTTTATATTAGTATCATCTTGAATTTCTACACTCCTATATTTTTCTAACTGCCCACATCCCATTCTCTATCCTATTTATTCATAATTCTTCCACTTGGATAGATGAAGTGACATGAGTTCTGTATTTATCCTGGCTTAGGTTCATCTCTAGTTTAAAATATTTTACTCAGCTATCCACACAAAAATACCTGAAGTAAAAAATAACTAAATTTATTTTGTGCCTTACATGTATTTAATTATTGCAATAACCCAAGATATAGCATTATTACCAGTGCTGTTTAAAGAGGAAGAAACTGAGTCATAGAATGTTTCCTCTGTTCACAACAATGAGGCCTAAGTCCCAAGCAGATACTTTATCTCAGTGCCAGCACTCCATAGTACACAATACTACTTCCCACCCATCAGAGAACTCTCCATGTTTCAACATTAAAATGTCTGGACACCACTTTTCCATTTTCTCTCATTAGTATCTTAACTTTTCTGTTATCTACCAACGAATGGCCATTTTAAGGAATAAAATATTTTGCTAAATATATGTAAACTATTACTACTTGTCTCTGAACTAAGATTTTAGCCACTCTCATGATCTCAAATAGACAACCTCTTCTTTTCCTAGTGATGCTACTGCTGCTACTCCCCCTGGAGCCTAGCCTAAATTTTTACCAAAGCATCAGGTAGACACAACTGGGTCAAATTCTGCAAAATCTCAACCTCCAGCCGTTCTGCTCCTGGCATTTCTCCATGGCTCCGTCATTCACAAACACTTGTAGAATGGCAGATCTCTGCCACCCAACTCCTGGGTCAGTCCCCCATGCCACATTTCAAGAGCTGCTCTTTGATTTCAGTCACATCTTCCTGCCCTTCTGTACCTTTTCCTTTCCTTGCTAATCTTCCTAAGCTGCATTTGTAACTTTAAATAATACAAAAGCATTACTTTGAAATATTTAAATGCCTGTTTTCATTAACATAAAGTAATGTCTTATACTTTAGATCTCTGTAATTTTAAATATAACTATGTTCTTTTCAACATTGCTATATTGATAAGTTTATTCATATGAACTTTATAAGATACATCCCATCTCATGATTTCCCACAGAATGATTGTTTTAAAGAATAGAATTGAATGGAATGATCTATTGTAAGAAAGAGGATAGCCAAACGGTGAAATAAAGAACTATTTTCTTTTTTGAAATTACAATACTCTAATATTCATGTATAAAAATTATCTAGCAGTTTCTACCTACTAAACACTACTATAGTGTTATCTATAGAGCATAGATACTCATCTATTCCCTTTGCTGCTGCTGCTGCTAAGTCGCTTTAGTCGTGTCTGACTCTGTACGATCCCATGGACGGCAGCCCACCAGGCTCCCCTGTCCCTGAGATTCTCCAGGCAAGAAAACTGGAGTGGGTTGCCATTTCCTTCTCCAATGCATGAAAGTGAAAAGTGAAAGTGAAGTCACTCAGTCGTGTCTGACTCCCAGCGACCCCATGGACTGCAGCCCACCAGGCTCCTCCATCCATGGGATTTTCCAGGCAAGAGTACTGGAGTGGTTCAGTGTCCACTTTCACCTATTTCTGCTTCAGTCTCCTACTTCTGAAGCTCTTTGATAAGGTTTCTTTATCATCAATGTAATGACCTTTCCTCTGCCTTCATCCTGACTAATCTTTTCCTGGTCACAGATGTCATCAGCCTCTCCTTCCTTGAACCTCCCATCCCCGAATTTCTGCACCACTTCCCCTTATTGCTTCTCACAGGAAACCTTTTGCTGCAAACCCATGGAGGTAGTCTGAAGAGTCATGCTCTTTCATACCTCTTTACCTCTGCACATTTCTCTTCCTTTTGCTCAGAACTTTCAGTCTCTCATTTTATGCCTGGTGAATTCTTACATTTCTTAAAGTTTTAGCTTCATTGTTAATTCTTTTGTGAACCTCACTTATGCCTTCCCTTCATGAAGGCATTCTCCCATTAGGGAGAATCAATCATTCTGTCCAGCAGTAAATAGTTTGCTCTGTATTATGTCAGTGTTTACATTCTATTAATGTGTAGGTGCTCAGTCTCCTGTACCAGAATGAGAACTCCTTAGAAGGAGGGACAAATCCTTGATATATAGCACAGACCTTAGAATCAAACAGATCATGGCTCAAACCTTGTTTGTCCAATTTTAGCTGAGTGATTTTGGAAAAGCTGCTTAAGTTCATGAACTTGCAGGTTCCTAAACAGTAAAATCATTCTCACAGAAGTACTATAAGAATTAAAAGACTTAATGTATATATGAAGTGACAAAGTGAACTATCAAGGAATGTCAAATAAATGAATCATTCAGTTCAGTTCAGTCGCTGTAGGAAAACTCTGATTAACATGGGTATGGACACAATAAACACTTGATAAATTCCTGCTGAATAATTAGATAGATAAATGAATGAATAAGAGCTATTGCATTTGTTTGAAAATTATTTACCTTCATATTCTTCACCCACTTCTCCAATCTCAGTTCATTTCAGTTCAGTAGCTCAGTTGTGTCTGACTCTTTGTGACCCCATGAACCACAGCATGCCAGGCCTCCCTGTCCATCACCAGCTCCTGGAGTCCACTCAGATCCATGTCCGTTGAGTCAGTGATTCCATCCAACCATCTCATCCTCTGTCATCCCCTTCTCCTGCCCTCAATCTTTCCCAGCATCAGGGTCTTTTCAAATGAGTCAGCTCTTCGCATCAGGTGGCCAAAATATTGGAGCTTCAGCTTCAACATCAGTCTTTCCAATGAACACCTAGGACTGATCTCCTTTAGGATGGACTGGTTTGATCTCCTTGCAGCCCAAGGGACTCTCAAGAGTCTTCTCCAACACCACAGTTCAAAAGCATCAATTAGAGGAATTTTAAATTCCTCCTTTCACTCTGTTAAAATATTTTCTTATCATTTATTCATTTCTGTTCTTATTTTCTTCATGGTTTTTTGATATCATTTTTCTATGAAATAAACTACATGATATTAAACCCTCTCCCCTTTTTAAAAGCAGCGACTGACCCGGTGCATAGAAGCTACTTATATATTTCATCTGTAGCATGGTATTGAGTCAGTTAAAATTAAGGTTGAGTGCCTATAATTCCCACCCCTCCCACACAAATAAAATATAAACAGTGACTTAAATGACATGTAAGACTATAAGTGGGCAGATCTGAAGTCATGTGATGGTTCAGTGGTGTCAGGGATCAAGATTCTTTTTATTCTTTTCTCATGATTTGACTTCACCTCATGGTGTGAGATCTGTTAGAGCACTAGACATCAAATCTTCATTCCAGCCAGTGAAAAATATGGAGGAGCAAGAAGGGTTTGCTTGCCTTTTAAAGTCACACACAATACTTACCTGGAAGTTGCACACATACTTCAGTGGATGGGGGGAGAGGATTATTATTATGGTCATATCTAACTACAAGAAAAGGTTTAGGACATAGACTTTATTTTGAGCAGTCATAACTGAAACATGCAAGGAAACAGATGCAGGGGTAAAAAACTAGTAGTACTTGTCACCATTTAAATAGCAAAATAATTTCACTATCATGCTGCATTTCCCAGGTGCAGCATACTGTCCCACAAGGACAATTAACCCAATGGAGGAACTATCACTACTTCTTTATATTTATAACAGATTGTATAACTGTCTGCTGCTTTTCTCTGAATTTTATCATACAGAAGTTAGTATTATGGTAAGATAACACTAAGGGCAGAGACATCCACAGAGAAAGCCATCAAAAATTTTTCTTGTTTATGCCCAAGAACCATAGAGTGATATTCTTATTCCTCAACAAAAACAGCTAATTTAATGATAAATGTTTAGAGCACTTTAATTTCTGGTGAGAAGTTTTGTGTGAGTGTGTGTGTGTGTGTGTGTGTGTGATAAAATACTTTTTATCAACTTAGAATCTAAGTAAGCAAAATGATATAGAATTCAGATATATAAAATGAAATAAATCTTTAAAAACTAATCTCAAAAGAACAAATATTTATAGAAAAAGAAGTGAAAATAGGCTTCTAACATGTTCTTTGCAGACACAACTGAGCGACTGAGCATGCACACACGCAAAATATTTTCCTACGTATATGAGTTTTGAAAAGTAATACCAATAATACAATAAATGGGAAAAAACAACTAAAGCCAAATATTGAAACATTGTACTTCATGGAGTATCTTCCTATTTGATGGTTTGTATGGCATAAAAAACTGAATTTTTGGCTTAGCACTTACTTGGAATACCATTATGAAAAAGCAAATTTGTGTGTGTGTGTGTGTGTGTGTGTGTGTGTATGCTACATCTGGCTTAAAAGATAAAAATTCAAATATAAATTACACTGATCAAACTAGTTTCATTCGGTGAAAGTTATGGCATGTCTATTATTTCCACTTTTAAGCCATTCTTTATAAGAAGCCATTTCAAAACTATAACCGTACAGAATTAAATATAAGAGTTTTATATGTCCTAAATCTAGCATTGTAAAATTACTTCTTATAGCTACTTAGTGACAGAATGAAAAATGAATTTCCTCTTCATGGTAGTGAAAGATGACTGCCTTAATGAGCTATGCCTTACTTGTCAATTAGGTTTTTTTCCTCTGTATGTCTCTTTACAGATAAAACAGTTTCTTAAAACCACAGTTACAGAGAAGATAAAGAAGTATATGGTCCCTATCTTTGCTTTCAAGGAGAAAAGTCCTATCTGCACATCAGATTTTAAAATATTGATTGTTCAAAGTTACTATTTCATTATTAAAATTATAAGTATTTATGTATGCCATATAGCTGTATATTATATGCTAGTATGTTCATTCATTTTTCTTGACCATGGTTTCTATGGTCCCATTTTACTTTGTGAATTATCATGTGATATGTTTTACTAAATTCTAGAAAATATAAAATGATTATTTTTATCCATTATATATTGGCAGTCTACATTTTTAAGATCATATCTTGTTTCATGATGGTTCAAACTTATTCCATTTGAAATATATTTAAATATCACTAGGGAAAACCTTAAATCAAAGTGATACTTGAAAATTATTACTGGAAAAAAGTAGAGGAGTCTTTTTTCAAGTTCCATTTCCTCCACTTATTTATAGCTGGTAACCTATACCTCCATTGCTACGTTGTCTGTTTCTTTTGATGGCATTAGATCCTCAGAGAGTTCTAGGCTCAGAACTAAGCACTAGATTTGATTCTCTCTTCTTCCTTGCTTTTTTCATCAAATATCTAACTGTAATATTTTTCTATGTCATATTGTCATTCCTATCCTTCTCAAGCTCTGAATTCTTTATCTTCTATTTCATATTAGGCCATTTTTTTTCCCCACAACCCCCACCTTTCTTCCCAGACACTTCTTTGACCACTGTGTTTGATTTTTCAGTCCTTAATAAGCATTATATCCAAAGTTAAATGCTTTGCTGAGAGTGTGAAGTGTAAATAACTATGTGTCTGAGGCCATAGCTTTAATGGTAAATGCACGTTATAGAAGAATTATAGGGAGAAAAATAAAGTAAAGCTGTCTGTGTTACTCTTGCACTTTTGAATACTATTTCTTTCTAGAAGGATTAGTTCTGAGGTCCCTAGTTAATAAAGTCAATCAATAACAATCAGACTACTAATTTACTTATATAATTTGTAGCATTGAATTGCAGTGAAGGTTTTTCTACTGGAGTTTAAAGGATGTCCTCATTAATAAACAGACGTTTTCCTCCCATAAATGTCCTTACAGACGAAGTGGAGTAGTTATCTAAAAATATCAACTTTTCTTCTTCTGTATTTTATAGAGTATGGAGCCAGGTTTATGTATGGAAATTATTAACTTCTTGTATTCTTTTATTTTAAAGAATTAACCCAAAGTTCCAAAATGCACCTCCTTCCTTCTTTCTAGTCATCCCCTAGAACTAAAAATTACAACCTCAGATTCATTTCTTAGGCCTGCATTTCCAGGTTCACTTTATAAAAATATAAACAATTCTTGGAGACAGCTACACACAAATAAAATTGAGTGACACAGTAATTGGTTATTATATAATCTTTGCCTGTGTGGGTGCTCAGTTGCTCAGTTGTGTCCTACTTTGCAACCCTGTGGACTGTAGTCCACCATGGAATTTCCCAGGCAAGAATACCGGAATGGGTTTTAATTTAGGTTTCATTTCCTCCTCCAGGGGATCTTCCCGTGCCTCTTGCATCTACTGCATTGGCAGGCAGATCCTTTACCACCTGGGAAGGGAACAAATAGTTTCATGAGAAACAGTTCTCAGTATTTAAAGTAGGTATTTCTGGAGATAGCAGACACATGCCTGCCTAGACCAAGATTTCTCAAGCTTGATTCCATTGACATTTTTGCCCAGAAAATTATTTCTTCTGGGATCTCCTTTCTGTTTTATCACATTTGTAGTAGCATCCCTGGATTCTACCCATGAGATGCCAGTAGCACCTTGCAATTCATGACTACCAAAACGTGTCCTACCTTGGGATAAAGCAAAATTTGCCCTGTTGAGAATGACTGGCAAATACAGATGGAGTAATAATCATATCAAATACTTTATAAATAACAACTCATTTAGTTCCTGGAACAAACCAAAGAGGTGACTCTATTTGCTGAGCTAGAATCTAGGTAAGGTTTTTAAAAATTGTAGGTTTACAGACCTAACAAGTGACAGAAACCAGAAGTTAACCTGAAAATTTACTCTCAGCAGCTATGAAGGTTGAATGGAAGGGTAGAAAGCAACAAATAAATGTGCCCACCTAACAATTGTGCCTTCACCAGCACTGGTCAGGTTTTTCCTCCTTACTGTCAATTTTTAGTATACATTGCTTATTCAAGTTATTTGTCCATAGAATTTTAAAGGTGATTTAACTTTATTTCCTACTTTGTGCTCAGAGCTTGGATTATGGTTGTTAGATTATGATTTGTGAAAGTGCTTGGAAGCCAGAAAAAAGGCAGAGTTTTACTGTTACAATGATAGATTTGATGGCATTTCCAAGTAAACATTGCCTATAAAGAGAGTAAGAGTGTGAAAAACCTGGAAGATCAGCTATAAACTGTCAGCATTTTTTTCACCTTTACTTCCAAAATTTATCTATAAAGTCCTAACTTCTAAAAAAATTCAGTTGAGGACTAAAGAGTGTAAAAGTGATTGGTCCAATAACCCATTCATTTATTCATTTATTCATTTATTCTGTCAACAAGTATGTAATCTTCATGAGGCTAGATTTGGTCTCAATTTCTATTTTGATGGCTGTTTTCTTGAAACATACCTGGAAGATGGTTGACAATATGAAATATTTATCACATGGAAAACGAAAGCAATGAATATAATTTTTCTTATATTTAATATATGTATCAGAAAATGATCTAAGTACAATGACTTCTTTAAAAAACTGTTAGTCTAGGAAGGTGTTTGAGACAAAGAGTAGATGAGGAATGCATGCACATATAACAAATAATCTATGTGTTGTTTATAGTTATGGATTTATGACAGTACCAAGCATTTTAAGTCCTTATATTAAGTAAATTTTACTTATAACTTCTACCAATTTCAAGCCAAAATAGTCTAGATTATTAAAATATGACCCTACCCAAATTTAATTGAGCAGCATTTATCACTAGTGTCCACAGATGTATTAGTTTTCTGTTTCTGGTAAGAAATTATCACACATTTAGCAGCTTAAAACAATACCCATATATTGATATTAGCTCGCATTTCTGTAGGTCAGAACTTAGAGAGTAACTGCACTACCTAACTCATTTGTGTTGCTGTCAGAATTTAGTTCCCTGTTATTATAGAACTGAAGTCTCTGCTTGCTGGCTGGCGGTCTCCTGGAAGCCATCCAGCTCTTAGATGCTATCCACAGTATTTGGTTCCTGGCTCCCTTCATTTTGAAGCAAGCAGTAAGGTGTCAAATCCTCTCATCCATTCAAGCTCAGAGTTCTTTTACTACCAGATAGGAAAAAAAAGCTTTCTGCTTTTAACTGGGTGATGTTATGACATCAGGCCCATCCAGGAAACCTCCTTGTTTGAAAGCCAGCTCTGCCATATGCATAACTTAAGCTCAGGAGTCAAATCTTTAAGTATAAAGTCCCATGGATTATGTAAGGAATATATGGGGGAAGGAAATCTGGGGGGACATTTTGGGATTCTATCAAACAACCTTCCTTTTTTATGTTTGTTTCTCATATCATGCTTGTTGGCCGCTAGACTAGGTTAGTTAGTGTTGTCATAATACCTAATATACCTTTGATTTTAATAATCACTATCTTTATTGCTATTGTTTTTTTTTACCTTTTCTGCTCTACTTTTTAAGTATGGTAATGGCTTACTTTTTAATCATGGTAATGGCAAGGCCTGGGCTGACTTCATTGCAACTGCATGTTGACCATATTTCTGGAACCTAATCCTTTCCTGATGACACAAAATAGGTGCTCAATAAATGTGAGTTGAAGGAGGAAATGGAAGCAAACACTAGAAAAATGATATATTAAATGATATTATCTTCCAGCCAGCCTACACTGATCCTTATACTCATTCAAGTGTCAGATCAGATGTTACATTCCAGTTTATCGCCTCATTGCAGGTGACCCCCTCTATGACCTCCTCTATCAGTAAGCTCTTTATTTACTTCCCATCTTATCATTTTCTATAAATATCTGGTTTTGTTTTTTACTTTTTTTGTTTACCTGTTTATTGTTTATTGTCCCATTGGAACAGAAGATCCCAGTATGTGAATACTTTATCTTATATTCATCACTGTATCTTTAGGTCTAAACTAGTACCTGGTTCATAAAATGAAGTAAAAGTTGCTCAGTCGTGTCCAACTCTTTGTGACCCCATGGACTATGCAGTTCATGGAATTCTCCAGGCCAGAATACTGGAGTGGGTAGCCTTTCCCTTCTCCAGGGAATCTTCCCAACCCAGGGATCAAACCCAGGTCTCCTGCATCTGAGGCAGATTCTTTACCAGCTGAGCCACAAGGGAAGCCCACCTGGTTCATAAGTGAAAGTGAAATTGTTAGTTGCTCAGTTGTGTCCCACTCTTTGTGACCCTATGGACTGTATCCCGCCAGGCTTCTCTGTCCATGGACTTCTCCAGGAAGAATACTGGAATGGGTTGCCATTCCCTTCTCTATGGGGTCTTCCCCACCCAGGGATTGAACCAGGTCTCTGGCATTGCAGGCAGATTCTTTACCATCTGAGCCACCAGGGAAGCCCAACTGGTTCATAGTGGGTGCTCAATAAATACTGGAAGAATGGATTCTGGCCCAGCTGAACTGTCCTACAGGACTTGGATGTAATTTCTCATAGCCCAAATGGTAACTTGAACATTTAAAACTCAAAGTGCATTGCAGAAGTTTTCCAACATTTTTTGACAAAGATTTTTAATCTTAGGCAAACTACAATCTATAGTCTTCACTCCAATTACACAGTACATTTACATTTTGCACTTAGTCACCCCTCAAATCAGGAATGTCTTATGCAAGTTAACTTACCAATTCATGGTGACTATGGGTAAAAATTAATTAGAGATTTAAAAAAATTTGTTCCAATAATAGCTATCCTCAAAAGTGGAAGAAGCTAATATAGTTATACCAAGAATTTCATATAATCAAAATACTAATTTATGGGACTTCCCTGGTGGCACAGTAGATAAAAATTCACCTGCCAATGCAACGGAGACAAGTTCAATGTCTGGTCTAGGAAGATTCCACATGCCTTGGAGCAGCTAAGCCTAAGTGCCACAACTATTTAGCCTGTGTTCTGCAGCTACTGAAGCCTGCGTGCCCCAGAGCCTGGGCTCTGCAACAAGAGAAGCCACCATGATGAGAAGCCTGTGCAACGCAATGAACAGTAACCCCCAGTTACCACAACTAGAGAAAGCCACTGCAAAGCGACAAACACCCAGCACAGCCAAAAATAAAAACAAAGCAAAAAAATAAATGATTTTTAAATGCTAATTTATGATGTAAATTTACTTCATCTGAACATACTTCAATGTAAACTGCATTCATTTGGACATAATCATTTTTCACAAAGTTCATTGGTCCTTGTGTTTGGCCTCTAATATCTGTTTGTGTTTTGTTTTTAAACTTAGATTAGTCATCATCTTTTTATGTTATTCTTTGTGTCGTGCTAGAAATCCAAGTAAAAAGAATATGACATGTATCACTACTTGAAAAGCATTTGAGCTTTCCAGAGCTTCCTGTGCCATCACCAATTACAATTCCAAGTATGTTCTCCTGTTTCCGTCATCAAATGGAAAGTGACAGTTTCTGGTACTTTGCCGCTTGATAAACTATCTCCTAGAAAATATCTTAATCAGCATAAATTTAGGTTGCTGCAGGTTCATTTTTATAAGCTATATGTCTTGATGTAATTATAGGTATCCTAAAATGTAATAACTTACATAGGAACAGCAAGCAAATAAATCCTTGATTCATTTTATTTTAAATCCTGAAAGTTCAGTGCCCTAAATACTGCTTTGGTAGAAAAATCATTGACAGCTGCAGACTACTGCCACTTGAGACAGATTGATAAATGCACAACAACTTAAAAAAAAAAATCTCCATTCATTATTTACCAGTAATTATCTTCTACTGGCTCTTCTGTCAACACTTACCCATTTAGTCTATCAAATTAACTGATTAATGCTAAATAATTTTCTAAGGCTTTTGCTTAAAATAGTCATTCTTAGATACTACCATGGAAAGATATGTTATTCAGAATCTTGGAGTTTCTGTCTTATGAAAAATGGCTAAAGTTCTGTTTATCTTTTGGTTTAGGCCTTTGCTTTCTTCTGACATATACACTTCTACATCTTTCCTTCATCCTCTTCATTTGCCCAATGTAAGATGATTTTTAAACTCCATTGTCTCAAGAATGATCTTGTATGGTCCTCTTTGTGCCTCTTCTCTATACTGTTTTACCTTCTATGATAGTTCTTATGAAGTTTTAGAATAATCACTTCCTAACATGTCTAATACAGCCTATCCTTCTCATAAGTTTATAAGTTCTGACACTAGAGTGACCACACTAGACTTCAAAAAGTAATAAAGGAAAATTGGTCAACTAAGATTAAATCACAGCAGTCTTCTCTTCTAATATCCAGATACTTTTTAACCCTTATTCTGAATTCCATATTAGCCTTTAACCAATAGAGTAAGCACATTTTAGAGAGGCTCTCTCTATAATAATATATAGTGGATGTCTTCACTTTCACCGTTATAACTATGCTATGAAAAATATATGTCTTTATTTTATGGCTCTGACATATGTTGCAAAGTGTAGGTGGTGGAAATATAATGTCTAAGAGCATTATGTTTCTAACGGTTTTGCTATTGCAAAGTCACCATGGAAGGAAGACTTTTGAAGCTGGCCAATGTAGCTATGGTATCCTGAGGTCACTGCACTCTGGATGCCGTATAGTACGAGTATAAAATGTAAGTCACTCAGTCATGTCCAACTCTTTGTGACCCCATGGACTGTAGCTCACCAGGTTCCTCTGTCCATGGGATTCTCCAGCAAAAATACTGGAGTGGGTTGCCATTCCCTTCTCCAGGGGATCTTCCTGACCCAGGGATCAAACCCTTGTCTCCCTCATTGCAGGTATATTCTTTTCCATCTGAGCCACAAGGGAAGCCCCTGTATAATATAATAAAGATCTGTGAATACAATTATGGTAGAAATGACCCATCTTTTCTCAATTTCACAAGCTTAGCACAAAGTCTCAGTCTTTCAGTTTAAATGATCAAAGAACGTACATAAGATGGTTGGGACTGAGACTAGAAAATACTTTTCTCCTAAATGGAGACTATTGAGATGAGCCTCGAGATGTTTCTGATTAATGAGACGCATATTGTTGACCAGCTGCATAACAATTATATTCACAAATTATCAAATTGAAAATTAAAATATGTTACCATCAGGCATAGCTGCCATTCGATATAAATCTAGGTTGACTCTGAGCCCAGCAAAAGATCAACATGAAGATCTTTTTAAGTCTGGTGAAAGAAATTTGGGTTGTTGACCAAAACTTCTTGGTAACTTCCCATGGGAAAAGACGTTTTTTTGGAGGACAGTGCTGAAAACCTTGGCATATGCTGACACTTTGTTACAGTCTTTTCAATAGCAGAATCATTTCCAGGCCACCAGACACAGTGAATAATTCCTGAATGTGCTACATGTGGTGTGGCCAAGATGACAGTCCTGCCATCTGGAATAATAAAAAAAATTTCCTGAAAACAGACATCTTTTATGGACAGATAACTCATGCAGATCATGTGTCAAGGGCTTGATTTCTTCAGACATTTCCCTGCTGGACTGCAGTCACAAGCAGAAGCACATTTATAGCAACAGAACATTACAGATAAGAACTAACATACATCACACTCCATTGCCTATTTGTATTTACTGGTATTAGGAAGGGTACAGCATCCACTGGTATTTAGAAAGAGGTATTCGCTTTTTCCATTAGATATGAAGAAATAACATTGCTTTTTAACATGGAAAAAGAGAAAGTTCACCAATGATTGAGACAACACAGACTACAAAGAAGACAATGGTAATAATGTGGAGAAACTAAGATATATTACCTCAAACGGTGTCACCAAACATGAATACAGCAGTTAGTTCAACACAAATCCTGAATTAATTTCCCTTACCATAGCATTATTTTATTGTCTCATAACTATTTCACCTCTCTTTTTGGAACTAAGTTTATTTTATATGCCCCAATTTTTCTTTCATATTTTCTTTATTAATTAATTCATTATTTAGTGGTTTTCAAGCATTTCACTAAATTAACATGCTTTCTTTATATTCAATTATTATAAATGCTAAAAGATCAAAATATATATGATATCTGATTGCTTAAGTCAGGAATGAGATGCGTGGTGCTCTAACAGGTTGGAATAGTTCTCATCATTCCTGAACTCATTTCCATAGCACCCTTAGAGCTCCAAGTGGCCATCTTCAAGAACCTCTGCCTTTGCTGTAATATTCATTGAGTCACTTCTGTTTCTCTAGTGTGAAAGAAATCTTGCCATAAGATTTAATTCATTAGCTCATGTTCAGAGACAGTATCTAACATGGATGTTTTGAAACCAGGCTATTGAAATAATAGAATTCAAAGTTTGTTTCCTATTTATAATCAATTAAACAAAAATTGGATGAAAGAAAATGTACAGAAGGCTACATGAAGGGAAAATGTGAAGTTTAATAATATTCTATAAGTTGTAAACAAGGATCTTTGGTTGTACCTTGTCCAGTTTATAAATACATGTGTGAAATCTTGCCTTTAGACCTACATGTCTGAACCTTACTGTCATACTCCCTTTCGCAGATTGGTCTGTAGTGTTGTGTCTAGATTAAATATGTTGTGACTCTCTTAGTACACAGTTTCATTCTTTGGCCTTACTTGATGTACCAGAAAAAAAATAGGATGTTCTATGTTTTTCTGGCTGATAGAAACTTACCTTGAGAGCATTTATTTGCTGAATACTCAACCTACTATCCCTCTTCTCACTGGTAAAGTTCTCACTGTTAATGAGGAATTTGATCTAAATAAAGTTATGAAAAGTTCTAAACAGCATTCAGTTTATACAGAAAACATTGTACATTAGCATATAAAGAAAATATAAGTAATGAAAGAATGATACATTTCTATTTATTAGCAATAAACAATATACTAGATTTTTATTTCAGTAAGTAGTTATTTGATACAATAATATGAATTATACATATGATTATACATTATAAATAGTCCTAATGTAATAGTAATTTGTTATATTTACTTTAATAATATGTAACAAGTATTTATTTAATAGTTGGGCTGCCAAGTTTCAATTAATGCAGGATGTGGAAAGCACATGACAAATAAAATGTCATTGTATTAAACAAATTCTGAAGGAGTTATGTACATATCTGCTTTAGTATTAGGGAAATGGCTTTGAAGTCATTGAATTTCATAGAAAATACAAGCTCATTATCATGGATTGTAAGTCTTATGTGATCTGGCTTCTTCTCACACTCTGATTTCACCTCATATTTTTCTCATTTATTTCCCAGGCTTTAAGCCATCCTAGCTATCTTTACATTTCTTGGGCAAGTAAAACTTGATGTTTCTCTATAGATATAACAGATCTCCATATAGTAGGTCTCAAATTAAATTTACCGCTGCCATTTGGTCTTCACTGAAAAAACATACCTGTAATATTCTTTTCCTAGAACTCATTTATATCCCAATCTTATGTTTTTGTAATTTTTTGTAATTATTAGTTATTTATATATTTTCTTATTTATTGTCTTTTTCCTTCCCCCCAGACTGTAATTTGCATAAATTCAAGGACCTTATATATCTTATACAACTACACACACACACACACACACACACATATATATATATATATATCTCCTTATGCCAAGAATATCATTTGATAAAGAGAAGACCTTCAGTATATTTGATTGAATAAATTTAGTGAATAACTGAAGGAATAAAACATATTTGGGCCTCTAAGACATTTGCTTTTTTAAGCGTAATTATCAAAAAATGACAGGCCAAAAATATCCTTACTTGAAAATATGCAGAACACATTATGAGTCTAGCAAGACAATCTGCAAAAAAAAAAAAGAAAACAAATACTATCTTGCACTAAAGTTACTTGATTACTTAAAATTAACAAAACAAAAATTAAACGTTGTAAGTTCCAAACAGCATTAATGAACCGTTCAGTCCAGTTCAGTTCAGGCGCTCAGTCATGTCTGACTCTTTGCAAGCACATGAATCACAGTACGCCAGGCCTCCCTGTCCATCACCAACTCCTGGAGTTCACCCAAACTCATGTGCATCGAGTTGGTGATGCCATCCAGCCATCTCATCCTCTGTCATCCCCTGCTCATCCTGCCCCCAATCCCTCCCAGCATCAGGGTCTTTTCCAATGAGTCAACTCTTCACATGAGGTGGCCAAAGTATTGGAGTTTAAGCTTCAGCATCAGTCCTTCACCTTTAGGATGGACTGGTTGGATCTCCTTGCAGTCCAAGGGACTCTCAAAAGTCTTCTCCAGCACCACAGTTCAAAAGTGTCACTTCTTTGGAGCTCAGCTTTCTTCACAGTCCAACTCTCACATCCATACATGACCAATGGAAAAACCATAGCCTTAAGTAGACAGACCTTTGTTGGCAAAGTAATGTCTCTGCTTTTTAATATGCTATCTGCTGCTGCTTCTGCTGCTGCTGCTGCTAAGTTGCTTCAGTCGTGTCCGACTCTGTGTGACCCCATAGATGGCAGCCCACCAGGTTCCCGCGTCCCTGGGATTCTCCAGGCAAGAACACTGAAGTGGGTTGCCATTTCCTTCTCCAATACATGAAAGTGAAATTTGAAAGTGAAGTCACTCAGTCATGTCCGACTCTTAGCGACCCCGTAGATGGCAGCCTACCAGGCTACTCTGCCCATGGGATTTTCCGGGCAAGAGTACTGGAGTGGGTTGCCATTGCCTCCTCTGAATATGCTATCTAAGTTGGTCATAACTTCCAACTTCCAGAAGTAAGTGTCTTTTAATTTCATGGCTGCAATCACCATCTGCAGTGATTTTGGAGCCCCCAAAATGAAGTCTGACACTGTTTCCCCATCTATTTCCCATGAAGTGATGGGACCAGATGCCATGATCTTAGTTTTTTGAATGTTGAGCTTTAAGCCAACTTTTTCACTCTCCTCTTTCACTTTCATCAAGAGACTTTTTATTCCTCTTCACTTTCTGCCATAATGGTAAACTGATTAAAATGATTGTAAATATAAGTTGTTTTTCTTCCATAGAATCGAAGACTATATATGCTTGAAGGACTCTCTTGGTCCACCAAACTTTGAGGAATAGTGCACTTGTGTTGAGGGGGTTGGGGATGGGGTAGTGAAATATCCTGAGGAAGCACTGGCAGAGCTTCAGTGGGGTTTTAGAGTCCATCATTACTTGAGCAGTGGTGATGCAGTGGTAAAGAATCCGCCTGCCAATGCAGGAGACATGTGAGTTCAATCCCTCTAGTTCCCCCTAGAGGAGGAAATGGCATCCCACTCCGGTATTCTTGCCTGGAAAATTCCACGCATAGAGGAGCCTGGCGGGCCACAGTTCATTGTTTCTCAAAGAATTGGACACAATGGAGGCCGAGCACACACACGCGCACACACACACACAGACAGACATCACTGAGCTGCTGATACAGACATGGATAGCCTTACTTTTTTTTCTTTCTGATGCACTCTTAACCATAAAACTATTCCTTTTTCTGCTACCATTCTCATATCACTTCCTGTAAATTTTAGATATTTTTATATTACATTTAGTTTATCTGTTTACATATAAGCCTCTTCCCTTCTATTGGAATCTATCTATCTGAAGGTGAGAATTTAGTTGTGTGTTTTTATTGCCTTGCCTAGGAAATAAGTGCCCAAAATGTTTCAGTAAACTAAGTACTTGTTTTTTTTTTTTTCATAAAGGCAATTTTAAGAACAAAAATTGATTCCTAAACTAAATTAGGAATTCCTGATACCTTCTCTGACAGCCAATTCACATACTGTTTTGCATGTTAGTGTACAATATCAACATATAGAGATTCTTTTTTAAAAAAGCTGTAATTAATGGCTTACTCAATTAACCTTTGATGTATGTTGTATTACCATGAGTTCCCTCAGTGTTCCTATAGATATTTCTTGATACCATAGTGAAGTAATGCAAATAGCCTCTGTTGAAACATATACATATACATTACCATATGTAAAATATATAGCTAGTGGGGACTTGCTATATAACACAGAGAGCCCAGCTCCATGCTCTATGACAACCTAGAGGGGTGGGTTAGAGGGGTGGGTTAGAAGGGTGGGAGGAAGGCTAAAGAGGGAGGAGATATATGTATACTTATGGCTGATTCACATTGTGTACTGCAGAAAACAGCACACCATTGTAGAGCCACATCACAGCAGGATCCTCTATGACCCACCTCCCAGAATATTGGAAATAAAAGCAAAAATAAACAAATGGGACCTAATTAACCTTAAAAGCTTCTGCACATCAAAGGAAACTATTAGCAAGGTGAAAAGACAGCCTTCAGAATGGGAGAAGATAATAGCAAATGAAGCAACTGACAAACAACTAATCTCGAGAATATACAAGCAACTCCTACAGCTCAACTCCAGAAAAATAAATGACCCAATCAAAAAATGGGCCAAAGAACTAAATAGACATTTCTCCAAAGAAGACATACAGATGGCTAGCAAACACATGAAAAGATGCTCCACATCACTCATTATCAGAGAAATGCAAATCAAAACCACTATGAGGTACCATTTCACACCAGTCAGAATGGCTGCGATCCAAAAGTCTACAAGTAATAAATGCTGGAGAGGGTGTGGAGAAAAGGGAACCCTCTTACACTGTTGCTGGGAATGCAAACTAGTACAGCCACTATGGAGAACAGCGTGGAGATTCCTTCAAAAACTGGAAATAGACATGCCTTATGATCCAGCAATCCCACTGCTGGGCATACACACTGAGGAAACCAGAAGGGAAAGAGACACGTGTACCCCAATGTTCATCGCAGCATTGTTTATAATAGGCAGGACATGGAAGCAACCTAGATGTCCATCAGCAGATGAATGGATAAGAAAGCAGTGGTACATATACACAATGGAGTATTACTCAGCCATTAAGAAGAATACATTTGAATCAGTTCTAATGAGGTGGATGAAACTGGAGCCTATTATACAGAGTGAAGTAAGCCAGAAAGAAAAACACCAATACAGTATACTAACGCATATATATGGAATTTAGAAAGATGGTAACAATAACCCTGTGTACGAGACAGCAAAAGAGACACTGATGTATAGAACAGTCTTATGGACTCTGAGAGAGAGGGAGAGGGTGGGAAGATTTGGGAGAATGGCATTGAAACATGTAAAATATCATGTATGAAACGAGTTGCCAGTCCAGGTTCGATGCAGGATACTGGATGCTTGGGGCTGGTGCACTGGGACGACCCAGAGGGATGGAATGGGGAGGGAGGAGGGAGGAGGGTTCAGGATGGGGAACACATGTATACCTGTGGTGGATTCATTTTGATATTTGGCAAAACTAATACAATTATGTAAAGTTTAAAAATAAAATAAAATTTTAAAAAAATAAAAAATAAAAATAAGTTAAAAAATAAACATTTAATATTGTATTTCTTTAAATAGGAAAAGCAGCAAGGGTAGTTAAAATTTTGATTAATGAGAGGTTGAACTTTGAGCTCCAGTGGTCTCGCCAACTGTGTCTTATAGTCCTTCAGAATAATAATCTTCCTGAATGGTAGTAGAACAGTTTGCCAATGTAAATTTAGCCCTAGTATTCCTGTTGGTCAAAAATGGGAGTCATGAAAATATATTTGAGTAAGTGATTTGGAACTCCTGAAGTGGAAAGAACTTTAATTGAATTGTTTTTGAATCCTATGGCTTTAGAGAAGGATAGTAGTTAATATATTGGTAAAATGCTATCAGTAAAATGGGTTCTTAATGCTTTATGACTGAATAGAACTTCCAAAATCCCCATGGTCAGGAATCTGGGATTTCTGTCCTACTCCATTTGTTATCTTTTGGTTTGTTGAAATTCCATGTGTACAAAACTAACTAGATATCTTGCTAAATATGCAGGAAGTACTCAAAACTGTTTAGAATAATTTTCATATAAAATTGACAAGCCATAATGTTAATCTTAGAATGATTTACAGGATAAGGAAATCGTGGCCCCAAATATAGTGATTCTCAAAGTTTAATGTCATCAGATTCCTGGACTTTATTCTCACATTGGTTGAGAAGGCTGATTGGAAGTTGGGACAGATCATTTTGATTTAGGTGGTAGGAAGATATGATATTTGAAGGTATATTTTAAATGTGAAGAATACAATTCAACTATTTCTTTGTTAAATATAATTCTGCTACTCCATAAATTGTGAATATAATACACTTACAATCTATTAGTTCCACTCAGTTCAGTTTAGTTCAGTTGCTAAGTCATGTCTGACTCTTTGCGACCCCATGGACTGCAGCACGCCAGGCTTCCCTGTCCATCACCAACTCCCGGAGCTTGCTCAAACTCATGTCCGTGAAGTAGGAGATGGCATCCAACCATCTTATTCTCTGTTTTCCTCTTCTCCTCCTTTCTTCAATCTTTCCCAGCATCAGGGTCTTTTCCAAGGAGCCAGTTCTTCGAATTGGGTGGCCAAAGTATTGGAGTTTCAGCTTCAGCATCAGTCCTGCTAAAGAATATTCAGGACTGATTTCCTTTAGGATTGACTGGTTTGATCAGGATGATAGGTATGTAGTTTTCTGTGGCCTCTGAAGAAAAGAAATTATTTTTAACTTTTATGTAAGTATGAGAGCAATATGTGTAGCTTTTCTTTTCTTCCTCTCTCTCTCTGTTTCTGTAGAGGAAAATTTTTCATCTGACAGATTAAAAACATTAGATTACATCCTGGTTACAGTAATTACAGCTTACTGGTGACACTCATTAGCAGAGTAATCCTAGTGCCTAATTTATAGCAATGTCGTGAACAATTAATTCAAGATGAATTTGATCATCGAGTGTAGTAATGATATGGGTTGGTGTTCATGATAGAACCTTTTGCAGCCATTAAACATTAGGTTGTACCTAAAACAATTTAAATAGTTTTAGTAAAAAGCCTCAGCAGATTGTGATTTAAGCAAATGCTAAGTAAGCTAACTGAAGTTCTCTATCAGAAATGACCAAAGAAGCTAAAAGTCTGAGGGCTCCTGTATGCCTTCAGTCTGAAAAGGAGAGAGGTCTAGCCCATCTTTGCATCCCTCTCATCCAAAACATGAAAGGTCTACAATGTTTATTTTTAAACAAATACATGGAAGAATGAATAAATGATAATTGATTTGCCTTAACTTACAAGTTTCAGTATATGTCACCCTGATAATTTGTGATTTTCTCAACCGAACTCTAGCCATATCAGTCACCTTTCCATTCCATGGATATGCCAAGTTCCTTCTCATCTTTTATATGTCCAATTTTAACTCCCCAGATATTATGAACATTGTTGGTTTTCATCACTAATTCTCTCCTATTTAGAAAGACACCCTAAGTTTAACAATCATCTGAAATGTGCATGAATTATATATTGACTATATATTGTATATTTATAGTTTGTATATATTGAACATATGCTATACATACACACAACACACACATACACACACACACACTCACTTCCTCTTCCACTCATGCCCGAGGTCCTTGAGAGTAGGAAACTTCTATTATACTTATTCTATATGTAGAATAGGGCTTGACTTATGTATGTTGGTGCTTTATAAAAATGTAGTGAAAAAATAAATGCTTCCAAAGTGTTTCATAAATTCTTTCTTGAGTGCTTCTGATAGATTACTCTTATAAGGAAAAATTAAACATTATGAGTTAGATATAGATTTATTTTAGTTTATTGCTATTAATAAGGAAGAAAGTTAGCAGGAATAGTTCAAAAAAGAATTAACAGAGGGCATTCCCTTGTAAAATAATACTTCATTTTTAATAGTGAGGAAATAAATGAAGTCTTTTACTGCTTCAGAATTGTAGTATATACTTGTGATGGAAGAGAAAATGACAGCACCAAGGAAAAGAGCAGGTAACCTGCAGTAGATTTTGCAGTTGATTACAGGAAGCCTAAACATACGTCTTGAAAGGTGTACACATGCACTTGTGCTCAGTTTATCACTTTGAACTGTGACAGAAAACAAAACAAAATCATAGGACAAACTTCTGATAACATCAGCCGCAATTAATCCTTAGTGTCTTTTGACAATTTAGAAGTACTATATAAACAATCCTTTTAAACGTTTATCACTCTTGCAGTAGTAGGTGAATAGACAATGTTTAGATAAGAAAAAATAGAAATAAACATCATTCTGCCTGGAGCTTTTATGTTTGACTTCTCATTCTGTATTAATCATTAATTTGTTAATTAACCTTCAGACATCAGGTTTTTTTTTTGTTTGTTTGTTTGTTTTTGTCATGTAATATAAGAAGCTAGACTTAGATGACCTCTACCATGACAAAATCATATGGTTCTATTAAATATAGTTGGGTTCATTGATTAAACTTTATTTCCATTCATTTTCAGAAGTTTCAAAACCATGTTTTAGTATTTAATTTATGCCAATGGTATTCTTGTGCTTGATTTTTCACTGTTTTGTAAGTGTGGAGTACTGACCACCAGTGAATCAGAGAAGCAAGCTTTATATAACCTGTAAGAGGCCAGTGTTCTAGAGAATTTAATTATTTATACCCTTCTTTAGATAGTGGCAGACATGAAAGTTTTATTTTGTTTTTTTTTTTTAATTTAACTCTCCAATGAAACAATTTTAAGATTCCAGACTCTATTGGTTTATATAAACAATGCAACAAAATATGCAAAAAGTGGTTCTGGTTTCATTTTGTAAAATACACGGGGAGAATAATATTGTCTAAAATTTTCTAGGGAATAAAAGGTTTGCCTAGTTGAAATTCAGAATGCATTTGACTACCTTGAGGGGCTCTTTTTGCTTTGGTTTTCTCTGTTGTTTGGGGGAGAGAAGATACGTACTATTAAGTAAAAATTTGTGGTGGTATTTGTGTGTCAAAAGAAAAAAAACTCTCCAAGAAATCCATGGTCAATGGAATTTTGCTCTGTGTGTGTGAATGTTAAATTTTGCATTTTGTTTCTTAAGAAAACAAGATTCTGAAAATGGATCTCAAAGGAATTTTCATTTGCATTAACTTATTTTTCAATGGAGAAATTACATATGATTGCTTACCATAATTATATTGAATAATTTATTAGGATGAAATGAAAATATATGTGAAATTCTGATATTGCTTTCTCTTTATTAATATTAACTGTTAATATATTTAACAAGAATATGTTTAAAAGGAAAGAGAAAGGTATAGAACTGTTTGTTTAAATGTAATACTCACAAAACATATAAAAAACAGTTTAGTAAATCAACGAAACTGTTATATCTCATTTTTTAAGAAACTAGTAACATGAAAGCAACAAAAAGTAAATTTTTTCATGTGGCTTTCCACAAAGGAGGAAGAAATCCATGATTTCATAGTTTATGTGTGATGAAAAATGTTTTAAAAATTTCATCTAAAATTTATTTAGAATTGTGGAATTACATAATAGAAACTCATAATTAATTAGTCAAAGTTTAAAAAGAAATATATTTAGGATTTGAAAAAATTGTAATATGTCAACAAAAAGAGTGACTATAATATTAGAATGGTATTGGATGTACAAGAAAGGTAATGGATGTACTATACAGAAAAGAAGATGGGCCATGATAGAGCTCAGATTTCATAAAATGAAATTTTATTTGGTTTACTTCTGTTTTTTGGGTCATATGTCCTGGATTATTTTCATTATTTTATTTATTTGTAATAATGCAGCATCTGTATGTATGAATAATGACTAGAATTTAAGTACAGACGCTACAGGTAATGTGTCTCTTTTGTCCTATATGAAAAGTCTCCAGACTGATCCGCATGTCACGAGCATTTGGGGAACTTTACTCGTAGATGCAGAAAAATCTAATTAGAATTGCAGTTAATTGAGTTACAGTGTTACTCAGAAAATTTCATAACTCTCAAGATTTTTGTTCTAAAAACACTGATTTATATATCTCAAAACTTTTTACCTTCTATTTTCAAAAACTTTCTGGTATGTGTTTAAGGCTTTTTTTAAAAAAAATTTATGTTTATAAACATGTAAATGATTTTTAAAATGTTTGATTTTAGACAGAATTCAAATGTATATCCATAAAATTGGCAACATTTTTAATTGGAAAATAATTAGAATATGAGATATAAAATGTTAAAAATTATGGTAAAATTTTGTATGTAACAAGAAACTAAGTATACAAAGAAAAGGAAAATTCATAAAACTAAACATTCCTCCAAAAGCATATTTTTTCTCAGTCAAGGTTGTAAAACAAGATTGAATATAATATGATATTTGGTAGTACAAAAGTGAAGATTTGAAAAGCTTTAATAAATATGTGTTCATTTTATTGCGTTTTAAAAATATATAGTCAGCACTTTGAAATTATTTTGAAAAACTGTTCATAATAAAAATGGCATATATATAAGTCACAATATCTGTAGGTGGGCTGAATTTTAGCAAACATGTTTTGAGTACATTTATTTTATAGATGAGGAAACTGAGATCCAGAGAAGTTCAGTGAATTACCCAAAATCAAATAGTTTAGGATAGATGTTCAAATAATGTTAAAAGCAAAGACCATATCTAGCTAGAATAAATGACATTTTTTGCTGCTGCTGCTAAGTCACTTCAGTCGTGTCTGACTCTGACTCTGTGCGACCCCATAGACGGCAGCCCACTGTGTTCCACTGTCCCTGGGATTCTCCAGGCAAGAACACCGGAGTGGGTTGCCATTTCCTCTCCAATGCATGAAAGTGAAAAGTGAAAGTGAAGTTGCTCAGTTGTGCCCGACTCTTAGCAGCCTACCAGGCTCCTCCGTCCATGGGATTTTCCAATTAAGCATTTATTTAGGACTTACATGTCTTGTGAGATATTATGATGGATACAAAAAAAAAAAAAAAAAAAAAAAAATCAGGTTCCAACAGTCCAGTCCTGTAACAGACAGTTCTTTTCTTAAAGGCTTTTGAGACAACAAGCAAAGAGTACCTTTACTGGGGTAGGGGACTATTTGGTAGACTGAAATTGCATCTACAGATATACAGTGTTCTCTTCATTCATCCTTATATGCATCTAACGGTGTAAAACTGAAATTCTAATATGTATGGCTTGTTACTTTAGAGTCATTTAACCCTGTCAACTTGCAGAGGGATCACGTTGGAATGTTTAACGTTTATTGCATCATGTTAAAATTATGCATTTTGGCAAGATATGGATTTTCTGTTTTGGGCACTTTACAAATTATCAAAACAATTTTTTTTCTTGGTTATTGTTCACAAATCAACCATATCAATGCACCCTATATCTGCAAGGAAAATCTAGTAGAAAATTCATATTCCAGTATCTTTATCACCAGAGATTATGTTTCATTGTTTTATTTTTTCAAGTGGGAATGGGGAATCTATAGTAATCTTATTCCAGTGTTAGTGTACGGCTTTGAAAAATACTGATTATAAATTATTAAGTATAGAGGCAAAAGTGGGCACTTTTGAATGGAACTAATCCCTTGAAACCATGTTTGTGAGCTTCATCCAATGTTAATTTTAATGCATTTTCCAGGTAAAAGAGAATATGTTATTTTAACATCCATTTCAAGAATTAATTTTTTTTTTTTTTGGTATTTGAGATTATCTTGCATGTGCTTTTATGAAAAACAAAGCAAAGCATTAAAAAAAAAAATTTCTCCATTAAAAGATCTCCATGTTAAACTCCAGCAGCATAGTCTAAGTGTAGAGTCTTAACAGGAAGTTTAAATGAGGAGGAAAAGAGAAACAATTTCATCTTCTTATTCCTTATTGAATAATGTTACACAGTTCAAGGTTAGTGCATTCAAAGGTAAGGAGTTGCACATGCAGTTTTCAAAGGTTCATTCTGCTCCCAGGTGATGCTTTTGTATTTGAAAGGAATATATTTAGCCAAGAGCAAAAATATTCATTATTCTGTTTTCTCTAAAAACAGAAAATCTCAGTATTTTCTATCTCCTTTATTGTATGTGGAGAACAAAATGTAGCCTTGAGGTAACTTTGTAACTATGCAGAGTGGGTGAAAGATGTATACCAGTTGAATAATGAGGGTGACCAAAGCACTGTTTATCCAAAAAATATATATATATAATAATATTTTTTTACAAAGTCTTGTCTTACTTCACACACATTCTTATGCAGAAAAAGGTAAAGAGGATTGTTACCCAGTTCAGCATCAGCCCAAATGTACACAGTTTATTCTTATTTTGTCAGCTACCTCCCATCCTTATAGAAGCTCACTAAGAAGGCCATTAGTAAAAAAAAAAAAAAGGAAAAGTAGGCCGTTAGTGTGTCCCGTCACTCTGATCGCCTCCTAGACCTGTAAAGTGGGTCAAAGTTCATGTTGACAGATTTATGCCATACCTTCAGGGACAAGAGTTGGACATCCTTAGCTACCTCATAATTTGGAGGATGACTTAAGATTTCAAGATTGGAAAAGCATTCTATCTTTTATTCTCCTTAAGCTTGTAATCCTTCACTCAATATAGTTACTTCTTTTCAGATGTATTTCATAGACTTGGAGAACAAAAAACAAAACCATCTGGTGCTTCATGCTCCCCAGATATTTTGAAATGGTTCAATAGTTTGAGTACAAATACTTTATTTGTATTATACAAAGTAAAGACTTAACATTTGGAAAATGGAGGAGTAAGATAGACATAGCGTGGCAGTCTTGACTGACATAACTGGGTTAGATTCCTCCACAGGGAAGAGGTTGTCAAGAAGCAGTTAGATACCTGCTTGCACAAGTCAATTTTAACTGGATTGTCATGCTAACAAAGAAAATTTTCTTCCTACCTTTTCTGCAAGACATTAATTTTCCATTAAAAGGGTTTATTAGTTTGGTATTAAGAGGTTGTTTTACTTAGTCATCTTTCAAATATCTGCATCACAAGTCTTCCTCAAAGGATGGTGATAGTAAGTTAGAATAATACAAAAAAGGAAGTATTTTGGGATCATTTAATTATAGTTCTGCAGTACATTCCATTTACTTCAGTAAGCTTAGTTTCGTTGTTTGTTTAAGTAATATTGGTGTCCATTATTTGTTCATACTCTGGCTAGGGGTAGGGGAAAAGAGAGAATACCTGGACACTGGCTTGAACTTTAACATTCTCTATTATTAAGATGAGTTCTAGGATGTTTTTACTTCTGTAGAATGTGGTGTTTGTCTAATATTTCCTGGTTTTGTGTTTTCAAAGCAAAGCTGGCACATTTATAATGTCTGCACATTATTAAATCTCTTATACAGAGTTGCAGTTGTTTTTCTACTTTTAATATTCATGTATTCATTTTAACTGATATTTATTAAATTCTTAAGTTGTATATGATATAATGATATAAGAGATACTTTTGTAAACTCAACTTTGTAGCCCAGGGCTTCCCTGGTGACTCAGATGTCAAGAATCTGCCAGCAATTCGGGAGACCTGGGTTCAATCCCTGGGTAGGGTAGATACCCTGAAGAAGGGAATGTCAACTCACTCCAGTATTCTTGCCTGGAGAATCCCATGGACAGAGGAGTCTGGTGGGCTATAGTCCATGGGGTCTCAAGGAGTCAGAGACAACAAAGTGATTAACACTTTCAACTTTTTATAGTCTAATGAGAGAGATGACACACATACAAGTAAAGCAGAAGATAACATAGATCTACTGTCATAGAGGGATGGGAAAATGCTCTACAAAGGGTTGAAATGAAGATAAGCTTGTGTCAGGCAAAATCTCGTTATTATAAGCCTGTGGGGTTATCCAAATTCTGTTGGCATACTTAATGCTATTTGGTGCTTTTCACCAAGCTCTGGGGGAAATGGCATTATATTAAATTAATAACCCTTGATTAGTATAATGTTTCTCCACCTTTCTAGGGCTTTATCTTATTTTGACATCAAATTATGAAAATAATACAGAACAGTATGTGTGTACATTCTATTTGCAGTTTTGTTTAATGTAATGTAAATATATATGGACAGACTCAGAGAAGGCAATGGCACCCCACTCCAGTACTCTTGCCTGGAAAATCCCATGGATGGAGGAGCCTGGTGGGCTGCAGTCCATAGGGTCGCTAAGAGTCAGGCACGACTGAGCGACTTCACTTTCACTTTTCACTTTCATGCATTGGAGAAGGAAATGGCACCCCACTCCAGTATTCTTGCCTGGAGAATCCCATGGACAGAGGAGCCTGGTGGGCTGCCGTCTAAGGGGTCGCACAGAGTCAGACACGACTGAAGCGACTTAGCAGCAGCATATGAACAGACTGGAAGGAAGGCTATAAAATATGACAATTTTAATTTCAAAATTGTCAAAAATATTATCTATATATATGTGTGTATATATATATATATACACACACACACACACACACACACACATACATTTGAGTAAATAATGCACAGGTTTGATATCTTGACTTTCTAAACATGGAAGAAGATGATTACTGACATGACCCATTTTGTGGTTACTTGACACAAATTAAATGACATCCATAGCAGTACTTTTTCATAGTACTAAGCATTAAAGGAAAAAGATGCAGTAAAGTAAATAACACCATGCCTAGCATAGTGTAAACTCATAATAAATCTTACTCCTAATAATTATTGCTGATTTTATTTGGTCCATAGCATCCTACAGACTAAGTGAAAGGGCAGAGTTCAGACTGTTCTCTTTTGTTTTCTGCCATGAAAAATAGTGGGACAAATCTCAACAGTTAAATGGGGATATTAAAAATTAGCTGCACCATTGTAAGGAGGGGAAATGCAGCTACACTCAGTATAGATCCTCTGAGTCTTGATGGTAATAGAAAGCCTGACCATTTCTTCCTGTTCATTTCTCCACATAAACATTAATCCATAGTTGCTAGCATGTACTACCTCACTCTCTAGGATCCTGGAGATCCTAGAATATTCTCCCTAATCATAAAGCTTTGGAATCTAAGCTGGATCATTTTCATGAAACTGTGTCCTTATACGTGTGTCCTTATGGTTATAATTTTACCTAATTTCTCTGCCTGCATGCTCACAGAGCAGTACTCACTTGGTCTTCAAGGTGTTAAGCAACTTTTTCAGTGTACAGACAGGTAGATTAGTAGTCGTGCCTGCTCATACAGTTGAACCCAGAGATTTTCAAAGCTGCTTTTGTGTTGGAAGTGTTATCTCCTGCCAGGAATCTATCATATGCTAGCTTTTAAGGATAAGGAACAATATCAGTCTAATTTACAATGGTATTCCTGGAGTCTGACTCTGTATGTATTCCCGGAGTCTGACTCTGTATTTGGCACAAAGAAAGCTTCAATCATTGTCAGATCAACCACTTAATTGTTAATTGTAAAACCTCAGTCATAAAAATTTTTAAAAAACCTTCAATTATATCTAAATGCATAGATTCAGTATGAAAGAAGAATGAAGTAATCATTGTGCCTGTTTCTCAGTGTCAATCTTTTTTACATGGGTCAGTCCTGAAATCCTCTTTACAGAGAGTGAAGCATACGACTGACCTTCAGCCATTACTTCTGAATCTCACAACACAGTGGACTAAGGAATCCAAATAGGAAACCTTCAGTAACTTAGTTTAAGTGTAATAATAAAATAAAATTTTATAACCTTTATTTTTTAATAAACCTTTGAAACAGTTTTGCATGTAAGAAAATTCAAAGGCTGATTTTTAAAATTTTTTATATTTAGTCTACTGGTCCAGAAATTGCTTGAAGAGCTCATAATTCCAGACTGTAGTCAGTGAATCAGGATCTAAGGTCAGGCCATATCCCTAAGCTGTGATTACCCCCACTCTGTGATACTGCCACCTTCCCAAAGCAACTCAGGATTAAGTGGATAGATCAGGATGAAAGCAAAATGTTTTTGGTGGAACATTTGTAATGGTGTTACTGAACTCAGGTTTGACTGCTTTTTGCTCAAGGATCCAATACTGAGAGACTCATGTTGGGCAAAAGGAAATATAGTTTTACTGAGGAAGCCAACAGTTATGGGGAGACAGTGGATTCCTGTACCAAAGAACTAATTCCCCACTTCCCAGTTTTTGCTAGGAGATAATATAAGGAAAAGAAGAAAGGGCTGTGCGTGTGAGGGGGGTAAACTTCTATTTTCCAAGATGATTGCCTCCATCATGCAGTTTCAAATAGCCATCTTGTCTCTTGTATGATTGGAATGTTATCTGAGCCATAAATCTCTGGTCAGCTAGTCCTTCTTGCTCCAGCCAGTCTGGGGTTGTCATGCTTGAGGTCAGCATACAGCTGACATCTTCCACATGGTGGGAGTTTAAGTATCTTCACTATGGCTCAAAGGATATGGCTCAAAATATTATCTATAGCCCTTGCTGCTAAGTCACTTCAGTCGTGTCCGACTCTGTGTGACTCATAGATGGCAGCCCACCAGGCTCCCCTGTCCCTGGGATTCTCCAGGCAAGAACACTGGAGTGGGTTGCCATTTCCTTCTCCAATGCATGAAAGTGAAAAGTGAAAGTGAAGTCGCTCAGCCGAGTCCGACTCTTAGCGACCCCATGGACTGCAGCCTACCAGGCTCCTCTGTCCATGGGATTTTCCAGGCAAGAGTACTGGAGTGGGGTGCCATCTATAGCCCTTGAAGAGAAACTGAATGTCTTTGATTCTGTTTTATGAATAAACTACTATTTTCTCTTGTTTGATTGTTTTCTTTTGCTTCTGCATTTTCTCATTTCTATAATTAAATTTAATGTTTAGAATTGAGGAAGGCCTAGGAGGTTAAAGTTCTCTTACAAACAAAAAGCAGGTGGGGGACACATTGGTTGGGGGGAGTGGTCTTTCCCAGGAAGGCCCCACAGAGTCTTGCTTAGTTATAATACCATTAAAAACCTCTTGGACTTGTTACCTCTTAACTGCTCTTTAAGGTGCTTAGATTTGCCTTCCTATGAAGGCGATGCACATGCTTAATCTGTTTCACTTTAAGTATCTTCAGGAAACAATTTAAACCATGAACATTCCAGATAATAATACTTTTCTCAAGGAGTAACTTCCTCTAACCTCCTGACTAGTTTCGGTTACAAATACTACATCCTAATTTCACCCGTTATTATCACAAAGGATGAATAATGAGTGATTATAATTATCTGATTTTCTGTATTGATGAAGCTTAAGGCAGCTGGATTTTGAAATTTTGTCATTTAAATATATCTTATGAAAAATACATTTGCAATTTCAGTTATTTAAAATTCACTTCTAAAGTTAACAATTAATAGAAATATATTTTAGGTTATTAATATGTCTGTTTAGACTTCTTTAGCCATGAAGATCTTTAAGTTGCCCCCTACTTTATTCCCTTGTTTCCTTCTTTTTTTTTTTCAATAGTGAAAACTCACTTACTCATTCAGTCACCATTATGATGAAATAATCTTCAGAATTCTCTTCCTGTGTGCCACTAAACGATAAGCAAATTATGGTTTTCCTAGGTCCTTTTCTTTCATGATATTTTGGTCCCCTCTTGATAATGTGTATATTCCTTTTAGTTTTCACTTTCAAATCTAGAAGCTATCTATTTGTCAGTAAAATTATACACTGAGATACTGGAAGGCTCTGAAAGTACCCATGTATAGGGAAAATTAGTGCAACATATAAAACTGAGCAAAAATTTTATCTGAACTTGTAGCTGATTTCCTTTACAGCATAGGTCGAAGTGTGAAGTATTTATTTCTCATTACTTTCCCCTCCTATTTCATTGAGATATAATTGACATATAACACTGGATTGGTTGTAGGTATATAATACTTTGATTTGATAGATGTATATATTGTAAACTGATTAACAAAATGAATTCAGTCAACATCCATCACCTCTCATAGATTTTTCTTGTGATTAAAATTTTTAAGATCTACTCACTTAGTAACTTTAAATAAAACATAAAATACACTATTGGTTTTAAAAATTATTTTAATCATTTTTATTGATGATTAACATATAATAGTGTATTAGTTTCTGGTACACAACATAATGATTTGATATTTGTATATATTACAAATGTTCACCATAATAGGTCTAGTTAGCATTCATCCCCATACATAGTTACACTTAATTTCTCCTGAGGAGGAGTTTGGTATTGATCACCATAGTCACCTTGCTGTACGTTACATCCCCAGAACTTATGTATCTTATAATTGGAGGTTTGTACCTTTTGGTCACCCTCACCCACTTCACTCCCTCTTTGTTGTTGTTGTTTAGTCACTCAGTCATATCTGACTCTTTGCAACCCCATGTAGTATAGCCCATCAGTCTCCTCTGTCCATGGGATTTCCCAGGCAACAATACTGGAGTGAGTTCCATTTCCTTCTCCAGAGGATCTTCTTGACCCAGGGATCGAACCCGTTTCTCCTGTGTCTTCTGCATTGCAGGCAGATCCTTTACCACTGAGCTACTGCCAATTGCCATACTGTTGTTTGATTTTTTTTTTAATTCCACTTATAAGTGAGATAATGCAATGTTTTATCTTTGTCTGACTTATTTCACTTAGCAGAATGCCCTCAAACTCAGTGCAGCCTCAGATGGCAAGATTTCCTTTTTTTAGTGACTGAATAATGTTCCACATTGTCCTTATCCATTTATCCTGCGATGGATACTTAGATTGTTTCCATGCCTTGGCTATTGTACATAATGCTTCAGTAAACACTGGGGGTGTAGGTATTTTTTTGCGATAGTAATTTGTTTTCCTTTAGGTGACAGAGGAAGAGAAGGAAAATGATGTCTGCCTGCCTTCCTAGTCTTTGGAGAGGATTGTAATCAGCTCTTATAAGTACCTTAAATTAGAAACCTGACTGTCAGGCCCCATTTCTTAAGACATGCAAGTAACCTTTTTACAGGGGGAGACGTGCCTCAAGCAAAATAGCTGCAAAAGCCAAAGTACCAGGTGAGTGGCCAAGCTCTTTCCAGGGAGCTACCAATGGCCTAGAGTGTAGCAGGCGGAGATTACAAAGATAACACTTGCCAACTTCCTTGGTCTCTGGAGAGTAGCAAACCTCTTGTGTTCAGTCACTAAGTCATGTCTGACTCTTTACAACACCATGGACTGCATCATGCCAGGCTTCCCTGTCCTTCACTCTCTCCTGGAGTTTGCTCAAACCAATGTCCATTGAGTCAGCAGTGCCATCCAACCATGTCATCCTCTGTTACTCCCTTCTCCTCTTGCCCTAAATCATTCCCAGCATCAGAGTTTCTCCAGTGAGTTGGCTTTTCGCATCAGGTGACCAGAGTATTGATGCTTCAGCTTCAGCATTAGTGCTTCCAATGAATATTCAGGGTTCATTTCCTTTAGGATTGACTGGTTTGATCTCCTTGCTATCCAAGAGACCCTCAAGAGTCTTCTCCAGCACAGTATTTCAAAAGCATCAATTCTTTGGCATTCAGCCTTCTTTATAGTCCAACTCTCACCTCTATGCATGACTACTGGAAAAACCATACAGACTCTTTGGCCAAGTCATGTCTCTGCTTTTGAATACACTGTCTAGGTTTGTCATATCTTTTCTTCCAAGGAATGCTCAGTTGTGTCCGACTCTTTACGACCCCATGGACTAGTCCATAGGATTCTCCAGCCAGAATACTGGAGTGGGTGGCCATTCCATTCTCCAAGGGAGCTTTCCAACCCAGGGATTTAACCCAGGTCTCCCGCATTGCAGGCAGATTCTTTACCAGCTGAGGCACCAGGGAAGCCCTCCAAGGAACAAGCATTTTTTTAATTTCATGGCTGCAGTCACCATCTGCAATGATTTTAGAGCCCAAGAAAATAAAATCTGTCACTGTTAACCACTTTTTCCCCCATCTGTTTGCCATGAAATGATGGGACCACATGCCATGATCTTAGTTTTTAGAATGTTGGTTTTTAAGCTAGCTCTTCCACTCTCCTCTTTCACCTCTGTCAAGAGGCTCTTTGTTTCCTCTTCACTTTCTGTGATTAGAGTGGTATCGTTTGCATATCTGAGGTTGTTGATATTTCTCCTGGCACACTTGATTCCAGCTTGTGAATCTTCTAGCGCGACATTTCACATGATGTACATTGCATAGAACTTTAATAAGCAGAATGATAATACAAAGCCTTGTTGGACTCCTTTTCCAATTTTAAACCAGTGCAATGTTCCTTGTCCAGTTCTGTTGCTCCTTGACCTGCATACAGGTTTATCAGGACACAGGTAAGTTGTCTGGTATTCCCATCTCTTAAAGAATTTTCCATTTTTTTTGTGATCCACACTGAAAGGCTTCATCATAGTCAATGAAACAGAAGTAGATTTTTTTTTTTTTTTTTGGAATTCCCTTGCTTTTTCTATGATCCAGCTACTGTTGGCAATTTGATCTCTGGTTCTTCTGCCTTTTCTAAATCCAGTTTGTACATCTGGAAGTTCTTGGTGCACAAACTGTTGAGGCCTAGCTTGAAGGATTTGCAGCATTACCTTGCTAGCAAGTGAAATGAGTGCAATTGTGTAGTAGTTTGAACATTCTTTGGCATTGCCTTTCTTTGAGATTGGAATGAATTCTGATCTTTTCCAGTCTTGTGGCCACTTCTGAGTTTTCCAAATTTGCTGGCATATTGAGTTTAGCACTTTAACAGCACTGTCTTTTAGGATTTTAGATAATTCAGCTGGAATTCCATTCCCTTCACCAGCTTTCTTAGGTATAATGCTTCCCAGATGGATGTAAGATCAGAAGCCCTACCCTCAGGCTTCAGCTATTAAGAGATGCAAATTGACCTCTTTCAAGACTTTTTTTTTAATCAGCTGACTGTTCAACTGAGACCGAGAGGATAGCCTTGAGTTACGATCTAGGTTTGTTTTTTTTTTTTCAGTTCAGTCAGTTGAGTTGCTCAGTCCTGTCCAACTCTTTGTGACCCCACGGACTGCAGCACATCAGGCTTCCCTTTCTATCACCAACTCCTGGAGCTTGCTCAAACTCATGTCCATCTAGTTGATGAAGCCATCCAACCATCTCATTCTCTGTCGTCCCTTTCTCCTCCCACCATCAATCTTTCCCAGCATCAGGGTCTTTTCGAATGAGTCAGTTCTTTGCATCAGGTGGCCAAAGTAGTGGAGCTTCATTCAGCTTCAGCATCAGTCCTTCCAGTGAATATTCAGGACTGATTTCCTTTAGGATGAACTGGTTGGATCTCCTTGCTGTCCAAGGGACTCTCAAGAGTCTTCTCCAACACCATGGTTCACAAGCATCTATTCTTCGGTGCTCAGCTTTCTTTATAGTCCAACTCTCACATCCATACATGACCACTGGAAAAACCATAGCTTTGACTAGATGAACCTTTGTCAGCAAAGTAATGTCTCTCCTTTTTAATACGCTGTCTAGGTGGTCATAGCTTTTCTTCCAAGGAGCAAGCATCTTTTAATTTCATGGCTTCAGTCACCAACTGCAGTGATTTTGGAGCCCAAGAAAATTAAGTCTGTCACTGTTTCCATTGTTTCCACATCTGTTTGCCATTCAGTGATGGGACCAGATGCCATGATCTTAGTTTTCTGCATGTTGAGTTTTAAGCCAACTTTTTCACTCCTTTCTTTCCTATTCATCAAGAGGCTGTTTAAGTTCTTCTTCCCTTTCTGCCAAAAGGGTGGTATCATCTGTATATCTGAGATTATTGATATTTCTCCGAGACAATCTTGATTCCAGCTTGTGCTTCATCCAGACTGGCATTTCACATGATGTACTCTGCATATAAGTTAGATAAGCAGGGTAACAATATACAGCCTTGACGTACTCCTTTCCCGATTTGGAACCAGTCTATTGTTTCATGTGCAGTTCTAACTGTTGCTTCTTGACCTGCATATAGATTTCTCAGGAGGCAGGTCAGGCGGTCTGGTATTCCCATCTCTTGAAGAATTTTCCACAGTTTATTGTGATCCACACAGTAAAGGGCTTTGGAATGGTAAATAAAGCAGAAGTAGATGTTTTTCTGTAACTCTTGCTTTTTCGATGATCCAGCAAGTGTTGGCAACTTGATCTCTGGTTTATCTCCATTTTCTAAATTCAGCTTGAACATCTGGAAGTTCACATACTGTTGAAGCCTGGCTTGGAGTTTGAGCATTAATCTGCTAGTGTGTGAAATGAGTACATTTGTGCAGTAGTTTGAACATTCTTTGGCATTGCCTTTCTTTGGGATTGGAATGGAAACTGAGCTATATATACGTGTGTGTGTGTGTGTGTGTGTGTGTTTATGTATTTACTATAATATTATAAATGGATGCAAGCCCTGTCGGCTTTGAGAGTTAGGTGTCTGGGGTTTTGTCTCTCAGGTGGAAGACTTAAAAGTTGGAGTACTAGAACTTAGGTCCAAGCCCTTCACTGCTTGAGGAGAAGGTATTAGTCATGAGTGTCTTCTTAATTGTTTCTTGTGCCAGGGCTGGATTTATGGTAAGATTGTATCTCAGCCGCTCCTCCTCCCTTTTGATGTGGGTTTTTCCCCTCAATAGCCAGATATGCAGGATATCACTCAGCCAAGCTTCTGGATTTCTTTCAGAGGGAGTTATTCTGCTTGCTTCCTGGTTAGCTCAGCTTGTAAAGAATCTGCCTGCAAGGCAGGAGACGATAGTTCGATTCCTGGGTCAGGAAGTACCCCTGAAGAAGGGGTAGGCTACCCACTCCAATATTCTTGGGCTTCTCTGTGGCTTAGACAGTACAGAATCCACCTGCAATGCAGGAGACCTGGGTTCAAACCCTAGGTTGGAATATCCCTTGGAGGTGGGCATAGCAACCCACTCTAGTATTCTTGCCTGTAGAATTGCCATGGACTGAGGAGCCTGGCAGAGATTACAGTTCATGGGATCACAAAGATTTGAACATGGCTGAATGGACATGGATAGGAGAATTTAGAGGCCTCCCATGTTGCCAATTGAAGCACTTTCTGCATTTCTGATTCTATCCCTGTAAATAGATAATAGAACAAGATCTTGATTATAAGAATAAAAGGTTGACTGCTTAAGCAGTCTGAAATACCTATTAGATATTTGTTACAATTGTTATGCAAATAACACTTCTTTTTGTGATGTTTTGTTTTTATTTTATTTAATTAATTAATTAATTTATTTATTTTTAATTTTATTTTATTTTTAAACTTTACATAATTGTATTAGTTTTGCCAAATATCAAAATGAATCCGCCACAGGTATACATGTGTTCCCCATCCTGAACCCTCCTCCCTCCTCCCTCACCATTCCCTCCCTCTGGGTCGTCCTGCACTGGGATGTTTTGTTTTTAAATGGGAAAAGCATGCTGGGGACAAACTTGCCATCTCAAATAGTAAGATGGAGTGACAGAATCCATGATTGTTGAAATGTTTTGTGAAATAAAAGATTCAATGTGATGTGTTAAAAGGTGTAGGATCATAAGCAATCACCTTTTTAAAGTACTTTCAAAATATTCTTTAAAAATAAAATTGGAGAGGTGATGTAAATTACATGACAAAATAGTGTGTGAATAATCAGTTTCACATACAGTTTTTGAAAACAGGCATTAGTATAATTAGTATTATTTATATATTATATACTAGTCTTTTAAAATGTCCATATGTCTATTATATTTTCAACTTTTATTTCTGACCTGGAAATAGTCTTAGGAGACATATTATTTATTAAGGATTAATGTCTGCAGAGGCAGGGGATGCCTCTAAATAAGTGCCCAAATTCAACTATTCTTACTGAAATGATCTAGTTATGATATATTTGGAAGGATAGAGTTTTATTTTAGAAGCAAGGTGAGATTTTTCATCTTTAGTTCTACTCTTGAAATAGTCTGCCAGATTGATGGAGCCTCATTTAGGGCTCATCAGAAACCGTGAACACTGCAGTATGGTTGATTATAGTGCTAAATATCAAGCAACACAGGCAAAAATACCATTTAGCCAGGTGTGGTTTATGCATATGGTGAATAAAAAATATTTTATTCAAAATTTAAGATAATTCATTTTGCACAGAAAGCATATGATAAGGGTCTTAGCAAAAAAATATTGAACAATACATCATTGTAAATTATTTTGGTAAAATTTTTTTATTAAAGAAACATTAGTAATAACTCACTTAGAAATGAGGGAATATTGGGTAATCTTTCGCTCTTACATCTTCTTATTTCAAATGCCTAGAACTGTAATAAGAGTCTTAAATTAGAGAAATGCCTTATTAAATAAAAATGAACCATTTGATTTAAAGTGAGGCATCTGGGAACCTTCACCACACTAATACACCTGTATCTAAGGATTACCAAGAAAAAAATCTGCATTTAATCAGAGAATCTTTAAATTGTAAATAATTCACCCACTATTATCCAGAGGTTAAAATCCATAGGAGTTATTAATTCTGGATTACTACTTCCCAGTTTACAATTTTCATGTTTTCACTCCTTTGCTGTATTTAAAGTAAATATGTGCATATATGATAATTATAAAGAGCAATAAGAGCAATATAATATTTTGGTGCTATTATGATGACTTTTTTTTTTTTCCCCCTTATCATTATCACTTGTTACCAGCTGGTATCTAGTGCTATTTCCCTGATAGATGCTGGAGGTCTAATATCTCCTGAGTAGTGGTGAAGAGAAAAACCCTGGCTGCACAATCTGAATCTGGATTGCTCTGAATTCTCACATAGCAGACTTTGAAAGCAAGTTTCCTCTTTTTCCCAGCTTAAGGTGCCTAATTTCTGGAGTTTCTTTCCACAGAGCTATGTGCCTGATGAATAGCACAAGCATAACTACAGAGCTTTACATGTTCAAGTATTTTATTTAGTTTTTACTTTTTCTAGATTGATGAAAGATGGTAGAGGAAGCAGGAGGCTGGAGTTCTCTTGACAGTTCAGTCTCTAACACAAACATATAGAAGTCATATTCTTCCTCTTCATCATGTCATTCATTTTCAGTGGCTCAAACCCCTTGCAAACTCTTCAAAACCCGCCTCCCTAGTTGAAATCAAATAAGTTCTAATGGACTCTGCCTCAAATTTCATGATGATTTTCCTGTTACAGTGCCATCAAAAAGTGTGGTTTCCAAAGCTAAGGCCACTGTGAGTGACATAGAAGCAGTGCATTTTGAGCTAAGATCTTCAACTCTACTTATTTAGATTTGTCCTGTGTTTTTGGCTACTCTTAAATGAAAGGACGGAGAAGGCAATGGCACCCCACTCCAGTACTCTTGCTTGGAAAATCCCATGGACGGAGGAGCCTGTTAGGCTGCAATCCATGGGGTCGCTAAGAGTCGGACACGACTGAGTGACTTCACTTTCACTTTTAATTTTCATGCATTGGAGAAGGAAATGGCAGCCCACTCCAGTGTTCTTGCCTGGAGAATCCCAGGGACGGGGGAGCCTGGTGGGCTGCCGTCTATGGGGTCGCACAGAGTTGGACATGACTGAAATGACTTAGCATAGCATAGCAAATGAAAGGAAAATATGAAATATAACTTTCCAGAGTATTCCTTGCTTTATTTTGTCTGTCTTTCACCCCCTAAGATCTGACTCTATCCTCAAGATCTGGCTAACGTAGACATTTTCAAATTTTCTAACTTATCTTTATTCCTTCTGTCTTCGTGTGTGTGTGTGTGTGTGTGTGTGTGTTAGTCACTCAGTCATGTCTGACTCTGTGTGACCCCATGGACTGTAGCTCACCAGGCTCCTCTGTCCATGGAATTCTCCAGGCAAGAATACTGGAGTGGGTTGCCATTCCCATCTCCGGGGGAATCTTCCTGACCCAGGGATTGAACCCGAATCTCCTGCATTGCAGGCAGACTCTTGACCATCTGAGCCACCAGGGAAGCTCAGATAGCACCTATCTGTCTTCCTAAATATCACATTCTCACATTGATCATTACTTCCCACTTGATGCATACACTATTTTTACATGTTGGTTGAATGAATAAACAAATCAATGAGTGAATGAATGGCTGTGATAGCATCTATGGAGCCTAGGGTTTTAAGGAATGTTATGCAGCTTATACGTGTATGATGAACCATCCAGGATAACTTTTCATATAAAGAATTATAATTTCAATTTCAATTTTAACTATAATCAAAGGTAATTATTTTAATTGACATAGTTATACCTTTGAATGCATTTTGATACTAATAATCACCTATATTCTGTGGTTTCATAAGCTTTCTTTATTAATTTTACTTATCTACTAATAAGATAATCATCTGTAAGTTATATATCACATACATTGTATAATTGTTTTGTGGAGATTTTCTATAAGACATATTTTGGAATTGGAATCTTGTAGAAAATTCTCATTAATTTTGTGATTGTTTGGCCATATAGAAGTTGCTGATAAAACCTTTTTATGTGATTTAATCCTAGCCAACTGTACAAAGTGTTACTGAATTAGTATAGTGTAAGTATTGATTGATGAGTGTCAAGCATCTAATAGCTAATCCATCTTAAGATGAATTTATAGTCTTTGAAAATCCCAATTTCTGATGTTCAGGTTTTAAAGAGCTGAAATGTAATTTGAAAATGAAACAAAGTAAAAGACATACTGGAAAAAAATTTTTTTTAAGTTTAGTGTTAGGAAAGAAATAATGACTAGCTCTCATTTTTTATGTTACCTACAAAATTATGTGTCTTCATACATTTTAAGTAGAAAACTCTTTTAAATTTTGTTTTCATTTTACTTAACTTTTATCTAAAGAGTTAGAAAGGGTTGTTCATGTTTTAAGATTTTATAGAGATGCTCTGTGCATTCACAGCCTTTGCACTTCAAGTCTCCATTATATGCTCAATCTAGATTGTATCATGCCCACTGTCCCTGCTTTTCCAAAACGCTCCTATATGGTAACAGAGAGAAACAGTGACTATATGAGCTCTGGGAAATAATTTGTTAACTTGATAACTACCCTGTGCCCCTATATATTGCCTCAATGCTAATGAAATGAATTGGGTAAAAGGATACTCTCCTCATGGCACTTTTTCACATTTCAAAAGAGTTTCCATAAGGTGTTTGCATTTGTAGATTTATGGCAATTTTAGGATCTTAAATACATCTCTACTTTTTTTAGGATCTTAAATACATGACTCTACTAGTCATAAAAAGATATATTTATTAAAATTTATTTTTATAAGATTCTTATATTGACTTTAGTTATAGCTTTATATATTAAAAAAACAGGAAATAGGAAAGTGGAAATAGTAATCTTAAATACACAGAATATATTGTCTTTTATATTGTAATTGAGATTTAGTTTGAAATGAAATTGTTCTTTTATAGAATTACAGTTCTAGAAAAATACAGGAAAGGTATCTTAATGTTATATATTACTCAGCTTTCTGATACTCAAACACTCAAGGTAATCTAGTTTAAAACTGCCACTTTTTCAATTTATTGACTCAAGAACACATACTGAATTTACTTATTATAGATGCAACATCTTAGAGAAGAATGAAGAGTTGAGATTTCTGGGGGTTTTATGGGGATTTCTTGAGATTTCTGGGGATTACTGAATTGAAGATCTAGTAAGGATATCTTTTTAATCAAGTTATTTGTCTATTCTTGAGGTTAATTATCTTCTGGGTTTTACTAGTGAAATAAGGCTGATGCTGAAATAAACATATTTTTTCTGACAATCATATATGCTAAACAGTGATTTGCTTAGAAGTATAATTGAGGATGAGTGTATGATGCTATCAGTGGTATGTGGTGATATTTCCAGGGGAAAGACAAATAAACCTCTCTTTCAGTAGACACGTGTTTAATTTTACACAGCATTCAATCATTTGTATTCCAGGTACATGGAAATTATGTAAAAAAATAGAATGTGTATATTTAGTGTAATAGAACTAAATTCAAAATATAGTATTTAAAAAAATATAGTATTTTTATTTGACAGCAGTTTGATGAAGTATTTCCATTTGAAATTTTATGCTTTAAACATTTTTATAACATATTTTTCTTATACTTTATCTAGATTTTACCAGCCTTATAGTCATCCATATATCAGTTTTTTGTACTGCAAATTAATAAATACTTCTTACTTATCACATCACTTGAAAAGAATAAAAATTTATATTCCATGATATGTATTATCTGTGTATGTTGGGCACGACTGATGCATCATACATATGCTGATACATACATTTAAAATGTCATTTTCATTGTATTTTTACTGTATTTTGAAAATGCTGATTTTTTTTCATTCTTTCTCTACCTTAGCCTTTGATTTATCACTTTAGAATCAAACCTGGATTGCTTTATTGCATATTAATGCAGTGCAGGCAAACCAACGTATTTGCAGATGATTTGAAAAGATTCTTTATCACTCCCTTAGGGAAACTGTATTGCTGATCTCCTTGAAATTAACTTTTACATACAGAAAAGGGTTCTAAAGAAAGTCATTTTGACCATTTAAGTGGTAAACTTAACCACTTCTGTTTACATGAATCTAAGTAAATATGTTCCTCATCATAAAGAAGCAGAAGTAATTAATAGTATTGCGATTCATTTTCAGTTCAAAAAAAGATCTATTATCTTCCAGGGACTGTATTAGATAACTAATGATACAGAATGAGTTAAAGTTGACTTGATCTCCAGACTCAAATAGCAGGCTAAGCAAAGCACAGAGAAAAGTCCTGTGTGAACAAAGGCTGTTTAATCTATTATCTGGATAAGAAATGTGAAGCCTTTGGGGAAAGAAAGGGGAAAGTGCCATCTTTTTCACCAGGCATCTTCCTGTTATCTGGGACTGAGCAGCAGAAAATTTTATGTTAGTAAATGTACTAGGTAAAAACAGCCTATTTTCTATTTCAATAAGCTAGTACATAGAAAGGATGTAAAATTTTCCTAAAGTAGATTCAGTATTAACTGAAGTTTTTACATCCTGAACCTGGAACAGACATGCTTATGTGAGGAGAGATTGTTACACTGGGGTTATAAGAATCACAGTAATCAAGGGTGCAGAGTACTGAGACCACTCCTTAAGTCCCACTTGCAGACATAATGATTCTCCATTTCTGATGTATGCAATACAAAAATGGATACTAAGATTTCCAAGGACAGTTCTCTCCTATCTTTTGCATACTATATAAAATATCTAAAGATTCCTATTAATTTGCCTTTCAAAGTGTACCTCTTACATTATGTTTTGCATGCTAAAAGTAGCACCACAGACAAACACACACAGACTCACTTTAATTATATTTGATCAAGAGAACATAATCATAACAATTTCATGTTAGTTACAAACTATTCTGTTAAAAGACTTGGCCAGTTTGTTCAAAACAGCAAATCATGTTATTTTAAGATAGATTCTTTAAAAATATTTTCTTAAAGACATGTTTTCCTTATTCATCATACAAGCTTTATGATTATGTTGTGGTATTAAGAAATCTATTTTCTCTAAAAATGCGGCAGCTCGTTATTCATTCACAGTGCTGTTAGAAATGTTAGGTCACAAATATTATATACTACATTTATTAATACAATAAAATTTCCAGTGCATGACCCTGCAACTGGAGAAATTAATAAAAACATAAATTCTTTTTAAAATAATTGATAAGAAGACTGTTTTTTGGAACAGCTACCATTTTAAGTTCTAACATCACTTAATCAACAGATTCAAGGATAAGGACTTGCCAGATGATCTATTCTTTTACTGTAAAAACAGTGGATTATTACAGATTTGTAGGTTTTCCCTGATAGCTCAGCTGGTAAAGAATCCACCTGCAATGCAGGAGACCCCAGTTTGATACCTGTAGTGGGAAGATTCGCTGGAAAAGGGATAGGCTACCCACTTCAGTATGCTTGGGCTTCCCTGATGACTCAGCTGGTAAAGAACACGCCTGCAATGTGGAAGATCCCCTGGAGGAGGACATGACAACCAAATCCAGTATTCTGTCCGGGAGAATTCCATGGACTATATAGCCCATGGGGTCACAAAGATCGTTACTTAATCATCAAATTACTTAATCAACAAATTCAAGAATAAAAACTTGCAAAATGATCTTTTTACTGTAAAACTGTGGATTTATAAATTTGTTGAACTGACAATTTAAAGTTAATTTTATTTAAGGAGAACAAAACTTTACTGATATAAATTATTTAATCAAAGGTAAACAGAATCTATAGCATTTCATTTACAGCAGACAAGAAATAAATTACAAAAGAAGAAAATATGAGAAAAAATGTATTGCATCTGTTGCCTGAAAGGACATATTATTTAAAATAATACTTATAGTTTGGAGCTGTCCTGCCACCTCTGGGTGTGTCTGTTGGCTTATAGATTGGGGATTAAGATTTACTTAAATCTGACTTGTCATCTTGGACCCAATTGATTTTAATTGGTTTATGTTATACCCTGTGCTATGTCATTCTTTCAAAGGTTGTGCTCTGCCCCCTTCCCTCCTGTTTCATGGTCTTTTCCTGAGCCCCACCCAGACCCACAAGGTTGCCTCTACAATCTTCTGGAGAGACAACCAGAAAATAGCTGGCCTTAGGAGGGAAATGAAGGCAATGGCATCCCACACCAGTACTCTTGCCTATAAAATCCCATGGACAGGGGAGCCTGGTAGGCTGCAGTCCATGGGGTCGCTAAGAGTAGGACACGACTGAGCGACTTCACTTTCACTTTTCACTTTCATGCATTAGAGAAGGAAATGGCAATCCAGTGTTCTTGCCTGGAGAATCCCAGGGACAGGGGAGCCTGGTGGGCTGCTGTCTATGGGGTCGCACAGAGTCGTACACCACTGAAGCAACTTAGCAGTAGCAGTAGCAATAGTTTGGAAGTAATGAAGGAGTCAGTCAGTTCAGTTTCTCAGTCGTGTCCGACTCTTTGCGACCCCACAGACTGCAGCACACCAGGCTTCCCTGTCCATCACCAACTCTCAGAGCTTACTCAAACTCATGTCCATCAAGTTGGTGATGCCATCCAGCCATCTCATCCTCTGTCATCCTCTTCTTCTCCTGCCTTCAATATTTCCCAGCATCAGGGTCTTTTCCAATGAGTCAGTTCTTTGCATCAGGTGGCCAAAGTATTGGAGCTTCAGCTTCAGCATCAGTCCTTCCAGTGAATATTCAGGACTGATTTCCTTTAGGATGGACTGGTTGGATCTCCTTGCTGTCCAGGGGACTCTCAAGAGTCTTCTCCAACACCACAGTTCAAAAGCATCAATTCTTCAGCCCTCAACTTTATTTATAGTCCAAGTCTCACATCCATACATGACTACTGGAAAAACCATAGCTTTAACTAGATGGACCTTTGTCAGCAAAGTAATGTCTCTGCTTTTTAATATGCTGTCCAGATTGGTCATACCTTTCCTTCCAAGGAGCAAGCATCCTTTAATTTCATGGCTTCAGTCACCATCTGCAATGATTTTGGAGCCCCAAAAGATTAAGTATGTTACTCTTTCCATTTCTTCCCCATCTATTTTCCATGAATTGATGGGACCAGATGCCATGATCTTAGTATTCTGCCTGTTGAGTTTTAAGCCAACTTTTTCACTCCTCTCTTTCCTATTCATCAAGAGGGTATTTAGTTCTTCTTCCCTTTCTGCCATAAGGGTGGTGTCTTCTGCATATCTGAGGTTATTGATATTTCTCCCAGCAATCTTGATTCCAGCTTGTGCTTCATCCAGCCTGGCATTTCACATGATATACTCTGCATATAAGTTAAATAAGCAGGGTGACAATATACAGTCTTGACGAACTCCTTTCCCGATTTGGAACCAATCTCTTATTCCACGTGTAATTCTAACTGTTGCTTATTGGCCTGCATACAGATTTCTCAGGAGGCAGGTCAGGTGGTCTCGTAGTCCCATCTCTTTCAGAATTTTCCACAGTTTATTGTGATCCTCACAGTCAAAGGCTTTGGCATAGTCATTAAAGCAGAAGTAGATGTTTTTGTGGAACTCTCTTGCTTTTTCGATGATCCAACGGATGTTGGCAATTTGTTCACTGGTTCCTCTGCATTTTCTAAATCCAGCTTATAATACACCTGAAAGTTCACAGTTAACGTACTGTTAAAGCCTGACTTGAAGAATTTTGAGCATTATTTTGCTAGTGTAAAATAAGTGCTAGATAAGTGAAATTGTGTGGTAGTTTGAATTCACACAATTCTTTGGCATTGCCTTTCTTTGAGATTGGAATGAAAACTGACCTTTTCCAGTCCTATGGCCACTGCTGAGTTTTCCAAATTTGCTGGCATATTGAGTGCAGCACTTTCGTGGCATCATCTTTAGTATTTGAAGTAGCTTAACTGGAATTCCATCACCTCCATTAGCTTTCTTCCTAGTGATCCTTCATAAGGCCCACTTGCCTTTGCATTCCAGGATGCCTGGCTCTAGGTGAGTGATCACACCATTGTGGTTATCTAGGTCATGAAAATCTTTTTTGTTTAGTTTTTCTGTGTATTCTTGCCACCTCTGCTTAATATCTTCTGCTTCTGTTAGGTCCTAACCATTTCTGATAATGAAGAAAACCATACAGTTAAATATGAATGTGTGTTCCTTCTTGGACTTTGAACTACTTCCATTAGAAATAAAGTTTCAATTGAATAAAATGAAGTTACAGTAAATTCTGAATGTAGATCTCTTTTTGCATTTAATCCCTATATTACTCATCTCTAAATGCCATAGAGTTTAAAGTAGTAATTAGCAGAAGTGAAGGCTTAGTGATTGGAAATCTATATATGGTTGAATGGATAAATAAAGTTAACTATCTCCTTTTTCTTGTTCCCTTCCTCAGAACTCTTTATTCTGTATTTATTGGGATGTAATTTTTCAATCAAAGAGTGCTGTGGCAAGGTAGAAAGGAATCTGAATTGACAGACATGCTGAGCACATGTGCTCCCTCTGAAACTTCTTAGCTATTGTCCATTAGACAAATCACTCTACTTCCCTAAGCCTATTTCTTTATCTGCAAAATGAAAGAGTTGGAATAGAATGGCCCCCAAATTTATGGTTCTTGGATTATGTAACAGTATACTGGCCCATGTGGAACTTTTCTTTCTCTTAATCTTTAAAGTTTAACAAATCTCAGCTTTATGCTTTTCTTGGGTTTAGGAAGATAATTCATTATTACTGTTAAAACAGTCCCTACTGTGCAACAGCTGGCACAGGTGAAAGAAATTAAGTAAGAGCACAGTAGCGCTGTGAGACTTCATCACCTACTCTGCTTAATTATAGAAGTCAGAACTTGAAAATTAGATTTATGAAGATAAGTTGAAATGTAGATAATATTTTTCAGGATATACAGGATTGATGATATGTTATTTTGGAATCTTAAATTTTCAGGTTCTGCGTATATGAAGAAGGATAGTATCATAAGTCTAAAAGGGAAATGGATCCTCTGGCCTCTAGGCCAATGAGTTTGATGTTAAGCAATTAAAGTTCTAAATTTAATTAATTACCAAACTGTACACTGGGAAAATAAATTACTAGAGCTAACAGGAGCTTTTTTTTTAAAACAACTAATCCAAGCTCAAAGGACTGTGTAAAAATAATGGACTTTATACACACATATATTATATTCTTTTACATATGCTAAAGAATATGGACTAAAGTACATTTGCAACTGGTCAATCAGATCTATCAATATAATTAATATATCAATATAAATCTAAAGGGAGGGATTCCTTTACTAAGTGTGACCTTTTTAAAATGTAGTTTTCAATGATTAAATAGTTTCTGTCTGGATATGATATCTTCAAATTTCTAGATGATGACTTACTGCTCAAATTTATATAAAATGTTTAGTATTATCTGCACTGAAGGACACCCTAAACTAAGAATAAATTTTGTAAAGCCCAGAGTTTTACATTTGACTTTTAACATTAGAAAACAAACTAAATAGGAAGGCTTAAAAATTGAACTCACTAGTACTTCATATGAAGATTACCAAATCTAGAAGATTACCAAAAAAATCTTGGGTTTCATTAATAGAAATATAGATTTTAGACAAAATCAGGTAAGATTCCTGTTCTACACTATTGGTCAGACTTTTCATGTCAAACATTTCTTATAGAGAGTATGTTTCGTAGAACAATTTTTTAACTGAAATTAATCCAGGACAGTAATTCTATTGTTGAAAGTTCTCAAAACCATATGTAGTGGTCCATGGTTATTTTTACTGCCTGACATTCCTCAGTTTTCTATTGGTAACCATAATTGTGTTTTCCTCCTGGGAATCAAGATTCCTTCCATTCTCATTCCTTAATTTTTAGAGTGAAGTTAACTCTATAGTCTGCTTTGAGGGCAGGTCAGGAAAAATATCTGATACAGAGTTACAGTCAGTACAAATGCACTTTGCGGACATACTTGTTTATGGTCTGTGTCTATTCTGACTGATTATTGGTAATTTTCATTCTGATTAGCTTATATCTGGCAAATATACATATAAACCCCCCATATTTAAGTTAATCTGTTTGCTCAGCTAACACCAATTTCATGATTATGAGAATTTTGTTGTCTGCAAACCATGAGAGTTTTACTTCTTTTCCAATCTGGATCTCTTTTCTTTCTTTTTCTTCTCTAATAGCCATAGCCAGGAATTTGAGAACATATTATATTGAATAATAGTGGTCAGTGTGGGCACCCTTGTCTTATTCCTGATCTTAGAGGGAATACTTATAAGTTTTTCATCCTTGAGAATAATGTTTGCTGTGTGTTTATCATATATGGCCTTTGTTATGTTGACGTAGGTTCCTTCTGTGCCCATTTTTTGAAGAGTTTTTTTTTTTTTATCATAAATGAGTTCTGAATTTTTTTGAAGACTTCTTCTGCATCTATTGAGATTATCATATGATTTATGATTTTTATCTTTAAATTTGTTAATATGGTGTATCACATTGGTTGATTTGCATATATTACATCCCTGGGAATAAACACAACTTGATCACAGTGCATGAGCTTTTTAATGTGTTGCTGAATTCTGTTTGCTAAAATTTTGTTGAGGATTTTTGCATCTATGTTCATCAGTGATATTGGCCTGTAGTTTTCTTTTTTGTGTGTTGTCTTTGTCTGGTTTTGGTATCAGGGTGAGGGTGGCCTCGTAGAATGAATTTGGAAGAGTTTCTTCCTCTGCAGCTTTTTGGAATGAGTTTTAGAAGGATAGGCATTAGCTCTTCTCTAAATGTTTGATAAAATTCACTTGTGAATCCATCTGCCCTGGGCTCTTGTTTTTGGGGAGATTTTTTTTTTATCACAGTTTTATTCCAGTGCTTATAATTTTTGCGAAGAGTTGACTCATTGGAAAAGACTCTGATGCTGGGAGGGATTGGGGGCAAGAGGAGAAGGGGACGACAGAGGATGAGATGGCTGGATGGCATCACTGACTCGATGGACGTGAGTCTCAGTGAACTCCAGGAGTTGGTGATGTACAGGGAGGCCTGGTGTGCTGTGATTCATGGAGTGGCAAAGAGTTGGACACGACTGAGCGACTGATCTGATCTGATCTGATTTTAGCGCTTGTAATTGGCTTGTTCAAAATCTCTATTTTCTTCCTCGTTCAGTCTTGGAAGGTCAAACTTCTCAAAGAATCTGTCCATTTCTTCCAGGTTGTCCATTTTATTGGAATATAGTTTCTTGTAATGGCCTCTTATGATCCTTTTGTATTTCTGTGTTGTTTGTTGTAACTGTTCCTGAGGTTATTTTCTCTTTTGCACTAGATTCAACTTGTAAAATACTAAATGTGGAACTATTTTTTGTTTATTTACTTTTGGCTGCACTAGGTCTTCATTGCTGCATGGGGGCTGTCTTTAATATTGCAGCAAGTGGAGGTACTCTCCCGTTGCGATGTGCAGGCTTCTCATGACAGTGGCTTGTCTTGTTGTGGAGCTCAGGCTTTACGGTGCACAGGCTTCAGTAGTTACGGCACATGGGCCTAGGTGCCCAGTAGCACGTGGGATCTTAGTTCCCAGGCCAGAGGTCAAACCTGTGTCCCCTGCATCAGCAGGTGGATTCTTAACCACGGACCATCAGGGAACTATTTTAACATTAAAGTGGGAAAATCTGTGAAACCAATATGGGATATAGGTGAGGAAAGTTTTGAAGATGAAAAAACAAGGTTCTAATGACATAATTTCAGTCCTTGTGTCATATTATATCTAAACTAGAAACTACTTCAGTATCTGGGTGAAAAATTAGTCAAGTTTTGTTTCATCTAGAGTCAAAAGAATCCTAATGATTCATCATGTAGGAAAGGAACACAAACTGAAACCTGAAGATGTTTGCTTTAAAAGAGAGAAAGGGAAAAAAAAGTTGTTTATATATGCTTGATCTGTTGTTAGATATCTCTTCATTACTTAGAGAGTATCAAAGGGTACAGAGATACTAGTTCTGTATCGACAGATTTGGCATCAATAAAAGAAGGACTTCTTCATAATATGAGTTATCCAAAATGAAATAAGCTGTTGCCTGTAATAATAAGGACTAAAATGGAGTGTGGATTATAACGGACATTATATTTAGCTAAAGGACCCACTAGCTCTTACTAAAATCTTTAAAACGTATTGAATAATTGACTCTGCTGGACATTCTATCAGGCATGTTAATAAATTGCCTGCAAAGTCTGTAGTGTAATTAAATGAAGAACCTAGGGGACAATGAAGTTGAATGCCTTCCACAAGGAAAGAAACCTAGAAAGTAGCGATAATTGGAAGGAAACCCAATGTATCTGACTGACTTTAAAACTGTTGCCTCTCCACTAACCTTCTAACAGTGCCTGGATTTTTATAGATTCAAAGCAATTATAAAATCCTGTATTTTGCCAATATTTTAGCAATGGTTTACTTAAAAAGAAAAATGTACTAATGCAGTTTGAAAATGAATTATCTTTGACTGATGGACAATAGGTTTTATGGATGTTCTAAAAATACACTAAAAGCACTTTAGTATGTAAATTCCATGATGACTAAAAGCTGCCATACCTATGTAAATGTAATTGGACTGTGAGGCTTAGATAAATGTATAAATGCTAAAAGAAACAAGTCAAAACACACTTAGTTATAAAAATGTAAAAGCAAATGTGTAATAATTTCTGAACAAGTCTAACAGAGCTCAGGCAATTTGTATTCAAGGGCTAAAGAGCCACATATTCTACCAAGGATTGCACTCAGCACTAATTTTTTAAGAATTAAGATAGTGAAGCTACAGAGGAAAAACTTTCTGCTCTAAATTAGGCCCTGATAGAAAGTGTACAAAGAAATTTTGGTTGATAATTACATTTCTAATTTATTTCTTGTCACTACATCTCTAAAAATAAATACACACACACACACACACACACACACACGTAATTATAGTGAAAGTGAAAGTTGCTCATTTGTGTCAGACTCTTCACGACCCAATGGACTATAGTCCATGGAATTCTCCAGGCCAGAATACTGGATTGGGTAGCCTTTCCTTCTCCAGGGGATCTTCCCAACCCAGGGATCGAACCCGGGTCTCCTGCATTGCAGGCGGATTCTTTACCAGCTGAGCCACAAGGGAAGCCCATATGATTACAGAGTAATTCAGAAATTTTTACTAGTGCAGGTAGTCTTTTTTTTTTTTCTTCCTTTTATTAGTGCAGGTAATTTGGTAGCAAGATTATGTAAATCTTATTCTAAGACCTCTATTGTTTGAAGTCATTGTATCTTTTTTTTAAATTTTATTTTATTTTTAAACTTTACATAATTGTATTAGTTTTGCCAAATATCAAAATGAATCCGCCACAGGTATACATGTGTTCCCCATCCTGAACCCTCCTCCCTCCTCCCTCCCCATATCATCCCTCTGGGTCATCCCAGTGCACCAGCCCCAAGCATCCAGTATCGTGCATCGAACCTGGACTGGCAACTCGTTTCATACATGATATTTTACATGTTTCAATGCCATTCTCCCAAATCTTCCCACCCTCTCCCTCTCCCACAGAGTCCATAAGACTGTTCTATACATCAGTGTCTCTTTTGCTGTCTCGTACACAGGGTTATTGTTACCATCTTTCTAAATTCCATATATATGCGTTAGTATACTGTATTGGTGTTTTTCCTTCTGGCTTACTTCACTCTGTATAATAGGCTCCAGTTTCATCCACCACATTGTATCTTATAATGTGAGAAATATATACTATAGATTATTAGACTGGTATAGAAAGTCAAGAAAGCACTTTGCCTGATATAACTGCTTAACTTGATTCATTTTCAACATAATAATGTCTCAGTTCTTTAAAAACAGAGGGTTAAAAGCAGATTTATTACATAGTTTATTAGATCAAATCTTGTAGCCAAACAGACACAACTTGATTTGTAGCCAAACAGACCCAACTTTTAATTATGATACTGCTATCTGCTGGGTGAATTGCTTAACCTTTGCAAGTCTCCATTTTTCATCTGATGATGGGGATGCTGTTTACCTACTTAAGAGATTATTTCTGGAATTATGTAATGATATTTTAAACTTCCCTGCCTGCTTAAAAAGGTGCTGGATGGACAGTACCTGCCTTCACTGCTATTTCACTCCAAAGCCCCTGTTTCTCTAACTTCCCTTCACTAATCTCAAAATTAATGAAAAACAGTTAAATCCTTAACACAAGTCAAATTCTGAGACTGTTTTGGTGTACAAGCTATTTTAAATCATAGGGAGACTATATTTCTGGGAAAAAGGCAGAGGTTGCTTTATAAAGAGTTTTAGAATAATTGGGAGTTGATTTTAAAATCAACTTCTATTTCTCCTTTTGATCATCCCACTTTATTTCAGAATCTTCAAGATCCTTTCAGAGGAGTCATATTACCTGGATGCCACAGCTTTTCCTAGTTGTATTACAGAGGAGTAATTTTATATACAGTGTTTTTCTCTACCAAATTTGAACTGGGAATATTCAGTCTTCTCTAATTTGGAAAAGTCACTCAGGTGCATAACTCTGCAGGAAACATATTACCTTCTAGGTATAGGGAGCCTTGGAGCTGTCACTGGAAAACAAGGAAAAGCAATTAAATCAAACTCCATTAGCTCAGACCCTAAATGTTTTGTAATCAGATAGCAGTTTCCTTTAAATGGTAAAGTTGGAGCAAGTCCATAAAGAAATTAAATGAATATTCTCCTAAGATCACACACAGATAAAGTGAAACGGTCATGAGCAGGACCTGAGAATGTTTAGAATGCCAAAATTTTCACTAAGCTAGTATATATACTTTTCTAGCTTGGTAAGGAAGAGCTCTCTTTACAAATATAGAGCTACATTTTCTCTTGATTTTGGTATCTACTGCACTTTAAATTTTTGTTGATTAGAAGAATAAAATTTATATGACATGTATATCAAAGCCAAAAATAATTCAAGTCCATATATTTATTTTATATGCTTTTATTATTATCCATTGATTATATATGTTGAGTATACAGGGGATTAATCAGTGCTCTGGTGACATAAAAAAATTCAGATCAAGAGTAAATAAAAAAGATGAATATTCATCCTCCATTCCCCATACAATGAAAAATGAGAATACAAACATTTAATTCCTGTATGTTTGAAATTATGAGAAAAATAAAGGAATAAAGTTATATATCCTTTTTTTTTTTAAACCATGTATGGGATCTAGTCATGTGAGAGACTTGAAACAGAAAACACTATTTTTTTTCAATGTTTTCTAGCAGCAAACCACGGAATACAATTTCATTTTGCTTTAATGACAATAGAGGATATTGCATGTTACCACCAAACATACACTGTATATGCTAGTGTTTTCGAAGTCTGTTTACTTAGCTTAAAACCCTGAGCTCTTAAATGTAGCATAAAACTTCTGTGAAATTCCACTGCTCTGCAGTGGGGGTGGGAGATAACTCTTTTATTTGGATGATTGCGAAGAGGGAGAGAAAAAGGAGAGAGCTTTTAAATGTTTGGGTAGTTCAGATAAAAAAAATTCTGGATGCTTCAGCAAAATTGCCAGTCCTCTGAGCTTCAGCTTTGACTATTATTACTAATGTAATGCTTTCAGTGTACAGCAAATTAGATCTTGGACACAATAAAGGCCAAATACTATCCTTTCAAACTCATGTGTAACCTTAATCGGTTTCAGTGGGACAGGTGGATGGTTAGTTGTAAATGACTTTCCCATTATTTTTTTTTTTATGCTGAATCTGATACTATGAAGGCAAAGGGAAGAAATGCATGTAAAAATTTTATTAGTAATAATCTCTTTAATTTGTATAGCACTTTGCCAGTTGCAAAGATTTATACCAAATATCATTTCATTATATCTGTATAATGAAAGAAATACAGTTTTATATGTAGAAATGTTTAGAGAGTCTTTACAATCAAAATTTAATATCAGAGTTTCAGAGAAAAATCAGTGCTTAGATTTATGTTGAAAACAGTAGCATGTTGGGAAAACTAAAATTGTAAATTCAATTATGTCAAATTGTCTAACGGGCTAATACTAATTACAGGAGTAATTTATTCTCTATAATCTATAGACACTTTTATAATTGTAATTTGCTTTTAACTCACTACTTTTCACATTTATAAATCTTTTTTGCAGGCCTCATTTTTAGGTTTATTTAGTTTTGTTTTCATTTTCTGATTCATTCTCTTGGAAAGTACTCACCATGATACAGGCTTTCAACACAGGGTAGTCTGAGGAGGTATCCTGAGTTGCTGTCATGAGTGGTTGACTTTCTGAGAATTAATATCAGTCTTGAGCTTTTTCTACCATGCAAGCTAGACTAACTCTCATGCTTTCTAGCTACTAAGCAAGACTTGCATTCCCTAAAGGTTCTGTAAGAATACATTTATTAATTTAATAGCGTCCACTACACATTTGTTATTTAATTTATTTTATTTATTTATTTAATGTATTTATTTTTTACAAAGGGCGGATCTTGTGATCATCAAATCAAAAAAACAAAGGGGATGAACAGAGTTGGATGCTGTTATGCAAAATGTAAGCTGTCAATAGATTATTTGGAAAAGGGATTTCACTCATTCTTCTATTCAGCAAAATATTCATTGAACTCATACTATTGTATCTAAGATAGTGCTCAGTGCTGAGAGTATATAAGTGTAAAAACAACAACAAAACAGAATGACACCTACCTTTGTGGAGGAGAGTGGAAGAGAGAATGATAATAACGAAACAATGAATAGGTAAATGTTACGGCTTGTTGCAAGATGGTAAATACTATGGAGAAAAACAAGATCAGACAATTCAGAAATGTATGGGAATGGGGGTTACAGTTATTCCTAGTGAGGCAGATATATTTAAAATTTGAAGAAAGTGAGAGAATCAGACAAGAAGCTATCTGGAAGAGGAGTGTTTCAGATATTCAGCTCAAGGGACCTAAATTTGGGAATATGCCTGATCATTTTCAGGAAGAGTAAACCAGGAAGAATGTAGAAGGAAGTGAAGTCAGAAAAAGAAGGACAGGAATAGGGGATTATTGGTCATTGGCAACATTAACTCTGCTTTAGATGAGAAACTCTATCAAGTTTTGAACAGAGAAGTCATATGAAATTACCCATTTTAACAGAATTATTCTGGTTGCCCTTGTTGAGACTAGCAACCAAATGCAGGGGCAATTACTTAACATTTTAAAAGAACAAAAGGAAGACTGAAATAGAAGCATGCACAGGGATATGCTTTATTTCTTAGCTTTATTTAAAATTATCAAATACATTAATTAATCTATAATATTCCTAGATTTTATCTCCTTTTTCTTACTTCTCCTTTGACCTTTTCTTTGTAAAACTTGATATCAGCAAAAGGTCCTATGACCACACATTCAGGTAAGGATTTCTGTTTGCCCCTTCAGTGAATTCAGTTCAGTTCAGTCGATCAGTCGTGTCCAACTCTTTGTGACCCCATGATTCGCAGCACGCCAGGCCTCCCTGTCCCTCACCAACTGCTGGAGTTCACTCAGACTCACGTCCATCGAGTCAGTGATGCCATCCAGCCATCTCATCCTCTGTCGTCCCCTTCTCCTCCTGCCCCCAATCCCTCCCAGCATCAAAGTCTTTTCCAATGAGTCAACTCTTCGCATGAGGTGGCCAAAGTACTGGAGTTTCAGCCTCAGCATCATTCCCTCCAAAGAAATCCCAGGGCTGATCTCCTTCAGAATGGACTGGTTGGATCTTCTTGCAGTCCAAGGGACTCTCAAGAGTCTTCTCCAACACCACAGTTCAAAAGCATCAATTCTTCAGTGCTCAGCTTTCTTCACAGTCCAACTCTCACATCCATACATGTCCACTGGAAAAACCATAGCCTTGACTAGATGGACCTTTGTTGGCAAAGTAATGTCTGCTTTTGAATATGCTATCTAGATTGGGCATAACTTTCCTTCCAAGGAGTAAGTGTCTTTTAATTTCATGGGTACAGTGACCATCTGAAGTGATTTTGGAGCCCCAAAAAATAAAGTCTGACACTGTTTCCACTGTTTCCCATCTGTTTCCCATGAAGTGATGGGACCAGGTGCCATGATCTTCGTTTTCTGAATGTTGAGCTTTAAGCCAACTTTTTCACTCTCCTCTTTCACTTTCATCAAGAGACTTTTTAGTTCCTCTTTAATGTCTGCCATAAGGGTGGTGTCATCTGCATATCTGAGGTTATTGATATTTCTCCCAGCAATCTAGACTCCAGCTTGTGTTTATTCCAGCCCAGCATTTCTCATGATGTGCTCTGCATATAAGTTAAATAAGCAGGGTGACAATATACAGCCTTGACATACTCCTTTTCCTATTTGGAACCAATCTGTTGTTCCATGTCCAGTTCTAACTGTTGCTCCTGACCTGTATACAGGTTTCTCAAGAGGCAGGTCAGGTGGTCTGGTATTCCCATCTCTTTCAGAACTTTCCACAGTTTACTGTGATCCACACAGTCAAAGGCTTTGGCATAGTCAATAAAGCAAAAATAGATATTTTTCTGGAACTCTCTTGCTTTTTTGATGATCCAGCGGATATTGGCAATTTGATCTCTGGTTCCTCTGCCTTTTCTAAAACCAGCTTGAACATCAGGAAGTTCACGGTTCACGTATTGCTGAAGCCTGGCTTGGAGAATTTTGAGCATTACTTTACTAGCGTGTGAGATGAGTGCAATTGTGCGGTAGTTTGAGCATTCAAAACTGACCTTTTCCAGTCCTGTAGCCACTGCTGAGTTTTCCAAATTTGCTGGCATATTGAGTGCAGCACTTTCACAGCATCATCTTTCAGGATTTGAAATAGCTCAACTGGAATTCCATCACCTCCACTACCTTTGTTCATAGTGATGCTTTCTAAGGCCCACTTGACTTCACATTCCAGGATGTCTGGCTCTAGGTGAGTGATCATACCATCGTGATTATCTTGGTCTTGAAGATCTTTTTTGTACAGTTCTTCTGTGTATTCTTGCCACCTCTTCTTAATATCTTCTGCTTCTGTTAGGTCCATACCATTTCTGTCCTTTATCAAGCCCATCTTGGCATATCTCTAGTTTTCTGGAAGGGATCTCTAGTCTTTCCCATTCTGTTGTTTTCCTCTATTCTTTTTGCATTGATCGCTGAGGAAGGCTTTCTTATCTCTTCTTGCTATTCTTTGGAACTCTGCATTCACATGCTTATATCTTTCCTTTTCTCCTTTGCTTTTCGCTTCTCTTCTCTTCACAGCTATTTGTAAGGCCTCCCCAGGCAGCCATTTTGCTTTTTTGCATTTCTTTTCCATGGGGATGGTCTTGATCCCTGTCTCCTGTACAATGTCACAAACCTCATTCCATAGTTCATCAGGCACTCTATCTGTCAGATCTAGGCCCTTAAATCTATTTCTCACTTCCATTGTATAATCATAAGGGATTTGATTTAGGTCATACCTGAATGGTCTAGTCGTTTTCCCTACTTTCTTCAATTTCAGTCTCAATTTGGCAATAAGGAGCTCAAGATCTTTTTTTTTTTTTTTTTTTTAATTTTATTTTATTTTTAAACCTTACATAATTGTATTAGTTTTGCCAAATATCAAAATGAATCTCATGATCTTAACCACAGTCAGCTCCCGGTCTTGTTTTTGCTGACTGTATAGAGCTTCTCCATCTTTGGCTACAAAGAATATAATCAGTCTGATTTCGGTGTTGACCATCTGGTGATGTCCATGTGTAGAGTCTTCTCTTGTGTTGTTGGAAGAGGGTGTTTGCTATGACCAGTGCATTTTCTTGGCAAAACTCTATTAGTCTTTGCCTTGCTTCATTCTGTATTCCAAGGCCAAATTTGCCTGTTAATCCAGATGTTTCTTGATTTCCTACTTTTGCATTCCAGTCCCCTATAATGAAAAAGACTTCTTTTTGGGTGTTAGTTCTAAAAAGTCTTGTAGGTCTTCATAGAACCATTCAAATTCAGCTTCTTCAGCATTACTGTTTGGGGCATAGACTTGGATTACTGTGATATTGAATGGTTTGCCTTGGAAACGAACAGAGATCATTCTCTCGTTTTTGAGATTGCATCCAAGTACTGCATTGTGGACTCTTTTGTTGACCATGATAGCTACTCCATTTCTTCTGAGGGATTCCTGCCCACAGTAGTAGATATAATGGTCATCTGAGTTAAATTCACCCATTCCAGTTCATTTTAGTTCACTGATTCCTAGAATGTCGACATTCACTCATGCCATCTCCTATTTGACCACTTCCCATTTGCCTTGATTCATGGACCTGACATTCCAGGTTCCTATGCAATATTGCTCTTTACAGCATTGGACCTTGCTTCTATCACCAGTCACATCCACAACTGGGTATTGTTTTTGCTTTGGCTCCATCCCTTCATTCTTTCTGTAGTTATTTGTCAACTGATCTCCAGTAGCATTTTGGGCACCTACTGACCTGGGGATTTCCTCTTTCAGTATCCTATCATTTTGCCTTTTCATACTGTTCATGGGGTTCTCAAGGCAAGAATACTGAAGTGGTTTGCCATTCCCTTCTCCAGTGGACCACATTCTGTCAGACCTCTCCACTATGACCCGCCCATCTTGGTGGCCTCACAGGCATGGCTTAGATTCAGTACAGAGGGGCAGCAGTGAGGAGATACCCCTTGTCCAAGGTAAGGAGCAGTGGCTGCGCTTTGCTGGAGCAGCCATGAACAGATACCCCACGTCCAAGGTAAGAGAAACCCAAGTAAGACGATAGGTGTTGCAAGAGGGCATCAGAGGGCAGACACACTGAAACCATAATCACAGAAAATTCAGTGAATTACCTACCTTTTAAACAGGAGTAACCTCTGGGAGCAAATTTCAAATGGTTAAATTTCAAGCCTTCAAAAGTTGTTGTTGTTCCATCTTAAGTTGTGTCTGACTTTTGCCACCCCATGGACTGTAGCATGCTGGCTCCTTTGTCCTCCACCATCTCCTAGAGTTTGCTCAAATTCATGTTCATTAAGTCGGTGATGCTATCTAACCATCTCATCCTCTGTCACCCCTTTCTCTTTTTGCCTTCAATTTTTCCCAGCATCAGTTTCTTTTCCAATGTGTCAGCTCTTCACCTCAGGTGGGCAAAGTATTGGAGTGTAAACAATTCCAGGTGGTGGTGAAAGAGCTGCTGCAGAGGAAGGTGCCTTTGTCCATGGCAGCTTATCCAAGAATTCTTCTCCTCTGCTACCTCTCTTCAGTGCTCACCACAATATATCTCAATCTAATTTATTTTCTTATCTCCATGAATGGCCCCATATTCTCTCAATCACATAGGTTCTTAAACTTGGAGTTGTCACTCATTTTTCATCTTCTTCACCTTTAAAATTCTTTCATATAGGACCTGTGTCCTAGAGATGTGAATCTACAATGTCTCTAACATCCTTTCAAACTTCCAGGCTCTATTTGCATCCCTGATGGTCCCTCCTCACAGACTGTTTAATTTATTATGAACTGGACTCCATCTCTTCAGTGTCTACCTGTTCCATTGTGTTCAGATAAAGCTTACAGCATATCTGTGATCATCCATTCTCATGTTAAATTAATAATTAATATAATAATAACAATAGAAATTTTGTTTATAATATTGTTAGATACAACCCACTGTTTGACATTTATGATCTTCTGTGACTGACCCTAACATACTCCTTTAAGCCACATGATTTATTATTTTCTCACATATCCATGTGAGCTGTCTAGATTAGCCCATTGACTGTTGCCCTTTGCACTCTTGTGTCTTTTTCTATATGCTCCCTCTGAAATGAATTTGGTTTCTCCTTCGTCTACAAAATCTCTCCCATCCTTCAGAATCATCTTCCTCAATTTTTTTGAATGTGTATCATTGTCTCACCAACTCCATGATGACAGAAACTATGGCTTCATCAGTTTTTGAATTTAAAATTATTTCTTGGACTTGAGTAAATATATATTCAACTAAATTGAATATAACATTAATGTTATAGTGTTACTGTCTCCAAAAATTTCTGACATATTAATCTAGTTACTTCTTTCAGTTCAGTTCAGTCGCTCAGTCGTGTCCGACTCTCTGCGACCCCATGAATTGCAGCACGCCAGGCCTCCCTGTCCATCACCAACTCCCGGAGTTCACTCAGACTCACGTCCATCGAGTCAGTGATGCCATCCAGCCATCTCATCCTCTGTTGTCCCCTTCTCCTCCTGCCCCCAATCCCTCCCAGCATCAGGGTCTTTTCCAATGAGTCAACTCTTCGCATGAGGTGGCCAAAGTACTGGAGCTTCAGCTTTAGCATCATTCCTTCCAAAGAAATCCCAGGGCTGATCTCCTTCAGAATGGACTGGTTGGATCTCCTTGCAGTCCAAGGGACTCTCAAGAGTCTTCTCCAACACCACAGTTCAATTCTTCGGCGCTCAGCTTTCTTCACAGTCCAACTCTCATATCCATACATGACCACTAGACAAACCATAGCCTTGAGTAGACGGACCTTTGTAGGCAATGTAACGTCTCTGCTTTTCAATATGCTATCTAGGTTGGTAATAACTTTTCTTCCAAGGAGTAAGCGTCTTTTAATTTCATGGCTGCAATCACCATCTGTAGTGATTTTGGAGCCCCCAAAAATAAAGTCTGACACTGTTTCCACTGTTTCCGCATCTATTTCCCATGAAGTAATGGGACCAGATGCCGTGATCTTCGTTTTCTGAACGTTGAACTTTAAGCCAACTTTATGTTCATGTTATGGAGAAGGCAATGGAACCCCACTCCAGTACTCTTGCCTGGAAAATCCCACGGATGGAGGAGCCTCGTGGGCTTCAGTCCACGGGGTCGCTAAGAGTCGGACACGACTGAGCGACTTGACTTTCACTTTTCACTTTCATGCATTGGAGAAGGAAATGGCAACCCACTCCAGTGTTCTTGCCTGGAGAATCCCGTGGACGGGGGAGCCTGGTGGGCTGCTGTCTATGGGGTCGCACAGAGTTGGACACGAATGAAGTGACTTAGCAGCAGCAGCATGTTCATGTTAAGTTTCAATGTATCACTTTGTCATTTTGTACAGGTGTTATACCCAAAAAAGGACATAATTTTAATACCTTTTTTTCACTAAATGAAATATTGCCATAGTATTTATTTTGTACTCCTTGGAAGAAAAATTATGACCAACCTAGATAGCATATTGAAAAGCAGAGACTTTACTTTGCCAACAAAGGTCCGTCTAGTCAAGGCTATGGTTTTTCCTGTGGTCATGTATGGATGTGAGAGTTGGACTGTGAAGAAGGCTGAGCACCGAAGAATTGATGCTTTTGAACTGTGGTGTTGGAGAAGACTCTTGAGAGTGCCTTGGACTGCAAGGAGATCCATCCAGTCCATTTTGAAGGAAATCAGCCATTCTTTGGAAGGAATGATGCTAAAGCTGAAACTCCAGTACTTTGGCCACCTTATGTGAAGAGTTGACTCATTGCAAAAGACTCTGAGGCTGGGAGGGATTGGGTCAGGAGGAGAAGGGACGACAGAGGATGAGATGGCTGGATGGCATCACTGACTTGATGCACGTGTCTAAGTGAACTCCAGGAGTTGGTGATGCACAGGGAGGCCTGGCATGCTGCGATTCATGGGGTCACAAAGAGTCGGACATGACTGAGCAACTGAACTGAACTGAACTGCATGCATTCATTATTATTGATTTAATAACTTAATGTAGAGCATCCTTGTTTTTATTAGCATACTGTGAGTTTGGATAATAGTGCTTTTTTTGCCTCAAAAGAATACATATGCATTTACCAACTGGATCATGCATCACCTCGAATGACTGCTGCAGTCTATCTTCTTATAAGTCTTTTTCTCAAGTTTGGATCACTCAGTCATGTCCAATTCTTTATGCCCCATGAACTGTAGCCTTCTAGATTCCTCTGTCCATGGGATTCTCCAGACAAGAATACTGAAGTGGGGTGCCATTCCCTTCTCCAGAGGAATTTCCCAACCCAGGGATCAAACCCAGGTTGCTCATACTGTAGGCAGATTCTTGACCATCTGACCAACCTGAGAAGCCCTTTTTATATAAAGTAGATGTGAAAGCGTACAGGTGAAAAGGAGAAAGCAATCGGGAAAATTATCATTAGGCAAGATCTTGAAAATAATGCTCAGTGTAGTTTAGTCATAACAAAGTAACAGGTAATGAAATATCAGGAGGCTAATGAATTAGGAAAGAAAAACTATAGGTAAAAACAATATGCTCAGGGGAGAAGTGAAAATGGACAGTGGAAGAGTATATTTATGAATTGCAGAATAATAAATTTTATTTATGAAAGTAGACAGGCTTTATCTTGTAAACCTATCAGTTGTCTCAGTGGAGTGGTCCGTAAAGCTTTATGACTTTAGTGTGGACTCTGGTAGAAAGATATACTATAGTAGATCATATTAATTTAAATTTACTATGTAAACATGTAGTGGCTTTTAAACTTATTGACTGAACAATTCCAATTGATATTTTTAATCAACATAAGCATTCTGTTGTGATCATTTCTGAATATTGAGCTAAATGCTAGCAATTCTTATTTGAAAAACAAATATGATATAGAGCTGTTTGCTAATTTTTCAGCTTAGTTAGAAACTATATTTTATCTAAAGATACAGTTTTCCCATGGTGTAGTAGATCTTATATTAGATAATGACATGGACTACTGAATGGTAATACCATTCAAATTCAAAACTTAATCCATCTCACCCATGACAAAGATGGGTCCTGAATTTCAAATCCCACTGTGTAAACTGATTCTACAGGTTGCACAGATTTTAAATCCAAGAACTTTAACTTCATTTTAGCTTTGAAAAAAGCTAAAATATCCAGTATTGCCCTTCTTTATAAAACATAGTCCCTGGTGTCTCAGTCATAAGAATACCCTTGCCAATACAGGAGATGTGAGTTCAATCCCTGGGTTGGGAAGATTCCGTGTAGAAGGAAATAGCAACCTATTCCTATGTTTTTGCCATGGGAAATCCCATGGATAGAGGAGCCTACTTAAGCTACAGTCCATGGAGTCTCGGAAGAGTCAGACATGACTTAGTGATTAAACAGCGGAAGTATTAACTTCAGTATTTTTCAAATGATAGTTGTGAGAATAAAATTAGGTAATATTTTGAATAATTAGGCTTCCCAGGTGGCTCAGTGGTAAAGAATCCACCTGCCAAGCAGGAGCTGCAAGTTCAGTCTCTGGGTTGGGAAGATCTCCTGGAGGAAGAGAGGACAACCCACCGCAGTATCCTTGTCTGGGAAATCCCATGAAGAGGAGAGCCTGGAGGGCCAAAATCCATGGGGTTGCAAAGGAGTCAGACATGACTTCGTGTCTAATCAACAACAAAAAATTGAATGGTATAAAAATTAGAAAAAGCTAGATGACCTGTCAACATTAAGATAGAACTGAATTTGTCAACAGAATTTTGTATGACTTTGGAAATGTTAATATATAATAGTACATTGTCCAATGTGGTAACTACAAGCCACATATGGCTACTTAACACTTGAAATGTGGCTTGCATATTTAAGGAAATGAATTTTTCTTGTATTTAATTTTAGCTTTATTAACATAAATTAAAATACATAGATGGAGTTAGTGACTACAGTGTTGCACAATACAGATAGAGAATGAACTTTTAAATCCATTTAATCATTTAATAGATGAAGTTTGTAATTCATGTAGCTGTTGCAAGATTTCACAGCTTAGGCAGTCAGAAATTCCCCCAGGGTTTACAGTGGAGATTTTGGATAAGCTATGAGCCAATCTTTTTTGATCATAAATTATTAATTAACATATAGCTTTGGCTATCCACCTAGTCTGCAACTAAGTTTTAGTATTTGTGTTACTGTAATTAAATCATAAATACTACTTGTTGTCTCAATTAATTTAATTGGTTAGACTAGGCGGATAGAAATGTAAAAAAGTTAATCTACAAGTCTTACAATGACTGGTGAATAGTATGTGCTCTTACATATTAGCTACTTTTAATCAAAACAAACACTGAAGAAAAAATAAACATAGACACTATTCTGAATGAAAAAGGATCGAGTTGATTATATTGATACTTCAGTTCAGTCGCTTAGTCATGTCCAACTCTTTGCGACTCCATGAATCGCAGCACACCAGGCCTCCCTGTCCATCACCAGCTCACGGAATTCACCCAAACTCATGTCCATTGAGTCGGTGATGCCATCCAACCATCTCATCCTCTGTCGTCCCCTTCTCCTCTTGTCCTCAATCTTTCTCAGCATCAGGGTCTTTTCAAATGAGTCAGATCTTCGCATGAGGTGGCCAAAGTATTGGAGCTTCAGCTTCAACATCAGTCCTTCCAATGAGCAACCAGGACTGATCTCCTTCAGAATGGACTGGTTGGATCTCCTTGCAGTCCAAGGGACTCTCAAGAGTCTTCTCCAACACCACAGTTCAAAAGCATCAATTCTTCAATGCTCAGCTTTCTTCATAGTCCAACTCTCATATCCATACATGACTACTGGAAAAACTGTAGCCTTGACTAGACAGACCTTTGTTGACAAACTAATGTCTCTGCTTTCTAATATGCTGTCTAGGTTGTTCATAACTTTCCTTCTAAGGAGTAAGTGTCTTTTAATTTCTTTTTTTTTTTTAATTTTTTCTTTTTTTTTAATTTTATTTTATTTTTAAACCTGAAACACTGTATTAGTTAAGGTTTGGGCAATATATAGAGCTATGCTTCCCTTGAATTGGGGTTAATCCAGTCCTGGTGTGCTTGCTGTACTTTCCCTAAGATAATTTTTAAGCATTCCCAAGAATTCTGCCTTTGCTGAGTTGACCTCAAGGCCAGGAGAGAAGCTGGGTCTTAGCCATCTTGCTTGAAAGAGCATTTCATGCCTCTTAGACTGACACTTAGATTTCCTTAACTCTGTGTGGTGTTAGAGAATATTTTAGTTTCATTCTTTTACATGTAGCTGTACAGTTTTCCCAATAGCACTTATTGAAGACACAATCATTTCTCCATTCTATATTCTTGCCTCCTTTGTCCTGGATAATTGATGATAAGTGCCTGGTTTTATGTCTGGCCTGTCTATCCTGTTCTGTTGATCTATATTTCTGTTTGTGCACCTTTGCCTACTGTAGTATAGCCTGAGCTTTGAAGTATAGACTGAGTCCAGGGAAGCTGACTTTTCCAACTTCATATTTCTTTCTCAGGATTGATTTGGCCTTTTAAAATCTTCTGTATTTCCATACAGAGTTTTTAAGTTTTGTTCTAGTTTTCTGAAAAATGCCATTGGTAATCTGTTAGGGACTGCTTTGTATATTTAGATCATCCTGGATAGTAGAGTCATTTTGATAATTGTTTGGGTCCTTTAATGGACCAGAACCTGGTGGTCCAGAGTCAATGATAAGAAAGTGAAAGAGAGAGAGAGAAAGAAAGAAAGACAGACAGACATGGGGACCCAAGCTCTGATGGAGCAAAGGTGCTTTAATGATCTTTCTGTGAGTATATATAGGCTGTTGTACAAGAAATTTGACAATGATAAAGATCAGAAAACCAAACGTACAGCAACCGTGACCAGGGGAACAAGGGATTAATGGTCACAAGGTCAGGAGACAATCCATATCTCAAGAAAGAAGATTGAGACTAAGCAGTTTGTGGTAAGGAGAGTGTTTACTGAAGAAGATTCAAGCCTGTCTCATCCTATGACCTCAGTAGCGGCTTGCTGTTCCACTGGTTTCTGGCAACAGAAACTGATAAGGAACAGAGGATTTATGAAAAACAGCAGGTAGGAATCCTCCTGTTAAACATTCCCTGATATATAATATTGATTCTTCCAATGCAAGAACATGGTATAACTTTCCATCTATCTGTGTTATCTTTGATTTCTTTCATCAGCATCTTATGGTTTTCAGAGCACAGGTCTCTTGCCTCCTTAGATAGACTTATTCTTAGGTATTTTATTATTTTTAAAGACCTAAATGTAAGACTAAATACTATACAACTCTTAGAGGAAAACATAGGTTAGTATACTATTTGACATAAATCAATGAAAACAAAAACAAAAATAAACAAATGAAATCTAGTTAAACTTAAAAGATTTTGCATAGCAAAGGGAACCATAAAAAAAGTGAAAAGACAGCCCACAGAATGGGAGAAAATATTTGCAAATTTGGTGACATTTCTCAAAAAAAAAAAGACATACAGATGGCCAAAAAGCACATGAAAAGATACTCAACATTACTAATTATTAGAGAAATACAAATCAAAACTGCAGTGTCAGAATGGCCATCATCAAAAGATTTAGTAAAAATCAAAAGAATAGTAAATGCTGCGGTGTGTGTGGAAAAAAAGGGAACTTCCTACATCACTGGTAGGAATGTAAATTGGTATACCCACTATGGAGAACAGAGTGGAGGTTCCTTAAAAAATAAAAATAGAGCTACCATATGATTCATCAATCCCACTCCTGGGCATATATCCAGAGAAAATCATAATTTGAAAAGATACATGAACCCCAATGTTTGTTGCAGCAGTATTTAAAATAGCTAAGACATGGAAGCAACCTAAATGTCCATCATCAGAGGAATAGGCAAAGAAAATGTGGTACATATATACAGTAGAATATTGTTCAGCAATTAAAAGAATGAAATAATGCCATTTGCAACAATACTAACTGACATAGAAATTCTCATACTAAGTGAAGTAATCAGACAAAGACAAATATTATATGGTACACTTATATATGGAATCTTAAAAATGATACAAATAAACACTTTCCTGGTTGTCTAGTGGTTAAGATTCCATGCTCCCAATATAGGAGGTGGGGGTGTGGGTTTAATCTCTGGTTGAGGATCTAAGACACCATGTGCCATGCAGCATAGCCAAAAAAAAAAAAAAGTACAAATGAACATACTTACAAAAAAGAAACAGACTTACAGACTTTAAAAACAAATTTAAGATTATCAAAGAGGAAAGACAGTCTGATTGTGTGCTTGGTCAGTCACAGTCACTCAGTCGTGTTCAACTCAGCCTGCCAGGCTCCTTTGTCCATGGAATTTAACAGGCAAGAATACTGGAATGGGTAGCCATTCCCTTCTCTAGGGGGTATTCCTGACACAGCGATTGAACCAGGTCTCTTACAGTGCAGCTGGATTCTGTACCATCTGAGTCACCAGTAGCATTGAGGAAAGGTGGAGGGAGGGATAAATTAGGAGATTGGTATTAACATATGTGAACTACTATATATAAAATTGGTAGTCAACAAAGACCAATATAGCACTGTAGATCCCAGGGAACTCTAAGCAGTATTCTCTAATAACCTATATGGGAAAAGAATCTGCAAAAGAATGGATATATGTATGTGAATAACAGAATCACTCTGGTATACAATTGCTATACAGTTGAAATTAACATAACATTGTAAATTAACTATACTCCAATATAAAATAATAGTTAAATTAAACTTTTAAAAAATCCATCTTTTCTGGGTGACTTGATAAATCTCTCTTGGTCTGTGTGTCCTTTGACTTTCTGAACTATATAGAAACTTACTGCTTCCAATCTCAGAAAAGAGGTTTCTGAGACTAAATAAATCTTCCTCTATAAAATTTCCTGGCATTTTCATATGTCTTATTTATAACTTAGATTAACCTTATTTTTACAGCTTTACTACATAAAAAAGTGTTGGCCTTGAGACAACAGCATAGCTTCCTCTTGGAGCTTGTTAGAAATACAGCATGTCAGGCCCACCAGATCTACTCAATCAGTATCTGCATGTTATGATTCCTCAGTATTTCACCAGTTGGTACATAAAGAATAAAAAGTATTCTTTCATAGTAATAACACACTGCCTCTTATTAGTTCTGAAAAAACAGGGCAATGATTTATTAACTGAACTTGGCTTTATTACCACTTCTTTTAGTGAGACAAATTTCATCATCCTCAGCTGACCTAAGCTCCATATTTCCATGTATATCCCCTATATTTACCTTAACTTCAAGCAAAAATCACAGGGTAAAGGATAGATTATATTTTCTTTTGTTGGAATTCTAATTCTCTTTTGTTGTTGTTCAATCACCCAGTCATGTCTGACTCTTTGCAGTCCCATAACTACAGCATGCCAGACTTCCCTGTCCTTCACCATCTCCTGGAGCTTGCTCAAACTTATGTTTATCGAGTCGGTGATGCCATCCAACCGTCTCATCCTCTGTCATCCCCTTCTCCTCCTGCCTTCAATCTTTCCCACCGTCAGGGTGTTTTCCAGTGAGTCAGTTCTTCGCATCAGGTGGCCAAAGTATTGTCGCTTCAGCTTCAGCATCATTCTTTCCCATGAATATTCAGGGTTGATTTCTTTTAGGAAGGGACTCTCAAGAGTCTTCTCCAAAACCACAGTTTAAAAGCATCAATTCTTTGGCGCTCAGCCTGCTTTTTGGTCCAACCCTCACATCCATACATGACTACAGGAAAAACCATAGCTTTGACTAAACAGATCTTTGTTGGCAAGGTAATGTCTCTGCTTTTTAATATGCTGTCTAGGTTTGTCTAAAATTAAGTTAAAATACATAAAAATAGGACGAGGGAGGAGGGTTCAGGATGGGGAACACATGTATACCTGTGGCGGATTCATTTTGATATTTGGCAAAACTAATACAATATTGTCAAGTTTAAAAATAAAATTAAATTAAAAAATAAAGCATTTATATTCTATTAGATAAATATTCTATTCTATTTTTAGCCATGTTCATTGATACAAACCTTGTTTTATGCAACTTGAATCTCATATTATAGTTTAAGCCTTTTTGGTTTACTGCTGTCTTTTGTGGACCAATGTGAATAATTAAATAACAAAAGTCTTTTAGTCAAAATCTGTCTTAAAGAAAAGCCCTTTTCCCAGATTTCTCATTTTGACTTATCTACCTCAAAAACAATTGTCATCATAGTTTAGCAATGGTTATATTTAAATGATAATTTCTAAAATTAAAGAATAAAACAGTAAATAAATGATAAATTTTAAATTTATTTTCCCACTTAGCTTAATGTTCTCTGCCTCCATAATATCATTTCTATTTTGATTAATAATTGCTTTTTAGCCTTGATCTAGTAGTTGATCTTTACTTGTATTTCCAAAAGTTTCTCTAATATGTCGGAAATAAATTTCTGAAAATGCAGCATGTAGGAAGATACAGAGTACATTTAAATTTTTTGATAATAACAGTGATTTTATTTGTTGTTTGTTTTAGGTGACATTTCTGATAAATAAGCTTTGGTTGAATTTTGTTTAGAAAATGGTTTGCTGAATAGATTTTAACTCTAATTATTATTCTATCTTAAAGTATATATTGAATCCAAAAAAAAGATAAAGAAGACAAGAAAGTAAAAAATAGAACACAGCTACTATTATATTTCTTTTCTTATTGTAATATTCATCAAAGAAATACTCTAAGCACTGTGTAATTGTGTGTGTAAGTATGCTTCTTATAAGCTCAAATGTGTTATGTTCTGGGCTTCTCAGGTGGTGCTAGTAGTAAAGAGCCTGTTGCCAGTGTAGGAGACATTAGAGGTTTGATCCCTGGGTTGGAAAGATCCCTTGGAAGAGGGCATGGAAACTCACCCAAGTATTCTTGTCTAGAGAATTCCATGCTTAGAAGAGCCTGGCAGGCTACAGTCAATAGGGTCGCACAGAGTCAGACACAGCTGGGGTGACTTAGCATGTATGCAAGTACGTGTTATTTTGTAATATACTAATTATATCTGGCAATTGACAATTGATTAGTCAATTTAGATTAACTTATTATGTTTCAGTACAACTTATGAAAGATCTGACTCTTGTCCTACCTGATGGGCTCAGAAAAAAATATGAAATAGGAATTTAGCTTTCAGAAACAGTGTACCTGACATTGGTTATATTAAGGCAATTTTGCATTAATCGCATTGAGTTATATTAGAGTCCACAGAGAAGCTGTTTCTTAGCCCATCCCATATGACTTTGTGGTACTGGTTCTGAGTTGTATATTTGAATTATATGATTTTATTTAAATTCTTAAAAATAATTCTGGAAGTTTTCTGCAACAAGGATTTCTTTGAAGGGTGTGGGTAAGAGATAAAGGTCTGTGCTAAGGCTTTGTCAGGATAGAAATGGGCAGGTAAGAGAAATTTCAGAAATAGAGGATAGTCTACTCCATCAGATGCTTCAAGTGTATGTTTTGTGAATACCTGTTTAACCAGTTCAATTTATACTAGTTTCTGATATAGTCAGTACAGTACAAATAAAGTGCAAACACATCCCCTGTTAATCTGTAATATGCCAAATAATGAGGCTGTTCTTTCTCCTGTATTTTAAGTGTAAGTTTATTTTTCTCTTTCATTACTATATTTATTCATTCACTTAACAAAACAATTTTGAATGGCCACAACATGCCAAGTGGGGCTAACTAGATGAAGTGTCCATTTGTTATAAAAATGATGTATTTTTTAAAGGATCATACATTTTATAAAGATGTTTCAATTAAATTGCTCTTCCTGTCCTCATTGCTAAGAATTTAGAAAGGCATTTATAAAGTAGCACCACCTTTCTGGAGGACAACTTAACGAGATATCAAAAACATTTAAAGTGTGCACCACATTTGTTATTTATTTCTACAAGTAGTTAGGCATTGCTGCTGCTGCTGCTAAGTCATTTAATCGTGTCCGACTCTGTGCGACCCCATAGACGGCAGCCCACCAGGCTCTGCCATCCCTGGGATTCTCCAGGCAAGAACACTGGAGTCGGTTGCCATTTCCTTCTCCAGGCATTGCTATGGTTGCTGAAATAGTATTCTTACCTTGTGTATTTTGCTTTGTTAGATAAATAACACTTACAAAGAAAAATGCCATAGCAATGCTGAATCTCTTTTATCAGTAGAACAAATTTATACAGATATTCTTAGACTGCAGAATAACTGCCGGTATGTCATGGCAGAAATATATTGTGCAACTAATATGTTCCATCTAAGGTTCCTTTATCAAACTTACTACCTTTATACACAACTGTGTATCTAAGTCAAATAACTTTGGTCCTTAAATAGAGGCCTGCTTTTATAAGTTTTGGCAAAGAAATACTTTACTTTTTTTTTTTTTTTTACAAAAAGCAATTCTTTCTAGTTTATGTGCAGTTAGTATAAAAATGCACGGCAACAATAAACCTCTTGTGATACTGAATTTAGGATTATAACAAATAGTATTAAAATAATCAAATTACACACATTTCTTATTATTCCTATTTATGAATGGATACTAATTAGAGTATAGAGATGTCTAATTTTACCAACATGTTACTGGCCCATATTTTATATAAGTGAAATGGTGATAATGAACTTTTATCATACATGAAAAAAAGACAGTATATTTTTCTTGTTTCTTATGTACTTTACCATATCATTACTAAAAGGAAAATGCTTTCCTGAACACGTTTCATTTAGTGTTTAGAGGATGTTCTATTTTAATCTACTTAACTTTTTTCACAATAAAATCTGAAATCATTTTACATTTCTAAAGGGATATATAGTCTTAAGTTCATAGAAGAGAAGAGTTTACTACACATGGTGTCCTTTTGCTCAGCAGCAAAAAGGCCAAGAAGCTAAATGAATATGCCCTCAAGTCTACAAGTGAAAAATAGATCTTATAAGCAAGAGAGACAATAAGATATTAAATTGGAAACAGGTAGAGCTGCGGAACCTCAGCTGCAACATACCCTTTGTAAAATACATTTCCCATATGGTCTGTTGGTAATTTTTATGCATTTTAGTCACATAGTGAATTGATGTGTACAGGAAGAATGTATATTATTTTACCAGGACCTTAGTCTAGAAAATAAAATGAGGTACTACTGTCATTATTTAGGTATAAAGAAACAACCAGATGTTTATTTCAGTAGAGATAATAAACTAATCACTGAATAGGAAATATATTCACATTATTTCTGTTTTTTTTAAACTCGATGATTTCATTTAAGGTAAAAGTGTTAATCCGTTGAGTCATGTCCGACTCTGTGACCCCATTGACTACAGTACCCCAGGTTCCTCTCTCCATGGGATTCTCCAGGCAAGGATACTGGAGTGGGTTGCCAATTCCTTCTCCAGGGGATCTTCCCCACTCAGGGATCAAACGTGGGTCTCCTACCTTGCACACAGTCTTTATCATCTGAGCCACCAGGGAAGCCCTGGTTTCACTGAATGGTGTTTAAATTAGACAATATTATTTCTTTAATTGTAATGCCATTGAATTGTAGAAACATTGAATACAGATGCGTTAAAAATTACAAAAGTATTTACCTATGATTTCTTAAACTTTAAGAAAAATAATGACTCTTTCCTCCAGAAAGCTGTATATATTCGAGCTTCCCAGGTGGAGCTAGGTTTAAAAGAACTCGCCTACCAATGCAGGGACATAATAGATGTGGGTTGGATCCCTGCGTCAGGAAGATCCCCTGAAGGAGGAAATGGCAATCCACACATATATCCTCACATTCACATAAAAATTAGCAGATAATTTAGTGAGAATTATAGACTGGTTTCACCTACCTACAATATCTGTATTTATTTTTCCAACCAAGAATATAAACTCCTATGGAAGTACAGGAGATTTGTTTTGCTTCCTCATGTGCAAACAGAATATTGATTCTAACTTTTATTCATTGAAGAGAATGACTTTATCACTTAAGACTGTAGATTGATAGTAATTATCAATATTAATAAAATTTATGAAAATTCCATCCTAACTTTAACATTTCTACTGATTTCTTTATTCGCAACACAGGAAAAATTATATTCCACTTGAAATGTATATTGTGTGTGCTAGTCATGTCCAACTCTTTGCAACCCCATGACCTTGTAGCCCACCAGGCTCCTCTATTCATGGGGATTCTCTAGGCAAGAATACTGGAGTGGGTTGCCATGCCCTCCTCCAGGGGTTCTTCCCAACCCAGGAATTAAACCCAGGTCTCCCACATTGCAGGTGGATTCTTTATTGTGTGAAGCACCAGGGAAGCCCCAACCTGTATATGAAAATACTTTGTGTCTTCTGAATACATTGTATAAAAATCAAGTTTGAAACAAATCATAGGTATTTACTACTTGCCCATTACTTTGGTTCTATGAAGAGAATCATCAAGAAAATGGAAATCTGACCTGCCTCTTTTAAAAGGAAATAATAAAATATGACGATTAGAACTCTTGTGTTTTCGTACTACTTTGAATTCTTTTTCTTCCTCTTCTATTTCTGTTTCTTTGTATTATTGTTGTTATTAGTATCATCTCTTTTTTTTTTTTTGGCTTTATTTTAACTCACAATTTCAAGGTCTTAATATATTCACCCATGTGGGACACGTATCTAAAAGACAGTCACAAATGCTGGGTTTATCTGAGCTCCCTTGTCTTTTATTTTGCTTTCATATTTCTAAGGACTCCATTAATTTGTGCTAGATTATAACCATTCTCATCTGTGTTCTTTTTATCTAGGCTCAGGTTGTGTAGTTTCCTATTACTTCATACGTGTCTCTAGCAAAATTGAAATACTTGAAAACAGGATCATGTTTGACATAGCTTTGGACCCATAGTAGATTTAGCCAATAGTGAATCACATACAGACTGAGAGAGATAATTCTCTGAATTAAAAAAGAAAAGAAAGCAAAAGCAGAATGAATAATTATTTCATTAAAATGTCACTCCATATCCCAAATCTAATAAATAAAATAAAGTCTGTAAGAGGAAATTTCCTCCCTCCAAAACTATAATTATCACTATTTAGCCATGCTTTCAATAGAAATTGATGGTGTGTTATGCTTAAGATAGCAGAATTATTAAAAAAAATATCATTAGTAAATCTACTTATCATCCATAGCATACTGAACTTGAGTGGCATTTTAGGAGATGAAAAAATTTTATCCAAAATATATTATAGTTAATATTTTACGTGTGGATTGAAGTAGTTTTCCTTAAAATATAATAAGGAAATATTACAGATTTTATCCCTACAGTCTGTTAGAATCTAAATATATGTTGAGTTTTCTTCCACTCCACTATGTATTAAATAATATAATTCTGGATATTTAATAATAATATACTTACAGAGGTCAAAAAAATCAACAGTATTTTCCCTATGTGAAACTGCCATGAGTTGGGATAGATTATATATGGAAATATGTACTAAATAGTCTACTGGGAAAAAGAATAATCACTTCCCTTGCTGTGTGCAGAATTTGTAAAAGTGCAAGTTTCACTTTTTATACCATGTCTTTATCTTAGCACTTGGAAAATAAACATTCCTCTATGTTCCTCTTATATCACCTTTATTCTTCGGAAAAATAATTTCTCATTTTATACTCTGCTGATAATTTTGAGAATACAACACTTTTTAGGCACCCGTAATGCAAAATTGACTGCTCTGCCCTGATTTGCTATTTAAAAATCAAATATACTTTTCATAGAAACATTATAAGAATAGTCTCTGAAACTATTTGACAGCCAAAAATCTAACCACAGCACAAGTGTACCTTAATAGGAAAATAAACATATTATAGTGGAATACCACAAATCAGTGGAAATGATTCACAACTACACAAACATGGATGAATCTCTCATATAATAAGTGGAAGAAACCAGATACCAGATGATGCATATTTTATGATTCCATTTGAAAAAAAATTAAATGACAAATTAATCTGTAGAGTTAGAACAGAATAGAGGTTTTTCTGGAAGTAGCACAATGACTAGAACTGGGTATGAAGGATGCTCTGGGATGGTGGTGATGTTCTGTCTTTAGTCTAGGTATTATTTATGTGGGTACTTACTTTGTAAAAGTATCATTGAACTTTGCAATATGAATTTCGTACTTCTTTTGCATGTATATAATACTTTCTTTAAAAGTTTTCTTAAAAAGGACTATGTCACCATTTTAGCCTTTTGCATTTAAGCCTAATATTAATGCAATATAATAGTGTTATATAATTACTATATATTAATCTTAATGTATGTTCAATTACATTTATATATGTTTATATGGTTTATTTTTACTCTCTCCAATGGAACACTCTCAATGTTTAATGACTATTGCCCTCATTAAATATTACTATTGCCCTTCTCATTAAAAAAAAATGAGAAGTATATTTGATATATCATGAAATTATAGAATAGTTTATCAATGTTGTTTCTGTTTTTGGTCTTTTTCTGTTAATGAAGAACTAACAGGTTTATTCTGATAGTTTAATAAACTTTTCCAATGTCAAATTTATTTTCATAAAATTATGTAAGTGGATAGTCTATCAGAATTTTTAAAATACTGTTTTCCTTGTTGCTATTTTTTGAAGTTGCAAAATAATCAATATCAAATTTTTTACATTAATTTATTTTAATTGGAGGATAATTACTTTACAATATTGGATGGTTTCTGCCATACATCAACATGAATCAGCCAGTGGTATATGTGTGTACCACCCCATCCTGAACCTCCCTCCCCACCTCTCATCCCTCTGGGTTGTCCCAGAGCACCAACTTTGAGTGCCCTGCTTCATGCATCAGATTTTTTTTAATAAAGATGAAAATTCAAGTAAATACTGCAAATACCACATTTTGTTAGAACTCAGTAAAAAGATCATTGCTTTATTCCTTAGAAATTATTTAGAATGCTGATTTCTGCCATTTTTTCAGTTTTAAAAGTCTAAATGGCAAATTATATTAGGAAAAATACAAATACAGCATAGTTAAATACATTCTATACCTCCTATTTTGGGAATATAAAATAGTCAGTGATCTGTAATTATGGGTATTCAGCTAGATATTTACCAGTGAAGCAGTTAATGAAAACTTCTGCAGTAGTGTTAAGGAGACTGTAACACCAAAAGGAACTTATCCAATCCACTAGAATGACAGTGTGCTGATTTTACTGTGGACATGGAATAAATTGTCACAATTCTGAAACCTAAGTTGTGCGTGTGGAAAGGAAAGTAACTCACTTTTTTAGACATCTAAAAAATTCATCTTCCAAAACACTGCCACATGGGCAAGGCTTAGAGCACCAGACTTTGAAGATAGATATGTTCGTGCCATGCTGTTGCATGAAGTTATTCTTTCCTAGCTACACTCATTGCATACAGCCTGGAGGGAGGAAATAAAACACAAACACGTGAGACAAAGTGTATCATCTCTCTAAAACATGTATCTCTGAGATTCTGAAGCATTGAAGAGGTTCTTCATGCACCCTCCTTCCTTGCCTTTCTTTTTAACAATAGGATACTTAGCATGGCTTATTACAACACGTATTTGCCTGTTGATTATCACAGCTCTGAAATAAGGTTTGTTCTTTGTTGTGGCTTCATCGTATTAGTGTAAAATCTTAGGCATTCCACATTCTGTGTTGTTCCTTAGCTGCTTTACTGATTTCCCCTTTCTTTTGTCTGAGATAGATGATGTAGAATAACTTCTTCCCAAATTTAAGAAGCTCCTTCTTTTAGGCTTGAGTCTTTCTACACTTTTAACATATGAATTCATTTTATAAAAGATGCAAAATTAATTACCAAAGATACAGAGTAAGCAATAAACACAATTGTCACTATTCAAATTAAAGCTTTCTACACATTGTTAAAGCGTTGTCAGAATTCATACACACATAAAGAACTACCATCATAATTTAAAAGTTATTTTCAGTGAAATTTCATTTATTGTTTAATACAGGCACATGATTCATAATCCCTGTCTTCCCTGTCGCTGTCTCTCTATCTCCATTTTCTCTTGCTTCCATACTCTTTCACCTCCCTGTCTCTTCTGCCTCTATCTCTCTCTGTCTTCCTACCCTCACCAAGGAATTTTATAAAAGTAAACTGTAATGCTGGGATTTCTGTGTCAAGGTTAAAGAGAATCACTTTAAAAATTAGAGGTGTCACTCATGTTGAGAAACTTTGTAGGAGATCTCTGGAGGCATGCACCAATATATTAGATTAGTACATGGAAAAATAAATGGAAAAAGAAAAAGCCCTGAAGTGATGAAGCCTGACTATGTCTTCCAAGCAACTGCCATTTTTAAAAGAACATAATTTCCTTTAACCAGAAATAAATAGATGGTGAAAACTGGGTGTATAACAATATGTTACCTTCTTTATGATATTTCCACATAGTTTGTGCAATCCAAACTAGATCAAATGACTAAAAACTAACCTTTGAGTAAATTCTTTGCAAATATTGTGTAGCATTTTCTTTATTTTGTGACTGGAAACCAAGTATTGATATCTATGGCTCAGACTGTAAAAAATCTGTTTGCAATGCAGGAAACCCAGTTTCAATCCCTGGGTCGGAAAGACCCCTATGGAGAAGGGAACTGCAACCTACTCCAGTATTCTTGCCTGGAAAATCCCATGGACAGAAGAGCCTGGTGGGCTACAGTCCATGGGATTGCAAAGAGTCAGACACGACTGAGCGACATTGAAACATGTAAAATATCATGTATGAAACGAGTTGCCAGTCCAGGTTCGATGCACGATACTGGATGCTTGGGGCTGGTGCACTGGGATGACCCAGAGGGATGGTATGGGGAGGGAGGAGGGAGGAGGGTTCAGGATGGGGAACACATGTATACCTGTGGCGGATTCATTTTGATATTTGGCAAAACTAATATAATTATGTAAAGTTTAAAAATAAAATAAAAAAAAAAACACAATGTGTATACCTGTGGCAGATTCATGTTGATGTATGGCAAAACCAATACAATATTGTAAAGTAATTAACCTCCAATTAAAATAAATAAATTAAAAAAAAAACACAACATATTAACTTAAAATGCTTACCTGTGCATCAACTTGAAAAGTGTTCAGATTTATACTTGATAGTAGCATATTAGGAACTAGTTTTTTTATTTCAATTTGTGAAGTTCTGCTTTCTGTTTAGGCTTATTTAGCTCTGCATCACTCCATGGACACGCTCAAATTTTATTCATTCGAATTATGACATTGTTTTTATTTCATTAATTTTACAAACACAGGTTCAAAGAATCAAGAGTCAGTTTAGATATAAACTATATAAAAGCCACATTATTTGTGTCTTTATGACATCTGTAAACAGTCTAGACATTTTTCTTGCTTAGAGTTGCAACATCAACTATTGTCTGAGAGTATGTTTAATTATGAACAAGGAAAATAACAACATAAGTTTTTAATATTTCAGATTGTTATGGTGATATTAAACGGCTTTATTAAGTGACATTTCCAAAACAATTTTCAATGATGTAGATTAATTGTGCCCCTCAGGTATTTTTGTGCAAGTAATTTAAAAGCGACTGATGTTCCCACTAAACAAAGTAACTAAGGAAAATGCAGTGATTTCTTTTCTTTTGTTAATGAATATTTTTAAGAAGGTTAATTTATGACTAGAAATATAGGTATTCTCAGTACCTGGAGATTAAGTAACATGTTTTATTCTTATGAAAGCTACTGTTTTATAGTGTTAATCTTTGGCTGAGTAACAGTAGTAGTTACTAGACAATAGAATGGTTAGTTGTAGTTCATCATGGCGGTTATCCATTGCTGGAAGAGACTTCACATATCCTTTGATTGCTAATGATTTCTAAACAAGGCCTGTAGATTTGCAACATAACATGTCACATTTCTAAGGACATTCCATATCAGTGCTTTGAAGAGTTTATTGAATAAAATAGTAAATGGATGAGTATGTTAAAAAGCAAGACTTTTTCTGCAACAAAGTTGTTTATATGATGAATTTCAGTGGTTTGGTGTTGTGACTAAATCCCCCCATCGCCCCCATCTCACCCATCCACCAAAATCTAATTCCTACCTTATGAGACATTTGAAATAATAAAATGAGATAATATATTTAAAACATCTTACTCATTTCACTTGGAAATATATCAACACAATTCAAGTTTATGAGAGCTTAAGGAACCATCCTGTGCCTTGCATTAAGGCAAGAGGTTTGGTTTTTTTTTTTTTTTTTTAATACAGTTTAAGAGAAGTTTCATATCAAAAAATAAATATAAAGAATACTACCCATACCCATATCTTAGCTTTTGGGGGAGCCTGTCAAGAATTGTGAAGAATCTGAGGTTTTATCCTACTTGCTAGCTTACAACTTCCCCTGCCAGCTTTATGGATGCTAGCAGAAGATAGGAGTCTCCTGAGACAGAGACAAAGCACTTTATTATGTATATGAATCAGAGTCAGAGTATAAGCATTTTCATGTATAAGTTTCCAAACTCTACTTCTCAAAAGGTGGCACAGAATGAGTCAGGTGATACCTGTACACAACTGGATTGTGTTTCAGAAAGGGAACCTTGGCTGTAGAGACGTAAGTCTCTTAATGTCAGGAAACATGCCTACCTTTGGCCCTGAAGAGAGACATTATCTTTAATGTTCTGGGCAGTAAGCATGTCCGCTACTTGTTCTACAGGGAGACAATGTTTCTATCTTCCAGTGTTGTTATTCATTTGAAAAGATACTTCAGATCCACAAGAGAATTGTCTCTCAGTAGAAGCCATGTGGGTGCAATATGAAGACCACTTATTTTACTCTTCCCATCAATTCAAACCAACCTCAGGCATTTGAGCCAATCACTTTGGCAAAAGGGAACGAAAAATTGAAACTTACCTAAGGAATAAAATAATGGAATATTGAATTATGTGCATGTATTATTACAATCATATAATCTTTGATTTAGAATGCTTCATGGGAAATAGATGGGGAAACAGTGGAAACAGTGTCAGACTTTATTTTGGGGGGCTCCAAAATCACTGCAGATGGTGACTGTATCCATGAAATTAAAAGACGCTTACTGCTTGGAAGGAAAGTTATGACCAACCTAGATAGCATATTGAAAAGCAGAGACATTACTTTGCCAACAAAGGTCTGTCTAGTCAAGGCTATGGTTTTTCCAGTAGTCATGTATGGATGTGAGAGTTTGTGGCGGATTCATTTTGATATTTGGCAAAACTAATACAATTATGTAAAGTTTAAAAATAAAATAAAATTAAAAAAAAAAAAAAAGAAAGCTGAGCGCTGAAGAATTGATGCTTTTGAACTGTCGTGTTGAGGAAGACTCTTGAGAGTCCCTTGCATTGCAAGATCCGGCCAGTCCATTCTAAAGGAGATCAGACCTGGGTGTTCTTTGGAAGGAATGATGCTAAAGCTGAAACTCCAATACTTTGGCCCCCTCATGCGAAGAGTTGACTCATTGGAAAAGACTCTGCTGCTGGGAGGGATTGGGGGCAGGAGGAGAAGGAGACGACAGAGGATGAGGTGGCTGGATGGCATCACCCACTCGATGGACATGAGTTTGAGTGAACTCCTGGAGTTGGTGATGGACAGGGAGGCCTGGCGTGCTGTGATTCAAGGGGTTGCAAAGAGTCGGACATAACTGAGTGACTGAACTGAACTGATCTGAAGTCAATTTTTGATGTTTAGAGGTGAATGTGTAAGAGGATTTGGTCAACTCAGAAATAATCTGATAGATATACTAATTGAGTTTCCCAAGCATATTTTAGGTTCTCATACATGAAGAATTAAACACAAAAGAATAAAAAGTGAGTACAAAGTTTGCAGAAAATATGCTGAGTCAACAATCTTCACTTTCATATATTTCTAAATTTCTTGACTTTATTGAATTTATGTAAATTCTGTCTAACATTTACTTGGGCTTCCCTGGTGTCTAAGTCTGTAAAGAACCTGCCTGCAATGCAGGAGACCTTGGTTCAATCCCTGGGTTAGGGAAATCCCCTGAAGAAGGGAATGGGTACCCATTCCAGATTTCTGGCCTGGAGAATTCCATAGGCAGAGAAGCCTTGCAGAGAAACATTTACTTGAGATAGATTCTTAATATTTAATTAAAGGAATGGTATTTGTGGCAGAGAATTGAAAAACAATATTTAGCTTGATTTCACACTAAAATTAAAACACTGAACAACAAAAAAAATAATAGGAAAAGATTATTACCATTTCAGGCTAGTAAAGTTTCTAATGATTTTGTGATTTACAAAATTTTCCTAAGGTTTGTGTGGATGTTCAAAATATAAAGTACTTGAGGCAGTTAATTCTTGAGAAACATCTTTGGCAGCATATATTAATGTTTCACTTTTACCATCTAGAAATAAATATAAACTCTAGTCCACTGCCCCCATAAATAAAGCTCACAATAATTGTTTCTTCTACATAGGCCACTGTACTCTGTTTTGCTTAGTCTTAATTTGAATATTAAATGAATATGATCAATATATCTTTCTATTTTTTACTCAATAGAAACACAGAAGAAACTTTCTGTATAAAGCCTTCATCTTTAAAGAAGCTATAGTAGTATCAGCTTTAAAGAATATTTTTATTTTAATAAAGTAGTAATTATTATTTTAGAATTAATATAACTATCACTTCATACTCCTTGTCTAAAATGTTTTTGATTTGAATGAACAGGGATAATGATTCTTTGGATACCTATTTTCTTACTTCCTTTTTTCATATGTTTACAAATATTTTCAAATATTTATTTCATTATTTTCTTCCAATTTGTTCCTTTTACGTAATACTGAACTTTTGGTTTGAAAAGAAATTCTTACTTAATGCATGCTACTAAAAAAAAAACCACAAATTCACAACAAGAACAAATAAGTTTTCTGTCTTTTCAGTTATAATATTTTACCTGTAATACTTGTATGATCAGGCTACATATTTTTATGCCACAGAGTTGACAAAATAACAGTGATAGAATAGGTTGTGTTCTATAATGTAATTTATGGACTAAATTAGTGTGCAAATATCATGTTAACATGTATTTGATAAAATATTATTGAAGCCTTTAGAGTACATATGCAATTCACAATTTAAAATTGAGATGGTTTCTTATTTAATGAAAATATGGACTTTGAGTCCAAAACCTAGGTCAAAATCTTACCATTGCCACTTACTGTGTGAAATCATTGAAGTGTCATTACCCAAGTTTTTTAAAAATAAAATTTTATTACCGATACACAATTCATAGTTTTTATTTTTAAATAAGATTACCATATAAAAGTATTTGATATGTACCAGTTACCTAATAAATATCTGCTGAATGTAAGTTACTTCTTTGTACTTGAATCTGGATTTTGCACAAAGTATCTTAAATTTGAAATGAACTTTTGTGTTCTTGTTTAACATAAGTCTGAGAATTTTATTTTAGTATTGTAAAGAATGAATAGATAGAGTTCTTTTTTTATCTTGAAATCTGAAATACATTTTCTTACATAAGAAACTTAAATGAGATTTACTGGAAAAAATATATTTGTATTGAAATATGTTACATAAAAGAAATGGTGTGCTTTTAAAATTATAAAATGCATTTTCTGTTTTCTTCCAATTGTAACTTCTACTTTGAGATCCTCACAAATGAATCATTATGAAACACTTTTGATACTAATGTGTTCTGTTTTCAAAAATGTTCAATTAATTAATAACTAAGTGAGGCCTCATTGACTTACAAATTGATTAAACATTTGTATAATTTAAAAATAGAAGTGTTTTACACGAAGGCATCATCTGAGATTTGTTTACAAATATAAGTTATGCCATTAATTATGCTGCTTGTTGCATGATAATAGACCTAAGGGTCATTTTCTATCTGTATTATTATTAGATATTTGTAATATGAAAAAAAAAAAAGCCCAGAAGAAAAACCAGCAACAGATTTACTCATTTTGAAAAAGTGTATATGAAACTTCTAATACTTGATCATGTAAAATTAGTAGGTTGTGACTTCTAATATTTTTGAGAAAATTACTTCTTTTTCCAACAAACTTCAGAATTGACTTTATAAATTGTTTGTTTGCCATTTGAAAGGTCAATTCATTCAAGATTATAATTCTTTCTTAATTTCATAGTTATATTATATATATATATATTCATACATATTGTTGTTGTTATTGTTGTTGTTATTCAGTCCCCTAGTTCCCCTCCCTGTCCCTCACCATCTCCCAGAGTTTGTCAGAGTACATGTTCATTGCATCAGTGATGTGGTCCAGCCATCTCATCTTCTGATACACTTCTGCCCTCAATTTTCCCCAGCATCAGGGATTTTTCCAATGAGTTGTCTGTTCGCTTCAAATGACCAAAATACTGGAGCTTCAGCTTCAGCATCTGTCCTTCCAGTGAATATTCAGGGTTGATCGCCCTTAAGATTGACTAGTTTGATCTCCTTGCTTCCCAAGGGACTTTCAGGAGTCTTCTCCAGCACAACAGTTAAAAGGCATCAGTTCTTTGGTGTTCTGTCTTCTTTACAGTCCCACCTGTCACAACCATACATGACCACTGGGAAGACCATAGCCTTGACTATATGGACCTTTGTCAGCAGAGTAATGTCTATGCTTTTCAACACATGGTCTAGGTTTGTCATTGCTTTCCTGCCAAGACGCAATTGTTTTCTGATTTCATGGCTGCAGCCACTGTCTGCAGTGATTTTGGAGCCCAAGAAGAAAAAATGTGTCACTACTTCTACCTTTCCCCTTCTATTTTCCAAGCAGTCATGGGTCCAGATGCCATGATCTTAGTTTTTTTTTAGTATTTAGTCTTAAGCCAGGTCTTTCACTCTCCCTCTTGACTCTTATCAAGAGACTCTTTAGTTCCTTTTTGCTTTCTGCCATTAGAGTGGTATCATCCGCATATCTAAGGTTGTTGATGTTTCTCACACTTATCTTGATTCCAGCTTGTAACTCATCCAGCCCATCATTTCTCATGATGTACTCTACATATAAGTTAAATAAGCAGGGTGACAATATACAGCCTTGATGTACTTACTATTTAGCAAAAATGTAAAAGCTATTCACAAAATTTACATGGAGTTCAAGAGACCTCATAGCAAAATCATCCTGAAAAAAAGATCCACACTTCCTGATTTTGAAACTTATTAAAAACCACTAGTAATCAAAACAATGTGATATTGTATTGCACAAGGAACTCTGCTCAATATTATGTAACAACCTAAAGGGGAAAAGAATCTGAAAAAAATAAATAATGCATATGTATAACTGAATTGCTTTGCTATATACCTGAAACTAACACAACATTGTTAATAAACTATACTCTGATATAAAATAAAAAGTTAAAAAATGTGATATTGGCATTAAGAATAACACAGGAATCCATAGAATACAACTGAAAGCCTAAAAATAAACCAAAGTGCTTATGATCAACTGATTCTCAAAATGGCACCAAGACCATTCAATAGTGCAAGAATAGTCTCTTCACCAAATTGTGCTGGGACTACTGACACCCACATGCAAAAAAAATGAGGCTGGATCCCTATTTCACACCATTTTAAAAGTTAACTTATAATGGATAGAAAATCTAAGCACTAAACTATATAAGCACTATACTGCTGCTGCTGCTGCTAAGTCGTTTCAGTCGTGTCCGACTCTGTGCGATCCCATAGACGGCAGCCTACCAGGCTCCGCCTTCCCTGGGACTCTCCAGGCAAGCGTACTGGAGTGGATTGCCATTGCCTTCTCCAAGCACTATACTATATAAGCACTAAAACTATAACGTTTAGAAGAAAACACAGGAAGATCTTTATGACTTTGATTTGGTAAAGTTTTCTTAGATATGATACCAAAAGCACAACCAACAGAAGAAAAATCAGCTATGTTTGGATTAGATCAAATTTAAAATATTTTATGTATCAATGTATACCTGTGGCGGATTCATTTTGATATTTGGCAAAACTAATACAATTTTGTAAAGTTTAAAAATAAAATAAAAATTTAAAAACATAAAATAAAATATTTTATGTATCAAGCACATGTTCAAGAATGTGAAAGCAATTCACAGAATTAAAGAAGATATTTCTGAATCATTTATCTGATAAGGGTATCCCATGCATAATATATAAAGAACACTTGCAACTCAACAACAAAGAGACAAACTTTCTAATATAATCCATTTGAATTTGTATCTATAGCAGTGCATGGACTTTAAAAAAAATTTTTTTTCTTTTAATGTAAATTAGTATGTTTTATCTGTAAATCATGACCTAATCCCCAGTAGCTCAGCTGGTAAAGAATCTGCCTGCAAAACAGGAGACCCCAGTGCGATTCCTGGGTCAGGAATCTCTCCTGGAGAAGGGAACAGTATTCTGGCCTGGAGAATTCCATAAACTGTACAGTCCATGGGGTGGCAAAGAGTCGGACATGACTGAGCAACTTTCACTTTCACTTTAAATCAGAATGTAGAACATACCATACTTAATTCTTAGGAGGTTATTATCAATTTGCAGATAGCAATGCATTGATTTAAAACACTTATACACGGGAGTCAAGTAGTTAAATTTTCCTTTGAAAGTTGTAATATTTGCCTCTCTGTTCATGGGCTATACTAAAACTCTGAATAATCGCTTTTGTTTAGATTGATTCTTCAGTTTCACTTATCAGTATGGAATATTTGAAAATCTTTCTAATTAACTTGATATTAGAGTTTAACTTCCATTAAATCAATAATTCATTAAACATGTCTTCTAATATTAATTCTATTGCTGGGGTACATCCTCAAGTAAATTTCCCCTGTGATTATGCATGTGAAATATAATTTTGAGTCTTTACATGTATGAACAATATATGAAAACTTTTCCAGATCATTTTATTTTTTTATTTTTATTTTTTTTTTAAATTTTATTTTATTTTTAAACCTCAAACACTGTATTAGTTTTGCCAAATATCAAAATGAATCCACCACAGGTATACATGTGTTCCCCATCCTGAACCCTCCTCCCTCCTCCCTCCCCATTCCATCCCTCTGGGTCGTCCCAGTGCACCAGCCCCAAGCATCCAGTATCGTGCATCGAACCTGGACTGGCAACTCATTTCATACATGATATTTTACATGTTTCAGTGCCATTCTCCCAAATCTTCCCACCCTCTCCCTCTCTCTCAGGGTCCATAAGACTGTTCTATACATCAGTGTCTCTTTTGCTGTCTTGTACACAGGGTTATTGTTACCATCTTTCTAAATTCCATATATATGTGTTAGTATACTGTATTGGTGTTTTTCTTTCTGGCTTACTTCACTCTGTATAATAGGCTCCAGTTTCATCCACCTCATTAGAACTGATTCAAATGTATTCTTTTTAATGGCTGAATAATACTCCATTGTGTATATGTACCACAGCTTTCTTATCCATTCATCTGCTGATGGACATCTAGGTTGCTTCCATGTCCTGGCTATTATAAACAGTGCTGCGATGAACATTGGGGTACACGTGTCTCTTTCCCTTCTGATAAAGAATCCATTGTTTTATTTTTCTGTTTTGAAAAAGAGGATCTGAACTGGTTGCCATCAATTCTAGCAAGGATGGTGGAGGAGTGCAGTTGATGAGAATATTTTTCAGTTGATCATATTGTTTTCAGCCTTTTAACTGCTTGCCATCTTTGATTCATCAAGTCTGCATCCTAGCCTTCTGAAGAGTGTTTTGGGAAAGATTTGTGCCTCCTTACCTTCAGTCCTCTCCATAAATATTTTTGGCTTCAACTACCTGAGCTGTGCTTTATGAGTCAATTCCTTTCAACCCGCCTGCTAGAAATGTCTAGTTTGCTGATGACCTACCACTTTTTCTCTTCATTTTTATGCCTTATAGCTTTTTTTTTTAATTTTTATTTTATTTTTGAACTTTACAAATTGTATTAGTTTTGCCAAATATCAAAATGAATCCGCCACAGGTATACATGTGTTCCCCATCCTGAACCCTCCTCCCTCCTCCCTCCCCATACCATCCCTTTGGGTTGTCCCAGTGCTTTTAAAAATGCCTTTACTTACTATCACCGTTTAGGTCTCTCAGAGGGGAGAAAAATAATTACATTTTCCAAGTCTATCTTCTTCAGTGAAGACTTAACACAATGCACTGACACATCACATATGGATGTATGAAGATATTTTATTGATGCTTTGTAAAATGGAAAGTCCCACTAGCAATTTATTTTAACATATGTGAAAAAGTAGTGAAAGTGTTAGTCGCTCAGTCACATCTGACTGTGACCCCATGGACTGTAACCTGGCCAGCTCCTCTGTCCATGAAATTCTTCAGGCAAGAATATTGGAGGGGTAGCTGTTCTTCCACACCTAGGAATTGAGCTCAAGTCTTCTGCATTGCCGCCGCTGCCACCAAGTCACTTCAGTCGTGTCCGACTCTGTGCGACCCCACGGACTGCAGCCTACCAGGCTTCTCCATCCCTGGGATTCTCCAGGCAAGAACACTGGAGTGGGTTGCCATTTCCTTCTCCAATGCATGAAAGTGGAAAGTGAAAGTGAAGTCACTCAGTCATGTCTGACTCTTAGGGACCCCATGGACTGCAGCCTACCAGGCTCCTCTGTCCATGGGATTTGCCAGGCAAGAGTACTGGAGTGGGGTGCCATTGCCTTCTCCCTTCTTCATTGCAGGCAGACTCTTTACCATTTGAGCCACCAAAGAAGATCCAAAAGACATTTGACTATTTTTCCTATTATGTGATCATTTGACTATTTTTCCTATTACTTAGCCTGTGTTCTCACTACATACTCCTCTTTCCCCTATTGTATAGGCTTAAAATTTCTTTATATTTTCATATGTGCTTAGTCACTCAGTCATGTCCGACTCTTTGTGACCCCATGGACTGTAGCCCGCCAGGCTCCTCAGTCCTTGGGGATTCTCCAGGCAAGAATACTGGAGTGGGTTGCCATGCCTTCCTCCAGGGTTATATTTTCATATAGATTATTTAATCTTGTCTGTTTTAAAATATATTCTCAGAATTCCATCTTCTCAAGTAGCTTTTCTGATTCCCCCCAAATCCTTTTTTTGTTTTCAAAAAAGGGAATTCTAATGACACCTGTGTTAAGGTGTTTTCTTTTTAACCTTATTTAATATAAATTCCAACACTTTGTACTACTATGTAAGTTCTACTATATAGGACTCAATAATATTGACTTCAACTAGTTATAGCCAACACTGAATACTCTCAATTCCAACACACAAACTGCTATCTGCAAAGGAAAGATCATGCATGAGATGGACATAGAAAATCCCACAACTTTCTATATTTACAGCTAAGGTTCTCCAAACTGAGCACTCATCAGAATCATCTGAAGGACAAATTTCTGGGTCACATCCCATGATTTTTAAAACAATTTATGTGTATAGAGCCCAGTAACTTTCATTTCAATTAAGTTACCAGTACTGCTTATCTGGGGACTCTAACATGAGAAACCTTGCCTAGAGAATCATTATCCCTTGAAAAATAGCATAGCTCAAACCTCCTGAATGTCAGAGTTGAAAGGATTTAAAAACATCCAAGTATGTTAACAGACTTTTTAAAGTATTACTTTATATAAATGTGACACTTTAGTATTTTCAGTAGGTATTCAATAGCAGATAAAAATGTCATAGGACATAGCAGAAAATCAAGTATTTTCTTTGATTAATAGTATCACACTCTTGTAAAATGAGTCAAAGTGCACATATGCATTAAATTCCAGCAAGTTTATGGTTGCAAGTACTATGGGAACTAATCAAAACCCACAAATATTAAAAACGGACCTCATCCTCTTGTCAGCATTTTCTACATGTAAACCCAATATTTATGAGATTTTTGTGTACTAATATGAAAGAAATATTTATTAAAGATAGGACCTTTAACAATGTATGAACTGCTGGTCCTTCCCTGGAAATCATGGAGTGTATAATAATGGCTAAAATAAAATCAGAATTGCCAGTTTCCCATTTTGTAGAGCAATAACGTGAATGTTCCCAGTGGAATAGTAAAGCTACATTATGAAAGGAATTGTATTATTAAAAAGTGAACTTCCAAAGTCACAGATCCATATTTTTCAACAACGAGTATATCTCATGATTTAGCTTTAAGATAAGTTAGATAGTATGAACAAATGTCTACTTTCTGAGATGGTATGTGAATTATTAAAAAACTGCTTCATGAACATATGTAGGCTTCAGATATTCTTTAGGGTTTTTTGTGTGTGTGTGTGTGTGATGAAGTCAGTACAGAATATTTTCAAGACTATTAACACTAAAAAGGATGCATTAGAAAGACTGCCATCCACATCATATTTATCAACAAGCTTTTGCAATTTTATCTAATGAGCAGTGTTTTTGATTGGTTACCTCTAGTGTGATAATGAAGTAAAGCTTATGTTCTTTGTTCAGTTTAATTACCTTTTATAAAAAAAATCATTTTGCATGATGTCAGTATTTTTCTATGCCATCAAACATGCTTCTGAAGCATGATTTTTAAATGTACAAATAGCATTATACCATATAAATGACATAAATCAAGCATATTTCTCTATTGCTCAAAATTTCTTTAAAATTGTTTACTGAGAGTGAAATTGCTGAATTAGTGTATAAATTCATGTCATACATTCATGACTCTTAGTAAAATTTTTTGCACAAAAAAATGCAGTGACTAATATGCCTTCCTGCATTAAGAATATATGTTTCACAGCACCCTTATATATAAGTATTGTATTTTATAATTTTATTTATGTTTTTGCCAATTTGGTAGGTGAATTCATATGTCAGTGTAGTTTTAATTTGCCTTTTTGTAACTTTCTAATAGATAGTTTAGGGTATAATTTTAAGCTAATTGTCTTCCTCAGCTTAAAATACAGCCATATTTCATATTATGTAAATGCAGGAAAAAGATTACTAAGATTTTGGAAAGATTACTTTTATACAATTTTCCTTTTTTAAATCTTGGAAGTCTAAAGTAAATGTATACATGATTGCTGTAGCTGATTTTAGTATATAAGAATAATAGAAGTTTCTTTTTCTCTTTCTTTTTTTCCTTGTTTCCCCTCTACTTTTATGTGCATAAGAAAGTTTTATTTACACTCATTTATGAAACTCAGAATTAGTGTATAGTTTTAATAGCTAAAAAGAGTTGCAGTTCATATGTGGTCCAAAACGTGATATATGAATGATATATTTCTTAGAATTAACACTTTTTTTTAGGTAATAGAAAACATTATAAACTGTATGAGCATGTTTCTTTCCTTGACAGTTATCCAAATCAAAATAATTTCATTTGCAAATTGAAGTATGATTAATTAATAAAACCTGTAAGAACACAAAGGGAGGATATCACATGAGAATGCAATCTTCAGAATTTAGCCTTCAGATTTATTTTGTCACTTATTCTCAATATATATGAATCAGCTATAAAGTAAATGACTTGATTTTCTAATCTGGGACTGATATGAGATTTTATATATACTTACAAATATTTTTCTAGGAAGAAACACATTCATTCCAAACAACACAAAAGCATGCTGTGTGTGTTTGTGTGTGTGTGTATGAGAGAGAGAGAGAGTTTAATATGCTTTTTTCTCAGATAACAGTATCAGTCCTATGAGCATATGACAGTAAGAAAGGACCACTGGAGAGAATCTGGAGATAACATTTTTGTACCGTTTAGATGAAGAAAATGGTGTGTGTCAAAGGAGGAGGGGGTTTGTGAAGTAACTTAAATATTTTAATGGGATCAATTGTATAAAACTAATTGTTGAAATTATAATTATTGAATATCTGTTAAAGTCAAATTTAAATATGATAATACAGCATAACATTTTAGAAAAATAATTACTGAGTGAGACAGTAAAATAGGCTTTATAACTTCAGAAGTGCCTGAACTTTAGTTTATGATTGGCTCTTTTCCAGCAGTAGAATTGGCAGAGTTCTGATAGGGACCTAAATGCAACTCTGCTGTGATAAGAAATGGGAAAAAAAAATAGAAAAAGTAATTGCTTTAGCAATGATCTATTTTGGAAGTGATGGATTCTTTCAGGTAGCGTTCAGTAACCTTTCCATCCCTGGCACACTCATCTGAACACTCTATTGAGGTCAAATATTTCTGTCTAGGGAGGTGGAAACTGTTTAGAAATCTGCTACTATCCAAAATATTGCAACTGAAATGTTGGTACAGTTGTACACTAAGGTATGTTATTTTTTCTGTCTGTGAACATGAGGTGAAGAACAGCTATCTCTTAAGGATTTTTCTACTTGATACTCTTCAGGATCTAATGAGATCAGTCAGCTTTAGATAAACATCCTGATACTGAATCTGCATTTGTCATCTTCTGCTAACTTGTTTGTTTGAGTCATTCTTACAGAGGGAAAGGCAGTGTATGTTTAGAGCAAAAGAAATGCCTGTTTTTCTATGACTGTTTGAAAAAAGGAAACAAAACACCTCAATAAAGATGTAGAGAAGTCTGGCTTTTGGATTTGTTCTGTTTTGCTCCTCTGACCAGCTGCACATGTTTGGGAAACTAAGCATTTACTTTGACAGACTTACTCTGCATCACACCTTCTACTGAGTTTTCTGAAAAAGCGAAAAAAGTATTTTGTCCTCTGGCATTCACACACCAGGTGGTCTAATTTTTGCCTGTTGGCTCACAATAGGTGTTTGTAGGTTTTCTCCCTGACCTGAATCAATTCTCCAGCTGACAGAGCAAAGTAAATCTTGGACAAAAACAACAAAAAATACGTTTCTACTAGCAAGGTCAGTGTGAATTATGGAGGACTTATGTACTAAGGTGATATATTAGCATCCTATGAGTGCTTTTGTTTGAATAGAAATATCTAAATATCAGGACACGTTGACTTAGACACATGATTATTTCAGTCCAGTTTTAGTATTTCTTCACTCTCCTGATGCTTCATTAGTTGTACAGTTAGAACACGAGCAGTCTTCTTTCTCTAGTCCCAAGAGAAACAGGGTTAATCACAGATAATTTTTCCTAGCATGGTTCCTCTGTAAGTGGCACCAAGAAAGCATAGCAGCAGGATGTGTTCATCTTCCTAATCATTGTCCTCAAATGGTGGTCCATGATTCTGGCTCTAGTTTCCCTTATTTAAGTAAACTCTTGATTATAAAGTTTTATACTTTTGACATCATTGTAAAGCAATGTAGTAAAAATTACCTCCTGGGGTAAATTAGACTTTTTTAAAAATACTGGTACATATTTATATTTCAGTTAAGGAATGCCCCCGTTCTACTGTTTTGAGAATTAATTAGCAATTCATATTCAAGTCTTTTATACTGATCCTGGTTTGTTTGGTTTTTTTTTTTTTAATAAATTTTGCTCCTGTTCACTTTCAGTATTTTCATTTCCCAGTATAAAACCTAAGTATTTTTCTCTGTTCTTCAGAAGTATTTTACACTTTAATCAGTTTTCTTTGGATGTTCTCTAGTTTTCTGACATCTTTTCGTAGATAAAAACTAGAACCACACCATTAGAAGTATATATATTGTATGGATTTCATCAATATGGATGTAGGTTTATATTTTCCAGTGTTTTCAGTACTCTTTTGTTTATCCCCATGGTTTTCATCTTTGGAACAGAATTATTGTTACGTTTTTAAATTGATGGACATCTAAGCTTATTGAGTGAATAGAAATTTATAACTATAGATTTTATGGTGTACAATATAGAGTACTTTTCCAAAAAAACAGAAACAGAAAAATGTGTTTTATCCTTTAAATATATAGTATATTCACATATTCATGTTTTAAAATGCATGAAGTCCAGTAATTTGTTTTTTGCAACCAAATCATCCATTTCTTTTTGTAGAGTTATGTTATATAAAGACAAGAAAATCCTAATCTCATATCCTTTTATTCAAATTGCTTCATCAGTTCAGTTCAGTTGCTCACTTGTGTCTGACTCATTGTGATGCCAGGCTTCCCTGTCCATCACCAACATCCAGAGCTTGCTCAAACTCATGTCCAACGAGTCAGTGATGCCATCCAACCATCTCGTCCTCACTTGTCCCCTTCTCCTCCTGCCTTCAGTCTCTCCCAGCATCAGGGTCTTTTCCAAGGAGTCAGTTCTTCGCATCAGGCGGCCAAAGTACTGGAGTTTCAGCTTCAGCGTCAGTCCTTCCAATGAATATTCAGGACTAGTTTCCTTTAGGATTGACTTGTTTGATCTCCTTGCTGTCCAAGGGATTCTCAAGACTCTTCAACACCATAGTCCAAAAGCATCAATTCTTCAGTGCTCAGCTTTCTTTATTTTCCAACTCTCACATCCATACATGACTACTGGAAAAACCATAGCTTTAACTAGACAGACTTTTGTCGGCAAAGTATTGCTTCATACTTCATGCATTATTTTGCTTCATACTACATGCATTATTTTGCAACTCGCTTCAAGTACTTAGCATGTTTTGGATAACATTCCTTTATTCTTGAAGAGTTCCATATTCTTTTATGGCTGCATACTATTCCATTGTATGGGTATTTAACCTCTGTCTATGGAATTTCCTAGGTAAGAATACCAGAGTGGGTAGCCATATCCTTCTCCAGGGGATCTTCTCAACCCAATGATTGAAACCCTGGGTCTCCTGCACTTCAGGCAGATTCTTTACCGTCTGATCCACCAGGGAATTACAGTAAGACTACTACTACTACTACTAAGTCGCTTCAGTCGTGTCCGACTCTGTGCGACCTCATAGACGGTAGCCCACCAGGCTCCCCCATCCCTGGGATTCTCCAGGCAAGAACACTGGAGTGGGTTGCCATTTCGTTCTCCAATGCATGAAAGTGAAAAGTGGAAGTGAAGTCACTCAGTCGTGTCCGACTCTTAGCGACCCCATGGACTGCAGCCCACCAGGCTCCTCCACCCATGGGATTTTCCAGGCAAGAGTACTGGAGTGGGGTGCCATTGCCTACTCTGGCAGTAAGACTAGTTAACATGTATTACCACAGGTTGCTCAGATAGTAAAGAATCTGCCTGCAGTGCAGGAGACCTGGCCAGCACATGTCTGATCTCCTAAGAAAATTGTATTTCTTAATGCCCAGGATGTAGGAGCACTCTGTTTTCCAATTTTGTTCATTCTAATTATATTAAATTGTGTTTAGATAATTTTAAAAAATAGTAATTCATTGGAGTTTTTGTAGCCTAATATATTGTAATTTCTGTGACTATTTCTTAACAAGAAAACATTTTTTCTTTTTATATATGTCATATAATTATATTTTAATTTTAATTTATATTCCTACTTTTATATCCTTTATAGTCTCATTTACTTAAGTATATGCACTGGCTTCTATTTTGCATCCTTACTTTTATCAATTTCATCTGTCAAATACTTCCTCTTCCATGTACTTCTTCATTCATTGGTGACAGTATATCATAAAATTATTATTACATATTCTTCTTTAATCTCCTGAAATTTATGCTTTTAAAGCTTTATTGTGTTTTACACATTTTTACATTAAAAGCATATTTTTTGCTTCATTTACTACTATTTGGTATAAATTGAAAATCATTTGCAACTGATGTTATAAATCCTTTCTCTTCTATTTGCCTTTGTCCATTCATTTATTTTCAAAGTTTCCTAATAGTTTTGTTTTTACTGTAGACTTTTTATATATCATAGACTTTAGTTTTACTTTGTGATTCTGAGGTTTTTTCTTTAATAGTAAATTACCAATTTACATTTATTTATAAGGCAGAAACACTTCTGGAAATGCCACATTATTGATTTCAGAATTATTCCTTAGGTTTGAGATTTTAGGATTTTCAGAACAGTTAATGTATGTTTCTTAATTACATGATTCTGCTTTCTTAAACATGTTCAGAAATTATAATCCAAACCTGAATGATTTTAGATAATTGCACTAACTCGTATTGTTAACAGATAAACATATTATAGTGTGTTTGTGTTTCTTGACTGTGATTTTCTCTTTTTTTTCTGCATCTGCAAGAAAAGGTCTGTCAGTAGTCTTGTACAGTTTTACTAAGATATGTTTGAAGAAAGTTTTGAATAATTATGAAATCAGCAATGGAAAAGACTAGAGAAGGCAATGGCACCCCACTCCAGCACTTTTGCCTGGAAAATCCCATGGACGGAGGAGCCTGGTAGGCTGCAGTCCATGGGGTCGCTAGAGTCGGACATGACTGAGCGACTTCACTTTCACTTTTCACTTTCCACTTTCATGCATTGGAGATGGAAATGGCAACCCACTCCAGTGTTCTTGCCTGGAGAATCCCAGGGACGGGGAGCCTTGATGGGCTGCCGTCTATGGGGTCGCACAGAGTCGGACACGACTGAAGTGACTTAGCAGCAGCAGCAGCCAAGCATAGCTCAGTGTCATACTCTGAATTTAGTACCATCTTTCAAGCCAAGCAGGATTCTCTTTCCCATTTTCGACTTCTCATGTTTCAGGCTCTTCTTACTATTGTGTTTAATTTTGTAATTCAATAAATCTTATACTTGAATATATTAATTTTTCTAAGATGGCTGTAACAAAGTACCATACACTCAATAGCTTAAAACAACCAAAATTGATTTTCTTATAATTCTTGGAGGCCAAAAGTAAACAATCAAGATGTCAGCAGGACTATGCTCCCTCTGAAGCATGTCAGGGAGAATCATTTTCCTCATCCTAGTTTCTGATGGTAGCCGTCAATCCTTAGCATTCCTTGGCTTTCAACTGTCTCACTCCAATCCCTACCTCTTTTGTCATAAGGGATACCAGTCCTAATGGAAAAGGACCCAGCATAATGATCTTGTTTAACCTGACTGCATCTGCAAAGTTTTTATTTACGTTAAGGTCACATCACAGGTGATGGGAATTTTGATTTCAATATTTTTAGAGGAAGGCCACAATTATAACCATAAATTTAAGTAATAGAAAGTAACCCCAGTGCTTTAGTAATTTTGTAAAACTTATGTCCATTCAATGTAACTTCTGTATTCTAGAGTTTAATTGTATATAACATTTGCCTAAAACTCAATGTAATGAATGAACATACACTTAGATTGTGGCTCACTATAAATATTGATTTTTTTTTTGCATTAGGAAAATTCAGTAAGAAGTATTTTAAAATTTCATTTAAATTGTGCTGAATTTATCTGTATTCACACTATTTTTTCCCATTACATCAAAATGGAAAAGAAATATATTATTATTATGTTTTCTTTTTACTCATAATGGGCACAGTCGAGCAGCAATTATTGTAGTTGATGTGATTCATTTTTCTGCATTTAATAGAAATTACTAACCAGAATTATTGTTCAAGTCTGTCACCAAGGAACAAATCACAGTAAACGAATCCAAGAAAAATCAATATGATGACTCATTAGCAATGAGCTCTTACCAGGAGCCCCTAATGGCTAAAGATGTCACACCATATTATTTAAATGAACCAGGTAATAATAATAAAATTAGCTTCTGAAAACTGATACAGGACTATATTCTGTATTTATGTCAGGGCTTTAAAGATTTTAAAATTATTGAAATTGATTAATGTTGTTTGTTGTTCCTCTTATCATTTGTTTTGAAATGCATTTTTAAAAATTTATTGAAGATCATATCTGACTGATGCTTAGGATCTTTTAAAAAGACTATTCCTAAAATGTCTCACTTGAATATAATGTTCAATTATGTATTTTATAATATAATGTTCAAACTGTATTTTTAAGTTTCCTCAACAATTCAAATGCAGTGCACATGTGAACATAGGTCCATATTCTCTCTCCCTCTCTCTTTCTCTGACTCTCACACACACACACATGCAGAACACAAATTCTAAAGCACACTGAAAGAGAATTCAGATAAATTTTTGTTTATATGGCATCCAGTCTAATTTGAAATCTCTCCAGTTATACTGTCATGACCCCTGCATATCTGCTCTTATCTACTATTTCATTCTTAGAAATAACACAAGTCAGCAGTGGGATGTTGGGATGGATGGAGTGTACATTTTCTAGTGGTGGTAGAACTTACTTTCTCTGGAAGAATGAGCAATAACCAATCTAGAACTTAAAATACTTAAATTCTTACATGATTAAATTTTCCATATTTTCTTTTATTGTGATTCTGTGAGTTAATCCTTTATACTATCTATACAGATAATCAGTCCCTCCTCCATAGGTAGACAGGAAAATTTGTCCTCTTGACCAAGTTGTTGTTCATTAATTTAAGTTTTTTTAAAGTACCTACCTTACATCAGAAACTAAACTAAAATGTGGAAACAGAGAGTATAGACTGCCCTCAATGACTAACAGTATAAGAAAGTTATTATACTATGTGAAAAATTCAATAAGATACTCTAATTACAATGGATATAAATCTATACATGAAGAACAAGTCATGAACTCCTACTGTATGCAAAGAATTCTTCCAGGTGCTACTGAAGATAATCAGAAGTGTAGAGCATGAGGTCTCTGCCTTCAAGAGTTTACCATTTAAATAGGAAAAGAAGACCTGAAGATGAGGTGTCAAGTTCAGGTAGAAGACAAAAGTACAATATAAAGGATTAGTTGCCTTATATGCCATATAAGTGGTGTGATAATAAGTCCTATCAGTTCAGGTGAGGGGTAGTCAGCTTATTTAAAAGTTAGAGGCGTATTCAGGTTGTCTCTTTCTTCTGTAAATTTTGGCAAAGTTTATTTTTCAAGGAATTGAACCATTATCTAATCATCCAATTTGTTGACATAGAGTTGATATGCTGCTGCTGCTGCTGCTAAGTCGCTTCCGTTGTGTCCGATCCTGTGCGACCCCTTAGAGGGCAGCCCACCAGGCTCCCCCGTCCCTGGGATTCTCCAGGCAAGAACACAAATGGGATGCCATTTCCTTCTCCAATGCATGAAAGTGAAAAGTGAAAGTGAAGTCGCTCAGTCGTGTCTGACTCTTAGCAACCCCATGGACTGCAGCCTATCAGGCTTCTCCATCCATGGGATTTTCCAGGCAAGAGTACTGGAGTGGGGTGCCATCACCTTCTCCAAGACTTGATATAGTATGCCTTTATTATCATTTTAACATCTATGGAATCTATAGTTATATCCCTCTCTGCTTTCATTTCTAACATAAGTCATTTGTGTTCTTTCATTTTTTTAATTATCATATATAGAGGTATCAATTTTATTGATATTTTCATAGAAGAAACTTTTGGTTTTGTTGACTTTTTCCTACTAATTTTTCATTTTAAACTTTGTTGAGTTCTGCTGTCTTATTATTTTTCTTCCCTTTACTTTGAACTTAATTTACTCTTTTTTTTTTTTTTTCTACTTTCCTATGGTGGAAACTTAGATTATTGGTTTTAGATCTTCTTTTCTAACATACATATCAAGTTTATAAATTTCCCTCTGGGAAAAATTGCTTTTTTTTCCTACAAAAAAAGTTGTATTCTTATTTTCATTTATTTCAAAATATTTTAAAATTTTTCTTGAAATTTCTTCTTTGGTGGTATTTAGAGGTATGTTATTTAATCTCTGTATAGTTTGAGATTTTGTTATTTTATCTGTTATTGGTTTCTAGTATAATTTTATTGTGCTCTGCAAAAAGATACTGTATGTTTTCTTTTAAATTTACTGAAATATACTTTATGACTCAGAATTTGATCTTTCTTGGAGTATTTCATGTGAGTTTGAAAAGAAGGCATATCTTGCTATTTTATTGGATGAAGTAGTTCATAGAGGTGAATTATATGCTGTTAATTGATGTTGCTGCTGAGTTCAACTTTGTCCTTACTGATTTTCTGTTTGCTGGATTTGTTTATTTCTGAGGGAGGGATGATGAAGTCTCCAACTTATGATAGTTAATTCATTTTTCCTGCATTAAATTCTTAGATTTTTCCTCACATAGGTTAATACTCTATTGTTAGATTTATATGTACTAAGAATTCTTATGTCTTCTTTGACAGTTTCCAGTTTATTATTATGAATGCCTTTCTTTATCCCCTATAACTTTCCTTGATTTTAAGTTGGCTCTGTGTAAAAGGAACATTGCTTCTGTATTTTCCTTTAATTAGTGTTACTGTTTGTAGTTCTTTCTCCATCCATTGACTCTTCCTCTATATGTGTCTTTATATTTTAATTGTGTTACTTGTAGATAGCATAGTGTTATGTCATGGTTTTTACCTTTCAATTGATGAATCTTTTCATTGATATTTAAATTAGCTTTTGATATAGTCGATTCATATCTGCTACATTCATTACTGTTTTGTTTGTACCCTTGTTCTTTGTTCTTAATTTTATCTCCACACTTTTTCTACCATTTGTGATTTTATTTTAATATTTTATACAGTTCAATTTCTCTCCTTGTTTATTAGCATATCATTTATATATATGTATATATATATTTACTTTTTTTAGTAGTTGCCCTAGAGTTTGCTGTATACATTTGCAGCTAATCTAAGTCCACTTCAAATAACACTATACCACTTCACAGTAATGTAAATATTGTATAATAACCAAACAATCCAATTTCTTCCTTCGATCTCTAATATCATTACTGTTAGTCCTTTTATATACATCCACACATGTGCACATATATACGAATACCTTGTAGCTGCTATTATTATCTTGTACTGTTAACCTGTTAAATCAACTATGAATAAGAAAAGTAAATGAGTTCTGAGTTTTATTTTACCTTTGCTTAATCCTTCTTCATCATTCTTTCTTTATGTAGATTCACTTTCTGACCTATTTTATTTTCCTTTTCTGTAAAGATTTTTTAACCTTTTTTGCAAGGCAGGTTTATTGGCGACAAATGTCCTGTTTTATTATCTAACCAGTGTTTATTTTTCCTTTACTTTTGAAGGATAATTTCTCAAGGTACAAATTCTATGTCATTTTTTTCTTCTCTCAACACTAAATATTTTACTCCCATTTTGTCTTCATTTGTAAGTTTTCTGAGGAAAAGTTGGATATCATTCTTATCTTTTTGCCTCTATGTGCTTAGTTGCTCAGTCATATCTGTATCCCCATGGACTGTAGCCTGCCAGGCTTCTCTGTCCATGGGATTTTATCGGCAAGAATACTCGAGTGGGTTGCCACTTCCTCCTCCAGGGGATCTTCACAAGCCAGGGATTGAACCCCCCATTTCTTGTGTTTCCCAACTTGGCAGGCAGATTCTTAACCACTGTCCTTTGGAAACCCCGAATTAACAAACTGAAGAATAAAAACCATGTGATCATCTCAATAGATGCAGAAAAAGCTTTTGATAAAATCAATATCAATTTATGATAAAAACTCTCCAGAAAATGGGTATAGAGGGAACCTAAAAAAACAAAGAAAGAAAGAAAGTTGCTCAGTCGTGTCCGACTCTTTGCGACCCCATTGACTGTAGCCTACCAGGCTCTTCCATCCATGGGATTTTCCAGACAAGAATACTGGAGTGGGTTGCCATTTCCTTCTCCAGGGGATCTTCCCAACCCAGGGATGAACCTGGATTTCCTGCATTGTAGGTAGACGCTTTACCATCTGAGCTTCCAGGGAAGTCAGAGGGAACCTACCTCAACATAATAAAGGCCATATATGACAGATCTACAGCTAATATCATTCTATAGGTGGGTTTTTTTTTTTCCTCTGGCTTCTTTCAGATTTTTTTCTTTATATTTGATATTCTACAGTTTGAAAGTACCATGCCTAGGTGTAGTGTGTTTGACATCATATTTTCTGTAGTCTGGGATCTGAGTTTCCTGGACCTCTTGATTTGTGTCTGATGTTAATTTGGGGGAAATTATCAGTTATCATTGTTTCAAATATTTCTTCTGATCCTTTCTTTTTTCTTCTTCTAGTACTCTCATTTTATGTGTATTATACCTTTTTTAATTTGTTCTACAATCTGAGAATATTCTGTTCTTTTTTTTTTTCTTTCAGTTTTTGTTCACTTTGCTTTTGGTTTTTGACAATTCTATTGATAGACTCTCCAGTTCAGAAAAATTTTTCAGCTGTGTCGACTTTACTAAAAAGCCTATCAAAGGCATGCTTCATTTCTGTTACTGTGTTTTTTTTTTTCCTTCTAGCATTTCATTTTGATTCTTTCTTAGGTTTTCCTTTACTTTGCTTACATTGCTCATCTGTTCTTACATGTTGTCTACTTTCCCTTAGACCCTTTAGCATATTAGTCATAATAGTTTTAAAATCCAGTGTAATAGTTTCAGCATCCTGCTGTGTCTGGTTCCGATGCATGCTTGGTCTCTTCAAATTGCATTTTATGCCTTTTTTTATATCATGTAGTTTTGTGTTTTTTTCCCCCTGGGTACATCAAACATGATGTACTACAGTGAAGATGCCTGTTTCTTGCTTCAGAATGGTTTTTATTTGATAGTAGTCCCCCCCAAAAAATGTTAGAATAGTAAAAATGTATTATTGCTCCACAAATTCAACAATTAAAAAAAAAAAAGAAACTATGCATGTATACAAATACTAAGATGCTTACCTAGGAATGATAATGGCATTTTAAAGTATTATATGACAGGGAGTTGTTTTTAATACAAAATTGCAAATTTGTTTCATTTATATATAAAATAAATGTTTTTAATCACTCAATATGTGCCAATTAATTTATTCTAGGCACCTCTAACATACAGAAAATAAAATAGAATCACTATTCATAAGGCATTTACATTCTAGTGATTTACTGTAATATTTTTGCAAGTTTTTATGCAGTTAAAAAGATACTATATTTGTAATATTAACTTAAAGTGTAAATAATATGTCTTAAACTATTTCTGAATACGTAATATATATGGAAGTAGATTAGTAACTTCCTGAGCTCAAGAACTGTACATCATCACATTCAAGCAAAGTTGTTTCAGACCAACCTGGAACACCGCTGGAGGAGCAGTGCAGTGTTTGGGAACTGACTCTGCTGCTTGCCTTGACAAGTCATTTTAACTTTTTATAGCATCAGTTTTCTATATGTAAAACGTGCATAGGTATAGATTCTATCTTAAAATATAATGTGAATAATTTCTTCTATGTAAAACATAAACAACAGTGCCTGACATGTAGTAAGCACTGTGTGCATGCTTGTTGCAATCATTCTGTGTGTGGGGACAGAGCTGAACACCAGATTCTGGGCCCGTGGTTTTTTGCTTGGTTTGAAAACTGTCAGTAGCAAGGCATGGCACTTGTTAATGGCTTAACACTAAATGGATTAGGAGGGTTTAGCAAAGATGTTGGTGTATCCTGGGTATAGCTTGTGTGTAGGTTTTATACATATATATCCATATATAATCTGTGTTGTCCTTTATGCCTGTTCGGTTTCTCAATTTCTGTGCCTCTCAATTCTTTACTTCGTGCCATCTACCTTATCCTGGCTTTGGCAAAGGAAGTTTCAAAAGGAAAAACTGAACAACCACAATACATAATGATTAACACTTACTCCTACTTCCTTTGTACATAAAAATGGCACATATAATTTGTGCTTTTCTGCATTCACAGGAAAGATTAGAACTGAGGACAGAAATTTTTAGTTAGAACAAACCATTAATGAAACAAAATATTGCCAAATGTTTAACTTGCGTAATAAGTATTATTGGTGGTATCGCAATTTCAATTTTTTAAATCCATGAAATAGTACATAGTAATTACAATATATTGTTGACAAATATATTATGATGATAATGGATTTCATTTTCTTATAATGCTCGACTAATGAAACAGTCTTAGAGACAGTTTTTAGACTCTCTTCATGATAGGAATTTATTTTCTATAACATTGAAATTAAATTTTTCTTAGGAAAATTATTTCCTTTACCTCTTTATCAATATAAAACTTACATAATACAAAATTCACTTGTTTGAAGTACATAATTCAATGGTTTTCATAGATTCACAAGGTGTGCAGCCATTGCCTCATTCTCATTTTAGACCACTCTGAACACTCCCAGGACATGTGATTAACAGTCACTCTTCATCTCCCCCCAGCCTAGTTCTGCAGCCCCAGGGAGCCACTAAGCTACTTTCTATTTATATAGATTTTCTTTTGCATTTTCATGTAAGTCATATCAGTGGACTCATACAGTATGTGGTCTTTTTGGCCACTTTTTTTTAACTTAGTAAGATAAAAAACTTTGGGATTAAAAAATTGCTCTTATAAAGGAAAAACATGTTCATTTATATATACACACATACATATACACACACACAATCAAATTTCACTATCCTAAGGAAGCACTTATTTTCTGGCCATATCATATTTTGATCATTTTCCATGTGTTATAAGTATAAACTCTATTGACTATAATAGTTTTGTTACACTGAACACTTGATTATTCAGACTAATAGAAGTTAACTGCAGCATAGCTAATGTTCAGGTCATGTACATTTACCTTTGGGATGTACCGTATGTTGTTTCAGCAGCCTGTTTGCTTGACTAACAGTGTTCAATTAGAGTAATATCAAAATTACTTGAATTCCCCTAGTATATAAGAACTAGAAGCAGATAGAGATGGATATAAGTATCATGTCAAACAAAAGTCAACCTGAGATTAAAGCCTCACTATAATCCATAATGTGAACAATCCAAAATAGATAAATAATTTGACTGTTTTATTATACATAGAAAAGCACAGACAGTATAATTAATTATTTTTATGGTTATTTTATAACCAGGAGAATATTCTTTCGGGGGATCCATGTATATAATGAAGTCTTTGTGGAAATATGGTAAAATTAATTCTCCTAGATGGAATAAATAATTATAATAGTAATGATACAGTTAACATTTATTGAATACTTACTTGTCCTAGGAACAGTTCTAAGGGATTCATATACATTCATTAATATTTTGCTTACCACAACACCATGCGGCTCAAAGAGGAGAAAGTTTATTGTCTATGAAACCTTGCAGACATTAGTAGATGTACCATCCATTTTTCTTATTTTAATTTTATACTTTGGCTCTCAGTGTGTTTTTGACATAGGAAAATTGAATTATTAACTATTATTTTCACCAGTGAAAAAAGCTACTTTTCCTTGCGTCCATAAAATTCTGGTGGCTCCTATGGTAAAGAATCTGCCTGCAATGCAGGAGACCTGGGTTCAATCCCTGGGTTTGGAAGATTCCCTGGAGACAGTGGCTACCCACTCCAGTAATCTGGCCTGGAAGATTCCATGGACTGTTTAGTCTGTGGGGTCAGAAAGAGTCAGACAGGACTAAGCTACTTTCACTTTCACGTTCATAAAAGTCTACTTCCTATTGAAAGAAACATGGATTTTGTGAGGAGATCAGGAGTGGACAGTCCTAATCCAATAAGACCCTTATTGAAATATAAAATACTTTAAAACCTCTCTTAATAAAGAAAATGATATCTCAGTGCTTCTTTTTTTTTTTTTTTTTTTTTTTGGACTGGGTAGGGCACATGGTATCTTTGTAGTTCCCTAAGGATCATACCCACACCCTCTGCAAGGGAAGCCTGGAGTTTTAACCACTGGACCACCAGGGAAATTTCTTAGTCACATATTTTTAATCTTGATTGCATTAATCTTAGATTGTCTGAGCTAGCAAAAATTTTTTTCTTCTTAAAATGCTAGTCAAATGCTTTCATTTTAGCAGAGTTGGAGTTGGTTTGAAATATTTTTTTTAATGGCTCAATATTCCTCAATCAAATTAAAAAAATGTATGACTAAGAAATATAGTTAACCTTGAGTAAGAAAGCCATGGAGTACAAAGATGTGATGGCAGCTGAGATTCCACTAATCTAAAAATTATGGATCACCTAACACAAATTGTACGTATCTCAGTTAGATTTTCAACTTTAACAGAGACAAGTGCTCCCATTCAGTATATCCTTATTCACTTTTTATATTGCTAAAATAGAATAGAAGAATGCAGGTATATTTTAGTAAATATATGATTTGCTATGTAGATATTAATTTATATATAATATGGTAGATAGTTTAATAAATCATACATTTCATGATGTCTGTAAAAATAGAACACTTGAAACTAAATTGGAGCTAATTAGCCAAATCAACACTATGTCTGTTTAACACATAAGTACAGAGAGCATATCTTTAGAATATAATGTCATAATGACCTAAATTTTGAAAATTACTTTGATATTATAAAATTAGCAATTAGTGAGAGAGAATAGTTAAAAAAATTTTGTTAAATTCTGTTGGAGCAATGGTATGTAGCTAGCTGAAAGAATTATTTAATAGCCAGGACATGGAAGCAACCTAGATGTCCATCAGCAGATGAATGGATAAGAAAGCTGTGGTACATATACACAATGGAGTATTATTCAGCCATTAAAAAGAATACATTTGAATCAGTTCTAGTGAGGTGGATGAAACTGGAGCCTATTATACAGAGTGAAGTAAGCCAGAAAGAAAAACACCAATACAGTATACTAACGCATATATATGGAATTTAGAAAGATGGTAACAATAACCCTGTGTACGAGACAGCAAAAGAGACACTGATGTATAGAACAGTCTTATGGACTCTGTGGGAGAGGGAGAGGGTGGGAAGATTTGGGAGAATGGCATTGAAACATGTAAAATATCATGTATGAAATGAGATGCCAGTCCAGGTTCGATGCACGATACTGGATGCTTGGGGCTGGTGCACTGGGATGACCCAGAGGGATGGAATGGGGAGGGAGGAGGGAGGAGGGTTCAGGATGGGGAACACATGTATACCTGTGGCGGATTCATTTTGATATTTGGCAAATCTAATACAGTTATGTAAAGTTTAAAAATAAAATAAAATTAAAAAAAAAAAAAAAGAATTATTTCCAAATATTTCTTTTTAACAAGAATCTGAACTATAATTCAATAAGGTACAAGGAATTATTGGTAATGAGAAAATATTCACCAAAGGATTCCATTTCATAATGTTGTAAAGTATGTGATATTGATAAAGTATTTATTTCTCTATATATGTATTTCTAATGACATATAACTTACATAAAATATCAATTTCCAATTCATATATATGTATGTGTGTATATAAGTTTTGTGTATTAGTAAAGCCTTTAAATAAGCATCACAGAAGTGATATTTTAAAAATAAACTCTGTAGGCATCATTCTCATAATGTGTTTTCTCTTTATTAGTCATTGAGGAATTTTTAAATGAGTAGCTAATGCTAGAATGCTTGGAAGTAGGCACTTTCTGCAAAAATAGTGACATATCAGTTCAGTTGCTTCACCAACAAATCCTAGATAGTAGCATAGAACAATGTGGTTAAGTAACTTGAAATTACTAGTTTTTTCAATTGGTAAGGAAAATACACAATTTAATAACATATTTAGAGAAATATGAAAACCAAGTAAAATATTTTATTAATCTGGGAAATACAAATTAAATATATAAAACATTTTTTGTGAATAGCATGGATAATACATATTATAAAATAAATTTGTCTCTTGTCAATGGAAATATGTCTGTTTCCAAGAGTAATTTAAATATGAATATGCCTATTATACTAGTGGTAAGGAATATCGTATAGGGATATACTTCGGATTCGTTTTCTAGTTCTCTCAGAAAAATAATAGTTATTCTGTCTCCTAGAGAGAGAGGGGTACTCTTCTCTAGGTTTCCCCATGATATTTGGGTAGAAGAGAAACAAGAATGTATAGGGAAACAGTTGGATTTGGATCCCAGGCACTTATAAGATGGGAGAAACATGATTAATGTTTTTAGAATGGCAACTATATACAAAGCATTATGCTCATTGCTTTATATACCTTAAATCAAAAATCAGCTTCACTGAAGAGAATCCAATTTCATAATAGAAGGATTCATGCTATTCTAACTATATTCTTTATTAATTCATAAAGAAGAAGGAATTAGCTTATATGGCAGTGAATTATGTTTTGACTGGATCAAGTATAAGAAGATTAAAAGCACTAGAACCTAAAAAACTAAAATGAAAATAACTATACCAATGTGAGATTTGAAGGTAGATAATTTCAAAGTAAATTGTCATAATTTTAGAATAGTAGACTCTTTACATTTACTAAATAGTAAACAGTGCTTACTGGTAAATGTTTAAAACACTAAATCTTATTTTAAAACCTCTGGAAGCTATAAGATACACTGTAGACATTTGGTTTTTACACATCTTAATAACTGGTTCATAATATGTATACAATCCAATGTATTGAGTGAATGGAATAAAGCATTTCTGTAATGTGAAATACCATAATCCAATACAGCTTTTCCTTACCAACCAGTTTGTTCTCTCAATTATTATCACTTAGAGGATTCTAAGACTTTGAATTTGGTCTTAATAAGTAAGGATATGATAGAGTGAAAATAAAAATTTAATTGATAGCAAACCTCTCTATAAACATAAAGAATAGACATAGATTAAAATATAGATTTGCAAAGCATGAGCATAAACAGAAGATGGCATTTTTAAATAATGGAATGCACACTGCAAATTTAAATGCCCTTTTATAGTAACAGAAGATATAGTAATGTATGATGTTTATGCCTTTTCCTATCATTTCAGAGATGGTGAGTTACAGATGTACACATAAACTTCCGTATTGAGTTCAGTTCAGTTCAGTAGCTCAGTCGTGTCTGACTCTTGTGACCCCATGAACCGCAGCATGCCAGGCCTCCCTGTCCATCACCAACTCCCGGAGTTCACCCAAATCCATGTCCATCAAGTCGGTGATGCCATCCAACTATCTCATCCTCTCTTGTCCCCTTCTCTTCCTGCCATCAATCTTTCCCAGCATCACTGTCTTTTCAAATGAGTCAGCTCTTCGCATCAGGTGGCCAAAGTATTGGAGTTTCAGCTTCAACATCAGTCTTTCCAATGAACACCCAGGACTGATCTTTAGGATGGACTGGTTGGATTTCCTTGCAGTCCAAGGGACTCTCAACAGTCTTCTCCAACATCACAGTTAAAAAGCATCAATTCTTCAGTGCTCAGCTTTCTTTATAGTTCAACTCTCACATCCATACATGACCACTGGAAAACGATAGCCTTGACTAAACGGACCTTTGTTGGCAAAGCAATGTCTCTGCTTTTGAATATGCTGTCTAGGCTGATCATAACTTTCCTTCCAAGGAGTAAGCGTCTTTTAATTTCATGGCTGCAATCACCATCTGTAGCAATCTTGGAGCCCAGAAAAATAAAGTCAGCCACTGTTTCCACTGTTTCCCCATCTATTTGCCATGAATTGATGGGACCAGACGCCATGATCTTAGTTTTCTGAATATTGAGCTTTAAGCCAACTTTTTCACTCTCCTCTTTCACTTTCATCAAGAGGCTCTTTAGTTCTTCTTCACTTTCTGCCATAAGGGTGGTGTCATCTGCACATCTGAGGTGTTTGATATTTCTCCCAGCAATCTTGATTCCAGATTGTGCTTCTTCCAGCCCGTGCTTCTTCCAGCCCAGCATTTCTCATGATGTATTCTGCATATAAGTTAAATAAGCAGGGTGACAAGATACAGCCTTGATGTACTCCTTACCTATTTGGAACCAGTGTGTTGTTCCATGTCCAGTTCTAACTGTTGCTTCCTGACCTGCATACAGGTTTCTCAAGAGGCAGGTCAGGTGATCTGGTATTCCCATCTCTTTCAGAATTTTCCACAGTTTGTTGTGATCCACACAGTCAAAGGCTTTGGCATAGTCAATAAAGCAGAAATAGATGTTTTTCTGGAACTCTCTTGCATTTTTGATGATCCAGTGGATGTTGACAATTTGATCTCTGGTTCCTCTGCCTTTTCTACAACCAACTTGAACATCTGGAATTCACGGTTCATGTTTTGCTGAAGCCTGGCTTGGAGTTAAACTTCAGTATAACAGATTATTGTTGTGTCTATAACAATATTGTATTATATGAGTGTAGTTAACCCTCGATTATATACATATACCTTTTTCATGGTCAATTTTAAATTTAGTCCTGGGATATTTTGCTCTAGACATGGAGTACATTTCTGGCATGCCTATCCCCATTTACTGACTTGCCTAGGCTTAGAAACTACAAAGCAATTGGTATTACCAAAGCAAAGCACAATTACAAAAGTGCAAAATCTGCCATTCGGTATTATCTCTATACTTTTCCCTACATTTGCAGAAAAATTGAATTGATGCATATTGCTGACCCTTCCAGAATTGTGGTTTCAGCATGACCGAGTGATTTCATGGTTATATTAGCCAGTTGACATGAATGTTTTATAGTAAATAAATAGTGTCACTATCAATTATTTTGTCATTATCCACCATTTTACCTGATAAAATCATAAACTCTTATATGAGAATGGGAACCCCTGATACAGTGCAAATTTGCCTCATGAAAAAACTGAAGTTCACAGGCTAGCATCCATGACTGACTAAAGTACAACTTGTAAGTTACAGATCTAAGAATAGAACTCAGTTCTTCCCACACTCCTGTAATTCATTCAACACTGCTATATTTAAAATAGATAATCAACAAGGACCTACTGAATAGCACAAGTTATTCTGTCCATTATTCTGTAATAACCTAAATGGGAAAATAATTTGAAAAAGAATAGATATATGTATATATATAACTGAATCACTTTGCTGTACACCCAAAACTAGCACAACATTGTTAATAACTCTAACACAATAATAAGTAAAAATTTAAAAAGATAAATCCCACAAAAATTCATAATTTAAAAAAAACAACCAATACCCAGTGCAAGTCTAATATGTACCAAGCTCTGGGAAATTTATTTGCTATTATGAGATTCAGATAACTAAAAAGTAAGCAGATTAATAAAGTAGATAATTACATACTGAGCTAAGAACTATGAAGGAAACAAACAAGGTGATCTGTGAAAGTATAATTGACAGGTGAGGTGGTGGTAATGCTAATCTAAGGTATAATGACAGGAGTTGTCTCTATAGAGATGACCTTTGATGTGAAATCTGATTCACAGAAAGGAGTCAGCCATGAAAAGAACTTGGAGAGAAGCATTCTACAGAAAAATAACATGGAATGTAAGAACTCAGAGTTAAGAAAGAACTGTGATTTCCAGAAGCAGAAAAGAAAGTAATGTAATGGGAGCATAGTAGGAGATGAAATGCAGAGGTAGGAAGGGACCACGTGTTTATACTTTATACTCTTTTATAGAGTATATATATATACTTTATTTTTTTAATTTAATTTTATTTTTTAACTTTACAATATTGTATTGGTTTTGCCATATATCAAAATGAATCCGCCACAGGTATACATGTGTTCCCCATCCTGAACCCTCCTCCCTCCTCCCTCCCCATACCATCCCTCTGGGTCGTCCCAGTGCACCAGCCCCAAGCATCCAGTATCGTGCATCGAACCTGGAATGGCGACTCGTTTCATATATGATATTATACATGTTTCAATGCCATTCTCCCAAATCATCCCACCCTCTCCTTCTCCCACAGAGTCCAAAAGACTGTTCTATACCTCAGTGTCTCTTTTGCTGTCTCATATACAGGGTTATTGTTACCATCTTTCTAAATTCCATATATATGCGTTAGTATACTGTATTGGTGTTTTTCTTTCTGGCTTACTTCACTCTGTATAATAGGCTCCAGTTTCATCCACCTCATTAGAACTGATTCAAATGTATTCTTTTTAATGGCTGAGTAATACTCCATTGTGTATATGTACCATAGCTTTCTTATCCATTCATCTGCTGATGGACATTTAGGTTGCTTCCATGTCCTGGCTATTATAAACAGTGCTGCGATGAACATTGGGGTACACGTGTCTCTTTGAATTCTAGTTTCCTCAGTGTGTATGTCCAGCAGTGGGATTGCTTTATATACTGTTTATATAGCTCTTTATACTTCAGGAATAAAAATAGATTTCATTCTAAGTGAAGTTGGGAACCTTCTGAAGAGCCTTAAGCATACATTATCCAATTTGCCTTTCATAGAGAAAGAAGAATCCCCTATAGGGAAGCAGGAATGAAATCCATTACTATAGTTTAGGTGTGAAACTATTATAATTTGGACTAAAGTGTTTGTAATGTAATCAAAGAGAAGTGGAAACATTCAAAATATTTGTTTCTGTTTTAAAATCAATAGAATTAGTTGATGGGTTGGATAGGAATAGAAAAAGAGGTAGAAATCAAGAATGATGCCCACATTTCTAGTCCAAGTAGTTTTATAAACTAGGATGCTATTTATTGGGATATAAAAGGAAGGCTAGAAATAAAAGGAAGAGTAATTGATAAATAATTTTTTGTTTGTTTTAATATAAATTTATTTATTTTAATTGCAGGCTAATTACTTTACAATATTGTAGTGGTTTTGCCATACATTGACATGCATCTGCCACGGGTGTACATGTGTTCCCCATCCTGAACACCCCTCCCATCTCCCTCCCCATCCCATCCCTCTGGGTCATCCCAGTGCACCAGCCCCCAGCACCCTGTCTCATGCATTGAATCTGGACGGGCGATTCATTTCATATATGATAATATACATGTTTCAATGTCATTCTCCCAAATCATCACACCCTCTCCTCCCACAGAGTCCAAAAGACTGTTCCATACATCTGTGTGTTTTGCTGTCTCACATATAGGGTTATTGTTACCCTCTTTCTAAATTCCATATATATGCATTAGTATACTGTATTGGTGTTTTTCTTTCTGGCTTACTTCACTCTGTTTAATAGGCTCCAGTTTCATCCACCTCATTAGAACTGATTCAAATATATTCTTTTTAATGGCTGAGTAATACTCCATTGTGTATATGTACCACAGCTTTCTTAGCCATTCATCTGCTGATGGACATCTAGGTTGCTTCCATGTCCTGGCTATTATAAACAGTGCTGCGATGAACATTGGGGTACACGTGTCTCTTTCCATTCTGGTTTCCTCGGTGTGTATTCCCAGTAGTGGGATTGCTGGGTCATAAGGCAGTTCTATTTCCAGTTTTTAAAGGAATCTCCACACTGTTCTATATAGTGGCTGTACTAGTTTGCATTCCCACCAACAGTGTAAGAGGGTTCCCTTTTCTCCACATCCTCTCCAGCATTTATTGCTTGTAGACTTTTGGATCGCAGCCATTCTGACTGGCGTGAATGGTACCTCATTGTGGTTTTGATTTGCATTTCTCTGATAATGAGTTATGTTGAATATCTTTTCATGTGTTTGTTAGCCACCTATATGTCTTCTTTGGAGAAATGTCTGTTTAGTTCTTTGCCCATTTTTTGATTGGGTTGTTTATTTTTCTGGAATTGAGCTGCAGGAGTTGCTTGTATATTTTTTAGATTAATTCTTTGTCAGTTGCTTCATTTGCTATTATTTTCTCCCATTCTGAAGGCTGTCTTTTCACCTTGCTTATAGTTTCCTTCATTGTGCAAAAGCTTTTAAGTTTAATTAGGTCCCATTTGTTTATTTTTGCTTTTATTTCCAATATTCTGGGAGGTGAGTGAGTCATAGAGGATCCTGCTGTGATTTATGTCGAAGAGTGTTTTGCCTATGTTTTCCTCCAGGAGTTTTATAGTTTCTGGTCTTACTTTAAATCTTTAATCCATTTTGAGTTTATTTTTGTGTATGGTGTTAGAAAGTGTTCTAGTTTCATTCTTTTACAAGTGGTTGACCAGTTTTCCCAGCACCACTTGTTAAAGAAATTGTCTTTTCTCCACTGTATATTCTTGCCACCTTTTTCGAAGATAAGGTGTCCTTAGTTGTGTGGATTTATCTCTAGGCTTTCTATTTTGTTCCATTGATCTATATTTCTGTCCTTGTGCCTGTACCGTACTGTCTTGATGACTGTGGCTTTGTAGTAGAGCCTGAAGTCAGGCAGGTTGATTCCTCCCGTTCCTTTCTTATTTCTCAAGATTGCTTTGGCTATTTGAGGTTTTTTATATTTCCATACCAATTGTGAAATTATTTGTTCTAGTTCTGTGAAAAATACCATTGATAGCTTGATAGGGATTGCATTGAATCTATAGATTGCTTTGGGTAGTCTACTCATTTTCACTATATTGATTCTTCCAATCCATGAACATGGTATATTTCTCCATCTATTTGTGTCCTCTTTGATTTCTTTCACCAGTGTTTTATAGTTTTCTATATATAGGTCTTTTGTTTCTTAGGTAGATATATCCCTATGTATTTTATTCTTTTCATTGCAATGGTGAATGGAATTGTTTCCTTAATTTCTCTTTCTGTTTTCTCATGGTTAGTGTATAGGAATGCAAGGGATTACTGTGTGTTGATTTTATATCCTGCAACTTTACTATATTCATTAATTAGCTCTAGTAATTTTCTGGTGGAGTCTTTAAGGTTTTCTATGTAGAGGATCATGCCATCTGCAAACAGTGAGAGTTTTCCTTCTTCTTTTCCAATCTGGATTCCTTTTATTTCTTTTTCTGCTCGGATTGCTGTGGCCAAACTTCCAAAACTGTGTTGAATAGTAGTGGTGAGAGTGGGCACCTCTGTCTTGTTCCTGACTTTAGGGGAAATGCTTTCCATTTTTCACCATTGAAGATAATGTTTGCTGTGGGTTTGTCATATATAGCTTTTATTATGTGAAGGTGTGTTCCTTCTATTCCTGCTTTCTGGAGGGTTTTTTTTTTTTATCATAAATCGATGTTGAATTTTGTCAAAGGCTTTCTCTGCATCTATTGAGATAATCATATTTTTTTCCTTTCAGTTTGTTAATGTGGTGTATTACATTGATTAATTTGTAAATATTGAAGAATCCTTGCATCCCTGGGATAAAGCCCACTTGGTCATGATGTATGATCTTTTCAATATGTTATTGGATTATGTTTGCTTGAATTTTGTTAAGGATTTTTGCATCTATGTTCATCAGTGATATTGGCTTGTAGTTTTCTTTTTTTGTGGCATCTTTGTCAGGTTTTGGTATTAGGGTGATGGTGGCCTCATAGAATGAACTTAGAAGTTTACCTTCCTCTGCAATTTTCTGGAAGAGTTTGAGTAGGATAGGTGTTAGCTCTTCTTGAATATTTGTTCTTTGTGTTTGATCTTTGTTAATTTGATTATTATGTGTCTTGGGTGTTTCACCTTGGGTTTACCCTGTTTGGGACTCTCTGAGTTTCTTGGACTTGGATGACTATTTCCTTCCCCATTGTAGGGAAGTTTTCAACTATTATCTCCTCAAGTATTTTCTCATGGTCTTTCTTTTTGTCTTCTTCTTCTGGGACTCCTATAATTTGAATGTTGGGGCATTTAACATTGTCCCAGAGGCTCTGAGGTTGTCCTCATTGGTTTTATTTCTTTTTTCTTTTTTCCTCTCTGTTTCATTTATTTCTACCATTCTATGTTCTGCCTCCTTCATTCTACTGTCGGTTCCCTCCAGAGTGTTTTTGATCTCATTTATTGCATTATTCATTATATATTGACTCTTTTTTAATTTCTTCTAGAAATAAATAATGCATTTCTTGCATCTTCTCAATCCTTCTCTCCAGGCTATTTATCTGTAACTCCATTTTGTTTTCAAGATTTTGGATCATTTTCACTATCATTATTTGGAATTCTTTATCAGGTAGATTCCCTATCTCTTTCTCTTTTGTTTGGTTTGGTGGGCATATCCTGCTCCTTTACCTGCTGAGTATTTCTCTGCCTTTTCATCTTGTTTATATTGCTGTGTTTGGGGTGGCCTTTCTGTATTCTTGAAATTTGTGGCTCCTCTTCATTGTGGAGGTTCCTCACTATGGGTGGGGTTGTACAGGTGGCTTGTTAAGGTGTCCTGGTTAGGTAAGCTTGTGTTGGTGTTCTAGTGGGTGGAGCTGGATTTCTTCTCTCTGGAGTGCAATGAAGTATCCAGTAGTGAGTTTTGAGATATCAGGGGGTTTTGTGTGACTTTGGGCAGCCTGTATATTGAAGCTCAGGGCTATGTTCCTGTGTTCTCTGAATTTGCATGGTATGTCTTGCTCTGGAACTTGTTGGCCCTTGGGTAGTGCTTGGTGTCAGTGTAGGTATGGAGACGTTTGATGATCTCCTATCGATTAATGTTCCCTGGATTCAGGCATTCTCGGGTGTTCTCAGGATTTGGACTTAAGCCTCCTGCCTCTGGTTTTCAGTCGTATTCTTACAGTAGCCTCAAGACTTTTCCTACTATACAACACTGATGATAAAACATCTAGGTTAATGATGAAAAGTTTCTCCACGGTGTGGGACACCCAGAGAGGTACACAGAGTTACATGGAGAAGAGAAGAGGGAGGAGGGAGATAGAGGTGACCAGGAGAAGAAGAGGGGGAATCAAAAGGGGAGAGAGCAAGCTAGCCAGTAATCACTTCCCTATGTGCTCTCCAAAGTCTGGATCCCTCAGAGATGTTCACAGAGTTACACAGAGATGAGGGAGAAAGAAGACAGTGGTGGCCAGGAGGATAAAAGGGGGAATCAAAACAAGGGAGACAGATTCAGCCAGTAATCAGTTCACTAATTGTTCTTCACAGCTCAGAACACCAAAGAGATTCACAGAGTTGGGTAGAGTAGAGAAAGAGGAGGGAGGAGATAGAGGCAACCTGGTAGAGAAAAAGGAGAGTCAAAAGGGGAAGAGAGCAATCAAGCCAGTAATCTCGCTCCCAAATAAAAATAAGTACTGAAGATTGGGTTCTTAAAGTACAAGATTAATAACAAATACCAAAAAGCAAAGATTAAAAATCTAGAGTAGATGTTAGATTCTCAAAAATACAATATTAAAAAACAAAACAAAGTCACAAATATATATATATATATATATATATATATATATATATATATATGAAGTTTGCTTTAAAAATAGGGTCTTTTTTTTGCAAGGTAATAGTAGTTTATAAAAATGAAAATTAAAAAAGTAATAGAGGATTTAAAAATTTTAAAAAATTAAATTTAAAAAATTATAATAGTAAAAATGTATCTAGGACTTTCTCTGGAGCTATTGCGGACAGTGTGGGGTCAGTTCATTTTCAGATAGTTCCTTGATCCAGCTTATACTTCTCAAGATCTATAGGCCCCTTCCTATGTAGTCAGTGCTAACTACAGGGTTTTAATCTATTGCTCCTGTCACTTCCAAAGTGGTTCCCTCTATTTATTTTAGCTTCCGTTTACTGGTCTCTTCAGTGTCTAATTTCTGCCCTGACACAAGGGGGTGGTGGTGGTCACTTTTTTTAAACTCACTTGTTCAGTCGTGCTGTGGGGAGGGAGGAACACTGTAAACAAATATCACTGACGTGTGTGGGGAGTGCTCGCAGTGTCTGGGCCACACTGGATTTGCCCAGCTCACGGCGTGTGTGCTTTCCCAGTCTACATTGCTCAGGCTCTAGGTTGCTCTGCGGGGAACTGTCTGAGGTGGGCCCTGGGTTGCATGCACTTCCCAGGTCTAAGCTGCTCAGGTTCAGCTTCTCGGGTACTCCACAAAGGCACAGACTTGGTTGGGCCTGCGTTTTGTGCCTTTCCCAGGTCCGAGCAGCTCAGGTGACCAGGTGCTTGGCGAGCACACTCGCACCCAGTTGGAGGCTGCATCTTATCCCCTCCCCCATCCCAGCCACTCAGTTTTATGGGTTACAAGGGACACTCCTTCTCAGGTGTGCCGTGTGTCTCTTCTAGGGAGCTGATCTCTGGCTGTGACCCTCATGGCAGATATCAACCATCTACCTCATGGCAGATGTAACCCTAAGAAGTCTTGGTTAGCAATGAAGCCTGCTTGCAGTTTGGTAGAGGATGCCTCTCTGGGGCTGTGACTGCCCCCTTCAGGCTCTGGCTGCCCTCACCTTCCTGTCTCCAGTGGGGGATGGGCTGGTCCACAGCCAGCTAGCTCTGCTCAGTCCTTTGTTCTGTGAACAGGCCTGGTGGTATCTTGCTGCTGCTAAGTCACTTCAATCGTGTCCGACTCTGTGCGACCCCATAGACGGCAGCCCACTAGGCTGCCCCGTCCTTGGGATTCTCTAGTCAAGAACACTGGAGTGGGTCGCCATTTCCTTCACCAATGCGTGAAAGTGAAATCGCTCAGTCATGTCTCACTGTTAGCGATTCCCATGGACTGCAGCCTACCAGGCTCCTCTGTCCATGGAATTTTCCAGGCAAGAGTACCGGAGTGGGTTGCCATTGCCTTCTCCGGGCAGTATCTTAGGTTAGGGCTTTTCACAAGATAGCTATCCCACCATCTGGGTTGCTATCTCAAGTTAATTCTTTCAGATTGCCCTCGGGGCATTCAGGCCCTGTCCTTACCCTAAGCAATGCAGCCCGCACCTCCCTGTCCAGTCCCCGCTTGCTAGTGGCAGATGCGAGCATCTGGGCTGCTTCTTCACTGGGAGTTGCTGTTTGGCACATAATCTGTGGGATTTATTTATTTATTTATTTTTCCTCCCAGTTATGTTTCCCTCTGAGATTCCAAGGCTCACCACAGACCCACTGCTGAGACTGTTTCCTGGTGTTTGGAAACTTTTCTCTTTTTTAAGACTCCCTTCCTGGGACCGATCTCCATCCCTACCCCTTTGTCTTTCTTTTTATCTTTTATATTTTGTCCTACCTCCTTTCAAAGACAATGGGCTGCCTTTCTGGGTGCCTGTTGTCCTCTGCCAGCATTCAGAAGTTGTTCTGTGTAATTTTCTCAGCGTTCAAATGTTCTTTCAATGAATTTGTGGGGGAGAAAGTGGTCTCCCTGTCCTATTCCTCTGCCATCTTAGGACCGCCCCTGCCCCCACCCCCAGATAAATAATTATTTTCACAGTGTGTGAAGTTTGAGATGTCAGATATACAGTCAAGAGGGAATTTCACAAGGGAGATCAGAGAGAGTGAAATCTTGGCATAAGTAATAAATTTTGTAGTATTACTGGACATAGATATCAGCAAGATCACCAAAGAAGAATCTATGTAGAGAAGAGAAGAAGATTCAGAACCAATCCATGGGAAAGAGAACACAGGAGAGGGAAGTAAGAAGGAATATCTAGAGGTGTAGAGGAAACCAAGAAGCATGACTTTCATGGTAACCGAGAGAGAACAGTTAATAAAAGAGGAAAGGACAGTGATGTAGACCACTGCTACTGCTTAGAAAGCCTCTATTATAAGTAAGTGGGATCTAGTAATTTGAAGGGACTAATATATGTTGTAAAGTATTCAAACTCAACAGCTGCTATTTACCTCAACAGTGAGAGACATAGGATGTTTTCTTTATAAAATGAAAGCTTATAACAACTGAGTTACTTCTCAATACCTCTGTGCAAAAGTTAAACCTTAACACAATATTGTAAATCAAGTATACTCCATTAATTTTTAAGTCAAACCTTTTTTTTTTTAAGCTATGATCATCAAAATCTTTGACGTGCTCAGTTCGAAGACTTTATCATTAAACTGCTATGTAACTATGACATACTATGAACCCTGACATGCTCGTTTTAGATTGCCAGATGCTCTGTATATATATATATATATTTTTTTTTTTATTAAGCTTTCCCCACATTGGCCACTAACCTCAGATATGCAGATGATACCACCCTTAGGACAGAAAGCAAAGAGGAACTGAAGAGCCTCTTCATGAATCTAAAAGAGGAGAGTGAGAAAGCTGGCTTAAAGCTCAACATTCAAAGAACAAAGATCATGGCATCTGCTCCCATCACTTCACGGCAAATAAATGGATAAACAATGGAAACAGTGACAGATTTTATTTTCTTGGCCTCCAAAATCACTGCAGATGGTGACTCCTGCCATGAAATTAAAAGACACTTGCTCCTTGGAAGAAAAGCTAAGACAAACCTAGACAGTGTATTAAAAACCAGAGACTTCACTTTGCTAACAAAGGCAAAACTTTTGTCTAGTCAAAGCTATTGTTTTTCCAGTGGTCATGTACAGATGTGAGCATTGGAGTGTAAAGAAGGCTGAGCACCGAGAACTGATGCTTTCGAGCTGTGGTGTTGGAGAAGACTCCTAAAAGGCCCCTTGGACAACAAGGAGATCCAACCAGTCCATCCTAAAGGAAATCAACCCTGAATATTCATTGAAAGTACTGATGCTGAAGCTGAAGTTCCAATACTTTGGCCAGCTGACGCGAAGAGCTGACTCATTGGAAAAGACCCTGATGCTGGGAAAGATTGAAGGAAGGAGGAGAAAAGGATGACAGAGGATGAGATGGGTTGGATGGTATCACTGATTCAATGAGCGTGAGTTTGAGCAAACTCCTGGAGATGGTGATGGACAGGAAAGCCTGGCATACTGCAGTCCATGGAGTCACAAAGAGTCGGACACACCTGAGTGACTGAGCAACAACAACCACATTGGCCTATAACAGTCATATGTGCATAAACTTCTATCACAGTTTTATTTCTAACCCTCCATCCATGTCTGTTCAGTCTCTGCAAGCACCCTGATAGCAGGAAGAACATTGTTCTTGTTCACTGCCCTGCCAGCCAATATCTGGAATACAGTGGTCACTCAAACAAATATTTGATGAGGGAGCTTACTGGTTATTTTTACTCCTACTTTGCTGTTTTCTCTGATTATCCTGTTTTGCGATCTCCAGCCAACTATCTTTCTGGGGACCCCTCTGGATTATCTCATTTCCTTAGCAGGGACAAAATAAATCACGGCTGCTGTTATTAGAAGACTACACTCCAAAAGAAGCACGTAAAGCCTGTTTTTAAAAAGAATGGAGGGATTTAGAAAATAATACAACCTATCATTGCACCTCTAAAATGTTAAGCATTTTGCATCTTTCTTTATCATGTGAATTAATCTCTACCTGTCTTGTCCAACATGATAGCTGCTAGTTATCATGTAGCTATTGTATCATGTATCATGTATCATGTAGCTATAAATAATACAACCTATCATTGCACCTCTAAAATGTTAAGCATTTTGCATCTTTCTTTATCATGTGAATTAATCTCTACCTGTGTTGTCCAACATGATAGCTGCTAGATATCATGTAGCTATTGAGTATTTGAAATGTGGCTAACAAATTGTGATGTGCCATAAGTATAAAATATACCAGATTTGAAGATAGTATTAACCAGAGAGTGTAAAATACATCATTTTCAGTGGTATATTGCCTATATGGCTGAAATGGTAACATTGTGGCTATGTCCATTTTAATAAAATAAATTACTAAAATGAATTCTATCTTTGAAGAATATTGTTTAAGTGTGTATTAGAAAGTGAAAAATCATATATGTGGCTACCATTATATTTCCTTGGGCAGTGCTGTTCTATAATTTTGATACACAAAGCAGGGACATTTGACCATGGCATAGATATCACCAAAGATATTATTGGACATGCAAAATCTCAAGCCCTTTTCCAGACCTATGAATCAAAATTTGCTTTTTAACAAGATCCCCAGGTAATTTGTATGCTTACTGAAATTTGAAAAATGCCACTCTATCTATTGTTGCTGTATCCAAAGAGCAAGGTGTGATTGTGCCATTGAATAGTGATACATCCAGCCTCATTTCCTGTGTAATGCGGACTGAAGTCTAAAAACTGCAAGTTCTACAGGGATGCACAGAAAGGTTAATATCAAGTGTGAACCCAGCTTGCAAACTATAGTTCTGCATTTTACACTGCAACGGTTCATGTGCCACACTTTGAAATTAGTGCAAGCAAAAGCCAGCTCACAGTGCTTATGCATTTTGTTACCTAGAGAGATTTGCATTTAGCAAGCTTAGCTCAGCTGGTGCTTATAAAAAGCCATTGCCAGAATGCCTAAGAAATTTAGTCCCTTATACAATGCTTAGAGTGGTCAGCAGGAATGCTAGCAGGCAACATCCCATGTCTAGAGTTAATCTGCTTTATCACAACAGTGTAAGTTAAAAAAGAGCTTGGTCTAGCAGAAATCTGTTTCTGTATGTTGAGGTTGTGATTTTTCCAGGTTGTATGTTACTCTCATACCAGTTTTTACCTTAAACATATTACACTGACTTTGATTTTAAAAAATATGATTTTCTCAGCATGGTAATTACAGTACTGTTGTGATAACATCTAGAACCCAATTTTTTGACTATTTGATCTTTACATTTTGTTTAGTATTTTTTGTAGGCTTTTGATATATTTAGATAGAGTTGGGAGAGTAGTAGTTTTAAAAAAATTTTAAACTGTGTGTGGACATACGTAATTTAAGTATTGCACTTGGAGAAGATCAGAAAATCTTTATTTAGTAAATAGTTTAAAATTATAGAGTTAATTAATTGGTATGATGCTCTGTCTCTAGAAAAGCATGATGGCAGTTTTTCATTACATAGGTCATATTTTTACATTTAAAATCATGCAGTACTTAAGCAACAGAGTAGCATTTAGATAACTTCCTCATTTAAAATTGAATTATATTGAAAGAAATGAAAAAACTTTAAATACAGCTCCTAAAATATGCATTGATTATTTATTTGCTATCATACAGGAGATTTACATTCATCAAACACCCTCTTTAAAAGTTAGAACTAGTTTTTAAGAGTGAGATTTTTTTATTTGCTTTGTTTTTCACAATAGCACATTGTGCAAAACAAATTCAAACTCCTAGAAAAATAAAATCTTACCTTTCATTGATATTATGTCAATAATATAAACACTCAAAGTATCAGAATTTGTGCAATTAAAAAAATGATTACCATTATTTCAAATATAATATACATTTAATCAAAGCACTGTTAATGAAGGACAGATAATAATGTATTTGAAAATGAGGCCAGTTATCTCAAAATATGTAAGTGGTCATTGATTTTCTGTTCTTTGCTTCCAAATAAGCAAGACACTATTCCCACCTTACTTCACTTAATTTTCATAATGTCTCCATGATAAGTATCTTTATCTCTTTATTAAAGCTGAATTTCAGAGAAGTCAAGTAAATTACAGGCAACTGAAAGCTTGGTTACAGGATTTATGATTGGTCCATTAACAATCTTTCAGTGATATTTGACTCAGTATTTCCTTTTTAAAAACCTTTATTTTTATTTATTTATTTTTGGTTGCACTGGATCTTCGTTGCTGCTTTTCTGGGCTTTCTCTAGTTGTGGTGAGCAGGGGCTCCTCTCTAGTTGAGGTGCGCTGGCTTCTCATTGCAGTGGTTTCTCTTGTTGCAGAACATGGGCTCTAGGCATGCAGGCTTCAGTATTGCAGCACATGGGCTCAGGAGTTGTGGTGCACATGCTCAGTTTTCCAGGAGCATGTCGTATCTTCCCAGAGCAGGAATCAAACCCGTGTACACCACACTGGCAGGCTGACGCCCAACCACAGGACCACCAGGGAAGTCCCAAGATACAGTATTTCTTTAGCTTTAACTTGATTTTCTTAATCTTTAAGGTAAACAGTTATATATCAACAACTTTTTTTGGTAGTTCTTTCTGAGCATGTCTGCATATACATGTCTTAAGTTACAGAGAATACCACTAGCATAATAATGATTTAGTTCATTTTTCATAAAATGTGAAAACCATACCCTAAGTCATTGATTGATATAAGCTCCTTGTAATATCATAACTACTGAATCCCACATACATCCAAGTTAATATCTATCTGTCACTGGTAATTATTTAATTGTAACACTAAGACATATTGTTCATTTGAATAATTCTTATAATTATAATTAGATGTATTCTGTTTATAAATACAGAACAAATCTATAGTTCAAAAGTTTTAATCAAGGGCAAGAAAGATTAGAAAGATTAAATCTACAACTAACCTTCATTCCCAGAGGCTTTTTCTCTTTATCTTGTATCTTTGTGGATTAAAACTTAATGCAGTTTCTCACTGTCTACATGAGCAACAAATAATATAAAATGAACTGAAGCTGGATTTATAGAAACAATTAAAGTTGCTTATATTTGGTATATAAATACATATGATGATTGCCAAGTATTCTGGAGAGTCATGGTCTTAATAATTCAGCAAATTCTTGGGAATATATTCTCTAAAAAATACAACTAATCAATACAATGTATAGAGTAATAAAATGAATATTTTTTTCATTATTCTCACTTTAACTCTTTGTTAAACTGTGAAAACTCATATATATATAGATCAATAACTGTAAATGGTTTAAATCATGCAGATAGAAGTAAGCATGCTGACTTTACCTAGCCCAGACAATGCTGATGTTGGGAAAACTTAGCTTATTTCATTTTTTACAGAAAAGTATCTTAACAGTGTAAAGTAATGTTAAAAAAAAGGTGACACAGGAATCAACACTTCTAGGTGATAAGTAGGAGTCTCATTTTTACTCTCCTATCCTCCCTTTCCTCTGTTGGATATGTTAATGAACTGTGAAATGGTCAAAATGGAGGAATAAAAAAGAATGTAGCTAATTCCCACTGGATAGTGTCAAATTCAAATTTTCTAGAGTAACATCAGCTGTTAACATTAGTGATGGATGTCATATTGCCAAATATATAATACTCCCATTTCTAGAAATATAATAATATAGAGATTACATATCCATTTCTTATAATGGTTTTAGGCTGAAAAATTTGAGGTGAGTTCAAATTAATCTATGAATATGTAATTTTAGCAGCTACCTAATATTATGTGAGTGATAGAAAATTACTTGCATTCAGTTGAATAACCTGAGGGCTAAAAGCATCAGAATCATTCTTGACACTCCCATTTTATTATTGTTCACATCAAATTTGTCCCCAAATCCAGATTCTTCTGCTTTCCTCTTATCCTCATCATCCTTGCCTTATTTTAGTTTATCCTCTGTCACTTGAGGTTTTGCAATATCCTTCTTTCTGCTCTTACATTTTTCTTTTCTCATTCCATTTTCTACATTCCTTCTTGGTTATTTCTATTCTTTTTTTTTTTTGTAAAGTTTGCTGTATCATAGTTCTATGACTACAGTCTTGTGTAGAGAAATAAAGTAATAATAGGTGTTAAGGAATGCCATGTATCAGGGTTCAGTTCAGTTCAGTTCAGTCGCTCAATCGTGTCCAACTCTTTGTGACCCCGTGAATCACAACACACCAGGCCTCCCTGTCCATCACCAACTCCCGGAGCTCACTCAAACTCACGTCCATCGAGTCGGTGATACCATCCAGCCATCTCATCCTCTGTTGGCCCCTGTTTTTCCTGCCTCCAATCCCTCCCAGCATCAGAGTCTTTTCCAATGAGTCAACTCTTCGCATGAGGTTACAGATAATCAAAGAAAAAATGCTTTCAGTTTTCAATTTAACAAAGACTCTTTGTTTATTTATTTTTTTCTTCTAGGTGTCTTTTTATTTATTTTTTTTATTTTATTTTATTTTTTAAACTTTACATAATTGTATTAGTTTTGCCAAATATCAAAATGAATCCGCCACAGGTATACATGTGTTCCCCATCATTAGGACTCTTTAGAAAGACTCATTAACCTTTCAGGAATATAAAAGGTAACAATATAATCCTCTTCTGAACGTTTCAGAGCAGACAAGAAGCATGTATTCTCAGTTCTAGGAATGGAGGCCTGGTTCACTTCTGGAACTGTGAAGCAAAGCATCTCCTCATAGATAGAAAGAGAAATCTTCCACCTGTGAAAAGTAAAGGTGATGTTCAATATCCAAAGCTGAATTGCAACATTCCAACATATATGATAAAATATTCCACTCATGAGTGAGTCAATTGTTGTCAGTCAACCATGTCATCTTGTAGAGTTTTGAACGTCCTACTGAAGTTATATATCAATTATAGAAGTTGACAAAAATATTACCATATATCATGTATGTGATAATTTCTACATCTGAGAAGGAAAGCATCCATAATGCATTTTCATTAAAGGCTCAAATAACAATCTGCTTAATCCTTACATCCTCATGCAAATGACTTATGAACAGTTTTCAAAGAAAGAGAGGAACATAAAAATGTACTACAGCCAAGGTATGCATTGATGAAACAGGTAAGATTGATTTTTATATTTGCCTGGGGATGTGGATCACTTCCCTGAATCTGGTTTGTGTTAATTATGTTAATGGACTATGGATTGAATTTCATATCTAAGTCCCAATTTTCAAATCTTTATCCTCAGGGGGAAAGTATCTCAAGAAGAAAAAACTATATTTATAACCCATCCCAATATCAATATGCAGTTTGACACATTGCAAAGTAAGAAACCCTAGGGAGAATACTATTTACAAAGACATCAAATACTTTCAGGCAAGATTCTCACAGAGGTGTATGTTCGAATTAATTCAGTCAGTAGTTCAAGAAGTTAAAGATATGTGTTGAGGCTATTACTTTATGCCTGTCTTTCTGGGTATTGAGATACAGCAGGTAAGCAGATAGACAGTTAATACTCAATTATCAATGGTGTTATGATGGCAGACGGACAATATAGTGGAAGAGCAATGTGAGTTTCCAGTGATTCAGAAAGAAAAATGTGTGCATATGAGAGAAACGGATTATGTTTGTATATATGATTTAAACTGGCTTATTGTGAGAGTAAGTTATCACATGACATTTTGGCCCATTTTGAAAAAAATATTCACAACTTTTTTATTGACTGGGAAGAGACCTTATAGAGCATCTAATTAAAGTTTCATATTTTGTAGGTGGAAAAACTGAGACTCAACAAGATTATATCTTGTCAAAAGTCACACATTGAATTAGAAGATAACTCGAGTCTACCTCATCCCCAGTCCTTGCTCCTTTGTTCATCCAGTTTTGACTTCTGAAAGGCCACAAAACCTCTTATCCTTGACACAAACAGAGGTCTAGTGAAAGAGTCTTCCTGCTCTTCCTACTCTAGTTTTAGTGCACTCTTCTAAAACACAGAGACTAATTGGCCAGTGTGAGTTTCAATAGAGGGCAAGACTTATTCTCATTTCTACTTAATTTATCTATATAGACAATAACCAGAGAAAGATTTTAGTGTTAAAAAGGCATAATTGACATAAATGTAAAAGAAAGTATAAAAATGAACTAGTATTATAGCATATACCACTGTAATAATTGTTGCAGGAAAGATCTACTAATGGATGCTAATGTTAGTGGTCAAACATTTGAGGAGAAAGAGGATAGAAAAATAATTAGTAGAATCTCAAAATATCCACCCTTCTCATAGTTATCAAGTAGAAAACGAGAATAGCAGTGAAGAAACCTGTCAAGCAGTTGGTCAAGGTCAATACCATTAGTAATAAAACATGCTCATATTATTTATCTTGGTAACACAGCATCATTTATCTTGTATTTTCTTACCAAAAACTATATAACATCAACATAATTGTGAGAAAATAAAATTGAGTTAGACTCCAAGAAACAGCTGACCACTACTTATCAAGTATCGGGATCATAAAAGTAAAGGGAGACTGAAGGGTTTTCATGGATCCTGGAACACAGAAAGGATAGTTGGTGAAAAATAGAAGAAATTCAAAAAGTTCTGTAGTTTAGCTAATAGCAGTGGTATGCTGAGACTGACTTGCACCACCCAACAGGAAAACTGTGTAACTTCATGTATAGGAAAATTCTGTTGGTAGGTTTAAATAAGTCATGATGGAAGTAGGAACACAAAGACATTGGCAAGTGGTAAAAATTAGGACTTCCCTCCTCCAGTTCCTGGAAGACTGCTTTAGCAGCACATCACTGGTTAATAATGGTGTGCCAATGTTAAGTTCCTGGTTTTCATAATTGTGCTAAGATTATATAAGTTAACATTAGTGTTAGTCACTCAGTCGTATCTGACTCTTTGCGACCCCATGGACTATAGCCCACCGTACTCCTCTGTCCATGGGATTCTCCAGGCAAGAATAATGGAGTGGGTTGCCATTCCATCTCCATTCAAGAGTGTAAGTGCAATTTAAAACTCTTTAAGTTCTGTGAGGCTTACAAGCTTGAATCTGAGTAAGTACAAGTTTTTAGATTTGAGGCACTTGGTGAATTGACAGAAACTTTGAGTGGGATTGGATTCTAATTTTTACTACCTTCCTCCTCTTCCTTTTGTGTGTGTGTGTGTGTGTGTGTGTGTGTGTGTGTGTGTGTTTGCTTTGTCATGAATCAAGCCCTTGAACCTGAGATTTTCCAGGAGTTAATCATAAAATAATGTATGCCCTTAAACGAGCTAATTAAAGAAAGTTTCAAAATAGACTCTACAAAGAATGGAACCTTTGCAAAGATCTTTTCATGTCTATTTAAAAATGACTCATTTAGTTAACATTAATCACTGATTGTGTCCCAGATCTCCTGGTTCTGAAAAGAGAGTATTTTTATATATTATAAATGAGGGATCTGAATCTCTGAGATATTGTAATTTATCTTAATTTAGTAGGCAGTGTAGGAAGGCTTTTTCACTGGACTTCTGTTTGTGTCAAGGATAAGAGAGGTTTTATGGCCTTTCAGAAATCAAAAGTGGATGAACAAGGCAGCAAGGACTGGGGATGAGGTAAACTGGAGTTATCTTCTAATTCAATATGTGACATTTGACAAGATATAATCTTTTTGAGTCTGAGTTTTTTCACCTACAAAATATCCCACGTCCAAGGGCACAGAAGCCCAGAAAGACAGTAGGTGGTGGTGTGGCGGCAGTGAGGCTAGAGTGGCTGTGAGGAGATACCCTGCGTCCAAGGGCAGAGAAGCCCCAGCAAGACAGTAGGCGCTGGAGCAGCGCTGTGTGGCACTGGAGTGACTTTGAGGAGACAACCCACATCCAAGGGCAAAGGAGAAGCCCCAGAAAGACAGTAGGAGGGGTGAAATCATGTTTAGAATCAAACCCCATACTGGCCAGAGACACTCAGAGGAGCCAAATATACCTTGTGCACACCAGGACCCAGAGACGCCACAGAGACTGAGACAGAACTGTGTTTGAGTATCTCTTGTGGGGATACAGGTCAGCAGTGGATTGCCACAGGGGCCAGGGCTCTGGGTGCAGCAGAGTTGGGTATGGCATAAGCCATCTTGGAGGAGTCACCATTAACCCCACCATAGTGCCACCAGAGCCTACACAGGACTGGGAAACAGACTCTTGGAGGGCACATACAGAACACTATATGCACCAGGACCCAGGAGAAAGGAGCACTGACCCCACAGGAGACTGACCCAGACTTGCCCGTGAGTGTCCAGGAGTCTGCAGCAGAGGTGTGGATCAGAGATGGCCTGCAACAGGGACAGGGGCATTGAATGCAGCAGTGTGTGCACAGGACATTTTGAAGGAGGTAGCTATTATCTTCATTACCTCCACCATAGTTTGGCCTTAGGTCAACCACAGAGAGGGAACATAGCCCTGCTCAACAGAAAATTGGATTAAAGATTTACTGAGCATGGCCCCGCCCATCAGAAAAAGACCCAGTTTCCCAGTCAGTAGTCAGTCTCTCACCATCAGGAAGCTTCCATAAGCCTCTTATCCATCTTGATCAGAAGGCAGACAGACTGAAAGCCACAATCACAAAAAAACCAACCAATCTGATCATATGGACCACAGCCTTGCCTAACTCAATGAAACTATGAGCCATACTGTGTAGGGCCACCCAAGAAGGACGGGTCATGGTAGAGAAGACAAAACTTTGTCCACTGGAGAAGGGAATGGCAAACCACTTCAGTATTCTCACCTTGAGAACCCTATGAACAGAATGAAAAGGCAAAAAGATAAGACACTGAAAAATGAACCCCACAGGTCAGTAGGTGCCCAATATGCTACTGGAGATCAGTGAAGAAATAACTCCAGAAAGGATGAAGAGATGGAGCCAAAGCAAAAGCAACCCCCGGTTGTGGATGTGACTGGTGATGGAAGTAAAGTCCAATGCTGTAAAGAGCAATATTGCATAGGAACCTGGAATGTTAGATCCATTAATCAAGGCAAATTGGAAGTGATTGAACAGAAGATGGTAAGAGTGAATGTCGACATTTTAGGAATCAGTGAACTAAAATGGACTGGAATGGGTGAATTTAACTCAGATGACCATTATGTCTACTACTGTGGGCAAGAATTCCTTAGAAGAAATGGAGTAGCCATCATGGTCAACAAAAGAGTCCGAAAGTCAGTACTTGGATGCAATCTCAAAAATGACAGAATGATCTCTGTTTGTTTCCAAGGCAAACCATTCAATAGCAGAGTAATCCCAAGTCTGTGCCCCTGCCAGTAATGCTGAAGAAGCTGAAGTTGAATGGTTCTATGAAGACCTATAAGACCTTCGAGAACTAACACCCAAAAAGATGTCCATTTCATTATAGGGGAATGGAATGTAAAAGAAGGAAGTCAGCAGATATCTGGAGCAATAGGCAAATTTGTCCTTGGAGTATAAAACAAAGCAGGTCAAAGGCTAACAGAGTTTTGCCAAGAGAATGCACTGGTCATAGCAAACACCCTCTTCCAACAACACAAGAGAAGACTCTACACATGGACATCACCAGATGGTCAATACTGAAATCAGATTGATTATATTCTTTGCAGCCAAAGATGGAGAAGCTCTATACAGTCAGCAAAAAAAAAAAAAAAAAACGACTGGGGTCTGACTGTGGCTCAGATCATGAACTCTTTATTGCCAAATGCAGACTTAAATTGAAGAAAGTAGAGGAAACCACTAGACCATTCAGGTGTAACCTAAATAAAATCCCTTATGATTATACAGTGGAAGTGACAAATAGATTCAAGGGATTAGATCTCATAGACAGAGTGCCTGAAGAACTGTGGACAGACACTCATGACACTGTACAGGAGGCATTGATCAAGACCATCCTTATATAAAGAAATTCAAAAAGGCAAATGGTTGTCTGAGGAGGCCTTATAAATAGCTGTGAAAAGAAGAGAAGCAAAAGGCAAAGGAGAAAAGGAAAGTTATACCCATTTGAATGCAGAGTTCCAAAGAATTGCAAAGAGAGTTAAGTAAGCCTTCCTCAGTAATCAATGCAAAGAAATAGAGGAAAACAATAGAATGGGAAAGACTAGAGATCTCTTCAAGAAAATTAGAGATACCCCAAGGGAACATTTCATGCAAAGATGAGCACAATAAAGGACAGAAATGTTATAGATCTAACAGAAGCAGAAGATATTAAGAAGAGGTGGTAAGAAGAGGTGGCAAGAATAAGCAGAAGAATTATATTAAAAATATCTTTAAGATACAGATAATTATGATGGTGTGATCACTCACCTAAAACCAGACATCCTGAAATATGAAGTCAAGTGGGCCTTAGGAAGCATCACTACAAACAAAGCTGGTTGGATCAGCTTTGTTGTGCTATTCAGTTGAGCTATTTCAAATCCTATAAGATGATGCTGTGAAATGCTGCACTCAGTATGCCACCAAATTTGGAAAAATCAAAAGTGGCCTCAGGACTGGAAAAGGTCAGTTTTCATTCCAATCCCAAAGAAAAGCAATGCCAAAGAATGCTCAAACTACTGCAGAATTGCATTCATCTCACACTCTAGTAAAGTAATGCTCAAAATTCTCCAAGCCAGGCTTCAACATTATGTGAATCATGAACTTCCAGATGTTCAAGCTGTATTTAGAAAGGGCAGAAGAAACAGAAATCAAATTGCCAACATCCGTTGGACCATCAAAAAAGCAAGAGAGTTCCAGATAAACATCTATTTCTGCTTAAGATTATGCCAAAGCCTTTGACTGTGTGAATCACAACAAACTGGATAATTCTTAAAGAGATGGGAATACCAGACCACCTGACCTTCCTCTTTTAAATAATCCAATTTTAAATAACACCAGAAATCAAATAATTGTCTTACACAATGGCTTATTCATGCTCCTTATTCTAGATGTAGTCAAAATCTCTGGAAGGTATAGAAAAGTAAAATGATAAATTGTAGCAATAATATGATAAATTGAATAGTGGTGTAATGAGCAAAATGTTACAAAGAGCCTATAGGCATTCACTCTACTTGAAAGTTGTAAAAATGTTTATAGAGAAAAGCTGTAACCAATATAAGAAAAGGAATAGCTTCATAATTAACACCTATTATGCATTCATGCACAATTTTACATTTACCTGAATAATAACATTATTAGATATAACATTTAGCCCTACATTAATTTGTAAACAATTAGCTTAAAGTACATATCAAATTCCCATAGCTATTTTATGTGTATAAAAGTAAATATGTATATCTGTGAAATATATGTATATATTGATATATGAGCATTTGTATATATGTATATACATGTAAAGTATCATACAAAGGAGAATGAGAGGGACATGAGGATAATGCAGTCCTTATGAATCATGTTGTGACAACTTCACTGTGATGGCCTAACACATAAATTAGACTTTCTCATGGGTTTCAAATTCCAATTTAAAATATTGGATGGATGTTAAGCTGTAGAAGTTTATGTACATTTGGTGTGTAATGTCTTTTTAATATTATCAACACAGCTGCTTTGGTCTGAATTTTTGATCTCACATCAGAGCTAATTTTAATAGAAGGTGACCATTTTCTGATCCCGAATAATTTACACACCAGTGTCAGCATCTGCTGCACGAGTACCATAATATGAACCTGGTAACTTTTGAGCCCGAGTTTTTCACACAATTCATCATAATTTATTTTGGTGACATACACTTATGACTTGCAGGTGCTACATCTTTGTACTGAATAATATTATGTTTTATCAATTAAACTAAAACAAAATAAGCCATCTGTGTATGTTTTATTCAGCTAATTTTGAAGAAATGTAGAACATACACGTTTCAAGATTACAGCTGTGTTTATGAAAAAGTTTTACTTTATTAAAAAATAGGCATCAGTAATTGAAAGACAATAGCCTAGATGACAGAAATTTACTGAAATCTCCCTGTAAAGAGAGAATGTAGTACTTTTTCAGCTTTGGAAAAATACTTGCACAGTGACCAACCAAAATAGATACTTGATAGGAAACACTTAAAAGTAGAAATAGGCTAAGTTTATACTTTAATCTTTTCAAAAGTAACCTTGTTAATGATGTTTAGCAAAGATATGTATATCCAAAACTTAAGTAGAAATGATGTTCAAATTTGATATGTTATGTTATCAACGTGTCAGAAATAGTAAATCTCAAGAGCTAATAGACTCACATTGCAAATATTGCACTCCACATTATGATAATTTGAAATGACAAAATAAAACTAAAGTAAATTATGGCCAATTGTAGTACAGACTCAGAGTGTATGTAAATGTCTGTGACTCAATTGAAATAATAATAGATGACAGTCCTAGAAATGGGTTTGATTATGAATACTAAAATTACACATTGTTTTCATCACTTTTTGTAGATATACCAAAAAAAAAAGAGAGCAACAACTTTCAAAAATACAAGTCTCAGTACATTTCAATCCAAATTATTGCAGCAAAAATTAAGGAATACTGAAATAAAATGACTATCATGAAGAAAAAGGTAATGATAATGAAAACCATATTGACTGTCTTATTCTGTGCCAGAATTATGCTAAGATTTTAAATATTTTTCTATTATTGATAACAACTTTAAAATTTGAGTATTTGTTATCTTATTTTTTATAATTTAAAAATATCTAAGACTCGTAAATATTAAGCAATGAGCCTATGTCACACAAAGAGTGGGGGGAAACCACAGCTGTAAATTTAAAGGTCAGAAACCTTCAATACTCTTAGAATCATGAAAGAGAGTGAAAAAGCTGGCTTAAAACTAAACATTCAAAAAACTAAGCTCATGGCATCTAGTCCCATCACTTCATGGCAAATAGATGGGGAAACAATGGAAACAATGATAGACTTAATTTTCTTGGGCTCCAAAATCCCTGCAGATGGTGACTGAGGCCATGAAATTAAAAGATGCTTGCTCCTTGAAAGAAAAGCTATGACCAGCTTAGACAGCATATTAAGAAGCAGAGACATTACTTAGCTGACAAAGGTCTATCTAGTTAAAGCTATGATTTTTCCAGTATTCATGTATGGATGTGAGAGTTGGACCATTAAGAAAGCTGAGCGCTGAAGAATTGATGCTTTCGAACTGTGGCGTTGAAGACTCTTGAGAGTCTCTTGGACTACAAGGAGATCCAACCAGTCCATTTTAGAAGAAATCAGTCCTAAATATTCATTGAAACGACTAATTATGAAGCTAAAGCTCCAATACTTTGGTCATCTGATGTGAAGAACTGACTTATTGGAAAAGACCCTGATGCTGGGAAAGATTGAAGGCAAGAGGAGAAAGGGACAAGAGAGGATGAGATGATTGGATGGCATCACCAACTCGATGAATGTAAGTTTGAGCAAGCTCCGGGAGTTGGTGATGGATAGGGAAGCCTGGCACGGCACGTTGCAGTCCATGGGGTCACAAAGAGTTGAACACGACTGAGTTAACTGATACATTTGAAAAGATGAAAGTTTTTTTTTTCCAGAAATATACAAGTTATCAAGACTCTCTAGGCAAAAGAAAAAATAAAAAATTGCTACATGCTATATTTGTGAATCATAGATAAACCAATATAGTTAGCTGTTGAACTAACAAAAAACATGAAATCAAGAACTGGAATACATGTGGTGTAAATTAGATATCATTAACTTACGAATCTACACTATGGAAATTAAGAAAGTCATCTCCATGCAAATAATTAATGCTGTTTAACCACCCAAAGGCTAAATATAATAAGGTTCTAATTGCTCAGGTTGGTTTTATTTACGAGCAGTAAACACAATTAAAGAATGTTGCAAAGTATAGGGCATGCGACAGTTATAAAGCAGAAGGAATGCTTTTCTTAGATGTGCATTACATTTGTGGATCTGGGATTCTTGAAAGGAATTTTGGAACTTGGCAAAGGTATAATTAATGAATAAAACTTAATTAAAAACTGCCAAAATGTATCAGGAAAATGAGAGATGGACCTGCAAGTAATTTAGGTCTGAGTTACTGCTGCTGCTGCTAAGTCACTTCAGTCATGTCCGACTCTGTGTGACCCCATAGACGGCAGCCCACCAGGCTCCCCCATCCCTGGGATTCTCCAGGCAAGAACACTGGAGTGGGTAGCCATTTCCTTCTTCAATGCATGGAAGTGAAAAGTGAAAGTGAAGTTGCTCAGTCGTGACCGACTTAGCGACCCCATGGACTGCAGCCTACCAGGCTCCTCCATCCATGGGGTTTTCCAGGCAAGAGTATTGGAGTGAGGTGCCATTGCCTTCTCCTAGGTCTGAGTAAAAACACCCAAAAGTTAGAAATCAAATCTATATGACATTTAAAAACTCACTCTTAAAACAAATAAAAACCTTTATATTAGAGGGTATGTAGACTATTATGTCTTTGAGAGTCTTTGTTAAAGTGTAAAAATGTACTCTTCCAATATTCTATACCAGACCCTTCTGTGAAGGTAACAGAGGTTACATCAGCAATAGTTAGTTGTTCTCTAGTCTCCTAGTCCTGTGCATTTATAAGAATAAAGAAGAAACAGCTGGAATGCCCAGTTAGGATGACTCACTTCCTGTACAAACTTGTATTAGGGAGAAGAGAATAAACCAAGCTTAAATAACTAATTATTCATCAGACCAAGTATTTTTACACTTGTATAATTTATCAAAGGATGAGCCTCTCTCCTAGGGTAAATATGGAACTTTTCTGAGCCACTTTTGTGAATGGTACAACTGTTAGCTACAGAATGACTTAACAATATTCCGGTGATACCTCTGAGAGTAAATGATAAACATTGCTTCATGACAGCTTCATAATTGCTTGCCATACCTTCTCGTCATTTCTAGATGCACAACTAACGTGACAGTCCTCCTGTGACCGCTTAGGGCCCAAATATGTTGATTCTTCATAGAACAACTAAACACTCAAAGTATTTTTTTAAATTTTTTATGACTTAGTAGTAGTGTCTAGAATTTATTTTATTTCCTTTGTGGTATTAGAGTCATAAAATGAAATTATCTATCTCTTCTATTTTTCTCATTTTTAGTATTGCATTTTATAACTATATTTTGTGATTTCTGTATAATGAGTAATGCACATTAGTGAAACTAATATTTATTGTCAAATTTTTTATTTAAGCCTGGATCATACATGCTTACACATGACTGCTTCTGATTTTACCTGCAAAATGGTGATTTTTGTCATAGTGAGCAGTAAATGCTTTCTACTTCTCTCCTGTATTCACCAGTAGCTAATAATGAAATGTCACAGACTTGAAGATCATTAAACTTATTTTGAGATCCCTTTCAAAATGGATCACCTTTCCTGCTGCTGTGTGCCTTTTCTCCTCTTTGTTGTGTCTCATAAATTTTTATGACCTTTTGGCGTTGGAAATCTGCAATTTTTTCCAGAGCTTCACTAGGTACCTTCTAGAAATAATAAAACTCTTGTCACTTTCCATTGCACGTACTTTTCAAGTAAGGCCTACTGGATTCAATGTGTAGCATATTAGATAGAATATTCAATATGCTCAGTTTGAAAAATTGAATGCAACATTGGTGTAGCCATTGAGTTATGGTGCTTTAAGCTTGGAATGGATGTTTTTTTAGGCGATTGTCTAGATACCGTAAGAGTAACTGTTTTTTGTTTTTTATCTCTCTTTTTAATCTTTGAATCTACTTGATTTTGCATCTTGGAAAGAGTTACCTGAGACAATTGATACAAAGTTCATTTGGCTTTTCTCAAAAAACAGAGCATTATAACTGCAGTTGTGTTTATAGTTGTGACATTTGTGTACGTGCTCACCCCTACTCATCTCTGTTTCTTAGTCTGTATGGACTTACTCCATGGTTTGGGATGATTTGGGAGAGTGGAATTGAAACATCTATAATATCATATATGAAATGAATCGCCAGTCCACGTTCGATGCATGATACTGGATGCTTGGGGCTGGTGCACTGGGATGAACCAGAGGGATGGTACGGGGAGGGTGGAGGGAGGGTGGTTCAGGATGGGGAACACGTGTATACCTGTGGCGGATTCATGTTGATGTGTGGCAAAACCAATACAATATTGTAAAGTAATTAACCTCCAATTAAAATAAATTTATATTAAAAAATATTTCTATTAGAAAACTACATTGCCTATTGAGAATGCAATGCATTTTAATTTTTTTTATTATGGTAAAATTCACATAATATAAAACATACTATTTGAGCCATGTTTAACTGTATAATTCAGTGGCACTAAGTGTATTCACACTATTGTATAACTCTCACAATCATCCATCTCCCAAATTTTCAACTTCATAAACTGAAACTCTGTCCCCATTTTAAACACTAACTTCCCATTCCCCCTCCTCACTTCCTCTACCCCTCCAGCCTCTGGCATCTAACAATGTAGTTTCTAATCTATGAATTTGACTCTTCTTGTATAAGTGGAATCAAACACCATTTGTCACACCCTGAGCAGCCTGGTAGGCTATTGTCCATGGGGTCACAAAGAGTTGGACTTGAATTAGTAACTAAGCACCCACACAATGTATATTGGAGTGCATTTTTAAGGTTAACTTAATATAGTTCCCACAAACAGACTGTACCTTCTGTTTTCCCCTTGTGCTATACCATAGGTTCTCAGTTATCTGGTTTATGAATAGCAGTGTATGTATGTCAATCCCAGTCTCCCTATTTATCCTACCACCCATGTATTTTTAATATAATGTCTGTGTCTTTATTTTTTCATACCCAATATCAAAGTCATCACTGAGCTCCATCTCTGGCCCACATTTCTCCTGAGCTCTTATAGATTGAGAAAAATACTTCTCAAATATCCCATTTCAGTCTGAATCATATATAGTCTCTAGAGTACATTCTTCACGTTGGCAATTTGGAAAAGAATGATTAGGCTTTTCAGAAAATGATTGTCTTATTGTTGGCCCATGGGTCTCAGTTCATTGATTATTCTGTGAAATTTTGACAACCCCAAAGACCATAGAACTCAGAATTAATTCATTTATTCAACAAATATTTGTTGACCATCCACTGTAAGCTAGGTAGACTTTCTGCTAGATCCTAGATATAAAGTAGTTTTAAAATATGCAAGAACTTGCAATCATATTTTTGTTATGATTTAAGTATGCTGTGAAGTAAATGTAAGTTTTCTTGTTTCAAAAGGAAGATACACTCCTAATTTTCCTAAGGTAGCCCCAGTAAGGATCTTTAAGCTATAAACATTAGGGAATTTAACTAATTTGATTGTCCAATCAGCATGTAACTTTAGGGGCTTGTAGAAGGAAATCTCTGCTCTTTCTCTAATGTCTGAGGATACAATGAGTTTGTACTTAAAACTTGAATATAGTTGAAGACATACTGTTTTCAGTTTAAAGACCATGAAAACAATTTAGAATTGTATTTAAAATATGGAAATTAGAGTAGATGCACAAAGAGAATGAAAAGAAAGCAAACTAAAACCTGGCCAGTAATGAATCACAAAGGAATGTATAGCTAGCTAGATAAATGGATTTTTAATCTTAAATCCACTTTGTTTAATAAATTCAATGATGTTATTATTACATAATAATGCTTGAGAAGAATGCAAATTATGTTTCACACTTTAAATTATCATTGTTAGTAATTTTGATATTTTGTTGGAAGTGCCAGCTCTCATTTGATCTTCAAAAAGTATAACACATGGGACTGGGACCCAAAATTGATTAATGACTCAAGATGATTAAAGACTGTGCTGTAAGGCCAAATGGCACATAATCTTTCACAGTGGTGCCAACAAAGCCATTTTGGTATGTCTCCTGGTTGCCGCCAAGTTCTATGGTGAGAATCCACCAGATAGGCCCTGGCAACGTGTGCTGGAGCAAGCAGTTCACGAAGGCTTGGGAGTGCATTCTCCCAGCTCTACTGTTGCTGAGTGTAGCCAGCCATGGTGGGAGTATTTACATCGTAGAAATTGGCACATGCCACAAACAAGTGTTTTCTCCCAGAAAGTCAGTCATAAAACAGTATCCAGACACAACCGGCCCTGGTGGAATGAAAAACCCTGGAATGGCCCTTTTGCCTCCTCCATAGTTTCCTCATAGAAATTGGAGTCAAGCATAGCATCTCAGCACTCAGGTCTGGGCACCACTTCTGTGGACCAGAGAGCCCTTGTTCTGCCCAACGTGCGAAAACTCTTTATATCAATAGAGGTGAGAAAATTGTTGACTCTTCGTCATAGGGAGAGAAAACTCTTCCTCCTATCTGTTTCCCTTTTCCACCTCTCTCCTTTCATATGTGTACAAACCAAATACCTATGTGTGTTTTTACTTATTTTTTGAAATTCACACCACATCATTGTGAGAATAGCTGACTTCCAAGGAAAAGAGACTTTGATTTTATTGTATTTATTTAAAGTCGGAGAAGTGATTTTAACAGAAGTAATAAGGCAGGGTCTTGTGTAAGCAAGATTTATATAATACCAAAATTTATGTAGTATAATAATATATGGGCTTCCCCGGTAGCTCAGCAGTAAAGAAGCTGCCTGCAAAGCAGGAGATGCAGGAGACTTGATTTTGATCCCTGGGTCAGGAAGATCCCCTGGAGGAGGGCACGGCAACCCACTCCAGTATTCTTGCCTGGAGAAACCCATGGAGAGAGAAGAGCCTGGTGGGTGATAGTCCACAGAATAGGTCACAAAAAGTCGGAAACGACTGAAGCAACTGAGCACACATGCACATAACAATGTGTGGTTATGTGTAATACTAGTAAAAGTTTAATATATTAAATTGCTTGTTACTCGCAATGATATATGCTATTTGGTATAATTTTGTATCACCTGAAAATTATTCGGCTACATGCTACAATATGCAAACATACTTCTATATAATGAACAATTCTAGCTTTTTTCCTCTTTTGGATTTCTGGGCACAGTGCTACAATATGCAAAAATATCTGGATAATGAATGATTCTGGCATTTCTTCTGTCTGTTAGATTTCTTGGTTTGGACAACTTAATGGTCCACTGATACCTTTGATGTTCTATGTAATAACATCTTTATTGTTCTTAGAAGTTTAATTATACTAAACTGTAATAGCATTGACTTTTTCACTCAGAAACATTCATCTTACTTCAATGTTTGCTATTAAAAGATATATTCAGTCATTTCTTTCATGTAATATATCATGTCATAATATCACAGAAAACCATGAAGCTCAAATCTGAGTCTGGTTCTGACACCTGGAGAACAAAGTTAACCTTAAAATTGCAGTGTGCATTTCCACTGCATTGTACATCCTCTAAGATGTCTGGAGATTGATGAAATAAAGGTCCTCATCCTACAAGTTGGATATGGGGAATAAGAAGCCAGGAAGTCCTAGACTCTTTTAGATCACTCTGATTCCATCTAGTAAATTACCTTTCTCTAAGATATTTTCAAGGCCAGAAATGATAATGTACTTACAAAAGGCCATTATGACTTTTGTCCACTCATCAGAGTAGGTCTAATGTAATACAGCCAATATGAAAGTCTAAATGCATCTCTATGAGTGTCAAGCTGGCAGCAAATGCATTTTCCTTCTCTAGTTGACAATTTCTGCTCCTGTCCCTCGCATTCTTACCACAAAGACAGTCAGTGAACAGATTATTCTCTCCAGAGGATTTTCTTACAACAGATAACTGTTTAACAGACAGCCATGCTGCTAAAAATCTGAAAGTTTTAAAACATGCTTATCCATCATACGGAGAAGACAATGGCACCCCACTCCAGTACTCTTGCCTGGAAAATCCCATGGATGGAGGAGCCTGGTAGGCTGCAGTCCATGGGGTTGCTAAAAGTCGAACACGACTGAGCGACTTCACTTTCACTTTTCACTTTCATGCATTGGAGAAGGGAATGGCAACCCACTCCAGTGTTCTTGCCTGGAGAATCCCAGGGACAGGGGAGCCTGGTGGGCTGCCGTCTATGGGGTCGCACAGAGTCGGATACGACTGACATGACTTAGCAGTAGCAGTAGCAGTATCCATCATATCTTAGCTAGTACTACTGTCTTGATAATTATAAACTAGCCACATTGTGTTTGATACTGTATCCCTTTGAAATTATATTTCTATGTTCTTTTAGATGCCATACCTTGAATAATGGGATGTGCTGTATGACACAGCACGAGTTGTGCAGCAACATTTAGACTTAACAGTATCACAGCAAAACCATTGTGTATCAAAGCAGTGAAAGAGTTCGTGTGTTAAGAATCATTGTCCCCCAAGTAAGAGGGTTAATAAAAATCTATGTGTTAGATGAAAGTTTGGTATTGTCAGAAGAGTAAAATACAGGAGCAGGAAGATCTGGGCTCTGATCCAAAGACTCTCCCTGTGACTGTGTAACCCTATGACAAAATTACTTGTGATGAGTTGGGAGTTAGAAGGGGCTTCCAGTGAGGTCCTAAACCTTAGTGAAGAGATCCTTAAAAGTATAAAATATTCACTCATAAAAAGCAAAGAGACATATTATTTTATCCTGATATTATTGAAAAGAAACAGCTTTATGGGAGAAGTTGTTATATGTAACACACTTTTAAACCTCAGGTGGCTGAGGGAAGTTGGAGAGATTATGCATTGTGATTCAGCTGTCAGAATGAAGGCAGTGGTCTAACCTCTCTTTGAAGGCTCCATGGTTTGGGGAAACATTTTGTCACTCTGGCTGTCAGTTTCTTTTTCCATAACATTATGGGTTTGAAATAATCTTATAGGCTCCAAAATCAAAAGACGTTTGTTCAGAATTTCAGCTCTGTAACTTACTAGTCATGTGATACTAGCAGAGCAGTTAAGACTCTTTCTGTTGACAGATATCAGGAAATCTAACTTTGGCTCAAAAAAAAAAAAAGGGAGAGAGAGAGAAAAGCAAAGCAGAAGAACAGAATAATGGAATTATTTATTGCTTACATAGTATGGTAATCTCTAGGAAACATTTGTGAAACCATATCACTAGACCTCCCTTCCTTTGTCCTGATGACTTATAGCAGCTATGGCTTTACCTGCCCTCAAGTTCATATATTTGGAAAAAATTAGATCAATTTGAGTCACATCCTGAATCTATCCCTATAGTTAGGTGGATTCTTTGGGCTGACAGATCATACCACAGTCTAATACTCTAGCTCTTACTCCCTTGAAATTAATGGAGTTGTGCAACACTTGAAGTTACTTTTTAATTTCCTGAAATGAAATCAGTTATCTAGGATGAATTGTTGCATTAAAACATTTACTAATTATAACAATCATGCCTTGATTTTATGTCATTGGTAAACAGTATTGCTTAATTGTATTTTGAACTGTTTTCATCCATTTTATGGGAAAAAGAGCCATATTCTCTATATCATAGTGAAGTAAAAAGTCTGAACATGTTATTTCTGTATTTCCCTTGCTTTTCAAATTAAAGCATGAGTGCTTTGAAATTTAATTGAGACCACTGGGACCAGAGGGTCTTTGCATTAAGAAAGTTAGGCTTCCACATGTGTGCAATAATTGCTGTGTAGTATGAAATATGTGTGATGAAAAATTCAGGAGAGAGAAATTTAATTTTCTTTGCCATGTTTCTAGCAAACATTTTCAGTATTATTGTTAAAATAAGCTTAAATTATTTACAGATTTATATTTATTAAGATATAACAACATGCACTCAATAATATTAAAATGATTAAGAGTCAATGTGTGAATTGATTTCTTTCTTTTAAAATTTAAATTTATTGAGTGTAATCGGTAAATAAAACTGTAAGATACTTAAAGTGTATGTCATGGTGATTTGATGTATGTATACATTGTGAGAGAATTCCCTTCATTGAGTTAGTTAACACATCCACTACCTCAGATATTTATCTTTTTGGGGGGCCAGGAGAACATTTAAGTTAATAATAATAAAGCTTTATCAACTATAGCCAACATGTTGAACTTAGATCTTCAGATCTTAGTCATAACTGAAAGTTTAAACCTTTTTATCCTATTTTCCCCACTCTTGAGATAATTTTTTTCTTCTGATAATTTATGAACTCATCTTAGAAAATATTTATGTGCATTGTATGCATATTAAAAAATAACATTTTTAAAATAGCTAATTATTTTATATAGGTTTTAATTGTAATCACAAGTATTTTATTGTAGAGCAGTGCCTACATTTAGAACTTCCCTCTTAGAATTTGATTATCAGACTCTTATATGGTAATTATTTAAAGAAAATTATAATATAGCTTGACATCCTTATTTTAATTGTTCTTTGTAACAAGTTACTTAGCTGATCAATTATTGGTGTCTTAATTCTTGCTCGAAATTCCAGTTTCTTTTTAATGTATTTTTTTCCCAGATGAAATGAAAGCTCATTGTATGATTTTTTAATATATAGAAAATTTTAAAAAAGTAAAAAAAAAACTTCCTTATTTTAACACAACCTCTTTCAAGCTTTCAAAATTTGTGTATATTACTCATGCATATTTCTGTGCAACAAATTATGTATGATATTTTACCTTCACCATGTTTACAAAATGGTCTTCATTTATTGTCAAATATTTCTCAAGTTCCTACAAAGTAGGGTGACTGGATTCCAGTTTACCTGGAATCTTCCTGTCTTCATCAATGAAGATCTCAAATGCTGGGAAACCTAATGTTGTTGTTCAGTAACTAAGTCATGTCCGACTCTTTGTGACCCCATGAATTGCAGCACACCAGGCTTCCCTGTCCTTCATATCTTCTGATAGTCCCTAGCAAACTAGGATCATTGGTCACCCTACTAGGAAGAGAGAAATGAAAACCAATATACTAAAATAACTTCGAGTTTAGTGTGGGAATGATAGGATATATTCTAAGGTTTCCATATTTTAAAATCTTCATTTATTATTATTTTTGTGACACTGCGTAATTTTTCAGTTTTTTTTTTGTAACAATAAACTTTTGTAGTGTCAATGTAAAAGAAGTTTATAAATCTATTTCTTTAGCTTAGACTTTTGAATCATGTCTCACTTTTACGGTTGTAGACAACAGTGATGAGAATGTATCTGAATACAACTCTTTTTTGATGTTTATGATCTCTTCAAGATAGAGTCATATGATACGATATTGATGAGATAAAGACTATAAATCTGTTAGATCTCAGATACGTGCTGCTAAGTTGTATTCCAAAAATATGTTAGCACTTTATATTTCCATTTATATTTCTCAGTTAAACACTAAATTTGTTCATCTAGAATAATTTTCCTATAGTTTATGGATCAAACAATATTCACCCTGGTTTCCTGAAAAATAACTCTTCAGTTCAGTAGCTCAGTTGTGTCCAACTCTCTGTGACCCCATGCTGTGACTCTCTGGCCCTGCAGCACGCCAGGCTTCCCTGTCCATCACCAACTCCTGGAGCTTACTCAAACTCATGTGCATTGAGTTGGTGATTCCATCCAGCCATCTCATCCTCCTCTGTCATCCCCTTCTCCTTCCGCCTTCTATCTTTCCCAAAGTCTTTTCCAATGAGTCAGTTCTTTGCATCAGGTGGCCAGAGTATTGGAGTTTCAGCTTCAGCATCAGTCCTTCCAATAAACATTCAGGACTGAGTTCCTTTAGGAAGGACTAGTTGGATCTCCTTGCTATCCAAAGGATGGACAATAAAAGGAACCATGCTTCCATTGCCATATGAGTGTTTTAGTTAAATGTAACAATTTTGTTGAGACTTCAAAATCTTTGTCTCCTTAGGCTCTAAAAATGGATTTCCATTTGGAATTTTAACAGGTAGTTGTATTAAAAAAATTCTCAAAGTTAGAAGAGCTGATAACATCATTAGGATTTAGAAACTCTTTATCTTACTTCAGGAGATGATACATGAATGAATGACAGTAGTAACTTGTTTCCTTTGTAACTGGAGGCTTTGTTAGTCAAGGTCTTCACATAGGAACTCCTTTTTAAAAGCTTCTGATACCAGATTTTCAAAAAAAGTTTAAAACTTGGCTGAGGATTATTTAATACTATGAGTTAAACTGTAGGATGAAGATTCTGATAGAGCTTTCATTTTTCCAGGAGAGAGAAAACTCTAGCTTAATGAAAAATATATAGAGTCTAATTAACTCTGATGTGATCAAATACAGGTATTATCCTTTGGCTCAAAGTAGCCTAGAAAAACTAATCTATTAAGATGTTCTTTAACACAGTTCTTTAGCACAGAAGAATAAACTTTTAGCTATATTATAGATATAATTAAATTTTAGACTTATTAGCAATTTGCCTATAATATTTTCCTATTTATACATATATGTGTTTCATCTCTTATTGAACCATGATAAATATTGCCAACTAGCTTTTAATTTTCAGAAATCAAATATTTAATCAAACTTGAAAATGAAGAACCAAAATAGTTTTACTAGTATTTAAACACTTAGCACAGGATAAGGACATATTTACTTTGGCTTAATAATTTTATGCTAGCAAGTAGGTGTTTAATATTATATAACTATCACAACTTTTTGCCTCTAATATTCAGAATGCACTTTAAGTTAAAATTGACTCATGAGAATGTGAGGCCAGGACAAAAGTTGTACTAAAAAATAAAAATTTCATGGGTTAAACATACAAGTGTATTGCCTTTATTCTTTCATAAAATAGAACCACAATATACCTTATTTCAACACAAACTCTCCTTTCTCATAATGACTGATAGTAGGAGCATATGATAAAGCAAGTTAAGGGGAACCAAAAGATGCAACAGAACTAAAGAAATATAGATTCTATTCATATTTAAAATGAATTGCCGTGTAGGTATCAGAGTTGTACTATCTTCTGAGTAGCACCTATACGAATAAATAGGATATGAAAAGCCTTTGCATAATAAGGCTTAATAATAGTGAACATGTCAGTTGTTGAAATTGCATAAAAACATTAGAAGTTTCCTGGTTTAGTTGGTAATAAATATAGTTATATTTATTAAGCATTCAAAGTTTTTGAAAAATATCATCAAATCTCCAAATGAATCAAAGACATACTGAAGAAAAGAGGAAACTTTCTGAGACTGCCATGTTCCAGTGTATGCTTGGTCGGTAAATTTACTCAAAAATTCTATGAAGTAAAATAATAAAGTAAGTTTGGTTAAAAGTGAAAATGTTCAGTTAAACAGATGAAGATTATTCAAGATAATCTCTCCATCTCAAGCAGCTTAGTTTAATCACATTTCTAAAGTCTCCTTTGTCATATAACATTCTCAGGTTTCAGGGAATAGAACCTAGATGTCTTTGGGAAGAAATGACAGCCTATCAAAAAGATACAAATCAACAATCATTAGTATCATCGCTATATATTTGTGTTCATTGTTTTTAATGTTAACTAAAGCGAACACTTTACAGGACAATTCCTTCAAAAAGAGTAAAACTTGTGAGTTCCCAAATTAATTCATTAATATTATCAGCCATTACTCAGAGACCCATAATCTTTTGAACCTTCAAATGTCTTTAATGTAGTATGGTATTATATAACTAAATAGCAGTCTCACACAAATTATCTCACTGAGTTCTCTTTTTTGCCTACTTCTGTCTAAATTTATTTCTCCAAAGCAGGATTAAATTTATTAAATTCTCCAAGCCAGGCTTCAACAGTACGTGAACCATGAAATTCCAGATGTTCAACCTGGATTTAGAAAGGGCAGAGGAACCAGAGATCAAATTGCCAACATCCATTGGATCACCGAAAAAACAAGAGAGTTCCAGAAAAACATCTACTTCTGCTTTACAATATTGTGGTGGTTTTTGCCATACATTCACATGAATCAGCCATGAATGAACATGTGTTCCCCATCCTGAACCCTCCTCCCACCTCCCTCCTCATCCCATCCCTCAGGGTCTTCCCAGTGCACCAGTCCTGGGCACCCTGTCTCATGCAGCAACCTGGACTGGCGATCTATTTCACGTATGATAGTATACATGTTTCAATGCTCTTCTCTCAAATCATCCCACCCTCGCCTTCTCCCACCAAGTCCAAAAGTCTATTCTTTACATCTGTGTCTCTTTTGCTGTCTCACATATAGAGTCATTGTTACCATCTTTCTGAATTCCATATATATGCGTTAATATACTGTATTGGTGTTTTTCTTTCTGGCTTACTTCATTCTGTGTAATAGGCTCCAGTTTCATCCACCTCATTAGAACTGATTCAAATGCATTCTTTTTAATAGCTGAGTAATATTCCATTGTGTATATGTACCACAGCTTTCTTATCCATTCGTCTGCTGATGGACATCTAGGTTGCTTCCGTGTCCTGGCTATTGTAAACAGTGCTGCGATGAACATTGGGGTACACGTGTCTCTTTCCCTTCTGGTTTCCTCAGTGTGTATGCCCAGCAGTGGGATTACTGAGTTGTATGTCAGTTCTATTTCCAGTTTTTTAAGGAATCTCCACACTGTTTTCCATAGTGGCTGTACTAGTACTAGTTTGTATTCCCACCAACAGGGTAAGAGGATCTGTTAAGATTTTCTGTTTCTTCCTGGTTCAGTTTTGGAAAGTTATACTTTTCTAAGAATTTGTCCGTATCTCCCAAGTTGTCCATTTTATTGGCATATTGTTGCTGATAGTAGTCTCTTATCATCCTTTGTATTTCTGTGTTTTCTGTTGTGATTTCTCCATTTTCATTTCTAATTTTGTTGATTTGACTCTTCTCCCTTTTTTTCTTCATGAGTCTGGCTAATGGTTTGTCTATTTTATTTATCTTCTCAAAGAACCAGCTTTTAGCTTTGTTGATTTTTGCTATGGTCTCCTTTGTTTCTTTTTCATTTATTTCTCACCTAATTTTTGTGATTTCTTTCCTTCTACTAACCCTGGGGTTCTTCATTTCTTCTTTTTCTAGTTGCTTTATGTGTAGAGTTAGGTTATTTATTTGATTTTTCTCCTGTTTCTTGAGGGAAGCTTGTATTGCTGTGAACCTTCCCTTTAGCACTGCTTTTACTGAATCCCATAGGGTTTGGGTTCTTGTGTTTTCATTTTCACTCATTTCTATGCATATATTTATTTCTTTTTTTTTATTTCTTCTGTGATTTGTTGGTTATTCAGAAGCATGTTGTTTAGCCTCCATATGTTTGCATTGTTAATAGTTTTTTTCCCTGTAGTTGACATATAATCTTACCACATTGTGATCAGAAAAGATGCTTGAAATGATTTCAATTTTTTTGAATTTATCAAGACTAGATCTATGGCCCAGGATGTGATATATCCTGGAGAAGATTCTGTGTGCACTGAGAAAAAGGTGAAATTCATTGTTTGGGGATGAAATGTCCTATAAATATCAATTAGGTCTAACTGGTCCCTTGTATTATTTAAAGTTTGTGTTTCCTTGCTAATTTTCTGTTAAGCTGATCTATCCATATGTGTGAGTGGGGTATTAAAGTCTCCCACTATTATTGTGTTACTATTAATTTCCCCTTTCATACTTGTTAGCATTTGCCTTACATATTGCAGTGCTCCTATGTTGGGTGCATATATATTTATAATTGTTATATCTTCTTCTTGGATTGATCCTTTGATCATTATGTAGTGTCCTTTTTTGTCACTTTTCATGGCCTTTATTTCAAAGCCTATTTTATCTGATATGAATATTGCTACTCCTGCTTTCTTTTGGTCTCCATTTGTGTGAAATATCTTTTTCCAGCCCTTCACTTTCCATCTGTTTATGTCCCTTGCTTTGAGATGGGTCTCTTGTGAACAGTATATATAGAGGCCTTGTTTTTGTATCCATTCAACCAGTCTTTGTCTTTTGGTTGGGGAATTCAACCCATTTACACTTAAGGTAATTATTGATAAATATGATCCCATTGCCATTTACTTTGTTGTTTGGGGTTCGAGTTTATAAACCTTTTGTGTTTCCTGTCTAGAGAAGATCCTTTAGCATTTGTTGAAGAGCTGGTTTGGTGGTGCTGAATTCTCTCAGCTTTTACTTGTCTGTAAAGCTTTTGATTTCTCCTTCGTATTTGAATGAGATCCTTGCTGGGTACAGTAATCTGGGCTGTAGGTTATTTTCTTTCATCATTTTAAGTAAGTCTTGCCATTCCCTCCTGGCCTGAAGAGTTTCTACTGAAAGATCAGCTGTTATCCTTATGGTAATCCGCTTGTGTGTTATTTGTTTTTCCCTTGCTGCTCTTAATATTTGTTCTTTGTGTTTGATCTTTGTTCATTTGATTAATATGTGTCTTGGGGTGTTTCACCTTGGGGTTATCCTGTTTGGGACTCTCTGGGTTTCTTGGACTTGGGTGGCTATTTCTTCCTCATTTTAGGGAAGTTTTCAACTATTATCTCCTCAAGTATTTTCTCATGGCCTTTATTTTTGTGTTCTTCTGGGAGTCCTATGATTTGAATGTTGGGGCATTTAACATTGTCCCAGAGGTCTCTGAGGTTGTCCTCATTTCTTTTAATTCTTTTTTTCCTTTTTCCTCTCTGCTTCATTTATTTCCACCATTCTATCTTCCACCTCACTTATCATATCTTCTGCCTCAGTTATTCTACTGTTGGTTCTCTCCAGAGTGCTTTTGATCTCAGTTATTATGTTATTCATTATTGATTGACTCTTTTTTATTTCTTATAGGTCCTTGTTAAACTTTTCTTGCATCTTCTCAATCCGTGTCTCCAGACTATTTATCTGTAACTCCATTTTGTTTTCAAGATTTTGGATCATTTTTACTATCATTATTCTGAATTCTTTTTCAGGTAGATTCCCTATCTCCTCCTCTTTTCTTTGGTTTGGTGGGCATTTATCATGTTCCTTTACCCACTGAATATTTCTCTCCCTTTTTGTCTTGTTTAGATTGCTGTGTTTGGGGTGGTCTTTCTGTATACTAGAAGTTTGTGGTTCCTCTTTATTGTGGGGTTGCTTCCTGTGGGTGGAGTTGGACAGGTGGTTTGTCAAGGTTTCCTGGTTAGGGAAGCTTGCATCAGTGTACTGGTGGGTGGAGCTGGATCTCTTCTCTCCAGAGTGCAATGAAGTGTCTGATAGTGAGTTTTGAGGTGTCTTTGGGTTTGGTGTGACTTTTGGCCGCCTGTATTTTAATGCTCAGGATTATGTTTCTGCATTGAAGAATTAGCTTGGTATGTCTGGCTCTGAAACTTGTTGGCTCTTGTGTGGAGCTTGGTTTCAGTGTAAGTATGAAGGCTTTTGGATGAGCTCTTGTCAGTTAATGTTCCCTGGAGTCAGGAGTTTTCTGGTGTTCTCAAGTTTTGGATTTAAGCCTCCTCCTTCTGGCTTTCAGTCTTATTCTTACAGTAGCCTCAAGACTTCTCCATCCATACAGCACTGATGATAAAACATCTATGTTAATAATGACAAGATTCTCCAGAGTGAGGGGGACCCAGAGAAGTTCACAGAGTTACAAGGAGAAGAGAAGAGGGAGGTGGGAGATAGAGGTGACCATGAGGAGAAGAGGGGGAGTCAAAAGGGGAGAGAGCAATCTAGCTAGTAATCAATTCCCTATTTGCTCTCCGTAGTCTGGATCCCTCAGAGAGGTTCATGGAGTTCCATAGAGAAGAGAAGAAGGAGGAAAAAGATAGAGGTGACCAGGAGGAAAGAAGGGGGAGTCAAAAGGAAAGAGACCAATCTAGCCAGTAATCAGTTCCCTTAAGTGTTCTCCACAACCTGGAACACTCAAAGAGATTCACAGAGTTAGTAGAGAAGAGAAGCAGGAGGGAGGAGATAGAGGTGACCTGGGGGAGAAAAGGGAGCATCAAAAGGAGAGAGAGTGATCAAGCCAGTAATCACACTCCTAAGTAAAAATGGGTACTGAAGATTGGATTCTTAAAGGTAGAAAATTGATAACAAATACCAAAAAGCAAAGATTAAAAATCTAGAGTAGAGGTTAGACTCTCAAAACTACAATATTAAAAAAAAAAAAAAATCACAAAAATTATTAAAAAAATATATATATATATAAAATTTGCTTTAAAAATAGGGTCTTTTGGGGGGCAAGGTAATAGTAGGTTTTAAAAATGAAAATTAAAGGAGTAATAAAGAACTTAAAAATAAGAAAAACTGTAAAAATAAAACATGATAATAGTAAAATATATCTAGGAATTTCTCTGGAGCTGTTGAGGGCAGTGTGGGGTCAATTCAGTTTCAGATAGTTCCTTGTTCCAGCTCATACTTCTTCTCAAGGTCTATAGGCCTATTCCAATGTAGTCAATGCTAACCACAGGGTTTTAATCTGGTGCCCCTGTCACTTCTGGAGCAGTTTCCTCTTCTTTGTTTGTTTTGGCTTCCTCTGTTTGCAAGTCTCTTCAGTGTCCAATTTCTGCCCTGACACAAGGGGGTGAAGGTGGTCACTTATTTAGGCTCACTTGTTCAATTGTGCTGTGGGGAGGGAAGAACACTGCAAACAGATATCACTGGCGTGTGTGGGGAGTGCTCACAGTGTCTGGGCAACACTGGATTTGCCCCCACTCATGGCGTGTGTGCTTTCCTTGTCTGCACTGTTCAGGCTCCAGGTTGCTGTGCAGGCGAACTGTCTAAAGCAGGCCCTGGTTTGCATGCACTTCCCAGGTCTAAGCTGCTCAGGTTCAGGTTCTTGGGTACTCCACAAAGGCACAGACTCAGCTGGGTGGGCATTTTGTGTCCTTCCCAGGTCCCAGCAGAACAGGTGACCAGGTGCTTGGTAAGTGCACTCTCCCCAGGCGGGCAGTGCGTCTTATCACCTCCCCTGTCCCAGCCACTCTGTTTCCTGGGTGTGCAGCAAGAGCACCATCTCAGGTGTGCCATGTGTCTCCTCTGGGGAGCTGATCTCAGACTGCGACCCTCCTGGTAGATGTCAACTTCATAGGATCCCAGGAAGACTTGGTTAGCAACTGGGAACCTGCTCACAGTTTGGTGGAGGCTGCCATCTTTGGGCCGAGATTGCCCCTCACCTTCCGGCTCAGGCTGTCGCCCGCCTGCCTCTCTGCCTCCAGTGAGGGGAAGGGCCGGTCTGTAGCCCCCTAACTCTCCTCTGGTATTTGCTCAGTCCTTTGCTGTGTGAGCGGGCCAGGTTGTACATTATAGTTTTTCTTTCAAAAGTTCTCTCTCTCTTTTTTTTTTTTTTTTTTGCTCTCTAGCTATCCCACAGTTTGGGTTGCTATCTCATCTTAGCTCTCTCAGATTGTCTTCATGGCATTCAGGCCCTTTCTTTATCCTAAGCATGCAGCCCGCATCCCCCTGTTCAGACCCTGCTCACTGCTGGCAGACGTGAGCGTCGGGGCTACTTTTCCACTGGGAGTTGCAGTTAGACGCATAGTCTGTGGGTTTGTTTTTTTTTTTTCCCCCCTCACATTATGTTGCCCTCTGAGATTCCAAAACTCCCCGCAGACTGGCTGGTGAGAGGGTTTCCTGCTATTTGGAAACTTCTCCTCCTTTACGACTTCCCTCCTAGGACAGGTTTCTGTCCCTAACTCTTTTGGCTCTCTTTTTGTCTTTTATATTTTGCCCTAGCTCCTTTTGAAGAGAATGTGATGCCTTTCTGGGTGGCTGGTGTCCTCTGCCAGCATTCAGAAGTTGTTCTGTGGAATTTGTTCAGCGTTCAAATGATCTTTCAATGAATTTGTGGGGGAGAAAGTGTTCTATTCTTGTAATTTTTTATAAAATCATGTTATATGGACAATATTACCTTTCTAAATCCCTAAATATTCTGAATATTTAGATATAGCACATTCAGGGATTGCTGATAAATATTTATGGACCTGTATTAAAAAAAATAAAAATAAACTGCATTCTTTCATAGATGGCAAAAAAAAAGTTTCTTTTTATTTAAGTTTGTGACCTCAGATCACAAGTGCATCTGTATCCCTATGTGAGAGTGATACTATAGTTTCTTAGAGTTCTTTGTTTGGAAATAGAAGCAATTCATAGACGGTACTTCATTTCCTCATCACTGATACTGCTACCCTAGCTACATGAGAACTCTCTACATGAGAACTTGCTACATGAGAACTCGGAGTCTGTTGAATTTCTGGAGCAGAATTTGAACTGTCTTCATGCTTACTTAAGGCTACTCTCTGATCTCATTGCACACTGCTTCTGCTGTCTTTCCCTCTCCCACCAGCAAGTATGTGCATATGCACACACTTGGGAATCCTGTTTCTCCCTTTCTATGTCTTCCTTTCTAGCAGGATGCAAACATGCTAGACTACCTCTTCTACTACATAGGACACTCTCACCTCTCCAAATACCATGTGTCCCCTTCTATTTTCTCCCCTTTAGAGCAAAGCTACCAAGTAAGCTGTCCAAACTCACACTCTCCTCCATTTGCTTTTCTCTTTTCAACCTTCTCCTATCCACTGAAATTTCTGTTACCAGGATTGCTTTAATCTCTATTGTGACAATTCAGTAGTCAATTCTCTGTCCCCATATTACATTATAATTTGATGCAATGAATTTGTTGCTCAGTTTTGAAAGTATTTTTCTATTTTGCTTCCAGTTTCAGTACCTTCTTTTTTTTTTTAACTTTCTGCCTACCTCAATGCTCTTTTGCCTGTATCTCTTTCAGACCTCTAAAGGATGTAGCAGCCCAGTGTTTGAGTAGTTTGTCTCTTCTCTGCACTAATTTCACATGATTCTATCTATCCCATGGCTTCCAAATTTGTAAATTTGCCACAGTGTCTTTGCTGTGCCCCAGACTGTCTTATTTGTTGTCTGACTTCAAGGGAATGGCTAACAAGAATTCCAAACTCAATATTTCCAAAACAAGAACAGTTTATTTTCCTTTACAAACATGTTCCTTTCCTATGTTTAAAATAATTGTTAACATCAGTAAATTACATCATTCATCAAAATGCTTAATCCTTAACCTTAAGGGTCATTCTTGAAAGATAATTTTTCTTATATTCTCACTCACTTAATCAGTAAATGTCGTTGATGCCATCTTCAAAACAGTTCTGTCCAGTTGTCTCAATTTTCACCGTGATTCTTGTTACTGTCCTAGTCGAAGTTACTGCGGTATCTCCCTTATATTATGCCCAAAGCCCCTATCTATTTACTTTCCATCTTTTGTCTTTTTTAGCCATAACAAACATGAACTTTTCAAAATGCAAATTAGTTCATACCTCCTTTATCAAAACCTTCAAATACCTTCTCATCACATTCAAGTAAAAAGAAAATTCTTAGACCAAATAGAATTCAAAACATGTATTCAAATACGTGTATGTGCATATTCATAGCATCATGAGTCTCAAAAACCAAAAGGGAAAGGAACTCAAATGTCCATCAACAAATGAATGACTAGCAAATCATTATATGTACATACAATAGATTATTATTCAATCATTAAGAACGAAGTGCTGATTGATGCTACAACATCAGTGATCCTGGAAAACATTATGCCAAGTGAAAGAAACCATCACAAAAGCCCACATGTTGTATGATTCTGTTTATATGAAATATCCTGAATATATAAATCCACAGTTGTGGATAACAAGGCTCCTAGTTAGCTCTTCAACCTCATCCCTGCCTCTCTCCATTTATATACACATTTTAGTCACATTGGTGATTATTCCTAGTTTCTTAGCATATTCTTATTCAGTTTATTTGTGAATACTTTTTTTTTCTCTAGTTGAACATCTGTTAATTAAATCTTGAAATGGCTTGTTCTGGAATCTTCTTAAAATATCACTTCCTTACAGAATATTGCCTCTATAATTGTTCATCCAAAATTTCCATAAGATAATAATTTCCATAGGATAACAGATTTCTAAATCCAAATCTCCAAAACATCTTCCAAAACCAATGTAGATTGTAAGCAGCATAAGTACCCACACAAAAGAAATCTCTGATGTAACTAATATTCAGGAAGTATAAGAAGCTTGAAATTACCTGAGGGTAAGGAAATAAATTCCTATCAATAGCAGAGTTGGCTCTGACACCGAATCAGGGAGATAGACAGAGACTGTGAACCAAGAGAGAGGCAGTGGAGGCCAAGCAGTGGCTGACCACAGATAAAATAACTCCTACAAAGAAGATACTGAAAATAAGTCCAAGGAAATTCTGAGAACAGTTCTAAGAGTAGGTGAGGAGAAAGAAAGATACTTGAAATTATGTAAAAGTAAATGTAAGACTCTTAGGAAGAAACCATTTCTGAGCAAGGGGCATATTAGAAGAGTGTGGAACATTCCTTGGAGGCTCTGTACTTAACAGGAAAAAGGAAACAAAGAGTTGAATTTAAGAAAAAAACCTACAGAAACAAAAGTGTATCACTATTTCAGAAAGAACCCTATTGTATTAACAGATAACCCTCAATAAAGAAATTTCTTTTCACTTTAACTGTACAACACCCTGTTCATGAACATAGAAATGGGTGAAACCCCAAAGTTCTCTTTTGTCTCTCCCCAGCTATTGTTTGCTCAGGAAAAATGTTATTTCAAAATGAACAGAAAATTATTGACATTTATATAAATCAGTAGATTGTAAAAGGAACAGAGAGAGATATTGAGTATGAAAATAATTTAACTGATGAAAATTCTCCCCCTCAAACTCTCACACAAAAGAAAAACCAAGAACCAGAGGAAAACTGATACAAAACACCAAAAATTTTGTTAAATGTCTTTAAAAAACCGCTTCCACATATTAAAACATAAGTTTTGAATGAGTGACTCTCAAAAATATAAATGGACAAAATATGAAAGGATGTGAAGTGAGAGTTGAGTAGACCAGAAATGAAAGAGAAGGAGAAATAAAACCTCAGTAATAATGATTCAACTGAGAGGTGCTAAAGAAAGAATAGATTCTCATAGGCATTTTTTTTAACAAGTGGAATTGATGAAGCAATGAGAGCCCCAAAAAGCAAAAACAAAGTGAAAAACTAAAAATAATTAAAGAAAAACATGATAGATATATAAGAAGATAACAGATTTCTTAAAGTTGGAATCCTTAAAGAAGAGAACTCAAACATAGGAAGAGAAAGAAAAATAAAGTAAGGCTTAACTTAAGAGAGTTTTTCAGAAATAAATATATTCAGTTATATGTTGAAAGGGCACATTTCATTAACTGTTAAATACACCATAGAAAAACGTTTAGCCTTTACAGATATGTTTTAAAAGTCCTCTGCATTTCCAAGTGAAAAGACCCAGTTCTTTCCAAAAGAAAGAGAAACCATGTTGGCATCAGAATTCTCCACAACAATTTTCAATACGATTACAATGGAACTCTGCTTTCAAAAAAAATACAAAGGAAAGACTGTGTGAACCGAGCTTTCTTTCACATGTCAAGGTTATTAAAAAATAGTATTAAACTTAAAAGAACTTAGAGAATTCTGTACTCACTAGGGGCTGAGCTTTTACCAACTTAGTGGTTATTAGTTAAACTTTGACAAAAGGATAGATAGTAAACATTGAATATATTTAATTGTAGATTTAAGACTTAAAACAAAGATATGAAAAAGGATAGAATAATAGTAGGTAAATATGGTCTACCTAATTAGGAATTTTGCAACTGCAAATAAATGTAGGATAAAGAAGAGGAAAATGGAAAAGAAGATATTAATTTTCATAAATCTGATAGATATGAGTCAAATGATAATTTTCAAATCTTAATTCAGTTCAATTCAGTTCAGCCGCTCAATTTTGTCCAACTCTTTGTGACCCATGGACTGCAGCATGCCAGGCTTCCCTGTCCATCTAATTAACTGGTCTTAAATAGTTGCCTAAATAAAAAATAAAGTGGACTAAGAGTTTCATTAGTGCTTAACCCTCTCTCTCAAAGAGCTCACATTGTTTTCTAGGAAAGTTATTGCATATAAATTCATGATTTCTGTTATAGCTAATCTCTGAAAAAGTTTTTTAAAGCAACATTAAAAAAGGAATGTCTAGATGCCAGAAAGGAATTTTTGCATAAAAAAGTAATGAAAATTCTATTTTGAATTTAGAAATATGTTGAAATTCTGGGCAAGAAATCATATACTGTATTTATAAGTCTACTGTTTGTTGGTTAAATTTTACAGAAATATAAATATGTCTTTGCAAATGAAGTAGTGACCTTTGAAATATCCTTAGTTAAATTCTTATTCTATTTGGAATAAGCCAAAATAGTTTTCTTTCCCTTCCTTCCTCCCTATCTCCCTTGCTTCCTTCCTTTTCTTCTGAAAATGAATATTTTTAAAACCATTTTTGCAAATTGTATGTGTGTGTTGGTTTTAATTTTTGAATTTTATTTTTTTCTGTTTTTGTCCTCGTTTGTGTGTTTTGGTGGTGTTGATCATGATAGCAGTGGTGTTGAGATTTCATGTAAATCTTCTACGTCCAAATGCATTTTGAAACACAGTGTGTAGTAATTTTCCTTTTGTGTTCCTTTGCATCAGCTATAGCTGGCTGTTTTTCAATTTTTTGCTTAATGAAGTAAAAAACAATATAAATGAAATTTCTCCTTGCAAATGAATCTCATCCTTGCAAATGAATCTCATCCAGCTGCAGTCAACTATGAAAGAGCTCTCAGAAAAGACTACACATTAATTTTCATTTCAGTAATATTTTGCAAAGAGGTTCATGGGCCTTAATGTCCTTCAGATCATCATATGCTGCCATCACGAAATATCAGGTCCATAGAGAAATGATCCTCTGTGTTTTTTTAGGAAGTTGAGAAAATACCACTAAGTCAACTCAGATAATTCCATTTCCTAAATCAAGTACTTCTGTGATTTGATGGCATAAAAATGGAAATGTTTTTAATTCTTTGTACAACATCTAGTAGAATTGGCAATAGATGAATAGAAGAATGAATGGATGTGAGTGAACTGAAGGAATGTTTTGAATGAACTAAATGACCTTTTCTACTCCAAGAGAAAACAATATGTACCTGGTAGGCAGGATGATGTCTTAGTTTACCACCGTCACCCTAGTTTAAGGGCTGCTTTGCATGGGGAGGAAAAATAATCAGGAACTGGTGAGAGGCTAGACAGAAGGATGTTAAAACCAAGGACTTCAGTACTAAGGACTGATCTTCAATGAGTAGGGTACAGTCATTCCTCTTATAATGTTTCTTGTATGAAAGCATAAAGCCATGCCTGGAGAGAAGGAAAACGCTCTTCCAGGAGAAAAGTCTATCTTTTTCTCTTTAATACATGATGTTTATATAATTGTTTTGCTATTTCATTCTTCTTTGTCAGGAAGAAATCAGTAGTTTGTATTATATCTTTTAATTTTTGTAACATAAGGAAGTGAATTCTGTTTGATCTCCTCTCCCACAGTATCTGCATTTGGTTCTTTTTTTCTTACCATCATGAGTTGGAGAACTTGGTTTCTGTGCTTCTGTTTACAATTATTTCTGGAAAATAGATACTCTGTTCTCACTTCTGAAAAGTAAAAGTCACTCCATTGTGTCTGACTCTTTGCAACCCCAGGAGTCCACGGAATTCTCCAGGCCAGAATACTGGAGTGGGTAGCTGTTCCTTTCTCCAGCAGATCTTCCCAACCTAGGGATTGAACCCCAGTCTCCTGCATTGCAGGCAGATTTTTTAACAGCTTAGCCACCAGAGAAGCACTCTCACTTCTGAAATACTGTTAATTGTCTTGTACTAGAATTTACTCTTGTGATGGGACAAACAAAGCCTGTGTAGTTATTCCCTGCATTCAACATGGCGCCTTGGAAATCTGTGAGGCTCTCCTTCATTGCTACAATCTCTCATTCCAACCATTATACCTCTAGTTTTGGCTGGTTCTCCTTGTTCATTCCTCTGAACGCCTTCTTTCTAGTTTAGACAATATTAATAAGAATTATCAATCCTATCAGCTAACCTACTTTCCACTTTTTTGAGGAGAAAAGGGAGTTTTAATAGTTCCCTAGTGAAACTTATATAATTTCTCTTAATTCCAGTTTTTTTGTTTTTGTTTTTTTTTTTTTTTTTTGCAAAGAAATGGAGGAAAACAACAAATGGGAAAGACTAGAGATCTCTTGGAGAAGGTGATGGCACCCCACTCCAGTACTCTTGCCTGGAAAACCCCATGGATGGAGGAGTCTGGTGGGCTGCAGTCCATCCGGTCATGAAAAGTCAGACATGACTGAGCAACTTCCCTTTCACTTTTCACTTTCCTGCATTGGAGAAGGAAATGGCCACCCTCTCCAGTGTTCTTGCCTGGAGAATCCCAGGGACCGGGAAGCCTGGTGGGCTATGGGGTCACACAGAGTCGGACACGACTGAAGCGACTTAGCAGCAGTAGCAGCAGCAGAGATCTCTTCAAGAAAATTAGAGATACCAAGGGAACATTTCATGCAAATATGGGCTCGATAAAGGACAGAAATGGTATGGACCTAATAGAAACAGAAGATATTAAGAAGAGGTGGCAAGAATACACAGAAGAACTGTACAAAAAGATCTTCATGACCCAGATAATCACAATGGTGTGATCACTCACCTAGAGCCAGACATCCTGGAATGTGAAGTCAAGTGGGCCTTAGAAAGCATCACGAGGAACAAAACTAGTGGAGGTGATGGAATTCCAGATGAGCTATTTCAAATCCTGAAAGATGATGCTGTAAAAGTGCTGCAATCAATATGTCAGCAAATTTGGAAAACTCAGCAGTGGCCACAGGACTGGAAAACCTCAGTTTTCATTCCAATCTCAAAGGAAGGCAATACCAAAGAATGCTCAAACTACTGCACAATTGCACTCCTCTCACGCGCTAGTAAAGTAATGCTCAAAATTCTCCAAGCCAGGCTTCAGCAATACGTGAACCGTGAACTTCCAGATGTTCAATCTGGATTTAGAAAAGGCAGAGGAACCAGAGATCAAATTGCCAACATCCGCTAGATCATGGAAAAAGCAAGAGAGTTCCAGAAAAACATCTATTTCTGCTTTATAATAGACTATGCCAAAGCGTTTATTGACTATGCCAAATACTGTGTGGATCACAATAAACTGTGGAACATTCTGAAAGAGATGGGAATACCAGACCACCTGACCTGCCTCTTGAGAAATTTGTATGCAGGTCAGGAAGCAACAGTTAGAACTGGACATGGAACAACAGACTGGTTCCAAATAGGAAAAGGAATACGTCAAGGCTGTATATTGTCACCCTGCTTATTTAACTTCTATGCAGAGTACATCATGAGAAACGCTGGGCTGGAAGAAGCACAAACTGGAATCAAGATTGCCAGGAGAAATATCAAACACCTCAGATATGCAAATGGCACAACCCTTATGGGAGAAAGTGAAGAGGAACTCAAAAGCCTCTTGATGAAAGTGAAAGAGGAGAGTGAAAAAGTTGACTTAAAGCTCAACATGCAGAAAACTCAGATCATGGCTTCTGGTCCCATCACTTCATTGCAAATAGATGGGGAAACAGTGGAAACAGTGTCAGACTTTATTTTTGGGGGCTCCAAAATCACTGCAGATGGTGATTGCAGCCATGAAATTAAAAGACACTTACTCCTTGGAAGAAAAGTTATGACCAACCTAGATAGCATATTCAAAAGCAGAGACATTACTTTGTCAACAAAAGTCTGTCTAGTCAAGGCTATGGTTTTTCCATTGGTCATGTATGGATGTGAGAGTTGGACTGTGAAGAAAGCTGAGCACCGAAGAATTGATGCTTTTGAACCCTGGTGTTGGAGAAGACTCTTGCGAGTCCCTTGGACTGCACGGAGATCCAACCAGTCCATCCTAAAGGATACCAGTCCTGGGTATTCTTTGGAAGGACTGATGCTGAGGCTGAAACTCCAATACTTTGGCCACCTCATGCGAAGAGCTGACTCACTGAAAAAGACCCTGATACTGAGAGGGATTGGGGGCAGGAGGAGAAGGGGATGACAGAGGATAAGATGGCTGGATGGCATCACCGACTCAATGCACATGAGTTTGGGTGAACTCTGGGAGTTGGTGATGGATAGGGAGGTCTGGCGTGCTGTGATTCATGGGGTCGCGAAGAGTCGGACACAACTGAGCGACTGAACTGAACTGAACTGAAGCCAATTAGAACATCACTTTTTTGCTTTTTCCTGTTTGTCTTCTCTTCATCTGTCCTTCCAACGCCAAGAGAGGCAGAGATGTTCTTTTAATCAAAACTATAGATTCACATACATCCTCTTATGCAGACACATATACATATATTACTTAGCATCATTCTCGTACTATATACTTAAGGTCTCTATTCATACTTTGATCATCTACACAAAAGTAAGACAGATAAATGAAAATATCTGGGGAAAAAAAAACAAACCAAAACAACCATGATTAATCTACTTAACTCTAGGGCAACCTGGTTCAAATCCACCTACATTTGGTAGGTATAATAGCCCACTGCCACATCATGGTCTGTATATATTATCATCCAGGGCTTGAAATTTATAATCGTCTCTGTATCAATTTCACTAGTAAGGCCAGATGGCTGAGTCTTTGATAAAATATACTTATTATTAAAAACTGAAGAGGATACTGTAGTGTTGATTAAAACTTTGATTTTGAAATTTCTTAAACTATGTAGTTGTGTTCGGACATGAAAAATGATTTGAGACTGCCTTAAAATATGTTTTTTTTTTTTTAGTTTGCTTATCCAAGATTATACTTACTATGGAAAAATAAAAACTTTTTTCTGAAGAAATGAGAAAGTTGTAGTTGAGCCAGACCTTAAATATGTATGTGTGCATATGTGGTTTTATACACACACACACACACACACACACACACATACATAAATTTATATCATATTATTGTTAAGCATGAGATTGAAATAATTATAAGTTAAAAATAAAGCACCTTTAAGAGTTACTATTTTGACAACTTTGCTGAATTGAAATGGAAAATTTTATATATAATTGCTTACTTGGCAGGATTGATATGAGGATTGCTATTTATGTGACAGAAACATTTGTAAACCATCTGACCTTCTCAAAGAAAGGTTACAGTAGTGATTAGAGAATAACATCTGCTTTCCTTTTAACCCCAGTCTGAAATCAGATCACCTTTCACGGGGATAGAAGAAGTCTGTGTAATGAAATGGATTCTAACAAGTAAGCAGATGGTCTTGAGAGATGGTATGGGTGATCATGAGAAGAGTTTTACAGCCTTCCTTGATTTGTTGAGATTTTTTTTTTAAATCAGTATTTATTGTGGATAACTTTATGTTTATTGGCACCATATGCTAATACTATATAAACACAGAATGTCTCCACATTTAGTTAATATTGAATGCATTGAACTTCTCAGTGAGTTAAAAGATTTAAAGTAAGCCATCATCCATCATCCATATATTGCTCATATATGAGATTTTCAGCAAAGGTGCTAAAAAATGTAAGGTTTGGAATTTCCATGTGAAGAAATATATACATTTATATATTTTGTTATATATATATACACACACACACACACACACTTGTGTGTGTGTGTGTGTGTGTGGATGACATATTAAAGACTTTCTATATTGGAAATCTTTGCTTGTTTTCAGCCAATAGTTTTAGTATATATGTATGTATTCCCTTTACTATCACTAGAAATTCATACTTTGTGACTGCCTGTAGGTGGGAGTTGTATATCCTTCCTGTTAAAGCTGCACTGTGGGAGTTCCAAGGTTGTTCAGTGGCTGAGACTCTACACTCCCAATGAAGGGGCCCTAAATTCAATCCCTGGCCATGGAACAAGATCCTACATACCACAGTTAGGAGTTTGTACTCTGCAATTAAAGATTCCTCATGCTGCAGCTACTAAAGCTCCTGCAAATCTGGCACACTCAAATAAATAAATGAAGTGAAGTTGCTCAGTCGTGTCCGACTCTTTGCGACCCCATGGACTGTAGCCTACCAGGTTCCACCGTCCATGTGATTTTCCAGGCAAGAATACTGGAGTAGGTTGCCATTTCCTTCCCCAGAATAAATAAATAAATATTTTTAGAAGATATCATTAAAAATCTTCATAGGCAAAAAAGGTTACTAGATATTTTGATTACTTCTTAATTATTCTTAATCATAAATTATTTAATTCATGAACTTAAGTATTTAAAAGTGAGGGATAAATACCATGCAATAATTTATTTTTTTTAAATTATGTGACATACAATATTGTATTAGTTTCAGTTCTATAACGTACTGATTCAATGTTTGTATACATTATAAAATGATCCCCACAATAAGTACAATTACATAAGGCACAGTAATTACAATGTTATTGACTGTATTTCCTGTGATGTATATTACAACCTCATTTATTTTATAGGTTAATCCCTTTTAATTATGTTTCCCATCCTCCCACCCTTCTCCTCTCTGATAACCACGTTTGTTCTCTGTATCTGTAGTCCTTTTCTGTTTTGTTTTGTTCATTGTATCTTTTCACAGGGGCTTCCAAGTGGCTCTGGTAGTAAAGATCTTGCCTACCAATGCAGGACACATAAGAGATGCAGGTTCAATCCCCGGGTTAGGAAATCCCCTGGAGACGGAAATGGCAACATACTCCAGTATTCTTGTCTGGAGACTCCAATGGACAGAGGAGCCTGCTGGGCTGCCATCCATGGGGATGCATAGAATCAAACACAATTCTTTTTTTAGATTCTCTGTATTAGTGAAATCATATGGTATTTGTTTTTCTCTGTGTGTATTATTTCACTTAGCATGATACCCACCAGGTCTATCCAATATTTGAAAAGTAGTTCAGTTCAGTTCAGACTCTCAGTCGTGTCCAACTGTGATACCAGGGACTGCAGCATACCAGGCTTCATGTCCATCACCAGTTCTCGGAGCCTGCTAAAACTCAAATCCATCGAGTCAGTGATGCCATCCAATCATCTCATCCTTTGTCATCCCTTCTTCTTCTGCCTTCAATGATTCTCTGCATCAGGTGGCCAAACTATTGGAGCTTCAGCTTCATCATCAGACCATCATCATCAGTGATTATTCAGGACCGATTTCCTTTAGCATTCACTGATTTAATTTCCTTGCAGTCCAAGGAACTCTCAAGAGTCTTCTCCAACACCACAGTTCAAAAGCATGAATTCTTTGGCACTCAGCTTTCTTTATAGTCCAAAAATTCACATCTATACATGACTACTTAAAAAACCATAGTTTTGACTATATGGACCTCTGTCAGAAAAGTAATGTCTCTGCTTCTTAATATGCTGTCTAGGTTGGTCATAGCTTTTCCTCCAAGGAGCAATCATCTTTTAATTTCATGGCTGCAATCACCATCTGCAGTGATTTTGGAGCCCAGGAAGTCACTGTTTCCAATGTTTCCCCATGTATTTGCAATGAACTGATGTGACCAGATGCCATGATCTTAGTTTTTTGAATGTTGGGTTTTAAGCCAACTTTTTCACTCTCCTCTTTCACTTTCATCAAGGGGCTAATCAGTTCCTCTTCTCTTTCTGCCATAAGGGTGGTGTCATCTGCATATCTGAAGTTATTGGTAATTCTCCCAGCTGTCTTGATTTCAGCTTGTGCTTTATCCAGCCTGGCATTTTGCATGATGTACTCTGTATATAAGTTAAATAAGCAGGGTGACAATATACAGCCTTGACGTACTCCTTTTCCAACTTGGAACCAGTCTGTTGTTCCATGACCAGTTCTAACTATTGCTTCTTGATCTGCATACAGATTTCTCAGGAGGTAGATCGTGTGATCTGGTATTCCCATCTCTTGATGAATTTTCCACAATTTGTTGTGATCCACACAGTCAAAGGCTTAGGGGTAGTCAATGAAGCAGAATTAGATGCTTTTCTGGAACTCTCTTGCTTTTTTTCTTGATCCAAAAAACCAAGAGATGATTTGCTTGGTTCTTCTTGCTCTGGTTCTTCTGCCTTTTCTAAATTCAGCTTGAACATCTGGAAGTTCTCAGTTCATGTACTGTTGAAGCCTAGCTTGGAAAATTTTGACCATTACATTGCTAGCATTTGAGATGAGTGCAATTGTGCAGTAGTTTGAGCATTCTTTGGCATTGCCTTTCTTTGGGATTGGGATGAAAACTGACCTTTTGCAGTCCTGTGGCCACTGCTGAGTTTTCCAAATTTGCTGGCATATTGAGTCCAGCACTTTAACAACTTTATGGTTTAGGACTTGAAATAGCTCAGCTAGAATTCCATCACCTCCACTAGCTTTGTTTCTACTGATGCTTCCTAAGGCTCACTTAACTTCGCATTCCAGGATGTCTGGTTCTAGGTGAGTGATCATACCATCATGGTTATCTGGATCATTAATAAGATATTTTTTGTATTGTTCTTGCACATATTCTTGGCACCTTTTCTTAATATCTTCTGCTTCTGGTAGGTCCATACCGTTTCTGTCCTTTATTGTGCCTATTTTGCATGAAATGTTCCCTTGGTATCTGTAATTTTCTTGAAGAGATCTTTAGTCTTTCCCATTCTACTGTTTTCCTCTATTTCTTTGCATTGTTCACTGAGGAAGGCTTTCTTATCTCTCCTTGCTATTCTTTGGAACTGTGCATTAAGATGGGTGTAGCTTTCCTTTTCTTCTTTGCCTTTGACTTTTCTTTTCTCAGCTATTTATAAGGCCTCTTCATACAACCATTTTGCCTTTTTGAATTTTTTTTCCTTGGGGCTGGTCTTTAGTCTTTACCAGTGCCTCCTGTACAATGTCATGAACCTCCATCCATGAGGTTCATGGATGGATGAACCTCAAGCCCTCTCTGTCTATCAGATCTAATCCCTTGAATCTATTTGTCCCTTTCACTGTATAATCGTAAGGGATTTGATTTAAGTCATACCTGAATGGTCTAGTGGTTTTCCCTACTTTCTTTAATATAAGTCTGAGTTTTGCGATAAGGAGTTCATGATCAGAGCCACAGTCAGCTCCTGGTCTTGTTTTTGCTGACTGTATAGAGATTCTCCATCTTCGGCTGCAAAGAATATAATTAATCTGATTTCAGTATTGATTATCTGGTGATGTCCATGTGTAGAGTCTTCTCTTGTGTTGTTGGAAGAAGGTATTTGCTATGACCAGTGTGTTCTCTTGGCAAAATTCTGTTAGCCTTTGCCCTGATTCATTTTGTATTCCAAGGCCAAACTTGCCTATTACTCCAGGTATCTCTTGACTTCCTACTTTTGCATTCCATTCCCCTATGATGAAAAGTTCTAGAAGGTCTTGTAGGTCATCATAGAACCATTTACCTTCAGCTTCTTTGGCATTAGTTATTGGGGCCTGCACTTTGATTAAGATGATATTGAATGGTTTGCCTTGGAAACAAATCAGTTTTGACAGAATGCAATTCTTAGCACCTAAGAACATTTCAGACTCTTTTTTTGACTATGAGGTCTATTCCATTTCTTCTAAGGGATTCTTGCCCACAATAGTAGATATAATGGTCATCTGAATTAAATTCGCCCATTCCATTCCATTTTAGTTCACTGATTTTGCCAGTGTTCGCTCTTAGCATCTCCTCTTTGACCACTTGCAATTTACCTTGATTCATGGACCTAATATTCCAAGTTCCTATGCAATATTGTTCTTACAGCATCAGACTTTACTTCCGTAACACATCTACACCTGGGCATGGTCTTCACTTTGCTTCTGTCTCTTCAGTCTTTCTGGAGTTATTTCTCCACTCTTCTCCAGTAGCATATTGAGCACCTACCAACCTGGGGAGTTCATCTTTCAGTGCCGTATCTTTTTGCCTTTTCATACTATTCATGGGGTTCTCAAGGCAAGAATACTGAGGTGGTTTGCCATTCCCTTCTCCAGTGGACCACATTTTGTCAGAACTCTCCACCATGACCCATCCTTCTTGGGTGGCCCTACATGGCATATCTCATGGTTTCATAAGTTAGACAAGGCTGTGGTCCATGTGATCAGTGTGGTTAGTTTTCTGTGATTGTGGTTTTCATTCTGTCTGCCCTCTGATGAATAAGGTTAAGAGACTTATGGAAGCTTCCTGGTGGGAAGAGACTGACTATGGGGGAGACTGGGTCTTTTTCTGATAGGCAGAGCCATGCTCAGTAAATCTTTAATGCAATTTTTTGTTGATGGGCAGGGCAATGTTCCCTTCCTGTTGTTTGGCCTGAGGTCAAACATGCCTCCACAAGAGACACCTGGGCACTCATAGGCAACTCTAACTCAGTCTCTTGTGGGGACACTGCTCTGCTCTCCTGGCTCCTGTTGTGCATGAGGTTTTGTTTGTGCCCTCAAAGAATTTGTTTCCCTGGTCTTGTGGAAATTCTGTAATCAAGTCCCACTGGCGTCCAAAGTCAAATTCCTTGGGGTTGTCATCTGCTCTGGGGCTCTGTTATGGGGCTAATTGTGATCTCCTCCAAGAGGGATTATGCCACATGCTGCATGACCCAGGTCTGCTACAGTCAGACCCACTGTCTCTCTGGCTGACCTGTTCCTCCGCAGGAGACACTCAGACACTCAAAGGCAGGTCTGGCTCAGTCTCTGTGGGGCCTCTGGGTCCTGGTTCACAAAAGGTTTTGTTTGAACCCTCCTCTCTGGCGGGTATGGGATGTGATTCTAAATGTGATTTTGCCCCTCCTACTGTCTTCTTGTAGCTTCTCCTTTGCCCTTGGATGTTTGGTATCTTTTTTTGTGGGCTCCAACATTCTTCTGTTGATGCTTGTTCATCAGCGAGTTGCAATTTTGGAGTTCTCGCAGAAGATGAGTGCATGTCCTTCTACTCTGCCATCTGTATCAGGCCCTTTTCTAAGTAATTAAATTGTATAAAACCATTTCATATTCATTGCTACCCTATTAAGTAGGTTATTATTTTTATTTACATTAAAAATGTGGACTAATTATGAACCAGGAATTTATAAAGTGTATAAGTTACACTAAGACTAGGGGAATGAAGCGGAAGAGAAAGTCTAAAGATGATAAAATATTGACAAATTTTGATAGAGCTCTCCAGAAGATCACATCCCATGGTAAAGACTTGATCTAACATAAATAATCATAAAGCAATGTATATCATACTAGAAACATGCATAAGTAAAATGTTTGAACACTTTAAGAAAAGAAATGAGATAAATTAATTCTTCTGTGTATCAGTTGAATGGGATATGGGTTTTCTACCTACAATAGGTAACTGGGGATTCTAAACAGAGGGATATGTACAAAAATAATACAAATAACACAAAGTTATTTGAAGGTAAAAGTAAATAGTTTGTGGGGACAGGGGTAGAACTTAAAAAAAAGCAGGATGATAAACTGAGGCTATTTCCTGATTAATTGTTAAATCAGGACAGTAAAGGCCCCTTACAGAATTCCAACTAGAGTAGTACCAGCACCACAATTCAAAAGCATCAATTATTTGGACTGTGTTGCTGTACAAGACTCTGAAGAGTCTCTTGAACTGCAAGAAGATCAAACCAGTCAGTGGTAAAGGAAATCACCCTGTCTATTCATTGGAAGGACTGATGCTGAAGCTGAAGCTCGAATTCTTTGGTTACATGATGTGAAGAACCAGTTCATTGGAAAAGATCCTGATGCTGGTGAAGGTTGAAGGAAAAGAAGAAGAGGGTGGCAGAGGAAGAGATGGTTAGATAGCATCACCGACTCAATGGACAAGAATTTGAGCAAACTCCTGGAGATACTGAAGGAGAATTTCTGTCCTGGCATGCTGGGAAGCCTGGGAATCTGGAACCTTGGCATGCTGCAGCCCATGGGGTCACAAAGAGTCGGACACTACTTAGAAACTGAACAACAACAACAGTAACATGAGAAACTTGTTTTAGAAAGGTCAGTTCTGTAGATAGTGTAGACGATATGCTGAGAGACTAGCAAGGTGAATACATATTATCCAGTATACTCTTAAGTCCCCAATATATGTGATAGCCAGTATACTCTCAATTAGCTTATCATGAAAAACAATTTGTGGTTAAATGTAGCTGAGAAATTCTCATTCCTGATATTGGAGCCAGACTACATGGGCATAAATCCTCTCTTACCAGTAGTTCAGATTTTGATTAGGTTATTTAACACTTTAATGAAAAATTTCCACATTTTTAATGTAAATAAAGATAACAACCTACCTCATAGGGTATTAATGACTATGAAATAGTTTTATATAATGTAATTACTTAGAAAAGGGCCTGATACAGGGAGAATGTTGTTTCAATGTAAATTCTAAACAAAGGTCTTCCCTGGGGATTTATATATGCTATTTAAACCTCGCAGCAGCCCATCATATAGTGATGAAGCTATAGTAAAAGTAGATGTATCCACAATTCTCTTTGGCTCCTAAACCCAAGCTCCTTCAACTATACTATATGTCTTGACAATGTTAAAAAAGAGAGGACTTTGAACATGCATAGGTTCACTAAACTCTATAGAAGAGTGAAACCTGGGAAGCTATTAGATCAGATTTTCTTATTGGAGGGTATGAGATCACAAAATAACAATTTCAAAAGAATGGACTTGGTTGATGACAGATTATACCAGAAGGTAAGCATATAGAAGCAATACATACAAATTAAACTCAGAATTTTCACATCAAAAGGGGAGGAAGAAAATAGGGTAGGTGCACTAGTGGTAGAGAAACTGCCTGCCAGCGCGGGAGACATAAGAGGCATGGGCTCGATCCCAGGGAGAGGAAGATCCCCTGGAGAAGATACGGCAACCCACTCCAGTATTCTCACCTGGAGAATTTAACGGACAGAGGATCCTGGCAGGCTACGGTCCATAGCGTCGCAAAGAGTCAGACACAACTGAAGAGACTTAGCACGCATGTGAAGAGTTAAGAAACTTTTCTGTGGAATCTGTGTATGAGCATACAATGTGTGTGTGGGTGTGTGTTGAACATTTCTATTCTTCTTTATATTTGAAAGATAAGTGGGGCTTGAGCATTCTAATATGTTCAGGAAAAGAAACTAATGTAATGAAAAATGATAGGGGGAAAAAAGGAAGACCTGATGTATCAAAATTTGGGGTAAAAGTATCTTCAAAGACATTTCTAGAAATAGGAAGAGATGCCTGTCTCCTAAACCAGGAGGGAATTTAAGGAATATAATGGCCTCCTTTAACTCAGTGACTTGGTAGCATGAATCAGTAACGTTTTCTAAGTGCTTGCAATGCTCTGTGCACTATTGCAAGCACTTTATGTGAATCAATTCATGCAATTCTTATAACAAGCTTTTGAGGCAGCTGTTGTTACAAAGAGGATATGTGAAGTATAGTCGAAGTGCTGGGACTTAAACTTTTATAGTTTAACTTTACAATCGCTGTATTTACTGACCCCAGTGTATTGCCTTTCTGGCTAAACCCCCGGGTGGGCAGTAGTAAATGGGAGGCTGGTTCAGTATTTTTGAATGTTTTAGAATATGGAGGTGTCTGAAAAAAGAGAAATGAAAATGAAAAGAAACTGAAACTGAAACATAAAGATAGAAGCAAGTGAAAAATGAGGAAGAACAGGAGCCAAAACAGGAGATAGAATGTTAGCAGAAGATTCTAGAAAGAAATCAGCTTAGAGAAAGGAAGAAAGAAATGAAGACAAAAGCAAACTACCTTAGATGCTAAGTTAAGTGTGTTATTAAAATTAAACTACTTTAATCATATCTAGTTCATTTATTTTTAGAATAAGTTATCACATTATTAGGTTTGAAATTTAGTCTATTTCTTTAAAAGTTAACTTGCATGAGTAGGTTTAACTATCTTTAAAAAACAATTGTCCTCTCCTTTGCAATGCTTTTGTCACCTTATGGAGCAGTTGCATGCTAAAGATGAAATTATGCTGAGAAAGATCTGTCTGGAAATACCTATTTGTAAGGATACAGACTGAGTGAAAATGATGAACTATTAAATTTGAACATGCATCAAAACCCTTTAGTTCTCCTAAATATTTTTTATCTTTTTAAAATTACTGATATATTTCAAATGTAATATTGTGCTTTTTGTTGGGGATTTCTAAAGATATTTGGAAAAAAACAAGAATATGATTATTATAATATAAATTAATAAGAATTTTGTTCATAAAAATTAACAACTTAGCAACTTAGGTTACATTTCTTTCCCTATAGAAAAATGAAAGACAGTTTTTGATTTTTTAAAATTTTAAAGATTTCAAATTTGTAGTTTCATGTATGTAGTATGAAGTACTCAGTGGTAAAGAATCTGCCTGCAATGCAGGAGCTATAGGAACTACAGGTTCAGTCCCTCAACTGGGAAGATCCCCTGCAGGAGGAAATGGCAACCCAATCCAGTATTCTTTCCTGGAGAATCCCACGGGCAGAGGATCCCAGCGGGCTGTCGGAGGGGTTGCAAAGAATCGGACATGACTGAAGTGACCTAGCACACATGCATATATAGTATGAAATTCACTGGAACATGAAAAATTAGCTTTTGGTTTTGCCATATTCAAGAAAAAGTTGTGTACAAAGATAATACTGATCAAATGTAAATATTAGTTTTTATTTTCTACTCCCTCTTATTAAAGACTGAAGTTTACAGTTTTCATTCATTACTGGAAAGGGGGAAGAGTTTTAAAATGTAATTCTTCACTACTTTAACTGACTATAAGGATTCCAATGGTTATATTGCTTTAAATGTAAAAAAAAAAAAAAAACAAGATTATTTTCTTCATTATATTCTGGTTTTTTCCCCTTTAGTAACAGGTTTATTTTCTTTGGTTAATATGCAGCAAAATGAATGAAATTTCATTTTGAAATTTCTATTATTATGGTTAATAAAAGAAGAAAGTAATAAGTATTCACCATTTTCTTCTTGTTTTTAATAAAATGTAATTGAAAAACAGAACATCTAAATTTCAATCAATGGGAAGATAAAAACCATTATTTACATCAAGAGGTTTTTATTTCAGCTTGGTACTTCCTGTGACTTTAGCTTACTAAGTAAACCATGAAAGACTTCTACAAAGTGTACATTTATGATCAGGGTCTGAGATAGAGTTTTTGAAGATCAACAATTAAAGCACCTATGCCATCTAAGGCTTCAGGCTAAACCTTGATACATTTAGTGTGAAGGGGACTGTAAACCTAATGAAGAGGGTTTTATGTTAGTAAATGAAATTATTACAGAAAATGTTCCAGGACTTCACAGTGAATAGCTTGGGTCATTCTCTGAGGCTTCTCGTAGCATACTGTCTATGCCACCATAGTTACATATCACCATGGGAAGCACCAGTCAAGGTGGGTTTTCCTTGCTTACTTTCTGCTGAGAATTCCTTGCTATTTATCCCATATATTGAAAAGAAAATATATAATATTTACTGTTAATATGGAAATTGAAACCAAAACCAGGTAGTTATTAGAAAAGAGGCTCATCCTATATGTACCCAGATATGACAGTAGGCCTTTTTCCCCTACCACTGCAGTATCTTAGCAGTTTTATAGATAATTTCCTTGATAGTTAGTAAGCAAATGGGTTATAGAAGTTGAGTGGCATAGGTCTTCTTTAGGGATTATAATCTAACTGCATTACAGGTGAAGAAAACTTATAGAATTTGATTATATTAAATATCCTACAGATTTCATTGTTCAGTATAAGTTACTTTTTTTCTTGAACAAAGACATATATAATCATTAGGCTATGAAATATTGGAGAATACCAAACAAGGACATTTCACCAGTTTATTGTGAATAACTGCTTTTAATTTAAAATACCAATGTCCTTTGTTTAAAAATAAAAAAGAGAAAAGATCTACAGTAAAGTTTCAGTTATTCAGGGACTAATTGTTAGCAGGTCATTTGTCTAGATAATACTTAATTCTAGATTTGCCTTTAGCTTTCACTATAGTGGTATCATTGCTCTCTATCTTTTCATCCTGAGAAGAAATATAAAGAAATGTGAAACTGGTTCATATCAGGTTGTTTGACTCTGTATTTGGTGAGAGAAAAGGTTGACACTGGATTATAGTAAAGCTGTTATTTATTTTGAGTTGTTATGCATCCATCACTAGTTTTCACTAAGGAAAAATTAGCTGTGATTTACCCACCAAGAGATCAATTCCACTTTAAGAGCAATTTATAAAGCTTGGAGACAGCCATGAATTTTAAATAGTACAATTTATCAGGTCTTAACAATGGACAACCAAAATTAACTAATCAAAATCTAATTTTACCATTGGCCCAAAAAGAAAGTAAGTTAAGATTTCCCAGATCCTTTTTTTATTGTTGCAGTAGGTTCTTGCCTTTCTGATCGTTTCGCTTTCCTCTACTGTGCCTAGCATGGTGGTCTATCAAGGGAAAGCTAAAAATCCAAGTAAACTGTAGCAGAGCATTGACATAATCTCAAGTAAAGGAAGACTGACTTCAACTCTATACAAACCTTACATGAAAGGTCAAAAATCTTGACTACATTCCTATATGTTCTTATCCCCAAATTAGAAAATGCATATTGAATTGTATTTTGTTTTACCATATATGAAACTCAAGAAGGAGTTAAGCATATGTCAGTTAGTATCAGAGAATCTGGAGAAAGCTTTATGGTGTACATTATAAAATTCTTTATATTGATCAGTGATTTCCAGACTGAGTTCCCATGTATATTCTCAGAGATATACAAGCCTCCATTAGGTTTTACTTTTAACTTATTTCAGTGTGTACATAGATATCTATATATCCTCATGTATATCGATATTTATACCAGAAAAACAAGAACACAATTTTTTAGCCAAGTACCTTCAAGACCTTTTTAGTCTACATTTGCTTTTATGTTGGCATCAAGTGAATAAGACTTTGGATTATATGTTGCTTGAGTTTCTCAGTCTGGCATCCAAGAACGTATTCTTGGGACCTAAAAGTTTTTAACTTCAAGAAATAAGCTGATTGCTGCCGTCATTTGTGTGCCGGTAGTAAAATACTGGGTGAACTGCTGATCATAAAGCAGCAGGAAAATGATTGGCATTTAGGTTATCATCATAATCTCCATGTTCATATCCTTCTCCTTCCATAAGATTTTGCCTTAAAATAGCCTAAAAGGCAGAATACAGCCAGCCAACTTGGACTTGACCTGACTTTCCTAGCCTCTTTGGCACTGCAAATACCTCTTCCCAAATGGCTAGGAATACAAACCCAAAGCCTGAGAGAATTTTCTTGAATGGTCCCCTTGCCTTTACCTCTGTTTCCTCTTACCAGCTCCAGATGGCGTATTTTCTTATATAAAGTCCAAAGCTTAGTAAATGTTTGAAGAAAGACATTAAAAGGTAGAAGATTATGAACAGTATAGGTTTATAATTAAGAGAATGAATTCTGGAGCCAGCTTGCTATGTCCACATTCTTTGCTCTGCCACATTAAATTTACAAACTGTATTATTGGATAATTTAAATTGTTAAATATTAATCATAGTTAATATTTACAGGTAATTTAATGTGAAACCAAAATTAAAATTTTCTTAAGGTGGAATATGAGTGCAATGTAGTATTACAATTATGACAATGTCCTCATGATTAGAATAATGGTATGAGGTTACCTAGGCTAAATAGATGGTCTCATCTTATGTCCCCATGACTTTTTTTTTAAGCCAACAGATGATTTCATTTTAATTTTATTAGGTATAAAAGGAAATTTTAAAGTTTTATTTAAAATATGAAGGAATCCTCCTGTTTGCTTAGAGATATTAACATCATTTTATCTCAAGATCAGTAAAAATTCTCAAGTAGTGAGCTACTATAGCATATGGATTCTCATTATTAAAAAAAAAAGATCAAGAATTTGGTTTTGTATAACATTGCTGATCATGATCAACAAAGACTGCACTGTCAAATGTGGGTTTAAAATGGAATCATACATATTAATACCAAAAGAAATCTAAAAACCATATTCAACTAATATTTTTATATTCAGGGAAAAACTCATAAAACGTCAGATTCCTGATAACTTTTTATTATACAGTATATTTATTTGTATTTTTTGTATTTTTAAAAGAAAATAAATTGTTAGTAATCCTAATTTAAATACAGGCAATTGAGTTAATTGTTAAAATTAGCAATTAATTAATTGTATTAATTGTAATAACAATTAATATTTGAAGTACTTTTGTAGTTTTTATATTTTTACACCTAACATGAGATTCTGAAAAATAAGATTTACATTTTTATTTGTGATAACTAGAACATTATTTTAAAAGCTTACTATGTAATATTAACAGTCAAATTTGAAATTTCACAGATGCTTATCTAAAGTTTTTCACTGAACAATGGGAAAATTAATGTCTTAAAAGAAAATTCAAAGAACATGTTAGTAATTTAAATCATCAAAGATGTTAACAGGATTACTTAATATATTTTATTATCAAGAAGATGAAAGTGTTAGTTGCTCAGTCATGTCCAACTCTTTGTGACCCCATGGACTTGAGCCCACCAGGCTCCTCTGTCCATGGGATTCTCCAGGCAAGAACACTGGAGTGAGTTGCCATTTCCTTCTCCAATGCATGAAAGTGAAAAGTGAAAGTGAAGTCTCTCAGTCGTGTTCGACTCTAAGCGACCCCATGGACTGCAGCCTACCAGGCTCCTCTGTCCATGGGATTTTCCAGGCAAGAGTACTGGAGGGGGTTGCCATTGCCTTCTCCATATGTATGGATAGATACGTAATAAAAATATCTATGAAAAAACTGAGGTTTACTTTTGATAACCATTTGCAAAATGGAAAAAAAATTAGGAAACTTGGTTCTTTTTTTTTTCATATAAAATAGGAAACTTTAAAAAGTTTCTGTGTTTTCAGATCTGTAGGAATGTATTTTGTTTATATAAATTGTATACTTCAGAATTTAAATTTACAAACAATAAATATATAAGATATATTAAATGGATTACATCCTAATTATTCTCTTTGGCTATAAGGTTTTTATACAAAATAAGAGTCATTCTACTGACAATATACATAGCATTGTTTTATCTCCTTCTACTTCTAAAAGATGAAATTTTTCAGAAAACGTGAAGGCCATAAAGATAAGAGTAAGGACCCAAAGTTAGGAATATGGGCTAAGACTGTGTCAAGTAGTTAATTAAATTAATGCAGTGACATAAAAAGTGGAATTAATTTATTATCAAAAATTATAGGAACTCTTGCGGATGATGATTTTCTCTTAATAGGTTGTCTTTTGAAAGTTTATCAGTCAGCAGTGTTTAGGTCTTCCCCATAAATAATTTGTAATTGAGAGTAGAATGAGAATTAATTATAAAGTAAGACACTAGTTGTTGTTGTGTTGTTCTTAGTCATTCAGTCGTGTCCACATCAGACTTAAATGAGTACATCATTTTATTTTGAATGAAACACCATCTTTAGAGTTTACTATTAAAACTGTTTTTAAACAGAGATAAAAGAAAATTAGCTGCTAGTATTTTCTAATATTATGGTAAAAGAAAAATACCTATGGTTTGAAAGATAAATGGAAGAGTGAGACCTGAACTTCTGCAGAAAATACTAGGGGAGTGTGTGTGTGTTTGTGTGTGTGTGTGTTCAGTTCAGTTCAGTCGTTCAGTTGTGTCTGACTCTTTGACACCCTATGGACTGCAGCACACCATGCTTCCCTGTCCATCACCAACTTCCGGAGCTTACTCAAAATCATGTCCATCAAGTTGGTGATGCCATCCAACCATCTCATCCTCTGTTGTCCCCTTCTCGTCCCGCCTTCAATCTTTCCCAGCATCAGGGTCTTTTCCAGTGAGTCAGTTCTTCACATCAGGTGGCCAAAGTATTGGAGTATCAGTCTTTCCAATGAATATCCAGGATTGATTTCCTTTAGGAAGGACTGGTTGGATCTCCTTGCTGTCCAAGGGACTCTCAAGAGTCTTCTCCAACACCACAGTTCAAAAGCATCAATTCTTCGGCACTCAGCTTTCTTTATACTCCAACTCTCACATCCATACATGAGTACTGGAAAAAGCATAGCTTTGACTATAAGGACCTTTGTTAGAAAATTAATATCTCTGCTTTTTAATATGGTGTCTATGTTGGTCATAGGTATGGCCTAAGCCCTCTTGGAGGAGGTTGCCGTTAACCCCGCCATAGAGCTGCCAGAACATACACAGGACTGGGGAAACAGACTGTTGGAGGACACAGAAAAAACCTTGTGCACACCAAGACCCAGGAGAAAGGAGCAGTGACCCACAAGAGACTAACTCAGACTTGCTCATGAATGTCCCTGAGTCTCCAGCAGAGGCGTGGGTCTGTGGTGGTCTGCCACAGGGTCAGGGGCACTGAATGGGACAGTGTGTGAGTGGGACCTTTTGAAGGTGGTCACCATTTTCTTTATTACCTCCACCATAGTTTGGCCTCAGGTCTACCAACAGGGAGGGAACACAGCCCCGCCCATCAACAGAAAATTCCATTAAAGATTTACTGAACATGGCCCTGCCCATCAGAACAAGACCCAGTTTCCCCCTCAGTCAGTCTCTCCCATCAGGAAGCTTCCATAAGCCTCTTATCCGTATCCTTCAGAGGGCAGACAGAATGAAAACCACAATCACAGAAAACTAATGAAACTGATCACATGGACCACAGCCTTGTCTAACCCAGTGAAACTATGAGCCATGCCATGTAGGGCCACCTAAGACAGATGGGTCATGGTGGAGAGTTCTAACAAAATATGGTCCACTGGAGAAGGGAATGGCAAACTACTTCAGTATTCTTGCCTTGAGAATCCCATGAACAGTATGAAAAGGCAAAAAGATAGGTCACTGAAAGATGAACTCCCCAGGTTGGTAGGTACCCAATATGCTACTGGAGATTAGTGGAGAAATAACTCCAGAAAGAATGAAGAGATAGAGCCAAAGCAAAAACAACACCCAACTGTGAATGTGGCCAGTGATGGAAGTAAAGTCCAATGCTGTAAGAGCAATATTGCATAGGAACCTGGAATGTTAGGTCCATGAATCAAGGCAAATTGGAAGTGGTCAAAGAGGATGTGGTAAGAGTGAACACTGACATTTTAGGAATCAGTGAAGTAAAATGGACTGGAAAGGGTGAATTACCTCAGATGTGTGTGTGTAAATTGACACCATCTAAAAATGATTTAAGTCAATACTTCCTAGGTGGTGCTAGTGGTAAAGAATCTGCTTGCCAATGCAAGAGGCATGCGAGACTCAGGTTTGATCCCTGAGTTGGGAAGATCCCCTGGAGGAGAGCATGGCAACCACTCCAGTATTCTTGGCTGGAGAATCCCATGAACAGAGAAGCCTGGTGGGCCACAGTCCGTTGGGTTGCAAAGAGTCAGTTACCACTGAAGCGACTTAGCACACAACCATGTGTGTGTGCATGTGTGAGTGTGTGTGTGTATAAATAGACACAATCTGAAATGATTTAAATAAGTTATATTTACTTGTAATAAGAAGAGATATATAGATATAGGTAACATAGATGAATAAAATTTCCAGATCAGCTCTAAAGACAGTTCTGTGGCTAAAACACCAATTATGACTTAAAAAAAAAAATTAAAAGTGATTTTTACATCAGAAGATAAGTGAGCTTTTCATAAAATGTTCCGTTTCAGACTTGTAAATGGATCATTTAGCTTTTAGGAAAGTTCACATGATTTATCTTAATGAAATTAGCTCATGGTGTATTTCAACTGGCTGTAATGAAAATTTAATTTATTTAATTATATCTTTCTTATATTTTCTTAACCCATCACTTCTTAGTGCAGTATTTTGAAATCATGACATCTGCTTTTACATTGTCTGCTATGGGAAGGTTATGTAAACTTCTTTATCTTAAGCGTTACATCCAAGATATTTGGTTTTTTATTCGCTTTACATTGTTATAATGATATAATAATACATACTCATATTTAAAAATTAAGAGCAGTACAGAAATATAGAGAGCAATCCTTTACTGTAGCATCGTCATTCCCTCTCTGCAGAAATTTATGTATCTTCACATAACATTTATGAAAACTGAAGCAAATATAAAAAGTGTATGTGTATATATGTATGTGGGCATGTGTATATGTGTATATGTATATCGATATAGATGCATATGTCTGCTTAAATATATGCTTGTGCATGTATATGTGAATTCATATGTATGCTTATATGTTTGGTTAAATATTTACATATGGATATATAGAGAGGAGAGTCAGTTCTTTATAATACGTTGAACATATGATTTGAAACTTTTCTTTTATAAAAATTCTAATATATCCTTTGTTGTTCAGTTGCTCAGTAGTGTCCAACTCTTTGCGACCTCATGGACTGTAGCACTCCACGCTTCCCTGTCCTTCATCTCCTGGAGCTTGCTCAAACTCATGCCATTTAACCATCTCGTCCTCTGTCATCCCCTTATCCTCCTACCTTCAATCTTTCCCAGCATCAGGGTCTTTTCTAATAAGTTGGATCCTCGCATCAGTTGGCCAAAGTATTGGAGCTTCAGCTTCAGCATCAGTACTTCCAATAAATATTCAGGGCTGATTTCCTTTAGGATTGACTGGTTTAATCTCCTTGTAGTCCAATGGACTCTCAAGAGTCTTCTCCAACACCACAGTTTAAAAGCATGAATTCTTCAGTGCTCAGCCTTCTCTGTGGTCCACCTCTCACATCTATACATGACTGCTGGAAAAACCGTAGCTTTGACTATAAGGACCTTTGTTGGCAAAGTAATATCTCTGATTTTTAATACACTGCCTAAGTTTGTCATAGCTTTTGTTCAAGGCATCTTTTATTTTCATGACTGCAGTGATGTTGGAGCCCAGGAAAATAAAGTCTGTCACTGTTTCCATTGTTTCCCCTTCTATTTACCAGGAAGTGATGGGAACAGATGCCATGATCTTCGTTTTTTAAATGCTGAGTTTTAAGCCAGCTTTTTCACTATCCTCTTTTGCCTTCATCAAGAGGTTCTTCACTTTCTGCCATCACCGTGATGTCATCTGCATATCTGAAGTTATTGATATTTCTCCTGGAAATCTTGACTCCAGCTTCCACTTCATCCAGTCTAGCATTTCACATGATGTAGTCTGCATATAAGTTAAATAAACAGGGTGACAATATACAGCCTTGACGTACTCCTTTCCTGATTTGAAACCAGTCTGTTGTTCCATGTCCAGTTCTAACTGTTGCTTCTTGACCTGCATACAGATTTCTCAGGAGGCAGGTAAGATGGTCTGGTATTCCCATCTTTAAGAATTTTCCACAGTTTGTTCTGATCCACATAGTCAAAGTCTCTGTGGGATAAAGCAAGGGTGGGATGATTTGAGAGAATTGCACTGAAATATGTATATTACCACATGTGAAATAGATCACCAAGCCAAGTTAGATTAACAAAACAGGGCACTCAAAGCCGGTGCATGGGACAACCCTGAGGGATGGGATGGGGAGGGAGGTGGGAGGGGTGTTCAGGATGGGGGACACGTGTACACCCATGGCTGATTCATGTCAGTGTGTGGCAAAAACCACCACAATATTATAAAGTAATTAGACTCCAATTAGAATAAACAAACTAAAAATTAATTAATTAATTTTTTAAAAAGGCTTTAGCTTAGTCAGTAAAGCAGAAGTAGATTTTTTTATGGAATTCTTTTGCTTTTTCAATGATTTAACAGATGTTGGCAGTTTGATCTCTGGTTCCTCTGCCTTTTCTAAATCCAGCTTGAACCTCTGAGAGTTCTTGGTACACGTTCTGTTGAAGCCTAGCTTGGGTAATTTTGAGCATCACTTTGCTAGCATGTGAGATGAGTGCAATTGTGTGGTAGTTTGAGCATTCTTTGGGATATGATGAAAACTGACCTTTTCCAGTCCTGTGGCCACTGCTGAGTTTTCCAAATTTGCTGGCAGCAAATTGACTGCAACACTTTCACAGCATAATCTTTTAGGATCAGAAATAGTTCAGCTGGAATTCCATCACCTCCACTACCTTTGTTCATAGTGATGCTTCCAAAGGCCCACTTGACCTCACACTCCAGGATGTTTGGCTGTAGGTGAGTGATCACACAATAGTGGTTATCTGGGCCATTAAGATACTTTTTGCATAGTCCTTCTCTGTATTCTTGCCACCTCTTCTTAATCTCTTCTGCTCCTTTTAGGTCCATGTCATTTATGATTTATTGTGCCCATCTTTGCATGAAATATTCCCTTGGCATCTCTAATTTTCTTGAAGAGATCTTTAGTCTTTCCCATTCTATTGTCTTCCTCTATTCTTTGCATATATCCTCATCTGTCTATTTTTTGCATATATCTTTATCCTCCTATAAATTCAACCTTTTGTATAGGTGCTCCATAATTTATTTTACCACTTATCCATTTCTGAACAATTAGGGTTTCTTTTCTTGGGTGGGGGGGATTGTCTTGACTTGAATTCTTGCTATTATGAGCAAGGTTTATTGAATGTGTTAGACCAAAAACATTTGCAAAATTTTCCAATGATGAATTTTTAGTTAAGAAGTTCCTAGTTAAATAAATTGTGCCTTTAAAACTAGACATATTTTGCCCAGTTATCCTCTAAAATTTCTGTTTCAAAATGCTCTTACAACATTGTATTGAAACTTACTTTTTTCCAACATGATAATTTCAAATATTATAACTTGTCTTACTCTTCCTTGTTTAATTCAATATCTATCTATAAACAATTATTATTTCCTTTTTTCAAATATTTGTTTATTTATTTATATGGCTGGCTGCATCTTTGTTGCTGCACAGGCTTTTCTCCAGATGCAGAGAGGAGAGGCTACTCATTGCAGTGGCCTCTCTTGTTGCAGAGCATGGGCTGTAGGGCCCATGGGTTTCAATATCTGTGCCCCCAACAGCAATAGTTGCTGTCTCCCAGCCAAGCACAGGCTCAGTAGTTGTGCCACTGTCTTAGTTGCGTCTTCTTGGATAAGGGTTTGAACCTGTGTCTCCTGCACTGGCACGTGGAGTCTTTCATTTTTCTTATTTTCTTCATCTCTACTTAAATTGATTTCAAAAACTATTTATACAGTAATGAATTTTTGCTTTGCTTGCTATGTGTTTTGCAAATGTCCCCTCCAGTGGGTCATTTAATTTCATTTTTTCATTTCTGGTATCACTTTCAATTGGGAGTTTAACATTTTTAAAACATATTATTAATACTCAGTATCATGTCATTACACAACTACAACCAAATACAAAAGCTAACAATATGCTGGTACTATTTAGGCATACATAATGAATTTGTGCTTCTTTTTAAGAACATGTAGTTAAGAGATTAAATTATATGTCCTACAGTTTTACATATGTGTGTATTGTATCTTTGGAGAGCAAAAATTAGTGGGTAGAAACAGCTGTTTTAGCATCTATTGGTATACTGTTGCTTATAGTTTCTTGAATGATACCTTACATAAAAGAATTTCTCCAAATGTTAATAAATATTCCAAGAAAAAGAAAAATCAGTAGTGAAATATTTGCGAAAAAACTGCATAAGATATTCATCTCCTGGACGTTTACAGTTGGGCATCGAATATTTGAAGAAGGCCAATCATGAGGAAATGTGTTTAATTTCAGTGTTTCTCAAGTCATTCACCCACATGTCATTTCCCGGTAGAACACTTTTAACAATTCTCTGAGTGGAGATTCTAGCTGAGTTAATAGTGCAGTCTTTTCTGACAAAGGTGTTTAAAGTCTGAAATTTTAAAAAGAGGAGTTGATAGCATTCCAGATATGAGCTATAATTTTAATAGCTTATCCTATGGCTTAAAAAGCAGTGATATATGCCTTTAAATGGGGATTAAGACAGTGGTTTAACAGCCCGAATATCTTGCACTGAGACGCTTTTACTCTTTCTTAAATCATATAAGCTGGAAGTATATGAGAATATGAAGTGTGGTACTTTTGCTTCTTGGATGTAGAGAAGTCAGGGTAAAATAAATTTTGGAAAAACATATTTACCTTATTCTTAAAAAAGGAAGAATATTCTACTGTTGTGCTTCTATAGCACTCAGAAGTCTTTAACTGTATAAAACTTTCTATAGTTCACTGAAACATAATAAAATGCTAAGAAGCATTACTTTATTCTTTTTTTCTCTGAATTTATTCCACTAGCTCATTTTCTAGTGGGAAAAAGAAAAAGGAAAGCCTTTATATCAGAAACAATTTACGAACCATTTCAATTAAGTCTCCTATTGGCACAAAACACAATAAAAAGCCTGGCTAAGAATTGTATTCTTTGCCTTATTAATTCAAATTTTGTCACTTCTTTTTATAAATGCCATTATTTCAAGACCTACTAAGATCATTTTAGTTCCCTAAGTCATCATTAGTAATACTCCAAAACATGTTAAGCAAACATGGTGTAATCAAATGAGACCTGAATCTTTCTAGGAGACAAATATATACCAGTTTGTATTTCAATTCAGTCCAGTCACTCAGTCATGTCCGACTCTTTGCGACCCCATGGATTGCAGCATGCCGGGCTTCCCTGTCCATCACTAGCTACGGGCATTTGCTCAAACTCATGTCCATTGAGTTGATGATGCTATCTAATCATCTCATTCTCTGAGTCTATCAGTTTGTATTTATGAGTATTCAATAGATGTTGTTGTTCATTTACTAAGTCATATTTGACTCTTCAGGACGCCATGGACTGAAGCATGCCAGCTCATCTGTCCTTCACTATCTCCCAGAGTTTGTCAGATTCACGTCCGTTGAGTTGGTGATACCATCTAATCTCATCCTCTGCTGTCTCTTCTCCTTTTGTCTTCAATCTTTCCCAACATCAGGGTCTTTTCCAGTGAGTCAGCTCTTCACGGGCCAAATTATTGGAGTTTCAGCATCCGTCCTTCCAATGAATATTCAAGGTTGATTTTGTTTAGAATTGACTTGTTTGACCTTTTTCAGTCCAAAGGACTTTCAAGAGTCTTCTCCAGTACAACAGTTTGAAAGCATCAATTCTTTGGCTCTCAGCCTTCTTTATGGTCCAACTCTTACATCCATATATGACTACTGGAAAAACCATAGCTATGACTATATGTATCTTTGTCGGCAAAGTGATGTCTGTCTGATTTTTAATATGCTGTCTAGGTTAGTCATAGCTTTTCTTCCACGGAGCAAATGTCTTTTAATTTAATGGCTTCATTTACTGTCAACAGTGATTTTAGAGCCCAAGAAAATAAAATGTGTCACTGTGTCCACTTTTTCCCCTTCTGTTTGCCATGAAGTCATGGGACTGTATGCATAATCTTATTGTTGTTGTTGTTGTTGTTTTTAATTTTGAGTTTTAAACCAGATTCTTCACTAATCTGCAATAAATTTTCAGAGATTTTAATGTTAAGGAATGATCTTGATTCTTTCTTTAGAGTCTTAGGACATAGCCCTTTAGGACACTAGTTACATATATATATCATAGACCTTATTATGAGAACTTAAAAAATACATGTTAACTTAGTTATAATTTCTTGACTTCTGGGGATTTAAAATTCTCTCCTGAAGTTATGAAAATTTGCCTATATAATTTATTTCAAATTAAAAATTGTATAGTTTAACATAATGCATGAAGATGTTTATAAAACAGGTTTTAAACATGGCAAAACTCATGTATTTCACACTATTCTTTGTTTTTTAATGTTCCTTAATTCTACAGTTTGATTTGAGTGGTGACTTCACTGGCAGATGCAATTGTCAGTATTAATGAACTGAACACTTAAGAGCTGTGTATATGAAAAGTGAAAGTGAATTCACTCAGTCTTGTCCGACTCTTTGCAACCCCTTGGACTGTAGCCCACCAGGCTTCTCCATCCATGGGATTTTCCAGGCAAGAATACTGGAGTGGATTGCTATTTCCTTCTCCAGGAGATCTTCCCGACCCAGGGGTTGAACCTGGGTCTCCCACATTGTAGGCAGACACTTTACCGTCTGAGCCACCAGGGAAGTCTCTTGTTGTATGGAAATTAAATCTCAATTTTAAAGAGTATTTTAGTTACCATTGATTCTTTCTTCTACCCCTGATAGCCAACCTTTCATCCATCTACTGCCACATTGTTGTAGTAATATAAGGATTACATTAATATAGCATTGTTTGTTTGTCAGGGGAGATTAAATATCCTAAATTACAGTGAAACAAAAAGATGAAGAAAGAGGAAAAGAAGGAGGATGAGGCTTTATCTGTGATGCAAAGAGATAACTCTAATGGCAGTGGGCTCTATTTGATCCTTATCCAATAAATGTATTTAGAGTATATTGCTTAATGATAATGCACAAATTTAGCAGATAGTATGCTCTCTATAGAGATAGCTTCCCTGGTGGCTCAGAGGTTAAAGCATCTGCCTCCAATGTGGGAGACCTGGGTTCGATCCCTGGATTGGGAAGATCCCCTGGAGAAGGAAATGGCAACCCACTCCAGTATTCTTGCCTGGAGAATCCCATGGACAGAGGAGCCTGGTGGGCTACAGTCCACGGGGTCGCAAAGAGTCGGACATGACTGAGCAACTTCACTTTCACTTTCACATGCTCTCTATAAATATTTGTTGATGGAACAAAGAGGGGAGATAGGAAAAGAGGGAGGGAGGGAGAGTGGAAGTAAAGGAAGAAAGAAGGAGAAAATTTTAACCTAAGACTACAAAAACATTTGGAAACATTTCAGTTTACATCTCTGTAAAAAAAAAAGAAAGAAAGAAAAACTTCTCTGTAAGTTTATGCTGAACACAATTTCAGGAAGATGTTCCAAGTATATATTCTTTAGTATTTAATATAAACTTTTAAAATATTTATTAATTCCTTGATATACTATAGGACCCATTCCCTATTCAGGAATTAGTAAGATGAACTAGTAATATAGGTCCATAGAGAGTAGTCCCTTCAACCTGTAGATATTTTTTGGCTTGTTTCATTTACATTCTTATTACAAAATCAGGTTCCCTAGTTGTCAGCTAGGGATGGCATATGGCTTTATGTAATATAAACCTGCCAGTATCAGGTAGGATTTAAATATGTAAGTAGATCATTGTTTTTATTGCTGGTGAGTTATAGTCTGTGGGGTTGCAAAGAGTTGGACGCAGCTGAGCACACACACACACAAACACACACACACACACTGAGAGATCGTTCTTTTAGGTGGTTCAATATGTACCATTTACCATTTATAATATTAAAATAGTTTAATTTTTAAAGTTTCTAAGATTAGTACTAGATTTACTGTTAGTGAAGTAGGTTTAAAAAACAGTCAGAAATAGACTTTAAATATAAGCATTTTAGCTAAGCAACATGGTCCTAACATAATTGCTTTCCATAAGCAAATATGTACTGAAATATGAAACATGATCTTTATCAAGTTATTCTGCATTTATTTTTTCATGTGTACTCCTGTGTTAACTCTCACCTCTCCACATTAAAATATTACAGATTTAAGAAGATGGTCCAATTTGAATTATAGATATGGACCCAAGTTAATTTTGAAAAAGACAATCAGTAATTGTGTTTGAAAGCATATTCATTACTCAGAGTAGAATGAAATGTAAAGAAAATAAATAAAATTCATTTAAAAAATCCTTTCTGAAATCTTACTTTCTTTCATTAATAGAAGCAGTGTAATAGCAAGAAAATACATGTATTTTTGATTAACGAATTGAAAAAGAAAGTGGCTTTTCTTCCTCTTTTTCCATAATCACTATCTTCCCTTTCATCAGTTACAATCATTAGGATTTAACAGGGATTTATTGATCTTAGTTATAATCTCCTTCTGCTTTATTCAAATGCTTTCTGAGATTTGCTTTGTAGCTTAATGTTACTCTTTTACACAGTAGGCTCATTATAAAATGATTTATAGGGCACATTTGTCCTCATAGTCTACTTGAAGCATGGGATAACATATGGATCATCGGGAAATAACTGTTCTATTTGAAGGTAAACATGGCTCATGTGTACAGAGTCAAGAACAGATGCTTTACACATGAAGCATCCCTGTATCCAGGATTGGCTTTATTTCTTAACCCATGAATATTTGCCACCTCATAAGGTATGGCCGACGTGGCTATGTATATTTAAAAGTTTGAAAATCAGTTTCATTGTATTCTAGTCCACAAGCACTTTGAGATTTACTTTGATAGTACATTAGTAGAATGTTGTACAAAAGAGTTTTGAGAAGAGAGTTGCAGTGGTTGTGTGTGTGTTTGTTTTCCAGCATTCTAATCCTTTGAAATTTAACCTCCAGCCACCACTTGTCCTTGTGTGATGGGCATTTTGAATTTTTGATGCCAGATAAATGGGTTTTCTATATTTTTGAAAGAATATAGGAAATTGTATTCAACATTTTGTATCTGGTACTAGTTGCCAAGATCAAACATTTCCTTTCATTTATAATTTTATACTTGCACTGTGCACGTTTTAAGTTGCCTATTATTTGAAAATACAGAGAAAATACAGGGACCTGAAACAATTCCATTTTTACCAGGTAACACCAAGAATAGGCAGGCCACGGCAATGGAAAGGATGTTTGTACAGGTGTGAAGTACAGAAGTTTTTCATAATTGAAAGGAGAATAAAAAAAGGAGAGAGTAAGAAAATTGCCTCTTGAATGTACATTGGCAAATCAACCGAAGAATGCAACCAACGTTTTCCTTTTTCTTACATGCAAAAATCATTTTTTCTGTTCTTCTGGAATCACATGTATGGGAGCAGTGCTTTTGTGGTAGTGGTGATGTATGTCTTTCCCCTTGGCTGCTGTTTATTTCAGATGGCATTAATAGGCATTTTTCAGTGGTTAAAACAGTCGTAAAAATTCTTCGGGTCCATGTGCCCAGTGTCTTAGTTTGATTCACTAAGGCGCAGCAGTAAGACACTCTATTTTTCACATTTTATTACTAATTCTAACATTAACAAAGAAAGCACTGAAGAGAAAGTAAGTGAGATAGTACAATTTCATAGCATGCTTCGAAAATAAAAATCCAAGTAAGTACTATGTTTCACTGGGCAAAAGATGCGTATACCAATCAATGGTTGTATGCATACTGAACTGCTAGCATCTTCCTGGACTTTGCATAGGATGTCCACAGGTAAATTTTATTGCTCGTTCCTACTAGTATTGTGTTTTCACAGTGAGAATTCTTAGCAATTCAAAACACATTCATATATTATTATCTTAATTCTAGAGATGAGGGAAAGGTTAGATTCATGCTAAAATGTGCAGTTTTTTACAATGAAATTCAGAGCTTAAAAAACATTTTTTCTATCTCCAAATTCTTTTTGTGAGATTAGATAGCAATATACTGAAATATACCTGTTACCTTGTATTATTTTGTTAAAATAGAGAACTAAAGAATGCATTTTAAACCTTAGGACACAGTTTTTATTTTTTCCATAGCAAATTGTTAATGCAGAAACTCCAGGAGCACAACACATACTTATTCACAAGAATGGAAAATTCAAATCTTGATCTAAGTAACCTAAGTTTTGCTGTTTTATTGGTAACATTGAAATAATAATAATGATAAATGTTTTTTAAGTTTGTTATCTCTGTTCCTCATTTGGCAACTAGGAAATGAGAAGAACACAAAGCCACTGTAATGCCTAATTTAAGCTCAGAATCTAGAAGAAGAGATTCAGGTTCTTCCTTAGTTTATTCACCCAACAAATATTCATTTAATACCTATAGTTTACCAAGTACTATTTTGAGCATGAGAACACTGAATAAATTTGACAAAGCCCATAGACTCATAATGCTTATGACGTGGTAAGGAAGACACCAATAGACACACAAGTATATCAAAGATAGTGGCAGGTAGTGACAGACAGTGCTGGTTTCCATATAGTCTTTAAAGAAGGCATTTGGAGCAGAATCTTGAAAGAAGTGAAAGTGCATTTCTCCAGAAGCATTGGGATGACACTGGAAGCAGTCAGGTGCTTAGAGTGGACATGGAACAGCCCCATTGGCTCTGCTGGAAGAGACTGAGTGACTTCTAGAGCAGTAAGAAAAGAGACTGGATAGGGTTGCAAATGCTAGATTGCATAAGGCCTTTTTAAGGAGGAGTGACATGGTAGATCATGTTTTATAAGGCAGACCATGGCATCTTGGAGTACTGTGATAATAGTGGATATGCAAAGAGAATATTATTTGGGACTCACTGAAAGCAGAACCAGCCACATTTGCTGATGAACTAAACGTGGCTATGAGATAAAGATAATTTTCTCTGATGGTTTCTAATGTTTAGGATTTGAGCAACCCTTAGGGTAAATGGAAGTATAAGATTTGGTTTGGGGAGGAGTAGGAAACCAAGAGTCCTAATTTTTGTTGTTGTTGTGGCTTATCTGTTGATTTTTTTTTTTTAAGAAATATAATTGTAATAGACTAAGAAGGCAATTTGATGTGGAAGTCAGGAAGATATTTTTAAAAGAAAAAGTATACCAGACAGAGTTAAGCAGGCAAAAGAGACTTTATTCAAGTCGTTTACAATTGGGATCAAGACTACTGCAATAGGGAAGAGAAACTGCACTAAATTCCATTGAAATAAAAAGGCGAAGAATTTTTAAGCACTGGAATGAACAGTAAAAAAGTACTAAAAGTACTGGAGGGCATTAGCTGAGAGGTTGGTCAGTGTGATGAGGTCACTTGTGTTTGCTAGTTGGTGCTTATGGAAGTTAATCTCCTATCTTCCTGAAGAAACTGGAAGGTAGGGGCCTTCTATTTTCTGATGATGACAATTTAAAGGGATGGTTTCCAGGTCTTTGGGAAAGACAGGCCTGAGTTGTAAAACCAACCAGAGACTGGGGAAAGATTTGCATCTCAGTGATGCTGAGAAGAATTTACAAGTGTCCTAATGTAAATACTTAGCTAAAGAAAGAGAGATCCAGGGCTATGGTCAGGAAGAAACCTCTCTAAAACTTTGGCACTCTTGTTCATCCCAAACTTATATCTATACCATATTATGACAATTTGGGGTTGTTTTGTTTTGTTTTGGCCCATCCAGTTAAAAGAAAAAGGAAAATTCTACAAAGTTTAAAGAAAGAAAATTTTTCATCAGTTGAATTTTGAATTATAGATATCTTTCAAATCTTTTCTTAATCTCATATCTTTAGGCAACTATATAAATCTCTTTTGCTCACTGTAGTATCCAGAGCACTTGGAAAAGGGGGGACTAGTATTTAGTGGATGCTTGAAAGTACTTGTAGACTGAAGAGCATACATAGAAGTTGAGCTTAAGGTCAATGCATAATCATATTTTGTTACCTTTATTATTGTCTGTCGTTATCTTTGTTTCTTCCTTTTATATGGAATTTTATCCCAACCCTAGCTCTGATGTTCTTCATTTCCATTTTAAGAGTGATATAGTGTATTCTCTTGGATCTCCAAAATGTTTGACTATGAATCACCAACTAAAGAGTATACACTAGGCAACTGTCAAATAAACACAAAGTCCTTATTAGTAAGTCATTTACAAGTAATAAGGGAAAACTCCTAAATCCATTTAAAATTTCATAGTTCCATCTTGTAATTTGTGAGTGAAACACCCAATCATATAATCATATCAACTATTGATATTAAATAAAATCTTGCAGTCCATGGGACAGCTGTATCATATGATTCTCTGTCTCCTGCTGCTACTGCTGCTAAGTCGCTTCAGTCGTGTCCAACTCTGTGCGACCCCAGAGATGGCAGCCCACCAGGCTTCCCCGTCCCTGGGATTCTCCAGGCAAGAACACTGGAGTGGGTTGCCATTTCCTTCTCCAGTGCATGAAAGTGAAAAGTGAAAGTGAAGTCACTCAGTCGTGTCCGACTCGAGCGACTCCATGGACTGCAGCCCACCAGGCTCCTCCATCCACAGGATTTTTCAGGCAAAAGTACTGGAATGGGGTGCCATTGCCTTCTCTGTCTCTGTATCCTAGCTATCCATTTCTTTCCTACTTTGCTCTCTGCCATGACTGGTTTCAGGTGTGTGTGACCTGTGCGGTCTCACTGAATCCCAGAGTCAAGAGGCCTCATGTTTGATTTTGTGCTCTACTGTTTCTGTCTTGAATTTCTTAATAGCCTTTGCTCTAGAGGTCCTCATTTTTATTTTTGTAAGTAGGCCTTAAAATTATGTAGTTGGTCCTGCTCTCAGCTCCCACTTGGAGAATCTCTAGCAACAGTAACACGTGTAAATGATACATTTAAAAAAGAATGACTTGCAGTTTCTAAAGCCCAGAAAAATTATTAAGCCATTATATAAGGAAAAATTTCATGCATGTAAATATAATTAGAGCAGGAGAATAATGAGCTAATACAGTGACCGTATTTGATGAAGAGATTGAGATGAATGGAATTTCTCAAAATTTTAGATTAACATTGTGTTATTAATCTTCATAAATATCCATCCTGAGTTCCCATTAGGTACAGAAGGAAGCATTTACAGATGATTAAAATGAGGCATAGAACAAATAAATTATGAACTTTCCAAGGAAGCACCAACTCTTAGTTTTACACTAACTAATGGTGAATAGAAATACAGAGAAATTTCATTGTTCTTTAAACTTCAAGGTACAATTCAAGATTTACTACCTCCAGTTTTTTTCTTGGATTAAAACCTACCCTTCTGTCTATAAATCATATTTTATAAATACATTTTGCTAATATTTTAATATAATTGACTCATTAATATGTATAGATTTTGAATTTGAAGGTATACTGAACATTTCAAAATGTGACTTGTTAGATAATATGAATATTACTAGTTTTTTCTTTTTTATCAGTTCCATGTAATAATCCTATATTTTAATACTATGTGTAATTATTATATTGTGATCATGGTAGTATTAAGCAGTGTTTCTTTTTAAAATAAGTCATCTTTTAAAAGATGCAGTGTTTATATTTCAAGATGAAGAAGTAGGATTAGTTAAAACTGTTCTATTAGACAAGAAAAAGAGTAAAAGAGAAATACAAATTATAGATAATTATTTTACAAAAGAGACGACTGTTTATCAATTTTTCAAATGTTAGTGGAACTTATCAGATTATTTATAGTGAGAAAAAGTGAATTCTTGAAAAAGTTGTTTTAATAAAATTAGTTCACTTCTTCTGCCCACTCTTAGAAAAATAATTAACTATAACTGGGAGGATATGGTAAAGGAGAAATATGTTTTATTCATGTGCAAGGCTGCTGTTTCTTAGAGATGCAAATAAAATTGCATGTGAATTAACATCTGCTCTTAAAGCACTGCATGTCCTGCTCTGCTAAGGGAACACAGCTGGAGAAATGTGTAGAGCATTGTCATCTTTAAATCAAACACAAAATAGAAAGGCTTTTAGTGATACATATATAATACCACTACTATTGACAAAAGGGAGTTTCTGTTCTCTCTATTTCTGGCACCCATTTTAAGCTATGGCTCAATGGTTCTTTAAATGAGAACATAAAATACACAAATATTTTGTGGCATTTAATCCTGAATTTTTGTAACACAAATTTTTGTTTCCTTTCTTGTTTTACTACTTTCCTTCCTCCTTTTCTTTAGTTCCTGAGAGTGTTTCTTTTGCTCTTAGCAAGTTTTGGGCCCTGTTCTAGGTTTTAGAGACAATGTGGTAATCAATGGAGCTGACAGTTCAGTGGCCTAAAGGTTTATTTTTCAAGGTCATAATACATCTACATACTGAACTTTTAACGGTAGACATATGAAAATTTGTAAGATGAAAAAATCTGCAACATGAGATGAGAGAGGAGAGAGAAATAAGATAAAAGAGAGATAAGAGAGGAGAGGAGAGAGGGAGAGAACTAATTTATTTTATTTTTTTTTATTTTTATTTTTTAAATTTTATTTTATTTTTAAACTTTACATAATTGTATTAGTTTACATCTTGGACATTTAGAGGAGATGCAAAGGTGAAAGGGAGGATGGGATGCGGCATTCCCCATTATGATTGCCTGTCATCATGGAATTTTAATGACAATAAAAATTCTGTTAAAAAGTATTTTATGTGATTCTCTCTCCTATGGATATAGTTTAGGATCTACAATCTGAGAACTTCAGTGACCATCAATTCTTCCCTTGGTAGCTGTGGTCAGTACCATACACCATGGACATCCTGGTTCTAAGTGGGCTAACGTATTCACTTTAGGGAGAAAAGTACTGATCTCGACTAACTGTACACATATTTCTGTATACCATTTTTATAGTTGTGATATAAAATTTGCCAGCAGATTCTGTGTGTTTCAATCCAGGCATAATTCTAGAGTAATAAGTTTTATAAAAAGATTAACCTAAAGCAGTGTAAGGAATTCCAAGAGTTCCAGTAGTCTGTAGTTCAGTAAGGATGTAAAGAAAGTACAATTTCATAGAGACAGGAGAACTTCTTAAGACACCTCGATAAAATTCAACCTACCTCAGAAGTCCTGTCATACTGTAGCTTATGATTATGAATGTGGGGCTATTTTTAGCTTCAGAGTAGCCCTGATCATTTCAGCTCATTTATAACTTGGAACATTAAAATAGGAAGATTCAGAGGTCAGGACCAAAACCAAAGGATGATTTTGATTTAGTTTACAGGAGTCTTTGCTAAAGAGAGAAGAGAGAGCTAAACCAGCTTGCAGATTTATCTTGGACAGGATCACAGGCGTGAATATTAAAACACCAGTCCATTCTGAAGGAGATCAGCCCGGGATTTCTTTGGAAGGAATGATACTAAAGCTGAAACTCCAGTACTTTGGCCACCTCATGTGAAGAGTTGACTCATTGGAAAAGACTCTGATGCTGGGAGGGATTGGGGGCAGGAGGAGAAAGGGACGACAGAAGATGAGATGGCTGGATGGCATCACTGACTCGATGGACATGAGTCTGAGTGAACTCCGGGAGTTGGTGATGGACAGGGAGGCCTGGTGTGCTGCGATTCATGGGGTCGCAAAGAGTCGGACACGACTGAGTGACTGAACTGAACTGAATGTAAGGGTACTTTTCTGTAGACATATTAACAGCAGATTTTTAAAGACTGGAAAACATGACATTGAAACAAATGTTTGCAGAGCAACCCAGATGCATTTTTATATATTGCTCTTAAGTAATTATCTCTTGCTTCTCAGTATTCTAATAGAAAAATAGATATTTCTTAACTATTAATCTTATTGGAAACAATGTTTTCTGTCAGAATGCAAATAAGCTAACTTCCCTTGGGAACAATGTTTCTGTGAAAGAATCCAGTGTAGCAATACATTTGATGTTTGCTGTGTTGTACATATATTAATAGTTTTGTTTTCTCTCATTAAGGAGATATTCAGAGAAGGGACAAGTTTTATAATATGTAGGCTAAAAGAATAGATACTTCATGCAGTTTGAAAATAGAATCCTGTTTCTCAGAAATTACCAGAAACTTAAGCAGTAAAAATAGGCTAGCACCCATGGATTGAGGCATCGCTGTTACAACCACACTTTCTATTAAAGGACAGTATCTGCCATAGTTCAGCAGTTCTTTTGGGTCATTCTATCCTGAAGGGCACTACAAGTCTTATTTTTGTTATAAACTATGACACTGATATTAATCACCAAGTTTTTAGGACTGTGTCAAGAGAAAAAAATTAGTTATGTGGCACTGAAATATTTTCACCCAAATATCTCTACCCTATATCATACACATACTAGTTCACCCTTGTGGAGAGCTGTAGCCAACTGTAAAGTTAAAGGGAGCTAGGGCCACATGAGACCACCCTCTCTTCCAACAACACCTTCAAATTCAGGATATTCCCCAAACCAGCTCAGTTCAGTTCAGTTCAGTCGCTCAGTCGTGACCAACTCTTTGCAACCCCATGAACCACAACATGCCAGGCCTCCCTGTCCATCACCAACTCCCGGAGTTCACCCAAACCCAAGTCCACTGATTTGGTGTTGCCATCCAACCATCTCATCCTCTGTCATCCCCTTCTCCTCCTGCCCTCAATCTTTCCCAGTATCAGGTCTTCTCAAATGAGCAGCTCTTCGCATCAGGTGGCCAAAGTATTGGAGTTTCAGCTTCATAATCAGTCCTTCCAATGAACACCCAGGACTGATCTCCTTTAGGATGGACTGGTTGGATCTCCTTGCAGTCCAAGGGACTCTCAAGAGTCTTCTCCAACACCACAGTTCAAAAGCATCAGTTCTTCAGCACTCAGTTTTCTTTATAGTCCAACTCTCACATCCATATATGACCACTGGAGAAATCATAGCCTTGACTAAACAGGCCTTTGTTGACAAAGTAATGTCTCTGCTTTTCAATATGCTGTCTAGGCTGGTCATAACTTTCCTTCCAAGGAGTAAGCGTCTTTTAATTTCATGGCTGCAATCACCACCTCAGTTCTGATAATTTGCTTTAAGCATTCCCAGAAAGTGATTATACTCATGGTTATGGTTTTTAACAGGGACATGATTCAGATAAAATCCTCCAAAGGAAGAAACTTTCAGGGCAGCATCTAAGAAAGTACTAGACATGGACCTTCTGTTTTCCTGTCTCTGTGGAGTCTGGGCAGCCTTGCATTTTTGGCATTGATGTGAGGTAATGTATTCTGAGAATTGTCGTCCAGAAAAGCTCACTGCAGCCTTAATGTCTGGAATGTATATTAGGGTTTTATTATTTAGGCATGATTGATTGTCCCTGTGGTTGATCACAGGAGGTCTAGTCCCATGAACCAATGCTCTAGCCCTAAATCATATGGCATGCTCACTACCCCCCCTAAATATAGTACTCTCTGATGTGGTCAACCTCACTCTAAATCATATTGTCAGTCTACCCAGCATGACCCACAGTTTGCCAGGAAATCAAAGACATTCCAGTCAGTTATCACATTCCCAAGGTCTAGTGATCACCTCCACTAAGTGAAGGCAAAGGCCAGATTTCACTTTAGGAAAGAATCAATTCTTTATTTTAAAGGCCCCAAATATCTATTTGAGTCAACAGAGTAAGTACCTTGACTTATAGTTTAAATAGGTTCACATACACACACAAAAATTAGACTGCATTAACCGAAGTATTGTTCACTCTATTATGATTGATAAGAGCCTATCTAGAGTTGTAGTGGCCACATATGAGGGACAGAGAAACAAAGGAATTGAAGAAGAGTGTATAGAGATTTTACGTCATGTATTTATTCATTCATTTGACATTGATGCAGCAAATATATTGGGAGGATATTACTATGTGCCAAGCCCTCTGCTTATTGTGATTGATGCCAGGCATAGACAAACACAGTCATAGAAGACAATAAGCACTATAATGGCAATGGATAAAGTACCTGTGCAAAATAGGTGATCAGTTCTGCCTTGAGCGCTTAGCTTCACAGAGAAGAAAATGTTGTGCTGCATTTGAGCAGTTTTGAAAACTGTCCAGCAATCTGCTGGGTTGATGTTGTGTGGGAAGGTGTACAGAGATACCCAGGCAGAACAGCATAGGAAAAGAAGAATGAAGCAGCATGACACATTTTTTAAACATTTAACAACAGAGCAAATTTAGACAGATGAAGAAAAAACAGTAAGGCCAAAAAAAAAAAAAAAAAAAGGCAGTTTTCAAATAATAGAAGGCAGTAATAATAGGCCGGGCAGTCATTCTGTCCTGTGTTGTTTAAAAGTGGTTTGTACTTAAACCGTGTGTCAACACTGTATTTTTCTAAAACCAAGCTTTGGCGCTACAAACTTGAGGGATTAAAAATTTAGGATAAACAAGCCAGCGATAGTAATAACCCAGTCCTTGGCATAGAGTGCGGCGATATCTCACTCTGCCTGGGAAAGCTCTCACAATTGTATTGCTCATTGAGCAGAACTTCTATACTGCGTGGCTTTGGGCTTGAGCTGCTTTCCGTTCTAACAGTGCTTCCTTATATACTCACCAAACATGTCCTAGTAAATGTGTGACCTTTATTTAGTTCAAGTTTGACATTACATTACATTTCTTATTTATTCTCTGGGTAAACTCTATCCCACTGTATACCAAGGCATATAAGTCACTCAGTTCAATGTTTCAACAAAAAAGATCACCAGAGGAGTGCACACAGAGTATATTAAACAAACTCAACTAAAAACATAATGAAAATGTATCTGTATTCTGGTATCTGAGTCTATCTATAAAATTTATTCAGTCACGTTTATCTTCCTTATCCTTCTATGAAAATATGGCAAGCTCCATACTTTTCAGTTTATCCTTAGATAGTAAACCCTCTTGCAGTCATTTTAAGAACTAAGGGACACCATTCATTAAAAAATTCCCAAACAAAACTAGTAAAGTATCATATAGTATACAATAGTTTTCCTCTCCCCAGTTCAGATCTAGGTGTGAAAGGAAGCCTAAGTTTCCCCCCTTCTTCTCATCCTGTATCTTTAAGTGTCCTGGGCTTGGGGTTGGAAACAGTGGGGGGCAGAAGTTACTTGAACTGGTTTCCCATAATTTGTTTTTGTCCCTGTATTAGTTGTCTATTTTTATGTAACGTGTTACCTCCAAATAATTAGCAGGTTAATTAACCATCTCATAGTTCCATAGTCCCTGTGGCTTAGCAACTTGGGCCTGGCTTCCCTTGGTCCTCTTGCTCAGGATCTTCCACAAGTCTGCAATTAAGGTATCTATCGGTGGGGCTACTGCCATCTCAAGGCACAACATCGGGAGAATTTACTTCCATGCTCACTACCATGGTTGTTGATACACTTGAAACACTTTCTGGATGAAAACAAAATCAGTTCTTGCCACGTGGGCCACTCTATAGAGCAGCTCACAAAGTGGCCTTCTGGCTTCTCTCACAGCAAAAGGACATGAGCGAGGGGAATCTAAAACAGAAACCATTCTGTCTTTGTAAATTAGTCTCAAGAGTGACATCCAGCAATGAGTATTCTTTTTATCAGAAACAAATTATTAGGTCCAGCAATTTCTCATGGGAAAGGGATAACACAAGAGCCTGAGTACTTGGAGATGAGGATAATTGGGGGCCTTATTAGAGGTACCCACCATAGTCTCTCAGAGCCAGAAAGATTTTAAAGGATGATTCTTTGCCTTTTTGAGGGTTTTTGTGGGCTTTGGGGAGATTCCTGTCATGGGAGACCTTTCACCGCTGTTTGCTTTCATCAAGCAACACGTCTCTATTTCAAGTCCTGACACGTTCCTTTAGCCTCTCAGCCAAGATGGCCTCATAAGCCTTCTAAGGATCTGAAATCCCTTCTCTCCTCATATAATGTATATCCAATACACCAACAAATCTTCTGTGTCTTTACACATGTTAGGAGTGCAGGTGATACAAATTTGCATACAGGGCCACAAAAATTCAGTCTCCTACTGTTCTGGCACCTACTTGTGCCCTTTCTACTCTTATGTCTCTTGGTAAGACAATCTTTATTTAAAACAAACAAACAAACAAAAAATACTAATGTGTTTTACTATAGAAAAGCCACCAGGGAAGTCCCATAGAAACAAATACCCTAGGAAAATTCAGTTATATATTATACTTCAGTAATGGAAATCAAAATCATTTAAAATACAATCACTGTCTTCTGGGAAAAATGTTTTTCTTTATTATTTTCCCAATAGTCATAAGGGATAAAGAATTTAACCAATAAAGCCAATATGAGCCAAAATATATAGCACACATAGCTTTCGATACCCTTGCATGTCTGTGTGCTAAGTTGCTTCAGTTGTGTCCAACTCTTTGTGACCCTTATACTGTAGCCCACCAGGCTCCTCTGTTCATGGGGACTCTCCAGGCAAGAACACTGGAGTGGGTTACCATGCTCTCCCTCAGGGGATCTTCCCAACCTAGGGACTGAACCTGTGTCTCCTGAAGCTCCTGCATTGACAGGTGTGTTCTTTACCACTGGTGCCAACTGGGAAGCCCCTTTTTAGATACCCTTTGTTGTTGTTGAGGTTGTCATTCACTCAGTCATGTCCAACTCTTTGTGACCCCACGGACTGTAGCCCACCCTTAGTTATCACAAAAATCAAGTATTGGGTTGTCCAAAAGGTTTGTTCAGGTTTTTCTGTTAAATGTTATGAAAAAAAAACCTGAACAAACTTTTTGGGAAACCAATATAATTTACTTTATTTTTTATTAGCAATACTTCTTTCATATTTCTGTCTGGCCTCACACTCTTGGGCAATTTTTGCATTCCACTAGGCTCTGATTGTTGTGGACTGGTGTTGTAATTTAACAGTATGGCATGAATTCATACTAATTAATAGTGAAAAAATGAAAAGGACTTAGCTTTTATTCTGGAAGAAATAAGCAATTTCACATTTGTTTTACCTAAACACTTGATAACATAGGATGAAAATTTCCAATTTAATTAACTAAAGTTAGTAATGAGTAAGGAATTCACAGTAGGAAAGGCACAAGAACTATGACTATAGATTGTTGTGTCTGAGTATATGTAGCTCTTCTAGTTATTGTGTAACTTGAGCATTCCTTAGTTTTTCAGAACAGTGGATAAAGAGAATGTAGATAAATATTATCATTTTATTTTAATTACAAAATCTGTATTTGAGCATCCACAAAATATCAAATGTCAGCAACTTCCATATTTATTTAAGGGAAAGATAGAATTTGATGACTTCCAAAGTCCCTATTATATCTAGAATCCTATAATTATATTAAAAGTTCTGCTTGGGAAAGGAGATAGAACAAAAGGAGTGCATTCATGAACCCTCTCCATATGAGTTATAATGGCTTTAAAGAAAAGATTACTAACAATGAAAGCAGTAACTAAGAAACATGAAGGGTTTTGAATGGTGGTGGTTCTTCAGTCTCTAAGATGTGTCCTACTCTTCGTGACCCTATGGACTGCAGCACACCAGGCTTCCCCATCCTTCACTAACTCCTTGAGTTTGTTCAAATTCATGTCCCTTTGGTCAGGGGTGCCATCCAACAATCTCATTCTCTGTTGCTCCTTTCCCCTCCTGCTCTCAGTCTTTCCCAGCATCAGGGTTTTTTCCAATGAGTCGGCTCTTTGCATCAGGTGGCCAAAGTATTGGAGCTTCAGCTTCACCATCAGTCCTTCCAATGAATATTAAGGGTTGATTTCCTTTGGAATTGACTGGTTTGATATTCTTACTGAGAGAGTCATTTCTTAGGCAGGTTGATAAGAAGTCCAGGGGTCCCCAAGGAGAGAGGGGTCTAGAATTCTCAAGTAGGAAGAAAGGACAAACTTTTTTCCTTCTACATTCCTTAGGATTATATAACGATAATGTATCCTGCCTGAGGACAATCTCTGGATTAAACCTTCTCAGTAATCCTGTTTTAATTTCATGGCTGCAGTCACCATCTGCGGTGATTTTAGAGCCCAAAAAAATAAAGTCTGACACTGTTTGCACGGTTTCCCCATCTATTTCCCATGAAGTGATGGGACCAGATACCATAATCTTTGTTTTCTGAATGTTGAGTTTTAAGCCAGCTTTTTCACTCTCCTCTTTCACCTTCATCAAGAGGCTTTTTAGTTCTTCTTCACTTTCTGCCATAAGGGTGGTGAGTCATCTGCATATCTGGGGTTATTGATATTTCTCCCAGAAATCTTGATTCAGGCTTGTGCTTCTTCCAGCCCAGCATTTCTCATGATGTGCTCTGCATATAAGTTAAATAAACCGGGTGACAGTATACAGCCTGGACGTACTCCTTTTCCTATTTGGAACCAGTCTGTTGTTCCATGTCCAGTTCTAACTGTTGCTTCCTGACCTGCATATAGGTTTCTCAAGAGGCAGGTCAGGTGGTCTGGTATTCCCATCTCTTTCAGAATATTCCACAGTTGATTGTGATCCACACAGTCAAAGGCTTTGGCATAGTCAGTAAAGCAGAAATAGACGTTTTTCTGGAACTCTCTTGCTTTTTCGATGATCCAGCAGATGTTGGCAATTTGGTCTCTGGTTCCTCTGCCTTTTCTAAAACCAGCTTGAACATCTGGAAGTTCACGGTTCACGTATTGCTGAAGCCTAGCTTGGAGAATTTTGAGCATTACTTTACTAGCGTGTGAGATGAGTGCAATTGTGCGGTAGTTTGAGCATTCTTTGGCATTGCCTTTCTTTGGGATCGGAATGAAAACTGACCTTTTCTAGTCCTGTGGCCACTGCTGAGTTTTCCAAATTTGTTGGCATGTTGAGTGCAGCACTTTCACAGCATCATCTTTCGGGATTTGAAATAGCTCAACTGGAATTCCATCACCTTCACTAGCTTTGTTCGTAGTGATGCTTTCTAAGGCCCACTTGACTTCACATTCCAGGATGTCTGGCCCTAGGTCAGTGATCACACCATCGTGATTATCTGGGTCGTTAAGATCTTTTTTGTACAGTTCTTCTGTGTATTCTTGCCATCTGTTCTTAATATCTTCTGTTTCTGTTAGGTCCATACCATTTCTGTCCTTTATTGAGCCCATCTTTGCATGAAAGCTTCCCTTGGTATCTCTGATTTTCTTGAAGAGATCTCTAGTCTTTCCCATTCTGTTGTTTTCCTCTATTTCTTTGCATTGATCACTGAGGAAGGCTTTCTTATCTCTTCTTGATATTCTTTGGAACTCTGCATTCAGATGCTTATATCTTTCCTTTTCTCCTTTGCTTTTCACTTCTCTTCTTTTCACAGCTATTTGTAAGGCCTCCCCAGACAGCCATTTCCCTTTTTTGCATTTCTTTTCCATTGGGATGGTCTTGATCCCTGTTTCCTCTACAATGTCATGAATCTCAGTCCATAGTTGGGCATACAACTTTATAAAATTTTATGGTTATAGAAATATATGTTATTAATTTATTAGGGAAAACATGATGTCTTTTTGGCCAACAAGTTGTTTGTAATGGCTCATATGATTTTTAAATTAATCTTATTGGAACTATAGTTGATTTACAATGTTGTGTCAGTTTCTGCTGTACAGAAATATACATTATACATATACATCCTTTGTTACAAGGAAAAGGAACACATATGTAAAGTAGGAGAAATAACATCTCAAGAAACTATTTTAGCCCGTAATGTGCTCAGTTGCTCTGTCCTGTCTGACTCCGTGGCTCCATGGACTGTAGCCCACCAGGCTTATCTGTCCACAGAATTTTCCTGGCAAGAATACCATAGCGGGTTGCCATTTCCTACTCCAGGGGATCTTCCAGAATCAGGGATCAAACCTGCATCTCTTGCATCTTCTGCATTGGCAAGTGGATTTTTTTTACCACTGAGCCAGCTGGGAAGCCCTTAGCCTATAAAGTCCTTTTGTAAACAAACCATTGATTCTTTTTTCCCAATGAAAGAGAGCATGGCATAACTTTTCACATATATCCTAAAACTATGGTGGACATCAGGCCTGCAGCCACTCTTGGAGGAAAAGCAAATATGCAAAAAAGAGGCCATTCTTACTTCTTGTTGCAGTAATACAATTATGGCATTATGAGTACCTTGCTATAGTCTTTTAACGTATTTTGGACAAGCAGGAACATGAATAATGCTTCTTATTGTCTAATTACAAAAGATAATAAGTATCCATCCCATAGACAGTTTCTTTCTCTTTCCTGGCTAGGATGTCATAGTCTATTAATGAACAGGTTAGCTGGTGTAATAGACTGACGTATGACTAAGTATTTTACACCTGTTTATTAAAAGTGATTATGGATTTGACAATTATGTGTCTGGTAACATTCAAAATCATTCAAAAATCAAACTGCAGCCTCTGTGAAAGTGAAAGTGAAGTCGCTCAGCCCTGTCGAACTCTTTGCAACCCGTGGACTGTAGCCCACCAAGCTCTTCCATCCATGGGATTCTCCAGGCAAGAATACTGGAGTGGGTTGCCATTTCCGTCTCCTGTAGTCCAGAGTAAAATGATGTTTAGAATTCAGTATTTATTAAACTTCTACCATGTGCTAGTTAAAATTATACAGATTAAAAGTGACAATCTGTGTCCTCAATAAACTTACAGTTCATTGGAGAGAAAGACAGATGGTCTAATACATAGTACAAATTCATTATACAAAAGGTGAAAAGGTAACAAAGAGTTGGGAGCACATAAGAAATTGTGAGAAGGTGAGAGCTTCACAGGCCATGTTTGAGCCCCCTCTTAAAAAAGAAATACAAATTTACTGCTCAAGTAAGGGGTAGAAAAGTGTTTATTCCATGAAGCATAACAGAATGTTCAAAGAACATTTAAAAGACTCAAGTAAAAGAGCAATATGTGTTTTCTTGAGATATGAAGTTTAATATGAGGAATGCTGTGAAAAACCATCAGATGAGTAATTGGAATCTGTTCATGGTAGGTGTGTGAATGATAAAAAGACTGCTGTCACTACTCTTAGATAACTTATTTTAGAAGAAAAGAAAATATTACATGAAAAAGGATGAAAATATGATAACATGAGAAGAGTATTTTTTACTTTCCAGAGTTATTTAGATAAGTCTAGAAAACCAATGGTTCATTTTTCTTCTTACACTTCCATTCTCATGAATTTTTTACCCAAATGATCCTTTATTTTGACATAGGAAAAAAAAAAAAAAGAAAGCTTTGTTGAGTTCGATAAAGTGTCTGAACTCTGCCTCTTCAGTTTATCTACTGCTAAGCATTGCATAATTTTCAAGAACAGGAACTTAGAAATAAATATTGGTTTATCTGTAGATGATATCTGGCAACTGGATGTCAAATTTGAAAAGAAAGAACTGTAGATGAGGTAAAATCATATAAGAAATCATTACTTTTCATACCAAAAACACTTAGGTTAAGGTCACTATTGTTCTTGGACTTAAAAAGAGACCCTTCAGAACCTCTTTCAAATATAAGAATGAAGAAATTGTTTAAAAAGCATGTACAATAAGCATTATAGGGAGTAGATGTTCAGATTCTTTTGCAGTGAAGCTAAAATGATATTTGGCTTTGCATTATCATATTAATGTTGAAAATCAAAGAAAATTGGAGGTTTGTTGTTGTTTTGCTACTTAAGCATCCTGGTTAATTAACTCATTATTTCTTATATAAACCTTAGTTTCTTAGATAACCTGGGCATTTTTACAAGGTGCGTTAGTGATCATTTAAATGTATTCGAACCATAATCATGTAGATGATAACCTTGTGGCCTAAAAGAGCTTACATCAAGCTCGTGTGTACTCCAGGGCATTTCTGATCACTGCAAGGTATCATTAGTGTCATGGGAAGTTAGAATGTGTGGCATGTATCCTAAAGACTTACATTAGTAGCTTCCTGGGTGCCAATTATGTTATGTCTTAAGGACACTAAGAAAATAATTTTAATTAAAAAAATGCTAATGAAGATTGAGAGAAAATAAGTGATAATTTAAGCAACTACACTTTTGCATTTTATAGTTATTGAAAGACTATGTTTGTGACTTCAAGTTTCATGCATTGAACTTTTCTGTAGGCCATGTATATGGTACAGTAATCATATTTCTGTGCTGCTGTTACTCATAAGGCAGTATATACAAGGTAAAAGAAAATCTGAGAAACTGCAGATTTTTGCTGTGTTTAATTCTTCTGCATGTGTATGAAAGTGAAGTGAAAGTGTTAGTCACTCATTCATGTCCAACTCTTTGTGACCCCCATGGACTGTAGCCCGCCAGGATCCTCTATCCATGGGATTCTCCAGGCAAGAATACTGGAGTGGGTTGCCGTGCCCTCCTCCAGGGGATCTTCCCACCCCAGGGATCAAACCCAACTCTCTTATGGCTCCTGCTTTGGCAGGTGGGTTCTTTACCACTAGCACCACCTAGGAAGCCCTGCATGTTTATAGGCATCTGTCATAATGCTAAGATCTCACACTCAGCCCGATAATAATACAATAAACTAGCAAGGGTGACTGCCATGCCCCAGCTTTGTATCTAATTAGCCTTGTCCATATTCCTCTTTGCCTCTGTCTTCATCTTGTTCCTCCCAGGGCCTCTAGTTTTGACATCCTGTTGAATCTGCCTCTATGGTCTGTCTTGGTTAACCCAAGTGCATGGCTTGACTCCACCATCATATTACAGAGAGTCAAAACTTCTGTTTACTAAATTTGTACTTAGAATATTTTATTGTGCACTTGCTTGGGTCTTTTTCATTTTTCACTCCTAACTATACAGATCAGGAGACAATTTTGTGAATGTTTATCTGAAATGTTATTCTTTTATAGGTTGGTATATTGATTTTCCACTTTATATATATGTATGTATGTGTGTGTATGTGTGTATATGTATATGTATTTACCTAGACATTATAAAGAAATGAATACTATGTGATGAACTTCATGTTACAAGTAGTTATTTTGTAAGCCAAGAAGTTCTGGTACTGCATAATCCCACAGAATTTTAGAATTTAGTGTGACAGCAGTTAAAAAAAAGAAAAAAGAAAATTGTTGGAATAGAGCAGGCTTAATTCCTCAGTGTCTTAGAAAAAAAGCTTTAATTGATAACAAATGGCAATCAGAGATACAAACACATGAAGAATCCTTGAAAGTCTTATAGATTATAAGATAGGCAATAGAACAAGCATTGACATTTGTTGTATATTTGAATCCTTGTAATAAACAATCCCTGTTATGAACTTTATATAAGTAAATCACAGTTGCCAAATGCTCTTCTAATATTTGTGTTTCACACGTGTTTTTCTCTTTCTTTCCCTCACAATATTACATAATTTGCACATTGAAGTCATGGCCAATGATGACCAATTACAATCTCTGTCAGTCAGAGATATCTAGTTTTTTTTGATATCTGGATTTTGTATTTAAAAAAGCCAGGATTCTCTACTGAATTTCTTTTAAAGTTCACATTTTTCTTTATCCAAAGAGCAACATAGTAAAAGATTCCAAGATAAATGAATGCTGAAGGAATTTCAGTGTTTGAGACTCTCATAACCATTTTAGCCACCTTCCTTTATATATGTTTAAAAGATTTAAAAGTTTATAGAAACTGATTTAAATATTTATTTTTAAATATTTATAAATCGTGTTCAGGATTTCTTTTTGTTTCTGAAAGAGTATTCTGAGGCATTACTCTATATAATATTTTAATTATTTTTCAATAAGAACAATCCACTGATTTTTCTCATCCTTTCTATGAGGAAACACACATGATATTTCTGAATCAGATTCATTTAGAATGCACCATACAAGCATTTTTATATCAAGCAAAGTCTTAGCTTTGTCTATTTGCCTTAAGGTTTATAATGGAATCTGTAAAATTTTGTTGCCCGAGTAGAAAATAAATACCTGTGAGCCCACTCTGTTAACTAAATTATTGAATAAATTGATTGAGAGAGAAGAGACAGATTTTCCAAATGGAAGGATCCAATTAATTTTGTAGCTACTCACCCTCCAAGCAGAAGGTCTATAATTCCCTGTCCCTGACGTGTGTGGTACATAGTGTCTTCCTTCCGAAGTCTAAAATATGGAAACGAGTAACTACTACAGACAAACTAGACAGACATGGTCTCAGTCTGGTGCTCAAGGCCAATATCAGCAGCTATAAACCTTGTTAATAGTATGTAAACTTGATATGATAAAATGATGTGATAGAAATGACACTTGACCTCTGGTCTCCCTTCATAACCAATAATCAAAAACCCATCATCAATGTCTTACCATGAAAAAAAAATAAAACACCAAATTCCAGTAATGATGCATCCCACAAAATATCTAACCACTACCCTCAAAACTGTCAAGGTTATGAAAAATAAGGCATCTCTGGAAAATTGCCACCACCAAGAGAAACTGAAAGAGAAATGGCAACTGAATGTAATGTGGTATCCTGGTTGGAATCCCAATACAGAAAAAGGACATTAAGCAGAAACTAAGGAAATTTAAATTAACTATAGGCTTTAGTTAATAAAATGGATCAGTATTTGTTCATTAGTTATTATAACAAAGGTATTATGTTAACATAAGATGATAATAATAGGAGAAACTGAATGTGGGATATATGGGAACTCTCCATATACTACCTGCTTAAAATAGCTGTAAATTTAAGTTGGTTCTAAAAATAGTATTTTAAAAAGAAAAGTTGTAGTTGTTATGTACCATGATACCATATTTGAACTGCAGTACTTTTGTACCATTACTGACAATTATTCACTAAATCTTCACCCTTGGCTCAGAAACAGTCAGACTTTTTATGCTTACCAGAGATATAGTAAATTTTTAATCAATACAAAATAATATTAAACAATATTAGTTCAGTGTCATTACAGGAAACAAGCAAATTCACTTTTTCCCAGATGGCCCAATCCATTTTCCTAGATGCCCCAATCATCTAGACGACTGAAAAAACATCTTTTCCGATGATTTCTAATGCCAGACAAATCTTATGGATGACCCCAGTTGGCTATTCTAATTTCTTCCCTTGAACATTCAGATGTACCTTAAAAAAAAATTAAATAAAATCATATGTCTTAGGAGAAAATGACTCTGGGACCAAAACACTTCTCCAGTTGAACTCAGCAGTGAAGTTCTGGGAAAGAAATGAGTAAAATTTTTTTAAACTGGAAATCAAAGTCTGCAAATATATGCTGACACAGGCTAATAGGTTAAACAACGTGGGTTTTCCAGTAAAGGGTCTTTGCTGAATATGTTAGGTGACCCACTTAGATGATGATGATGCCCCTTGTCATTTTCAGTAAGTCACCTGTGTACTGCTCCGAACTGGCTGGAAGCCCATGTCAAGATTCAGTATCTGTGTGCCAGCCAGTCGCTATCCTGAATTTTTGGCTCATTCATGAAGTGCTTACCATCATTTCACAAGCAGGAGAGACATTCCAATCCCTCTTTTCAGTATCCAGCACTTTTCTGCTTTCTAGTGTACCTGTGTCACTTAAGTTTGGAAAGATGTTCCTCTACCTTTCAGTGAGTCTCTAGTCTGCCTGGAGGGTAGGTATCTCAGGTATCTGGTCCTTCCCTATGGGACTTTGTGAACAAACTCCTATCTGTGGCAAGCAGTTGGCTTCTGGAAAGCACAGTTGTTTGACGCTAAAAGTGAAAGGTGATCCCTTTTAGAAATGCCTCCTGCACCCCCCATAACATGTGTGTGTATTTGTGACTGTATATGAATGAAAATCTGTAGAAAAGTTTCTTGGCCACTAATTATAAACATTTCCAGCTGTGAGGACTATAGATGAGACAAGAAAGTCTACTGCAAAGTAGTTAAAGGAAAAGAAAGCAAATCCCTTATTTTTCTTGAGACTTAGACTCTGCAGTCTTTGTTGTGGAAAGAGACAGTTACGGGCCTGAGGTAGAGGCAGGCTTGACATTTCCTTTTCTGGAGCATAGTTTTATCTGAATACAATAAGAAAAAAATAGGAAGAAAATTTTGATCCACTAGAATCTGTTATGATGGAAAAACTTAAACTTATTGAGAGAAATGTTAAATATGGCCTTTGGGGTTCTTTAAAGGCCTTGATTGCCTGGGTGGCTGCTGGCTAAAGCAGAATACAACATCTGGGTGGAGATCTCTGTATTAGAAGGACAAGTTAAACAGAGCAACTCTCTAATAATACTAATTTATTATAGTACTAAAATAGTGGGAGCCAAAAGCTCTACAAAGTAATCGTGAACTGACATTTTTTTAAAATTTCATATTAAATTAATATAGTGTATAAAGTTATTATTCTGTCTTAAATTGAATTATATTTTTATTAAAGTGGAAAACTTAAAAATACAGGGAATTTCGGAATAATACATGAGTAGCTTGGTTTTGCCTCCAATAGCATTCTCATCTAGTTATATAACCAGTTATATAACCTGATAGAAAACTATCATGAAAGTACTTACATAATTCAGTTGCATCAAAACTAGCAAAGGATTATAATTTTGTATACTTCATTTTGATTCACTGTTTTCCTTGTGTTTTGTTAATTGCAATTCAAAACATGATTTTATTGATTTCTATATTGTTAGTATCAAATTAACAGATCTGAAAATAGTCTCTAAAGAATTGAAGCATTAATATAACCTTTAGAGCACAGAATTTGTCCAGACAAAAGCCTCTAACAGAATAAGTTAATTAAATATGTGTTTATTACTATTACACAGAAAATAAAATATTTATCTTTTTAGAGTTATATCAAGGGGTCTGAGGGAAATGAAAAATAGTATGACTTATAAGTGATATAACTAAAATATTTTCTTCCAATATTTCTTTGGTCCAAATATAAAGACATATTAGTCTCTTAGTTGTTTTACATTTTCTAAAGTAAGAGTACAACACATGTGCCCAAAGTTAGTCAAAATTGTACAGTCTTACCTGGTGAAGTTCCATGTTTCTACAGAGTTCTTGTCTTTCTATTTATGCTCTGGTAATCACTGGTAATTATTGTACTCTCTCTTTCTATATTACAATTGGTAGAATAAATCCCTGTGAACATAAAAAGGCCAAGGATAAGTGACATTTAGTATCAAAGAACATCCTTCTGGAAGGTACATTGCATGATTTCAACAAATATGGTCCTAAATATTTTTGTTCTTTTATCTTATTCCAATCCTGGAACAGAAATATGCATTTATTATTTTTTGAAAGTAGAGATCATTACTAGAAAACAAAAACTGCCTATATGGTCTTTGTAGCTAATAGTGTACAACCTTGCAAATTGTAAGAGTTCAAGACGGTAGTAGCGTCTTCACTTAATTTTGTTGCAACAGCCAGTCAGCCATTAAAGTTTCTGAAATCCCGTTATCTCTTCTTATTCTTTTATTTGTAATTAAAGCTGCAAAGAATCACTGATTGAAATGTCTTTTATCCTCTTATTGCTTTAAGAATTTTTTTTACCATAGTCTTTTACATTCCTCCTTAATCATGAATGCAAATAAAATTCAAAGTGTAATCAGCAGCTGCTGAAAGAGAGCCCTGAGCAAACTGGGTTGCCATGGTAACCATGAAGTCAGTCCTTGACCAGACAAAGAATAATACCTGGTGTGTGTGTATGGTGTATGTGTGGTGCAGATGCTAAACAACAATTCACAAAGAACAACTGAAAATATGTCAAGGTTTTTTTCCCCCCCGATTAAATTGTTCATTTTTAGATATTTAGTTTAAAGGTGAATGAATTCAACTGTTGCATTAAATTAGAGGTTATTTTGCATTTGAGACTGGTTAGTCTTATCCTGGATGAAGCTACAGGTATGAAAATGACACTATTAGACAAGAACTAAATGCAGTAAATATTGAATGCCTTCATTTGCAAACAAATAAACAATTAACATAATTATTTGGCCTATTATTACTGTCATTATCCTTGCCTTCATTTCTCCAACAGGCGTTGCAGCATTTTAATTTTTTTTTTCTCTTGGGAAAGAATTATCTCCTACTCTAAGCTGCTGCGGGAAAGTATTGTTAAGCTTTCTAAATGTTGAATATAAAGGTCATATCACTGAGGGATTTTCAGCCATGAGTAAGCATATTCAGAGAAAATAAGTGTTCCAAGTCACTCTTAATGCAGCAAATGTAATTTTAAACAGACTGCCACAATGTTCGAGTATCTTAATTTCACATGAGTAATGGTCATTGCTCTTGATAATGTCACTGGACTCCAAATGTTAGAAGGACTTTATTAAAACATATTAATAAATCTGTGTAGAATAAAGACAGTTGAATTCTGTGGCTTTCAATTTGTTCTACATTGTTAAGACTCTGAGGGCGAGAAAACAGTTGTCTTTGCTGGAGAATCTGAATTGAAGTTTGGGACACTTGGACAGACCATATACCACTTGCCAAAGTCATTGGGGAGGCTGTTTCATATGTCAATCCTCTTTGCCAAGAGGCAAAGATACTGCCATTCTTTTCTGTACGTAACACCTCCTGCCTGAAAGGTGCTCTTCGGTGACCCTCAAGTTGGGTCATTGTGATTCTTTCAACTTTTACAGCTCAGGAAACATAAGCATAGAAGGTTTAGTGACTTGTCTAAGGTGGCTGAACAAGTTATTGACAGGGTAGAAATTAGAATTTATTTTTGAATGGATCAACTTAATGACTTTCAAAGAAGGTATTACTTTTTTTGGAATTAGTGTCAAAAGTGGCAAGAAGACTACCAATTGAAGTTGGTAGAATATAGAAAAATCATTACTATTGATGTAACCTAAAAAGCTTCATTAATACCATGTATTCTGCCTCAAGTAACAAAGGAAGACAAAGGCTGTGGTTAGCAGTTTACCCTTTCTTTGTGAGCTTTCTTTTATTTTTTTTTTTGTTTTTCTTATACTGTCATTTTGCCATGTACTATATTGTCCCATCCGTCACTCTCCCTGATCTGGCTCAGGCAATCATTGCAAACTGGTTTTCTTTTAATTGGCAATGGTATTAAAGATGTCAAAGAATCATTTTTACCTAGAAAATAGGCAGTGCATTTTATCAGAGTTTTTAAACAGTTTATGGTTATTTTTTATATCTTATTGTATGTAGGATAGTTAAATTTCTTTGGAATTGCATTATACTAAAATATTTTTTAAATATTTAAAATTCTATTTATCACTGTATCTGCTTCATGAAGAGGATGACAGTTGGTAGTGCATAATTGATTCAATATAGAATGACAATTCTTTTAACATTCAAGTTAATATGAATCTGAACCAATCCTCTGAATTACAAAATTCAGTTCTCTTGGGCTGCTTCTCATCAGATGTTTCAAAGGAACTCCTGGGTTGTTTCTTCATTCCAAGGAAGGCAGTCTCAGTTTCTATCCTGGACTGTTCTGTCAGTCATCCTGAGGATTCCATTATTCTCTGTTGTTGCTGCAGTTAATCGGCATTGCATAGGGTCACTCACAAAATGCAGGGCTGTCTTAGCAGTGCGGAAAAATGGTGCATAAGCTTTATTCTTTCCCTCCCTCACAGCAGTCAGTGTCTCTCCTTTTTGGTTCTGAGGAGGTAGAATCTGCTGCCTTTCATGGAGGAATGGGTCTTTCTTACCAAATCTCTATAGCACCACAAGCTTCACCCATTGAACTGTTCACCGAAGGCAGAATCCACAGCAGTGGATTCTGTTGAATAGGATTTTTCACCAACTTCCAACAGTTCCTCGAAGCTAACCGTAGCCATATTTTTCTGTTAATATTTTTCCTCTTTTATATTGTACAGAATGAATTTCTGTAAATGACCTTGAATCTTTACCTGAAGGAGGCAGAATGAAACTCAGCCATTTCTTCAAATATTTTAAAGAAATGCTATCTGAAACAAACAAAAATCATGTATGGATATTTATCACATCTATGAAAAAAGAATTTAAAAAACTGATATATAAATATTCACAAAATTAAGATTAAATATGTGGTAGCAATGGGATTATAGACAATTTTCTTTTGTTCCAATATTTTCCATAATATTACTGAAATACTGTATTTTGTTTAAAGAAAAGAATAATAAAGCAACAAGTATGCTAATTTTGTCCAGCTTAACATGTAGGGTAGAATAATAAATGTGACATTTAAGAAAGTCATTTTCTGTTTATATATCACTTCTGTCCTGCCTGACTTCTAATTTTTGATTTGTTGAGAAATTCAGTCAATATAGAAGGCATTCCTACAAGAACAACAGATTTCAAGTTACCTCATAAAGCAGAATAAAAAATGACACTCTATATTTAAATTTTAACACATATCATATCTCTTTTATTGTGTAATAATCTCTTTTATGCTTTAGTTGAGTCTTATTCAATATTATCATTAAGAGTGTTAAAGAAAAACGAAAATGCATTGAACGTGCAAATATAATTTATCGTAATCTAATGAAATCTAGAAAGAAATCTAGTAAGAAATGAAGTTGCTTTAAAAAGCCAAAAGAAAATAAAAAGTTTAAAATACAAAATTAGAGTTAGAAGAAAAATAAACTTTGTTTTTATCTTAAAAATAGAAATTTCTAAAAGCTTTTCGAGAAAATGATGTCGCATTTTCTTCATTCTCTCATTTCTTAGCCTCCCTTACACACATTTAAACAAGTATTATGTCTTTTTCAAACTTTTCATATCAAGTTACATGGAATAATAAATTATTATTATATACCTTTATCCCATAAGATTCTACCCCCTTTCCATGGTCTTGCATTGCTGACATTATTAGTTTTGATAAAACAATTCTGGATTTTCCACAATAGGATTTTCTGTTCATGGTTCCTTCGCTTACCCTCAGAAAGGTAAGAAAAACTTGGAAAAACTGATAATAAGTTTGATACTTTACCCAATTCAAAGCTTAGTATTTCTCATACTTTTCCCCCCACATAGAAAAATATAATGCATTTGTCTTAAAACAGCCTTGAATGATTCATTCTAAATTTCAAATAATTTTACTAAATAAATTGAATTCTAAATGTTATGTTCGTCTCAAGGAATTAATAAACATCAAAGACTCACATATTTAGGGTAATATGGTTTTAATACTTTAATTTTATTTACTGAAGAAGACAAACTTCATACAAATTCACTGAAATGTCTTGCTTGTGTTAGCTACAGGCTGCCCTTTTAACTCATTTGCAGTATACACTCTTTTCAGATAGCATCCTAAAAGAGCCCCCTTTATGCTTCTCTCATCTCCAATAGTCACCTTTTGAATCCACATTCTTAATTTATGACATGCTGCTTTTTTTTTTTTTAATCCTTTGATGCTATAATGATGTCATCATCTTCGGAGCTCATTAAGGTCCCACACAGGATTATATGTGTTGCAAAGACATCTTTGTCTTTCAGAGTAGTTTGGAAACCTGCAGGGGTGTGGAATTACCACAGATGGACTGTTATGCAAAACTAAGTATATCAAGACTCCCAAAACTGAAAAGGGAAAGTATTCTGGGATGTAAAAGAGACATATGTTGCAGCTGTAGATGTTGTTTAATGGAGGTCAGATCTACGCACTGATTGTTTTCTATTAGCAACTTAGAGGTGGATGACCATCAAGACTTTTGTATGACTCTAAGAGGCCTGAAAGAACCATGTGGGTAATTTACTTGATTAGAGAGCTTCTATTCTCAAAGGAGATAGCATGGAGATCAGAATCAGCCAATGCTTGATTGAAATAGGAATACAAATGAGGGAAAATGGATAATTATAATGCTGAGCATACTGGAAAACAATCTATCAGATGAAAGAGTAGCCTATCCAAATATTCTAGTTACCCTAAATCATGATCCTCTAAATGGAATAATCTGATTTCAAAGTAAGCAATAAGAAAAGCAACCTAAATTCCACAGCTCTCAATTTCTACATACTCTTTCCAACTGTAACTATATTTTTTATTCTTAGTATATTATTCATTAGAAATAGTTTATTTTCAGAAGTTTACTTACAGGGTAACTGAATTGGGAACTGAAAAGTGGAAATGTTAGCCATGACTAGTATATAGTTTAGAGTGGAGTATGAAGACTATATAAAGGAAAGAAATGGCCAGAATGAAAGAAGATTGAGTTTCATGACTCCATACTAGTAGTTCTGGTACTAAGTTCATCAGTTAATAATAGAACTTTAGTCAATGTTAATAATAAAGTTAATAATAGAACATTATCAATGACACATCCATTTTAAACAGACATAGTACAGCAAGCAAAAAACAATAAGTCTGCAGAAGAGTCCAGTCAGAAGAAATGTTCAGCGTTACAGAAATTATATTTGTGTATGTATATTTGTTATCAGTGTCTAACTTTCTGGGTAAGTTACTTTTCTAGGGTCAAATAAGGACATGGTAAAGGAAGCACAGAATTTATTGCCCTCAAATTCCCATCTGTTGCCTAGCTACTGTATCTTGTGTTTATAATACCTTAAATTCAAGTATTCTATAGTATGAACATGAGAATCATAACATTTCTTTCTTTTAAATTCTGTGAGATAAAACATACATATTTTTTACCAGGATTGGTTATTGTGATAGAAAGTTGTTCTGGGGTTAACATATTAGGCATGATTTGTTAAATCCTATGAAAAAAGATATTTTAGTTTTGTGCAAGAATGGTAGCAAGATTAAGAATGTAAATAAAAAGAAGAAGCAATTAAAGGAGGTGTATGTAGTTCTATATAACTCAAGAGAACCATGGGAAAAATACCAAAGGCTACCAGGAAAGTAAATCCATCCAGAAAGAAGTTTGTATGTGTGTGAGTGTGCGCTTGTGTTTGTGTGTGTGTGTGTGTGTGAGAGAGATCTCTGTGCATGCTTTCTTTTATCAGGCCACTAACCTTCTAGAAGGCTTCCTTCAGGCTTATTGACTAGAATTGTGTCAGTGAATTCCCCTAGCTTCAAAGTAGTCTGGGAAGAAGGGTATCTGTTTTATATCTCAGATGTGGAAGATACGTAAAGAAGAAGAGTTGTAGGGAGGGCATATTAGTATCCAATGAATACGATCTGCCCTAAATCTTATCTGCATTTAATATTAATTTTATATTTCACATATGCAGACAACTCACAAAGGATTGCTAGGCAAGGCCATTAAAGTTTATTTTTTGTCAGATAGGCATGTTCAGTGTTGAGTTTCATTCAATTCACTTTCTCCTCTATTTTTAGAAAATAAAATTACACTGAAAGTTGATGTATATAGCCATGTTGTAAAATTCGATTTTGCTGAATTTTTTCTTTCACTTTAATTTTGCATGTTACACCTTCTGTTTTATTCTTTATTTCCTCCCCAAAGAAAGAGGGTTATTAGTGTGTTGCAGTGAAGCTAGTGCATTGAACTGCCAGTGTGCTCTCAAATAAAGATTGCCTGAAATCCTATGCAAAATTTAAATTTAATAATATGAATAAGAGTAATAAGCTAAATAATAAACTAGGTTTAACTTGGTCTCTTCTCAGTCATGTATTTTCATAATCAGAAGTCATTTTTTTTAAGCAGTTGACCATCTTTCTGAATAAACTGTTGCTGTTTAGTCACTCATTTATGTCTGACTCTATAGCTCACCAGGCTCCTCTGTCCATAGGATTTCCCAGGCAAGAATACTGGAGTGGGTTGCCATTTCCTTCTTCTATGAATAAATTACTAAGAAATGTATCTCACTTCTTTTTTACAATTTTCTCAGCAATAACCTTCATGGGAATATTTTACATTATTTTTTTCCTTCACTATTTTCCTACTCATCCAATTTTATCAGTGAGACGTGTCTATATTTGTCAATATTTGTTTTTATTTGAACTTAGAATAATTTAACTACCAAGATTTATCAATAAAATATTGCCTTTTTTTTTTGGAGAGCAGTTCTACAAATCTGTTGGATTTGATAACCAGCAAACTCTCTTCTTTATGTGCCATTATGGTTGGCCCCAAGAATTCAACCACTTATGCATCAAAAATATTTTGTGGGTAAAAAGTCTCTAGAAAGTTCTGAAAAACAAAACTTGAATTTGCTGTAGCTGATAACATTCACATAGCATTTGCATTATATTTATAACTATTTGCACATCATTTATATCATACTTATTAGTATTTACATAACATTGATGTTGTATTAGGTGTTATAAGTAATCTAGAGATGATTTTAAGTATCTGGTAGGATGTACTGCAGATCGGTTACATGCAAATACTACACCATGTTATATAAGGGACTTGAACATTGATGTATTTGGTAACTATTGGGATCCTAGAACCAACATGAAGATACTGATCATATTGCTTAAAGCATGATCTAGGGTAGAATCTCTAGTTTAAAAAAAATAAGAATGTTCTCAAAATCTCTCAATTTCTGTATTGTACAAATTTTCCTTGATAGTATATACTGAATTTTCTTAAAGTTCATCATGTTGTTCTTTTACTTGGTAAATCATGTCTGACTCTTTGTTACCCCATGTACTGTAGCCTGTCAGGCTTCTCTGTCCGTGGGATTTTCGTATACCTGTGGCGGATTCATTTCGATATTTGGCAAAACCAATACAATATTGTAAAGTTTAAAAATAAAATAAAATTTTAAAAAATAAAGAAAGAAAGAAAAAAAGAATACTGGAGTGTGAGTTGCCATTTCCTCCTCTAAGGGATCTTCCCGACCCAGGGATTGAACCTGCATCTCTTGCATCTCCTGGATTGACAGGCAGATTCCTTACAATTGAGTCACCAGGGAATGTACATATTAACATCTAAAATTGTTTTTAAATATCCTAGTTAAAAGTATCTTTCATTTGGCTCATGTCAAATATGTTTTTCTTTACTCTGTGAATGTAATACAAGGATAAAATACTAAAATAATTCTCTTATAAGAGAGATTGCTATTGCTCATTTCACTTTTGTATCAGAATGTTAGCAGTACTCATTGCAGCCAAAAAGGCAGTGTATTCAATCTGTTCTGACACCATATAATCATTTGTATTGTGCTTAATCACATTGTAGATAGACAATCCACTTGCAAAATTTCACCAAAAAAAAATACATTCTTTCTGTAGAAACACCAGGAGCTCTCTGTGATTTGAGCTTGCTAAGAGACAAGTACGTATAATGTAAATACATCAACCAGGTTAATGAAAGGAGCCTACTTCCATTTGATAACATTCAAAATGTAGAAGCATAATTAAGGCAAATGAATATGGCATGTTAATATTCCTATCTAGAATAGGAAATGTTTTGCAGATTCTCCAAATTTTACTAGTGATTGAAATGAAAGTCAGAGTACCTGGACAATTGAGTTGTTTGTTTCAGAGTAAGATGCTGCTGCTGCTGCTGCTGCTAAGTCGCTTCAGTCGTGTCCGACTCTGTGCGACCCCATAGACGGCAGCCTACCAGGCTCCCCCGTCCCTGGGATTCTCCAGGCAAGAGTACTGGAGTGGGTTGCCATTTCCTTCTCCAATGCATGAAAGTGAAAAGTGAAAGTGAAATCGGTCAGTCATGTCCGACTCTTAGCGAGCCCATGGACTGCAGCCTACCAGGCTCCTCTGCCCATGGGATTTTCCAGGCAAGTGTACTGGAGTGGGTTGCCATTGCCTTCTCCGTGTCAGAGTAAGATGAGCTTGCTTAAATTCACAACTTAGTTGTGATTAAAATCACAACTAAGATTTGAACTGGAGACTTGCTTGTTGTGTTTGTGTTGGAGGAGGGTGCATTGTAGGATGTTTAACAGCATCTTTAGTATATTCTCTTGCTGCCAGTAGCCTCCCCTAAGTCCTAATATTAAAAAAAAAAAATCTGCAAACATCGCCAAATGTCACCTGAGCGTTCAGAACTGCCCCTAGTTAAGAACCACTGAACTAATAATGCTCAGATGCTCAGTCATGTCTGACTCTGTGTGACCCCATGGACTGTAGCTCCCCAAGGTCCTCTGTCCATGGTATTCTTCCAGCAAGATTACTGGAATGGGGCACCATTTCTTCCTCCAGTGGATCTTCCCGACCCAGGGATTGAAACTGCATATCTTACATCTCCTGCATTGGATTCTTACCACTTAGCACTACCTGGGAAGCCCCAGTTAAGAACCGCTAGACTAATGGTTGAATCAAATTATTTCAATTTTACATTGCCCAATTTGGACATTTGAATGTTATGGAATATATGAAGAATAATGCACTTTTGATACTATGGATATGGCAAATACTAGTTCACTTAACATTTGTCTTTCAAGGAAAACGTAAATATATGTTCTATGCCACATGGAAAGATAAGTGAGGGAAATAATTTTATTATTCACAAAGTTCTTGAACTTCTCCCCAGTCTGTTTTACAAATAAGTGAAAGTGAAGTCGCTCAGTTGTGCCAGACTCTTTGCGGCCGCATGGACAGTAACCAGCACCAAGCTCCTCCGTCCATGGGATTTTAAAGGCAAGAGTACTGGAGTGGGTTGCCATTTCCTTCTTCAGGGGATCTTCCCAACCCAGGGATCGAACCCAGGTCTCTCACGTTGTAGACAGACAATTTACTGTCTGAGCTATCTCATTATCATTACCAAAAATCAAGATCACTAATATATAAACTTGATGTGTGTGTGCTAAGTCACTTCAGTCATGTTGGACTCTTTTGATACTGTGCACTATAGCCTGTCAGACTCCTCTGTCCATGGGATTCTCCAGGCAAGAATATTGGAGTGGTTACCATGCCTTTCTTCAGGTGATTTTCCCAACCCAGGGATCAAAGCTGTATCTCTTATGTCTCCTGCACTGGCAGGAAGTTCCTTTACTACAAAATTTCACATGGGAAGCCCATAATCCTGTTATTTCTACCTATTATATTGATACCTCATCTTTTTCAAATCATTGAGACAACTGCCATTTTTATTGTTTTTCACATAGAATTCAAAGTGCCCACGCACTATTTTTTTTAATTTGCTTTTTCCTCAGGCATCTGTTTCTTTGTATTCTTATCATTTAAATTAAGACCCATAGGGAATCTATGTTTAGTCAGAGCACAGCTAGATATTTTGATGGAGAGGGTTTGCTTTGGCATGAAATGCTGCTGTTTACTTGTAAACCTCTCTCTGTCTGTAATTCGACAGCATTTTAGACTCCCCAGTTAATGAGGCTAGCAGCAGCCTCTATCCTCTGGACCCATTCAATTTGATACAGGCTCCGTGTAGGTTGTCGTAGCTATGTTGACTTCAATTGCTGTATTGAGAAAATAAAAATCAGAATTTTCAAATTGTAGAGAAAGAAAATGTCTTGCTAATCTTCCTCTGATTTCTCCCACTCTTACAGATAGTAAATTTCTGACTACTTGCTACATCACTACAAAGTAATGTGTTGAATAGATGAAAATATTAATCAGGTTTTCCTTTTGAATGATCTAGATATTTCCGTAGACATATTTCTTTCCAAAAGTCAAATATTTTCAGTACTAGTATCAACTTCCCACCATACACATGATTATGTAATGAAATGGGGCAGCATTTATGTTAACTTGGTGACAGTTTTAATTGCACGAGATCACAATGCCGATATGATGCACCAGAGGAGGCAGGAAGGGTCAGATTGTTGTAAATTCTCCAGTGTATTTGTGTTCAACAAACGTGTTTTTACCCAGGCTATCTTTTTTAAAACGTCTTTGTTTGTTATTTGTTTTTTCATAAATAAATTTAAAGAATTTACAGAAGCTGGTTGGCAAGTTAATTGAATGCAAGTTTGAATTTAATGCTATGATACAGATAGAGTGAAATGCCATTTTAGAGATATGGCTTTAATGCTATTTATTTGTCAATTTTTTTTTTCTATTTTGGGGGATAACTAGCAAATATCTCAACACTTTAATGGCCTTACAACAAAAACATTTTTCTTACTCAGGTCTGGATGTGGACTGGAGGGATTCTGATTCAGGCTGAATGTCAAACTCTTTTTTATGACAGAGACAGAAAGCACCACAAACCAGGCTCAAATCAATACTACTAACTAGCATTCCATTGGCAATGAAAAGTGACATAGCCACAATAGGCAGGGGAATAAACTCTGGCAATTCAGTGATAGGCACTGAGTATCTTCTATAGTAGAAGAGTGAAGAACTGGGAACTGCTTGTACTACAAAGACTGAGTTGTCAAAATAGACTTAACCATCTCACAAGTATTACTCAATACCTACCCTTACTAATGATTGGGAAAGAGTACAAACATAAGTTAAGCACAGACACAGGAGTCCTCTCTGGAACGGTTTCCCAACAGGTCAGATGCACTTTCTGAAAATACCTTTTTCTACACTGGGACAGCTTGGTTTCAAAGTGATAGCTAAATACTCACAATTTGTATGACTTCTTAGATACTTAGATATTACACTGAGATAGAGAGACTATATGTTTTGATGATTTTACATCTCTCTTTTAAAATATATACATTCAATGCTGTAAGTTTCTGTAAGCACAGCTTTCACTCCATCTCACAAATTTTGGTAAGCTGTGTTTTTATTTTCATTTAGCTCCAAGTATTTTTTAATTATTTTGAGACTTCCTTTTTTGACCCAGGTGTTCTTGAAGAATGTATTCTTTAATCTCCATGTATATGGGGATTTTCCATTTATTTCCCTGTTACGATTTCTAGGTTAATTGGTCTGATTTCTGTCCTTTTAAATTTATCTTGGTGAATGTTCCACTAGGGGCTGGAGCAGAATGTGTGTATTCTACTGATGTTGGATGAAGTAGTCTATAGATGTCAATCAAATGTGGTTGATGGATGGTATTGTTGAGTTCTCATGATGTACTCTGCATATTAGTTAAATAAACAGAGTGACAATATACAGCCTTGACATACTCCTTTTCCTATTTGGAACCAGTCTGTTGTTCCGTGTCCAATTCTAACTGTTGCTCCTGACCTGCATACAGATTTCTCTAATGGGTAGAAAATTAATTTATTCCCCAAGCTACATTTATGAAGATTTTTTATTTCAACAACTCATTTCTAATAACTGAGCATGTAATTTATTAATAGGAACTCTGCATTCAGATGTTTATATCTTTCCTTTTCTCCTTTGCTTTTGGCTTCTCTTCTTTTCACAGCTATTTGTAAGGCCTCCCCAGACAGCCATTTTGCTTTTTTGCATTTCTTTTCCATGGGAATGGTCTTGATCCCTGTCTCCTGTACAATGTCACGAACCTCATTCCATAGTTCATCAGGCACTCTATCTATCAGATCTAGGCCCTTAAATCTATTTCTCACTTCCACTGTATAATCATAAGGGATTTGATTTAGGTCATACCTGAACGGTCTAGTGGTTTTCCCTACTTTCTTCAATTTAAGTCTGAGTTTGGTAATAAGGAGTTCATGGTCTGAGCCACAGTCAGCTCCTGGTTTTGTTTTTGTTGACTGTATAGAGCTTCTCCATCTTTGGCTGCAAAGAATATAATCAATTTGATTTCGGTGTTGACCATGTGCTGATGATGTCCATGTATAGAGTCTTCTCTTGTGTTGTTGGAAGAGGGTGTTTGCTATGACCAGTGCATTTTCTTGGCAAAACTCTATTAGTCTTTGCCCTGCTTCATTCCGTATTCCAAGGCCAAATTTTCCTGGAAGAAACACAAGCTGGAATCAAGATTGCCGGGAGAAATATCAATAACCTCAGATATGCAGGGCTTCCCTGGTGGCTCAGATGTTAAAGCATCTGCCTGGAAGGCAGGAGACCTGGGTTTGATCCCTGAATCGGGAAGATCCCCTGGAGAAGGAAATGGCAACCCACTCCAGTACTCTTGCCTGGAGAATCCCATGGACAGAGGAGCCTGGTAGGCTACAGTCCATGGGGTCGCAAAGAGTCGGACATGACTGAGCGACTTCACTTTCACTTTCACTTTCAGATATGCAGATGACACCACCCTTATGGCAGAAAGTAAAGAGGAACTCAAAAGCCTCTTGATGAAAGTGAAAGTGGAGAGTGAAAAAGTTGGCTTAACCTCAACATTCAGAAAACGAAGATCATGGCATCTGGTCCCATCACTTCATGGGAAATAGATGGGGAAACAGTGGAAACAGTGTCAGACTTTATTTTTCTGGGCTCCAAAATCACTGCAGATGGTGACAGCAGCCATGAAATTAAAAGACGCTTACTCCTTGGAAGGAAAGTTATGACCAATCTAGATAGCACATTGAAAAGCAGAGACATTACTTTGCCAGCAAAGGTTCGTCTAGTCAAGTCTATGGTTTTTCCTGTGGTCATGTATGGATGTGAGAGTTGGACTGTGAAGAAGGCTGAGCGCCCAAGAATTGATGCTTTTGAACTGTGGTGTTGGAGAAGACTCTTGAGAGTCCCTTGGAATACAAGGAGATCCAACCAGTCCATTCTGAAGGAGATCAGCCCTGGGATTTCTTTGGAAGGAATGATGCTAAAGCTGAAACTCCAGTACTTTGGCCACCTCATGTGAAGAGTTGACTCATTGGAAAAGACTCTGATGCTGGGAGGCATTGGGGGCAGGAGGAGAAGGGGACGACAGAGGATGAGATGGCTGAATGGCATCACTGACTGACTCGATGGACGTGAGTCTCAGTGAACTCTGGGAGTTGGTGATGGACAGGGAGCCTGGCGTGCTGCGATTCATGGGGTCGCAAAGAGTCGGACACGACTGAGTGACTGATCTGATCTGATTGTTGAGTTCAGCTGTATTCTTAATGTCTTTCTATCTGCTAAATTTGTTCATTTCTCAGAGAGGGTGTTGAAGTCTACTATCATGATAAAGTATTCATCTATTTCTTCTGGTAGTTCTGGCAGTTTTTGCCACATTTCGTTTGGTGCTCTGTTACTAGGTCAATATACAGAAAGTGTTGTTAGGACTTCTTGGAGAATTGACTCCTTTATCATTATGTATTGCCCTTCTTTATCCCTAAGACTTTCCTTACTTTTAAACCTGCTGTATTTAAAATTAATATCATGATTCCTGGTTTCTTTTCATTAGTATTGTTGTTGTTCAGTTGCTGAGTCATGTCTGACTCTTTGAGGCCCCATGAACTGCAGCACACCAGGCTTCTTTATCCATCACTATCTTATTGGGTTTCCTCAAACTCATGTCCACTGAATCAGTGATGCCAGCCAACCATCTCATCCTCTGTCTCCCTTCTCCTCCTGACCTCAGTTTTTCCAGTAAGTCAGCTCTTCACATCAGGTTATATTGGAGCTGAAGAAAATGAAATCTGACACTGTTTCCACATTTTCCCCATCTATTTGCCATTAAGTATTAGGACTGGATGGCATCATCTTAGTTTTCTGAATGTTGAGCTTTAAACCGGCTTTTTCACTCTCCTCTTTCACCTTCATTTAGAGGTTCTTTTGTTCCTCTTCACTTCTGGCCATTAAAGTGATATCATCTGCATATCAGAGGTTGTTGATATTTCCCCTGGAAGTCTTGATTGCTGCTTGTGATTCATCTAGCCCAGCATTTCACATAATGTAGTCTGCATGTAAGTTAAATAATCAGGGTGACAATATAAAGCCTTGATGTACTCTTTTCCCAATTTTGAACTAGTCCCTTCTTTCATGTCTGGTCCTAGCCATTGCTTCTTGACTTGCATACACTAATTTGGATTGTCATTTCTCAGAGTCCCATAATACCAAAAGGTTAAATAATAGTATATATGTATGTATCATTTACTACTGCATTCCAAATCTTTGGTGTCAGTCTTCTAAATACATTATCATACATTTACACACATTTTGCTTTAATGGTTTAGCTAAGTTTGTTTTTAGTCTAGTGATCAGTGTTCTTAAATGTTCTATGATGAATCAATGAAAGAATAAGCTTGTTCTAAGTTGACTTGCTACTTATTTCTGTTATAGATTTTGCAAATCATTATGTTTCTTGTTTTGTAAATGGCAGTAATTCCCTAAGCTGATTTAATGTTTTTAAGAATGGTAATTGAATATGACATAGATTATCATATATTTTCTTTATTCCAATACAAAGTTGAAAAAGAGAAAATAGAGGAAAGAAAAATGTGTTAAACTTTTAGAAGATTTTAGATAATAGTAATTTTTATTGCATTTTTCACTTAACTTATGGATAGGGAAAGAAACCAGGGAGTTCTAAGAATCATGAGAGCATCTGAACTAGTTTTAAAATGATGTAAACCAAGAGATTATATTTAAAGGAAGATCTCATTTAAATTCTGATAAAAAAAAAAAAAAAACTTGTTCTGTGGGCCATTGACATTGGTTTCTTTTCAGCACAATGATATTGTCTTTGCAAGATGTTTCAGAGATATATGCATTTTTCACAAGTTTATTTACTCACAGTGAGAGAACATTTCAAGCTGATAGCTTTAATTATTTTAGTTGATTCCTGTGATTGCATTCATGAAGGGCCAAAAGAGGTGACTGTCTGTGGATAATCACTCCCAGTCATAACTTATGTGTAGCTTTGAGGTATCCCAGCTTGGAAAACTACTTTGATCTCCTTCAGAAAATACTAGTGAAGAAAACATGTAAGAAATATTGGATGTGGACATTTCCAGACTAATTAAAAACTAAAACTCAGAATGCAAAAAGGAATTTTCATGAAATTTATATTATTCTTGAATTACAGCACCAAACACAGATTTACACATAACAGAAATCTGGTAGTCATTTGTTGCATGAATAGTGACATGAAATTTCCTCTCAGTTCAGTTCAGTTCAGTCACTCAGTCGTGTCCGACTCTTTGCGACCCCATGAACCGCAGCACACCAGGCCTCCCTGTCCATCACCAACTCCCAGAGTTCACTCAAACTCATGTCCATCCAGTTGGTGATGTCATCCAGCCATTTCATCCTCTGTCGTCCCCTTCTCCTCCTGCCCCCAATCCCTCCCAGCATCAGAGTCTTTTCCAATGAGTCAACTCTTTCGCATGATGTGGCCAAGGTATTGGAGTTTCAGCTTCAACATCAGTCCTTCCAATGAATATAAAGGACTGATTTCCTTTAGGATGGACTGGTTGGATCTCCTTGCAGTCCAAGGGACTCTCAAGAGTCTTCTCCAACACCACAGTTCAAAAGCATCAATTCTTTAGTCCTCAGCTGTCTTTATAGTCCAATTCTCACATCCATACATGAACTACTGGAAAAACCATAGCCTTGACTAGACGGACCTTTGTTGACAAAGTAATGTCTCTGCTTTTTAATCTGCTGTCTAGGTTGGTCATAACTTTCCTTCCAAGGAGTAAGCATCTTTTAATTTCATGGCTGCAATCACCATTGCAGTGATTTTAGAGCCCCTCAAAATAAAGACAGCCACTGTTCCCACTGTTTCCCCATCTATTTGCCATGAAGTGATGGGACCAGATACCATGACCTTAGCTTTCTGAATATTGAGCTTTAAGCCAACTTTTTCACTGTCCTCTTTCACTTTCATCAAGAGGCTCTTTATCTCTTTTTCACTTTCTTTCACTTTCGTGGTGAGGAAATCAGTTAAATAATTTTCCTGAAGTCTTACAGATGAAAAGCAAAGGTCCTGGAATGTAAACTCAGGAACATTAGTTTCAGAGCACACACATAATGAGTAAATTTGAGTTTAGATTTTCTTCTGTCTTAAACATCTCTGAAATGTTATTTGTCTTTGTACTATATACTCCACAGAAAATTTACTATATGGTATATATTCCATATATATATATATATATATATATATATATATATATATACTTTGTACTATATATTCCACAGAGAATAAACTAATACAAGATATATTTCTTAAGCATGAACTCTGTGCCAATAAAATAAATAAATAAATAAGAAAAATATTTCCTTTTTTGAGACTTAAGAGTTACTGTGTTTCTTTAACAAAATATTCTCCAATAAGTTCAGGCCAAATTGATCCAGCTTACATTAAAATGTAAGGCCTATTTGAAAAATATTTGCATTCTTAGTTGTTTGGTTTCTTTTAAATAAATATCTTGCTTATATTTAATTAGTATCAAGTAGCTATTTAAGTGTAAGCTTCTAAAGAGTTGTGGATACCTTGTGGTGTCCTGTTTTTGTATTGTTTTGGACATGTACTTAATAGTTGATTGAATCAATGGTTATAGACCTTCAACTCTAAGTGATTACAATCTTTAGTAATCAGTTACCTCAAAAATATACTTCAGTATCCTTCAAGTAAAAGAGTAGAGTGGTGTGATTAAGAATGATACAAATTACAGTCAAGTATTACTTTGCTGTTAGAAAAGGACTTTCACATACATGTTTTCATTTGTGATAAGCAAAAGCTCTATGAGGCAAATTGGTTGTAATGATCACCATTTGCTTCATAGGTATTTGTGATGGTAAAAAGAAATTAAAAAAGCCTTTGAAATGAAACCTCTAACATTGTGGGAAGCATCATTATGTTATTACTACTGTGGATAAAGCATTTCCTTGCAACTGGAGCATTTTACTCTCATTAAAACAATCTCCCTGGATTTCATTTTTGGAAGGAGTTCAGGGTGGTGTGACAGAGAAGGTGCTACAAAGTATACAAACTTTGCAGTGTTTCATAGACGGACATAAGGAAGACACTGTCATCCTAATAAATTTAATTTCTAGAGACTTTCTTTGATATAAATCCAAATGTATACTAATTTCTTTGTTGATTCTGTCTCTAAAAAAAGGAAAATTGTTATTAATCTCAATATTATGTTAAAGCTTTTGCTTTTCTCTTTTTTTGTGTGAGGGAACAAGGTGGGAGAGTAAAGAGAATGCATTGAATTTAGTGCTCTTTATATATATATATATATATATACATGTATTGAATTTAGTACTCTGTCTTTCATTACGCATATAGGCTTCCCAGGTGGCTCAGATGGTAAATAGTCCACCTGCAATGTAGGAGACCCAGATTCCATCCCTGGGTTGGGAAGATCCTCTGGAGACAGAAATGGCAACCCATTCCAGTTTTCTTGCCAGGGAAAGCCCATGGATAAAGGAGCCTAGCTGACTACTTTCCATGGGGGGGTCACAAAACAATTGGACAAAACTTGGTGACTAAACCACCACCACCATATGTGTGTGTGCGTGTGTGTATATATATATATATATATATATATACACACACACATAATATGTTATAATGTATAGTAATATATATATATTATACATTTAGAAGAAAATGATTTTGTTACAAATAGATAAAAAAAAACTTTCTTTGAAAAGGTCTTAAACTCTTACACAGTGGGGGCGGGGGGGAACTTTTTAATGCCAGGGCATTTTAAACAGGCATATTATAAATAAAATCCTTCATACGCTTTTCATTTTAAGCATGCAGGAGTATTCTGTTTTGCCAGTATCACCCAGCCCCAACATGGAAACAAGAAAATATTAGCAGAAATGTCCTTGAGTGAGTGAGTGAAAGTAGCTCAGTCATGTCCGACTCCATGACCAGTTCTCCAGGCCAGAATACTGGAGTAGGTAGCCTTTTCCTTTTCCAGAGGATCTTCCCAACCCAGGGATCAAATCCAGGTCTCTGGCATTTCAGGCAGATTCTTTACCAGCTGAGCCACAAGGGAAGCCCAACAATACTGGAGTGGGTAGCCTATCCCTTCTCCAGGAGATCTTCCCAACCCAAGAATCGAACCAGGGTCTCCTATGTCGCAGGCAGATTCTTTACCAACTGAGCTATCAGGGAAGCCAGAAATGTCATTAGAATCAATCAAAATGGAGGTATGTAAAGCCAAATTAAAGAAACAGAAAACTGTTTTCTATTTCTAGGTCAAAATGCAACCAATTAAGTTAGAATGTGCCAACTGGAGGAAAGATTGATCAGTGAAAGAAACAAGGGAACAAGAGAGAGAGAAATGTTGGTACTGTGTCTCCTGGGAAACCATCTAGTCTAATCACCACCTTTAATGCACAAAGAAGCTGAAACCCCAAAAGCAAAAGTGAGTCTGTCCAAGGCCATCACTGATTCACATTTGAACAACTAAAAATCAAGATTCCTCACATACACCATAGGTCTCTAGATTATAGAACCGACATACTTACTTCTCTGAAAGCAGCAGTTTCTAGGCAGTAGCAGAAGTACAGGAGGCTTATTTGCTTGCTTTAATTGTTATTTTTTCATGCTTATATCAGTGGCTAGGAAGATTGTCATGTCAGCCTTAGTGTTTTGGTATCATATCTTCCCTTGGAAGAAACATTATCTTTGTATGTTTAAGTGAATTGCACACAAAAATTAGTTTGAAAGATTTAAATACAGGCCTTTTTGACAACTTGTATAGTGCTGCTAAAAAAACAAACACACACACACAAAAATATAAGAGAAAAGAGGCCATGTGACTTAGTGAAAACCTCTCTTTTGATAAGAGTTGCCACATATTTTATGCCAGGCTTTTCAGGAATTATCTCCTTTCACTTCATAATTCCTGCTAGCAGTGGCCACAATATTAAATAGTGTTTCTGACCTTATGAACTGTTTCATAGCTCTGTAAAGTGCATACACACTTTTTCCCCCTGAAATAGAAGTGCTTCTGATACTATGTTGAAAGGCATTATTAGTGAAATTAGAATATGATAACAAACTGCAGATGGTGAAAGATTACTTCCTGGCAGAGAATAAATCCAATGCATTTTATGCTAAGTGACATGTGATGATCCATAAATTGTAATACTGGTGATTGATTCACAAACAGAATGCTGTGATCTGGCTACTGCTGCCAACTGTATGTCTTAATCAGATCAAGATAAAATCCCTGATTAAATACTAAGAAGAAATTAAAATAATTTTACAATTAATTGGAATATATTATATTAGAAAATCATGAATTTTCATACTTGCTATAATAAATCAAACAAGTAGCCATTTTAGTTCACTTAAAAATTAAAAGTTCTACTAAGTTTAAAACTATCTAAAAAATACACATTTTTAAAAGATTAATTTAACCAAATTAAAATTTTTAATGACTGTTTTTAGACTAAAGAGGTAACAGACTGTATTTGATGTATTATTGCTACAAAAAGATCCATGGAGAATATTGTTTTTAAAGACAAGTTAAATGTTCTAATCTATTACATATTCTATTGTATTCATGCTTTGAAGAAATATTTACTGAGCTCCTCTGTATAGCAGGGACATCTGAGTTTCTATAAATAAAAGCAAAGTGTTTCTTCTTTCATCTCTATTTTTATGGAACGTACTTATGCTAGTCCAATTACAAGGGATATTTCTAAATAGTGCATGTAAGGCATGCTAAGCAACACTTTCAGTATGAAGGACAGATTCTTCTCACTCTCACTTTTGTCAATTCCATTTAGGATTCTTTATATCAGTAAGAGTAGAATGTTTCTGTAAAACAGGCAGGTTTTTTGAGTAACATTAATGTACTGAAATTAAAGCTGAAAGTAATAGTGTAATTTGTAATGTAAGTAAGCTATCTTGTTTTGTATCCACTTTGGAGGTCATGCTGCAACTATGCCATTCACTCAGTTATTCACTCAGTTAATTCATTCATTCGTTCAATTCATTTAATTCATTCAGTGCCTACAATAGACCAATCTTTGTTCCAGGTTTTGTGCTAAGAAGATAAATCTCCCCCTCTGAGCAGACAAAGCTCCTGCTCTGATGTAGCTTATATTTTCTTGGAGAAGAAAGAGTGAAAATATAGAAACCAACAGGTATGTAGTAAGATGTTGATAAATGTTAAGAAAAAATTAAAGTCACAAGATAGAGAATAGCAGGAATGTTATAGAAAGAGAGGTTGCAAAAGCATAGACTTAGCATGAGGGCATATGCTGGAAGAGTATATAGGTAAAAAGCATCCAGGCAAAAGGAACAGAGAGAAAAGAAGCTGAACTGAGCAGAAACAAACTCTTTGTTGGTGAAGTAGAATGAGTACAGCTGAATGTAATAGTTTAGATCCAGAATTATGGCCAGATGTGAGATTATAGAGGGCCTATGGACATGGAACAACAGACTGGTTCCAAATAGGAAAAGGAGTACATCAAGGCTGTATATTGTCACTTTGCTTATTTAACTTATATGCAGAGTACAACATGAGAAACGCTGGGCTGGAAGAAGCACAAGCTGGAATCAAGATTGCTGGGAGAAATATCAATAACCTCAGATACGCAAATAAAAACCACTCTTATGGCAGAAAGTGAAGAGGAACTAAAAAGCCTCTTGATGGAAGTGAAGGAGGAGAGTGAAAAAGTTGGCTTAAAGCTCAACATTCAGAAAATGAAGACATGGCATCTGGTCCCATCACTTCATGGGAAGTAGATGGGTTTGGGTTAGGGTTAACAGTGGAAACAGTGTCAGACTTTATTTTAGGGGGCTCCCAAATCACTGCAGATGGTGATTGCAGCCATGAAATTAAAAGACGCTTACTCCTTGGAAGGACAGTTATGACCAACCTAGATAGCATATTAAAAAACAAAGACATTACTTTGCCAACAAAGGTCCGTCTTGTCAAGGCTATGGTTTTTCCAGTGGTCATGTATGGATGTGAGAGTTGGACTGTGAAGAAAGCTGAGCGTCGAAGAATTGGTACTTTTGAACTGTGGTGTTGGAGAAGACTCTTGAAAGTCCCTTGGACTGCAAGGAGATCCAACCAGTCCATTGAAAAGGAGATTAGTCCTGGGTGTTCATTGGAAGGACTCATGCTAAAGCTGAAACTCCAATACTTTGGCCACCTCATGCGAAGAGTTGACTTATTGGAAAAGACTCTGATGCTGGGAGGGATTGAGGGCAGGAGGAGAAGGGGACAACAGAGGATGAGATGGCTGGATGGCATCACTGACTCGACGGACATGAGTTTGAGTGAACTCTGGGAGTTGGTGATGGACAGAGAGGCCTGGTGCTGTGATTCATGGAGTCGCAAAGAGTCGGACACAACTGAGCAACTGAACTGAACTGCTGGGCCCTGATTAAGTTCCTATAAGAGGAGTGATTTTTTAATTCATGCTGTCGATGTGTCTGAATGTCATTGCTGTCAAGGAATAAAATATTAGTAAAAGAAATCAAATTATTCATATTGATAATCAGAAGCAGTGCACTCCTTATAATCAAAAGTGCTTAAAGTCTGTCTAAATGTAATTAACAAACTGAATTTACAAGATGCAGGGTACTGAGTTTCAAGCAAACACTGGAGAAGACAGTGTCTAATCCAGAAGACTGGCATTCTAATAGGTGATTAACACAGATGTTGGAACTGTCAGAAGCATCAAAAATAACTATAGTTATTGTGTTAGCAGGAAAGGTGAATAACATAAATGAATTGTAGAGGAAATGTAGCAGAAAAAAATTTAAACTGAAGCAGTACGTAAAATAAATGTAAAGCACTAAATACCTATACTAGGAAAAAAGTCTAAAATTTATTATCACAGCTTCTACCTTAAAAAGAAGAGCAAATTAAACTAAAATTAAGCAGAGAAAAAAGGAAATGATAAACATCGGAGTGGAAATAAATAATATAGAAAATAAAAAAGCAATAGAGAAAAATCAACAAAACCAAAAACAGTTTCTTGAAGAAAAATTAATAAAAGTAACAACCTCTAGCCAGATTGACCAGAAACAAAAGAGAGATGATACAGATTACCAATATTATAAGTGAAAGAGTCAGTATTACTACAGATTCTATAGATATTAAAATGGCTACCTGATGATATTATGAGCATCTTTATGCTAATAAATTTGACAAGTTAGGTGAAAACAGCAAATTCCTTGAAAGACACAGATTACCAAAACACACTCAAAAGGAAATAAATAAGCTGAATATGCCCATATCTGTTTTAAAAATAGATTTTACAGTTAAAAACTTTCTCAAAAATAAAACTTCACTTTTAGAAAGTTCTACTACTGAGTTCTACTAAACATTAAGGAAGAAATAACACTAATTAAACACAAATTCTTCCAAAAAGCTAAATAGGTGTTACTCTACTCCAGCTCATTACCAAGGCTGCCATTATCCTTGCAAAGATGATTTAACATTCAGAAATAAATCAATGTACTTGGTAGCTTAGTCAGTAAAAAATCTGCCTGCAGTGCAGGAGATCTGGGATCCCTGGATCAGGAAGATTCCCTGGAGAAGGAAATGGCAAACCACTCCAGTATCCTTACCTGGAAAATCCCCTGGACAGAGGAGGCTAATGAACTGAAGTCCATGGGGTCACAAAGAGTCAGGCATGACTAAGTGACTAACACTTTGACTTTCACCCATATTAAGAGACCGAAGGAAAAACTATTATTTCAATGGATGCCAAAAAAAAAGCTTTAACCAAAATCTAACATCGATTGTTGATAAAAACTCTCAGCAAGCTAGTAATAAAAGCAAACTTCATCAACTTCAGTGAGATCATGGTCAAAGAAAAAAATAATCTTACATGTTACCTCGTATTTAATTATCAAAGACTGAATCTTTTTCTCCTAAGATTAGGAACAAGGGAAACATAACTGCTTTTAGCATGTATTTTCAATATTGTACTGGTACTAGCTAGTACAATAAGACATGAAAAGGTAATAAAAAGGTTTATATATTAGAAAGAAAGTACTATAAATAAATAAATATTTCTTTTAAAAAAAGGAAAGGAAGACATGCATATGTCTTTAATTGAACATTACATATCTATGTAAAAATTGCTATATTACCTACAAAAAAAGAAAGACTAGTAAGTGAGTTTAGTAGGATTTTGTAATGCAAAATCAGTATGCAATAATCTGATATATTCTGATATTCTAGCCATGGAAAATTAAATTAGATGTAAAAGTGTGTATTTTTATATCTAGCAAATATGTATTTTTTATTGAAGTATAGTTTCATTTGCAATAGTACATAAATATAAAATAAATAATTTAATAATAATTTGATAATTTTTTTAATTTAGCAATAAATTTAACAAAGGAGAGTAAGACTTATTCACTGAGTACTACAAAATACTGCTTAGAAAAAAATTTAAGACTGAATTAAATGAAGATATATACCATGGTTATAAATCAGAAGACTCAGTGTTCTTAAGATGTCAAAAATAATTATTTTATAAGCTCCTAGACTGCTGAAAAAATAGTATAAACCCTAGTATAAATAGCATGGCAGTAGGAAATAGAATTATGAAATGGAAGGAAAATGTGATGGCAAGGAATAGGAGCTGGAAGTAACCATGAAAATATAGACCAGGGCCAGTTCATGAAGGGCTTTGTATGCCATGCTAAGAGTCTAAGCTTTTCCTGCAGAAGCTGGAAGTCATTGACTGTTTTATCTGCTTTTAGCTTTTAATTTTCAAGTAGTTTTAGATTTATAGAAAATGCAGAAAAATTTGCATAAATAGGGCAAATAATTTATTATATTTCTCATTCCCTTCCACTGATATCAATGTCTTACATAGCCATAGTGTGATTACAAACAACAGGCAATCAATATTTATTAATACAATATTATTGAATGAACCACAGACCTTACTCAAAATTCATCAGTTTCTTTAATAATATTTTTCTTTTCTAGAATTTTATTTAGGATCCCATATGGTATTTAGTTGTCATTTCTCTTTAGTTCCTCCAGTTTTTAATAGTTCCTCAGTCTTTTATTGATGGCCTTTAAAACACAGAAATGACATGATAAGATTTAATAAATAGATATACTTGTTTACATTGTGGATGATTGGAGAAAAGTTAAGTTGAAGGCTGTGAAATCATTCACACCAACTTGGAGACAATTTTAGTAACTAAGTGCGATATAGATTAAACTAAGGGACTAGAGGGCTTCTCAGCCTTCAGCTGGATCAGGAAGATCACCTGGAAGAGAAAATGCCTACCCACTCCGGTAGTCTTGCCTGGAGAATTCCATGGACAGAGGAGCCTGGTGGACTACAGTCCATAGGGTTGCAAAGAGTTAGACACGACTAAGAGACTAACACTTTCACTTCTTTTTTCAAGGGATTGGAATCAAATATTTCAAAGAAGAAAATCATTCTGAGAAATATTTAAGATGTATAATTAGCAGTAATGGTTAGCAAGAGTTGATATAAAGGAGTATCAGGATTAAGAGAAAAAATATTGAAAAATTGAAAGTAAATATTGAAAACTGAAAGTGACTTCTGAGTTTTAACATTGCTATTCTGGAAAAATGGCAATAACTGAGAGAGCAAAGTAAAATATTATTTATTCATTATCATTGTCTTCCCCTCACACAAACATAAACATAGAGTTCATCATATCTTTTACCAAGATCTTCATATTTTTGTAATACAAAATATTACAGAATATTGAATATTCTGTCACTTGTCTTGAAAGAATCAGTTCTAAATCCAGGATGTGCCATATTATGAAAGAATAATAATTTTAATAGCTAGAAATTATGAAAAATCATGTAAAAGTTTTGAAGACAGACTTATAATCCATAATATAATATGGATTATTGTTCTTGTCACAATTGTGTTTACTTCACTCTTTGTTAGCTGGGATAATGCATATAAACATCAAATTTTACCTGCATCAACTAAATATAACATTATGCACTCATCTAGTTTCTTTAAATTCCATTGCTATCTTTCCTGGAGTCCTAACTTCTAGCAGCCGGTGATCAGTCATAGGGTATGAGATGGTGAAGATAAACTTGTCACTTCATAAGTCTATAGGCTGCATCTCTTACCCCAAACTGAATGAGTGAAAGTCACTAAGTCATGTCCGACTCTTTGCGACCCCATGAACTATACATTCTGTGGAATTCTCCAGGCCAGAATACTGGAGTAGGTACTTGTTCCCTTCTCCAGGGTATCTTCTTGACCCAATGTTCGAACCGAGGTCTCCTGTATTTCAGGAGAATTCTTTACCAACTGAGCCACCAGGAAGCCCGTAGGCTGTGAGAAGGCAAAATAGTCCCAAAAGTCAAAAGACTGACAGATGTGATTATATAATAATCTTGTTGTCATGTCCAACTCCTTGCAGTCCCATGGACTGCAACATGCCAGGCCTCCCTGTCCTTCACCATCTTTAGAAGTTTGCAAGTTCATGTCCATTGAATGGGTAATGCATCCATCTCATTCTGTCACTCTCTTCTCCTTTCAGTATCTCCCAGTATCATGGTCTTTTCCAGTGCATTGGCTGTTCACATCAGATGGCCAAAGTATTGGAGCTTCAGCTTTGTCATCAGTCATTCCAATGTGTATTCAGGGCTGATTTCCTTTAGGATTGACTGGTTTGATCTCCTTGTATCCAAGGGACGCTCAAAAGTCTTTTCCAGCACCACAGTTCAAAACTATCAATTCTTCAGTGCTGTCTTTATGGTCCAGCTCTCACATCCATACATGACTAATGGAATGACCATAGCCCATCTTACATCTTCTAAATTGTTCATAAATTTAAAACATAGGAAAGTGAAGAGAGAGATTTTAACATAAAAATAACAGATTAAGGGGTGATCCTGAAAATATGTGAATCTCTCTTACAAATTAATGACAAAAAGCCAACCCATTCAAAAGTCATATTTCTTGCCTAGCCTTCTGTCCTCATTTTACACAACTCTCTGCCACGTTCTCTCTACTCTAGCTACCTGACATTTCTTCTGCCTCTCAGATAATACATGATCTTTCTATCATAGCATTTTTGTATATTGTTTCTTCTAGTTGGAAATATTTTCTTCACCCTTTTTCATTAAAGAAACTTCTTTTTACTGAATTGGTTCCTTATTTATTTTTCATATTGCACCTCCAAATTCACTTCTCCATTAAAAGGTTTTCCTAACTCACAGTCTTTTCATACTATTCATGGGGTTCTCAAGGCAAGAATACTGAAGTAGTTTGCCATTCCCTTCTCCAGTGGACCACATTTTGTCTGAACTCTCCACCATGACCCATCCGTCTTGGGTGGCCCTGCATGGCATGACTCATAGTTTCATTGAGTTAGACAAGTCTGTGGTCCATGTGATCAGATTAATTAGTTTTCTATGATTACGGTTTTCATTCTGTCTGCCCTCTGATGGAGAAAGATAAGGGGCTTATGGAAGCTTCCTGATGGGAGAGACTGAAGGAGGGGGAAATTGGGTCTTGTTCTGATAGGCGGAGCCATGCTCAGTAAATCTTTAATCCAATATTCTGTTAAAGGTGGGGGCTGTATTCCCTCCCTATTATTTGACCTGAGCTCAAACTAAGGTGGAGGTAATGAAGATAATGGCTACTGCTGCTGCTAAGTCACTTCAGTCGTGTCCGACTCTGTGTGACCCCATAGATGGCAGTTCACCAGGCTCCCCTGTCCTTTGGATTCTCCAGGCTCAAACTATGGTGGAGGTAATGAAGATAATGGCAACCTCCTTCAAAAAGGTCCCCTGCACACACTGCCACACTCAATGTCCCCAACCCTGCAGCAGGCCTTCACCAACCAAAGCCTCCACCAGAGACTCCTGGACCGTCACGGGCAAGTCTGCATCAGTCAAGAGCAGCTCCTTTTTCTGGGTCCTAGTGCACTCAAGGTTCTGTTTCTTGGGGATGGTCTTGATCCCTGCCTCCTTTACAATCTCAGAAACCTCCATCCATATTTAATAGACAGCATATTAAAAACCAGAGACATTACTTTGTAACAAAGTTCCATCTAGTCAAAGCTATGGTTTTTCCAATAGTCATTTATGGATGTGAGAATATACAGGCTTGTTATAGACTATAACTATATAGGAAAATCGAATGACTTATAAGAGGTGCCAGGTTAAATTTTTAGTCCATTTCAGGCTTAGATTATGAATTATAGCTAAAGGCTTGTGATGGCAACAGATGACTGAAAAAATAGGTGACTGAAAGTTATTGAGTTCCTTTGATGACTGGTAATCAACCATTTTAATCATTTATATTTTTCATTAGACAAAATTGTCTTAATGCTTTTTAATTATGATCAAATGAATTTTCTCATATTTTTACTTTTTAAGTAGATAATTTTTATTAAATTGGACTTTATAGCACTATTTATCTATATATATTGCTTCTATTTATATATACCTTCTTTATTTGGAGGAATTTGTTCCAAATGATTGTATTTTTGGCAAACTACATTAATAATATGTCAAATTAATGCCATCTTTAATATGCTACCACTCTGATAGTTACTTAAAATCATGCTGACAAAGAATGCTAAATATCTAAACAGATGGAAGCTGGTTAGTGTTCCTGTATACTTAAAACTATAAAAATAAAGATCAGATGCATTTTGATAGATGAAAAAAGAAATAAACAATTATAAATACTATGCTTATGGTTCATTAATGAATGAAATAGGAAAAAAAAAAGAAGTTAAACTGAAGTGCTATAGAAAGAATACAAATCTTATGTGCCATGGAAGCTTACCTTATTTTCTCATCTGTAAGCACTCACTGATTATAAAATTCAATATTGATTAATGATTTTTCAAGAAAACTAATGTAACTTTGAAATATGTCCTGATTTCAAATATGTTAAAACATAGAAACTGCATACATTTTAGAATTGTGGAAATATTATATGTTGCATCTGAGCTGGAGAAACATGAAATAATGAAGTCTTCTTAGTTTGTTATTGTAAATAAAAGGAAGATAAATGTCGTTTGGGGGGGAATTTTTATTCTTGTTAACTCTGTATGTCGTCTTTCCCTATTCTTCATCCCCACTCAAAAACTAAGAGAACTGGAAGAATAAGGAGGTTCTATTCCCCAGTTATGGTTATATTTTCCACAGTATTATTGGGAAAAAGTAAAGTCAGCAAATATTAGATGTTCTGTAACAATTACGTCAAAGAATGTTGCATTTACAACCCACCAA